>NC_140582.1:207716039-209068539 GCF_964204655.1 Triturus cristatus
TTGAAATGAAAACCTTATGCTTCATAATAAGCAGTGTCATATGTTGCCATGTTTTGCTGCAGGGCTCCCCACTATTTAAAAGTTGAATAGTTTATTTTTCTTTAAAACCCTCAGATCTCCTTGGCAGTCGGCTTGAAAATGAAGGGGACATCCTTTTGCAAACTCAGGCCTGTCTATGCTACATTTGTGCTGGCAATGTGGAAAAACTGGTTGCTTGCTGGACAAAAGCACAGGATGGGAGCACCCCATTGGCCCTTCAGGTGAGTTTCTGAAACAGGGACATTCCTGTGAATGGCCTTTTCTGGTCAAGCTGTTCATTTTGAGAGACATACGTGGATGGTCTCTTGCTTGTTCTGTGAAACAAGGCAATATTTCCTTGAGAATGACTCTGATCACTGCCACCATTGAACCACAGACAGACCGAGACTCTCTCCGCAGAGAGAGGGAGACCGACACACGCGCAGTCTTTCTCTCTGTCTCTGTCCCTGTCTCTGTCTCTGTCTGTCTCTCTCTGTCTGTCTCTGTCTCTCTCTGTCTGTCTCTGTCTGTCTCTCTCTCTGTCACTCTGTCTCTGTCTCTGTCTCTCTCTCTCACACTCACTCTCACACTCACACTCACACTCTCACTCTCACTCTCACTCTCACTCTCACTCATTTGTTTATGTAGTGCTTACTATTCCTCACAAGGTGTTCAATCAGACATGAAAAAATAATAAAAGGTACTCATTCAAGAATGTCTACTAATGGTACTTATTAATGACTTTGTTCTCTCTGTCACTTCAGCGGTTTGCTATTTCTAAAATGCCACAACTTTCTCTGTGACATGAAAAATCTGATATATATATGTGTGTATATGTACCATTACCTGGCACTCTCCCTTAACTTTCAAATACCATCTAACTTATCTGATTTTTATCCTGAAGTCGGCTTTTTCAGGAGCTGAGCTTTGTTAAGCTGTGTTGTCTTGTCCTTTCTTAGGCTATCCCTGTGTGTTTTTCTCAACAGAACAGTCTTCTGAGTCCAATGGTAGTCCTCCTGTTTTCCAAAGTGAGATATATGCAGGCTTAGCTTTAAAGTTGAGAAGAGGCTCCCAATGTGCACGCCTCTTTCAGAAGGCTACTATGGTCCCTTCCACCTAGGCTGCTTGTGGACTGACCGTGGGGTCTCCATAATTAGAGTCTGGAGATACAGGCATTTTTTTACCTGTATCCCTGTGGAGGGATGATCTTTCGGCTCTTGATGGCCAAAGACCTTGCAGTCACTTGTAACAGGTGGATCTTTTACCTTTATTAGATCTATGACATGCATTGTTAGACAGAGAAGTGTTTTTTTTACCTGATAAGTGCCTGATGGAGTCAATTGCCTTCATGTGCATGAGCCACTTGATATGGTGGTTCCGTTTGTACAAGGCTGCTGCTGTCTATCTTTGTGTATGAGTAGAGTTAACCACTTAGACACCGGCTGCATTTCTCATGCCATTGTAAAACCTACTCACCTCCTCTTCCTGCGAGAGAGCTGCACTTCTGAAAGTGACTTCTAATTGCAGATTCCTCACTTTTTTTTTTTTTTTTTTTTTTTAAACCGTTTATTGCAGTTTGAAAAAGTTACAGGTATGGGCCTACAACCACTCGGCCGGCCGCTAGAGTGACAAAAGCATATTGCATACATACAGTAAGAGTCTCTTGGCAGTGCAGATTAGCAAAACAGGAGAAATCAATGTTGCAGGCCGCATAGCTCCATGCCCACAGTACGGTTCCCTTTTATCAAAACAAAACAACACAAAAAACCACACCCGCAAGGCAACCCGCGATCCAAAGTGACAGCACGTGCTCCATAAGTGGGGGATCCCAACCAGCAGCAGAACTCTGGAGAGGGGAATGGGAATAGATCAGGGACTGGGGGACCGCGTGCCCAAGGCCGAGAGAGGGGGGCCATCTAGGGAGACGGAGCAGGCGAGGCAGCCGGTAGCTGTGGCGGCTCACAAATACCCCCGCGGTAGGCGTTCCAGGGGCCCCAGATTTTCACCCACGCCCCAGGCTTACCCCTCGCCACATACACCACCTTTTCACGAAACATACACCAATCCATATGTTCTTTCCAGGCCAACACCGCAGGGGGCCTCTGGGATCCCCACAATTGAGCAATGTCACGCTTAGCTATCATGTATCCCAGAGTCACCCACCGCGTCTGCGGGACCGAATAGTCATTTGGTTCCCACACATTCAGCAAGCATCTCCTCGCTTCAGGCAACAGCGCGACACGCGTAACCACACGCAGGACCTCATGCACACCACGCCAGAATCGCTCCACCTTTGGGCACTCCCACAGTATATGCATGAAAGTTGCCAACGCGCCACAGCCACGCTTACACATTCCGTCACCAGCAAAGCCCATACGTAGAAGCCTTGGCCCCGTCACGTAAACCCGGTGAAGGATCTTAAGCTGGAAAAAACGAAGGCGAGCCGGGATGGCCACTTCTTTTGGAGAGGCCACCGCGGAAATCCAATCCTCGTCGTCCAGCTCTAGCCCGTCGGCAACCCAGGCCTCGCGGAGACTAGTCAGCAGGCACGATCTGTCGTTGATCAGTTTTTTATATATGAGGGAGATCGTGCTGTCTGGGACATGGCCATCCAGCACTCTGTCCTCCAGGGGGGAAGACTCCGGAATGGACGCGACATCCGGGAAGACGGAGCCCAGCGCATGGCGGACTTGTAGGTACCGAAAGTACTCACTGCCCTGCAGCTGAAACTCCGTCTGCAGCGTCGCAAAAGTCTTGAATCCCCCCCTCGTCCAGAGATCTCCCACAGTGCTGATTCCGATCGTGTCCCACTTCTCAAAGCCCTTCGATGTCCACAGGGAGCCCAACCTCTCAGACGCATATAGCGGTGACGCCCGGGTCAAACGGTCCTTCCACCCCATAGCTGCATTAGCCGCGTGCCAGACACGCACCATGACACGCGTCGGTCCCGTCAGACGGGGGTCGGGCGCGGCAGAGTAAAGCGCTCGATTGAAGTCGCCACCGGGCAGGAGCATCTTATCCATCTCAAACGCCGGGTTCAAGGCGGGCCCGTAAAGGCCATGATTAATTGCAGCCAGTTGGGTGGCCCAGTAATACCGTTTAATGTCCGGGAGGGCGACCCCCCCATCGTACCACGGGAGCGTCAATTTAGCCAGAGCAATGCGCGGCCTCCCGTCCCAGAACAGGCGCCGCTGGAGGCCCTCCACCTCACGGAAGTAGCGTGCCGGAACCAAGTCCATAGTATTCTGGAGGGCGTAAAGGAAGCGCGGCAAGGACATCATTTTGAACAAGGCCGCTCGGCCGAGCGGCGAAAGCGGCAAACCCCGCCGCGCACCACGTCCTCCTTCAAGCGCTGGAGGGGGGGCAGCAAATTCCGCTCATAGCGGGCCTCCGGGTCAAGAGTGATATATATCCCCAGGTACCGAAACCCCTGGGAGGCAATCTGGATCGGACAGTCCCGTGGTAGGACCGGAGCCTCCCCGGAAAGCACATATACACAGGATTTCGCCCAGTTGATGACAAGGCCTGAGTTGCGACCGAATGAGCGCAAAACATCAACCAGGACGATCAGTGATTTACGCGGGGAGGCGAGATACAGGAGGATATCATCAGCATAGAGGGACACACGGTCCTCATGCTCGGGGGTCCAGCGGAGACCACGGATGGAAGGGTGCCACCGCAGCCACTCCGCCAGGGGCTCCAGGGCCAGTGCAAACAGGAGAGGTGACAAGGGGCAACCCTGTCGCGTGCCCCGCCCCAGCGCGAACGGGGCCGAGACTCGCCCATTCACCACCACCTGCGCCAAGGGGCCCGAGTACAACAATTTGACCCAGCTAATAAAGCCCGGTCCAAATCCAAATTTCGCCAGCATCGCCCAGATGTATGGCCACTCAAGCGTGTCAAACGCCATGGTGGCGTCCAAGGTCGCCAAGATGGCCGGCTCCCGCACAAATGGGACACGCGCGAGCACACCGTGCAAGCGCCGTAGATTGAGCGCCGTGTTGCGGTGTGGTATAAAGCCAGATTGGTCTTGGTGGACCAAGTCGCCCACCACGCCAACCAACCGGTTGGCCAACACCTTGGCGAGGATTTTGGGCTCCGCGTTCAAGAGCGAGATCGGCCTATAGGATGCGACCCGTTCACGGGGCTTCCCCTCCTTGTGGATCACCACGATTGTAGCCAGACGCTGGTCCGGCGGGAGGGAACCCTGCGAGTGTGCCGCCAGGAACATCGCGCGCAGGTGGGGCGCCAACACATCCGGGCGTAGCTTGTATAGTTCGATGGGGATACCATTGGGGCCCATGGCCTTGCCGGATGCAACCGAGCGAATAGCCAAGGCAATTTCGTCCGAGGTGGGAGGAGCGTCCAGCGAATCCCTGTCCTCCACCGTAAGGGAGGGCAGTGCGATGTCCCGAAGCAGGGCATGGGAATCTTCCTCCGAGCAGGGGGAAACCGGGGAGTAGACTTCGCGGAAATAATCCGCAAAGCAGGAGACAATGGCTTCCGGCTCGGTGACACACGCACCATCCGCACTCTCAATCAAAGGACCCACGCGACTCGCTCTCTCCCTCTTGTCCAACCACGCAATCAATTTGCCAGCCTTATCACCCACATCATACAATCGCCCCTGCTGCTCTCGACTGAGGCCCCTGGCCGCCTCCGTGACGAGGGCCCGATAGGCCGCCTGCTTTAGATGTAGAACATGCAGCTTGGCATCTATTACCCCGCTCCCCAGGTCACCCTCCAGTTCTGCAATCTCGGCCTCTACCCGGGTCACCTCCTCCCGCTCGCGCCGCCGGGCATGGGAAATAAAGGAGAGGGCCTCCCCTCTAAGAACTACCTTAAAAGCCTCCCACAGGGAGATGGCCGAAGGGACCGACCCCACATTCTCGTCGAAATAACGCTGTAAGGATTTGATCAAATCGGCACGAATGGTGGGGTCGCGCAAATACCATGCATTAATTGGAGCCACCCTGCCATCCCCCCTCGGGAAGACATCGAAATGTAACAGCAATGGGGAGTGGTCTGAGATACCCCGCGCCAGATGGCGCACCTCCCCCACCCTCCCTGCATGGGCCGCCGGGACAAGGATGTAATCAAGCCGCGAGAGGCTACCATGGGCACCCGAGTGGAAGGTGTATTGCCGCTGTGCGGGATGCTTTAGTCGCCAGCAATCCACCAGGCCCAACGTGTCTAAAAGGCCGGGCAGCCACGCCTGTGCCCGGGGGAGGTCCCTGGGGGGATGGCGATCCATGGACCCAGAAGCTACCGCACTAAAGTCCCCTCCAACCACCAGCAGGCCACTCGGAAGGTCCAGGAGGAGGTGCCCCAGGTCCGCAAATGTGGTGGCTTGTAACCCAGGCGGGACGTACACTGATATCAAAATAAACACTCTACCCTCCATTCTTCCCACCAGGACAGTGTAGCGTCCCCTCTCATCATGGCGCACCTCATCGATCTCCAACGGGAGCGAGTTCTTGATCATAATACCCACCCCCCGCGAGCCGGAAGTGAAGCCAGAATGGGCCGCCAAACGATAGCCCCGCCGATTCATTGCCTGAAAGGAGTTACCTATAAGGTGTGTCTCCTGCAGGAAGACAACATCTGGTGAAATACGTTTCAAGTACTGCAGGACCACACCACGCTTAATCCTATCCCCCAGGCCGTTAACATTCCATGACAACACAGTCAAATCCCTACCCCCCATCATACGTCGAGACAATCGGTCGTCCCCCACAGAGCATCTTAAAAACAACAATATAGTAGCGGGTTTGCCTTGCGGTGCAAACAAACAACACACCCCCCCCACCCCCCCATCCCAACAGAACTCCCCCCTCCCTGCACCCCTGCATGAGCCCAGACAGCCCCCCCAAAGTGCAGTGTGCCTGTCGCCCCATAGCTAAAAACTAACTAGTCCCCCAGAGGAGGAGGGAAGCCCCCAACAGACCCCGCACGACCTCCATAGGAGGGGAACGTATGCAATCAATAAATGGGGAAGGAACATCGTCCAGAGCAAGGCCTATTCAGTCACCCCTCAATTCTGATCCGGCGGGCCCTCCTCGCCAGCCGCGCCCCCCCCGCCCCCCCGGCCCCGATCTCCAGGCAGAGTGTCCAACCAGTCCCCAGCCGCCTCGGGCCGTTCAAAAAAGTGCGTGCGACCATCCACCTCCACCCTCAGCTTAGCTGGAAAAAGCATTGAGTACTTGAGGTTCAGGTCCCGTAGGCGACGTTTAACACCAAGAAAGCTCTGTCTCTGCTTCTGAACCGCCGGAGTAAAGTCTGAGTAGAAATGCACATCCATGTTGTCAAGCTTGACCGGTCCCTGTTGCCTGGAGGTCTGGAGGATAGCATCTCTGTCCCGAAAGTTAAAAATCCGGGCAATGAGAGGCCGCGGCGGGGCACCGGTCTTAGGTCTGCCCCCAGGGACCCGGTGAGCACGCTCCACCGCAAAAAGCTTACTCAGCCCCCGGGGCTGGAGATGGGTAAGGATCAATTCTTCCACAAAAAGATCCGCCGCCTCCGCCTCTCGTCCCTCCGGCACCCCCACAATACGGACATTATTCCTCCGGGCCCGACCCTCGGAATCCTCCAGTCGCCGGTCCATCAGGGCGCTCGCCTGGCCAAGCCGGCGCACCTCCTTTTGGAGGGCCACCACATCCATCGTGAGGCTCGTTGCGGTGTGGGCCAGGGAATCAACCCGGTCGTTCGTTTTGGACAAGTCTGCCCTCACAAGGCTCACATCCACCAGGACCGAGTCTATTTTTTGCGCTAGGGTGTCGAAACGCTGGTCCACCGAGGCCTTCATCTCTGCGATGGCGCCCATGACGTCCCGGAGGGTCAGATCCACAGGCTGAGCAGATGCCTCCGTCGGGCCCGCCGGGGATGTGCGCGATGTCTCCGGAGAACCCTTCTGGAGAGTGTAGCGGTCCATACTGTTAGCTTGGTGCGCCGTGCCACGGCGGGTCGTCTTCACCTTCGCCCGGTCGCCATCTTGTTTGGTGGACATGCTTGCTCTCCCACCGTCGTGCCAATCTCCTCGAACGGGCCGCTATACCAATTCACGGGCTCCGGGGGGGGGGGCGGGGGCGACCACCGAACCGCAGGCCAACCCACAGCCGGCAGGCCAGCCGGGCACTTAGACAAGACCACACCACCGCACCCCTACCTCGCCTGAGGGCAAGGAGGGCGCAAAAGCGAAAGTGAAAGTGCGGGGTGCGCGAGTCGCCCAGCCTTGCCCGCCGCTGTTGTTCACTTTGTCCCCGGATCGCCCCACTACTCCAATCCGGGGGGCCGGCGAGGAGAAGGCCGCAACCTTCGATCGGTGCTCCCACCGGTGTCCGGGGTCCAATTCGAGCCCGAAAAACGGGTGGCGCCTCAGCTCGGGTTCCCCGACACAGTCCCCTCAACAAGGACAGGATATCGCCAGGATTAATTCAGGAGGTCGCGGAGGTCCTCGGGAGCCTCGCACCTACGCGGCCATCGATTCCTCACTTTTTGAATCATCCCTAGGCATCAGTCTGGTTCCCTAAACTTTTCAGTAGCGCCTCGGTTAGCAAGTAGTTGACCCATGTGTCTCCTCACTGCTGCAGTTTCACTACAGAAATGACGTGCACGGCCTATAAGGGGCACTATCCCTGTGCACTGACGTCAGTCTCTCTCTCTTCTCTGAGACACTTCTTCCTCAGAAATGTCTCCAAAATCCTACAGTGTGCAAGGAAATGTCACTCCTAAAGACAATAGGTGTTAAACCCTGTAGGGACTGTCTTAAATAAATGTATGCGCGGGGAAAGTAGAGACACCTTTGGTCCTCTTCACGGCCTAGGGCGGACGGGTGCAGGTGTCTCTTTTGGTGTTGGAATCAACTTACCAGAGCAGTTCACAGTTGAGGGGGTCTCTGTGCAGAGGCTGCAGGCGACATCGAGGAGTCTGGGAGAGGTCAGCTCATGGTGAACTCAGACTCTGGAGCACTGGGAAACCTCACTGGAACCAGTGGGCTACTTGTACTTGGGCCGGAGGTGACTGGTGCAGAGATGGAATGGGGGGGTCGCAGGTTTCGCAGTTCTTCAGGTCACAGAGTCTTAGCTTGAAGATTGTTCTTTTTGAACAGGTCCACTGTTCTCTGGAGATCTTGTTTTTTATTAAAAGTAGAGAGCCCTCCCAGGGTTTTGGAGGTTGGTGGGCTGCAGGACGAGTTGTCTTTGACACAGGATTGTTGAGGGCTGCAGACAGTCCAGTAAGGCTGGGGCCAAGTCTGTAGATCTCTTCAGTCTTCTCTGCTGTGGCGGCTCTGTGGTGTACGGCGGCTCTTAGGTTATCAGGAACTGTCTCTTTGGTGCTATGGGCTCCCCTAAATGCTCAATTTAGGGGCGTTAGGGGAGTGTAGAGTAGTAGCCAATGGGTTACTGACCATTGGGGTCATAAACCTGTCCTAGAATTCCTAGGTACGCCAACACAAAGATGGCTACCGCTCAAAATTAGTGTCCACTTCGCCTATGTTAGGGGTCTTACTAGCCTAGGGGTGGCACTACTACCTCACTAGCTAATTTTGCCACCTGTCCAGGTGCCAACAAGGCTTAGGACGAAGGGTGGCTTCCTCTGCTGTGAGGGGAGCCAGATTCGCATTCCAACGGCAGCGACTTCTTTGAAGCTTGCTAGCCCAAGAAGGCTAATCAGCAGGTCATCCTGTGAGAGGGGGTGGTACCCCCTCTTCCTGGACAGGCTTTTAGTCCTGGCCCCTTGAGAGCAAAAGGCTCTCACCCTACAAGCAGGCTTTTGTTCCTGGCCTCCTGAGAGCAAAAGACTCTCGCCATAGGAGATCAGAAACTTGTCTCAGTGGCAGGCAGCAGACTCCAGTCAGCGAACACACCAGAGGCTGGTAGGTTTTCGGGGAACATCTCTAAGATGCCCTATGAGTGCATGTTTTAATAAAATCAGTGTATGTTGGTACCAAACATCCCTATTTTCAGTGAAGCCATCATGTAGCTGGGTAAACTAGTTTTCACTAGTGTCCAGTACATGGCCTAATATGCCTTCCTTGGTCACTTGCACTGGCAGCAGTGGGGCTAACCAGCTCAGGGGTTTATCTGCTCATGCTGATATTGTCTCACATATAATATTAAGCACACTGCCTCAGGGCTGTCACTACTGCTCTAGGGGTGACTTACAAACAACATATGCAGTGGGTAAGGGACATTGTTCAAAGGGATGTGGGATATGTTGAGTTTTCGCTTTTGTCTGCACCAAGACACCCAGCCTGTGATAGCACTCATGCATGTGCTTGGTGAGGGGTCCCTTAGCGTGGCACAATTTGTGCTGCAGCCTTTAGAAGACCCTCTTTAATATCTCAGGCCCTAGGTACCAGGATACCATTTACTAGGGACTTAAAGGTTTGCCAATTGGCGAAACAATTGTAAATATTTAGGGAAGGAACACTTGTACTGGGGACCTGGTTAGCAGGAACCCAGTACACTTCTGTCACAGTTGCATCTAGTACCAGGCAAAAAGTGTGTGGGGGGGGGGGGGGGGGGGTCTGAAACAAAAACCCAGTTTCCTACACTTAAACAAACCTACACGCGTAAAGCATTTAATCAACACCAAAACAACTGAAAAATAAATCGACAAGACACCACACCAATTTATAAAAAATAGACTGTATATTTGTTGATTTTATTTAGAGACCACGGTGAAAAAGATCAATTGGAGGGTTCCGGGAATATAGAATTTACAAGGTATAATAAATCAAAGCATTTCACTGACCACGAACCAGCACTGGCAAATTTTATAAACTTGACACTTAGAAACTTTTTCACTAAAATGTTTGGACTAGTTGTAATAAGGTCACTTGGAGTCACTTTAAGTGACTGTGAGAAAGTGGCTCTGTATATACTGTTCCTTCATAGGTACAGGGTGTACAGAGTCCACAGTCCCCCAGGGTTTAACAGAGGTTAAAGTTAGATATAACCTTACTCTCTAAAGTGGTAGCTTGGTCGAGCAGTAAGGCAGTATCAGAGGACAGTGTAAAGCATTTGTTGTACACACTCAATCAGCAAATGGTTTCACACACTCAATGACTGAACTCTAGGCCAAAGGTTATATATAAAAAAATATATGCTTGTTTTATTTTAGAACCAACACTTGGATTTAAAATATACTTTCTCAACAGGAGATGTTTCATATAAATACTTTTGCAATATGCAATAGACTTTAGTAAACAGTTGCAAGTGGTTGCAGTAGGCAACTCTATTTTTAAACACAACAATACATTGAGCTCAATGGTAAATTCAAGTTATTTGCAACAGGTTACTTTTTAGATTACTTTTGGAATTCCAGGACTGGATCCTAGATTCAGTCCAGGGTCAGTTCTCAGAAAATTCAGGTTACAGGTACAGTATGTTCTCGTTACTTTTGTAATCCAGTACTTTGTGCCTAGACTCAGTACTGGGACCTTTATCCAAAACAGGTAAGTAATTACGTTTTCAGATAATATACGATTTTTTAAGAATATTTAAAGATTACAGAAATCGACACTTAGAAGAAATTTCACAGAAAAACAGTCAATGGTTTCCTATGGAAGAAAATTGAGTTAAGGGTAAGTACAGTTGTAGGTATTTTTCAGAGTCAGTGCTGGGCACCAAGATCCAGCACTGGGAGCTCACCTAAGAGCAGGTGAGTAAATTCGTTTTTGTCACTCGGCTGATTTTTGGTGAATATTTGAAGATTTGAAAAGTCCACACTTAGAAGAAATTTCAGGAAAAAACCAGTCAATGTTACCCTATGAGGAAAATAGAGTTTGCGGTTTAAGGGTAAGTACTCGACTGGCAGAGTTGAGGTTCTGGGCACAGACTCAGGGGTCTCCCAGGGTCAGGTAGGTACAGTTGGTTCACCCTCAGCGGCTCTAGGGCGGCCGGGTGCAGAGAGAGTTAGGCCCAATGTTATCCTATGAGGGATAGGGGGCCTTGTTTGGTGGCTGCTGACTGGCAAGCCACACGGCTGTGGGAGCTGGGCTCCTGGTCACTTACTCAGGGCAAGAGGAGAAGTAGGTAGGTGTAGAGTTTTCACTGCCAGGGCCACTCGGGCGGCTGGGTGCAGAGGGCTTTTGAGCCTTCGGGCGCTCAATGGATTTCAATGGGAAATCTCTGGTTTGGAAAAAGACTGCAAGCTCGGGGACGAGGACTCCTCAGGTGCCACCACCACTTTGAGAGGTAAGTTGGGTAGTTGGAGGATAGGTAGGTACCCCGGGATTGGGCACAGGGGCCGTGGGGCGCCGCGTGCAGGGGTGCCTTTAGGTGTCGGGAAATCTTACCCTCTGTTGATCGTGGTAGGTGGGGCACCTTGTTCTGAGGCTGCAGGCTTCTTCAGGAGTGTTGAGGGAGGTCCTTGGGTGCCGGACTCGGGGTCACACTCGCCGTGGGGTCGTCCTCGGGGTCTTTGTTCACTCCGGCACTGGCCAGGCTTGGCTGGTGCAGAGTGTGCTGGGTTCGCGGTTCCGGGCTGCTGCCAGGGGTTAGAGATAGGTTTCGAGTAGAGCCTCTACTCATGGGAGTCCCAGGGGCTTAGAGCCGAAAGGTAGCCAGGTCCTCCGGGGTTGGTGAGGTTACTGGCCACAAGAGATGCCGGGCTGGAGCAGGAGCAGGTTCGAGGGTTGACAGGCCGGTAGGGCTGGGGCCAAAGCAGTTGGTGTCTTCCTCTTTTCAGCAGCTGCAGGGCAGGTCTTCTTTCTTCTTGCTCTTCGTAGTTTTGAATCTGGAATCTGGGGAAGGAAGGTTCAGGGTGCCCCTAAATACTAGATTTAGGGGCGTTACAGGTAGGTGAAGGGCAGGGACCAATGGGTCCCTGTCCTGGGGTGGGTACACCCCCTATCCTGCCTCTCTCCTGTGGGAGGGGGGCAGTAGCCTAGTCCTGATAGGGTAGGGCTCCCCATCTTCAAGATGGCGAGAGCCCAGAGATGTGCTTCACCTCGCCTCCCCCACCTGAGGGGTGGGGTTGGCAGGCTGGCACATCCCCTGTCCTTATTTGGGGTTTCCGGCCAAAGCTTCCCGCCAGAGTGGGGGGTTGCAGGGGCCTGGGGAAGCTCACAGAGGCGGCATGCCTTTGAAGCTTCCCCCTGCCCATCCTGGGGGGAGGAGATTTAGCACCTCGCCCAGGATGTGCATTGTTGCAGGACCAGGAGAGCAGGGGCTCTCCTACCCAGGGGTCCAGCAACATGTCTGCGGGGTGGCAGCCTAGGCAGCCTCAGAGCAGACGTGGATTTGTAGGTTAGGTTTGAGGGGGCACCTCTAAGATGCCCTCTGGGGTGCTGAGTACATTAAATCCCACACTGGCATCAGTGTGGGTTTAATGTGCTGAGAGGTTTGATACCAAACTTCTCAGTCTTTAGTGTTGCCATTATGGTGCTGTGGAGCTCGTGTTTGACGAGCTCTCAGCACCATGTACTCTTAAATGGTAGCACTGCACTTACAGGGCTCAGGAATGGACCTGGGTACTGTAGGGGCACAGGGCTCCTGCTCCTGTGCCCACACCATTGGCATAAGGCACCCAGCTAGAGGGGTGACTGATGTATGCCATGGCAGTGTATGTATGTATGTATGTATGTATGTGTCTTGTAAAGCGCACTGCTGCCCTGAGGCGTCCTGGCGCTGTAGACGGGCATGGCACACAGGGATGTGTGCCATGTCGACTTTGTTTTTGTCTTGCACCCAAACACTCAGCCTGCAAAGGCAGTGTGTGTGTGTGTAAGGGTACGGGGCCTCGAAGGGTGGCACAAGGAGTGCTGCAGCTCTTAGAGCCTTCCTGGGTCACCAAGCCCTGGGTACTTAGGGTACCATTTACCAGGGGCTGACATGTGGCCAAGGTTTGCCAATTTGGGTTTGGTTTGTTTTAGGGAAGGAACATAGGCCCTGGGCACCTGATTGGCAGGAGTCCAGGGCACACTCAGTCAAAGTACATTCAGCAATTCAGCAAAAAGTGGGGGCATACCATGCAAGAAAGATGGCACTTTCTCACAGTGACCAATTCCAATAGGGAGCCAGTCGGGGGGGGACGAGCAAAGTCCTCAGAACCAGTTAGCTCAGCAGGTGAAGCAGTCTTCAGTCAGTTCCAGGCACTTTCATCCTGTGCAGGGCTTTCTAATAGAAGTGGTCCTGATACAAGAAATGAAGAATGCTGAAGATGCTCAAGGAAGCTTTTGATGCGATGCGTTCAACAGGATTCTTGCTGCGACTACTCCTCGATCAACGAAGGATGTCAGATGAACCTGGTCACGGGGTCAACATTCCCTGAAGTCCTCTCGGTGCTAGCAGAAGTCCAGTCGCCTGGTCTTTTGGTACATGTTAGAGTCGGGGATCTCTGATTGGTGCAAGGATGTCCTTGTGTCAAGCAGGGACCCTCTCCTCCACGTCAGGGCAAAGGATAACCCCTTTTGGAATGACCCTTGCTCACCCTCTAGGTGCGTGGCGTGAGCAGCCAAGGCGATTCTTCAGGCGTTGTTGGTTAAGCACTTACAATCACACACACAGTAAATAAATCAATCCCCCCAGAAACGGACACCAGGCTTAGATATGTAAAAATACGCTCTTTATGTAAAAATAGGTATATCTCAATATGCAGATTTATCACAAGACTAGTAACGTTGTTTCGATGCCACCAGATTATGAAGCAGGCAAGCAGTTCTTTAAGTGGGTACTTCTTTTAGTCTTTTACCAATGTCACTTGAGGGATTCCAGTCTTGACTTACTTCAGGCCTACCGCGGCTCACGCATCTGTCGTGGGCACGCCTGCGCCGTGCACAACTCTTCCCGGCAGCTCCGGGGCGGCGGGAGGTGAGACGGGCGTGCAGTGCGGTGAGGATAACGGGGAAATAAGGCGGGGCGGGCCCCGAGCCCGATACTGGAACTCCTTTAGTGATGTGGAGAGTCGGCACAGGTCGGTGCGACTCTCAGCTTGGGAAGTGTTCTTGGGTCCTCAAACAGCGGGTGTGGGCAGGCAGGCAGGCGCAGCCAGCGACCCTTAGCACGGCGGTGCAGGGGGGGGCCTCCCCAGCGGGGGCGGCGCGGCCTGAGATGTCCGGGGATAGCGAAGCGGGGTCGCAGTGCACGGACAGTGCGGCTGGGGACCCGGCGGGGATCACGATCGTCGGACGGGTTCCGGCGGGAGGGGGGACAGCGCTTTCAGCGCACTCCAGTGGCAGGCGGTGACAGGGGCGCAGGCAACCTAGCCCGGGGGCAGAGAGCGACTCCGGACGGAGCGGGGCTCTCACGGGGGTTACGGCAGGCAAGCTCCTGAGTGTCACGGCCCTAGGAGGGGGCGATGAGGGGCGCAGTCTCTTTCCAGCGGGATGCACACACGGCTCGAATTGGAGGACGAGCAAAAGCACAGAGAACCCACTGGTCCTGGGGTTCAGTTCAGGGGGCAAGCTCAGATCAAGCCCTTGGAGAATGTTCAAGCACAAAGCAGCAAAGTCTTTTCAGCAAGTCTTTTCCTCTCCTTTCTCAGCAAGGCAAGCAGCAGGCCAGTCCTTCCAGCGTCTTCTTCTCCTTCTAGTCGGGCAGAGGTTCTTTGTGGTACAACAGGATTCTGATTTCTTAGGAGCCAGGCTCCTACTTTTATACAGTGATTCTTTTGTTCTTTAGCGCTAGGGGGCCTAGGCCTGGCCCAGTCCAGTTCTGGAGCACTTTGTTATGGTGACTCTGCTCTTTCCTTTCAATAGCCGGGCAGAGACATCAGCCGCTCCACAGGGGGCGGAGCCGGCTTTGTGGTGGCAGAGCACAGGTCTATTCACGAGTCAAGGTGTACTCCTCCCACCCATCCTGGTGCAATCTCTCTACCCACCACCTGGCAGCCAGCCTGTCTCTGGGGATCCCCCAACCCTGCTCCTTACTGTTGCTAGGCAGAACACACACACACACACAGCAAAGGCGGACTGAAATGGCCAGGTCATTAAATACTAACTTTCTAAAAGTAGTATTTACAAACCCAGGATACTAAAATAAACTTGACTACAAGAAGTATTTTATTATTCTGAGTTCAGGCATACTAAACTTGACATTCTACCATGCTCTATGAGTCCACTGGGGTCACAGCGTGTAGTAACTCCAGCAGCCTATTCTGGCCTATGGAGAGCAGGTAGCCTTCAATAGTGAAAAATGAAAATGGCTGTAATTCACTATTAAGACATGCCACACACATCAGGGCATGTCCTACCTTATACCTACAATGCACCCTGCCCGTGGGCCTACCATAGGGGTGACTAACATGAGGCAAAGGGAAGGTTTGGAGGCTGGCAAGTGTGTGCACTTGCCCAGCCAGCATGACAGTACCAGACTGCACGCAGGTTCTGCACTGGCAGACCCTAGACACATTTTACAAGGCCGCTTCTGTGGGTGGCTCAACCAGCGCTGCAGGCCCACTAGCAGCATTGGCATTCACAAGCCCTGGCACTCCTGGTGCACTTTACTGGGGACTGACAGTAAATCCAATAAACCAATCATGAATACCATTCAATGTATACATTTTACCATAGGGAGAGCATATGCACCTTAGCACTGATCAGCAGTGGTAAGGTGCCCAGAGTCATAAAACAGCCAACAACAGGTCAGAAAAAATACTGGAGGAAGGCAAAAAGTTTAGGGATGACCCTGCAAAAAGGGCCAAGTCCAACACCACCCCCTTCCAGCCAAAACGCAGGGTAGACCAATCACCACCGTGATGGTCTTCCCTGCTTGGGGCGATAGAACAAGGACCTGGCCCGCAACTGCAGGGGCAGACTCCATTTCTACGCCAATCTGAACCTATCGGACACCCTCTGTCCATACTCTCAGGGCCCACCAAGCCAATCCATGGGGAACCCTTCTCCTCACCTGTGGACACCACCTGTGCAGCACCTAACCTTAACTGGCCCACAGGTGTGTCCCAACAGACAGACAGCAAAATGCTACAGTGGCCACTGACAGTAGTCAGGGATGAGACCCAGGCCGTATGCCTCTCAGGGCTCTCAATCCTCTGTGGCGCCAGGAAGCGGGGGGCAGTAGCCCCAGGTGCTTGGCACCCTTTGTCCATTCTCCCCCTTGTCAGGTCAGGTATGACATCCTGGCACTGACCCACCAGCCCCAGGACTGTACCCGGCGGCTGGACCCAAGACTGGGGTGGCCTCTCCCACACCCGGTCCTTCTCCTTGGGGCTCTGTACCCTCCCACCTGGAGTGGTACCCCCTTCCAGAATTGCCAGGGCACCTGGGGCAGGTGTCCCACACAATTCGCCCACCAGTTCAGGGGTTCTATCCTGCAACTGGGCGTACAGGTCCGGGGGGACACCCTGAACCTGGCCCTCCAACCTAGGGTCTAAACCCTTCAGTTGAGCCGGGGTCAGAGGCGAGGTCTCCCTCCCTCTGCACCCCCTTCCAGAGTACTGCCCACTCCCAACTGGCGTGGTACCCCCAGAAGCAACATGGGTCAGGACACTAATTACAGTAGTCCCACCCTCCAGGTCAGACAACACCTGAACCTGGCTTCCCAACCCTGGGACCAACCCATACGGTTGAATGCTCGCCTGGCGCACCAGGACTTCCCGGGGAGCACGCATGCCCCCCCTGAGGGTGACACATAACTCATGTGTCGTGTGACAGTCTGCCTGGCGCTGATCTCCTGACCCCTGTCCATCTGACAGTGCCTGAAGATCCCCCAGGACAGAAGTGGTGTCACCATGGTCACTCACGGGGGACGCAGCCCTTCTGGCTGACCCCTGACCCACTGGTTCTTCCACTGGGGACTCTTTCCCCCACTCACCCCTCAATCTGGACCTCTGCACCCTCCCAACTGGAGCGGTACTGCCAGACACCAGAACTAATGGAGGCCTGCTTACAGACACTCCCAGCTCACCAGACACTAGGGGATCCCCCTCAACGGGCGGCCCATCAGGACAGCCTAGGCTCCCCGCCTGGTGTTCCCTTAAAGAACCATCCAGGCTCTGAGACTGGGTTTCGGGCACCTGGGGGCACGCAGCCCCACACTCACTCCTTCTCCCCTGAGACAGGACGTGAGCCCCTACACCCCTCCCACTACCATGGGACCTAGCTGGGCTACTCTGCACCACTTCCACCACTCTGGGTTGGAAGATACCTGAGCCACTCCCCACAGGGTCACTCCCCAATGCCTCCCCAGACCCTCTGGAATCCACCAAAAGGTCTGCCTCCAATGTGGGCTCTCTGCGGTCACAGAACTCACCCTCACACAGGTGTTGGCATAGCTCTGGAAAACAGGGACTTACAATATGCTCTCCCACAATTGAATCACACAGCCCCCTAGCAGGGTTAACCAAACTATCCTTCACCTTACCATCCAGTGCCTCACACACGTACTCCACACCACTCTCCTGAGACTGGCAAGACAGTATCTGACTGTCTCTGTCCCACAACCCACACTCTTCTGGGTGGTCTTCACACTCACCCACCAGGACTTCAATGTTGGGGGAACCCCTCTCCCTGTACCTCTCAGCTAGAGTCAGTAGAGTGTCCCTCCCTCCACTAGGACTATGAACCCCTGCGCCAGTTACCCTATTCCCTTCAGGGATACTGCGCATTACTGGAGCTACCTCATGCCCTTGAACCTCCTGGTGTATATTAACCCCCTCCTTCAAGTCAGGCGCCACATCTCTGGGTGTGCGTACTACTCTCTCAGCACTGTAAAACTCAATATTGCTGCCACCAGAGGGAGAGCGGTCTAAACTCTTGATCTTGAGATCCAACTCCCTCATTTTTAGGTCATGATCCATTTGGCGTTGTTGTGCCTCCAAGGCCAACTTCTGCTTCTCCATTTCCATTTGTCCTGCCAACTTTGCCATCTCCATTGCGTGCGCCCGGTCTGCTGCCCTGTCTGCCAGCTCCTCTGGGGACAGGACTCTGCTGGGCTCCCCAAGGTTGTCGGGTGGGATGATGTCCCCCGCATTCTGTGGGTCTCTTGACTCCTTCCAGGCTCTCAACGCCTTGGTGTACTGGTTCTTCCTCTTGAATCCAGCATGGGGAACTCGGAGTTTTACACTGTAGCCTTTCAATTGCTCTACTGTGTAACCTTCCAGTCCCTCCCAATCCACCTCATCGATTCCAGAAATCACAGAGAGTGCTCTTCCAGCAGGGAGTGAGCCAGGCATGGTTGCAGTAATGGCAGATGTCTCAACAAAGTTCAGAAAATGAAAACCTGTGGCTGCGTTACTTGGTCTGCTCTCACTATCTGGTGATTAACAATTCACTGTATGCAAATTACAAATGCAAATCCGAAATCCCAGCCGCTGCCAACAATGTTAGAGTCGGGGATCTCTGATTGGCGCAAGGATGTCCTTGTGTCAAGCAGGGACCCTCTCCTCCACGTCAGGGCAAAGGATAACCCCTTTTGGAATGACCCTTGCTCACCCTCTAGGTGCGTGGCGTGAGCAGCCAAGGCGATTCTTCAGGCGTTGTTGGTTAAGCACTCACAATCACACACACAGTAAATACATCAATCCCCCCAGAAACGGACACCAGGCTTAGATCTGTAAAAATACGCTCTTTATGTAAAAATAGGTATATCTCAATATGCAGATTTATCACAAGACTAGTAACGTTGTTTCGATGCCACCAGATTATGAAGCAGGCAAGCAGTTCTTTAAGCGGGTACTTCTTTTAGTCTTTTACCAATGTCACTTGAGGGATTCCAGTCTTGACTTACTTCAGGCCTACCGCGGCTCACGCATCTGTCGTAGGCACGCCTGCGCCGTGCACAACTCTTCCCGGCAGCTCCGGGGCGGCGGGAGGTGAGACGGGCGTGCAGTGCGGTGAGGATAACGGGGAAATAAGGCCGGGCGGGCCCCGAGCCCGATACTGGAACTCCTTTAGTGATGTGGAGAGTCGGCACAGGTCGGTGCGACTCAGCTTGGGAAGTGTTCTTGGGTCCTCAAACAGCGGGTGTGGGCAGGCAGGCAGGCGCAGCCAGCGACCCTTAGCACGGCGGTGCAGGGGGGGGGTCTCCCCAGCGGGGGCGGCGCGGCCTGAGATGTCCGGGGATAGCGAAGCGGGGTCGCAGGGCACGGACAGTGCGGCTGGGGACCCAGCGGGGATCACGATCGTCGGACGGGTTCCGGCGGGAGGGGGGACAGCGCTTTCAGCGCACTCCAGTGGCAGGCGGTGACAGGGGTGCAGGCAACCTAGCCCGAGGGCAGAGAGCGGCTCCGGACGGAGCGGGGCTCTCACGGGGTTACGGCAGGCAAGCTCCTGAGTGTCACGGCCCTAGGAGGGGGCGATGAGGGGCGCAGTCTCTTTCCAGCGGGATGCACACACGGCTCGAATTGGAGGACGAGCAAAAGCACAGAGAACCCACTGGTCCTGGGGTTCAGTTCAGGGGGCAAGCTCAGATCAAGCCCTTGGAGAATGTTCAAGCACAAAGCAGCAAAGTCTTTTCAGCAAGTCTTTTCCTCTCCTTTCTCAGCAAGACAAGCAGCAGGCCAGTCCTTCCAGCGCCTTCTTCTCCTTCTAGTCGGGAAGAGGTTCTTTGTGGTACAACAGGATTCTGATTTCTTAGGAGCCAGGCTCCTACTTTTATACAGTGATTCTTTTGTTCTTTAGCGCTAGGGGGCCTAGGCCTGGCCCAGTCCAGTTCTGGAGCACTTTGTTATGGTGACTCTGCTCTTTCCTTTCAATAGCCGGGCAGAGACATCAGCCGCTCCACAGGGGGCGGAGCCGGCTTTGTGGTGGCAGAGCACAGGTCTATTCACGAGTCAAGGTGTACTCCTCCCACCCATCCTGGTGCAATCTCTCTACCCACCACCTGGCAGCCAGCCTGTCTCTGGGGATCCCCCAACCCTGCTCCTTACTGTTGCTAGGCAGAACACACACACACACACAGCAAAGGCGGACTGAAATGGCCAGGTCATTAAATACTAACTTTCTAAAAGTAGTATTTACAAACCCAGGATACTAAAATAAACTTGACTACAAGAAGTATTTTATTATTCTGAGTTCAGGCATACTAAACTTGACATTCTACCATGCTCTATGAGTCCACTGGGGTCACAGCGTGTAGTGACTCCAGCAGCCCATTCTGGCCTATGGAGAGCAGGTAGCCTTCAATAGTGAAAAATGAAAATGGCTGTAATTCACTATTAAGACATGCCACACACATCAGGGTATGTCCTACCTTATACCTACAATGCACCCTGCCCGTGGGCCTACCATAGGGGTGACTAACATGAGGCAAAGGGAAGGTTTGGAGGCTGGCAAGTGTGTGCACTTGCCCAGCCAGCATGACAGTACCAGACTGCACGCAGGTTCTGCACTGGCAGACCCTAGACACATTTTACAAGGCCGCTTCTGTGGGTGGCGCAACCAGCGCTGCAGGCCCACTAGCAGCATTGGCATTCACAAGCCCTGGCACTCCTGGTGCACTTTACTGGGGACTGACAGTAAATCCAATAAACCAATCATGAATACCAATCAATGTATACATTTTACCATAGGGAGAGCATATGCACCTTAGCACTGATCAGCAGTGGTAAGGTGCCCAGAGTCATAAAACAGCCAACAACAGGTCAGAAAAAATACTGGAGGAAGGCAAAAAGTTTAGGGATGACCCTGCAAAAAGGGCCAAGTCCAACAGTACAGGTCAATCCTTCCTGGGTCAATAACTTGTCCTCTAGGTGTCCCAGCTGTACTCCAACAGCTTTCCCAGGCTCACTGAACGTGGGTGCAACATTGTGTGTTTGGTCCTGGTCCCTTCTGCTGGTTATGGTAGTTAACGGCAGGTGGAAGACTTAGAGCTACCAGCTTGCCCCAGCAAGCTTCTTCAGTTGTTGTATCTCTGTGCTCTGGACAGAAGGCCTGTCATCTGGCCCTTGGAGTCTCTTGACTTTGTCTGGGCTCTGGAGATGACTTCTCCTTGAGCAGGACACGGCACGCACAGTCCTTCTTCTTTGCTAGCCACGAGGTACAGCATGGCAGTGTTTCCTCAGTCATTTTCCCAGTCTAGTTGAGATCGGTGTTCTGGGTGCCAGGGATGCCCTATTTATGTTAAGAAAATGCCCTCAGAGTAGAATGTGGCTGGTAGCCTATGGGCTTACAGGTTCCCTCCCTTCTGATGACCACTTCCTGGGAAGTGTGCCATCTGGCTATCCCAAGATGCACCATTCTGCTGCTCACAACATGGCAACCCCCTCTCATGGCGTTCAGTGCTCCCTAGCTCAACCCAGAGGTGTGGCTACCAAGGGTGGTACTGGACCCTGGAAAATCAGTTTGGCAACTGGTTTCCCCTCCCCTGTCCCTAGTGCCAGCATGTCTGCCTGAACAGTGCAGCAGCCCCTCTCCCATTTGCCCTTAAAAGGCGGCTTCTCCTTTGAAGCACACTGTTTGGGCCAACACCCATGTGGCTTCCTGTAGGAGAGAGGTGACACCTCCTTCCAGAGCAAGCCTCTATTGTATCCTTTTGTGGGAGTCGTTTGTTCGTCTTCCCCAGGAGGGCAGAAAGATGACCTCGTGTGCAACTGGTATGGGCACAGATGATTGAAGGTAACAAAGTGGAAACTTTGCTAAAGTTGCACACTTCAACGTGTTACATTAATTTCGACCTGAGAATCAAGTTGTGCTCAGTGTAATGATTTGTTTGATATCTTGGATGACCCACTTTGGTCGTACTGTTTCAGAATTAGCAGAGCTGAGGGGTCCGCATGCAACTCTGTTCTCGCCAACTGGGCGACCAAGCCTTTCCGCAGTAAAAACAACCATTTCGCCTTTTTAGTATCAGAACATGTAAAGTTGCATGTGAGCTATGTTGCACCCTGCCTTAAAACTTGATAGGCCTGTCATAGGGATGACTTGCACATATACCAAAGGGAAGTCTGGCTTTGGGTTTACTTTCAATAGCAAAGTTGGGCTAGCAGGTGAAAATGCTCGTCCTGCCTGCAAATAGCGAGTTGGCAGTCTCGGTTTACTCATGCCACACCCAGGGTGGCACAACCAGTGCTGAAATCCCTGGGTGGGACCCACTAACTTACATTCCCTGGGTACCATTTACTAGGGACTTACGGGTAAGTCGACATACCTATTAGTGTAAGGGCACAGGCACTGAGGTCTTTTTAGCAGGCCTCCGTGTACTCAGTTGAAAACCAGCAGCATCAACCCAAAAACGTTGAGGTAACCATATAAAAGAGGCGTTTCCTTACAAATGGCAAACCCAAGGCTCCTTCTACAATATCTGTGATTCACTGCTAAGGCAGGCCAACAGAGCCCAAGGCAGAGCTCAGCATATTTCATGGCCAGAACATAGAGTTTACATGTTCTAGCAATGAAGACACATTCTGTTGTTTATACTGTGGAAAGACTCTATTGCCACATTCCTGAATACAGCAGTGATAACTTTGGAACGTGTGACCAAATTTGATACTCTAGCATAACAAACAACTAGTTGCATTAAGGCCGACTTGATTCTCAAGCAGACATTACTGTAATTTGTCTTGTGCACAATGTTTGTAAGATGCTTCTTTTTTGCCTTTGACTCTCCTGTGCTCTTGCACCGGACTATCCCTGAGCCAGCTTCCTCCCCTCCTGGGGAGATGTGCCAACAATTCCCAGGAAAGGGAACAATAGAATCCTGCACGGGAGAGAGGTGTTACCTGTCTCTGGCAGGGAGCCACACAGGTGTTGGCCCAAAAGGCGAGCTTCAAAGGTGAAGGAGCCATTAAAGAACAAATGGGGAACACCTGAAAGAGGGGCTGCCCTATTGTTGAGGTAGACAGGCTGGCTCTCAGGAAGGAGAGGGTAAACCAGTTGCCAAACTGCTTTTTGACAGGCATGTAGGCCCCTTGGAAACCACACCTCTGATTTGCTCTAGGGAGCTCCACTCTCACAGAGGTGAGACTTGCTATTTGGAAGTTGGCAGAATGGTGCTTCTTGGGATAGCCGGAAGCCACACTTGGCAGGAAGTGATCATCAGGAGGGAGGGAATCCTAGTAGCCAATTGACTACAGATTGTGCCCACCTTGAGGGCATTTATGGCCATAAGAGTGCCCACAGCACCCTAAAAACAGATCTTGTCAGGACTGGAAGAACCAACACAAAAACATGATGGACAGAATGTTGACCATTGTCAAACAGTCACCCCCCAGTCACAGATCTTGGTTTAATCCATTGTTATTTTGCTCGCCGTGCCATTCCAATTTGGACCCCGGCATAAGCAAATCAGCCTTGACCCTGCTTCCCATGGATCCAGTCCAGCCCGAACTACCAGGCCAGGTCCTCCCTGGACCGGAAAACAAGCATCCTAGGACCGGTTTCGTGGTATCACCCTTCACCAGCCAGGCTAGCTTGAAATCGGTGGCGTAGTGAGCAAAGTGAGCAAGGGCTCTTAAGAATGCAGGCCTCTTCCAGCTTTTGTGTCCCTAGTGCTGAGCAGGGGGCTAGCCAACTATCTCTTGTCACTTCTTCTGTCCTGGCACAAGTGGAGACCTTTTTCCACAAGTGACCCCAGCAGGTACAGTCCTCTTGCGGGTCCCTAATGTTAAGCGGGTGCAGTCCTCCTTGGGTGCAGCCCCTCTTTGCTGGGTCAAGGGAGCAGAATGGCAGTCTTTCTCCCTTTTGGGCACAAGTGAAGCTCTTATTCCAAGAGTGGCCACAGCAGGAAAGTCCTCTTTTGCGGGTCCCTTGGGTTCAGCAGGTGCAATACTTCTTTGGTGCAGCCTCTTTCCCGGGTCCAGGGAGAAGCAGAACATTCCTCCTCTCTTTCTTCAATTCCAGTAGTGATCTGAGGACTGTGGGTCTGGGATTCCACTCTTATGTCATCTTCTTGTTTGTGGGAGGGAGGACTGTCTAGCCAATGGGTCAATAGGCCCCTCAAGGCAACCCTTCCCACTTTACATCAATTCCTGGGGATTTGGCTAGCAACAATCCTAGGATACTCCTCTTTACCTGAATCCAAGATGGTGCAGGCCTTCTTCCTCTGTACCCAGCACAATGCCCAGCATCTCCTGGGAAACTGGTTCTGCAACATGTTTTCCCCCTCTGGAGGAGATACCAGCCTAAACAACGGAACGGGTAGGCAAACATCTGATGGCTGTTATCTCTGCTAAGGCAGTAGCCTCTTTGATGCTGGGCTATCTGTGGCCAGCGTCCAGTAGTCATCCTGCTGGAAGAGGCCACACCTCTTACCACTAGCTATTTCCTTTGTTCCTTGTTCCTGTGAACACTTCACACTTCCTTGCAGCGGGGCAACATGTTGTCCGGGTGTCACCTGCTGTAGATAGTCAGGAAAGGCTACCGGGTGTTTGGGCAACAAAGTGATGACTTTCTAAACTCACTTTTCTACTGAAAGTTACCTTAAATCCAATGTAACCAATGAGTCATTTTTAACGCAACAATTAATTTGATAACTTGGAATAGTTTATTTTGTGGTGCCAAATGGAAGTTAGCACTGAGTGCAGTGGCTAGTGAAACTCTTTTAGCCAATGGTACCAGTGGCGTTGCTATAGGGAAAACGCCACTTTCGTGTTTTGACTATCAGGGCATTTTAAACACAAAAGGAATATGCCGATATTTTTTATATTAAGCACCCTGACTGGTGGGCCCCAAGGACCTTTACTTGGGGTGGCTGATTAATATTAAAAAGAAAAGTTTTGACCCAGCAAAAGTGTGTATTTTGCAACATCATATTGGCAGTTTTAAGGCTGCCTGACTTAGCTGCAGGGGCAGGTCTAGTGTCACGTTTTCACTTAGTCATTGCATTGGTGGCACAAGTAAGTGCTGCAATCCACTAGTGACATTTAACTTTTAATAGCCCTGGTTACATCTTGTACCATATAATAGGGATTTACAAGTAAGATACATTAACCATTTGTGTTATAGGCAATTGTACATGTGCTTCGATGGTCAGTGCACATGCACTGGGGCCTGCACAGCAGGGTTCAATGCACTACAGAGTTGAAAAACCATCAGCTCAAAAGCTTGAGGGGTGCGTGATCTTATAGAAAGAGGTCCTTTCCTAAAATCCTTATCTTTCAGCCACGGTCCTGGATTTCAGTGAGGTTGACTTAAGGCTGCTGGGACAGATGGTTTCCTGCATCCTGCTGGTCAAGCATGCCAGGTGGTATGTGCGGGCCCTGTAGGAAGCTGTGTTTCTGTTGCACTGATCCCCCCCCCCCCCCCCATGGTTTTCCAGATTTCTGATGCACTTTGACTTGATGTGCCCTGGGTCCCTGCCAATCAGGTTCCCAGGGCATGTGTTCTTTTCCAAAACTATTAAGTTCCTTGTAAAAGCTACCATGGGTGCCAACAACACTGTGACCAGGGAAGGCCTCTAAGGGCTGCAGCACATATTGTGCCACCCTTAGAGGTCCTGTACCTTAACACACACACACTGCGGGCTGCGTGTTTTGGTGCTGAGAAAAGTGAAGTCGACATGGCATATACACCTGTGTGCCATGCCTGCAACCCACTGCCTATGGTATAGGTAAATACAAAAAGAACAATTGATGGATAGAATGCAGAACAATGTCATACATTCAACCCTGTACAGAGATCTGGGCCTAAATCCATCGTTTTTTGCTCTCCATTCCAGTTTGGACCCAGCCGTATGCAAATCAGTCTTGACCCTGCCCCCAATGGCAACAATCCAGCCCGAACTGCCAGGTCAGGTCCTCCTTGGACTGGAAAAAAGCATCCTAGTACCGGTTTCGGGCTTTCAGCCCTCATCAGCCAGGATAACTTGACTCCAGTGGCACAGTGAGCCCAGGACCCAAGTCTGGGCATACCTGGCGCACTTAGGGCGCGAAAGCAAAAGACACACAATTGATGGACGGAATGCAGTGATGAGGGTACAGTTGCATGAGCACTGTAGCCCTACAGTGTCTAAATCCATTCTTACACATTGTAAGTGCAGTAAAGCCATAAAGGGTATATGGTCTGGGAGTTTGTCAGCACGAACTCCACAGCACCATAATGGCTTTACTGAATTCTGGGAAGTTTGGTAGCAAACTTCTCAGCATCATAAACCCACACTGATGCCAGTGTGGGATTTACTATAACATGCACTCAGAGGGCATTTCAGAGATGCTCCCTGAAAAACGATCATTCTCCGGTGGGTTCCCTGACTGTTAAACACCAGCCTGCCACTACAAGACAAGTTTCTGGACCCCTGGGGTGGGAGCCTTCTCTCCCTGAGCCCATGAGCAAAGCCTTTCCTGGGCGGAGGTGTTCACAGACCCCCAGGTCAAGAAGAACCATCTGTGACAGGGGAGCTTCAAAGGCCTTTCCACCTTTGTAACACGACCCCAGCCTCTCCTGCATTCAGGAGCAGGCCCCCTTCCAGTCTCCCTCCTTTTTGGCGGGAAGACAGGCGGGAAGGATTAGAATAGCCCACAAGGTTTGCCCACCTCTGCCAACCCCACCCCTCAGGTGGGGTAGGCGAGGTGAAGCCCAATCTTTAGTGCCTGCCATCTTGCAGAAGGCAGGCACTCTCCAATCAGGGTGAGTGATTGTGCCCAATCCCCCACGTGGGGAGAGCACACCAAGGGTGTAGTCACTGTAAGGTCAGTAGCCCATTGACTCCTGACCTCCAGACCCCTAAAACGTCTCCTAAATACAGTATTTATGGATCAGCCCTGAACCAAGAAGCCAAATTCTGCAACCTGTGAAAAAGGACAAAAGAAGAAGCCCAGCAGAGGAGACTGCAGAGAAAAACTGACACTGCCCCAGCCCTACCAGCAGTTTCCAGAGATCCTGCACCAAAAGTCGCCTTGTGCTGCAGTCAGCGACCGCCAGAACCCCTGGGAGAACTGACTGCCCTCAACAAAGACCAGCTCTCCTGTGAACAGGAGCTCTGTTCAAAGGAAACTCCCAAGACAGACTCTGAACCTGTTGAGGACAAAGAAACCCAACGCCTGGAACCACCACTACACCCGACGCCTATGGCCTGAATATGGGTGAGCCATCGTTACCAGCGAGGTCCCGCAGCGCTAAAGAGTCCTAGTCCACCGTGGGTTGATACCTCCAGGCCTCCCCGACTTCGCCTGCAGCCTCTGCACAGAGACCCCCTCTTCCCCAAACGCAAGTTACCCTGTAAGGTGAAATCTGACCTTAAAAGACACCCCTGCATCCAGCCGCCTGAGCCCTGTAGAAAAGAACCCGAGGGGCACCTATGTCCCGGAACCCTCCAACTTACTTGCACAGCTGTTGGTTCCTCCCGGAAGTCTTCCTGATCCGAGCCCGCAGACAAAATCCAAAACCGACCACTCACATTGAAAACAACAGGGCACCTGATGCCAAAACAGCACCCTGCACCCAGCCGTCCCTATGTTGCTGCGGGTGTGCCTTGTGTGCTAAATCGGATCCCCCTTTGCCCTGAGCCTAAGTCCAGGAGCTTTGCTCCCACAACCTTGTGGCCTGCTCGTGAGCAGCCACCAAACGGAGGCCCCCCTATCCCCTATTGGATAACATTGGGCCTCAGCACACTGCACCCGGCCGCCCTAGTGCCTCTTTGGGTGCTTTGAGAGTGCATCCTTGACCCTGGGGGAACCCTGGTTCTGACCCCAGAAACCCAACTCCCACAACCAAGTACTTACCTGTAAATCAATAACTTAATTTCCTCCCAGAACATTGCATTGTGTGCTTTTCAGTTAAACATCTTGAGGAGTTGGTTTGTATAAAACCTTGAAAAACTGCAAATGTGTAAAAACTGAATTACTTACCTTGTTTCTAGGGAATGTCCCAGTGTGGTATCTAGGTATATCACACTGAGTAGAAAAGGTAATTTAAAAAGTAATCTGAAAAGTAACGTACAAAGTAATCTCAAAAGTACCTGTCAAGTAATTTTGACTGTTGACTTGCCAGTAAACAAACCAATTGCATCTAACTGCATTCCAGTTGTATTGAACTGCATTATACCTGCAAAAGTATTATTTTACTTGCCTACACCAGGCCTGACTTGGTTTTAGAAATAAAATAAATAAATAATATTTTTATATAAACAAATTGGTCTGAGTTCAATCTTTGAGTGTGTGACATAATTTATTGCCTCAGTGTGTACAATAAATGCTTAACAGTACCCTATTATAAAGCCTTACTGCTCGCCCACACTACCACAAATAGTGAGTAAGGTATTATGTACTTTTACCTCTGCCTACCTCTGGGGATCCACTGGACTCTGTGCACACTATACCTTACTTTGGTATAGTATATACAGAGCCAGCTTCCCATAGGCCCTGGGGTGGAATCTACAGTCCCAGTGGACCCAACTTCAAGGGATCTCCCACCATGTCTAAATTTCAGAGGAGACAGCATAAGATCTGCAGGTAGTTGCTGGACCATGATTGGGTCAGCGTCAGACCACTCTCTCTCCCCCGCTTAGCGGTAACAGTGGTGACCAATACATCTCCTGTACTTGGGCTGTCATCTGAGAGAGATGGTGTTCAACAGAGTCCCGGCTCCATGTCAACCTTTTGGAGCTGTGAGTTAAACCCTTCCTCCCATCCATCAAGCGAAGGCTGGTTTGTGTGCTTACGGACAACACCTCTGCCATGTGGTACTTCGACAAACAAGACTGGATGTGGTCCTAGACTCTGTGCCAGAAGGCCCAGCGCCTCTGGAAATGGCTGGACCACCAACACATTTTTCTGGAAGGGAACCACCTGGCAGGATATTGAATGTCAGGGCAGACAAGCTCAGCCACAGATGCCTACGGGATCACGAGTGTCAGTTACACTCGGAGGTCGAGTAAGGTCTCTTCTGTGAATGAGGAGAACCTTGACTTAATCTATTTGCCGCCACCAAGAAGGGACAATGTCAGCATTTCTGAGGAACTCGAGACTCCCTGAAGCCTTCCTAATGATACCACTCCTTCTACGAGTTCTCAGGAAGATAAAACCAATGGCCCAAGTCATCCCAGTGGTCCTGGATTGGGCACTGAGAGTATGGTATTTAGAATTCCTGACCATGAGCATCTGTCCTCCAATTATGCTTCTCCTTCGGGAGTGTCTGCTGTCACCTTAACAGGGCAGGGTTCTGCACCCAGGTCTTAGTAGTCTACTTTCATGCTTGGAGATTGAGCAGCAACAGCCGGAAAATCTTTGACAGTCCTCTGGAGGGGGTTGATGTCATCTTGGCAGTCAAGTGTCCCTTAGCAAAAACTACATACATTTTTGTTTTTTTCTGTTACCCAACACATCGACCCCCTTCAAGCAAAGTTATCTGTTAGCTTTGCTCTTGGCACAATTAAAGGATAGCTTTTGGCCTTTTTAATATTGCTAGACTAGTCTATTTTGTTTGAATTGCCTGTTATGGGATTTTTGAAAGGATTACAGCATGTTTGCTTCCTCCCCCTTCACCAGGCCACAGTGTGCCCTTAATTTGGTCCTCATTTAGCTAATGCACACTCACTTTAAGCCACTTCACAGCTGTCCTTTGCGGATTCTCACCCTTAAAACAGTGTTCATTGTCAACATAACATGGGTGCTGCGTGTGACTGATCGTAAGACTCTTGGTGCCAACCCACCGTTCTCCACCTTCGTCCTAGACAAGCTTATTCACTGTACACATGCATCTTTCTTATATAAAGTAGTGACGTCATTAAACGTTGATCAGACCACCATATTTCTGGCGTTCTTTGCTCTGTCTCATCCCTCTACTAAGGAGAAGAGACTCCACCATTTGACCCCAAAAGAGCACTGAGGTGATATAGGCATCATACCTGAGAACACCGCATGAGCGATCAGCTCTTTGTGGCATTCACTGGAGCGAAAAAAGGCAAGGCATTGCAGAAGAGAATCATCTCCTGTTAGAATGTGCTCAGTATTAGGGACTGTTACGTATTGGACAAAAAGCAGCCTCCTGAAGCACTGTGTGCTTATAGTATCAGGGCCAAAGCTGCTACCACTGCATTGACACATGGAGTCCCTGTCCTTGACATCTGCCAGTCAACTGCGTGGGTGACCCTCCATACATTCCAAATGCACCATTGCCTGAACAGCCAGGTCCACTGAAAGGAGCATTTTGCCCGCTTGGTCCTCTAAGACTTTCTGGTTTGAGTCCAGCCACAGACCCTCCTCCAAATAGGTACTCCCTTGGCATCTATTCAAAAGGTGAGAAATCTGTACCAGAAAGAGCATTATGGAAGGTAACTAACTTGTTCTCCTGATAGAGACTTTATGTAGCTGCAGATGTCTTACTGACCCTCCCATAGTCCTTGTTCTGTTATTGGACTTTATCCATTAATAAGATCCCAAGTCAAGGAATCTGCACACTGCTCACAACCTCAAAAGCAACTGATTTCAGCATCTTCATAGGCCCAGCACGCCATTTCCGGAGCAGAACGGCGTAATTGGGTTGATGCATGGCACCACCTACTGGTGCCACAAGGTACTACAGAAAAATGTCTAGATCCGATCTGATGCCTGGGGAATATTCAAAATTGTGAGCAATCTGCATCTAGATAGCGTCTATCTGAAACAGTGATACCATATGGGTAAGTAGCTTGTTCCTTGTTAATCACTCCTTATTTGAAGCCTTACCACAAGCTACCTGACCCAGCTCAAAATGGTATCACAAGGAGCAGCCAACCTTCACGGCACAAGGTGTGGTCATGCCCCTCCAGGAGTGAAAGTGCTCTTGAAGATTTGGCAATCCTAGAGCACCTGGTTGGAAAGCCGTTGCCCCTTAGGAAGATAAATACTGATTTCCATAACCAGTACAGTATTCAGTGTTTCTCTTCGTAACTGAGGAGGATCTGCCCACTGTTGCAGAGATGATGATGATGAATATCCAGATGAGAGACTGGGGCAAAGTAAGTGAAGTATCTATGGAGCCATCTTGCAAGACCTGTAGAAAAATGAAGATGGACCTGCCCACTGCAAGACTGGAGGTCATGTGGATTCTGGAACCATTACAATTCCGTTGCTAGAAATTACAGTCTCAGAGGTACCGTCACTTGCAATCAACTCCCTGCCAATCCAAACCAGCGTCTACTGGTTTCCTCAAAGCCCACGGTTCCAGATGTGCTCCTATCATTGGGAAATTACTAATGCTACTGTATATCTTGAGATAACAGACCCACAACCTTATAACTTCCAGGGCAGCATATATGGTGAGTGCTGAATTCTATCCATTCGCTGTCTCACCAAATAGCCCAGTAGCAACCGAACATGAACTGTGGTGACAGGATGTCTATTAACAGGTCCACACCTGGAAACTTTCAAAACACCCCTGAAAATAATAAATGACTTCCTATCACTTGTGGGTGTAGGAAGCTGGCTCTCTATGTAGTGTACCAAAATGAGGTGCACTTTGTAAAGAGCCCAGTTATCCCTTACAAGTGTTCAGGGGCTTGCTTTAACAATCCCATGGTGGTCTATTTGTGGTAGTGTGGTCGAGCAGCTGTAGGCTTATCAGAGGGGAGTGTTAGGCATTTGTTGTACACAGTCCATAAATGAGACTCACTCTCAATTAGGAAATCCAACACTAATTTATAAAAATAACACTGTGTAGGAAAGTGCCCCTTTTTGCATGGTTACCCCATAACATTTTGCCAGCTACCTGATGCTAACTTGACTGTGTGTGTGCTGGGACCCTGCTAACCAGGCCCCAGCACCTTTGTTCTTTCCCAAACCTGTACCTTTGTTTCCACAATTGGCACTCCTCTGTGCCACATGTAAGTCATTTGTAAATGGTACCCCTGGTAACAAGGGCTTTCTGACCAGAGAGGGCCTCTGAGGGCTGCAGCATGTATTGTGCCACCCCAAGAGACCCCTCACCTTAACACCCACACACTGCCATTGCAGGCTTTTTGTTTTTTTCTGCACCAAAACACAGAGTCGACATGGCACACACCTCTGTGTGCCATGCCCACAGCCACTGCCTATGGCATAGGTAATTCACCCCTCTAGCAGGTCTCGCAGCCTTAAGGTAAGGTGCACTATACCACAGGCGAGGGCATAAATGTATGAGCAATATGTCCCTACAGTGTCTGTGCCAATTCACAGACATTGTAAGTGCAGTGAAGCCAGCCATATTGAGTACATAGACTGGGAGTTTGTCATTACGAACTCCACAGCTCCATGGTAGCTGTCCTTAAAACTGAGAAGTTTGGTACCAAAACGTATCAGCATAATAAACCCACACTGATGCCAGTGTTGGATTTATTATAAAATGCACTCAGAGGGCATCTTTGAGATGCCCCCTGAAAAACGACCAACTTCTAGTGTATTGGCTGACTGTCTCCCTCCAGCCAGCAACCACCAGACAGGTTTCTGACGTTATGGGGTGAGAACCTTTGTGCTCTCGGTGGTCAGAAACAAAACCTGCTCTGGGTGGAGGTGCTTCAAACCGCCCCCCTGGCAGGAACAACAACACTTGTTGATGAACTGATTTGGCAGCTCCAACTAGTGGACATAAATGCCCCCTCCCCCAAAAGGAGGGGGCACCCAAAGGGTGTAATCACCCTAGGAGACAGTAGCCATTGGATACTGCCCCAGATCTCAGTAACACCCTTAAATTTAGAATTTAAGAGCTCCCCTGAACCATGTTCCTCGGATTTGACAACCTAAGATGACGAAGGACCAAAGAGCCATGCAGCAGTGGATAAGAAGACGGCGACTGACTCGGCCCCAGCCCTACCAGTCTGTCTCCTCCTCCTGCAACCCTGCCCCAAGAATCTGGCGTGGCCAGCAGCTAGCAATCTCGAAGAACCCCAGAGACCTCCTTCTGTCTTCAACAAAAACTCTTTTCTCCCGTGGACACGGGATTTGTCCAGCAAAGAACCCATCCAAAGGATTACGGATCCAGGCGGATCTGCTGCCTTGCACCACTCTGCGCCCATAGCCCGAGTCCAGGTGGCCCACTAACCCAGTAAAGTCTCCCCGGCGATCCTGACCTGGGATCCAGCGTTGGATGACCTCTCCTGACCTTCCCTTCTACGCCTGCTGCTTCAATCTGATGGGTCCCCGCGACCGTATCTGGTAAGGAAAACAGATGCTGAAAGACACCCCTGCACCCGCAGCCCCCACAGCCTTGGTGTGTCCAACCAACAGTGTCTCCACATCCCCCCACTATCCAACTTATCTCTCCAGTCCTGGAATTCCTCCAGCCATCCTCCCGAACCAAGCCTGTAGCCTTTTTCCCCAACCGAGAATCTCCATTAGTTTTAATTGGGCTCCCTACGCCTCCTTGGCACTCTGCACCTGCCCCCTCCCCTATGCCGCTGGTTGTGCACCTTCTGTGCTGTTTGGTGGCCCCTCCAGTGCTGATCTTAACCCCTGGGGCCTGTGTTCCTGAACCGCAGGTACTTACCTGCAACCGGTGCCTTTCCGAAGTGCCCTCAGCCTCTATAGGATAACATTGGGCCCAGTGACGTCTGCACCCGGCCACTTCCGTGCCACTGGTGGTGCAGTACCTACCTTGGTCAGACCCTTGCCCAGTGTTGACCCAAACCCCTAGATACTGAACTTGAAAAACGCTTACTTACCTGTAAGCTACACACCTGACTTTTTCCCATAGGATTGCATTGGTCTCTCACTGTACTCTACTAACTGTGATCCTGAAAGCAAAATCTCTCTTTCCGTATTGAAAAGCATTTCATGCACATGCAAAGTATTGCTTGATACTATACAAACCTATTGCAGGTAATTTGAAAGTATATCACAGTAATCTACTTACCTGTAACTGAGTTCAACTTAAAGTAATATTTTTCTACAAACATTGGCTTGGAGTCAGTCATTGAGTGTGTGTTCCTGTCTTGTATACGTTTGTAACCAAATGCATTCACACTACCCTCTAATAAGCCTAGCTGCTCAGCCCAGCTACCACTAATTGAGAGTGAGGTATTATCTACTTTAACCTCTGCCATACCTTTGGGAACTTACTGGACTCTGTGCTCACTATATCTCTTTTTGATAAAGTATATACAGAGCCAGATCCTACACACTTATTCCTATATAGTTTTGGACACCAAGATCTTCGGGATTAGGTAAGTACCTTTCGTGCTAGAGTTTTTCATACACCTGGAAAATACAGCTGTCACATTTGAGGCATGGGGCTCGAACGCAGTAATGGTATCCTGTCGGAGAAACATACGCTGCATAGGGTCACTTGTAAATGACTTACAGGAATATTCTTCTGAATTTAAGATAAGTTGGGCCTAGACACAAGAAAGCACCAAGAGTTCAAGTTTACCTGCCCTGCGTTGTCTGGGTGCAGAGGTGCTTTATGCATTGGTAGCCTCGAACGCTACACGTTGAAGTCGGTGGGGAACAGTACCTGCAAAGAAAGGCTGCAAGTGGAGACTGGGGGACCGGTCTGTCAGAACCCAAAGGGTGTCTCGGCTCCTTAGGGTCTCAGGACCACAGAGACACCGTCCATTTCAATGGACTCGGGCTGTGGAGCCCAGCTGCATAGGTGTTTTGTCCAGCGGGTCTGGGAGTTTGAGGCTCACGGTTCTCCGTGCAGAAGAGGAAGAAGAAAAACAGCAAGACCACTTCTGGTGTGGAGCTGGCGTTCGGACTGAACACAACCAAGCCTTGGTGCTTTCCACAAGCTCCGGTACTACGTGATTCGTGCAGGGCGCCTCCAGGGTGTTTCAGCTTCTTGAATACTGAATAGATTGACGGGGCTGACCTCCTGGACACTTGGTACCTCCTCCTGGGCTGCTGCGTCTGTGGACCCGCTGGGCAGCAGAACGGTGAACCGGATATTGTGATCAGTGCCTGTAGGTTGTAGGGAAGAGGCTCCTCCACTTCAAGGGAGATGCTGGCTGGTTGGTGAAGTGCTGGCAGCCCTCCGAGGCTTTTGGAGGATGCACAGCTGCACGATGAGTCCGGACTTATCGTGCAGCTGTGCATCCTCCAAAAGCCTTTGCAATTGACGAGACAGGAGCAGGCAGGGTTTGGTGCCAATTCCTCAGCTTGTCCTCAGTTCTTGAATTCTTCAGCTCTTCTATGCCCTTCTTTTTTTAGCTAGGTGAAGTTGAGTTCCTGGTGTCAGGAGGCCACTTAAGTACTCAATTTAAGGGTGCTAAGGGGACGGAAGGGAAGTAGCCAATGGGCTACTTACCCTTGGGGTCACTACACCTTCTATAAGACCACTTCCCGTGGGTAGTGAGCATAACCCCGTTCCACTGTTCCTAATTCCACCAAAAGCAAGATGATGGAATCCTTTTTTCGTGGAGCACATCAGGTAGCCCACCTTAGGGGTGTGACTTGCCTGGTGGTGCAATACGCCTACTGCATAGCTAATTCCCCGCCTGTCTTGGTGCCAAAAGGGCCCCAGGACAGGGGGTGGCTTCTCCCAGTGGTAGGGGAAGTCAGAGTTTCAAGCCCCTGGCCTTTATGCTAAATCATTAGCCAACCTGTTGGAGGAGGTGTGAACACCTTTCTACGTAGATGGCATTGTGTCTGTCCCCAGATTGGGGGCTCTCACCTACAGGGGGTCAAAAACTTGTCTGTGGTGGCAGGCTGGATGATACCAGTCAGCCAGCACACTAGACACTGTTAGATTTTTCAGGGGGCACCTCTAAGGTGCCCTTTGGGTGCATGTCATAATAAATCTTCTACTGACAACAGTACAGATTTATTAAGACCAGGTGATTGATACAAAATACCATAGGTTTCAGTAAACCCATCATGTAGCTGGGGAACTCTTAATGACCAGTGCCTAAAACATATACTTAAGATGGCTTCCCTGTTCACTTGTACCATCTAGTAATTGAACTAGACAGCATAAAGGCATAGCTGGTCATGCAGATATGCCCTCACAAGTAATATAATGCACCCTGCCGTAAGGCTACAAGGCCTGCTGCAGAGGTGACTTAGATGTATAATACATGCAGTGACTTTGGCATGGCACACCGTTAGTGTGCCATGTTGTGATTTCACTCATGATTTGCACCATAACACGCAGTCTGCAATGGCAGGCTGTATGCAATTTGAATAGGGGTCTCTTAGGGTGGCATAATACATACTGCAGCCCTTAAGAACCATCTTTAGCTCCCATGCCCTAGGTACCAGTGGTACCACTTACTAGGGACTTACAGGGGTGCTAAAGTGCGTGCCAGTTATTTTAAGATCATACCATTTTACCTTGCTTTTAGGGAAAGAGCACTGGCACTGGGACCTGGTTAGCAGGGTCCCAATGCACATCAGTTGAAAAACATCTGTACCAGTGGTAAAAAGTGGCGGTGACAATGACAACAAGCATTTGCAATGCAATAGGTCTCGCATTCACACGATTTTGAGCTATTGCCATTGTAAATGACAATGCCTTTTATTTATGTTTTGGCTTTTAAAACATAAATACAAGGCATTGTTATTTCCAATACTAATAGCTTAAAATCGTGTGACTGCGAGACCTATTGCATTGCAAATGCTTGACAATATTGTGGCTAGTTGAATAAGTAACTAGGTAGAAAAGGTAAAAAGGCCCCCTTTCCACCACCTCTACATGTGTATGTTTTTTGTCATTTAGGATTTTTGACCTTTAAGTCACGATTCTTTAAACATATAGCCAACAGAGCTGGGGGTTCTTCTCTGCTGCATGGAGGCTCAGTAACTGAATGCCTGTAGATTGTCACGGCCTTCGGGGGATGAAGCCTGCAGCAATAGTTGGTGACACAGAAGAAGACATTTTTTTTACCTGCAACACTGATTTGCAGCTTGCTTTCCCTTACACAGTTCCCCCCACGCTATTCATTTCTTTTTTATCTGTGCTATTGATGGGACGAATATTCCAACCCGTATGGCCCTTTTGTAGGCCCAATTCAGAATCTTTTCATTTTTTTAAGAAACAAAACATACTCAATGATGGTGACTACCCAGAGAATGCTGATAAAAATATAGCAGGACCCCAAACCCTAGGCAGATCTATGCGGACTAGCCTCCACGGTTCCACTTCTAGTCTTCAGCATTTACACATTTTAGCTGCAAACATATCCCTGAAGAAGGATTTACTGAAACATCAGGGTGGTGCAAAAGAAAGTCTGCAAAGCAGTACAAAACCTAACCCACGCGGGTAGTTAATCTCATCTGTAAAGGCAGGTATCCGGGGGTCCATTTGTAAGCACAGCAGCAACCTGGAAACCAGTAATGAAGTATGGAGCAAATGTATGCAGGTAATCCTGGTTCAACCATTGCCTCCTCTCAGCTACACATTACTCTTTACTGGCGTCCCAGAGTCCATCCTGTATTAATGTCATGCTGAAATGGGCCAGTTGTGAGGAACGGCTGTACGGGACACTTCTTTCTGTCTGGGTTATGAGATTATAGTATTTATATAGGTCTTTTAAGGTGCACATCTGAATCAAATCAAACAAGGCGGTGACACAATTGGTCCAGACATGACAAAGGAAAGACAGAGTGAGCCTGGGAAAGAAAGCTGAAACCGAAACAAAGCCGAGAATAAAAAGCATGAGATATTGTGAGGTAAATAAATAGGGAGAAAAACATTTCACCAGTGCTTGCAACCATGTTCCCAAATCTAGCTAACTACGATTCTGGAGTAAAAGCGTTGCACTGGGAGCCCAGCCCCCTCTTCATGAGTGGCAGCAGATGTGATCCAGTGTGTGCACTGACAATATTCACAGCCATGAGACTGGCATTCTAATCCCAGCTTTGTCACATGCTACAAACTGTGTGATCCTGGGCAAATTAATGTGTATCTCTTGGCCCAATTGCATGAAGAAGTTGAGAGTGATTAGAAAAAATGAAAAACCATTACGAAGAGCCCAAAAAGAAGGGAGTTAGCCTGCGGACGCTTAGAAGGAATTTGCTTTGGAGTCCTGCGCTTTTCCAAGTCTGCTCACCGATTCAAACCACGGGATCCTCCGGCGGTCTGAAAACACGCTACTGTGCCCACAATGACGTCAGGGGTGATGCGGCACACAAGCAAACACGAACATCTCGAGAGCCACAGGCGAGCACACCCAGTGCCGTCAGGGCTTCCTCACAAATTCAACTGCACCTTTTCCCAACCAACCAACTAGGGAAAGTTGACTCTTTTTCCAGTCCAAATGATACAGCTAGGCGATATCTGAAGAAGAGCTGACAACACACAAAGCACCTTTCACGGGGCTCGTGGAGCTTGAGTCACACTGACTCATGTTCAGAGGGACAGGAAGTCTTTGTGTAATAACGGGTAGAAACAAACATGATTCAAGACCATAGTGCATGACACGGTCTTAAATACAACCCGGTTCAGCCTTCAAGGACTCCACTAGTTCAGGCTGCCATTCAGTATTGAGCCAGAAATCAAGCCCTGTCATACAGTATGAACAGTATAGTACAGTACAGAAAAAACATCTATTTCTTTAATTTTGCTATAATCGCGGAACCCGCGCTTTACTTTTAACATTACAAGTAAAGCGCGGGTGCTGCGATTATAGCAAAAGTAAAGAAATAATGTTTTTTTCTATTTCCTTACTTTTGCTATAATCGCGGCACCCGCGCATTATTTTTAACATTACAAGTAAAGCGCGGGTGCCGCGATTATAGCAAAAGTAAAGAAATAGAAGTTTTTAAGCAGAGGCAGCGTCGCGCGCGCGGCACCAAAAGTGAAAGCAGAGGCAGACCGAGGCGCGCACTTGTGCGCGTAATCGCAAGCTGGTGGCCGCTTGGCCACTTTGGTAGCACTTCCAAAAGCCGCTCTTACTAAATGTCTCGCCAGAGCAGCGCATGCGCTGGCTCAGGCGAGACCTAAAAAGGGGCACTTTCCTACAGTGGGTCCTTCAAATCTCTTGACAATAGGTACGTGAACACCCTTGTTTTTTGTGACCAGTGCACATTGCTTAGCACATTGTTCGGTACGCACCATAAATAAATCGAAGCAAAAAAAAAAACAAGCATTTGCAATGCAATAGGTCTCGCATTTGCGAGAGTTTGAGCTATTGGCATTGTAAATGTAAATGCCTTTTATTTATGCGTTTCAAATCCTGCAAGATGTGCATAAACAAGCACTTTGTACTTATAGCCTTTGCTTATAAAAAGCAAGGCTGGCAGTCTCTTTTACTGCCAGCCTTGCTTCCTGTTTTCAAAACAAATGAATAAAAGGCATTGTCATATACAATGCCAATTGCTTCAACTCTCGCAAATGCGAGACCAATTGCATTGCATATGCTTGTTTTATTTTGAGCTGCAGGCGCTTCTTTAATGCCATTCATTAAAAAAAACGGAGGTGCAACACCTTCATCGCAGATTTCATGCCTAAGTATGTAACTTGGCGTTGTGTGAATCTAATTTTGAATATTCCACCGTTAACCCAGGTTTCTGACCATTCAAAAATATTTCTAATCATAAGAAACCAGCTAGTACTTTTCATTTATAACTAAAATGTTCCATATAAATGTTCATAAGGTAAGTAGGGAGGGGCTTGCATGATTTGGTGTGACAATTCGCTGTTCCTCCGATAACAGACCTCAAACATGATCCCTTCTTGGGCCATTATCACAAAAAAAGGGGAATTCTGCCACTGAGATCAGGGATATCCAGAGGTGCAATAGCCTCCCGGGTACCTCCCTCAATTCCAGTTGAAGTGATCCCCTTCCCCTGCAGTCCATTACCTCTCCTTCATAGTCTCCCATGGTGTTCCCGTTGCAGCCGGTGCTCTTAGCACGATACTGCGAGTAGTGGAAAAGATCGGGCGCGGCTATTTTACGTCACGTCCGTTGTGCTTGCCAACACAGACAGGGGACAAGAAGTGTCCTTCAGTCTCTAAAGACACTTGTACTTTTACTACCAAATCGGTCCGTTCAAAGAAATCAACAAAACGTGTCAAAAAGTAAATCAAACTTATTTGTCTTACGAGTATATACGCCTATTTTAGTTGAATCAGACTAAAATAATAGACCATTCTTCTGTACCGGTATATAAAATAAAGTAAAGTTAACGAGAATCGTTCTAATGTTATTTTTAAAGTACCTGCTACTTGGTATTATGTAGCTTTTCTACTCCACTGCTCTAATAAACAGTCTTCTCTAAGATGGCTATCGAACTCACCACCTCAACCTCTTCCTTTTCAAGTTATTTAATGACGCAGTCTCTGCTTAGACGCTGACCTGCTGGAAAAGCGCTACAGTGCAGCCGGGTTTGCTTTTCTACGCTCCAAACAGGGCTTGCTTGGTTGACTTTTTCATGACTTCCGCCTCTGAAGCAGCTATTGATTGGCTGAGATCCGTGGGATATTAACAAACAGTGATCCGTGTTTGGCTAACTTCAAAGCTAGGATGGTGAAGAAACTAGAATGACAGGAAGAATGTAGATGATGCTAGAGGCCTGAAGTACGGAATGGAAGGCGCTGTGTAAATTGTGTTGTATCGCTATTTATATACCGCTTTCCGTATCCTTAGCGAGACTCAGTATAGGGAATGGATAAGGGAATTTGACCCAATTTTGGGACGACAATGCATTGTGTAGGGTAAATGCACTGGGTGATGTATTGGAGGTGAGAGAGGTCCAGAGTAGGTGAAAGTCTGGTGTACTACGCATAGGGATGCAAGAAGCGCAGTGCATGTACAGTGGTTGAAAGGCACAGTTCAGAAAAGGGAGTGGGAGCTCTGAAAAGGAGGTGAGTAAAACATCGAGAGCGAAAGTTTCACGAGAATACACCCGATTCCGACAGGAGGCTTTAGTTTTTTTCCTTCAAAAAATCGCTTTTCTTTGTTCTTACTGCACCAATAAACTTTGGCGAGCAACCATGCGTCAGAGCATGACGAGCTTCAAAGGCTCCTTTCACCTTTTCGTCCGGTGAAGCACTTTCTTTTCTGGCCCTCCCTAAAGATAAGAAACTGCTTCACGACAGAAGGAAAGCAGGCTAGCCAGTCCGAGTGGGCCGGACACAAAAGCGAAAAGGAGGCACCCCAGAAAGCTTATTCCCAATGGCAGGCCACCGTTTATCATAAACGCTGACGCAAGCCGATGGGAATAAGGGGCGGGGCTTCAAGCCCTTTTCAGAAAGTACTCATCTGCATTAAATCTCGCCGAGCATGTGCGCAGCAACGCCTGGCGAGACCTAAAAACTACAGAACTATTGGGTTTGGATTTTGCACTTCCTTTCAAGTGACTTTATGAAACCCTATTAAAGAACTGATTGCACAGGGTGCAGTGCTACCCATAAGTCAGCAGTGGCCATAGGGCCTAATACATAATTGTAACTATAGTATCTAGTGCTTAGGAGCTGGAAATGCTTTTGCAGAGCTAATTGACCAGAAGGTGCCAGGCACATAACATTTTCATTGACAATTTGTGTTTGGAGTGTGAAAAAATATACTTGCCTCTAACAGTCTTTTTCTTTTCCTAACTGGTGTGTCTGAACATTGATGTCCGTACCTGTTATGCAATGTGTAAAATGTTTATGAGCATCTAACTTTATGCTGTCTCCTTTAGTAAGGCTTTCTCTCTATTCTGTGAGAGTCAACTGCTAAATGGTAGTATCTGGCGATCCAATTGTGACCGTTTCGTGGCCCAAGGCAAGAGTGGTAAACGGCATAAATTGTCACATTTGATACACAGTGTCCTCTGACTGCACTGGTACCCCGGAAAAAGGCCTCAGAGGACCAAATGATAGTAATAATAAAGCCTGCCCTGACAGCTATGCCTTTGTGTAAAGCCTTAAATCACAAATTGAACAGACATGCTTGATGTATCAGGCCTTGGTTTCTGAGGTAGATAATGAATGCAACTTTCTTGTATCTGCCTTGTTGTCATTTTTTTATGTGTTGTCACTATTGTTACTAACTCCAACTTTTTGTAAGCATTTGCTGTACTTGGCGATTCTGATTCATTCCGCTCTCTGACCCCTTCTCTTTTTCAGGATCTAATTGAGAAAGTCGTTATTCTTCGTAAAGCTGTGCAAATCACCCAAGCGGTTGAGCCAAATGCAGTGGGTGCACTTCTGGCTGAGAAGATGAGTCAGTATGCGAATTTGTTGGCTGCACAAGGCAGCCTTGCTGCTGCTTTAGCTTTCCTTCCTGCTAGTACCAACCAGGTAATTTACAACATCTGATTTTAATTGGCACAGATCCTATAATCAACAAAAGATGTAGGAAAGGATGAATAGAAGAAAGTATTGAAGTTTTTAGTGTAATGTTATTGTGCTGCATGCCGCTGTCTTAGAAGAATCAGTGTGGAAATGTAGTAAATGTTTGTGTGATACAGTGAGAGAAGGCTCAGAAAACCAATACACTCTCCTATCTTTAGAAGTTGTGGCAGAAGATGCAAGTGTGCCACGGACATATTTGAGAAGGGTTATATATTTTGATTGCTCTCTTAACTTGTGGGACTGTGCTGCACAGTACTTGGTCATGGAATTCGTTTGTACTATATTTAGAGCAACAAGGAAATGTAATGTGTGCCTCGAAAGTCCTTGCTTCTCCTTTTTTGGAGGATCATTATATTTTGACAGTAAATGCTCCCAATTTTTTGAATGTTTGTTTTTTGTCTTTTCCTAAAACTTTATTGAGCCTACCCCTCTCTTGATTTTTGTTATGTTGAGATTTTACTGAATATGTATCATAAGTATATTAGAGTCTAAATATTTTGTTAGGTCATGATTATGCAGCTACGCGACAGACTTTGCCGTGCTCAGGGAGAATTGTCAGTGAGCCCAGTACCAACAGCGATGCCCAAAGAAAGCCCAAGGCCAGCTCCTCAAATGATGCAGATGGGACAGCCGATGGGACAGCCAAACTATCCACCTGTAAATCAAGTAAGTCCTTACCTTATAATGTTCCCTTCCTCTTGTTTTATTGAGGAGAGAAATGTGGCTGTGTTGAGAGGTGCAAAATGAGGAGAAATGCAGAACCAGGTCCCATTTGCCTACTTGGGAATGAGGTTGTTCTCATGGAACCTTTTCTTATTTATATGCATGAACTTGTTAAATATCTCCACTACTGTGAGGAAACTCGAAACAGTGTTTGAAATAAAAGAAACATCTCTTCATTTTTGTAATCTGTTCATATGTCTTTGTAAAGGCACATTATTAGTTGCTTTTTTCTTTTCTAGTTAAACTTTCTCACAAAGCTAGTTTTTGGAAACTTAATTTGCAGTGATGCATTTTTTTTTATAAAGCCAGATTGAAAGAGATTGGACAGATATGCATGCATCTGTCTACACAAGCAGAGAGAAAAAAAGCAATGCAGCATTTTAGGATCCAGGTTAAATTTTCATACTTCTTGCGGATCACACCTTTAACATTGTTTTCCGGCGAGCCTGGATCTTGACGTTTTTTCATTTCACTGATCTGGTACTACTTTGTGCTGGTGTGGTGTTGAAGAATCCACACATTTCACTGCCAAATTGACAGAGACCATTACCACTCCAGTAGCAGAAGTTCCTTCTTTCCGCATGCCCAAAAATCTATAGGTTGCTGAGCAGCTGACTATTTTCACTATATGTTTCTTATAGTGAATGTGGTGCCTATCCCAGACCAAAACATTTGCTCCTCTGAGGTGTATTCCTTCATGCATCAGGCAGTTGGTGAGGAGGCGACAAAACATTTAATGGCAACTCAAAAACAGGAGTCAGGATCTCAGTAATGGACTCCTTTCTGAGGAATGAACTTTCTGCTTGTGGAGTTCTAGAGGCATCAAAAATAATTGGAAAAGAGACTCTTCCTTCTCCTTTTTTTATGTATTTGAGGGAGCATCGATCAGCACTGTCACAAGGAAATGTCTGGTTCTTTATCTGAATCAATTCTGGTATTGGAGGATCTTCAACCTCAGCTGGCGAGTCTTCTTCATGCAAAACTTTAAACAGGCTTTGGTACAGATCCTTGACCTACATTCTAAGTTTTTTAGCAGTTGATACTGGCTACAAAAGCAGCACTCACCTACTTCTCGTGTTAGTTCCTGACCCAGATCTGAGACTCTTCCTTTGCTACTCTGGTTGCAACTGCACCAGTGGAGCTGTCTTTGACATCATCCTTGCACCTGCAGACATCTTTGCCTAAACTCAAAGGAAGGTGCGAGCTTAGCAACAGCAGTATCTGAGACAGTGCTAGCAGATAACATCTGCCTCGATTCCTATGACTATGCCAGCCTCCCGTCTTCTCTGATGAGCAGTAGGCTATAGTGTGGCCCTGCAACAGAAGATAATAGTGATGTAACCAATATTTTACCACAGTCTGCTCTGATATGGGATTACTACTACATTTACATGACGTCGGTAGGATTGGCACATCCTTGTATGTGGACTTCCTGTCTGTTTTGGCCCTTCTTTTGAAACGGAGTGGAAAGCGGCAGAAGTCTAGCCTGATAGTGAACACGCCTCCTAATTAGCTAATTTTCCCACCTGTCCTGGTGCCAAATTGGCCCTGTGCAGGGGGTGGCATTTTCCCTGTCTGGTGAAAGCCAGGGTCGCATATCAAAGGCAGCAGAGGCCTTTGAAGCTTCCTGCCTTGATATGCTTATTACTAGCCATCCTGCTTGGAGGGGATGACTACACCTCCAGCCGGACCAGGCAGTTTCTGACCTCAGAGAGCATGAGATTTCGTCTGCAGGGGGTCAGAAACCTGTCTGTGGGTAAGGGTTGGTCTACACAAGTCGGCCTGTTGGTAGGTTTTCAGGGCGCACCTCTAAAGTGCCTTCTGGGTGCTTGTTTTAATAAATCCACTACTGACATCAGTATGGAATTAGGACGAGATGTTTGACACCAAATACCATAGGTTTCAATAAAGCCATCATGTAGCTGGGGAACTCGTAATGACCAGTGCCCAGTACATGTACTCACAATAGCTTCCCTGTTCACCTGTACTATCTAGTAATTGGGCTAGACAGTACAGGGGCATATCTGCTCAAGCAGATATGTCCTCACATGTAATACAATGCACCCTGCCTTAGGACTGTAAAGCCTGCTGTAGGGGTGAATTACATATATTTCATGCAGTGTCTGGGGACAACGCACACAGGGTGTGTGCCATATGTTTTCACTTTTGTCTGCACCATTTCACGCAGCCTGCAATGGAAGTCTACATGAGTTTGGTGGTGAGTTCCTTAGGGTGGCACAATACATGCTTTAACCCTTAGGTCTTTAGTACCCAGTCTTTAGTACCCAGGCCCTAGGTACCAGGGGTACCATTTACTAGAGACTCCTAGGGGTGTGCTAGAGGTCTTGTCAATTGTGGAACAATTGCACAGTTAACTTGTGTTTGGGAAAGAACACTGGCACCGGGGACCTGTTTAGCAGTAACCCAGTGCCGTTCAGTCAAAGTTGCATCAAAAACCAAAAATGGGCTTGACCATGTTGTGAGAAAGTGGCTCTGTATATACTGTTCCCAAATAGGTACAGTGTGTGCATAGTCCACAGTCCCCAGAGGTTTGGCAGAGGCTAAAGTTAGATATAACCTTACTCTCTAAAGTGGTAGCTTGGTCGAGCAGTAAGGCAGTATCAGAGGACAGTGTAAAGCATTTGTTGTACACACTCAATCAGCAAATGGTCTCACACACTCAATGACTGAACTCTAGGCCAATGGTTTATATAAAAAAGTTTGTTTTATTTTAGAACCAACAATAGGTATTAAAATATACTTTCTCAGAATGAGATGCTTTAGGTAAATACTTTTGCAATATGCAATAGACTTTTGTAAATACTGGTTACAGGTTGTTGCAATAGGCAACACAATTTCAAACACAATAATGCATTGAGCTCAATGGAAATGTTAAGATATTTGCAATAGATTACATTCAGGATTACTTTTGTAACTCCAGGACTGGATCCTAGATTCAGTCCTGGGACAGTTTAGAAACAAGTGATAAAAGTCGACTTAGTTACTGTTGTGATTTTTAGGAAATATTTAGCTATTTTAAAAGTTGACAGAAGAAATTTCATAGAAAAACAGTCAATGATTCCCTATGGAAGAAAATTCAAGTTGCAGGTAAAGTAGGTTCTCGTTACTTTTGTAATCCAGTACTGGGCTCCTAGACTCAGTACTGGGATCTCTATCTAAAACAGTGAAGTAATTGCGTTTTCACAGTTAGCATGATTTAATTATTTAAAGTTTGCGAAAATCGATACTTAGAAGAAAATTTCACAGAAAAAGTTAATGGTTTCCTAGGGAAGAAAATTGGGTTACTGGTAGGTAGGGTTGTGAATATTTTTCAGGGTCAGTGCTCGGCACCAAGATCCAGCACTGGGATCTCTCCTGAAAACAGGTGAGTGTTTTCGTTACTCGGCTGATTTTTGGTGAATATTTTAAGTTTTAGAAACTCGACACTTAAAAGAAATTTCAGGAGAAACCAGTCAATGTTACCCTATGGAGAAAATTGAGTTATCGGCTGTTGGGTAAGTACTCGACTGGCAAAGTTAAGGTTCTGGGCATAGACTCGGGGGGTCTCCCAGGGTCAGTTAGGTACAGTTGTTACACCCTTAGCGGTGCAGGGGCAGCCGGGTGCAGAGGGAGTTAGGCCCAATGTTATCCTATGGGAGGCAGGGGGACCTTGGTTGGTGGCTGCTGACTAGCAGGCCACACGGCTGTGGGAGCTGTGCTCCTGGTCACTTGCTCAGGGCAAATGGGGAAGTAGATAGGTGTAGAGGTTACACTGCCAGGGCCACTCGGGCTTTGGATCAGGGTGCTTTTGAGCCTTCGGGCACTCAATTGATTTAAATGGGAAAACTCCTGGTTGGTAGAAGGCTGCAAGCTCGGGGACAAAGATTCTTCAGGTGCCACCACCACTTCGAGAGGTAAGTTGGGTAGTTGGAGGATAGGTAGGTACCCAGGAGTTGGGCACAGGGGGCCGCAGGGCGCTGGGTGCAGGGGTACCTTTTGGTGTCGGGAAAGCTTACCCTCTGTTGATCGCGGTACCTGGTTCTGAGGCTGCAGGTGACGTCAGGAGCGTCAAGGGAAGTCCTTGGGTGTCGGACTCGGGGTCACAGTCGCCGGGGGGTCGTCCTCGTGGTCTTTGTTCACTCCAGCACAGGCTTGGCGGGTGCAGAGTGTGCAGGGTTCACGGTTCCGGGCTGATGCCAGGGATTAGAAGCTGATTTTGAGCAGAGCCTCTGCTCATGGGATTCCCAGGTGCTTAGAGCCAAAAGGTAGCCAGGTCCTCCAGGGTTTGTGAGGTTGCTGGCCACCACAAGAGGTGCCGGGACGTAGCAGGAGCAGGTTTGAGGGTCGATAGGCCGGTAGGGCTGGGGCCAAAGCAGTTGGTGTCTTTCTCTTCTTAGCAGCTGCACGGCAGGTCTTCTTTCTTCTTGCTCTTCTTTGTATTTTGGAATCTGGGGAAGGAAGGTTCAGGGTGCCCCTAAATACTAGATTTAGGGGCGTTACAGGTAGGTAAAGGGCAGGGACCAATGGATCCCTGGCCTGGGGTGGGTACACCCCCTATTCTGCCACTCTCCTGTGGGAGGGGGGCAGTAGCCTAGTCCTGATTGGGTAGAGCCTCCCATCTTCAAGATGGCGAGCGCCCTGAGGGGTGGGGTTGGCAGGCTGGCACATCCCCTGTCCTATTTGGGGTTTCCGGCCAGGCTTCCCGCCAGAGTGGGGGCTGCAAGTGGCCTGGGGAAGCTCACAGAGGCGGCATGCCTATGAAGCTTCCCCCTGTCCATCCGGGCGAGGAGACCTAGCACCTCCACCAGGATGTGCATTGTTGCAGGCCCAGGAGAGCGGGGGCTCACCTACCCAGGGGTCCAACAACATGTCTTCTGTGTGGCAGCCTAGGCAGCCTCTCAAACCAGACGTGGATTGTAGGTTAGGTTTCAGGGGGCATCTCTAAGATGCCCTCTGTGGTGCTTGGTACATTAAATCCCACACTAGCATCAGCGCGGGTTTAATGTGCTGAGAAGTTTGATACCAAACTTCAGTCTTCAGTGTTGCCATTATGGTGCTATGGAGTTCATGTTTGATGAGCTCTCAGCACCATGTACGCTTAAATGGCAGCACTGCACTTACAGTGCCCGGGAATGGACCTGGGTACTGTAGGGGCACAGGGCTCATGCTCCTGTGCCCACACCACTGGCATAGGGCACCCAGCTAGAGGGGTGGCTGATGTATGCCAGGGCAGTGTAGGTGGTGGGCATGGCACACAGGGATGTGTGCCATGTCGACTCTTTGTTTTGTCTTGTACCCAGACACTCAGCCTGCAAGGGCAGTGTGTGTGTGTGTGTGTTAGGGTACAGGGCCTCTAAGGGTGGCACAATGAGTGCTGCAGCCCTTAGAGGCCTTCCCTGGTCACAAGGCCCTGGGTACCTAGGGTACCATTTACCAGGGGCTGACATATGGCCAGGGTTTGCCAATTTGGGTTTGAGGTTTTTGTAGGTAAGGAACATAGGCCCTGGGCACCTGATTGGCAGGAGTCCAGGGCACACTCAGTCAAAAGTACATTCAGCAATTCAGCAAAAAGTGGGGGCATACCATGCAAGAAAGATGGCACTTTCTCACATATGTCAAATGGGGCACTTTCCTACAGATGCCAAGTGGACAAGTTAGCAAGTTCAAGCGTCATTACTATGAAAACTCAGCAGTGTATCTTCCCCCTCCTAGGACTTTCACACAAGCTCCAAGCTACTATATCTCTTCAATTCAGTTTTTATTGATTTAGACCTCTTCAGAGATCAACAATTTAAAATGAGTACAAAACCTATACATTTTTGTAAATATCACAGACCATATATATGATTTCTTTTTAAAATAATAAAAAAGGATTTAAAGATTGTAACAAACAAATTAATTTCGGGGTGATTTAATTAAGGCAATCAGCTACTATATCTCTTATAGTGTCTAAACTTGAGTGTGCCGATGACCTCCACCACATATCATCTTTTATCAACTAGGAAACAACTAGAATAAATTCAAACCTCTGCTGCCAGACTACTTCTACATGTAAAGCCACAAGCCCACATCTCCCTGCATTGATGGCCCTACGTTGGTTATTGGTTGGCAGAAGATCTACCTTCAAGCTGTTTTGTATCACCCACTGAGCAATACATGGAGCAGGACCACCTTTTTATCAGGAATAAAATTACCAAATACATACAACAAAGAAACCTCTGCTCAAGATTGGCACCTCGCCTCAAAACCCCAGCATACAAGAAGAATACCATGGGTGGTACATCCTTCTCTGTTCAAACAGCCAAACTATGGAATTCATTGCCTCCAAACATAAGAGCCCCAGATAACTATCTTATCTTCAGAAGACTACTCAAGTTTTGGCTCTTTTCTACATGACCACCTCACTCCAACACATATGTGCAGCATATGCCTGTGAATGTAAATATATATCAATTGAATATATGTATATATTTAGATATATCTTTGTACAAAAATATATACTTATGATTTAAAAATATATAGCTATTCTTTAGGTCTGCTTAACAAATATATAGATTACTTATAGTTAAAAAAAAAATATATATATATATATAGTTATTTGCTTATGGGTCTCGGTTTATTTTATTATCACACTATGCAAATATGATCATAACAATTGTATCGATAAATGATTCACTATTGGAATATTGAGAAACATAAAAAGAAAATAAATAGAAAATAAAATAATTTTAAAAAAAGCAACTAAAATCGCTTTTAAGTACAGCAACACCAGAAAGTCTGAATTTCTAACTATCCATACTTGCCCATATTGAACTTTATGTAATACAGTTTTATATCTCTTTATTCTTTTCCATATACATGTATACCCTTTCTGTGTAGTTATGTATCTACGTATGTACGTAAAGGGCTGCGGGTAGAACCTTATGTAATATCCAAGGAGACAGCAAGAAGGATCACGCACGGCAGGTTGGAGATGTAAGTTGGAGGTTTATTCCATAGGCAGAAGATCCTATCCAGGAGTCAGCTAGTAGGTACAACAGACTTCTCTCACATTTGAAATACAACATTCCATAACCCTTCATGTAACTAGGTTACCACCACAGAGAACACATTCCCAGGTTACCATGGCACTGCAGCGAGGACAGCTCCAGATGCCACACACCTCCCCCCTTTCATTAAAAAACAAACCTGTAGAAACAATGTGACACCTAAAAGAGAAAGAAAAGAAAAAAAAACACAAAGGATGCACATTATGCTTAACATAATGGAAATACTGCACAAAATCTTTCAAATAGTGCGGCCTCCTAATCACCCTATAGGACGTGCGAGGAAGTAACACTGGAACAGGATTAACATTATCCTTTACTGGAGAATCAGAGTATTATACAGGCCCTTTGTAAAGAGCAACTTTAACCAAGTTCCAAATGTGATGGTCTTGAGTTTTAACAGCATTTTTAAAGACTTTAATCACAATAATGGGTTTTGAGAATTTTGCACCAAAACCAGGTTGCTTAATGACCACCATGTCACCTACAGTCGAGTCAGAGCATTTGACACACCCCTCTAGGTTTCCCGGGCCTCTCCTCTACCAGGTATGTTCCCATGCGTCGAATCCACAAGGTAAGCTCCTCCCACACACAACCCCCTCCATGGGAGTGGGGCAAGTGATCCGAAGGTAAGTGCCTGACATGTCTAGCTAGTCTAGGCCAGTGCTACTTCTGTCTGTTAGCTGCAATCTCGATCCTCGTCATCAATGTTGGGATTCATACACAGGTGATGGGAGGCTTTGGCTATCTCTACCTTTTAATTTATAATTCTGTCGACGATCTACTGGAGCCCGTTTCCCGTTGTGGCCTGCTGTTTCTTCTTACCAGGGGAGTAGATCCCATTCCGCCTGACTTTGTGTGCTCTTTAAGGCCGGAAGAAAGTACCCAGTAGTGAGAACTCGACAAAGACTCAGGCAGCTGCATCACTTCTCACTAAAGTTCTCTCACATGGCCACTTCTTCCCAGTGTTTTGTTTATTTAATTGGATGCTGGTTGCTAGCGAGATCAAGTATTCATTCTGTTCATAAAATCTTCCAGAGTATCTACAGTCAGATCCTGACTTCCTAGTTCAAAGATTATTACTCTTTCTCTTCTGTTCTGCAGACAGAACGCTCCTTGCATTCTTCATTATTCACAAGATGTTCAAAGGTAACATGTTCTTCTGGCTATTCCAAGCAGTGAAACTTTCTTCCTCCTACTCTTCAAGGAATAGAGTACCAATTTGATTAATGAATGGCTCTTGCCCTGGTTATTTGTACTGTAGGGTTCCTGTTCCCTCACTCCCATCTTGGTATTTCATTTTCTTCCCTTGACTGTTTGACCAATCTGATGTTTTACGCTATACATGTCCCGAATATTACCCAAACATCTAGACTTACACTAAATTGGTACTCCATGATGTTGATACAATCCAACCCATGTTATTAGATTGACAAGCTCAGTTCAGGGGTCACAATAATTAAAGTCATTTGTAAGTGAGTGCTGGTTTTCTCTGTGCAAGCTAAATTTCACCTGGATAGTGATGTTCTGGACTTTCCTCACTGCCTATTAGTAGAGCAGCTGTTAGGGAGGTACTCTTGCGTGAATGGGGAAATCTACCTTTCGTTCTGCTATGTCAGATTTGTAGTAAATGAGGCTTTCTTCCAGTGCCATCTCCTCATTTGAGCAACAGGCAAAATAAATTCAGAACATTATTATTTTTTGGAAACACCATTAGTCTGACCACTCTTACCTAATGTTGTGATTATAACTATTTACTGCATTGTAGGTGCAATAATGACATAAAATATGACGCACTGCCTAGAGAACTTCCTTATGGAAAGCAACAGGGTGCACCTCTCTCTTCCTCTTGTCACATATATATCGGTCTTGCCCGTTTCTCTCTCCCTTACTTTTTTCAGCTCGAATATTGGATCATATGCCAGCATGGATTACCGCTATAGAAAGGCTTTTAATTTGTTTTACTCTCATCCAAAATGCATGTAGTTGTCCCTTTCTTTTGCCTTGCCTGCGTTGATCAAAGCCTGTTTTTTTTAATCGCGAGAAGTTTTTATTTTTTACTTTTTCACTTTTGATAGGCATTAAAATGAGCCATTTCACTTCTGTATTAATTTTGTTTGGAGAAGAGTCTGTTTACAATCTATTCTAACATCCCTCTTTTAAATGCTTGTTAGAATGCTTAAATAGTATGGCTAAATGTTCAACATTATAGGCAACAATGCAAATACAGTGTGATGGACCGTTGTCTCTAAATCTCCGAAATATCTGGCTTGGTCGCAGATCAGACATTTGGAAGTAAAACAATGCTTCTTATCATTGGATATTGCTGTAGTATTCGCTAACGAAGGGCACTATGGTATGTTTTATGAAGTACAAAACCTAGTCTTTGTTAATGAAACTCCTAAACAATATTCATAGTATTTTGCACTATGTATAATGAACATGCCCCACGGGAAAGCTTTTGCCAATCTTGTTCGAGTTTCCGATTGCAGAAAATTGCTGTTTTTATTGGTAAGGACCTTCTCTTCCAGAACCCCCGTCAAACACCAAGTAACCACCTACTTGTGCACGCTGACTTGCAGCTAAGAGCTGTAAAATTGTTAGAGGATTGTACTTTGCAACGCTGGTAAAATTAGGGGTCCAAATAGGAAACCAGAGTCGACAGCAGCATTTAGAAATTGATGTCTTTAGATTTCTTTTAGCGGATAGCTTAAGAATCTGCATTTGGTCTGAGATATATCATGAACTAGCACATAATGAGTTTCGCAGCAGATTTTGGTTCGTATCAAACCTGATAAGACTGATACGACTACACCGATCTGACTGCTTTCATGTCAAGATAGATTCACTAAATTATTTGTGCAAGCGCCAAAGACAACACTGAAAATATCGCTGGGCTCTAACCTTGTGTGTGGTACTGTTAGAAAACGTATACGTGGCCTTACTTTTTCCATGATTGGTATTTCTTTGTTTGATTCAGGTTAGAATTGCCCCTACTGTCACTGCCTGGAGTAACAAATCTCCCACTGCCCTTCCCAGCACTCCACCTGCAGCCTTTCCCTCTGAGTCACAGGTATAATATACATTCTTCCTCTTTTGGCAGAGTCCTTTTCCCCTTTCTTTGAAATATGTTGCTTCATGCAGACAAGCAGTACAATTATTGAAGTATTGTGTTAATGTTCTTTCAGGATTAGCTTTATGTACTATCCACTGGAGAGAGCACACTTCAGCTGTAAATGGCTTCTTTCAAAGTTAGGTCTCAAATTGCTTTTTGAGCAGTTTACGAAAAGAGCACCCCACTTTCTATAATTAAGTTTCAGATCTCAGAGAGCTAATCCAGTTAATCAGAAGTCTTGTACAAATTAAAGTTGGCTCCTGAAAACGCACTCCAGTTGTGTTAAGCTTGTCAGTGTGACATTTCTTTACACTTTTTCTGGAATACTCTTCCCCAATCTAATTTAACTCTGAATTTTTGTTTTGTTTTCCTTTGCTTGTTCGTTTATTGCACCACAAAGGCTCTTTAAGTTCTATGATGGCTGCAAGTGTTGATTTATTTCTAAATAAATTAACGTTAAAAAATTATCTCTGCTGGGATTGATGCTTGTTTGATTTATAGCCCTTGTCTTCTGACCTGAGTTTTTTATCACCATACTTGATAATACTCTTCTCATTTATCTCCTTTTGTGAGTAGTTACTACTCATTAGTAGTAGTGAATGACTATCTTAATATGGCTGTGTCTCTGGATAGTGACTTCATATGTAGAATTGCTCATGTTAGATCACTAGTTGCATTTTTCACAAAACACACAGATTGCATGGTTTGTTGATCAGGAAACATTCACAGCATATTACAAGAACATAGACGTTTCTGTGGTGTATGATTAGCAACACTTTATATTCAACCTGAATGAACATTTGACTTTATCATGTATGTATGTTTTCTTGATTCCACAGACTACTATGGCTGCTCACCTGCTTCATATATATAATATACTTGTGTTATTCCCTGTACCTTTAATTTTTGCAATTTCTTTTGTGATTGTGTGTACAAAAGGTATGGTTTTTTTTCTTGTTCTCCAGAGAGACAATCCTCCACCTCCAGGCTTTGTAATGCCAGGGAACACGAATCCCTCATTAGGACAGCCCCCATCATCACCACTTTCCGGATATGGCATGTATCCTCCAGCGGGGGCTCACCAGCCATACCCACAAAGTAAGTAGCAACCACATTGCTGTGTGAACTGTCCAGCTAGGCTCTTGGCCTATTCACATAGGGCTCAAGTTGTTAGCCTGGCTTGGTTCATAAAAAACCTTCGATTCAGTACAGTTGGATTTAAGTCACGCTTGGTGCCTGGCAACTTCTGAGTGATAACTAATTTGTGACGTACATTAGAGCTCAGTTGTCAATTGTCTCCCACACTGGGATTAAGAAAATGGGTATGAAAGGAATAATTGCAATTCAATTGAACTTTCATGGGATATTTTTAATGTAACATTAATAGTGTGCACATTCTTTTCTGCATTGTCTATTTGCGAATATGTTGTATTGTGCGGACCTTCCCGGAAAGTATCTGAGTGCTGAACACCAGACAGGACCTTCTGATATATGAATCATATGATTAACAAAAAGGCAAGTGTCAAATTAGTTGCTGCTGTGTCGAAGAGATCGGTCTTCAGTTTTTTTCCCCAAATAGCGAGGATTCTGAAAAGGAAATTAGTATAAAATCAAATATTTTGTCTACCGCCAGTTCTATTTTTATGTTTCAGGTGATGGTTCTTGCTGATCTTTGTTCTGTGTGATTCACTACCAAAGTGTACATTATTCTGATGCCACGTTTGCGATCTTGTATATGACAAATAACCAGTATATATAAAACTACCACTTGATAAAGTGACTTTGCGGAACTGTGATTTGCACAGGCGAAATGCCCTTGAAAGCATCATTATTTGTTTTTCCTTTGTGTGCTTTTGTTTTAAGGCTTCCCTGCCCCCTTGTCTCAAGGAGGTTTGCTTGGAAATACATTCAAAGTTCACATGTGGTGTAGTATATTTTGAGGTCTTGTGTTACCTCAAATCAGTTTTGAGAAAAATCCAGTGTACTTGGAGAATCCAATTATACTTGGTAATCGAAGGCAGATAAAAATAATTTTAATTAGCTACTACTGAGAAGTAGAGGGGTATTTGTTTAATGAAATTCCACTCCACTTTGTTTCATGGCTATGTTTGTTAAATTCTTTATTGCCTACAAATAGTATGCTTTTGTTTAATAACATTTCATTTATGGTGGAAGTTACAGAGGTAAGTGAACTACTGAAACAAATCCACACTGCCAGTCATACTCTGCATTGTATAATGATTCTTCTTGTTCCACATGCTTCACATAATCCTGCCCTCTAGTGATTGGACCTGGAATTGTCTGTTGATGGGTTTTTGAGAAATAAAATGTAGGCAGTTGGGCATTAACTCGGATATGCCTATAAAACAATCTTCGTAAAGAATACCAGAGCCCCATCAGTTGGACTCAAAATCATCAATTTTTCCACCTATTAAGGCTGAAAGGTGAGCATCCTAATAATTTTGAGACTACAATGAGCTCAAAGTATCCTTGTAACTTGAATTTCTGCTGGCTGAAGACCTCAAAATTGTGGTGGAACAAATTGCAGCATGAGATAACTCATTGATGGACAAGTCTCTTTCCTGGTTCATCCTGATTGAGCTTTTAAAAAAAATAAATTTAAAAAAAGAGGGCGCAGAGAGGGTCTTAAGTAAAACGAGGAAGCCCTCCGCTCAAAACAAAATAACACAAAAGACCCCAATTTCCCACACCCCTAAAGAAATGTTCCTTTTCGCAGATGTATGAACGCCCCAACCATTTACCCTCACTGTATGGAGACTAACCAGTGTAGTCATCTGGTTAAAAAAAGACTGGAGGTGTTACGGCTAACAAATGAAAGTCAAACTAGGTGCGTACTTTCTCAACTATAAAAAAAAAAAAAATGGGAGTCACCTGACGTAAGCTTCCACCACGAGCCGTTGTGTAGCAATCCTGCTAGCTCCTGCTTCTCATCATTGTAGAGCTCCTATTTGCAAAAAAGGCACTCAAAAATGCCAAAAACACCACGATGACCCTTACCATCTTCATCTGACCGTTGGGATAGGTAATAAATCACCAACAATATCCCTGCAAAAAACTTATCCTGCTAGAATCAGAAGCAGTAGGAGTTTTAGTGCTGCATTCACTACTATGAACTCTTATAGCGAAAGTTTCCCAATCTTGTTCACTTGGTTTAATGTATCTGCAACTACAGAGGTCCTCACGGGCCCACATTTAACTTGACAGTAAGGATCTTCTTTCAGAGAGGACTGGAACACGTTTTGAAACCAGGGCAAGCTTTTTGCACCCCTGCTTTTCTTACATCTGTCTAGTTTGCCGAAGTCTAACTTCCCCATGAAGGCCTTCACATTACATATTAACTGTATCATCAATAACAAATGAATGTATTTTTATGCAAATCCATTTATTGTTTCTCAATCACACATACATTATTGGCCTTAACTACACGTTTTTGGGGACTTGGTCTTTCTTCAAAAGATCCTTTTGACTATCAATACAACTAATACTCAAGTGATGATTTTTGGTCTTCATTGCCTTCTCTTTTAATGACATTTGGGGTGCTCAGAATTGTTCCGTGTTGGATAATAAGAATATTTGTGTCTGCAGCTTAGCCTCAATTTCTCATGGTATACTCATTTAGATATGATTAGTAGCAATGCACTGTCTGCAATGCGAGCTCTCGCTGAATTCAGGGAGTCCTAAGACGGCCTTTCAGTACATTGACTAAAGCCTATAAGGGTAAAGTTATTCCTTCGGTGTGTTACAGCTCCCCGTTGCCTGGATCACAGACTGATTTTAATAGACTGAAATGGACACATACGACAGATTTGCCCAATTTCACTGTAATTGAATCATTTCAATTATTGGTGGGGGCATGTTTCAAGTGTGGACCTGCAGGTCTGTGATGTTTTGGAATGGGGTACTGCAGAAGAGCATCACATACGTCTCTCCCGTACTTATGAGAGGGCAGCTGAGGCAGCGGCACAATGGAGGTAGATGTTAGATGCGTTTAATACACATGGGGCTCTGAACTCTGACACTGACCAGAATGAACAGGATGCCTGAAGGTGTACACTGTGTTTAGTTAATGTGGGGTCAAATAGCACGGATTCCACTGATTCATAGGTGGGGTTGGCTTGTAGCCTTGATGCATATACTATTGCTTCGTCTGTACAGATTACCGGTTTCAGGGAGGCTGGGGATGAGGCATGTTGATTGCACTTGATGAGGTGCACTGACTGTTCTGTTCACTGTTTCGTGCAACTGCAAAAATAAAGATAAAAATAAATAAATAGGAGAGGGCATCGTTTTTCAACTTATTTTTCAAGACTCCTGTTTAGTTTCTGTGATAGGCTGTTTCTGATGGATACATCTGCCAGTGGATTCCTCACCTTGTGAATATCCCCTGCGCCAGCAACGTTCGGAAACTTTAGTAGCAGTCCACGCCGATGGGGTCGAAGACGACGTCACAGAGACACGGCTCCGTTCGCGACTCCGCTGATGTCACCGGCTCCATAAGAAGACCTCGTCGGCGTGATGACGTCAGTTTTTCCGCGCCGTCGACGCCAACGGATTTCGGGAATCGTTGCTAGTAGCTTTTCTGATACTTTGTGTATTCTTCTGAATTTCATCTGTTTCTCTTCGAGAAGATGTCGACAAGGAAGTCTGGTTTCAAGCCCTGTCGGGAATGTGGCATACACATGTCGATTACAGACCCACATGAAAACTGTGTTTGGTGTCTCTCATCCGACCACGATGTGGATGGTTGCTCCTGCTGCCGCAAGATGAGCTCCAAAGCTCTAAAAGAAAGGGAGGCGAAGCTTTTCATCGCTAGGATGAAGAAAAAAAAGAGAGGAAGAAGAAAGTCCAGATCGAGGTCGGCGTCCAAGTCGACTTCGAGGCATTCTTCTCATCATCACTCCGATAAGAGTCCGGCTCTGAAGTCAAGGTCGCCGGCTCGACGCCGGAGGGAATCCGTGTCTCCTTCTCCAGTCCCGGCCTCACCTCCAGTTCCTTCTTCTCCAGTGGCTTCGCTGGCTCCGGCTTCATCTCCGGTTCCGGTGCTATCCCCGACGCCGGTTCCATCTCCGGCTCCGGCTTCATCTCCGGCTCCGTCTCCGGCCCCGTTTGAGGATCTTCCAGTCCCGGGTGAGCCTGCGACGCCATTTGTTCCACCGTCGGCAGGCCCGAATCCGGTGATACCTGACCAGTACCCTGCATTCCCTGGACCAGGTCAGGATCCCTCGCATTATCTAAATGCCATGTACGGGGTGTTTTCGAGGGCCATGTATACCACTGGTGCACCTGCGTGTCCGATTGGTCCAATGGCTTTTAATTTGGGTGTGCCGCAGGTGTATCCTCAAGCTCCATTCATGCCGTTCGTTCCGGCGACGCCGTCTTGGCATCTACCGGCGCCGAGGACGTTGACGCCGCTTCCCTCTTCACCGGCGCCGGCTCAACCTGGTTCGACGCCGGCTGCTCCAGCGGATCCACGTTCGACGCCGGTGCCGGCACCGTCGGATTCGAACACGCCGCCGCCGACGCCGCTGGTGCGGATTCGATCCAGAAGGGAAGCACAGAGTGGTGGAGGAAAGGAGGTATCTTTTGGAAGAAGCTGAAGAGGGAGAGCTGGTTGAGTCTGATGAGGTGTTTGAGGAGCTAAAGGAGGCTAGTGGGATGGATTTGTCTCCTGAGTGGGAAATCACTCCACCATCAGATGAGCCCTCAAAAGATGCAGCGCCGTATCATGCGGTCATCAGGAAGGCTGCGGAGCTGCTAGACCTCCAGTTACCAACCACCGAATTCAGGTCTAATATTCTTACTGAGGTGCTGCATTCGCCTACTGCAGACTCGGAGCCTTTGTTGCCCTTTAATGAGGCCATTATTGACCCTGTATTAGAGGTATGGTGTAAACCTCTTTCAGCTCCCGCGGTCTCTAGGACAGTCGCAAGGAGGTATAGGGCGGCTCCGGGGGATCCTGAGTTTTTAACATCGCACCCATCGCCTGAGAGCCTGGTGGTTCAGGCTGCTTGTTCGGGAAAATCCAAGGGTGCCTTCCCTCAGGTTCCAGGGGACAGAGAAGCCAAAAAGATAGACCAGTCGGCCAAAAAGGTCTTTTCTTCGGCCAGCATGGCCCTAAAGTTGACGAAAGCAACTTGTCTGTTGGGGCGATATATTCATGTGCTTATGGACTCAGCGAAAAAATTGGCACCAAAGTTGTCGGAGGAGGATGGGGCCGGCTTCAATGAAGTTCTGACTGATGCCCAGGTGGCTGCACGCCAAGTAATTCAAAGTGGACTGGACACAGCGGACTCAGTTGCCAGAGTCATGGGGTCTTCTGTCGCCACCAGGAGGGGTGCGTGGCGAAAGTCCTCTGAATTCTCACCGGATGTACAGTCGGCTTTGTTGGACCTGCCATTGGATGGGTCTGGTTTGTTCGGTAAGAAGGCGGATGCTGCTCTCGAACGCTTCAAGGAGAGCAAGGCTACGGCTAGGTCGTTGGGTCTTCAATCCCAGCCAAGGGGATCTTTCAAGAGATATAGAGGCTTCGGAAGGGCAACTTTTCGCTCTTACAGACAGACCCAGCTACAGCAGCAGCAACAACAGCAAGGCTCTTTGTCCAAAGGATACAGAGGAAGAATCAGGGGTCGCTCACGTGGCCGTCAACTCTCCTCCTCTTCTTCCTCCTCCTCTGCCCCTCCCACCACCGCAAAGCAGCCCTAGAGCCGACATTCTGGATCATGCTGGTCCTGTGGGGGGCCGGCTTACCCATTTTATACAAGATTGGGAACCCTGTAACTACAGATCTCTGGGTACTGGATCTTGTGGAAAATGGGTACGCGCTTCCCTTTCGGAAATTCCCTCCAAATTACCCTCCTTGTCAAGGGGCTTGCTCGGAGGACCACCGTCTTCTCCTGCAGTTGTTTAAAAAAGGTGCGATAGAGGTGGTTCCAGAGCAGGAGAGGGGTCAGGGATGCTACTCCCGGTATTTCCTGATTCCGAAGAAGGATGGCAGATTGCGTCCGATATTGGACCTCAGAATCTTGAATCTTTTTCTAAAACAAGAGAAGTTCAAAATGCTCACCCTTGCTCAGGTTCTGCAAGCCCTGAATCAGGAGGACTGGATGGTGTCGATCGACTTGCAGGATGCGTATTTCCACATCCCCATCCTGAAGTCGCACAGGAAGTATCTCCGGTTTACAGTAGGATCGCAACATTATCAGTTTGTGGTCCTTCTGTTTGGTCTTACTACTGCACCCCGGGTCTTCACGAAGGTGATGGCTGTGGTGGCAGCCCATCTCAGAAGGTCGGGGATCTCGGTTTTCCCCTATCTGGACGACTGGCTGATAAAAGCGGAGTCGCCAGAGAAGGTGCTACATCATCTGCAGGATACAACTCAGCTGTTGTACAAATTGGGTTTCTCGATAAACGTGCCCAAATCTCACCTGGTGCCCTCTCAGCGCAACCTGTTCATAGGTGCGGTACTGGACACTACTGTGTGTCGAGCATTCCCTCCTCCTCAAAGCATTCTCGACATACAGGAAATGATTCCTTTGGTTTACAACGGGGCAGTCGTTCCAGTTCTGAAAGTCCTTCGCCTGCTCGGTCTGTTTGCTTCCTGCATTCTGTTAGTCAACCATGCACGCTGGGGCGCTCCAGTGGTGCCTCCGCAGGCAGTGGTATCAGCACAAGGGAGATCTCAGGGAGTCTGTGAGGATCTCCAGAGAAGCTGCTGCGGATCTGTCTTGGTGGAGCGTGGTGGTCAATCTGTCTCAAGGAAAGCCCTTCCGTCTACCTCCATCGGTGGCCACAGGGATTACGGATGCATCCACTTTAGGGTGGGGTGCACATCTGGGGGATCTGGAGATCAAGGGTCTTTGGTCTCCAGAGGAAAGGTTGCTTCACATCAACCTTCTGGAATTACGGGCGATACGTTTGGCACTCAAGGCCTTTCTCCCTTCCCTTCGCGGTCAGTCTGTTCAAGTCCTGACGGACAACACTACCGCGATGTTATATATCAACAAACAGGGAGGAGTGGGGTCTCTTTGTCTTTGCAGAGAGGCCCTGCGTCTATGGTCCTGGGCTCAGGACCATCAGATTTGTCTGATGGCAAATCATCTGGCCGGGGTTCTGAACGTGCATGCGGACAGTCTCAGTCAGCAGTTCTCCGCCGACCACGAGTGGAGGCTTCATCTGGAGGTGGTTCGTCACGTCTTAAGCATGTGGGGAACTCCTCGGGTGGACCTGTTTGCCACTCACGAGAACGCTCACTGCCCGTCATTCTGCAGTCTCCAGTATCCGATGCAGGGAGCGTTGGGGGACGCGTTTCAGTTGAGTTGGGGCTCATGACTCCTTTGCGCGTTTCCTCCCATACCCTTGATTCCTCGGGTTCTGAGGAAGATTCGCCAAGACCGGGCCCAAGTTATATTGATCGCCCCGGATTGGCCAAGAAGGGTGTGGTACACAGATCTTCTCCACCTCTCCTCGTGCCCTCCGCTCCGTCTCCCTCTGAGGGCAGACCTCCTCTCGCAGTCGGAGGGGCAGGTTCTACACCCCCACCTCCAGAGCTTACACCTTCATGCCTGGAGATTGAACGGGGCAACCTGAATTCTTTTTCTCTCCCACCTGATGTGGTAGATGTAATTTTGTCTGCCAGACGTCATTCCACCAAATCTATATATTCCTATAGGTGGTCTAAATTTGTACTTTGGTGTGGAGAGAAGTCAATTGATCCTTGCTTGCCGGACCAGCCGTCATTGTTCAAATCGCCTATTGTGCTTAGATTTCTCAAGGGCCTCACAGGTTTCCTCCTACTCCCTTTATTGTGCCTCAATGGGACTTAAACCTTGTCTTGACTTATCTTATGGGTTCTCCCTTCGAGCCCTTACACAAGTGTCCCTTGAGGCTGTTGTCCTTTAAGACGGTTTTCCTCATTGCAATCACCTCGGCAAGGAGGGTAAGTGAGCTTCAAGCTCTTAGTTCAAAACCCCCGTTTTTGACCATTCATGCTGAAAGAATGGTACTCAGGACCAGGGCTGCATTTTTGCCTAAGGTGGTAACTCCCTTCCATCTTGGGCAATCCATTACCCTTCCTTCCTTCTATCCTCCCCCTCACCCTTCCAAGGAGGAGGAGAGACTTCATCGCTTGGACCTTAAGAGGGCGGTGAGCTTCTACCTGGACAGGACAAAGGACTTCAGAGTTGATGACCAGCTCTTCGTGTGCTTTGTTGGCTGCAGGAGAGGTCGAGCGGTGCACAAGCGCACCCTTTCCAGATGGATTGTCTTGTGCATCAAGATATGCTACTCTTTGGCTGGTAAGGAGCCTTCAGAGGGTTTAAGAGCTCATTCCACTTCTGCTTTGTCTAGGGGTGTTCCTGTGGAGGACATTTGTAGGGCGGCAACTTGGGCCTCCCTCCACACTTTCGCAAAACATTATTGCTTAGACACCGAGGTGAGGAGGGACGGACATTTTGCTTGTTACGTCCTTCAGGAGTTTTTGGTATAGAAGGGTGGACACCCTCCTCCGGGAGTGGGACTGCTGTGGGAATCTATTCACAAGGTGAGGAATCCACTGGCAGTTGTATCCATCAGAAGAACAAGTTACTTACCTTCGGTAACGCTTTTTCTGGTGGATACGGTATCTGCCTGTGGATTCCTCACTGACCCACCCGCCTCCCCGTTGTCCATCCTTCTATACCTATAATTCTGCTGATGGTGTTTCAAAGTGTATTTGTAACTGTCAAAGGCATTGTGTTATTTTTTTGCCTTTCTACTTATTCTCCACACTGTGTGTGTTGATTTGCATATTGTGTACTGTGTATGTTGTGTATATATATTACTGTCAGTCCGTCCGTGTGCCTCGAAGGCACGGAAAAAAGGGGCGGAACTGACGTCATCACGCCGACGAGGTCTTCTTATGGAGCCGGTGATGTCAGCGGAGTCGCGAGCGGAGCCGTGTCTCTGTGACGTCGTCTTTGACCCCATCGGCGTGGACTGCTACAAACGTTTCCGAACGTTGCTGGCGCAGGGAATATTCACAAGGTGAGGAATCCACAGGCAGATACTGTATCCACCAGAAAAAGCGTTACCGAAGGTAAGTAACTTGTTCTTCAGAGCCAAGCGTTCTTGAGCACAGACGCTTGCTTCAGGGATTTATGGGATGGCAATTTGAATTATTACTGAAATTGTATAGCATTTGTCATGGATATCTTAAGCGTATAAGACAATTACCTAATACATTTGCAATGAAAGTTTGACTGCCTCAAAACCTTAAATATTTGCAAATGGGGGTAAATTCGGGAGCTCGGCGCTCATGCACAGTACACAAAATTTTTTAGCACAGGCTCAATGTGTCAGTGGTGCCTTAAAGAGGACCGATGTCAACCCTGCATCACCAAAACCTAGAACAGCTAAACAAATTAAATAAACCTCCAAGCTCACAAGTGTGTCCAAACTACAAGTATAAAAAAATAATATAAGTAATCCAGAAGTCCATATATTCCTCAGATTCTTTCTTTATTGTTCAATGGCCACAGTCAGCCAGCTCGTGTTTTTGTCACTGAGAAATTCACCCAACAACTTCCTCAGGACTGGAATAAAACAATAGTGTAACTTGCAAATGTACATACACATTGTGAAATTGTCATCCTGTTTCAAAAGGATATCGGGCCCAATATGGGGCCAAAGGACATCACATGGTGGTAACCCATACATCATTTTATCATGTAAATGTATAAAATATGCAAGGCATAAAATCAACATTCCACATTATGCGCACAATATTGAACATGCATCACTTGTCTTGTGTCAGTTGTGACTACATCAAGAAAGGAATTCAATTGAATTCAGGATGGACCATAATCACAACACCCACCGTGTGGAAACTTAAGCCATTGCCCCAACAAGCATCTCTTATGTACGAAACGCACATTAGTGACTTTAAAGATCCTAGGCATTATCTATAAGTGCCCTTTAATCAAATAGTCACAAAATCCTCCAGGGCTTCTGGATTCATTACACTATTGTAGTTTGGACAAATTTGCATGTGCTTGGAGGCTAGTTTCATCAGAACCTTAAATGGCCTGTTTGTCAAATATGAAATTGCTATCACATTGACCACTCCTTTATACAAATAGCTTGGTAGCATGGTTGTGCTTAGAGAATTTGCATTGGTAAATTGACAGTTTAAATTATGTGGTTAAATAAAAACTTTGTCCTTTGCTAATTATAAGACCAGATTGAGGTTAGCCAGTATTTGACCTTTACTCCCAGTTCTATATTTAGGCATTTGAAAATGAGACCGTGGCTTCCATTGATATTCAAGTTAAATGGTGGATGAAAGAGGAGAAGATGTGGTTGTAAATTTTGTTTTGATGACTTGCCCTTCCATTTTCTTCATATTTGCCCTTATGTCTTAGCTGCCTGGAAATACTGTTTATTTTTAAAACTTAAAAATGTTTGTATCGTCTGTGCTGCCGGCACACTTGTTCTCTTTGAAATCTTCCGAAGTTGCTCCTCACACAGTGAACTTTTTTTTATGAATTGTTAATAGAGAATACATGCCAAAATTGTTTCTTTCACTGAGAAATGTGGTGTTTTTTACTTACAGGATTTTACTGTACTAATTGTGATCAACGAAGTTCATATATCGTAAGGATTTAAATACTCACTGTATACTTATATGTCTTATATGTCTAACAAACAAATATTTATTCTTGAAAGTTTTTCCAATTACCAATTTAAATAAGTAAAGCCATTGGAAATACAGAAATGATCTAATCACTCTAGAAATTCACTGCTGTCTTTACAGTGACAAAGAAAATGTACTTGAAAATAACCGTTCAAAGTCATTTCACTTTAAATCAAGGCAGTGTATAATACCATGATTCTACCTCATGCCCATAGGGCTTGTTTATATTTTTGATACAATCATCCTGAAGTGTAGTTTTCAACTTCTCTGTCAGATTTGAAGTAGTACAGAGAACACTTAGCAGCAAAAAGAAACAACTGAAATAAACATCAATTCAAAACATGCTTCCAAACTAAGGCATGATCTCCGACAGAGGGCAACATCGAAAAACACGGAAACCAGAACCGATTTAGGCAATGAAAAAAAATTAATTATGAAGAAAAAATAATGTATTACTTGGATCCAGTTTCTTACAGCTTGTGACCCAGTGTTCGGTTTGAATGGCATACCAATTCAGCCTCTGTCCCTAGATGACGATCTTATGAGAAGTTTACTCCTCTCTTCTAAATTACTATTGCTGAACCGCAACTCCTGAATCAAGTTACTCTCAAGCCCGTCACCACCAGAAGTTGGGTAGCTATTTATGAGCTCAGGCAAAGAACATATTGCTCCGAGAAGCCTTTGACTCAAGTGTGCTGGTAGATTACATGAATTTGACAAAGGTTTTTTAACTGACAGCTGAGGCACATTAGATAATTCAATAGAAAAGAACATCTTTCTTTTAAGTAACAACAGTGCAAAGGAGCTCCAACACTGCAAAATTAGCATGTCATGGGTATTGCTGTTTGCTGTGCATTCCTCAAACCCAGCTTCCATAGAGTTGCACATGTTGAAGGCTGCAGAAGTGGGAGTACAGCAAACGATGAACCCTCACCAAGAAATTATTGCAGAGACACTAAGCAAGCAAGGCTAGGAGAATTTTCATATTCACACAAGAATGGAGGAGCATACCATCAAACACCTAGGTATCTGCAGGCTTCTGGTTTCAACATGATTGAAGGTAGCAAGATGCACCACCAACAAGAAAAGGAATGCCCACTAAATAAAAAGTGACAAGGGGGATGCACCTCTTGGGGAAAGGAAATCATCTATGGAAACAGTACCCCAAGCTTTATATCAATTTTTAATGGAGAGTACAAATTAAGCTCCAGAAAAAAACGGTACTGTGCCGTTACTATTACATATGTGTATGACTGAAGACTCTGAGATATATGGCATTGCCCACATTCTTCCTCCATCTTTACAGAATCAACACAGCATATATTATATGCCAGAAAGCAGTACTGCGTGTATGAGAATTACATGACAATTGATAATTGATTTTAGGCAAACAGTGGCAGCCCTTTTTGGAGAATTGTCTTATCAAGGAATGAGATAAGAGGTTACTCTATAGTTAAAGTAATAGAATGTCCAATCACTGAATCTTTGGTGCCTGAAGAAAGGCACAAGCAAAGAGGCACTAAGAGACAACCAAGATCTCTAGTAGGTTTGTAGCGGGTCAGTTGTTTCTTCAGGAACTATGGAGCAGCACCACAGACAAAACAATGAGTCACACTTACAGCTTTAAAAGTAGTACATGAGAAGACTTGGGAGGGATCGGAGGAAGCAGGTATCCTCTCTTTAATATGCCATAAAGAATGCAAGTAGAATGGATTTTGTTTTTGAAGACATTTCAGAGGTTTAATGACCATTCTCAAATGGTGTTGCTAAACCTTCAAGTAAAGAATAAAAAACGTTGAATACAGAACTGAACTTTAGGCACACCACTGCAGTATAATCTTACATTAGCAACAAATCAAGTGGCATTGAGGGATTCTGCTCAATGTCCTGCAGTGAGTCTTTCAGACATACCCTCCAGCCATCGCCCTCTTAGAAACTTTTATTTCCAAAAATGTCATTGTGACAATTTCAGATTAATTTACCAGATAGCAGGACAATGCAAAACATGAATGTTTACCACTTGCCTACCATTGTTGCAGGCAAGGGAATTTCCCTCAGCCTTAAATTATTGAGGTCTTACGGTCATAGATAATAGTGTGATCTGTGCATGTCGGGGAATTGTGGAGTAAAGGGGATTGTGACATAAACGTTTGACATTGGTTTAGGTTTAGAAGCTAAATTCGCAGGATTTCATAGAAGTCCAAACCAAGTGAATTTTCAATAGACATCTTTCTATCAGCAAAAAAAACGAGCTGTTGCATTCTGTAGTTATCTTAATTGCATGTCTATTCATATGCCAGAGCCAACTTAGGCATGTGACTTTCTTTCTATATCTTTTGTAAGTAGAATAAATCCGAATAACCTGCAAAGAACTAACCTATTTCTCATTTTAGTCCTGTTACTGTTCATTAAAAATAGTTACTAATTTTAACTCTCCTTTTTCCCCCCTGTGTAGCATACCAACCAACGCAACCACACTCTTACGGAGCAGGGGGTCCTGCTCTCTATCAGCCCCAGCAACCTAGTGCTCCATCTGCCTCAAGCCCTTATCCTAACTCTCCTTACATGCCTTCTGTCGGTACTCATTCTTTGCCACCTCACATGTACCAAGGACAGCCCCAGACCTCACCAACCAGCATGAATCCTGTGCCTTCTCTCCCCCTTCCAACTGGAGCATCCTTCCAGCATGGCGGACCTGGAGCTCCAGCATCTTCTGCACCTTATTCAGTGCCTCCTGGACCAACAGGTATTCAGCCTGCTGCCAGTGAGATGCCTGCATCCCAGAGAACAGGTCTGCGCTTGGAATGGGGTGGGGAGGGACTTCTTTTGCTTATTATTTTGCCTTTATTGTTGAGTTAATGGGGAGAACTCTTAGGGTTGGACTGCAGTGTTTCTAACACATTAATACTTAATAGTATTTAATCATGCTCCTTTCATTCATGATATCTTGTCTTGTAAACCACTTTACAAACAGGTTAACTATTTATTTGGTATCCCATCTGCCCTGTTGAAAAGGAAACTGTGATGGCCTTATGCATATTTCTTTTCTGGGAGCAAATATTTTTCAGATGTGAGCCTTCATTGGGATGGTGCTTAAGCAGCTCTTTCTATTGAGTTGTTAATTTTAGTCATTTTGTTTTGAACACTAGAAAGTTGTCATCCTTATTGTGTGTGTGTATACACACACACTTGCACACATAGAGAGAGAGAAAATCGTGTGTGTATACTAAACTTTAAATACTATGAATTCAAAAATACTTTGAGAAAAAAATAATATACTAGTATGTGTCTCTTAACCCCTCGGGTTCGAACAGTCCTTGTTTTCCAGTCATTTTGGCAGTCATGTTTGAGTTCTTATCTGTAAAAGCCAATCTTCTCTTTTACATGTTTAGATCTTGAGGGGTACGGATAGTGTTTTTCTCATTCCTCGTAAGTCTCAGCCATCCTGAATTTACAAATACATCTTCATACAAAACATGTTTTAGAAACACTGCAAAAGCATGTGTCCTGGGCCTTTTTGTATTTTTAGTCTCCTTGCATGAATGCCTTAGCATGGGTATGCTGGTAAGAATGGGCGCACAGAACTACCTCTGGATTATGGGATCTCACAAATCTTATATCAAACTAAGCAACAGTTGATATCTAGATGAAAGTGTTTACCCTGCATGATTCATATTTTTAGGTCTCTCTTTCTGTATGTCATTTACTAACCAGTGCAGTGTGAATGCATGGAAGCAGTTATTACTCATGGCAAATGGAGTAAATGAGAGCTTGAAACATTTGCGGCTTGCTCTTCATTACGGTTGTTTCTGACCTCTTTATTTGCATCATATAGAATTACAGAGCTTTAAATTAATTAGGATTTTGCTTGTATGTGAAAGCTTGCAATTTCACACAAGCTGCCAGCCACGTCCTCTCAAAAGCAGAAAGTAATTCCTAAATGGATGGATTTTTCACTGGGTTGAATTTTGGGAGCGTAGACCCGCTTATGGAGTCACAAAAGATTATTCCTAGTTTTCTAAGTCGGTGTCTGTCTAAGGAAAAAGGTAATGAGACTCAGGTGAGCTCGTTTTCTGCATTACTTTTGAACACAAGGCAGAGAAGTGTGCTTCATGATATCCAGATACTTCGCGGTAGGGGTGTGAATATTATTTACAACAAGTATCTGTTTTAGGTATTAAAATGTTTTTAGTTTAATCGGTTAAAGTTTATCAAGAGCAAAGTGAAAGATTTTTTTTTTCTAAATTTCAAGGTACTGGAATAACCGTCAGCAGGTTGTCTTCTGTATAAACTGTGATCTGCAGATTTGGAAAATTGATTTGCACATTGAGCTGATGGTCTTGAGGCATTTAATCATATAACTAGATATTGCAGTGCCACTGAATTATCAATTAGTTAAATGTTAATTGTAAGATGTACAAGTAGTGGAACTTTACATGCCAGTAAACAGTTTATTTTTTTTACATACCTGCTCTGAGTATTACGGTTTAGAAGGATTGTGGCAAAACCTTGTGCCTAAAGGTATTTATTTAGTGGGGTTAAAGACAGGTTTACGACAAGTTTCAGTCCCAGTGGATGGTTCAGAACCCAGGCGCTCAGTTCTTTTGTATGGAATTGAAGAAGCAAAAGGTAAAAACATGCATGACTGACTTCTCTGTTCTGTACACTTTAAACATTCCATATGCGGGCATTAGTCCAAGTAAAAAATATTTTTCTCTTATAGATGTGATACACTTTATTTAGAAAGTGAGTCATACTCTCAGTCCATTGCTGTTTATGGAGACAAGTTGCAAGCCTCTTAAGTTCTGTGTCTTTTGAGCGAGGGGTCTAGACCTAGCCATACTCTCAAGGTCTTATCTCTGAGAGGATTATTAATGAACATCCCAGCAGTTTCATTTTTTTATCTACTTTTTGCAAAACTTGATTTAGGCATATAAGAAAGGTCTGCAAAATATACTTTTCCTCTATTTTTCGATTTCAAGTACAACTTTCTTGCCTCTACAACTTGGTGTTGTGGATAGCCCTTTATGCAAATTCACTTTATATTTCTAAGGTTATCAAATTTGATATAAAAAAGACATCTAATGTTCCTAGGCTAACCCTAGCCCTCATTGCCTATGAAATTCGGTAGGAAAATTGTATTGTTGCCAGGAAGGCTTATGTTTTTTTTAATTGGAATTGCAAAGCCTTTAAGGTCCACAGCTAAATATTGGGGGGTATTTGTAGATAAACTGTTTCCAGAAGGTAGGTTGCTCTTGCTTGTCCAGCACACAAGAAGTTTGACCATGCGCCTGTACCTTTTGTATTTGGAACACAATTCTGTGCCTTTTTAGCAGAGAGGAACCTTGCTCTTCGATCCACGTACTACACACAGTTAATGTGAAAAGTGATATTCTAATTTCGACCAGTGAATTCTCCAGCTACACACTTTCACTCACCCTTCCTTATTAAAAATGTACAAAACCGCTATAGCAAAACATCCTCCTGCATTCTTACCAGCCATTGTTTTGCCCAAGATGTAAAAAATGGCTTCTATTCAGCTAGGTGATAAAGCCTCCTCTTATTACCAGCAGAGTTTACCTTTGAATATGCAGTGTTACTGTATCCGTCAGTTGTGTTCTATACTGTTGAGCTACATCTCAGTACCCTCCCCACTTGTACAGGATTCAGCTTGACAGTGCTCAAGTGTTTCTCCTTCTTGTTCTCTGGAAATCAACAGCTCACTCCTCCAGATTCCCCCTCCTTTGTGCTGTACTTCCACTGGCTTCTGCAATGTTTACCCATCTTTCCTCCTGCACAGACTTTTAAACCTATGCATCGAAAACTATCAGCTTCTGGAGACTTAGTTCATCAAAATCCATTATTACACTGATTTCCAGTAGAGACTTCTAGCCTCAGGTTCCTTATCTTTTGACTATTTACTTGGGTGTCAGACTGGATCTGGAAACTTTTCAGCAGTACCTCTTTCAGCCAGTTGGTGGCACCAAGTGGCTCTGCACTGACAGAATTCTGCTTGGTAAATGACGTGTGGTGTTTATATAGGCTAAAGGTAATATGGGAGGTACCCTTCTTTTGGAAAAGGAATGGGTACAAGAGAACACAACAAACAAACTTCCCTTTTCCTAATGTTATAGGTGGGAAAGATCGGTATCTTCCAAACCACTGGTCTATACAACATGCATTATCTCATGAAAGAACTGGTACAGGATATCGTCTTGCCAGGTTACCAAATTTACATAGCCATTTCTATACAGTGCCCCTAAGTTAACAAGCATTGACATAGCCAATAGGTCTCGCCTTTGGGACCTTATAAGTGTTTAGCCATGCAACGGTTGATGTTGTTGCACCAAGGATATTGTGCTGCATAACTAACTACTTATAAGGTCCCAAAAGCGAGACCTATTGGCTATGCCAATGCTTGTTTTACCTTTACTCATTTGACTGTGGGTATAAACGCTGCACCTCAGCTTGATTCACACTAACTCCTGACTCTGAAAAGGGGACAGACCCAGTGCTGGGGTAGGGCCACCCGGGACGGAGAGGCGGAGGGAGCTAGACGGGTGTAGTGTCTGGAGAGAATCCAAGACACTGACTTGTATTGTCATTGGACTTGTGTGCTCTTTAGTGGATCTGTGAGATTCAAGTACTGTCATTCTTAAAAAGACAGGCACCGGGGTAAACAAGAGACTCTGTTGGTTGATTGTCAGTGCTGAGCACGAGCACCTGCACACAACCTCCCTTAGAAGACTGTGACCCCTCGCTGCTCTCTCTGGGAGGCAAGTGGTTGTATTGGGCCCGGTTTGCAGCACCATGGTAGGAGGGGCCACAGGAAATCGGTGACAAATGACCTTCAACCCCACCGTTGCGACCCAGTCACCGCTGCCTTCCCCATGGTGCGCCCCCCACCAATGGGGTCTGATATTGAAAGGCAACTTTTCACAGTGAGCGATCAATTTGGCGCATCGGCCGTATACGTAATTGTACCATTTATATAGCGCCTACTACCCCTGACAAGGCGTCAAAGTGCTCTTCGGCGAGTAGCAGGCTAAGTCTGGGATGGTCAAAGGGCTTGGCGTGACTTTTCTTAAGTAGTCCTGATAAGCAACTAGTCACCGTCATCCTAGTAAAGTGACATCACAGTATTACAGTAGTGTACTCTACAGAATTCCAGAGTTGCCTTTCTAAACAAGAGCAACACTATAATCACAAATAATGTGGCAAAAGGCGGAACAAAATTAGAAGCGGAATTAATGAGAGAGCAGCGCGACACATGGCAGAACTAAACGCAAGCTGGCTCCGTGGAGCCGACGGGGGGAGGGAAAGTGAAAGCCGAGATGCGCGCGCTGTGTAATGCGAGCCTCCGGGGGCAGGAGATGTGCACGCGTACGTAGTGCACATCTCCTGTCTGTACGCGTGCACATCTTCTGTCTGCTCGTGCCACCTCTTTTCTCCCTTCGCTAGAGAACCCGGCAACAGTAGATCTCGCCAGGCGAGACCTAATAAATACATGTAAATCGTTTTTTCCCATTTTTCAATCCGAGATAAAACCCAAACTCTAATTCGTTGTGAAAATATAGTACAATAGCAGATCACAGACCCTTTCCTCCTTGAAAAAACGACGAATGGTACGATTCCATCATTAGATACAGTAAAATAATCCGAGCAACAGGAAGGATTACTACCATAATAAAGCGAGAAGGACTCCGTGTTGACATGAAAAGAAGGCTCTTGCCAGATGGTCAACGCCTTTAAAAAAAATCCAGGTGAAAGAACGAGAAAGGCACTCCCAGTAGGCGACGGGGTTGTATCGGGGTGGGGGGTGGCACTCTTGGATGAGGGAGGGTAGGAACAGAGAAGATGCGAGCGGTAACTCCATAATTGATACGTTTTATTCTGGCACTGCAATAGCGTGCACATTCTTTCAGAAAGACATGCTTCAATATAAATCAAACTAAACTCGAGCTGCTGAGTGTAAGCAGTATTAATTGTTGTCCTCAAGAAGGTGATGATCATTTTGAACACCGAAACGCCACATCGACAGTCTTTTTCAAAAATGTTATTCATACTATGGAGAGTGTATCTTTTTAAATAAAATTGATGATGAATTGTGTTTAATGTATCGTGTTAATCATGATGATCTACTGACAAAATAGGCAAATAGCACATTCCTTTGAACTTGTTTTGTTTTTAACTTGCGGGCACTCTATAGAAATGGCTATGTAAATTTGGTAACCTGGCAAGACGATATCCTGTACCAGTTCTTTCATGAGATAATGCATGTTGTATAGACCAGTGGTTTGGAAGATACCGATCTTTCTCACCTGTGCTTATATAGGCAACACTCCCTCGTGCTGTCAGTTGCTTTCTTGCCGCGCCACAAGGCTCATTTCTCAGGAAAACTTTAACCTCGGAAATTTGTCAAACATCTTAGTGTGCAAAGGCATGTCACCCCAACAGGTTTTAAGCCTTGTAGGAACTGCCACAAACAAATGTCTGTGACAGATCTCAATCAGGTATGCCTGATGGTAGCGGTGCCTGGGGTCGAGCACGATGAACCCGAAAATCTACTTTACTGCTAAGTCTGTAGCTGGGACAACCAGAGATTCCTGGGCCGTCTTCCACCTCGAACCAGATTGAAGAGTCGACTCTTTGGATTTCTTCCAGCTCTATCTGTCATGCTCTCAGGCCCAAAGGAGCCAAGAGGCGTTCCATTTGGGATTCCGCAAGCAAGTTCCCCCTTGCCGCCAGTTGGTACCTGCCTACCCTGCCACAGCGCCAATATCTTCACCGATTCCTGGCACACTGACGGACAGGGAGGGGCAAATTGTTCTCTCCTACTCTTCACCAGTCCGACCTCAACCAAGGCCGCACCCAATCTCCGAGGTGCTTTTTCCCCCCTGTTAATCCCCCACCTCATCAGGTGGATATGCATCCTTTACTCCCTTTTTGGGACGGACTCTGACAACGATTATGATGCATGTGATGAGCCCGCTCAAACCTTTTCATCTGGATAATTGGTACGAAGATTTGCAGTACCCCAATTGCCTCCATACCTCTCTTGAAACAAGTCTCCTCTCACCCCCTGGTCCAACCACAGAAGAATCAGCTGCCTATGCCACATGGTAACGCGTATAGTGGTCCAATTCCTTGACCTCTAACACCCCACCTTATAGGTAAAGACAAATATATGAAAAGAAGTCCTCCAGCCGGGGCAGACCTCCACTGAGCCACTTCTGCTTTTAAATCAGGTATTAACTGATACCTTATTGAGGGCCTGGGCCAAACCTTGCTCTGGACCTCCAGTCAGCAGCCAAATAGCGTGACACCATTGTCCAGTGCCAGGGATCCTGCTTTACTATCTCAGCACTCCTCCCCTGAAAGCAGGCATCCATGACCTGGTCTACTCCAAACACTTTTGTGACTTCTCCCCCCAGTAGGGGGACCAAACTGGTGGAGTCATTTGGAAAGAGTTTTTTTTCCTGTCAGCTGCCTCTTGGGATGCTATTCTCATGCCATATGGGAGCTGTTGACTCAAGTCCTCACTGGTATCACCAAAGATCTTCGGGTGAGCCATTGACACCAGTGTAATCGTTCACCACAATGTGATCAACCAGGTGATGTCTTCCCTTATGGACATGCCCTTTGATGGGACTTGCCGATTTGGGGACAAGACTATTTCCGGTTAGAACTTGTCAAAGAGATTAGGGCCACTGCATGTGCTTTAGGCGTATCCGCCCCATATTTGTATTTTTATTTTACAGAGTTTTATATAGCGCGATCTTGACCCAAATCGGGTATCGGAGCGCTTTACATTGCCCCATATCGCCAGATGCACCAACCCTACCTCTCCTGGGCCTTTGGTAGAGCTGTCCCATACCGCCAGCCTGTCCATCCTTAGCAAGGAATCCAGCATTTTTGTGATAGAGGCCATGGTGCACACCCTTAGAGCCAACAGACCCCAATCCACTGCCCCCACCTCTCCTTCAACGTACCCTTGGTGGAGCACATCCACTCAGTTGGAGGCAGGTCAAACAATTCTTATTGGGATGACAAGCTGTAACTTAAGACAGGTGGGTCCTGCCGATCACCCATAAACTTACCTTTCCTTTCTTCTTTACCACACCATCCAGCAATAGCTGACGGAGGATCATATGTCCCTTTTGTAGCAGGAAGTACAATCCCCTTTGGTGAAAGAAGTTATTGAGAGGCTACCTGCTTCAGAAGATAGAGCATTGTTGCTATTCCCGCTAATTCCTGGTGCCCAAGAATGGAGGCCTTTGTCATATTCTAGACCTGCGTCCTCTCAACCTTTTCCTCTACCAGGACAGATGCCAAATGCCCACTCTGGCTCTACCTTCAGTTCGTGGTGGGACATAAGCAATTTTTAAGTCCCCCTTTGGTTTCATCAGTGCCCCTCTGGTGTTCACAAACGTAATGGTGGTGGTAGCAGGGCACAGATTTGGAGGTCAGGGCTGCCAGTCTTCCGCTATCTTGATGACTGGCTGTTGAAGTCGGGCTCGCCCCAGGTAGTCGTCAACCATCTCGAGAACTACGGCAAAACTCTTATCATCGTTGCGGTTCACTGTGAACATGCTGAAGTCACTCCTGATTCTTGTTGAGCCCTTCTGGACATGGTCTGTTTTTGCCCCTTTCCCTCGATAAAGAGCCTCCAGGATATTCAGGCTATTGTCCTGATTTGTCTGCCTCGGTCCCGGATTTCAGTTAGGTTACCTGATTTTGGGACAAATGCCCTCCTGCATCCTGCTGGACTAGCATGCTAGGTGGCATATGCAGGCTGTGCAATGGAATCTGAAACCTCAGTGGACCCAACATCAAGGAGAGTTCTGGCCACATCCAGATCTCTGAGGAGACTGCGAAAAAGCCTCTACCTACTCCACCCAGAGTTGACAGTCATGACCAATTCATTGCTTCTGCGTTGGGATGGCCATCTGGGAGAGGCGGAGATTAGAGGCTTCTGGTCTCAGGCAACGTCCCGGCTCCATATCAACCTTCTGGAGCTGAGGCCCATCCGCTTGGCGTTGAAAGCCTCCCTTCCATCCATCAATGGGAGGATGGCTTGTGTGCTCACAGACAACACTGCCGCAATGATACTGCAACCAACAGGGTGGGGTGGGGTGGTGTCACTGGCCTTGTGCCTAGGAGGTACTGTGCGTCTGAAAATAGTGGACCGCCAAGGAATTTTCTTGATGGGGATCCATGTGGCTGGATCGTTGAATGCCAGGGTGGACAAACTAAGCCGGCGACACCTAGCTGACCACACGTAGCAGTTACACCCAGAGGTGTTACAAGGTCTTTTCTGTGAATGGGGAGAACCTTGGCTCGATCTGTTTGCTACCACTGAGAACTGAAATTTCAGCATTTCTGCGTTTTGCAGTTTCCAAGGTGGCTCTCACTGGCTGATATGTTCCACCTCAAGTGTAAGTCTGGACTCTTGTATGCCTTTCTGCAGATACAGCTTTTGCCCCAAGTTCACACGAAATCAGGACCAACTGGGCCTAAAACATCCTAGTGGCCCCTGATTTGGTCCGGAGAGTATGGTGTCCAGTCCTCCTGGGCATAAGCATCTGTCCTGCTTTCACATCACAAGGGCACACTGATCCTTTGCAAATTCTACCTTCATGCTTGGAGATTGAGCAGTGACAGCTGAACACTTTCGACCTTCCCCCAGAGGTGGTTAATGTCATCTCAGCAGTCCAGCATCCCTTGATGAAAACTGTATGTGGCTGTCGGGACAAATAGTAGCTTGGTGCAGTACACGACAGACTGACCTCACACAGGCAAAGCTGTCTGATGTTTTGTTGTTTGTCTTGTCTTTGGCTCGGCAAGGCTTAGACATGGGCACGGTTAAAGGGTACCTTTCGTCTGTTACAGCCTTTTTACAATTACCGGCTCAGCTCTGATTATTTAAATCTCCAGTAATGTGTTTTTTGAAAGGTCTACGTTTATTTCTGCCCTGTCCGTTTGTCATGCGACAGTGTGACCCTAACTTTGTCCTTAAAATTTCTAATGTGCAGTCCCTTCGAGACGCCTCACACCTGCCCCTTATGGTTTCTCACCCTTAATATGGTGTTCCCCATTGCCGTACCTTCAGTGAAATAAGTGAGTGAACTTGCCGTAGACTACCTTCTTCCAAGACATGCTGGTTTTGCGGACACAGGCGTCTTTTGTGCCTAAAGGTGCATGTTGGTCAGAGTATCACCTTGCTAGCGTTCTGTGCTCCGCCTCACCCCTCTGAGGAGCAGAGACTCCATTGTTGGGACCCCTAGAGAGCACTGAATGTTTACATTTGGGGCTCTGTGTTTTGGGTGCTTGGACACTCTAGAAAGCAACGTACGTCAGCGTGCGTGAGTGTTACCTATATAGTCCATGCACATTCTTTCCAGAGCCACACAGTCGGTTTGGAGCAGCACAGCACCACCTACTGGTGTGCCCAGCTCTTGATGAAAGGTTTCTAGATCCAGTCTGAAACCTGGGAATATATTCACAAGGTAAGGAATCTGCAGTTGGTAGTGTTTCCCAGAGGGAGCGTTACTGAAGATAAATAACATGTGCGTTACACACCTTCATTACTGTTGTCTGCAAAGGTGATTTTCTACCTCTAGTCCTGCAGGAGGCTTATATCCAGTCCTGAATATATGCGGTAAACTCAGCAAAGATAAACTCCTCCATACAGGTTCCCACCAAAAACAAATACAGTGTTACTGGTCATCTATCCAAGTTTAGGATTTCACTCCTTAAATGTACCCTCCTTTCAAGTCCCTTGACTTCTGGATCGACTGAACCTCTCATTTAGTGACTTTGTAGCCGAGGACTAACAAGCAGCGCGGTATCAGCTACATTTTTGTTCTTGAAAAGAAAATCTATTTATACCTCTCTCTACCTATTTCCACGTTGATTGTGGGAATGCAAAATTGAATTGCTGATCACCCTTCACTCTCTGAATATACTTCTCGATGCTTCTTCACCAGTCATAGGTAGTGCAACTGCATCCCTCCGGGGTTCTTTATAGGCTGTTAGTACACTTAAAGGACAAGACCTACTGGGTCATTTACAGAGCGTTATACACCAGCAACTAGACTGCACGCCTGCAGACTTGGGATTTGAGATGACCTGTGGCCTTCACTTTTCCCAAGAACTGATAATGAAAAGGATTGGAATACAAGCATTCCCTAGCTTTGTGGAATTACCTGCTTTTTCGCCATAAATTATCCGCTTCCCCCTCCAACTCTAGAAGAAAACAAGCATTTGTTACGCCTATTTCCATGCTAACACTAGCTTATTGCAATTACAGACCATAATCATAGTGTAATGTCCATGCCTATGGCAAACTATGAAACTTTAAAATAAAATAAATCACTAATGAACTATGTGTACCTCGATATATCAATGTCTCTCTGTTTTGTACAGCACTCTGTTGCTCACACGCAATAATCTAAAACGTAAATTATGAAAATAAAAATAAAGGGCTGATACCAGCTTTGTCAGAATATTTCCCCCATGTAAATTTGTATAGTGTACATGTTTCTGCATCCTCACCATCAGCAAGTGGGTTCTGTTCTAGTATCTGAGGGAGTAGGCTGCATGCTGATCCAAAGACCGGTAAATGAAAAGGAAAGTTTACTTAACCTTTCTGAAGAGGTGACTCAACTGACAAGCGTTCAGTTTTTCCATTTACCTTCATATTAGCTTCTTCCCTTTCATAGATTCAATTATAAGTCTGTTGGTGATCTTCATAAAGGTAGCTCATTTCCGGATTCACATTGAGCAAATGTGATTCAAAATGCATTTCTAAAGCCATTTGTCACATGCAGAATTAACGGTAATCAAGCTATTCAGTAGAGACAATTGTCTCCTGCTGAATAAACCTCCATCAAAGGTATATAGGGCATTGTGACTTATGCAGTCCATCTAAAAGATGTCCAGTAATCTAGGTAATAACTATGCGCCAAATAATTTCCCAAAAGCAGGGTGGAAAGTGTTTTTCACTGAATGTGTTTTGTTAAGGTATATCTTGAAATTCTCCAGCATTATCTAGGATTGTGTGCAGGGCTTTAGTAAAGTGCAGGAGCACAGCGTTTTTCGTAGGAGTTCGGGCAGGGGTGTGTGTACCAATGCTGCCTAGTCTTGATTCAATATCTTGCCTCCTCCTTCACTACCCAACGCTTCCTTTCTTGTTATCTCACTATTAAGGGTTCTTTTTCATTTCTCTAGTCTCCCTCTGTCACTTATTTTTCTTTCTTCTTTCTCTTTCTTGCTCTGGGTCATAGTCTGACAATGGAAACAATTGTTCAGGTTCCCATAAATGAACTAGGCACTTGCAGCTAGAGGCAAACAAATTAACACTGGTTACAAGTGTTTTATAGTGTGTGTGTGTGTGTTTCTGTGTGTCTGGTCTGGTCTTGCATATATTTGAGAAAAACTCTCCACATTGCAGTACGAATGTTGAGGCCCACTCTCAAGAGAACTTGTGGTGTTTTATAGTTCAGACCATCTTTTCCTTGTATCCTTTTTTTAAAATTCTTAGCTCATTGCATGCCCATTTTCTGGGGCTGTCTAATGTGTATTCCAGAGTTACACAACTTATGCCACATTTGAGTAGTCTTACAGGACCAACTTATAAAATCAAGGAAGATGGTGCAATTTTATTGAGAAGCTCAGTTTGAAGGAAGAGGTATACAAAAGCTTTGTATGTAATCTTCTTTACACCCTTTGAGTTACTTTTGCATTTCATCCACAGAAAATCTATCTACCCAAGACATGGCATCTTTCCTGCAAGGTGAATTAGATATGTAGTGTGAGCTAATGACTCATGTGGAATACGTGTTTAATCAATCAACTTAATTATATATTCCTTAAATTAAACTCTTGATTTCTGTGATTTCACTTAATAATAGATAGAATTAAGTTGTTGATACAAATCTGCACCTTTTCTCTGGACATTAAGATGTTTCGAGCTGAAAGTGTAAAAACCAGTACAAGATGAGAAGCTCTGTTGTGGAGTTATTGGGAGACAGAAGGGAGGATGGGTGGGGGAGTTGTAACAACTCTCATTGTTCTACCCAAGTATTACCAGCTCACTTCTTCCCATGGTTTGGTTTATTTGTGGCACAAATGTTTTATTTTCTTTGGAAATTGCAAAGAGCACCTGTGATTTTAGTTTATTGGAAGTGAGCGATCAGTGTTTGTCTGAATGTGTTTTCAGAGGCTTGTGTTAGCTTTTGTTTCATTTTAAAAATTTGAGTGATTGTCTATTTGCACCGGTTAGAAAATACTACTTGGAACATTTTTGATGTGTGAATACAAAGCCTATCTGCTCAACTGGACCTTTTTGTAGTGCAAATACTGAAGGAACTTCTGGAGATGTACGGAGAAATGTTAGTCCGATTTCCATAAAAGACATTGTGTTGAAATGTTGTAGTGCATTCTGTAATTGTTGCAAAGGCATGTCGTTATGGCGTTTTAAACATCACCCAGATCTTACACTGGAACAAAGTCATTGGGCTTTCTTCCAGTTGGGTTATGCCAAGATTACTGGTCTGTACTACTGGTTTAAAAGTTACACTTGATAGTAATTTATTCTTAGTATGGCTTATTCATATTTCAATTGCTGGATGGGGGAGTATTGAATAGAGTGGTAGTGTAGGTACACCACAAATCCTATGTGCCAAAAATTTTCTTAAGTGTCATTTTGAGGCCTTTTTTTGGGGAGCAATTAAAGATTAATTTACTATGAGAGTTTAGATAGAATATATGGGAGTTGCTAGATAAATGGTTCCAACATTCCGCTCTGCTGGTGAGTGTTGTGGCGGTGCAGGTAGATCTGTGGACTGGGCTTGGACTATCCTTTTCCATCTGTAGCTTGCTCCAAGTTTGTCTTAAGAACTAATGGTAGATCAGCAGTTAGTATTTTATTGAACCATCTAATTTGCTGTTGAAGTAATTGTAACACTTAATTGTATGTTCTGCAGAAATATGTGGAATTTTTACTTTTTCTTTGATTATCTCTCTATTGCCTACACAGACCTACATTTTTTTTTTTTATTTACGTTTTTTTTAATAGCGCGGGCCTAACCACTTGGTTAGCTGTGCTTTACATGTAATAGGTGAACAGGACTAAGAGCATATGAAGAACAAAGTTTGGTTATGATGCAAAAAGAGACTTGGGAACACTACGCATTTAAGTACTGTCTGAAATTGTGGGGTTTTCTGTCCTTTTGGCAGGTGTTTGCATTTTCTTGCTGCTAGGTGGGTGATTGCCTAATTCAGGGTTTTGGTCACATGAATTTCTATTACAAGGCTCTATGTTCCTCAGGTGGTAGGTTTTCCCAAGTGTAGCAAGAAATTTTGAATTTGATTATGGCTTCCAGAAAAGCTAGTGTCAGTCATTTAAAGTAGAGGTGATGTGATCTGATTTCTTCGACGCTTTGAGGCATGCTGCAACTGGAAGAGCAGATTGGAGAGGAAGAAAGACACATTTGGAGAGACCTGGTAGTAAAGCCTTTCTGTTGGGTGATCGGTCTCACACCTGAACTGTATTTCTCAAGTCATATGGAGATAAGGGGACTTCATTTTTTTTTAATGAAATAGTAAAGGAGGCTGATTTAATCAGTTTGATAATGTCTGGTTCCATGGTAATGTGGTTGAAGATAATGCCCAGCAGTTTTTATGAAGGTGCCTGTATAGAGAAGTCACCATGAGGTTGTTTTTGCACGTGAGGTGTTGTGGTGATTGTAGTCTATGGGGACAATTCCAGTTTTTGATTGCTGATAAGTCTTTCAGAATAAGTCTTTCAAAATATTTCTGGATTTCAGGAGTGTGTGTCTGATGATTAACAACTCTAAATGGTTGTTAAACATGGTGCAGGCAGAAACAAAATGGCCATCGGAAGTCTTTCTTCTATTACATCAGTGTGTGTTGGAGTAAGATAGTGTTTTGATAATGGAGGGAGTTTTGAGCAAGTTGTCACTGTTTGCATCATTTGAGACTGAATGCCTACACACGAGACAGGCAAGTCAAGCCTTGCAGTTAGACACAGAACTCAACACCGTCTATGTCACATTCTTGATTACCATTTTTCTTTTTAATGAATAACATGCACAATTATAAAAAAATTATTTGGAACGTATGATGATTTTTAAACTGTAAACATCCAGGGGTCAGAACAAGATCTTCACAAAGTAAATGCTGTTTTTTTAATTTTTGCTTCCAGGACCTCAGAATGGGTGGAATGACCCTCCTGCGCTGAACAGAATTTCGAAGAAAAAGAAGGTATGTGCCTCTAGAGCCAGCTATGACCAGATTGCTAGTTTTTATTGTTGTACTGCATTATTCAGCTTGTCTTTTCAAAAAATATTCTTTTCTGTACTTCGTTTGAATTACAATACAATCTAGCAGTGGAGGCTCATTGTAAAATACATCATCCTTGATAATCTTGGAGGATAGGGCAGTTGATGAGAATCATTTCCTTGCTCATAGCTTCAGAGTTTCTTTGTTACAAGTTATGTAACTGCCTGAATAAAGTTGGCCCTGCCCCTCTCGGACAGCAGGCTGGCATAAAGCAAAGATTGCCACCACATGATGTGGAATTGAAGAGGCAAGAGGCATCTAGACCTCCACAGGACATCTTTTGGATTTCTCTTAATAAAGAGAGTGTAGCACTTTAGAGATGGACTGCTGACTAAGTACAGTTCTCAAGCTGACTGAGTACAGTGCTGAACTGATCTCACTCACAGATACACCGACTGTTTATGAAAGGATTGTTTTCTGTATCTGAAAGAAACACGTTAGTTAGATTCCTCACCTTAGAATATCCCCAGGCGTCAGACTGGATCCGGAAGATTTTTCGTCAGCAATACCCCTTGCGCGTCGCTAGGCGTCGTCTGCGGCTCCGCGTCCGTCGTCGGTGTCGTGCGCCGGAATGACGTCGTCGGAGTACTTAGACGCCGCCCTCGCGCGCTGACGTCAGTTCTTCTTTTTTCCGCGCCAGTAAGCGCAGATCCGGGAGAGCTACCCCTTTAGTCAATTTTTGACTAACTTTTTGATCCTTTTTGATCCTGTCTCGACTCCGGTGCCGGTAGGATGCCTGGTTTCAAAGCCTGTACGGACTGTAGCCGCTTGATGTCGGTTACGGACCATCACCGCCGGTGCCTTTACTGCTTGGGCCTCGATCATGACGCGGAGTCGTGCTCGGACTGCAAGGCCCTGACCTCGAAGGCTAGACGGGAGCGGTCCCGTAAGCTTCTCGAGATTCGCCACTCGGCTCCGCGCACCTCTCGATCCCGGTCCAGGAGGAGGTCCAAGGATCGGTCGCGGAGCCGCAGCCGACGTCACCATCGGTCGTCGGGATCCAAGTCTTCGGGTAAGTCGAAGCATTCCAAGAAGTCCAAGAGGCGACACCGCTCTTCGGACTCCCCTCGCCGGTCGCGCGACTCGGCCGAGGGTCAGGGTGGTTCCACCCCCGCGGCTCCGGCGGAGCCGCAGGCACCGCGCACGTCCCCATACCCTCCGGTCCCTGGGACTGACGCGACGCCGGCGGAAGTCAGTGCCTTCCTCTCGGCCATGAGGAATCTGGCTCCGCCGTCGGCGCCCGCTGGTGCGCCTTCGGGCCCCGCGGACCCGACTGGGCTGCCTTGCCTGCCGGTGGCTCCGGCGCCGTTGACGGCTCCGGCCTCGACGCCGCAAGCGCCCGTGGGACCCGTTCTCGAGTCCCTGCCGACGCCGGTCGACCTAGTCACGCCTTCTCCGCCGGCGTCGACACCGGTACCACCCCCGACGCCGACGTCGACTCCGTTCGACGTCGAGCCCCGGTTCAGTCCCACTCCGGGCCCGGCGCCGGTACGGCGTCGATGGACGCCGCGATCAGCGCCGCTAGAGACACATTATGTCTACCGCCCGGCTCCGTTACTTTCTCCTCTATACCAGGAGTCGGATGATGGGGACAACTGGGAGGGATCCGAGGATCCTATGGCTGTTCAGGCTCAACTGTCCCAGGACTGGGCAGATGAACTGGGGGAGGCCAGTGGCCTGGATACCTCTCCAGACACCTCTCCAGACACTGGATTTGTCTCTCCTCCGACTGTGGCTTCGGAGGAGGGCGCTGCTTTCTCTGTGGTGCTGCGCAAGGCGGCCGCTGCCCTTGGGCTCGAGCTGCCTGCCGTGGCTGTGAGGACTAACGTCCTTACTGAGGTGCTTCAGTCTGCAGCAAGCTCCACTGAGCCTCTGCTGCAATTCAATGAGGCCCTCATTGACGTTCTGCAGGGCACCTGGTCCAAGCCCTCCACAGTTCCTCCTGTGGACAGGAACGTCGCCAGGCGCCACCGCCCTGCTCCGGGCGACCCCAGTTTTCTGTCCCAACACCCTACCCCTGAGAGCCTGGTCATCCAGGCCTCCACCTCCCAATCCTCTTTCCCGACCGCCCCGCCGGACCGGGATTCCAAGAGACTAGAACAGTTTGGCAAGAAGCTGTTCTCCTCCCTTAGTTTGGGCCTGCGGTCTTTGAAGACCGCTTGTCTCTTGGACCGTTATTCCCACTCTCTGTGGGATGCGGTGGAGGACGCGCTGCCCCTGTGTCCGGAGGAGGTCCGGACACGACTTACCCAGGTTCTGGCCGATGGGAGGGATGCCGCGCGAAATGCTATATGATGTGGGCTTGACACAGTGGCGCTTAGACGTCACGCCTGGCTGCGGTCCACGTCATTTTCGGGCGATGTCCAGAGCACTCTCATGGACATGCCCTTTGATGGCACTCGCCTTTTTGGCGAGAAAGCGGACAGTGCGCTGAATTGCTTTAAGGACTCCCGGGCTACGGCCAAGTCCTTGGGCCTCTCGGCCCCTCGGTCGCAAACTTCCGCCCCTTTCGTGGCCAAGGAAGTGGTGCCTCCTCACGTGCGCCTAGCCACCAGCCGCAGAACCAACCTGCGCGCGGTCGCGGACGTGGTTTCCGCCGAGGCGGTTCTGGAGGGCGACGAGGTCAGCCCACATCCACCCCGGCAGCATCCGCCTCAAAGCCTTCCTAGTCCGAGCTTCAGGCCCATTCCACGCCAGTGGGCGGCAGAGTTCGCCATCACCTGCTCCACTGGCGGTCCATCACATCGGACAGGTGGGTGCTGCAAATCGTCCGAAGGGGCTACTCCCTCCCCTTCGAGACGACCCCTCCAGCCATGCCACCGCAGCACCACCGTATCTCGGGGGTCATTTGAATCTTCTCCACGAGGAAGTTTCGGCCCTCTTGGCCAAGGGGGCCGTCGAGCGCGTTCCGAGCCCAGAAGTAGGTCGTGGTTGTTATTCCCACTACTTTCTGGTTCCCAAGAAGGGCAAAGGGGGCCTACGCCCTATCTTGGACCTCCGGAACGTCAATACCTTCCTCCGGAAGGAAAGGTTCAAGATGTTAACTTTGGCTCAGGTTCTAGCTGCCCTGGACCCCGGAGACTGGATGGTAGCGTTGGACTTGCAGGACGCATATTTCCACATCCCTGTCCTGCCGGCCCACCGGCGTTACCTGCGGTTCACGGTGGGCCCAGAGCACTTTCAGTTTACCGTGCTCCCCTTCGGCCTCACCAGTGCCCCTCGGGTGTTCACGAAAGTGATGGCGGTGGTCGCAGCTCATCTGCGCAGATCAGGGGTTCCAGTCTTCCCCTATCTCGACGACTGGTTGTTGAAGGCGGGCTCGCCCCAGACAGTCGTCTCCCACCTCCAGACTACGGCAGATCTCCTGCATTTGCTGGGATTTTCCATCAAGGTGCCGAAGTCACACCTGAGCCCCTCTCAAAAGCTCCTCTTCATCGGAGCGGTTCTCGATTCGGCGCAGTTCCGGGTCCATCCACCGGAACAGTGGGTCCGGGATATACAGGCCCTGATTCCCATCTTTCAGCCTCTATCCTGGGTCTCGGTCAGGCTAGTGTTGCGGCTTCTGGGGCTGATAGCCTCCTGCATCCTAATAGTGCATCACGCCAGGCGGCGCATGCGGGCTCTGCAGTGGGACCTGAAGTTTCAGTGGGCCCAGCATCACGGCAACCTGTCCGACCATGTCTTGATCTCGGAGGGCACTGCACAGCAGTTGCAGTGGTGGCTCACGGACCGCGATTGGGTCAAGAGCAAGAGCCTCTCCCTTCCCCATCCGGAGCATGTCGTGGTGACGGATGCGTCCCTCCTGGGATGGGGTGGCCATATGGGAGAGGCGGAGATCAGAGGCCTCTGGTCTCCGGCGGAGTCTCGTCTCCACATCAACCTGTTGGAGTTGAGAGCGATCCGACTTGCACTGAAAGCCTTCCTTCCCTCTCTCAGGGGAAGTGTCGTGCAGGTGTTCACGGACAACACCACCGCCATGTGGTATTGCAACAAACAGGGCGGGGTGGGGTCGTGGACCCTTTGTCAGGAGGCTCTGCGCCTCTGGACATGGCTGGAACACCAGGGCGTCACCCTGGTGGTTCAACATCTGGCGGGCTCTCTGAACGCCAGAGCACACAAACTCAGCCGCCGGTGCATGATGGATCACGAATGGCGTCTGAACTCCGAAGTGGCGCAAGGTCTCTTTCAGCAGTGGGGAGAGCCTTGGTTAGATCTATTCGCCACCGAAGAGAACGCGCAATGTCAGCAGTTCTGCGCGTTGGAATTTCCAAGGCGGCACTCGCTCGGCGACGCTTTTCGTCACGAGTGGAGTTGCGGTCTGTTGTACGCCTTTCCGCCTATACCACTTCTGCCCAGAGTGCTGAAGAAGATCAAGCGCGACCGGGCCCAAGTCATCTTGGTGGCTCCGGACTGGGCACGAAGGTACTGGTATCCCGAGCTACTCAGTATGTTGACCGATCCTCCGATACGTCTGCCCCTTCGGGAGGATCTTCTGTCGCAGCAGCAGGGGACGGTCCTCCACCCGAACCTGTCCAGCCTCTACCTCCATGCGTGGAGATTGAGCGGCGGCAGTTGATGCCATTTGACTTGCCTCCTGAAGTCTGTGATATCATTCTGGCAGCCAGGCGTCCCTCCACAAAGACGGTATACGCCTGCCGGTGGAACAAATTTGTGGCATGGTGCACAGCAAAGGCTGTGGATCCCCTTTCCGCCCCTTTTTCTGAGGTTCTCCTCTTTCTTCTTTCTTTGGCCCGGCAGGGCTCTGCCTTGGGCACCTTGAAAGGTTATCTTGCTGCCATCTCTGCCTTCTTAAGGCTTCCTGATCAGCCTTCTCTTTTCAAGTCCCCTGTAGTTACACGCTTTCTAAAAGGCATTACTCACACGTTCCCTCCTGTCCCTTTTGTAATGCCTCAGTGGGACTTGAATCTTGTCTTGACATTCCTGATGTGCGCTCCCTTCGAGCCTCTTCACAATTGTCCTCTTCGTCTTCTGACTCTTAAGACTGCTTTTCTGGTAGCCATCACCTCGGCTAGATGGGTGAGTGAGCTCCAGGCTTTATCTTCAAAGCCTCCTTTTCTGTCTGTTCATCCGGACAAGGTTGTCCTTCGGCCTCGTCCCTCCTTTCTTCCGAAAGTGGTGACTCCATTTCATCTTGGGCAGTCTGTCACCTTGCCCACCTTCTTTCCGCCTCCGCATCCTTCCAAAGAGGAAGAGAGGCTCCACCGTCTGGACCCAAAACGTGCGCTCTCCTTTTATCTGGACCGCACAAAGCAGTTCCGGGTGGACGACCAACTTTTCGTTGGATACGTGGGTGCTAAGAAGGGGAAAGCGGTGCACAAACGGACCATCTCTCGGTGGGTCGTTTTGTGCATCAAAATTTGTTACTCCTTGGCAAAAAGGGACCCTCCTGTTGGGCTGCGCGCCCACTCCACTCGGGCCACAGCGGCTACTACTGCTTTGGGACGGGGTGTCCCTTTGCAGGACATCTGTCAGGCGGCGACGTGGGCTTCGCTACACACGTTTGCCAGGCATTATTGCCTTGACAGCCAAGTCCGGAGGGATGGCTTCTTTGGCCGTTCTGTCCTCCAGGACTTTCTGGTGTGATCTTGGTTCGCAGACCCACCACCGGGGATGGTATTGCTTGGGTATCTATTCTAAGGTGAGGAATCTAACTAACGTGTTTCTTTCAGATGAACAAGTTACTTACCTTCGGTAACGATGTATCTGTAAGAAACATTAGTTAGTTAGATTCCTCACCGACCCACCCATCCTCCCCGTTCTGCGAACTGACATCTAGGGTTAAGGTTATCCTTTTCAGGCCCCTAGATTTTATTTTTGGCACCAGTGTCGGTCTTTGCATGGCTCTGCGTTCCTGGCGCGGAAAGCTATGTACAAGAACTGACGTCAGCGCGCGAGGGCGGCGTCTAAGTACTCCGACGTCATTCCGGCGCACGACGTCGACGACGGACGCGGAGCCGCAGACGACGCCTAGCGACGCGCAAGGGGTATTGCTGACGAAAAATCCGGATCCAGTCTGACGCCTGGGGATATTCTAAGGTGAGGAATCTAACTAACTAATGTTTCTTACAGATACATCGTTACCGAAGGTAAGTAACTTGTTCTTTACGATACAAGCCCTTCCTGGGAAGTGAGCACTAAGAGCCCTTTATGAGACAGCGAAAAACATAAGAATAGAGATGTTTTGCAGTAGCGCTGTACAATAAGAGGAGACGTTTGCATACCCGTGGGCGGAGGTAGTTCAGATGGTATTGGGAGTGTTTACCATTTGAAGGATGGCTGTGATTGAAAAGAGGTGCGTAGTGACTGAGATGCCACACATAGTGCTCTGTGCGCTACTATATAAAACAAGACATACATCTTGTCTGATCATGAAACTGTATGATCATAGTGCAGGGAAAAGGTATCAGTGGGCTCTATTTCATGACGGGTGGACATGGACTGTATGGTCATCGTGGGGAGCAGAATTGATAGTGGCTGAGGCACGTAGAGAGAAAGTTGCAGGTTGAAAGCAAGTCTTGTATATCTGCACCAAGAGTTGGAGGTGTCAATAAATATCCAATGTCCTGCAAAGGATACAAATCAAGGAAGGAAGACTACAACAGAAGTGCTATTAGTGAAGAGTCAGTAGATGAAAAGATCTTGACACTTGTTGGTATTTAAATGCAGACATGCAATCATCTCCTTACTAAGCTGACTGGATCATGTCAGAAATTTGGTAGTTACATACCTTCGGTAATGCATTATCTGGTAGAGACTCTATATAGCCACTGATTTCCTTACCAATCAACCTATCCTCCCCACAAACGGATTTATAGACTTGGGGCTTATTCCCCCTTTCAAGGCCCTAGTTTTAACACACCAGTGTCAGTAGTCTTCGTGGTTCCGCCTTCTGGCGTGTAAAGTTGCGAAAAGAAACTGTCATCAGCATGCTAGCGTGGTGTTTATATAGGCACCACACAAGACACTTCCAATGACGCCACACGGAGCCTAGCGATGCCACCTACCGGCACGCAGTGGTACAGTTCACGAAAAATATCCGGACCCAGTCTGACTCATGGGGATAAATCTAAAGTAAGGAATCTGCGGCTAGATAGACTCTACCAGGTAATGCATTACCGAAGGGAACAAAATTGTTCTTTCCTACCAAAGTTTTTCCCCCTTTTTAGATTTATATAGACCACTAAATTCTGTGTCTCAAAGCTTGGCACTTGTATGTGTCCCTCAGACGAAGTGGAGGGTACCTTGTGTGTGAGCTTCGGCTGTATATCGATGGTTATCTCAATAAAAGTATGGACTGCTCAAGGAAGTCAAATCAAACCGGAGACAGTTATGTAAAACTATTTTGAGTTGTGTATCAACATTGTAGAAGCACAGCAAATCTTATTGCCTCCTTTGATTTTGTACTGTTCTATTATTTGCATCTTACCCTATTGTAATAGGCGCTAGTGTTCCAGACTTATCACATACAATACTGAAGCCGTCCGTATCATTAAAATATAGTTGCTAAAAGTAAATGTAGAGGAAGATCATGTGTATCTACTGTTTTAATGATCTAATTGTAGACAACATTTCAGAACATTATAAGGTCTAAAAACTCAGAATACATTCTCGAGGGCAGATGCAGAAATACCAGATATATACATTTCTTTAAGAGTAGACAGGTAAGCCTTTGTATTCTTTCATTAATAGAGGAAGAGATGTTAACAATTAATATAGACCGAATGGGGACCATTTTGGCACCCCAAGATTGGAAGGTTATTAGACTGGTCTGTTTAAGAGTTATAATAATCAAAGGGGCTTTGCCGATGAGTCGAGCAGAGAAGAAAGAATTAACTTCAGTGTCTCCATCCTTAACACTTTTCAACAGTATTGAATGGGGTGATGCTAGCTAACCTGCATAACCAGTATTTCTAAACTTTCAGAAAAGTTATATGGACAACAGCTGGGCGACTATTCTGCATGCAGTCGAATCCAACAGGAAGGGGTAGATTTATCTTATTTGTTTGCCCAAGGTACATATATTCAAGGGTAATGGGTGCTGTTTTGTCAAGCTATTTTTGATTTATTTTGTTGTCCAACACTGCAACATCAATCCCCCAGGTAACATTTGGCTGAGATGATAGCTGGTTTGGTTTTTAACTTACTCTGTGTTGACAGACTTTTCCTAGCTGAACATTGAATTGATTTTAAAGCTTCCATTCCAGTTTGAATACTGGAACGCTGTCATTCACTATTAAACTATTGGCCGTTGGTAAAGAGTATCAAGGTGAAGAGGGATGGCAAGATGACTCATGGTGAGGTAAATTAACACTTTCAACCTCGTATATTTAAGTGTAAAGGCGGGTTGTTTCACCACGTTAGACTAATGTGCTGTATCAGAGAAAGTAAAGAGACTGGCCAGGTGAACTGGATAAGGTACGACAAATTAGATTTCCTGTTAAGATGTCAATGGAACTTCTATGTTTATTTCCTTTCATTTCTTGTCTTGCTCTTCTGTTTACAGTTGAGGGAGGAGTTAAGCCAAGGCTTTTAAAGTTCACTCACTCATATTTAAAGGAGAGTTATTTGGCTATTAATGTCCCCAAGCACCGGAACATCCCCCTGAATAAAACCTTTTTGTTAAGTGCATAGTAAAGTAGGCTAGATGGTAATGTCTGATTTCTGAAACACTTGCCTTTAGAGATCTCTCTTGCGATTCCCATCTGTTACGATTATAGAACATTGATTCTTTGCCTATTGGACACTGGCAGAGTGAATTCTTAGCAGCAATAACCACTATTACTGCCACTGAAGAAGAATAAGAGAATATTCTCAGCTTGCATCCCCATCTATCCCAACAAATAAGCATTCTACGCTTCTCCTTTGACACAAATAATATCCAAATGTCCATGATCATATCCTGTAAGGATAAGGGGACCACCCAATGGGATAGCTAGCTATGCTTTAGTTGTGCATGTGAGTATATATGCCTTTACCCCTGATCTGTTGACTATGCGTCTACGATACATTTAAAATACATATTACATCCAGGCTGGTCTCTAGTGCTGGCAGCGTAGCAGACTCATGTATGCTTAGGTACTCGGACATACTTCACCCAAGCAATAGTTTACACCTTCCATTGAAGGTAACATATCTTCATTTCTATAAGCAGTAGATAATCTTACATTTCTTAGCAATGCCCATTGGGAACAAACTGTTTTTGGCTTTCCGGGTTGCGAGTGTTAGGCTTCAATGACTAGACTGGCAAGGTTTGATACAAAGTATGTCTTCCATTCAGTCTTTTAGTGTGTTTTAAATGCAAGTTAGCAAAATATTTTCACAGTACACCTTTGCTGCCAAGCCTTGGTTTTTAGATTTACGGTGAGAAATGGACAGTGTCACTGCTCCATTCTGGTGAAAATCCTCTGTTTCAGGAGGAATGGTCTGCTTCAGTGAAAATTTGCTTTCAGTGCGTTCTACAAATTCTGTGGCCTCCTTAGTGTGTGTCCTCCGTGCCATGATTTTCCTAGTAAAGTTACAATCTTCCAGTTGCTGTAGCAAAGGTAATTGTCCTCATGGAATTTATTTCTGAATTGTTTGAAAAAAATATAGCCGCACAAATAAATTAGTAATAAGTACTAAGCTTTTGCTGCATTCAATACCTGACTTGTGGTTTAAAAATAAAGATTCCACTTAAAAGTGGAAGGCACTTTTTTAATTTCAAGTAATGAGCTTCTTGCCTGTTTGGCTAGTTATACAACTTTTCAGGTAATGTGTGGGTTAATGCATTTAATATTCCTATTAAAAATAGACTTCGAGATAGAGGTAGTATGGTTAGGACTAGACAGGGACCTGCAGGCCCTCAGATGAAGTAACAACGGTGCATTTGCTGCATGAGACAGACTAGCTATCAGACCATGAAATAGCAAGCAGAGGTAGAGTAAGTACAGACATTGTCACTACAACTAAGAGTCTCTTCACCACTAATGAAGTCTGGCCATCAGAACATGTTGTAGTTAGTGGAATGTTTCACAATTTCCTTTGACTTCTCTGGCATTTCTAGAGCGATTATGGAGTCTTTCAAAAGACAGTTTTCCTGTACTGTGGGGGTAATATCTTATTTTGTTTTTACCTGGATACAAAGCTCAAATGTTCTAAGCTCACCAACTGTACTCACAAAATGGTTCTTCTATCACAGCAAACCTTTTGCCTTCAGAGGGTTGGAACCATTTTCGTGTCAGTATGTTAATTTACTAGTCATTTTGTACACAGTGAAAAATGGTACTTATGCTAATCTGCCAAACAATTATGCCTATGCAGTCCCTTCATTCAAAACTATAGACCATAAAGCTTTTACAGTCCTGAATACCTTTAGTTATGATATATATTCCTTGCATATGTTGTTGATTTTAGAACTTTACACAAATATCCTTAAGAGTGTGGTGGTAAAACCTCACACATTTCCTCCCGAGGATATCCCTCATTATCTTGGCCTTATAAATGTTCTCCTTGAATCTCATTATACATATTTGTACTTTTTAAGTACGGTACGCATTTGTTCAACATCTTTCGAGTTTGTTGTCTCGGTACCCAGGTACCCAGGCATAAAAGATGTCTTATTTTATGAGAAGTCACCTGCATTTTTTTTTTTTTTTTTTTTTTTTTTTTTAAAACCTTTATTGACATTTCAACCAAAGACAAGTATGGGCCTACAACCCCCGGGGCCGGCCGCTAAGCAGTTGGATTAACAGAAAACAAATTTTAATCACAGGCAGCACCTCGGGGAGCAGAATCTCCATGCTAGTAGATTCTTGGCCACTTAGCAGCCCAAGTAGGAAACCAGGATATAAAAGGTTTTCATTTTATAATAGAGAATAGAAGGATCAGGTGCCAAACAATTTCCCAGTAGCGAAAAATGGCGGGTAGAATAGTAAACGTCAACAATAAACAGCAATCTATCAAGTCAATGGCGCTGAAACAGGAGGTTCAGGATGTGGAAGAATATCACGAGACATTTGCGCCTGCAGTCCCCTGCCCTAAGACCCAGAAAGCACCACGGAAATTGAGGCACAAATGAAAAAGCAGTGATTGACAGCGAAGGAAACCTACCGTACTGACCCCGGAAAAGAAAGACAAAGAAAGATAAGAGAAGAGAAAAGAGGCCATAGAAACAAAGTAAAAAAAAAAAAAAAAAAATCTCCTCCCCCAGCCCCCCACCCTGCACCTCTGCAGATGACTACGGCCCCCCCCCCCCCCAGCAGTGTGCCTGTCGCCCCAGAACCAGACCCGAAATATAGAAGAAACAGAGAAAAAGGAAAAAGAAAAGAAACCCCACCTAACGGGGGAGTGGAGAGAGTATTAATAAACTGGAGGAGGGCCTTCAAACATGCCCCCGGCTTCTCCCTCCCGCACAATGTGTTCCTCCCCAAAGCAAACAGTAATCAACAAAAATATTCCCATGTCAAAGAAAAATGGGGAGCGTTATGCACCTATTACACTATTAGTTATGCCGTGAGAGCATGCAACCCCTGTGCCCGCCCGCCTATTAGATGACAACCTCTGAAGGATCAGTCTTATCCTTGGCCTCTCTTTGCAAATCCACCGATGCATACCCATCGACCCAGTGCCATGTCCAATGTTGCGAGGAAAAGGAGCGTCCAAAAAAGAACCGGAAGCGACACACACATGTAGGGTGGACGTCTCTGAATACCAACACAGTCATCATTATGGAGGATCGTCTTTCCCAGTACTGCCCCAGGGCATGCACTGCACACAAGGTCCAGGATGTAGGAATCAGCCAGAGCAGGCGACCATTGCTTGATTATTGCCTGGGTCGCCGGAGGCTGTGCGTGGGACAAAGCCACCACCTTCTGCTCAAATCTAAAACCTCCGGAACAGACCCGACCTACAGCCAGCCGACCACACGTTGGCACATTGTCAGGAATTTCCAGCTTTCCCCTATTCACAGGGGCGGCCACGACACTGTCCTCCTGTGTGAAGTAAAACAAGTCCCTGGTTACCTGGGGACAGGCAGATCGCAACTGTTCCGACGCTGACTCAATACCATCAAGCTTTCTCCCCAGTACCCAGGCGCCGTGAACCAGGGTGGAACGAAGGGCACCGAGAGCTTCGAGAAGGTCGCCGTACCCCAGCACAGCTCCTCGCGCCCGCTGCGCTACGCTCCTCTTAGCCACACACTCCCAATCTTGCTGCGACCCAGTGTACAGGATGATAGAATCCATCCTATCAAGATGGCCGCAGGGTAGTTCCACCCCTGATTGGGACCGGGACTCAGGCACAAGCACATCAAGTTCCATGGTACTGCAAACAGGGTTCCGGGGGCAGGCAAAATATATATCTGGTGTATGGTCACAGGTAACAGTTATCCTCACCCTGGACGAGCGCCCGCAAAAATCCGGGAGCAGCCCGCGAAAATCGGGACGAGTTACAGGCAGCGTCCAAGCAGCTCACTGGCGAGGGCTCAGACAATTACCGAAGAATCTTGGAATTGCCACCTCGGGCATGCACTCGTTCCGCTACGCCCAGTGGTAGGAATGACCACGGCGAAATTCAGGCCAATATCCGCGCCGCTCCGGTGTTCCGACTCCACCCAGTCACCAATGGCCGCTGTTGTTGAACTGCCGCCCGGCCATGTTGTCCACTCGAGGTCCCGGTTCCAGGGTTGCGCAGGCCGCAAACTTCAGGTGAACATTTCTCCGGCGGTACCGCCGCCAGAAACTTCAGAATCACGCGATCGGTTGCCGCTCTCAATCACCAACACGGGCATATAGCGCAGGCTAAGGATCTCATGCAGGATATCTGTGCGGGATGCGGAGGTTCACGGAGCCGGGAGCCTACGCTGCCGTCCCGATCGCCATCTTGGCTCCTCTTCGTCACCTGCATTGTTAACTCGTACACAATTTAAGAGAGGTGTTTTTTTCCTACAGCAATTCAGCACACTCCATCAAATCTAGAGTTTTGTCTGCGTTTCAGGTTCTCATCCATATCGGGCCATTGGTGAAGTCTCTGTTTAGGTGATACTCTGCTGCTGTGAAAAATATGACACTGCTTAAAATACAAACAAAGGAAGAAATTAGCAATCCCACCAAAGGATCATCATCAACCATCATTGTGACTGAGCAATACATTATAAACAAAATATCAGATAACCTAGCACTTCCTTCAAAGCTGCATGAAAGAAGTTTATAAAATATCTCATGAGCTACTATCAATGGACTCTCTTCCACAGACCAGTCCATTATTTCGCTTGGTCGTGCATGTAAAAATGCTCTTTTCTACATGGGACTTCTGAATGTGTTGCTTTGTTGGGTCAGACTGCTTAAGCTCTTCATGTACAATTGATTCTTTTCATGCTAAGAGGCTTACAACTACATATAGGTGTCTGTGTGAAGGGAAGTTATAGTCACACACTGAGTAGACCGTATCCAATGCTTGCTTATTTGATTTTGCATAGAAATAAAACCATAGGACTATGGATTTCTATGTTTGGACACATTGTGGTTAGTTTAAGATTAAAAAATCTGTTTGGCAAATCTGTAGTTCCATTAATTTAAGAAAACTAATCAGTTGAAAATGTTGTACATTTTTCTAGATTCCTGAAAATTATGCTTCTCCTGCACCTATCACTGCTCCAATCATGAACCCCTTGGCAGATGCCCAGTCTCAGGTGCATCAGCCTACCGGGCCCTCTGCACCAGCAATGATGACTCCTTTCCAGCCGTCCCACATGCCTACAGGACAGTCTGTTCCACAGATCCCTTTCCAGCCTATCCAGCAACCATTGGGCCAGCCTGGTGGGCTCCCGCCTGCCCACAAAACGAGTGCTGAAGGGGCACCTGGTGCTCCCACTGGGAATTCCATACAGGTTTGTATGTTCTCTGTTCTTTATCAAAAAACATTAGAACATATAACATGCCTGTGACCTGACGACTGAGTGCGATGTTTGATATGTCATCTTACAGCCTGTACATGCATTGCCTGCAGAGAAGATAACCAAAAAGCCAATCCCTGAAGAGCATCTTATTCTGAAGACAACATTTGAGGCTCTTATTCAGAAATGTCTCTTATCTGCATCAGACCCGGTAGGTTGGTTTGTATTGTTTGTTATTTGAAGCATAGGTCATTAGAGCAAGAAGGTATTAAGGAATGTAAGAAGCATAAATATAATTTAAATCTTGCGCCAGTGAATTAGCAGGCCTGCGCCATCAATACTGTTCTGAATCAGCCTTGTGTGGATGCCTGCTAGCCCCTTAGCACAAATTTTTTTTTTTACGGGGCTGAATGATGACATATATGTCTCCCTTGGTAAGGAAGTCCTTATTCTCTCTACTTCTTGACGTTTCCGCCTCAGTATAACTCAGCTCTGTCACCAAAAGATTGTTAAATAGTCTCAATATGTAGGGTAAGGAACAGATGCTTCAGTCTCTTCTCCCTACCAGGTCTCAAATGTGACAGTGAGGTTCCCAGGTGCCATCAACGATTAGAGCACTGGATAGGAAAATTCATGACATGGAAGGGGAGCTGATGCGCCAGAAGAGATCCCCAGTCTGAGGCTAGGCTGGACACTACTCGTGCAGATATCGAACAGAAAACCATAGAGCAAGAGCGGCTACAGAATCGTATATTTTACCAGATACAGCACAGTGAGGGAGATGACGCTAGCAGACTATTGTCCTGGCCCACGAAACTGGAGCAGGCATTAGAATGTATAATGGCCTTTAGAGATTCTAATGACTTGATTGTGGACACGCAGGAGGGGATAAATTACATCTTTCAGGCATATTATCAGCAGCTGTACAAAAACCCATTCTCCGCTGATGTGGACGCTACATACTGGAAGTGCCAGACGTACGTAAATTGTCGCATGCCCAGAGAACGCAATTGGAGGAGCCGCTTACTGCTCATTACCTCGAAGGTTATGAGGGAATTGAATACCAATCAAACACCTGGGCGGATGAGCTACTGGCTGAATGGTACTGTGCATACAGTGACCTGTTAAATGAGAAATTACTGCAGATGTATCAGGAGGCATCGGACAGGAGATCTCTTCCATGCTTGGTTAGAGAGGCTTGGATCGTAGTCATCCCAAAGCTGAGAAAGAACCCCTAGATTGTAGGGCATATCGTCTGCTTTCACTACTGAATACTGCTAAAAAAAATACTGGGTAAAGTCCTGACCCATTGGCTCCAACAAGTAATAGGTACTCTAGTTGATGTGGATCAATGTAAATTTATACCAGGCAGGCAGATTTCACTCAGTCTTAGGCAGCTGCAGCATTTCCTGGCTGAAACACAACAACATCCCGGATCCATAGCGCTGGTGTCTTTGGACACAGAGGAGGCTTTCGACACGCTGTCTTGGCACTGCATATTTAAAGTCCTGCAGTCCATGAACTTTGGCCTGTCATTTATAACAGTAGCCAAATTACTATACCCTAGCCCCGTAGCAAGGGTGGAAATGAATGGGTACATATCCGCAGAATGGGAGGTGTCTGCTGTCCCCTTTGCTCTATGCTCTGTTAGCCGAATTGTTGGCCTGTCGGCTCAGATGCTGTATCAGACTGGGCCATAGAGGTAGGAGCAGTGAAGCATCTGCTGTCCCTTTATGCAGATGATCTGCTTGTGTACTTATGGAACCCTGTAGAGGCGGTGCCACGCCTGCTTACTATATTAGAACACTTTGCCTGTCAGTCAGGGATGCGTATTAATGTGCAGAAATACCTCGTGTACGCGATAGTGGGACTCTGTGGTGCCTTGAACTCTGATGCTCCGAGATAGTGATCCAGGGGATGCTTATTTCCACCTGGTCTGGGGAGCCAGGGTGCTTAGTAGGTATTGATGTTATTAAGACCAAATAACCAATTAAAAAGTGATTTGTGAACCTTACACTTCTGTTTGAGTGGCGCCCTGTGGCAATCCACTGGCTGAGCCTGAAGCCCCCAGAAAACTGCATATGGATAGGCAACATGGCAGAATGGACAACAGCGGAAGAGCTCCGAATGTCACAGCTCAGAACTGAAGTTAAGCTGCAAGATGTTCCCGAGATGTGGATGGCCCTTGTACGTACACTTATCTGCCCTCCAAGACCAACGCCCCCCAAAAGTATATCTGGCCATGTAACACTGCTCTTTACATGCACTCGGAATGTGGCCGGCTTGATGGGGCTGTGCATGCTGCTGTGTCTACTGGGTCTTTGCTCCATCTGCTATCCTGTTGAATGTTTTATATATAATATGCCGCCCTATGTGGCTCCCATTATTAATGTATGCACCTACTGTATTACAAAACCCAATAAAGACACTTTGAAATAATAAAATAAACAAATGTGACCATGGCCAATTCTTGCTCAATAGTTTACTTTTCCTCTTAGTTGGAGAGGAGTAATACCAGAAGTTGGGTCTTTCTCCTTCTCTGTTGAAACCTGAGTAAAATGTCCTCCTCAGACACAAGGGTTCGATCATTATTTATCCCAGTGACACTGAACTCTCACTAGTATTCCCAGATCTCTGCAAAAGGTACACCTGAAGGGGTGGAACGTTCATAATGATAGGATGGCTTTAATCTGCAAAGCGGCAACAATAGTTAACTAGCCAGTATATCCTCCCAGATTCCTAAAGACACTCCCACCATACCCTAATCTAACATTGAAAAAAGAACTAACGAAAAATATATCTTGGATCTGAGCTCTGTGAGCCAGAAAAGCCCTAACTCATCTTAAAACATAATATACATATCACCCGTTTTCCCTGGAGACTGCAGTTAAAATGATAAACTTACCATGATGGTGACACTGTTACACTAACCCGAAGGCACTTCCAAATTATTAACCCTGTGGGTGCCCAGCCATGGAGTACCCAGAGAGGGAACTACTTCTAAAGCTAATAAGTCAAAGCTTTATCGCTCCCACGCATATGTGCATCATACTCCGCTCCCCACCTTCCCCACTGGGATGTGCACTCTCACAGTCCCCCTTGCAAAAAGTAAGCTGTCTGCTTTTCTGGCTAGTGGCTGAGGGGATCAATAGAAGGATGTGGATAATGATTCAGACCAAAGGGGCGAAGAGTAAAAGTGTCACTAGCAAAAGGTAACTTTATGCATTCTCCTTCCCATTCTCAAGTCTGGGTGTAGATTTATAGCAGTTGAGAAGGGGAACAAGAGGAGTTAGAGCCTGTATTGGGTAGCTCAGGCACACAGGTAGTGCTGAACTAACTTCTAGCCAACTTTAGCATTGCCATTGGAAGAAGCCTCAAGAGGGTAATGTTAGCAGAATGTGTATGGGCTAATCGTCAAAAATGTTCGGTGCATGTCATAAAGGTACTCGCGTGGGTAATTTTACGTGATGCCAATTCTGTGTGTATGATAACTCACTGTTTTTCTGGTAGCAAAGCTGTATGCAGCTTTAAGGATGACACGTGGATTGCAGTCTGTCACACTAAACTGTCAGCCGTAAAAAAAATGTATTCTGTTTTTTTTTTTGCAGCAAACTAGGAGAAAATTGGAAGATGCTAACAAGCGCTTGGAGTCACTTTATGATAAACTTAGGGAACAGACGGTAAGTTATTTAATGCCCCATGTAGCTTCGGCTACAAAGGGATGATTGCTTCTACAAAAACAGTTCAAATTGTTAAATGACAATTTTTTTGTACATTTCACTGTCAAATATTTTGAAAATCTTTTTCCTTATTAATGTGTTCAAAAATGTGTAATCTAATCGCCTGTTTCAAAAAACTGGATGCAGCATGTCAAAATTATTAATGACTTTAAAGAAAAACAAAAAGGTTGAGAAACTCCCCCCAAAAAATAAAAATACAAACATCCCTTAACCTCACAAATGTACTTTCTGTGATTGTTGTGAGTATGTCTCAATCCAAACCTTGTGGATGCTTGGTGAGCATGGCTGTCTAGCATTTTCATTTGCAGTTTTCAGGCAGTGTTCGAACCAGAGGAAGCTCCTTCGCTACAGCAGACAAGCGTCTCCCCACTGCTCTTTGAGCAGGAAAAATAAAATGGTAATAACATAGTTATCATTTTTTCACAGGTTCGTGGCTGGGTCAGGTTGGGGCGAGTGGTTTGCACACTCCAAGTGCGCATGACTGCTTGGCCGGCTGTCTTGGCCCAGGCAAACACTCATGCGCACTTTGCATGTTCCCCACCAGTCTGCATTACACAGCCTGGCAGGGAACATGCCCAGGCCCCCAGTCCCCATCTGAGCGCTGATCAACGGTCCTCCGACCAATCACAATGCTGCATTGAAATTTATGGTTGTTGTGGCTCTATTCTGCAGCGGTGCAGAGGATGCTTCCGCATTTACTACACCCTTTGCCTGATTAAGAACTGAGCCACGATTACACATAGGAGTCTGTCGCTCAGTATCACTTAGGAACAAAATGGCTGATGCTCATCTCTGGCAAATTGCAGTCATCTGGAGGCCATGAGTTTGGAGCTTGGCAAGGGACACTCAGCCTTCTGCCTCGAATGCTGTTAAGTTAGGGACTAGTAATAGTGTTATTTACCGTGCTTAAAACTGTTATAAATGCAGTACATGGCTTTGTATAAAACAGGATGAGAGTTATTCATTGAAGTACACAGAACGCAAAATCTGCTGCCTTTCCAATGCATAAGGGGCAGTGTTAGATTTTTAGACAGATGTAGTTTTGGGCTGAGGTCCTAGATTGTAAATTATTTCCCCCTCACTGAACGGCTGTCAACACATTGAAGGTGGTGCAAACTAGGGTGGCTGCAAAGTCTTAACATTATGCATGCAACATGAATCCGTATCTCTAATTCGAATATTTGTTTTTCACATTGTGTATTTACCTATTTACAGTCCTTTTATAACGGTGTGTGAAAAATCATCTTCAACCCATTGTTTTTATCCAGTTAATTTGTCTGCTGTTGTTTTTTTCTGTCCTGGCTCTGCTTGGTCCTTATTTACAAATCGTCATTGCCCCTCGCAGTTTTCATCATACAAATATTCCTGACACAACGTCACTTTAACCAACCTCCTGAGACCGAGCTGATGGCATCCTTTGTTTTTATCTGTAGACATTTCAAAACACATTTATTCCCATAAAAGTGTCTTCAGATATGCTGTGTGCGTTTGTATATATGTGCGTGTGTGTGTGCATGTGTGTAAATACATATACTCTCACACACGCTCCCATGTGTGCGGGCTCACACACACTTGAGCGTCTGCATATGCCTGCACAAGAGTGTGTGATACATCCATAAAATGATGTCCACCTTATTTTCTGCTCATTACATTTCTTGTTGGCTTGCCTCCCCTTACAGCTTTCACCTGCAATCATCAACGGCCTCCACAGCATTGCCAGGAGCATTGATTCTCGTAACTACATGGAGGGAATGACCACCCATACTCACATTGTGAGCACCAGCAACTTTAGCGAGACATCTGCGTTCATGCCTGTGCTGAAAGTCGTTCTTACTCAGGCCAACAAACTGGGGGTCTAATTGCTGCTTTTTTGTTTTTAAGGACTCACACCCCAGCACCTTTTGCAAAGAAAACATTGGAATCAGCTCATTTTCCATGCACAATATTATTTTTTTCATAGAAATACAGTAAATGGCATTACACTGTCTGCAGAAGTGCCGCTAGATTCACAGTAAACTTACTTTGGTGCTGATTTTTTTTAAATCACTTTTTTACTTGCTGTAAACTGTCCACCCCAGATTAGAATATTTAAAGGATTACATACAGTATTGCCAACTGTAGGCGCACAATATATGGACCAGTTATTACCGCATGGTTTTTAGTTCCATGATGAATATTCTAAAAGATGCGGTTAGCAATATGGAAAGCAGAGCTGCAACAAAATGTCCTCTCCTCCCTTCCCAGCGTCCCAATCACTTGCACACGCTGTCAGGTGGATTAAAGTACATGTGTGGTCCTGTGTTTTAGCCCTTTTATTCTTTGATTGTCAGAGTTGTGCAAGACAAAGCATTTGTTAAAAAAATCTATAATGATGAGCGGTATTTCGCAGTGAGGAAGACAAGCCATGAATCATAGCAAAAGCAAGCCACATACAATATTTTAAATAAACCTCTTAATTTATTAACGGGTGTTATTCTACTTTTAAAGAAATGGATTCAATTGAGTGTTTGAAATAATACAGATGTCCTTTTTTAATAGTCATCATCCTTGTGTTTTTTTAATGATTTCCCTGTATAACTAACTTTTTGGGGGGTCACTGGAAGCACTCTGAGAGACTGCAAAAATAAGATAAATGCAGACAAGCACAGTATTGTAAATGAACAACGCGCTGCACAGTCATATAGAGCACTTGTTTTCTGGGATCTTCACTGTAGGTGCCTACTTGCTTCTTGAGCCCAAATGTCTTCGCTGCCTGCCCTCCAAAGACCCAACTGTATTGCTGCTTGTGTGTAGCACTTCATATTTTGTAAAGGCCACAAAAATATTTTATGTGGTTTAACCTGTTAGTTGTTCATGTCTGTTACAGTGTGGATTTGTAGTCTTGCATTTTCGGGAAATCATTTAGTGGCATGCCTGAGGTTCGCAATGTTGTGGTCAGGTGTGAATTGATGCAAAATTTGATAGGACATGTAGTCACCTTTTCTGATGTATCCCTATTTCATATTGCTTCATTTGTACCCGAGCGCCTCTTGTTTAGTAGATGCTCCATCTTTCAAGCTGTCCTAAGCTAGATGTAGTTTTGAAACATCCTTATACTCTTTGGATGCAACTTCCAGATCTTGGCAGTCTTTACAGCTAACAGCGTACGACCCGTACAAGATTTTCTGTAAGAAAAGATGGCGGCTGGTATATTTTTTTTGACAGTAGGAGTGGCAGCTAAGTTTGAGGAAGATCTGATCAGTGCCATAGATGGCCTAGTGAGGAATGTAGTGGGCCTTAAATGAGGTGCATTGTGTCGCAGTTACCCATCGTCGAGCTTGACGCACGGGGAGTGATGTGAATACATTGGTGTAAAACCTATCTGGCAGTCAGTCTCTATTTACCACTACAAGAAGACATCTTTGAGTTGCTAAGCAATTGCATGTGTATTAGGAAATGACAGCATGGGCACAAGGTCTTAAACACAGTCAGTGTCAACAATGAACTCAAAACAACTGTCTGACTATACTAACACGGTCTCTAAATCTCTGCTCACTTATGCTCTAGTTCAGTACAGCCAAAACAAATTGCAAAATAAGTGGTCTTCCAGGGTTGAGCACTTTATTTAATTCTTTTACGTTTTCGGTTCCATTCTTTACAAACCACAATAGTCTGTTCTTCGGGCAAGTACCTGAGTGATCACGAAATCTAGCTGTCAAAACTAGTTCTGTACAGATACTCAGATGAGGTGTGGGCCTGATGTTGGGGCTGCTGTTGAGTGCTCTGAGCTCGGTCACCTCGTGCAGGTATTGTGTGCAGCTTTGGCATCGCGTAAATAGCCCCCTTTTGGACGGCAGCAGCCTCCTGTGGTAATTGAATGCATGAGCTTTCCCTTTCTACCTCCTTTCTGTACTGCACTTGAAGTCTTCTAGTAAAGTAGATGAGACTTCGAATGCAGAGTAAATGATAAGGAAACAGGTCTAATACTGAACTGATCAGAAACTTTAGAGGGCTGCAAACGGATTTTAAAAACACAACCCTGACATTTAAATCGACACCCAGCTCCTTCACAGTGCAAAGTGATAAATAATTCTACCTGTATATGCCTCACCGTTAGAGTATTCCAACCAGAAATTGTTAAGCAATATCTCCTAGCCTGGAGCAAATTTGCACGGCCCAGGAAATGACCTGGTAGAGCTGCATACTGGAGCCATTCCTGTGCAATATCATAGTTAGCACCCATGCTCACTCCCTCTCTCTCTCTCATTCATTCACTCACACTCACTTGCACTCATTCATTTTTGAGAACTCTTGCATGCTTACTCATTCCCACTCATTAATGCTCATTCACACCCCCTCATAGTTGCACTCACTCTTACTTATTCAAACTCAGTCTCATTAACTCACATTCATTCGCTCTCACTCTTATTCTCAATCACATTCTCACTAGTTCTCACTTATTCTGGCGGTTCTCACTCAGTTACACTCAGTCACTGTCGCACTCCTCCTTATTTATTCTTACGCACTTTGACTCGTTCATACTCCGTGACACTCAAGCTCCCTACCTGTCACCCTCACCCACACACACTCACCTGTACACAAAACATACATTTAAAAGCCTTTTTATTTTTCTTACCTCAGCTGTTGAAAAAAGGTCCCGTTTCAGTTCTTGGTGCTCTAAATTATTATTTCTCCAAGAGATAATAATAGACTATTATTCACTCTCAGTGTGATTTTAAAAAAAATGGGTGGAAAGCAAGGAGGGTGGAGTCCCTAAGCCCATATGGACGAGTCGCCCCCGAGTTCTTGGCACATATTTTGCCACCTCTGAGGCCGGGTGTTACAAAAGCAGAACCATGGGTCACAAGGGGCAAACTATAAATGACGTTCGTGTGTGTGTAAGGCCACACTGATAAATGTGTAGTATTTTGTTTTTCTGTGAGCTTGATGTAGCCTCTTTTACATAAAAGAATATCACTGGGCAGGACAATACATTATTGTGTCTTTTGGTTGACTGTTGGGTTCTGAGCTCTTCTCCCTCACACCTCCTTGAGAAGCGTGTGACTACTTGGCCCCGCTACCCTGAGAGCAAAGTATGGAAAGGGTTGTACTTGGCCTAGTTTGCAGAGCCATACCAGGACGGACACCAGTGGCAAACATCCACCAGCACAGTTGAGGCCAGTTAGCCCCTGTCCGCCCTGTTGCCCCATGAATAGGGTCTAACAATTGGCAGCAAGCAGTGCTAGTTCCAGTCCCACCTGTCTTCAATGGAACAATAAGTTCATCTTAAACACAGCATTACCTGCACAGTACAGTGGAAGACAGATGGTTGGAAGTAGGAGCAGAATGTGACACGCTGCACAGTTAATTGATCTGTGTTTGAAGAGAGTTGGAAGAGCTCCCAGAAGCAGGGATAGGGCAATTGTTGGAGGTTTGTGAACGACCAGTTAGAGAAACTGGGCAGTAGAAAAGAAACTGATAGACTCGTGGGAGGTTAGTACATTAAGAACCCAGGGAAGGAGCGCTTTAGGATCAGGCTTTCTCTTTGCCCTTAGCACAGCATTTCCCAGACATACCTCAAGTCAGGCTGCAATCCTGAACTTGTAGTTTGCTCTCCAGAAGGCTTAGAGTATAGACAGCTACATCTAGGAAGGGCAATTGCAGCTCCAACTCTTGATATTTGTGTTAAAAGCCAGTATCAATATGAGAAAGATTTCTGTGCAGAGGGTTGCAGGTCCTTACAGGACTATGGTTGATAGAAAGTTTGTGATGGATACTTCTAACTGCACAATCCTCATCTTTAGAACATCCTTAGGCACTAAACTGGATCTGGAGATTTGTCTTAGCAGTACTCCTGTGCACCAGTAGATGTCGTTATGTGGCTCCTTTGTGGCTCTGCACCACCCCAAAGGTGACAAAGCATACCTGCGAATAAGATCTATCTCTGTACACTGATGTCAGTCCTTTCTTTCTGCAGGCTTTGACATGGATCCGGAACTCCGCTCCTAACTTCTAAATGTCAATGACAATTTGCTAGGAAACTATGTCCCCAACGAAAAAGCCAGGATTCAAGCCATGCTGAGTCTGCAAGAAGCAGATGTTTGTCCTAGATCCGCACAAGCTACGTTTGTGGTGCTTGGTCTGCCACAACTCAGTCTTGCAAAAAGTGTGCGCTTGTGTACCTGAAGGTGATTCAAGAAGCGAAGTTCTTCATCGTCAAACGTAAGAAGAAGTCTTGGTGAAAACATCGGGCTCCAAGTGGCAGTCTAGATCGTGGTCATGATCACGTGACTGCTCCTGCAAAAGTCAATTTTCTGATTGAACTCTTCCTGTGAGTTGAAGTCAAAATCTAGACATAATCGGAAGAAAGCCAAACAGGACTCAAACCTATCCCGCCACTTGAAGTGCATCAGGAAAGTGTAAGTGCGTCAATATAATCTCACTCCTCTGTTAACTCCCAAATCCTACCTTATTTCTCAGTTGCTTCTGGACTGCTCTCAAATTCCCCGTGCCGTCATCAACCCCACAGAAATAGCACCCTTCAAAGAGGCCATGCTGCAGATATTTTCCGCGATTTTGACTCTGTCGCACTTTTAGGCCCAATGGAGCCAAAGGAGTCGCCAGTCAGACTTCTGCTGGCAGGTCCAACTTAAACGCCAATTGCCCCCTTGTGACCTGCTACCAGATCCCCCCCGACGGCCATCCTAACTTCAGCCCTGGCACCAAGGTCCATGTTGGTTCCTTCCGTACTGGTGCTGGCTTAGGATCTGATTCCGATGCTGATATCTGAACACAAATCGACGTCTGCCTGCTTCCGGCCATGATGTTTAGTGAGATCACATAGGTGCAACCAATTATAAAACCAGACCCTAATCCAAGACCTCTGCCACTACACAAGTGTTATCCAAGAATTTAGGCCCTCTTCCGATCCAATTGTGATCCATTTCAGGATGCCCCTTATGTTCCTCAGGATACAGATGTTGTTAAGAAAGGGGGCATATTGCTTCACCTTCAATATAGTGGTGATTCCATGAACCTAGACCTAGAAAACGCCAGTGGGCTAGACACATCTCCTGAAAGAGATCTAGAATGAGCCACCAGTGAAAGAAAGTACTTCTTTTGCAGTGGTGATTTAGAGGGCTGCAGAGGGACTACACTTGAAATTGCCCACTGGGGAGATGAAAACAAATGTATTGACTGAGACTCTTCAACTAGGACCAGTCTCAAATGAGCCATTACTGCCATTCAGTGAAACCCTTATTGATGACCTAGTGGCGATGTGGTCCAAGCTCTGCTCATGCACTGTGGTCAGTTGGCCTGTGGCTAGGTGACCTAGACCATCTCCTAGTAATCCGAACTTCCTAACCAATTATCTTACAAAGGAGAGCTTGATATTTCAGACATCAACAAAAAGGTTTACCCAAATTCCTTTCCACTCAGTCCTCCATATAAAGACTCAAAGACATTTGATGCCTTCCAAAAAGAGAATGTTTTTTTTCTGCAATTTATGTCCCCCAATCTTTTAAAGCAGTTTGTTTGTTGGGTAGATGCACTCATACATTATGGGATATGGCCTTTGAGATCCATCCATTCTTGACGACCTCAGCACCTTACTACGCCAAACAATACATGATGGTCTGGATGCTGCAAAATATATAATTCGAGCTGACCTGGACACCACTGATTGAATAGGATGAGAGCCTGCAGCCCAGCATCCAATGATGTTCTCAGAAGTCATATCAGGATGAGATCAACGGGGTTTTAAAGAGACGTGGAAGAGTTCCTAATGAACACACCTTTTATAATGGCGCCAGGTTATTTGGAGAAAAGGCTAATTTGGTGCTGTAACGTCAATCACGCCACAGCACAATCCTTGGTGCTATTAAAGCCAGCAAAGCAATTTTCCCAACAATACGGGAAGTTACACAGCAATTCATGAAGCTAGCTAACAAGCAACACCAGCCGTCCCACTGTGTGATGCAGCAACAGACCAAGCCTTTTCATCATGGTAGCAGCTTGACCCATTCGCACCAGCATTGACAGCAAACCTCCAGTTCCTCCTCCCCTGCTGCACTTGTTGCCAAGCTGCTTAAGCTTGCCTGGAAAGGCACAGGCCTTGCTGGGAGGAGGCAGGATACGGCATTTCCTCCCTGGCTGAAGATCATCAGATCAGATGGGTGGGCTTTGCAGATTATTCAACGGAGCTATGTCCTGCCTTTCCTCTCTTACCTGTCTCCTTTTTCCATCAAACCAGACTGGCTTTCAAATGATCACTCTCAATCCTGATTTAGCAAGTCTACCTTCAAGTTTCAAGAGGTGCAGTTGAGTGGGTGCTGAGCGCAGAGAGGGGAAGGTGCTACTTCCTCAGTCCGTAGAAAGAAAGAGGCCTCAGTCTTATTTTGGATCTGTGGCAGCTGAATGCCTTTTTATGAAGAAAGACAAATTAAAAATGCTCACTCTTGCTCGGATTTTTTCATGTGTGGATCCAGGAGACTGGATGGTGTCCCTGGACTGGAAGGATGTATATATCCAAATAACCATCCTGCAGTCCACCTGTGATTCAAGGTGGTATTGAAACACTTGCCGTTTGCTGCGCTATTCTTCAGCCTTACTTTGGACCCTTACGTGTTCACAAAGTGATGGCAGTGGCCGCTGCCATCTTCCGAAGTCAAGGATGCAGCTATTCCTCTACCTTGACAACCTGCTGATAAAGGCGAGCTTACCACAGCCAGTCATTGTGCACAGTGGCCGACCTCCTTAGATTGTGTTTCACCATCAGTGAGCCGGAGCTCCACACAGATGGGCCAGTCCTGGTTGCTGTGGTGTACAAGGCCGTTCCACTACTGCAACAAGTTTGGGAGATACAAGATATGATCCTGATGTTTCAGGGTCAGTCCTGGTCCTTGGTGAGGATATCTCTCAGGCATCTTGGTCTTCTAGCCACCAGCGTCCACCTCATTCCAAACGTTAGGTGGTGTATGCTGAGCCTGCAATGGAACCATAGATCCTAGTGGTACAGAATCAAGACTGCCTCTTCAACTCCATTCAGATCTCAAAGGAGACCGTGCAGGATCTGCAAATGGTGATTGACCAGTTTCAACCTGAATTTCAGCATGCCAATCTCCTTCCCTCATCCAGTTTTCACGATTGTGACGGATGCATCACTGATGGAGAGAAGTATAGATCAGATGCTTCTTGTCTGGTAGAGAGCCAGCTTCATATCAATCGGTGATGTCTGCCCATAAAAGTCTGCCTGCCTCCATGAGATTGATGCTGGTGCAGGTCCTCAAGAAAGGTAGAGCCAAATGTGACACTTTATCACACACAGTTGAGTAGGGTTCTGGACCCTGTACCAGGTGACTCAAATTCCTTTGAAGGTGGTTGGAACAGCAGAATTTTTTCTCTGTAGCCTACCACTGAGCTGCATCCCAGAGCGGGCGAGCTGAGTAGATGGCATCCAGTGTATCACAAATGGAGTCAAGTTGGCGCAGGATATTTTTGACCAATGGGGTATGCCCTACCTATAGCTCTTCACTACAGTTAATAACGTGTAGTGTCAGAAATCTGGCTCAGGAAGCACTACTGCCTAGACAGTCAGGTCTCTATGGGTTATCTGATTACACTGGTCCTGCGCCTAGCTACATTCCATTTGTTCAGGAAACCTACTGACTAATATGTTAATACATACAATGTACAATCGTGGGGATCAGTACTTGAATAATTAACACAGTACTCAGTCACAATAATAGCATTTCAAATATGTTTGTTAGTTCTTTTTATTTGACAATATAGAAAAATATATATCTTAGTCCCTTTACTTGTGCTTCTTGTATACAAGGTTCAATAACAAATCCTTTAAACGCTACACTTGAAAAGAAGGGATCCCCTCAGTCCAAAACCATACAGGTCAGACACATTTCCCTATTAAAAGTCCATCACGATCAGTTCAGCCATAACCTGCACGTTCTGCTGTAATGAGCTGCTTCTTCAGGGCTTAAATTAAATTATAAGATGAACATGCCTATATTCAGAAGAATATTATATTCACAAACCATCTTCACCCGATGTAAATGAACCAACAAGCTATCCTGTAGCCACAATGTATTATGCATATATGTTAGTATAAATTCAAGCTGGTGTGCACATTGCCGATTTAAGTTTTGAACAGAATAGGAGTCTTATACAGTTTACATTAATTAAATTAATGTGTTCCCAATATGTTCATTTTACTCGCTGGCGGAGATTAAAGACTTCCAATATGTCCTATATATGGAGTTCCTAGAGGATGTGTCAGAAATTCCTAGCGGAAATGTCAGTACCTGAATAAAATTCAGTTCAGCGTGTCGAGGAAATGTAAGTATACACAGAACGCAGTATCACAAAATCTGCAACAGGACATACCTACATTCCTTCCAGTTCACACTTCTGATAGAGACTTCTAGCTGAAGATTCATCACCTTTTAAATATTCCCCAGGCCTCAGACTGGATCCAGAAACTTCTCAGCAGTGCCTCAGCAATGATGTTATTTCGCGCCTGAAAAGACATTTCCACTCTGCTTTCAGAGGTTAGTTCTTTTCTTTCCACACCACTAAACCCATATCTGGAGCTCGTTTGTCCGAGACATTTACCTCAATATTTTGCAAATTTTCTCTATTGCGGAATGCATGTCACTGCCGTAAACCGCCGGTTTTAAGCCCTGTAGGAACTGTCACAAATAGATGTCTGTGACAGATCCCCATCAGGACGTGCCTGTGGTTTCTTGGGTCCAGCCATGACTGCAAATCCTGCGGACACTACATGTCAATGAACCAGTAAGCCATCCGGGAACACAAGCCAAAACTCTGTCCTCCAAGCTTAAGACCCGTGACAGTACTGTTTGAAGTAGCGCTCTGTGTCCAAGGTTTGCTTCCGGTCCTGTTCCCGTTCCTGGAGTTGACAGCTTTTTGGATCCCTCCCGACTCCCTCTGGCGCACCTTCGGGCCACAAAGGAGACAGAAGGCCTTCGACCTGGGATATTGCTGGGTTTACCCTGGACATCAGCTGGACCCACCACACTTATCTTGCCTCCGGCTTTTATTCCAATTCTGCTGCCAGCGCCACAATCCTCTGGCACGTTGATGCCGCTTCACCACCTGAAGAAGCAGTTTCAATTGTCGTCTCTAATGCCGAATTCATCTCGGTCTGAATTTGATTGACCTCATACATTGAAGATGAAATGGGAACGTATTATTTCATACCTGCAATGATGATAATGTTGTGGGAGAAACCATTGTGACGGAACAAGGTTTAAAAATAAAATTTGGAGAAATATTCAAGTTATTGCCTATGAACTTTTGATTTACGAGTGAAAACAAAAAGGAGATTTCATCCCAGTGGAGTGCTATATGGGGACACTGTTGCATCTCTAACAGTGCTACCTTATTTGTTTGAACGTACTCCCTTTGGTCAGACGGAGATACCCACCAGCACCCAAGAAAACAAATGTGATTCGTTGAATACTTTTCGAATTTTGTTGGAGAACCCTGTGTGCCTCTCTTTTTCAACGTTTTCTGACTGATCACCAACATGTTTCAGCCCTAAGCTGGCCTATTTATGGTCCCGGACTTTCGTAAGGGTGGGATGCGAAGAGGTCACTTCCCCCAGAGACGTGAGTGCAGAGTTGCCATGCAATTAACATGTAACACACTGATATATATGATATTATTTAGTGACAAGTCTAATACCTGCTGCTGTTTTCTTCAAGGAATTCCCTGAAAGAGAAAGGAAAATGCGTGCAAACACATAAAAAACTATTTGTAACGTGTAGTTATGCCAAATGTTGCAGATTGCAAGGAAGCTACATCGTTGTTGTTCCCCTTGTTGAATTACTGTGAGTGACTGGTATGGTGTGTGGAGCACCAGATGGTAGTTTTGTCTGGTGATCACCAAAGAGAAATTGTACCAATGACATACTTTCACGGGTTTGTGGTTTTGCCATATATTGTATGGAAAGTCATGCAGGCAATAATTTTATTTCATTCATGCCATGCTCAATCAGTGTTACCACTACGTGTCACACATACACACACATGCAAAATGTTATCCGTATTTGTAGTTGTTTATCCTGTTTAAAATCAGGTCGTGACTGATGAGTAAAATAGAGTTTTTAGGTGGCGTTGTGGTGAAGCACTCACCCCTGTATAACAGGGCGTAACCTCCCAACAGGGGGCTTGCAGGAGGAGGCCTTATAGTTGCACTCTGTACGTAAAGGAAAGGAAAAAACCTACAGAGTTTGGCAGTATAATTATTTAGACACGGAGTTTGTGAGAGGAAAGCTGCGCGTGTTACGATCAAGTGCAAGTTGTTTTGGTGTCAGAAAAACAGACCGCACTTACTTCATCAAAGGTCTATCCCCATTGGAAACCTACTGTGCTTCGCTCCCCTGCTTGTCTCAGGAGGGAATGAGTCGGCATTGGTAAAATGCTCGGCTCGTGGCCGAGGGAGGTGGTGCGTTCTAACGTGTCCTGTGTCGACCGAGCACCTGTCTCATATTGTGATTTGGTGAGGAGACCGAGCTTGGCAAGGCGTTCTCGGCCACGTGATCGGGTGTACATATTCGTCGTGATTGAAGTTCCGTTTGCTATGGTGTATGAAGGAAAATCTTCCATTCTGTTCTGGCAAGGATGCAGACGTGGTTGTTTGTGTAGAATAAAGTTTTTGTTTTCATTTTTCTTGACACACTGCTGACAGTCCGCACGAATAAAGTTATTAATTCCCATTGGGGATAGTGTGGAAGATTAGTTTGTCAATGCAGACCAGATACAGGAGGTCAGTGATTCTTTCCAATTGTATTGTGAGATGGAAAAATTGGCATTGTCTATATTTCAGATGGTAGTCAAATTTGTGAGTAATAGCAGCTATGTTAAGAGTGCCCAGAGGGACATTAAGCTCCATAGTAGGAGGTAGAGGTAAATGGAGTAGAGTACTGTAGTACTATTCTCCTCGGGTAGTGTCGTATTTGTGAGCAATGAACATCATGTATGGAATGCCCATGGTGGCAGAGCGTTGGGACACTTATCTCCGTAGGTGGAGGTGGAAGGAATAAGGTACTGCGGTGTCATCCCCCACAGGTAGCCACCCTTTTGTATTGCCTCTCTCATAGTATTGTCTGAATTATTTTCTGTATGAGTGTGACGGGGTAAAGATTTTGACACACCCCTATCCGAAGGAGGATGGTCAGTCATTTATCTATTATGTTATTTAGATGATTCCACGGGATATCATCATTGAGGCCTGTTTTGTATGTTTGTAAACGGTGGACCCATCTCTGTTCTTTGAGTAGAAGTGTATTTTGGACTCTGTTATGTGCAGTTGTTGTTTCTATGATCGTCCATTTTAGGTCATTCTCAGTGTGGTTTAATTCCAGAAAGTGAGTTGTGAGTTTTGTCATGTTTTTTTGACAGCGAATGGTACTTCTATGTTCGCTGATCCTGGTTTTTATTTTCCTTGTGGTCATGCCTATATATTTAAGATCACATGGGCAAGTGATCCTATATATGCTGCTAGTGCTATTGCAATTAGTATGAGTTCTTTGTTCCCATGGTGTTCTGAGCCCTATATCAATGCTAGTAGTATGTGTTGTGAACGGGCACACAGCGCAGCTGCCACATGTGAAATGGCCCATGACCCGTGGAAGATCCCATAGGGTGGTTTATCTATTCATTATGGTATTGGTGGTGTTGCTCTGTACCATTCTAGCTGCTGTTTTTCTTGAAGGAAAAAAGGGTTTTTTCAAAGTCGAGTTTGTTGGATGTGAGTATCCAGCAGTGTTTGATGTTTTTTTTTTATCAGGTTAAATCCGGAGCTGTATGTTGTGACACATATGAGTTTCCTTGTTTCGGTTTTCTTGATTTGCTCAAGGAGGCTTTCTCTTGGGATATTGCCTACTCTTTTCTTGGCTTTTTTTATTAATTGTGTTGGGTACATCCGATCTTGGAGTTTCCTTGTCAATTTTTTTGCTTCTTTATTGTAACCCTCTTTTTTTTTTTTTTTTTTTTTTTTTGTTTTTTTTGTTAGCAGTTGCGCTTGATGCGCATGAATTGCCCTACTGGCAGGTTTTCTCCGAGGACCCTGGGATGTGCACTGTCAATGAAGAAAGGCTGGTGCGGTCGGTAGGTTTTGTATGTAGTGATGCCCCAAGTCTTCCTCCTTCAGCGGTAATACTTGCATCTAGGAATGACACCTGTTTGTTGTTATTTGTTATGGTAAATTTCGGGAATGGGTTCCTGTTGTTGATCCATTCGTTAAATGGGTCAATGATGGTGTTTTGAATTTCCAAAAATGCACAAATCAAATTCACTCACAACATTAGTGAAGACAGTTTACCATTCCCGGATGTCCTAATAACTTCGAAAAATAATGAATTTCAAACATCAGTATATATGAAACTAACGGACCGCAATAATTTATTGTTATTCTCCAGTTTCCATTCTCCTTCTTTGTTACAAAATCTACCATATTCACAGATGCTCAGGATTAAGAGGATAGTATCTGAGGAGACTAAGTTGAAATCTACATTAGTTGAACAATGTGTCAAGTTCAAGCAGCGCGGATATCCCCAAACCACATTGGATAAAGCAGTGGCAAAGAAACAACTACAGGAACGTGATGAATTACTTGCAACCAAGTTGAAAACTAGTCAAAGTCGACATGTTTTTGTGTATAAATTTTCAACCAAATCTCACACTATCAGAAGAATCATCAGGTCAAGATGGGAATTACTAAAACATGATCCAGATTTTAATGGTTTATTCTCTGAAGAACCTTTGTTTGCATATACTCGCACTAAAAATATTAAGGAAATGTTAACACAGCCTAGTGTTTCAGAATACACAGGGTTCACAGGGATGCGCAAATGTCAAAACTGCGTTAACTGTAACAATGTCATAACAGGGAATACCATCAATCATCCACACTCAGGGAAATCTATCGCACTGAGGTACAGTGGCGACTGTAACTCCAGTAATGTCATATACACAATTTAAATGTCCATGCTGACTTCTTTATGTTGGGAAAACTACACGCAAAATTAAGGTACGAATCACAGAACATAAGAGTGCTATACATACAAAAAGCATCAAATCACATTTCGTGTCACATTGGATAGAACACCAACATAAAAACGCACAGTTGAGATTCATCATTCTAGAAATACTTGCATGTAAACCAGGATTAGATAATGCTAGATTTCTAGCTCAAAGAGAAGTGTGGTGGACAACATTTTTAAAGACTTTGATGCCATCTGGTCTCAATGATAAAATTGAAATGCAATGTTTTTTTTGTGATGGACTCTGCTTAGATTGTAAATGCGTCTTACCAGTGGCAATTTCCTATTTATTCACATGGTGTTTGGTGGAGGTTACTTTGTTGAGAATTTTAGCAGTGCATACTCTTTCATTGGTTATTACCATTTCATAGCAATGATGAGCACTTTAGCTTTTCCACACATTTGCGAATTATACACTTGCATGTCCGTATTTAATCTCACAGTTTGTTAACTTTTCATACTCGTTAAAACACTGGCACCTCAGGTACCTTTTTTTCACATCGCGTCGGTAACGGCACTAGTTGTGTGTACGATTGAGTATCTCAAACATCTGCAGAAATTGTTAATCCACGTAGATCATAGTTATCTACAGTTGTTGGTCTATAGCTCAGACCCACATTTCGTAGTAGGATTGATGCAGTACTTTCCCCAGTTGCTTCTACAAATCTTGCGGGAGTTCGGGAGTACGCGTTTAATTTTAACCAGCAATCTCACAGCGTACTTGCCACAATGAAACACGGTTTTCAAACATTCGGAGAGTTTAGAGACGGACATCTTCCATTTCGTGGAGGTCAGTTAAACTCATTCGTAGGAAAACATACCGTTAATGATTGCAAAACGCTAGCCGCACACTGTCACATGGTTTAGAGTCATAGATTTCATCTTCGTTTTCACAGGGAAAAGCGGCGCATTAGCCGAGTGCTACATAACAAGCGAGTCAAAAGAACCTCTTTTACAGAGGACTGGCGAGGTGTTTAAACATTTCCAACATCAGACGCATAAAGTTGCAAGAGACACGACTTTGCAGACGTGAGGTCTGTGACGAGGTAACCCACTTGATGCTTCATTGATCAGATTGATGAAACTTAATATTAGGGATCATACTTACGGCATAGTTACTTCATTTTACAGCACACTTGTTTTTACTCGTTCCTGGAATTCTCAAACAGTAGTTGACTGTTGACACAGCTCTTTAGTAAGTACAACATTGAACTGTCTCTTAATGTTTGTCTATGTCTTAGGGTATTGTGGTTGGTTCACAAATCATGCGGGGTTGTGCATGTGTAAACTCTCATGAGAGTGTTGACGTTTACACATAGATAGAGCATGTTCACAGTTCTTCTTAATTTTCACAACTTCTAGAGTGGTTCTTACAATTTAATTCACTCTAAACTGTTGGTATTGCCTTGGGTAACATGTATAGAGGTATTATTCTGTTGCCACCTCTGGACATTCTTTGACGTATCTGGAAATGTTTCATATTAGTGGAAAAACTACACATTGGAATTTATTTATGTCTTTTCATTTTTTTAGTGGCCCCTGAAGAAGAGATTATGTTAATCCCGAAATGCATTGGGCATGGCTGGGCAATTTTGGAATATTTTTAATCGCTTCAAAGATGTTTATGTTCATCATTATGCACTATATTTTTGTTATCCACAACTGATACAATGATTGACATGTAGGCAGTTTTTGTTTAGATCAATATAAAATATCTGATTCTTGAAAAGTATATTTCAGATAAAAGTAATGTTCAATATACAATGAATAAATTGTGATCTTTTTCTGTAACACAAGGTGAAATTTGTATACAGTACCTTGAGCTGTGCATCCAGTATACTGATGGTTCTCCACCAGAAATATGGTTAGTGACTAGGTTGGCTACCTTCTCACTGGGTCGCACGCATTCCTTAGTGAAATTCATCAATTCATGTTTACTTTGCAAAAAGAAATTGGTGTGCGCAGACTTTCACATTTTCAATGGTGGTGTTGTCATGTTGCCATATTACTAAGATGTCATCGATGTTTCTGATCCATAGCCTTATTTTGTCGGCACAGGGGTTGTTTGCTCGGGTGTTGTTGTCCTCGAACCATCCCATGTACAGACAGACGATACTGGGGGCAAAAGTTCTGCCCATCGATGTTCCGTGCCGTTGTAAGTAAAGGTTCTCCTCGAAGCTGAAAAAGTTCTCAGTCAAGGCTATTTTAGCCAGTTCCATAATCCATTTTATAGGGGCCTTCCAAGTCCAATCCTGGATTTGTAATAGGTCTTGAATTACATTGAGGCTGTCTTCCTGGGGTGTGCTGGTGTAGAGTGCTTCTACATCCAGACATATGAGAATCTCGTTTTGTGGGTCGAATGTCATATCTCCAAGGATTTTGAGTAGGTGGGTGGTGTCTTTGACATAGGATCTTGCCCTGGTGACAAGGGGTTTTAAGTACCAGTCTACAAATTGTGACAATGGTTCCAGCACTGAACAAATTCCTGAGACGATAGGTCTTCCTGGTGGTGGGTTTCGTCCTTTATTTATTTTGGGGACTGTGTAGAACCGTGGGGTTCTGGGTTTTATGGTGGTGTGAAAATCTCTTTATTTATCCATCCTATCTCATCTGCTTCCTCTAGTAGTGTACTTAATTCATGTTGGATGGTGGTGGGGTCGGAGCGTAAAGGTTTGTAATTCCTGCGGTCTTGTAGCAGTGAGACATAATGTTCTGTAGTCCTTCTTGCCCTGGATTACTTTGGCACCGCCCTTGTCTGCAGGTTTTATTTCAATGTTCTCCCTTTTGCTGAGGGAGTCGAGTGCTGTTGTTTCACGTTTGGAGAGGTTATGGAACGTGTTGAGTTTAGGTCTGTACAGTTCATTGTCTTTAGTGACCGCCTCTTCGAACGCTAATATTTCTGGAGGAATAGCGGAGGGTGGAGGAAAGAAAGTGGACTTTTTCTTGAGGTCCATGTGGCCATCTTCTTTTTTGGAGGGTGGGTTATTCATAAAGAATGTGGCAGCATACCTTCGGAGGTCAGGGGTGCCAGTCTTCTACCTCGATACCTGACAGTTGAAGGTGTGCTTGCCCCTGGCAGCTGTTACCTTCCAAACTACAGCGAACCTCCTGTCATCTTTGGGGTTCACTATCAATGTGCCAAAGTCACACCTGGCGCCTTCTTGGATGCTCCGCTTCATCAGGGCTATTCTGGACATGGTTTGGTTTCATGCCTTTCCCCTAGGAAAGAGTCCACGATATTGAGGCTTTGTTCCTGATCTTTCAGCCTCAGTCCTGGATTCCAGTGAGGTTGACTCAGAGGCTCCTGGGACTGATGGCCTCCTTCATCCTGCTGGACGAGCACACCAGGTGGCATATGCAGGATCTGCATTGGTGTCCCAGGGAGGTCAACATCAAGGGAACTTCTCTGACCACATTCAAATTTCAGAGGACACTTTAAACAATCTGTAGTGGTGCATAGTGAACCTCGATTGGGTCAGTGGCAGAACTCTCTCCCTTCCCCAACCAGAGCTGACTGTGGGGACCAATGCATGGCTATTGGGTTCTGGTGGCCATTTAGGAGAGGTTGAGATCAGAGGCCTCTGGTCTCTGTCAGAGTTCTAGCTCCACATCAGCATTCTGGAGCTGAGGGTCATCCGCTTGACGTTGAAAGCCTTTCTTCCATCCGTTAAGGGGCGTCTGGTACATGGACAGTACCACCTCCATGTGGTGTTGCAGCAAACAGAGCAGGGTGGGCTTGCGGACCGTATTCCTGGAGGCATTATGCCTCTGGAAATGGCTGGAGCACCAGATCATTTTCCTGGTGATACACCACCTGGTAGGATCCCTAAATGCCAGGGTTGACTAACTCAGCCAGTGACGTTGAGCGTATTAAAAATGCATGTTGCATCCAGGGATGCCGCTAAGTCTCTTCTGAAAATGGGGAGAACCTTGCCTCAAGGTTTTCACAACCGTGAGAATGTGTGGTCAATGTTTTTGCTTGTTAGTTTCCAAGGTGCCTGTCTCTGAGATGCATTCTGCCTAGAGTGAAACTCTGGACTCTTGTTTGCCTTTCTTCCGATGTCTACCCTTCCCTGAGTTATGAAGATCGGGAATGGCTGGGCCAAGTCGTCCTATTTCCACGGGATTAGTGATAAAGTATGGTATCCAGAACTCGTGGTCATGAGTATCTGTCTTCCAATCAGGCTGTCACTACAGGAGGATACTCTGTTGCAACAGCAAAACCGGGCGGGTCCTGCAAAATCTTCACCTGCATGCTCGGAGATGGAGCAGTGACAACTGACTGCCTTTGATCTCCCTCCCAAGGTTGTAAATGTCATCCAGGCATCCTTTGACAAAATCAGCATATGCCTGCCATTATGACAAGTTTGTGTTTTGGGTTGTACTCTGCAAATTTACCCTCTTTAAGCAAGGTATTCACAAGTAATACTTTTTGCGTTGTCCCTAGCCCAGCAACGACTTTCTTTGGGTGCAGTTTTAACCTGTACCTGTTGGCTCTTTTGACTTTTTTTCAGTTGCAAGGTCTACCTTCCTTGGCTAAATAAACTGTTGTGATGCTTTTTTTTTTTTTTTTTTTTTTTTTTTTTTTAGGGTTTGCAATTTTTGTATCCACTTTCTCCCTTTTTCACGCCTCAGTGGGACCTTAACTTGGCCCTCACCTTCCTGATGTCTACTCCTTTTAAACCGCTGCACAGCTGCCCACTACAGCATCTCACTTTCATGACCGTGTTCCTTATTGCCATAACATTGGTGTGGTGAGTAAGCTGTAAGCCATGTCCATCAACGTGTTATACACTACTTTCTTCCCAGACAAGCTGGTCCTGAGAACCCTAGCTTCCTTTCTTCATAATGTGGTGACTCCATTACACGTGAGGAGGAGGAGAGACGCCATCGGCTAGATTTAAAAGGGCTCTTAACTTTTAGATGGATTGCACCAGGGAAGATTGTGTGGTTGATCGGCTTTTTGTGGCATTCATTTGAGTGAAGAAGGGCAAGGCAGTGTAGAGGAGGACCATTTCTTTCACGAAGCACTACTGTCTGAACAGCTAGGTCTGTCAAGATGGACATTTTGCCCACTTGGTCATGCAGAACTTCCTGGTTTGAACCAGTTCATAGATTCACCATTTTGGACTTACTGCTGCTTTGGCATCTATTTAAAAGGTGAGGAACCTGCGGTTGGAAGTATATATCAAAAGAACAAGTTACTGATTTTCTGTAATGCTATTTCTGTTAGATAAACTCTATCTAACCGCAGATTCCGCACGACCCTACCATCCTCATTCTTGTAAACTTGGCTGCTTTCTACCTAAAAAGGTACCAATTATAGAGAGATGCACCCTGGTCAAAGCCAATTTGCTGTAGAGTTCTGCATCTGGGAGTGCATACAGCCTTGAAAGAAACTGTCATCAGTGCGTGTGAGTGGCCCCTATGTGCTGCTCTGCGTATTACTTCTGGGCGGAACGATATTAATGTGGAGTTGCACGATTCCACTTACCAGCACACAGAGGTACTGCTTAAAAAGTTTCCGGATCCAATCTTACACCTTTGGAATATTCAGTAGGTAAGGACTCTATGGTTAAATAGAGTATCTCCCAGAAGGAGTGTTGCCAAAAGTAATTAACTTGTTTTTCAAGGTTATGCAGATACATAGCTAGGAGTAATAGGTTTTGTAAAGCATGCCTGTTCAGTTGAGTAGCCCATGACTGGATTCAGTAGATAATTGCAAGGTGACAAATGCATCATAACAGCTTGTGTAATAAACCAAGTGAAATCTACAGTATATATAACATAAAAGGAGCAGTAACTTTGGCAGCAAAATAAGTGAGATAAGGATAGGAGGTGTATGACTCAAGATATTAGACTGAATGTAAACAGGTAGTTTTCAAATGGGAATCTGATTTACATTATTGATTGTGAGTAGTGGATTTGTACTGAGCAGTTTGATCCAGAGGTGAGACTCTGCCTCTGCAAATTGTTGTATGCCTCTTTGTTTGTCTGGTTATCAGGTGTGAGGTCTAGTTCACAGGGCCCAAGAGCAGTCAGATGTTACTGGACTTAAGTTGTAACATTTGGAGTAGTTTACAACTGATGTTCTGTGGCCAGAGTAGCTTTTGGACCATAAACGATATCCGTCTTCAGCACCTGACTCTCAGAATAGCAAGGTCGAGCAGTCCAAGTCTTACTCAAGGAAGTGTCATAGGTTAGAAACTCAGAATACAGTATGGCACTTCAAAAATAAATTGTTCAGTCAGTGTAGTATGTTTCAATGAAAAAGTGCTTTGATACAAATACATTTGAAATGATGATAAGCACAGTAAACCACCCTCCTCTAGCTCCACCTTGTATGCAACTCTGCTTCGATGTCAAGAACATTCTGGAATGATATGCTGGTCACTAGACCTGGTATTTAGCAATGTTGCCCAGTCTGCGGTTCGTCAACCTTTGCTGTTTAGAGGCTCCTCCATTCCCAGAGAGTCGTGGTCACTGCATTCAGGGATAATGAACATATATAGTATCCTCTGGGCTAGACTCGGATGGCCCGCTGGAAGTACCAGAAAAGGGACCCATTTCTTTGTACTGGACCTGGAAAGCTTCTTTACAAAATCAGCCACCATTTTGAAAGTCACAACCACGTGGACTCAACCATGCAATCAACCAGTTACACTATTATGTCTCCCACTCCCAATTGTACAGGTACACGTACCAGCACCTTCCAAGCATGTCCCATGCATGATGGAGCCAAGGAACCTTGATTATGGGTGAGTAATTTATATTGGGGAGTCCTGTAGGGCGGACTGGAGACTTTGTTGCCCCTTTCAAACTCAGAGTATGGGTCTGGGGTATACGTTCAGTTCAACATGACTACATTACAGTGAGGCTCATTGAAGGTATACAACAGAGTCAACAGAAAAGCTGGACATAGGGCAGGGCAGCATGGTTCTCCAGAATCACACACACAACTTTCTGTCCCAACATATAGCCTTTCCAGATCAGATTGACCTGGTGCTACTCCAGGTTGGGAGAGATCGGGCCATCTGTATATACAGCCTACATTCCTATGCAACAGCCTTGCCTTTTGTTCCACAGCCACGTCTGGTCCCTGATGAAAAATGGACCAGCAAGGCAACTGCAGGTTCTCACCACTGAAAGCTATCGACCACCTTTGTGATCGATCTGGACCTCAAACGTCCTCAACAACAAGTTGGACATGAATTTTCTGAAGGCCTGTAGGATGGCTTAGCATTTTGTTACAATTGCACCATCGTTATGCTCCATACAGAGATGTTTGCAGCTGCTTAAAGCCACTCGAAGCTCTTTTTCTTTCTCATTGAGCTGGGCAAGAAATGCCACAACTCTTTTGTGAATTTTCCATATGGATGAAGGCAGGCTGACCACAGTGAGGAGTCGTTAAAACACAACAGTGTGTTTCAGGTTATTGAATGTCTTTCTGCCCATCTGTAGTGTAAATTACTTTCTTAGGGATCATGGCTGTCAGAGTGACAACCATGGTCCCATAGGTGGCCACTAAAGTCTGGTAATGGTTGGTGAAGCTCACCCTCATCGGTTGGCCGATCCGACATGGTCCGCGGGTGGTGCCCCTTCTGCCGCTCCGCGCACGGAGCTCGAAGAGTCGACTCCGGGTTTCCCTCCCTTTCCGGGACCCGGAGCGACTCCCGCTCAGCTACGTACATTCTACGAGGCGATGCATGCCATCTTTGGGCGGACCAACCCCGCTGGCGCGCCTTTGGGCTCCGCGGACTCGGTTGGGGGTCTAGGTCTTCGCTGCCGGCGGCTCCGCGCTGCAGGCCCCACTTGGATCCAGGCCTGGATCCGGATCGGCGCTTGTTGACATTATAACATCTCTACCGGCGCCGCGTCCACCGGCACCACTTCCGCCTTCAATGCCGGTCGGCCCCCGATCAGCGTTGATCCCTTCCTCCATCCCGACGTGGACACGGAGCCGGACCGACGTCGTCCAGCGCTGACAGAGGTTTTTGTGCCCCTGTTCACTCCTCGGGTCCCTTTTTTACCTGATTGGCACCCAGATGATGAGGAGGAGGACGAGGAGGGTTCAGGTGACCCTCTAGATGACCAGTTGGACAGTAAACAGGACTGGAGAGAGGACTTGAGAGATGCCAGTGGTTTGGACACCTCCCCTGACCTTGGCATGTTGTCTACTCCTGGCTACGGAGGAGGAAGCGTCATATGCAGTGGTGTTGCGAAGGGCGTCTGAGCCTCTCAACCTCAAGCTTCCTACGGTGGCGGTCCGGACTAACCTGACAAAGGTGCTTCAGCCGGCTGCGAGTTCTTCAGCCCCTGCTGCTGTTTATTGAGGCCCTCACCGACATCCTTTTGGGCACATGGACCAGGCCCAGCACGGGGGATCCAGTGGACAGGATGATTGCCCAACGCCACCACCCGGCTTTGGGTGACCCCATTTTCCTCTCCCAACACCCCACCCCAGAGAGCTTGGTAGTCCAAGCCTCCACTTCCAAGAGTGTCTTTCCTACTACTCCACCGTAAAGGGAATCCAAGAAGCTGGACCACCTTGGTAACAATGTTCTTTTCCACCAGTTTAGGACTGTGGTCTGTAAACACTGCATGTGTCTTGGGCCGTTATTCCCACTCGCAGTGGGATACGGGGGCGCAGGTGCTGCCTCAGTGTCCGGAGAAGGCCTGGGCAGTGCTCTCCCAGGCTGTTGCCTAAGGGAGCGATGCAGCAAAGTTTACGATACGTTGTGGACTGGACACCACCCACTCTCTGGGCAGGACCATTTCAACATCAGTAGCGCTTCGTTGCTATGCCTGGATAAGGTCCACTGCCTTTTCCGGGGATGTCCAGAACACTTTGATTGACATGCCCTTTGATGGTCATCGCATTTTTGGCGACAAAGCAGACCGCTCTAGAGCATTTCAAGGACTCACGGGCTACGGCCAAGTCCTTGGGCTTCTCTGCCCACCCTGTGCGGCCGGGGACGTGGAAACAACTGACGTGGTTCCGGGGGCCAGCGGGCGGGCCAGTCTAGCAACCCCCCCTCTGCAGCAGCCTCCAAACCCTCCTAGTCCGTCCTTTCAGACCCATCAAATGCCAGTGGGGGGCAGGATTTGCCATCACCTCCCCCACTTTCGCACCATCCCATCGGACAGGTGGGTTTTGCACATAGTCCAAAGGGGCTACTCCCTCCCCTTCGAGACTACCCCTCCAGCCATGCCACCAAGATACCAACGCATGTCGGAGGATCATCTGGTACTTCTCCAGCAGGAAGTTACGGCTCTCTTGGCCAAGGGAGCCATCGAGCGCGTTCCTGTCCCAGAAGTAGGTCGTGGTTGTTACTCCCACTACTTTCTGGTCCCCAAGAAGGACAAGGGCCTGCGTCCTATCTGTGACCTCAGGGACGTCAATCGCTTTCTCCGGAAGGAGAAGTTCAAAATGTTGACGCTTGCTCAGGTCTTGTCTGCCCTCGACCCGGAAGACTGGATGGAAGCGTTGGACTTGCAGGACGCATATTTTCATATTCCTGTTCTGCTGGCACACCGACGTTACCTGCGGTTCATGGTAGGCCACGAGCATTTCCAATTTGCCGTGCTCCCTTTTGGCCTTACCAGCGCCCCTCGGGTGTTCACGAAAGTGATTGCGGTGGTTGCAGCTCATCTGCGCAGATCAGGGGTTTCAGTCTTCCCCTTTCTCTTTTAGGGGACTTCCGTGTATAGTCATAATCATGTGAATAGTCCCGCCCATGTGCGTGGACCCCGGAGCATTTCATTAGATATCTTCTTAAGTTGTCGTCATCTGCCTTTCTTCAGGAAGATATAAAAAGACAATAATGCAGCTTAAGAAACTAGGCTACACTGGCCATTACTCAATCTTTAAGTGAAAAAGATAGCCAGTTTAACTCTAAGTTGAGTAATTTTCTGAGTTTTACACATAGAAAACTCTCCTTCAGAAAACTTCTTTTTCATGATAGGGATGAAAGGAATGGATAGAGAAGCCTCCATAGGCTGCCATTATGTGTCTGCAAATGGGTACCTTGCCTTTAAGAGTCTCCAGAGACCCCCGGTACCACATGAGGCACAGCCAGAGGCATTTACTTTCAGCTCTTTTTTCCGGCTCCTGGTAGCAGGACCCTGGAGCATTGAGCTCTACCTTTTTTGGTATTTCATATCAAATTGGTGATTATTTCTTGACTTTAGCAGTTTCACTCGACGTCTTTGGCTTTTAGCTAACTACTGCTGTAGTTTTTTGGCAGTATTTCTGCTGTTTTCTTGGCAAAATGCCATCTCTATTTGACAAGTGCCCTGAATGATGTAGGAAGAAGGCCAAGTCAGATTCCCACAGGGTTTGTATCCTGTGTTTGCCTGTGTCCCATGTTCCTGACACCTGTGCCATTTGTAAGACCTTCTCCAGGCGCACCCTGCGTGACAGGGAGAAGATTCGGCTCCAAGGCATGGAGCAGAGGAAACAGAAGGCAGCGTCTTCAGCCTCTGGGAAAGGAGAGGGTAAGTCCTCTACCAAGTCCCATGCTTCGACCTCTGGGGGGCACCCCAGTGGAAAAACGGCAGAAAAACAATGCCGTTCCCCGTCGACGTCGAGAACGACTACGTCGAGAGCAGGTATGACTACAATATGCTCTCCATCGACCCAGGGTTCTGGGTCGAAGCGGCGTCTACGTTCAACGTCGAGAAGAACGTCGAGGTCGCCATCGAAGGGGTTCCCGCGTTCGACGTTGACACAACGAACATTGCCGTCGAGACATCATCTGCGTCGATCTGGGTCTCACAAGCGGCGGTCGCCGCTGAAGCCGATCACCATCTACGTCAACGTGAAGATCGCCGTCGAGGAGGAAGTCGACGTCGAGGAGAGAATCAAGGAGAAGGTCGACGTCGATACCGGCGTTCGACGTCGAGGTCCCGTTCCGGGTCTCGCTTAGTGGTGAGCCTATCGTCGTCGACAGGGACTTTGCATTCCAGACGACGTCGACGATCGACCTTGAGCAGTGGATCAACGTCGAGGGGGACTGATGGAGAATCTAGGGCCCCTTCCTCACGGCCCCTCGTAAACGAAGGAGGTTGGTCTTGTCTCCCAGTTCAGAGCATTCACTTACCTACTCACCAAATGGGTCTCCTCCTGCTCCACTTCCACCGGTGGTCTCACCAGGAATACCACAGCCACCACCAAGTCCTCCTCCTCCACCTCCGCCTCCAGATACTCCTCCACCTCCTCTGCCTCCACCAGCGATTCCTCCATCACCATCACCACCGCCTCCTCCTCAACCTCAGCCTGGGCCTGTGGCTCCTTAGCCCACACGCCCTGTGGAACCTCGACGGCCAAGAACACGGTCTCGTTCGAGACATCGGTCACATAGACGCCACCGGTCTTCTACAAGATCATGTCGTCGCCATTATGAGAGGTCTCGGTCCCGGCATACAAGGGATACATTTTCCATGAGTACAGGGAGGTACGCTTACGGCCTCTCCCCCGCAAAGGTTGTCACCGGTTGATGACATTTCTACCTTCCAGGAGGTTCTGGTCAGAGGGGCTACGAAACTCAACATTACCCTGTCTACCCCTGTGCAGCCGACCTCTGTGATATTTGAGACCTTGCAGAAGAGACAGACATCGCGTCTGTTGCTACCGTTGGTGCCGGGTCTGGAGGAGCCAGCTATGGACTGTTCCTTATGCCGTCTTCTATAAAGTCTGCACCCTCAAGGTTGCACAAGGAGTATCATCTGCCTGATTCGGATCCTGACTTCCTCCCGCTGGACCCCACTCCAGACTCGGTGATAGTGGTGGCTGCACGGAAACAGCATGCTACGGCTCCGACCTCCACAGTGCCACCGGATAAAGAGAGCCGTAAGCTGGATTCAGTGGGCAGAAAGGCTTGTAACACCACAGCGACTTCCATGAAGGCGGCGAGCTCTACAGCCTTGCTGGGCCGTTACGATAGATCATTGTGGGAGTCCCTTCAGCAATTTGTGGATCTCATACCCAGGGACAAGAGGGAAGACTTCCTGGAGATTGTGAATGAGTGCCTGATGGTCTCTAACCAAGTCATCAGCGCTGCAGCGGATACTTCCCTTCTGGCAGCCCACGGGTATTGCCATGGTATCGCTCTACGACGTCATGCTTGGCTTCGTCTTACATCACTGAAGCCTGAGGCGCAGCAGCGAATCTCCAATCTCCCGATCTCTGGCACAATGCTCTTTGGTTCCCACGCGGACGACAAGATGGCCCGCATGAAGACCGAAATGGAGACGTTGAAGGCTGGAGGTTTGGAGAAACCTAAAGAACATGTAAGACCTTCCGTCCTTTCCAGAGGCATTATTCCTCTCAGAGGTTCCAACGGTCTCAGGGTCGTCAGTCCAACCAACAGCAGCAGTTCCAGCGCTCCTTTCAGCCGTTTCAAAAACGACAACAGCGAGGAAGATCTGACCAGCAGTCTGGACAGGGGAACAAGGCTCCCACTGGTCTGAAGCCCTGAAGAGTTTCTTCCCCCTCATCCATTGTCCACTCCGGTGGGGGAGGGGGAAGGGGAAGTATTCAAAATCATCTGGCAGAGTGGCAGAAAATAACTTGGGACACTTGGGTGATGAATATTGTTCGCAGCGGATCCTCGATACGTTTTATAAGCCCTCCTCCATCAATCCCTCCAAGTCGATCAAGATACATGCTGCACGAGTTGCGGAAGGAGGCCAACACCCTCCTAGAGAAAAGGGCGGTAGAACCTGCCCCTCTAAATCAAAAAGGAACAGGGCTGTATTCACGGTTCTTTCTAGTCCGCAAGAAAGACAAGAACGAGTTCAGACCCATTCTCGACTTACGACAAGCCAACAAATGGGTTCGAAGAGAAAATTTTTGGATGTTGTCCTTGCATCAGATCTACCCTCAACTTCATCAGGGAGACTGGCTATGCGCAATAGATCTGCAGGACGTGTACTTTCATGTGCCCATAGCAAGGAAACATTGCAAGTTCCTGCGTTTCACAGTGGGTAACAACCATTATCAATACTCCTTGCTGCTCTTCGGCCTGAAGTCAGCACCTAGGACTTTTTCCAAATGCATGGCAGTGGTGGCTGCGCATCTGAGGAGGAACAAAATATTCGTCTGTCCATATCTGGGCGATTGGTTGATCAAAGCAGCTACGTTTCAGGAAGCGCAACTGCATTTCAATCGGACTTCCAATCTCTTACTTCTTTTGGGACTTCACATCAACCTCGCGAAGTCTGTCTCAACTCCTGTTCAGTGTCTTCAGTACCTAGGAGCTACTATCGACACACGTACAGCAAGCGTGTCCCCTTCGGAGGAGAGACACTTATCGATCCTTCGGAGGGCTCAAGCTTTTATGATCATGCCCGCACCAACGGTGAGGAAAGTATAGTCTCTCCTGGGTTCGATGGCGTCATGCATCTCCCTCACTCCGAATGCACGTCTCCATATGAGACCCCTGCAAGAATGTCTGGAGGATCAGTGGGACCAGACACTGGGAAGACAGGATTCAACTGTCGCAACAGGCTCGTCAGTCCATCCGATGGTGGTGTTCTCCACGCAATCTCCTCCGGGGGATCCCCTTCCACAAGGAGATACTCACACAAATAATAGTAACGGATGCTTCTCTCCATGGATGGGGTGCGCATTTTGGCTACCTACAGATATAGGGCGCATGGACTCTGAAAGAAACCAAGTACCACATCAACTTCCTGGAACATCGAGCAGTCCATTGGGCGCTGAAAGCATTCCAGCCGTCGTTTCACTCCAACTCCCTGCTTGTTCAGATGGACAATACAACAACGATGTTCTGCCTCAACAAGCAGGGGATCTTTATAAAGGACGGGGTAACCCAATATGGTCAAGGACCTGGGTAATGTATATTACAAAAAACAGTGGTCCTGGACCTATATTCTGAATGAATTAATCAAATTGCTTCGTATTTTATGGTTGAGTTAACCACAACATTAGATGAATTAATACAATAAACAGAAGACAAACGACCTCGAAGAGAATTCATCATGTATTTATTCAATGATATATTGGAAGAGTGCCATCCATGTGATATTTAAACAAATGAATTAATCAAAAAAGAGAGGTTGCACCAGAAGGGATGTGCAGTGAAAAGGAGAGGGTGCTCAAGTGTAAGGAAATCAGAGGAAAGAATATTTCAACATTTTATCCGAAATTGAATATGTCGGGGCAAGAGGGCACGGCTACAAGTCACCGTCCTAAATGGTCTGTCCCAATGTCTTTCATAGGATCCTTGGCTATTGTTCAAACACAGAAATTAATTCTGATTCAGCACATTGAAGAGGATATTTCGGGTACAGACTGGATTCAAAGAGGGGCGTCGACGTTTCGATCCGACTTGCGACCATAAGGGAAATTAAACTGCCTCGGTCTTGCGGATCTTCATCAGGACTGGGCCTGGGCAACCTAAAAGGCAATTGGCGCCGATTAGTAGGTCGTTGAATTAAAAGGAGTTTCTTAAAAACAATAAAAGGTTTACAGGGGCTCACCTATCAGTTATAGGCGACGTGAATTCAAGGATTCAGCCTTGGAGTCCAGTAGATTGAAATCAACCTTTAAAAGACAGATGTGATCAATGTGGGATCAGTTAATTTTAACTATTAGTTCTGGATTCAGAGAATTAATTAAATTAATTACCTTGACATTCAATGTCCAAAAATGAACCACCAGAGGTTTCAAGGGACAAATCCAGCAAACTGTGTAAACAAAAGGAGAGCTAGGTTGTAGCCTCTGTGCAGGTTGAATGGTACAATTTGAAACGTTAAGCACACTACCACAGCGACCCATTATGTCTAGTAGCTAGCGGTCTAAGGCTGGAAAAGGGGCTTAAAACTCATAGCGTTCGGCTTTTAGTGGAGAACAATCTCAATTGGTCAACTAAGGTCGTCTCACAGCGGTGAAAGGGTTCCAGACGCAAGTGAGAACTGAGCGCAATGATCGGCACGGCCGTGTCTATGATATCAGATGCAGGAGAGGAACTGAGCACATTAATTGTCACGGCCGCGTCTGTGATAATAACCCCGCGATGGGCTGAGGCGGGGGAGTTTTAGAATAACTTACTGTTCGGCAATAAGGTTAGGGCGGTCCACTGGGGTTCCGTAAATTTCTTTGAAACAGCGCGCCTCGTCAGTACGCGGTCGTCGCTGTAGGAGTCAGGCACGAATGAACGCGGGAGGTGAATGATGCGCACGTTAATTATAACGTTACCGGCAGCGTCAGGCAGTACGTGACCGGTGTGGGTGTAAGAAGGGAGGAAAGACTTCCGAAAAGGTAGCGAAATGACACAGCAAAGGACAGCAAGATATATACAATTACATACAGAGTTACAGTAGCACAACCAATGTTACAATTGTGAAGTACCTAAGCAAACAATATTAGACCGACCTCACAAGAAGCAGAGTTACAATAGCACAGACAATGTTATAATGAACGGACCTAAGCAAACAAAATTAGACCGACCTCACAAGGAGGTATGGCAAAACCACAGTATTGCAATTACATGAGGGCCATAAGAATGGAACATTTAAAATAATTACAAAAATTACAAAACGATTCAATACATGGTAGACATCAGAGCCCTAATGTCTAACCCAGTCAGATGGAGTCTAAGGGGATACAATTAATTTAGTAGTTCGGGAACATTGAGACCTGTCTACTGATCTCCTCAAACTCGTTAAGGCCTCGGGTTACTGTATTAAGAGAGTGTATCCATTTACACTCCCGTTTATTGAGTGTTATACTGAAGTCTCCCCCTCTGGGGTTTGGGCTAACCTTTTCTATGACCCACCATTGAAGGCTGTTGGCTGCATGGTCGAACAGTGTAAAATGTTCCACTAGAGGGGCACCCTGTACTTTGCAGCGAATACGGCTACAGTGTTGTAGTATGCGGCATTTGACTTTTTGTATTGTTTGCCCAACATAGATAAAACCACAGGGGCATTGGATAGCATAAATCACCCCGCTCGTATTACAATTGCTGTGTTCCTTTAAGCTGTACGTGCACCCATTATATGTGAAATCAGTTGTTTCTTTTGACATAGAGCAGGCCTTGCAGCTACCACACTTATGATGGCCATGGATAGGTGGGAGACCCCATAGAGTAGTCTGTGTATCAATCCTGGGAGTGTCTAACATGGAACTAACCACATTGTCCCTAATATTCTTGGCTTTTTTGAAAGCATGTAGGGGCAGTGGTATGTTTTTTAACTCATCGGAAACCAGGTGCCAGTGTTTATTGATTACCTTCTTGATGGCGTTACTCTTTGTGTTAAAGGTAGTGACACAAACCAGGCGTTCATCGTTATTCTCCATTCTGACCCTTGGGCTCAGCAGAAGGTCCCTAGGATTGTGCCATGCCCGCTTACGTGCCTTTTTCAGTAATCTAACGGGGTAACCTCGTTCACTTAATCTAGCAAGGAGACCCGCCGACTCTTCAAAGAAGTCCTCTTTTTTGGAGCAGTTTCTCCTAAGTCTAAGGAACTGGCCAAAAGGCAGATTGTCTCGTAAATTACGTGGGTGGTGGCTTGTGTATCTCAACAGGGTGTTCCGTTCACTGGTTTTTCTATACAGACCAGTGTGCAATCTGTCTGATTGTGCATTTATGGTAATGTCCAGGAAGTTGATAGTCGCCCTGTTGAAGTCAAGGGTAAACTGAATGTCGGAGGAGCAGGTGTTAAGCCAATGGTGAAAAGCAATCAGTTGCGCTTCCTCCCCTTTCCAAATCATAAGGACGTCGTCTATATAACGACGCCACAGCATGATGCAATCTCTGTATTGGTTGTAGTCATTAAAGACAAAGCATCGTTCGTATTCATGCATGTATATGATTGCTAGATTCGGAGCGAAGCTAGCGCCCATAGCCACGCCTTTTGTTTGCAGGTAGTAGTCACCCTGGAATGTAAAAAAGTTTCGTGTCATGGCAATTCTTAGAAGCTCAATAATGAATTCAGTAGGAACCCTGTGTGGTGTTGTACGGTTGTTCAGTACTGACTCAATACATGTAAGGGCAGTGTCCTGTGGGATATTCGTGTACAATGATGTTATATCCATTGTAACCAAGATATTAGTCGTGGGGTCATGAGGACGCCCATCAACTAGCTGAATTGTTTGCATCGTGTCTCTTAAATATGTGGATGTGTCTTCAGCGATAGGTTTTAGGAACACGTCAACATATTTGCAAAGCGGCTCCAGGATGGAGCCACAACCAGAAATTATCGGTCTACCAGGTGGACACTCCAACCGCTTATGTATTTTGGGAAGAGTATAGATGGTTGGTGTGCGGGGATGTTTATTATTGAGGTAATCATACTCAGGTTTTTTGAGGATACCTAGCTCCAAAGCCTCCTGTGTGGTACGTCTGATTATGTTAGTGATTTCTTGGGTGGGGTCCCTCCTTAGTTTTTTGTAATTTCCTACCACAGACAATTGTGCGAGAATCTCTTTCTTGTAATCCTCCACATTTTGCACCACAATTGCACCCCCCTTGTCAGCTGGTTTTATGACTATTTTGGTGTTTGTTTTAAGGGAATCCAAACCTTCCCGTTCCGATTTGCTGATGTTGTACTTGACATATTGTCGGTTCGACAATATTTTATCCACATCCCTCAATACCACCTGTTCAAACGCTAGGGACCTTCTGCTGAGCCCAAGGGTCAGAATGGAGAATAACGATGAACGCCTGGTTTGTGTCACTACCTTTAACACAAAGAGTAACGCCATCAAGAAGGTAATCAATAAACACTGGCACCTGGTTTCCGATGAGTTAAAAAACATACCACTGCCCCTACATGCTTTCAAAAAAGCCAAGAATATTAGGGACAATGTGGTTAGTTCCATGTTAGACACTCCCAGGATTGATACACAGACTACTCTATGGGGTCTCCCACCTATCCATGGCCATCATAAGTGTGGTAGCTGCAAGGCCTGCTCTATGTCAAAAGAAACAACTGATTTCACATATAATGGGTGCACGTACAGCTTAAAGGAACACAGCAATTGTAATACGAGCGGGGTGATTTATGCTATCCAATGCCCCTGTGGTTTTATCTATGTTGGGCAAACAATACAAAAAGTCAAATGCCGCATACTACAACACTGTAGCCGTATTCGCTGCAAAGTACAGGGTGCCCCTCTAGTGGAACATTTTACACTGTTCGACCATGCAGCCAACAGCCTTCAATGGTGGGTCATAGAAAAGGTTAGCCCAAACCCCAGAGGGGGAGACTTCAGTATAACACTCAATAAACGGGAGTGTAAATGGATACACTCTCTTAATACAGTAACCCGAGGCCTTAACGAGTTTGAGGAGATCAGTAGACAGGTCTCAATGTTCCCGAACTACTAAATTAATTGTATCCCCTTAGACTCCATCTGACTGGGTTAGACATTAGGGCTCTGATGTCTACCATGTATTGAATCGTTTTGTAATTTTTGTAATTATTTTAAATGTTCCATTCTTATGGCCCTCATGTAATTGCAATACTGTGGTTTTGCCATACCTCCTTGTGAGGTCGGTCTAATTTTGTTTGCTTAGGTCCGTTCATTATAACATTGTCTGTGCTATTGTAACTCTGCTTCTTGTGAGGTCGGTCTAATATTGTTTGCTTAGGTACTTCACAATTGTAACATTGGTTGTGCTACTGTAACTCTGTATGTAATTGTATATATCTTGCTGTCCTTTGCTGTGTCATTTCGCTACCTTTTCGGAAGTCTTTCCTCCCTTCTTACACCCACACCGGTCACGTACTGCCTGACGCTGCCGGTAACGTTATAATTAACGTGCGCATCATTCACCTCCCGCGTTCATTCGTGCCTGACTCCTACAGCGACGACCGCGTACTGACGAGGCGCGCTGTTTCAAAGAAATTTACGGAACCCCAGTGGACCGCCCTAACCTTATTGCCGAACAGTAAGTTATTCTAAAACTCCCCCGCCTCAGCCCATCGCGGGGTTATTATCACAGACGCGGCCGTGACAATTAATGTGCTCAGTTCCTCTCCTGCATCTGATATCATAGACACGGCCGTGCCGATCATTGCGCTCAGTTCTCACTTGCGTCTGGAACCCTTTCACCGCTGTGAGACGACCTTAGTTGACCAATTGAGATTGTTCTCCACTAAAAGCCGAACGCTATGAGTTTTAAGCCCCTTTTCCAGCCTTAGACCGCTAGCTACTAGACATAATGGGTCGCTGTGGTAGTGTGCTTAACGTTTCAAATTGTACCATTCAACCTGCACAGAGGCTACAACCTAGCTCTCCTTTTGTTTACACAGTTTGCTGGATTTGTCCCTTGAAACCTCTGGTGGTTCATTTTTGGACATTGAATGTCAAGGTAATTAATTTAATTAATTCTCTGAATCCAGAACTAATAGTTAAAATTAACTGATCCCACATTGATCACATCTGTCTTTTAAAGGTTGATTTCAATCTACTGGACTCCAAGGCTGAATCCTTGAATTCACGTCGCCTATAACTGATAGGTGAGCCCCTGTAAACCTTTTATTGTTTTTAAGAAACTCCTTTTAATTCAACGACCTACTAATCGGCGCCAATTGCCTTTTAGGTTGCCCAGGCCCAGTCCTGATGAAGATCCGCAAGACCGAGGCAGTTTAATTTCCCTTATGGTCGCAAGTCGGATCGAAACGTCGACGCCCCTCTTTGAATCCAGTCTGTACCCGAAATATCCTCTTCAATGTGCTGAATCAGAATTAATTTCTGTGTTTGAACAATAGCCAAGGATCCTATGAAAGACATTGGGACAGACCATTTAGGACGGTGACTTGTAGCCGTGCCCTCTTGCCCCGACATATTCAATTTCGGATAAAATGTTGAAATATTCTTTCCTCTGATTTCCTTACACTTGAGCACCCTCTCCTTTTCACTGCACATCCCTTCTGGTGCAACCTCTCTTTTTTGATTAATTCATTTGTTTAAATATCACATGGATGGCACTCTTCCAATATATCATTGAATAAATACATGATGAATTCTCTTCGAGGTCGTTTGTCTTCTGTTTATTGTATTAATTCATCTAATGTTGTGGTTAACTCAACCATAAAATACGAAGCAATTTGATTAATTCATTCAGAATATAGGTCCAGGACCACTGTTTTTTGTAATCAACAAGCAGGGGGGCTCCAGATCTCGAGTGCTGTCTCAGGAAGCCCAGGCCATCTGGCACTGGCTGTTAGCCAAGAACCTGACCATCACGGCAACTCACCTTCCAGGTGTTCAGAATGTTCAGGCAGATGCGCTCAGCAGACTCTTTCACGAAAACCACGAATGGGTCTTAATTGACGAAGTGGTGCAAGACATTTTCGACAGATGGGGTACTCCAGAAGTTGATCTGTTTGCTACTGCAGAAACAGCAAATGCCACGACTTCGCCTCCAGGTTTTACCAACCGGGGACTCTGGGGAATGCCCTATGGATCAATTGGTCAGGCGGCTTTCTCTACGCTTTTCTGCCAATTCCCCTGATTCCGACAGTGCTGATCAAGCTCTCCCAATCACGGGCTAAGATGATCCTCATTGCTCCGGAGTGGCCCCGGCAGTGGTGGTTCACAGACCTACTCCACCGGTCTCTCCTGCCACATCTCCAGCTGCCATGCAGGCCGGACCTTCTGACGATGTTCGGCGGACAGATGGTCCACCCCAACCTCTCGTCGTTGAATTTGGCAGCATGGCTCCTGAGCTAGTACAGTACGGACATTTCATGAACAAAGCAAACCCAACGACGGACCAAGGTCAAGCACTTGGATTCCAACTATTTTCCTTCCTATTGAAGTACACTATGTCTGTGTACGTGGTGCAACAACTTCCAACATCCGTCGTTGTTAGATGCGGGACAGGACAAAACGTTTTTAACACAAAGGAAGGTGCACTCAAAAAGACAAAGTCCAAAATGGTATATATTCAAAAGAATTTTTCTTGGTCTTCTTATTTATTAAAGCGAATGCCAGCCAACGCGTTTCGTTCCTAAAACACAGGAACTTCTTCAGGGCTGAAATCAATACATAAAACAACATATATAAACAAATACATATATATACACAATACATTTACATCACAACATATAAAAATAACAATAACTTAGAAGTCCACAATAACCACAAAACAATGTTATATACAAAACCAACCTAAAATACAACATGTATATACATACATATTAAAGAGTTAAAAATTCTGTAAGTGTAAGCTTTTCCTGATTTCTGTAATTCTGTCTCAAAATTTAAAAGGCAAGAATTGTGTATACCAACTATATATATCAAAAGAGAATAATAAGCGGAGAAGAAGAGACAGAAAAGAGAAAAGAAAAACAGAAACAAAACCAGAAAAAATAAAGAGAACTCAAAATAGCAGAGGCAAGTACTAACAGAAACAGGAAGCAAAAGCATTATCATAGATGTCCAAAAGTATATCAATCTAATAAGAGAACTATAACTCAATCCAGGCTAGAGAAACAGAGAAAGGGAAAAGAACAACAACAAGGGGTTGGGCTCACCACAAAGTAGATAGCACGAGAGAAACCTTATTCCATATTCTTTGAATCCGGCAATGATCAAATCATAATGACGTATCACACATTTGGTGAATAATAGCACGTCTGAAATACAAATGTAAATATAAGCAGCCCCATAATATGGTGGGCACACCAGACAGCAAGTACATCTAGAAAAAAGAAGTGTATGTGCATGACCTAAGTATATGCCTAAAAATCTGAGGTCATCAGACAGGACACTCACCCGCAAGTTTAAAAGTGAACGCAAGATCTCATATAAAGATAAAATCATGTATTGTAGACAATATTCACTCAAAGTGGAAAGGAATCCATTGTTGGATCAATAATTCTGGAAAGGGAAAAACAAAAAAAAGGGGGGGGGGGGGGGAGTTGTTTAATCCCACCACGAAATATACATATAACATTCAAAAATTTAAAGCGCATATTAATCGCTTCAAAGTTAAATATGCATATTAGCACATATATGCACCCAACATAAATTGTTGATAAGAAACTAAAATCATAAACTGAAACACCAAATTCATGAATTCAGAAAGTGGCCATAAGTGCGCATTAAGACATATATATCCATCTAAGTGGCCTTCCAGAGAACTGCTTTGCAAATAATCAGCAAATACCAATAAAGTATGTCGGCGAAGTTTTGAGTATTACATGTTATGAGGCCATGTCCAGTTATCACACCCACGTGTGGTCCTCGTAAGGAAAAGGCCTTAACCATATCCCAAAGAGGAACCACACGGGGTCCATGTGTGACGGGAGCACTCGTGAAAATATATATACAAACTCCGATGTAAGGAGAAGCCATTACGTGAAGGGAATACATGAAAACATTCCCCATAACCCAATGGTTCAAATGCAATGACATTGACCTAATATTTAAGTTATCGTGTGGCGCAATTTTCCTAAAGGGCACACACAAAGCACATATTGCACCCAAGAATAATGGAAACCGCTGTCCGCCCATTGCTACGAGTTATGGCGGAACAGCGTAAGTCTTTGCAAATAAATACGCCCAATATACGAACCAATCAATCATTTACAAGTCAAGCGAGCGTGTGCTTGAACGGTGTAAGTCTTTGCAAATAAATAAACCAAATACAAGAACATTTAATCATTTACAAGTCCAACGAGCGTATGATAGAACAGCCCACCCTACGTTAACACAGTGCGGACCCGTGGGTGTATGCAAATCAAATGCCAAATGCGAGAACCAGCTTATTAAGAACAGATCAAAATCCGCATAACACAAGCGCCCACCCTACATAACAACAAAGCGGACCCATATGAGCGGACTCACCTAATTATTCAGAAAAGTACCGACGGCATGATAACCGGCAGGACAGCAATACAACAAACAGACCCACATCTTGAGGTCGGTTTAAATAAACCGGCCAAACGTTGCCGTGCGTGCTCCAGCAGTGTAGAAATAGAAAAAGGTTAACAGACAAGGTAAATGGCGCCGCCATCTTGGAATGTACGTATTTGGTCAGAAATCAATGGCAATCTAACATAACCCCTTATAATGGTGACACGTCAATGTCCTGTAAGGGAAATAACCAACCTAATACTCAAAGATTCGACAGTACGGACATTTGAATCTCCCTCAGGACTGTATGGAGATACTGAAAGAGGCAAAGAGACCATCCACACGCACGTCTTAGGCGTATAAATGGAAGAGATTTTGCATCTGGTGTGCTTCTAAGGACTTCGATCCTACCTCCTGTAAGGAAGATGTCATCCTTCCTTACTTGTTACACTTGGCGCAATCTGGCCTTCAGTTCCATTCGATCAAAGTTCATCTGGCAGCTTTGACTGCATATAGGAAATGTCCTTCACAAACTTCCTTTTTTTAAATCCCAGTCATTAGAGATTTTCTTGAAGGATTGAAGAAAGTGTTTACTACCATCAGGCGTCCTTCGCCCCCTGGGAGTTTTATGTAGTCTTTTCACGACTGATGAAGGAACCGTTTGAACCCATTCATAAGGCTTCTCTTCAGCATCTGTCCTGGAAGACGGCTTTCCTTGTGGCCATTACATCTGCCCGCAGGGTTAGCGAACTTCAGGCTTTATGTTGTAAAGAACCTTATACAGTCTTTCATTCCTCTAAGGTAGTTATGAGGACGCAACCTATGTTCCTTCCTAAAGTTGTGTCGGAGTTTCATGTAAACCAGACTATTACATTACCTACATTTTTTCAAAATCCATCTTCTACTGCGGAGAGGTCACTGCAACCAGCTATTTGTAAACTATGGCTCGAACTGGTCTAGCTACCTCTAAACAATCCATTTGTAGGTGGATTGTTTCATGTATTCAGCTGTGTTATCAAAAAGCAAACAGACATTTGATTAGTAAGCCTAGGGCTCACTCTACTAGAGGTAAAGCCGCTACTACCGCTTTACTTCGTAATGTACCTATTTCAGAAATCTGTAAGGCTGCCACTTGGAAGTCAGTCCACACATTTACAAAGCACTACTGCCTTGATACTGATGCTAGGGCAGATGCTTAGCAGATGCTTAGGTTGGACAGGCTGCACTTTGAAATCTATTCGCACAATAGTGCGGTTGTCCTCTGTTCTGGCGCCGCTGGTGAGTTGTTTTGGGGATGGTCTTGCTAGTCGCGGGGGCTTTAACATTAGCTGAGTAGAGTGCCTCGGTACCTCCCACTGAATCAGGAGAGCCCGAGGCACAGACGGAGAGGTAAGAGGCGCGGCACGCGCTGCCCTGTAACCGCTGTGTTTTTCTGTGTATTTCTTCGTCACACAGACTTCGCGACAAGCTTAGAAACACGTTCTCTTGTTTATGTAATCTACCCGCATCGGGGGAAGGAGAACTCCTTTTCTCGCTATACCTTCTAAACTTGGCACGGCCTGATTTTTACCAACTAATAAAGAGCGGCTACTGCGGCAGTAGAGACCCACTCGGTGAGAACGAGTGCCCTTGTTCATGCTATTTTCCAGCACCGGGAGAAGGAGAATTTCTTTCTTCACAATACCTTCTAAACGTAGTACTGCCTGATCTTTAACCAACAAATAAAGAGCGGCTACTGTGGCTGTAGAGACCCGCTGGTTAAAGACCTGCTCCAGCATTCTTACAAACAGAGCCTTTTTGCTGTGAATAACTAAAGGCTTACCGTGCATAGATATTTCTACAACACAGGCACGGAAACGCTTTACTAACCGAGTGTGTCTTGAAATTATGTTTGGGTTATTCTCGCAACATTCTTACAACACAGGAATGAATATATAGCAATGTGGTGTAGGCCCATATAGATTTAAAAGACAGCTCACTATTTGGTTGCACCTAATACAGATCTAAATGTATCGGGCATGCTAACGCAAGGCCATTTTTAGGAATACAGTGATGTTATCTTGTTTTTTGTTTTGCGTTGATATACACATTTGACAAAAAAATGGTCGTGTTCATTAAGTAAAGAACTCTTGCAGACGGTGACTGCATTGACAAAATAGCAATTTGTGGAAATGAATCGCCAAATTGATAACCAAATCTTTTAAGGTGTGTTTTTAAGTGTGTTCTTTTGGAGAAAGGCATCCTCTATTGAGTAGAAGATTACAAAATATGAAACGCTCACTAATGGGCATAGTAAGTGAATTGAAATTTGTCTTGTGCTCCCCTCAATCGTTATTTCACTTCTCTTACAGAGCAGGGTCTCCCATACCTGAGTTGTTACCGGGTGAGGTGAGGTTTATATCTCATACAAGACAGGTGAGTGCACCGGCTAAAGATTTGATATGACGGTGCAATAAATAGAATGTATTGGGATACATATAGCCAATAGATGATGAATGAGTTATGGTGAGCATTTATAACAATTTTATTATTTCGCAACTAGGATCAGTGTGCTTATCTTTTACAGGTGTGAAGAACACTCCGCTTGTATTGCGGTATTATCATGCAAAAGGTTGTATTCGATGATAATTATTAGCACGTTTCAATAAATTAAGAATGCAGTAGCAATCTATTGTCTAGGTCCTGAAGAAAGCCGGGGCATGTGGCCCTTAAGGCTGAAACTAGTTGACCGTATTGTGAAGCGGCCTATTTGTTGAATGCTGCTTCTGCACTATATTAATAGGATTGGTAGAGATATTTTGTATCAAAGTTAGTTTTTCTCTCCCAAATCCCTTTTAATCTCACTCACATGCACTGCACTGATAATTTCATCACCCAAGCTATTGATATCCACTTTCTTGAAATCTGCAAGGAGGTGACTGAAGTGGTCTCTCTTTTCTTTTCTTTTCCTTGCACTTCCTCCTGCTGTCATTTCTGTGGCCTGGTCGTAATCCGATCCACATGACCTACTTCTGTGATATTGAGGAGTCGTGGTAGGAAGGAAGGATATCTAAGTGATGACACTGACCTCTCTTGGTAGTTGATGGAAATCCTATCATTTCGCGAAGGTCGTTTTTCCTTATGGATTTATCTTTTTTCATTACACTTTTGATACTTGCTGGGTGTTTGTAATCCTGTGTGTTGTGATAACTTGGGTTCTGCTCCCTTTCCCCAGACCACCAGATTCTTTTGTAGTTGTTACTTGCTAGTCTATTCACATGATTATGACTCTACACGGAAATCCCCTACAAGAGAAGGAGTACTTTCTTACCTGTAACTCCAGTTCTCTTGTAGGGGTATTTCCGTGATAGTCATAAGCAACCCGCCCTCCTCCCCGGTGGCAGATACAGATGTCCCCAAGACTCAGCAGGCTCTGCTTATTTACGCCTTCAAAAAGAAATGAAAGTAAATGCCTCTGGCTGTGCCTCATGGGATACCGGGGGTCTCTGGAGACTCTTAAAGGCACAGTACCCATTTGCCGACACATAATGGCAGCCTATGGGGGCTTCTCTATCCATTCCTTTCATCTCTATCATGAAAAAGAGTTTTCTGAAGGAGAGATTTCTATGTGTAAAACTCAGTAAATTACTAAACTTAAAGTTAAACTGGCTATCTTTTTCACTTCAAGATGAAGTAATGGCCAATGTAGCCTAGTTTATTAGGCTGCATTATTGTCTTTTTTTCTCTTAAGTGTCCTTACAGGCCTTCCTGAAGAAAGGCAGAAGATGACAACTTAAGAAGATATATCTAATGAAGTGCTCCGGGGTCCACGCACATGGGTGGGACTATTCACATGATTGACTATCCCGGAAATACCCCTACAAGAGAACTGGAGTTACAGGTAAGAAACTACTCCATCTCGACGACTGGACTGGCAGTTAAAGGCGGGCTCGCCTCAGGCAGTCAACTCCCACCAGACTACGGCCGACCTCCTGCATTCGCTGGGATTCTCCATCAGTGTGCCGAAGTCGCACCTGATTACCTCTCAGAAGCTCCTCTTCATCGGAGCGGTTCGGGACACGACGCGGTTTCGGGTCTATACTTCCGAAGAGTGTGTCCGGGATATTTGGGCTATGATTCCGATCTTTCAGCCTCTATCCTGGGTTTCAGTCAGGATGACCCTGAGGCTGCTGGGTCTCATGGCCTCCTGCATCCTGCTGGTCGATCATGCCAGATGGCATATGTGGGCTCTGCAGTGGGACCTGAATTTCCAGTGGGCGCAGCATCGAGGGAATCTGTCAGATTGCGTCCAGATCTCGAAGGGCACTGCACAACAACTGCAGTGGTGGCTCACGAACCAGGATCGGGTCAATGTCACTCCCTTCCCCAACCAGAATACATGGTGGTGACGGACGCATCCCTTCTAGGATGGGGCGGCTACATGGGAGAGGCAGAGATCAGAGGCCTCTGGTCTCTGGCGGAGTCCGGGCTACATATCAACCTTCTGAAGCTCCGGGCGATTCGTCTTGTACTGAAGGCATTCCTTCCCTCTGTCCGGGGGAAGAGTAGTGCAGGTGTTTACGGACAACACCACCGCCATGTGGTACGGCAACAAACAAGGTGGGGTGGGGTCGTGGACCCTTTATCAGGAGGCCCTTAGTCTCTGGACATGGCTGGAACATCAGGGCATATCCCTGGTGGTTCAACACCTGGCAGGTTATCTGAACGCTAGGGCGGACGAGCTCAGCCACAGGTGCATGATGGATCACGAATGGCGTCTTCACTCGGAGGTGGTGCAAGGTCTCTTTCAACAGTGGGGAGAGCCTTGGTTAGATCTATTCCCCACTGAAGAGAATGCGCAATGTCAGCAATTCTGCACGTTGGAATTTCCAAGGCGGCACTCGCTCGGCGACGCTTTTCATTGCGAGAGGAGTTGCAGTCTGTTGTACGGATTTCTGCCTTTACCACTTCTGCCCAGAGTGCTGAAGAAGATCAGGCGCGATTGGGCCCAAGTCATTCTTGTGGTTCGGGAATGGGTACGAAGAGTCTGCTATCCTGAGCTGCTCAACATGGCCATCGATCCTCTGATCAGACTGCTTTTCGGGAGGATCTTCTGTCGCAGCAGCAGGGGACGGTCCTCCACCCAAACCTGTCCAGTCTCCACCTCCTTGCATGGAGATTGAGCGGCGGCAGTTGACGTCTTTCGACCTGCCTCCTGAAGTCTGTGATGGAATCCTGGCAGCCAGGCGTCCCTCCACTAAGACGGTATACGCCTGCCGGTGGAACAAATTTGTGGCATGGTGCACAGCCAAGGCTGTGGATCCCCTTTCTGCCCCTCTTTCTGAGGTTCTCTTGTTCCTTCTCTCTTTAGCCCAGCAGAGATCTGCTCTGGGCACTATCAAGGGCTATCTTTCGGCCATCTCTGCCTTCCTTTGGCTTCCTGATCAGCCTTCTCTTTTCAAGTCCCCGGTAGTTAACCGTTTCTTAAAAGGCTTAACACATCTCTTTCCTCCAATCCCCTTCGTTATGCCTCAATGGGACTTGAATCTTGTTCTAACCTATTTAATGTGCGCTCCCTTTGAGACGCTTCATAACTGTCTTTTGCGTCTCTTGACTATTAAGATTGCTTTCCTGGTAGCCATCACTTCTGCTAGAAGGGTGAGTGAGCTCCAGGCCCTTTCTTCCAAACCTCCTTTCCTGTCTGTCCATCCGGACAAGGTGGTTCTCAGGACCCATCCATCCTTTCTTCCTAAGGTGGTCACTGCCTTCAACATCAGGCAGACATTACTTTGTCCACCTTCTTTCCGCCTCCGCATCCTTCGAAGGAGGAAGAGAGGCTCCACCGTCTGGATCCAAAACGTGCCCTCTCCTTCTATCTGGATCGCACAAAACAGTGCTGGGTGGATGACCAACTTTTTGTTGGCTACGTGGGCGCAAATAAAGGGCGGGCAGTACACAAGCGGACCATTTCTTGATGGGTCATGTTGTGTATTAAGGCATGTTACTCTCTGGCTAAAAAGGAACCTCCGGTCGGGCTACGCGCCCATTCCACCAGGGCGACAGCAGCCACTAGAGGAGTTCTCTGTCAGGCAGCTACGTGGACTTCGCTGCACACGTTTGCCAAACACTACTGTCTAGACAGCGAAGTCCGGAGAGACGGCTTCTTTGGCCTTTCTGTTCTCCAGGACTTTCTGGTGTGATTTTGGTTCGCAGACCCACCACCGGGGTTGGTATTGCTGGGGTATCTATTCTAAGGTAAGGAATCTATAGCTAACGTGTTTCTTTCAGATGAACAAGTTACTTACCTTCGGTAACGATATATATATATATCTGTAAGAAACATTAGTTAGTTATAGATTCCTTAAAGCCCCACCCATCCTCCCTGTTCTGTGAATTGATTTCTAGGGTTAAGGATATCTTTTCAGGGCCCTAGTTTTGTGCACCAATGGTCAGTATCTTGCATGGCTCTGCGTTTCTGGCGTGGAAAGTCGAGTACAGAACTGACGTCAGCGCACGAGGGCGGCGTCTAAGTAGCTGCCGCAACGTCATCACGGTGACCACGACGACGGACACGGAACCGACCGACACCACCTTCCGACACGCAGAGGTACTGCTGACGAAAAAGCTTTACGGATCCAGTCTGACACCTGGGGGTAATTCTATGTTAAGGAATCTATAACTAACTAATGTTTCTTACAGCTATATCGTTACCAATGGTTTTGTGATCAAATGGCACATACATCTGTTGCAGGCGCATCCACTGTTATGATAGACTTACGGCCAATATCAAATGATGCAACAATTGCTGCCTCACAAATTTCTTTCTTGATAAAATTCAAACATTCCTCTTGTTTCTGCTCCCAAATAAATGCTTGACCCTTCCTCAACAACAATCTTAACACGTCTGTCTTATAAGCAAACCTCTGCACTAACTTTGCATAGTATTCTATGAGGCTCATAAATCATATCAGTTGTTCCTTGTCCCTTGGTCTTGGGGCAAAATCAGTAACTTTCACCAGATTCTTCTTTAGCTTAACTCTGTCAGCCGACGGTGTTTTCCCCTAGTATTTCACTTGTTCTGACAAAAAAACATTTGTCCTTACTCAAAGTAAGACCCACAATCCACTGCAAGGCTTGCTTCAAAATCGTGTTGTGCTCTTCAATAGTTTTACCAAAAATCAGTATGACATCTTAAAAATAGAAAATGGTGTCCATTCCCTGAAAAACTTCTGAAATCATGTGTTGAAAAATGCTTGCCACTGATGACAACCCGAAAGGCATGTGTGTGAACTGAAAAGTTCCTTCCATTGTTATAAACTCAGCGAGTGGATTTGAATACTCAACATTCCCGGTTTGCTGTCAAACACTTGTCTCATGCGTCCAAGATGTCAGATATTGATTTTTTCTCAACTACCATTCCCTGTAAAGGTGCACTGGGATTTATAATGATGTGTAAATTGTATTGATGCACCCCACCCCAAAATTGGGTGACACTGCTCTTCTATGTATACTTTTCCTCGTATGTTTCTACCTCCAAATTCTATGTCAGCATTCATATAGCCCACAATATCAATAACCTCTCCTTAATATCCCGCTGGCAAAATGTTCTTGAGTTGTAATGTTGTACCTCCCCACAGTTGCTCAAATATGGCTTTATGCACAATGGTGTACATTAAACCTGTGTCCATCATAAGTTGCACCTCATGCTCATTTATTCTGGACATTGCTTTGGGTGTATTCCTCCTCTGGTTCTCGTCAAACCCTTCAGCTTCACCCTCTCAGGCATCTCAGCTGGTTCAGTAGATATATCCGAGACACAGGTCACCCTTTCACAGCCTACCCATCTACACATTCTTGCAAAGTACCCAAGACGGCCAATTCTTCTGCACTCTCTATTATTAGCAAAACAAAACTTGGAGTTGTGGGCTTGACTCGCACTCCCATACTGATTGATTGCAACCCTTATTTTCTTGTTTGGCTGGTGTGTAATTCTTCCCCTTTGCATTGCTGGGTTTCGCTGTAGTAAAGGACTCCCCTCCTGATCTACCTACAGTTCCAATTTCAGAATGTTCACTTCCCTTATTCTTCTTCTCCAGTTCTCTCATGCACAAATCTGACTGCTCTAGCACTTTGGCTATGCTTATGACATCACTTGGTAGACGACTCTCTTAACCTAGCTACAAACTCGTCTGTAGTCTCTCTTACCTTTTGATGTTGTGTATAGGACTTATCCCTTGTCATAACAAGATTCACTTCTTTCGCATAATGAATTTCCTACCTGCGTCTGGCTTCATTAAAGACCTCTTGAATCGGCTGACCGTTTGACTCAGCAGCTGGGGGTAGGTATATAAACACGTTGGCCCTCCTTGCCTACAGCACTCAACAGCAGCGCCTGTTTCCTTGTTGGACGAAACCCCACTCCATCTAAAATTTTCAATGTAGTTGTCAAACATCAAGACTCAATCTTCCCAAGGCATGGGTGGAGAACCCGGTTGCATCAAGAAACACGGTGGTGTAATTACAGAAATGTGCGAAGAGGAGGCTACTGGCAAGACCTCACTGTGTTTACTCTTGGAGGCTTCCATTACTTCCCCCCCCCCCCCCAAAAAAAATAAAAACTACTCTAACCTCCCCCAAAGATAACTATTACCAGAGACATATGGTGTCTTAACATACAGTAACCTGTTAAAAACAAAATGCAGCAGTCATGAAATCTCCAGAATAGTGTGCATATTACTGAGAAGCGTACTGTTAGAAACCCTCTGCAAAGAACCCTTCACAAAGCCATGAAATCTGCAGAAAGAGAAATGCACTGTAATAAGTATTCTTTGAAATGTATCTCACATCATCAAGCGCTATGATTATCTTGCCGTAGATCAAGTCGCAAGGCGTGCGCATCACCACTGTGCGTGCTGAACCGAAGTGCAGTACAAAGGTGTGCGCATCACCATTCCCAAGTACGCACCACAACAAGATTCCTTTGGTCACTCAAGATGGCTGTCATGTTATTTTTCCATGTTATGGCATCTTGCCACTAGACCGCATAGCTTCCTCTTGGTTTAGGACTTCAAGATGGCCACTGCATGTGTATCTGGCGTCAAACATCAGGGGCTGCATAGTGACTTGCTCCAAAAGCACTAGACTGCACACTCTGTTAATGTAGCAGATCTACAATATGGCCCCTGTGTGCATAGTTAGCGTACTATGTCACACCAACCCGTAACACTGAAGTCAAGTGGGCCCTCTGATATGCCCCTCACTTATATATAATACTGTGCTACTGTACACCTATATTCCTGCACCAGCATGTAGTTTTTCTGGAAACTTTTCCATCCTCGTAGGTCCTCCTCCACTCTGCCGTTGTCGTTTGAACACAGCCCAACTCCTCTCAAACTACTCTTGATCCTTCACCGCACTGGCCAGCTGATCATAACCAAAATTGTTGTGAAGTTAACATAGGCACAAACCACAATGATGGAGGTAAGTGGCTTTATTGAAACAGCTCAGAGCAGCCTCTCCCTTACTGGCTAGTGTTCAACTGCCTTCAAAGGAATGCTCGCTCTTAAAACCTAATATGGGATACTGCAGGGTTCCACCACAATGAAGGCATGAGATAAGTCCCATACCAAAAGACTAAACTATATACAACTCATTGTCAAAAAGCAATAAGTCAACCAAGCCAATAAGTTGACTAGTCAAGCTCTATTGGCTTTGCCAATGCATGTTTATAAGTGGTCACTGAGCCGTGCATTCGTACCAGGTCTGTTTTTGTTTTGCTTTTAGAGGGGTGGATGTCACAGCTTGAGCAATGAGCTTGAGCAATGCTTTCAGCGAGTGCATGGAGAATGTCTAGAGAGGTAGAGAAGGTAATACCGTGAAGGATTTAATTCCAGGGTGATTTTGATGGTGTTGGAAAGTAGTTTTTTGTTTAGGAAAAATTGGTAGAGGTGGGGCTGACAATAGGGAATGTGACGTTGAATCTGATGAAGAGTTGTTAGACAAAGGGAAAGTTTGAGGGAGAAAGGTAGCAATTGCTGGCCAAGCTGGAATACAGTGCCTTGAGAGTTGCCTTTTTTTTAACAGAAAGTCACAGATATTGTGTCCTGCTGTGTTTGGCTGCAACAGAAAACTACAACAGAGTTAAATCTGAAAATGTTACCTGGACCTAAATGGGAGGTGAGGAGTGTAAGGATCCGCCTCGCATCCATGCCCACATTGAAAAGAAGAAGGTAGTGAAAGAAGTCACCAATCATACTGAGTCCACCTTACTTTAGTTACTTGTTGTGTCCTGTGGCAGCACACCACAGGTCCCAAACAAAGATTAGCTGTCAACATGGCAAAACACATCTATACTAAGTGCTATATGAATGGCAGTAACGAAACATATTAAACAGTGGTGCACACTTAACGCAACACAACAAGGGAAATTAATCCTTCTGTGACCTTCGGGGAATGAAGGGTTAATGACAAGGTACAAAAAAAAAAACAAGTGCGGTGTGAAAACTGGGAACGGCCAAACCTTTTCTCACTGATTTCTGGAAGACTATACCAGTCTAAATGCGATCACAAAGTTGACTCTGACACACTACTGCGCAAAATGGTTTCCTCCTTTTTGTCCATACACAAGGCATGGACATGACTCTGTATATCGAAAACAGGCAAGTGTTCACTTACTCACTCTGAAGCAAGCACCTGAATCATGTTCACAGCACAGCTCTATGGTGCAAGTTAATTACCAGGTCTCTATGACCAGGAAACACTGGTGCCTTGTGTGTGGGCCATCCTGGTGACCCACCTGAGTTTCTAGCTCTTTTACACTAAAGGGATCCACTTCACTTTCGTTTTGGAATGAACAATGGCGTCCTCTTATTTTACTGTTATTCTCACAAATCAATGTCCACGCTGGATATGGGTGGACACTATTTCACATGTTTATTTTATTTAACAATATTTACATAGACCAGGAGGGATCTCTCCTTTCCAGCAGTTACATCTGCCCCAAATTATGTGTCCATTTCTTTCAATCCCCTTACAATCAGCAGGGGACGTGTTCACATGCTAGTGAAAGTTTTGTTTTCACGAGTAGCGGTAACATCTGCCATGCTATGACTACGCAAAGAGTCGGTGTTCTGCTTTTCAGTCATTTGTTGGATTCTACATGTTAGGGCTCAATCGGAGACTTCCCATGGGGCCTTCTAAATTGGAGATCCCGGTGAGACATCTACATGACCCTAAATTCTGTTTTTCGTTTCTGACACCTGAGTTAGAATAAGCCTCTATTCACCCAATGTGATCTTATTACATTTTCCTGAGATTTCTGGGACCCTCTGGTGTTGGTTTAGTAGCTCTTAACCAATATAGTGGAAATACAGAGGGACTGTGGCCGCTCTCTTGTTCAATATTACTTCCTGTCCGTCACCATATGGGGGGGTCGTTCTTTGTGGAACCATGGTGGATCAGTGGGATTGTGGGCTAGTGATGGTCTCATTATTTGTCCCATGCACATTCTGTGGCATCCAGATTTCTCGGGGTTAGGCCAGACTGGAATGGATCTCGCCATAATGTGAAAAAACCTTGCTTCCAAAATATGGGAGGCCGCAGTCATTCTCCAATGTAAGAATTTTTCTCAGTGTGTTCAATGTCTTACATTGGAGAATGAATGGGACATCCCGAATGATACAATTGATTAGGACCCTTTGATTTTGACCCATCTGGTCCTAAGACGTGTTATATTAAGTGTCTTTCCACTTGTGAACACTTGCTCACAAAAGGTCCTAGAAGATCTCGATATACTGAGGAATAGAACAAGATATTTCTTGCTTATCACGTCCATCAGAAGAACTTCCTTTGGAAGCCCTAAAGAAGCCTTTTTGGATAAACGTGTTGGCTACATTTTAATTAAAGAAGATGGGTTTTAAAAAATAAAGATAAAGAATATAAATAAAGAAATCTCTTCTTATGAAAAAATATGAATCAAGTCGGTGTGTTATGTTAAATCAAAATGTATTGAGTGAATTCTCAGACTGTTGCAACCTAAAAATTGTAGTGCTGAGCCATTTATTTTATGATTGTCTATAGAGTTTCTCCTTTGAGGAAGAGGAGGAGGGCTGGTCTTCCGGACTCGTGCACTCTCTTGATCTGCTACATTGATTCCCACTAAGGTGCTAGGTGCAGTGATTTTTTCCTCGGTATCTTTTTGTAGATTAATCATATGTATATATATTTATAACGTGCAGTTGCAAGCTGTAATCCAAGGTACTTTCTGTATCCTTCAAGCAATTCAATTTTCTTTATTTGTTATTTCAATTTTTAACATAATTAACAAACCCTGTGTGTCTATATTCTATGATCCTTATAACGAGAACTTATGGCAACCGCTCAACATTTTACACAACCACCTCCTTTTCTTGTGTACCCAGGAAAACCTCAGATGAAATGGAGACAATGGTTAAGATTATTTGAAAATTATCTAGTTGCCATAGACGTAATTCACTATAGTCCTGCATGCAAATTTGCAATTGTTATTTGGCAGCCTTGGACACGCTGCTCAGGGAGTTTTTAACAATTTAGCAGCCATACCTGCACCACAGGGAGAGACAAGTGACGCAGCATGGAATGTATATAGCGGAGCCATTGAATGGCTGAGTAAACAATATTCAGATGAACCAAATATTAATGAAAGGCACAATTTCTTTGAGTGGAGGAAAGCGTGGAAAAATGTGTATCAGCACTAAGAGTTCTGGCTGCAACATGTGATTTTGGTACGAATGTTGACACTTAAATCTGTGATCAATTTGTTTTCAGTTGTTACCCAAGGAACATTCAAGAGAGATTGCTTATTTGTAGGAACCGAACATTATTGGAAATCATTGATCTAGCCAAAAGCATTGAGAGATCAATGGCCTCCTTTAAAGCATTAAATCCTGAGACTCCATCAATAGAGGCGCCACACCTGAGTGTGAACAAGTAGGTAAGATTTGTTAAGTTAATGCACGAGGAAAAGAAAATACAGAAAAATAAATCCCAGCTAAGAGGCCCACCTATGCCTGTTTTAAATGTGGATCTAAGTCTCACCTTAGTAACAGCACAATGAGTCCAGCTATAGGAAAACGTTGATTTTTATGCAAAAAAAAACTGACCATTTTCAAATCGTTTGTAAAAGTAACATGAACTCAGTTAAGATTAACAGCTTTGACATTCAAGAAAACACGTACACTGAAAGACTCAGTAATGTTGTGTTAACCATTGAATGTAATGTCCTATTGAGTCCTGGTTTAGTCAAAGGACCTTTATGTGAGGCTAAAATTTGTGATATTCCTTTACAGGTCATGGCGGATTCGGGATCTCATGTTACTAATCTTATAGACACCGCGATAAGTGGGGTAATACTGTAACACTCTGACATGAACCCAAAGGCTTTTGGTGAAAAGGACATCGACACGTTGAGAGATTTTTGTGTCAAGTTTGGAGTGTCTTGGAAGAGTAACAACAACTAACATTATGTTGCAATTAAAGGCAAAGACATCATTGGGTAGAAGTATTTAGCAAAGATGGGTTTATATCTCAAACCAAGTGCGGAAAATTCTGTAAGTGTTGGGGAAATGTCATGCTGATGACACCAACATTGAGAGTATACCCATGTTTATTCAGCATTCAAACACCACAGAGCCTGGGAGAATAGTCAGGTTAAAACCCTACTGCATACCAGAAGCTCAGAGGAAGGCTATAGAGGAGGAAGTATAGAACATGTTGATAATGGGGATAATCTAACCATATGTGAGTGAATGGAACTCCCCAGTGGTTCTAGTTCCAAAACCAGATGCACGAAACACTTTTGTATAGTTTTTAGAGCGGCATATAGAATATATAAGAACTGTTATATGTGACTGCAAAATCATCATTAAAAGCCATGATAAGTAAACACAGATAAGTCTCCTACGCCTTGTTTCCACCCAGCCCTCCACAGGCCCCCACCTGGCATACGGGGTCCACAAACACGGCACATGGGCAGTTGGCCCAATTGGTGTGGCAGTCTCGACGTGGGCCAGAATCTCACACTCTTCATCAAAGAATCACTTGACAGCCCCATCTCCTTCCTGGAAAGTGCCTAGGCCCCACTTACCAGTGTCCTTTTCAGAATCAAAGAACCCTTTTGAAATGCACAACAGAACCATGGTGTTAGAAATGGGATTTCTGGTTGGCTAGGGCTTGCGCCTGATCCAGGCTGAATCCACCACTCAAGTCAGGGCAAGGGAGTTACATGCTGAAGATAACCCCTGCTCACCCCCTTGGTAGCTTGGCACGAGCAGTCAGGCTTATCCCAGAGGCAATGTGTAAAGCGTTCGCGCAACACACATACACAGCAACACACTAGGCACACCACAAAAGAAACTCCACACAAGGTTATATAAAAAATAGCCTTAGTATTATCCAAAACGCATTAGAATCATAATCGCACAATATACACTGTGCTAACTGGAACTAGGCAATATTCACAGGGGACTATATACAGGACCAGGCCAATCGGGCCACGGTCAGAACCATCAGAATGCAGGTAGTAAACATAAAACACAACCAGTAACTACTGGTATAATAATGACCTCAGCATGATCACATTAGGCATAAAACACATTGGGCTCAAACCTCATTAGCATAAACACATTATGTAATAGGCATCACAAACATAAACACATTACGCAATAAAAATGCAGTGCACCACAGTACACTGACCAGGTGCATACATCACCTTAGAAACTGACCCCATGCCATATGTCCTTTCACTGGGGCTCAAATGCCCCTGTTCTCAAAGTCAGGGCGTAAGCCGTGGGCCTTCCACTGGCCCCTTGGCTGCCCATGCAGTAGAAACCACGCCCTTGGCTGCCCATGCAGTAGAAACCACGGTGCGCAATGCGCTGGGGGTGTGGGGTGCAACTCACCCCCTCCTCATGAGGAAAACAAAATGCCCCTGTATTGCAGCTGCCCGCTATCTCTCTTGCGGTGCAGCTGGGAATTAGGCCTGGCACCACTGTGCCTCCTGGGTCCCCACTAGGACTCTGAAATAAAATGGCCCCCAACGATGCAGCTGCCCGCGCTCTCGCTGCGCAGCTGAGATCAGCCCTGGCACTCACTGTGCCCTGAGAACCCCACTGGGACTCTGATGACCAAATGGCTCCCATGTGGCAGCTGCCCGCAACTGCGGTGCAGCTGTGAAAAGGTACTGGCAACCCCGGCGCCTCAGGAGCCTTAGGCACCTACAAAGTGTCTCGCAAGATTGGCTCCGGTGCGGGGAGAGACTCAAGGCAGCTGCCCACTACCACCCGGGGCAGCTGCTACTGCTGGGAAATGATTGCCATTTACATTGAAGATTATGAGAGAGAGGTTGAGAAAAAAGATGAGATGTAAAGGTTTTATAGAGACCCAGAAGTCACTCCTTGAAGTTTCTCTAGTGGTTAAATAGGATAATATTGGATAAGTGTGAAACGACCAAGAGGGTGATCCCAAATGTTTTTTCAAACACTTGGAGTTGAAGGTATTTGGAAGAATGTTGTGTAGGAAGATTAAATTCCTCACTTAGTTGTGAGAATGATTTGAAGTCGCCATTATGAAGAAGTTGGTCTGGGAAGTGAATGCCTGCTGCTTGCCACAAAGGCCAAGATAAAGTGTGATCTGAGTTTTTCCAGAGGGGGGCCTTGTTGTGGATACGCGGATTTGAATCTAATAAACTGTGTCCTCTTTGCCAGGATTTATGCATAGCTGATAAAATTGGGTTTTTGGGGTCAGAACGATTAGTACCACTACCATACAAAAGAGAGAAACCTGAGTCTGTGGATAAAAGATGGCGTTCTATATGAACCCATTGTGGAACATCTTTGAATCCTGGTAACGAATAAGAAAGTTGAGAGATGTGCAATGCGAGGGCATAGTGTTCAATGGATTGGAGGCCAATTCCTCCGTATAGTTGAGATTTCAACTTTGTCACGGCAAGACGAGGTTTAGTTGAACCCCAGATAAAGGTTTTAATCTTGGAATCTATTGACCGGAGTGTGGATAAAGGAATCTGGAGGGGATGCATGTCCAAGATGTGGATGAAGCCCGGAAGAGTGACCATTTTTATCGCTTGAACTCTGCCCCAAAGGGAAAGCCTCAAAGCCTTCCATTTGTCAAAATCTCGCTGCATTTGAGAAATCAGAGGAGTTATATTATCTATAACCATATTTTCTAAACCTTTATTGACTAGAATGCCCAAATACTTAAGACACGAGGATTGCCAATGAAAAGGGAATCCGTGTATAGCTGCTTTTGTAGTTCCATCAGAAATGGGCAATGCCTCACTCTTGTCTCAGTTAATTTTGTAACCCGAAATAGAAGAAAAATCATTGATGATTTGAAGAAGGGATGGAAGAGATCCGGGGAGGTTTGTAAGAGTAAGTAGGATATCAGCGGCATATAAGTACATTTTAGAGTGTCTAATGGGGAGGGGAATACCTGCGATTTCATCAGTTTGGCGAATGGTAGCAGCTAATGGCTCCATAGCTAAAAGGAAAAGGAGGGGAGATAAAGGGCAACCTTGGCGCGTCCCCCTCCGAATCAGGAATGTATCAGATAAAAACCCACCACAGTTCACCTGAGCAGAAGGATTATCGTATAGTAAGCGTACTTTAGTTATAAATTGGTTACCCAATCCCAATCGTTCCAGTACCGTGAAAAGGTAGTCCCATTCGATGCGATCAAACACTTTTTCTGCGTCAAGCGAAAGTGCTAGTGCATCATCTGAAAGGTGTTTAGCCGACCACAGTGCATGGGCCAATGTGTGAAGATGGTTCAGAGAGAAACGCCCCGGGACAAAACCAACTTGATTGTGGTGTATCAAGGATGGTAATACTTTACGGAGGTGGGACGCTAGGATGCTAGCCAAAATGTTAATATCAGAATTTAATAATGAAATGGGACGATAGCTACTGCATAGCAGGGGATCCTTACCAGGTTTGGGTAAGACAGCGATAATAGCTTTATTGTAGATGAAGATACATTATACGCTTCTTGGAATGCAGCATGTAAAGTATCAATAACATTGTGTCCTGCCCATCGATAGAATTTGGCTGGGAATCCATCCTTGCCAGGAGCTTTATGATAAGGTAGGGCAGCGCTAGCATGGAAAATCTCATCTTTGGTGATTTCACCTTCAAGTAGGGCTCTACCATCATCAGAGAGACGGGGAAGGTCCACCTTTGTATGAAAAGTAGACCTCTTATCCAAGTCTATCTGGTTGGTTACCTGGGGTATAGAGAGATTGGTAAAAAGAGGTGAATTCATTGACAATGGCTTAAGGTTTCGTAAGCATATCTCCTCGTGTTGTTTGAATGGCTGGGATAGCCATAGCTGCCTCTCTTTGGCGTAATTGCGCAGCCAATAATCTCCCCACCTTTTCCCACTGTTTGTATTGTCGCCCCGTCATTTTCTGCAGAGCATATTCGGCTTTAGATGTAAAAAGGGTATTTAGGGCCATGCGAGCTTGCTCAAGTGATTTACGATTCTGCAATGTTGGGGTTAGTGTATACAAGCAAGAGTAATTTTGAATGTCGCGTTCGAGTTCTGTTTGTCGCATAACGTTCTGTTTGTTAACAAGTGCTGCATCGCACATTAATTGACCCCTGATAGTGGCTTTAGCTGCAGCCCAAATAGTCCTGCTGGAGGTTACAGAGCCGTGATTAGTGGAAAGATAGTCTTTAAGATGTGATTGTAATTGAGATTTACCCTTTGGAGTTCTATGCCATTGGATGTTCTTTTTTTTTTTTTTTTTTTTTTTTTTTAAAACACTTTATTAAGTTTTCATGAGAAGGAGCATTGGGTTACAAATTGCATTTATCACATTAACCATATAGGCGGTAGGGGAGAAAATGCAGGCGATAGAAGTCAAACCTGTGACTAAATGTTGTAAGTATAGGATTGCAGCCATATATCACCTCTGGATCCCCAGAGGCCCAGCAACCTGGTACATTGTAGCGTATAGTATACCCATCTCTCAGTATATCGTACTCATTGGGGGGGCAGAGCCCGTCGAACATTCCCACAACCCCTGAAACTCCCAAACACACCCTAAACCCACCCCCTATACCAAAACATGCCGCCACTAAAAATCAGTCCGAGTGCCGCAAGGCATTTCCCTAGGGGGAGGGGGGGGGGAGGGGAGGAGGAGGAGAGAGGAAGGGAACCACGTTCCACACCCGTAGTTGGGCTAGGAAGGCAGCCACACCACGCCACTCACAGGGAGTATTAGATAAGTGGAAATTCCCCAGAGGGCTCGGGGGGGGGGGGGGGGCACAGGAGGTTCGACCCTCCCAACCTGCATGCGGCCTCCATCAGCCGAGATACGTCTTCATTTAATGCCAGGGGACTGGCTCCATCAAACCCAACCGTCCACACACATCCCAGCTCACGCAAGGGGACAATGCCATTGGATGTTCATGCGCCAGGGTTTACGCCCTGGTCTAGAGAGTCCCAGTTCAAGGGATAAAAGGACAGGGGAGTGGTCAGACAAAGAAGTTTCCAAGATGCGGGATTCCGTGACCAACTGAACTACTTTTTGTGATGTTAAAAAATAGTCCAAACAAGAGAACGTGCCATGAGTGGAAGAAAAGAAGTTGTATTCTGTATCTGTTGGATGACTAAGACGCCAATGGTCAACTAATCTATTATCCGAAATTACGTCACCTAACAGAGCTCTATCTGCAGCATTTCACCTGTCTAATGGATCTGTTTTTATCTAGAATGGGGTCTTGTTTCAGATTCCAATCCCTGCCAATTGGGTATTGTGATGCATCTATTTCTGTTAATAGACGAGACGACTGAAGAAAGAATTACCTTTTGGTACTTGTCGGGGCATAGACAGACCCTACGCAAATGTGTGTGTCTCCAATTCGCAATTTAGCAAACACATAACGTCCATCAGGATCTGACCATGTTTTTGAGACTGTTACTGGAAGTGATTTGCGAATAAGGATTGCAATTCCACATTTGCGAATAGGGCCATTGTCTGTGGATTCACCCTTTTGAATACTACTGTGAATTACCTTCCCCACCCAATCTCTGCATAGTTTTTTTTCTTTCAATAAAAAAACTTTATTCAGCATATAAACACAATACACAGCACAGTGCCTACAACCACAAGTGGCCGGCAGCTTGATAGCAGATAGGAAGGCAATGGTGTACACAGCGGTTCGCCTACAACCCGCTAAGGGCCGGCCGCGTTGCAGTATTACCGATATGTAATATGATAAACAACAGGACGTAAGTCCCTTTTGAGCTGTTATTGGGACCTTCAGTTAACAGCTGTTACATACAACGTGTACACATTGTGCAGTGGTGAAATCACAGGGTGCAACCTTATCACATCTCATTTCCCAGGGGTGCAATACATCAGATTTTATTGCGTAACCCATCAATGCCGGAGAAACATGGAGGGAGAACCCGCACCACCGCCACCCGCCAGCAGCCCCAGAAGAGGCCACTTTAAATCTGGGAAACTATGTCCCCCATCTGTTGCAGTGTGGGCAAGCCTTATGTAAATGCGATGGAGGATCCGCCCAAATCCGATCGCGACACAACGCACTACCGCTCAAGCAGGGTGCCCTAAGTGGGCGTAGCGCTATGGGATCTATATAATACAGCTATATGATGGTGTTCTATGATAGGGGGTGTGATAACAGGTAAATCGTAAGAGGGCCCCATATATCCACCGGTCGAGACGCTGTAGGCAGAAGCTCCGCATATTGGAGCAGCGTGTCTTGACACTGTACCATGTCTCTGATCCAGTCTTTGAATTTAGGGGCTCTGCCCCTCCCCCCACCTGCAAGCTATCAGTCTCTTAGCCATAAGAAAAGCGACTGTGGCGAATCTGCGGACAGGTTTCCTAACAGTTTTTGTGTAACCCAAAAGTGCCTGCATTGGAGACGGCGTCAATGGTATATCTATCATCTCCGAAATGCCCGAATATACCTGACTCCAATAGTCGGCAATCTCCCGGCATCCCCATGCTACGTGCAAAAAGTCCGCCGCGGGCGCGTGACATCGCCAACAAAGGTCGTCCTCCCGGAGACCTATCTTGTGCATGCGGGCTGGAGTACAATAGAGTCTATGTAGGAACTTATAGTGAATGACCCTGAATCTACTGCTGGAAGAAATTTGTTCGGTTTGTAAACAGAAAAAGTTCCAGAGTTCGTCTGTAATGGGCTCTCCCAACTCCCCCGCCCATCCAGTGCGCGCCTTGCAGGGCCCCGGCTCCGGTGTGGTGTGTAGTGAGTGATAGAGGTTCGATACCGCATGTGCAGGGGTAGCAGCTTAGAGCAAGTGATGTAGAGGGTCTAAAGTGGGCGGTTCGGCTGGAAACGCCTCCGTCAGCGCTCGAATCCCACTACGAAGCCGAATGTACAGAAATGTATCCATGGGAGTGGGTGTGAGGTCGGCGAACATGTGTGTCTGCGACCTAAAGCGGCCGTCCCGATAAAGGTCTCCCCATTTCTTAATGTTAAGTTTGGCCATAAAGTTCTTAAATAATTGTTCCTGCAGAATGGGTAGTAGGGGATGGTATGCCAAGGGAAGCAACGGAGAGTATGCCAATGTCGTTTGGGCTTTTTTCGCAATATGGCGCCATGCTAGGACTGAGCTGGAAACTGTGGTATGATCCGCAGTACGTGTTTCGGGCACACTAAATATGGCGCCTTCCAGCGGGATCGGATACGCCAGCCAATGCTCCACCGCTATCTGAGGCAGGAAGGGCGTGGGGCGAATCCAATAATGCACATAGTGGGCCTGAGCACTGTAATAGTAAAGTTTGAACTCCAGTAGATCAAAGCCACCCTGTGCGAATGAACGAGTCAAGATGTCCCAGCTCAGACGTGGCCGCTTTCCCCCCCAGACCAGTCGGATAAGTTCAGAACGCAAAAGTTTAAAAAAGGACTTGCCCGGATAGTATGGGATATTTAGGAAGAGGTAAAGGAGCTTAGGTAGAACTACCATCTTAATGAGGGATGCGCGGCCTGCAAATGAGAGTGGCAGCGTGATCCATCTGGTCACGCAAGTTTGGATGTGGTCAAAAGCACGGCCATAATTCAGCCGCATCAGTTCTTCACGATCTCGAGTGAGGAGTATGCCCAGGTACCGGACCTCATCTGTGCACCAACTCAGAGGATAATCGAGGGGGAATGGCTGGGCCGCTGTAGTGAGCGGAAAGATAGTGGATTTTCCCCAGTTAATTTGAATACCAGACATGCCAGCAAAGCGAATGAATTCCCTCAAAATGGGGATAAGGTTAGCAGCAGGATCGCGTATGTATAGCGTGATGTCATCCGCGTAAAGGGATATAAGGACTTCCCGCTGAAGGCAGCGCAGAGCCTTGTCCCGGTGGTGTTGCCGGAGCCTGGCAGCCAGCGGTTCCATTGCTATAGCGAACAGCAACGGAGATAATGGGCACCCCCGACGCGTGCCCCTCGATATAGCAAAGGCATCAGATATCCGACCATTTACCCCAACACGAGCTACTGGTTGACGATAAAGGATATCTATCCACTGCGTGAAGCCTATTGGCATCCCCATGTTTCGTAGGATACATTGGAGATAGTCCCATTCTAACGAGTCAAAGGCCTTGGTGGCGTCTAGAAAGACCGCCACCAACGGCAGATCAGGGTCCACATTTTGCAATATGGAGAAAAGCGTACGAAGGTTGTATGAGGTAGCCCTGCCGGGGACGATTGCAATCGATTAGCCAAAACCTTGGTCAGAATTTTCGCATCACAGTTGATTAGGGAGAGGGGACGGTAGGAATCACAACACGAGGGTGGTTTACCGGGTTTTAGAAGAGAGATGATTAGAGCCTCCTGCATGGATGGGGGAAGCATTCCGGATTCATGCGCCTCAAGATAGACCTCTCGAAGCACCGGTGCCAGGATATCTGCATACGCCTTGTAGAAGTCCATGGGCAGCCCGTCCAGCCCGGGGGCCTTCCCGGGTGCCATCTGATTGATTGCGTCCCTAATTTCATCTAGGCCTATGGGTTCAGCCAGGAACTCTCTTTGTCGGTCCGGAAGCCAACCCAAGGTGAGTTCCCTCAGGTAGTCATCCATATCCAGGTCCCCCACTCTAGTAGTAGAGTAGAGTGCAGAATAGTGTTCAGTGAAACCAGCCAGGATCGACCGTGTGTCTCGTATGGGTACCCCTCCGTCTCCCTCCAGCTCCAATACGAAATTTGAGCCACGCTGGGGGCGAACCACTCCCGCTAAGAACCTCCCGGGTCGCTCTCCCTCCCCGTAGGCCCTAGCCTTGAAGTGTTTACCTCGGAATTTTACCTCTCTGTCAGCAGTGGAAGTATACTCAGACAGCGCCTCCTGGTACCGCGCCTGGGCGGCGGAGTCAGCGGCATAGTCCGGCTGAGTTTCTAGTGTGCGCAGTGTGTTTTCCAATGTATGTAATGTATTGCGTAAGGCCCGCAATACACCGGAGCCTTTAGAGATACAAATGCCTCGCACTGTGACCTTTAGTGCCTCCCACAGTGTGGCCACCCGCTCCACTGATCCCTTATTATGTGAAAGAAAGTCTTCAATGTTTTGGCGCAGTTCAGAACGTAATAGCTCATCAAGTAGTATGTTGGGTTGGAGGCGCCAGGAGGGGGGTCTCCCCAGTATGTCTGGTAAGCGGAACTTGGTCAGCACCGGGGAGTGGTCAGAGAACGTGCAACCCACATGTTATGTCGCAGCTATGGAGGGGGCCAACCCCCGAGACACCAAGATGTAGTCTAGTCTAGCCTAAGTGGCGTGAGCCGAATTCCAATGCGTGCCCTCCATACTAGTTGGGTGCAAGTGGCGCCATGTATCCACGACCTCCTGAGTGTCGCAAATGTCCTGCAGGTATCTGTGGGTGTTGGTGTAGTGTTGTGTAGAAGGGTTGGACCTATCCAAGGCCGGGTTAAGCACAGCATTGAAGTCCCCTCCCCATATGAGATGTGTCGATCCTACCTCCCTGATCTTGTTCCAGACGGCAATGAAGCTACTCGGGTCATCACAATTGGGGCCATAGGAGCATGCTAAGGTTATGGTGTCAGCACCCATCCTTCCCCAAGTTATACAATACCGTCCCTCCCGGTCGGCTGCATCTCCCATGGGTGTATAGGGAACACTCTTTTTTTATCAAAATAGCCGTGCCTCTCGCATAAGGCGAGTATGATGCGAAGACCGAGTGCGCCGCCCACCGGGCGGCAAAGCCGCCTCTGCATCGGGGATCCATATGGGTCTCCTGCAAGAATACGATATGGACATTTAATCTGTCCAATGCACCCAAGATCTGTCTCCTCTTCCTCGGGTCCCCCAGTCCTCTAACATTCCAAGTAATAGCGGATATAAGGCCCCCCACATTACTATCAAGGTTCCCGGTTTGGCTCATGTCTACAGCTCGAGAAATAACAGGTACGGGATGGCACAGAACAATGTCTGCCCCGGTGCCATTGTATTTCGAAGGTTACAGAAGGTGTGTCGACACTATGCACTGTGACAGTATCAATGCTGCGTTCAAACAAAACATAAACAACCCCTTGAAGACCACCCCCCCCACCCACACCGACATCCCCATCATGCCGGGCATCCCCCCCACCCCATATCAACACAACATTCCAAATCATTATCCTGTTGGGGAATACCCAATTGGGGAACACTAGGGGTCCAGACCCGCCATCCAACTCCCCCGATATTTCACCTGCTGCCCGCTTGGGTCAGTAGCAGCGGACTGCACGGGAGGGGGAAGGAAGTGCCAGGGCAAGATCATGTTAAACGTCAGCAGGGGGACCCTGAAAACAGCCCAGCCCATCAATCGGCAGACCATCAACACTAGGTCGGGGCACAGAGCAGTATAAGCTGCGAGCATTAAGGCCCGTCGCGCGGTAAAAGCTAAGCAATGCTATAAAATATCAGTGTAATAAAGAACAGGAATAGCAGCTACACACCCCCAATCCAGTCCAGAGCCGAGGTGGGCGAGCGGGAGCCAGCACTCTCCGGCGTTGTTCGGGCAGCCTCATGAGGGCGTTTTTGGTCCTTTAGGAAGAGTTCCACTTGAGATGGGTTCTGGAATATGTGTGGCTTGCCATGGTGGACCACCCGTAGGCGCGCTGGGTACAGCATGGAATATTGAATACCATTTTGAATTAATCGTTTCTTGACTGACCCAAATTTACGGTGTGCCTCCTGTACCGACTGTGTGAAGTCAGGGAAGAATGATAGCGTGGTGTTTTCAAAATGGACAGGCTGCTTCTCCCGGGCCAAGCGAAGTAGAGTATTGCGGTCTCTATAATTCAGAAAGCGGATGATGATTGGTCTCGGAGGGGCTCCGGGTATGGGGCGAGGGCCCAGGGTGCGGTGAGCCCGCTCCACCACCAGGTGTGGGGAGAAGGCCTCCGTGCCAAAGAGGTCAGACAACAGCTTTTCCATGAAGAGTTCCATTTTGCCCACGACGGTGGATTCTGCCAGTCCAATAAGGCGCACGTTATTTCGGCGCGATCGCGCTTCCAAATCTTTATTCTTGTCGGCAATCATCTTCAGCAATCGCTCCATCTGCGATAAAGTGTTTGCAGTGGCCGACGCCCCATCTTCCAGCCCCGAGATCCGCTGCTCCGACTCTTTAACTCGTTCCTCTTGTTGGTCGAGACGATGTACTACAGAATCCTGCCGCCTAGACATATTGTCAATCTTTGAGTCAATGGAGGTAAGGCTAGTTTGCATGTTTAATAGTAGCGCCTTCCAGTCTACCTCCTCGGTGTCTCCTCCCTCCGAGTCACCATCCCCCGTCGGCGGGGCACGGGCTTTTTTCTTTTGGGTCTCAAAAGGAAGCCGGGATTGCTTAGTATCTGTCTTCCCCATTATGGTAAACCATACGAACCAGACCTCCACGCAGGAATACCAGAGCGAAACGCTCCCTCTGGAGCAGCTAGAGTAAGGCGTGTGATATGATGTTTGACTAGGCCTGCGGCCCAATGCATATTCTGCCGACAGCCCTCTTCGGCCTCAGCAATGTGGAGGGCCCTCTGTACTCGGGGGGGGGGGGGGGGGGGTAGCTGCAATACCGTCCCTTAAAGCAAGATTTAATTCGTGGTAGCAGCCCCTCCAGTGTCCATTCAGCGAGGCCAGTAGTAGCTCAGCGGCAATGATCCATCCAGCACCGCGGGAGGATCACCCCTCCGTCAGCCTCGTGTGTCTCACTCCTCCCAGCGCGTCGTGGTTTATGATGGCGACTCGGGGGAGCACTCCCACCACCGCGGAGGATACTCTCGTCGCGGGCCGGCAGCGCTCCGCTCCCCGGGCCCTCAGTCGTTATCAGGGGGCGGTCTGGCGCCTGTGAGATCCTCCCCCAGCGGAGTCTCCTCTCCTGGCAGATCCCCTGTGGGTCGGGCGCACCGTGGCAAAAATGGTGGGTATCCCCCACTCTGATCTTAGGGGGTGCAGGCTACAGGAAATCTCCGCCCCCCGCTCGCTCAGAGGCCTCCCAGGGCGACGCAGCGCGCGGAAGCCTACTTCTCTGGTCTCAGGGGCTTAGGGCATCCATGCAGGTGTCATCCCTCAGCTTAAGACACCACTGCAGCCCGCATCCACTTCTATCTTACCGGCACTCCGGGCGATCCGCCACCGCCGCAGGCAGTCCTGATATTTCGATCGCCGCCTCCAGTCCGCTCCTTCAAAGGCCGCGTCTCGCGGCCCACCGACCGCGCCCAGGCACCGGCGTCGCGTGCACACGCACGCCGTCTTCCTCGTGTCGGAGGGCTTCAGCACCGTCCGCGGGATACGACAGGGCCAATAACTTCCGCGTCTCCGATCCAATTGGCTCAGAACTTGCCACAAATGTGTTCCTGCCCCTACGGAACACTCGGCATGAGTCAGCTTCTAGTTTTCAGGGTGAAGGATGGATTTAAAGATCTTTGAAATGCCCGGCTGGCGAGAGCCTCACCGATGTGCGGCCATGACGGTCTGGCGCCCTCTAGCGCCCCCCCAATCTCTGCATAGTTTATCAGATTCTAGCGTGTCTAGATGGGTTTCTTGTAGCAAGGCCACGTCCACATGTTTGGGCTGGCGATAAGAAAGCACTTTCTTCCGTTTAATGTAATGGGTGAGACCATGAACATTCCATGTAATTGTACATAGAGGGTGCATGTTCGTCATATTGAAGTAGTATCAATATGAAAAAACAACAAAACAATATTCAATGTCCTTATTGAGGTGAGGAGAACAGGAAATTAGAAAAAATATAAGGAGGGAAGAAGAGATAGAAAAGAGGTACCCTGGCTCACCACAAAGACACCAGTATGTGGGTATGTAAGAACAATGAAGGATGAAGAAAATAAGCTAGGCAGATAGTATTGGGTAGACAATGTAATAAGATGTTGTTTGTCCGTTGAGAATATAAGAAGGAGAAGTGGGAGAGAAGGAGTGAGGGTACAATAAGAGTAAAATGAAAGGGGAGAGTATAGATGAAACAAAATTGGGGGTCCTAAACTGTCAACCGCAGGTCTGGGCTCACTGGAGCACCGTTGCGGGGGAAGACCCCATCAGAGAAAAGAAGGAATTAATTAGTAGGGCGGGTAGTAATATAAGATAAAAGCCCATGGCAACACATTGGTCAAGTTTCAGAAATACAATAGAAGGTGGCATAAAGGTGGGTAAGAGTAAAAATGAGAATATAGGAAACATAGTATAGGTCACAATAAGGAGAGATAGTAATAAAAATGTCATATACTAATCTAAGGGAGTATACATTATGTATATAAATAGGCATGAAGTGGTATTAATTTGTTATAAGTGAAACATAAATACAAAATCGAATAATTAAATATTGGAATAAATATAGTAGAGTATGGCCTATGGTGCTATCTATAACCTATAATATCGATAGTAACAGATGAAAGGCTTATTAGAATAAAGCAGTAAAAATATAAAGGATAAGAGTACAATGTATAATGACAGACTGAAAAAAGGTTCGAACATCATTGGCCTGTAATGGGATGTAGATTGTTCATAATGTAGGTATTAATGAAGAAAAGAGCTTAAAAGTGGTGTGAAACATACTTTTGACTAACATTATAAGTTTTAAATAGAATAATATAGATTAAGATAATATATTATAGTAGAAAGTAATATAATGCAATATAACATGTTGGAAATAGCAGGCAACCAGTATGAGGGAAGAAAACCGTATAAATATAGAATTGCATAAGTAGAAAGTAGAGTAATACAAATGATTATAATGCCCCTAACCGTATTTAAGCATCATTACATGCAAGAGCAAACAAATTGGTCCTAATATTAATATTAATGAGGGAAGACCAAGAACAAATGTGAGGTCTTCTATTAACTACAGCTAAGCATAGGAACAACAGATTGAGTAACAGAAATTTGATCAGGCCGCATCTGAGGGAGATTTAACAGGGGACCTAGATTTGTCTTTGTGGCTCTTGTGTAAAAGTAGAGACAGATTGCAAAACTGAGTTTTTATCTTTGTGAGAGCTGCTGGGTCTTTCCAAGTCCCTACTACGGTGTCTAGAGTTGCTAAGGTTTCGTCGTCTGTGATCCGGTATTGTGGAGAGAAGGGAGAGGATGGTTGAGATTGATCATGTTGCGGAGGTTGTACTACCATGCCTTGAAGTTTCATACCGTCTAGGAATTTCTGTAGGTCTTCTAGGTCATAGAAATCTTTAGAATCTCCGTTTCTGGTGATACAAAAGCGTGCAGGCTCAAAACGTCCATATTTGTTGTCAAATTGTCGTAGTTGAGGTCGCATGGAGAGAAATGCTTTTCGTTGTTCATTTGTTTCCTTCGAGAAATCAGCTGCAATGTGGAAGGGGATGGCCTTCAAATGCAAAGGAGACTTTGTGAGCAAGCTGCAGCCAGTAATTGTCTTGTTTGTTCATGACGAAGAAAGCAGGCAATAATCGGTCTCGGGCACGCTGCAGTGTCTTTACGTGGAGGACCGATTCTGTGAGCTCGTTGGATTTCTAAAGGTGGAGTGAAAGAAATGCCAGTCAATTTTGGAAGGATATCACAAAGAAATCCTCTTGTATTTTGGCCTTCAGTATGTTCCGGAAATCCAAAGAAGCGAATGTTGTCTCTTCTACTGCGAAGGAATAGAAGATATTGGTCTCTGCTTTGAAATGAGTCAAGGCGGTTTCCCATTATCAGGATTCTGGAGTCAAGACATTCAACTCTGGCATGAAAGCCTGCAATGTCTGCCCTGATTGACTTGGTCTCTTCAGCCAAAGATGTGATTGTGGCATCCATACCTTCCAGTCGGCGACTGACCCCAGAAATTTCATGCAGAAAAAAAAAAAACAATGGAAAAAAAATAAGAAATTTCATGCAGGGTGCGTTCCATGGTCTCCGCTGGTGCGTGTTCAGTAGTAGAAGGTGGAACCTGACGCAAGCTGGTTGCAGAGGAAGTACTTCCTTTCCCTCGCATGGTGTTGGAATGTTTGCGAACTTCTGCGAAGAGAAGTTGTTTAGGGGCCTTGTTTCCGTGTTTTTTAGTAGACATTCGAGTGTTGCAATTGACCAGAACTTAACTGGTAACGTGGAGATGACGTTTCATTGTATAAGCTGAATATATACAGTCGATTTTAGGATCCTGAGGTGAGGTTAATAAACTTTAGGGTAACGTAGATGTGGTAAAATGGGTGCACTAGACAATAGGTGGTAGAATCTTAAAGGCTTGTTGTTGATATGCAAACTGAAGTAATCAAAAGAGGATTTTCCTCCCCGTTTATATTTTCATAAAGTTGGTAGAAATCACTCTTCCTAAAGTCCCAGGCGCTGCATTAAATCATAAATATCAATGAGATAAATAAAAGCGTAGGACGTATTGAAAGGTGAAGAAGGCAAGTTCAAAGTCGAGGAACTGATTAGAAGGTCGAAAAAATTCCTGTTAGGCACTTAATTGTGGTAAAGTCAGCATCACTGGGAGAGCGCTTTGGAAATGGTAGCAGAACAAAACTTCAAGTCCCAAAGGGAGCACGAGAGAGGGAAAGAAAATTATTAGGTAATCATTGCTTGCCTCTTCCTGACACCACAAACTTGATATTACAACATGTGTATTTACGTATGAAAAGTGTAAAAAGTCTAAAGGAGGGAAGCAAGTTCAAAACTGATATATGCTGAAAATGTTGAAAAGCTTGCTTTCAAAATAACGTTAAAGAGAGAGCAATGTATTATGTTTCCATTTCCCAAGGAGAGTGTTGTTATGCCGCAATAGAAGGCACGGTCTCAGATGGAGCAGGAGACACGGCCTCTGAGATTTATAAAAAAGCTGCCACAATGATGACAGAAGGCGCGACCTCCACAGGCAGGAGAGGTGTTACCTTCATTGCAGGAGGAGGCACGGTGGTGGTGAAGATGAAAAAGTGCGGTCCCGGTAGGAGAAACAGGCGCAGCTTCAGAAATGTTGTCCAGTCAATAATGAGAGGCGCGGCCTCCTCAGCAGGGCACGAATACTTGGAAGATGTGAGGAGGCGCGGTCCCAGCAGCACAAGGAGGAGCAGCCCATACGGTAACAACGTGCACGGCTCCGGCGGGGCTGGGGGTGCGGCCCTGAGGAACGTGTCAGGCGAGGAGCGGGAGGCCGACCGGAGCCCGCGCGAGCTCCACACCAACGCTGAATTCTGAAGAGCCGTCACCGCTGACCGCCAGAAAAGTCAACCAAACCTGCCTCCATGTCCTCGAGTTGTGCCTGGGGGAGAAGAAGGAGCCCTGTGGACTCGGGAAAAGAAGTTATTCTTGTTAGGGGCCCACCTCGCGGCGAAGCTCGCACTTCAGGCAACCATCTTCCTGCGTGGCCAGACCAGGCCCGCCTGGTGTGGAGTTTCTTTTGTGGTGTGCCTGGTGTGTTGCTGTTGTGTGTGTGTTGCGCAAACGCTTTACACATTGCCTCTGGGATAAGCCTGACTGCTTGTGCCAAGCTACCAAGGGGGTGAGCAGGGGTTATTTTCAGCATGTAACTCCCTTGCCCTGACTGAAGTGGTGGTTTCTGCCTGGCTTAGGCGCACGCCCTAGCCAACCAGAAATCCCATTTCTAACACATGGTCTCCCTTCCCCCAGTATGTGTGTGTGTGCATGTGTGCCTGTCCCACCCATCTCCCAAGAATACAGACAATCCACAGATCTGCTTGGGATGGCTCCTCCATCCCCATGCACCTTACCAAGGCCCTTGGCTTCTAATTTTGAACCCACAGGACTCCATGTACTGTACGGCTCACATAAATTGTAGCTTGCACACAACATCACATGTGCGCTGCACAGTACTAAATTATAACATGATGTAGACCAAGGGCGAGTTAAGTGCACAGCAGCAGAACTTTGAATGAGTAGGCCAGTAGGTATCACTCCATTAACACAAGTAAACAGGCAAGTTCAGTTCTACTGATCACTCTTTAGGGTTACCACCTGATCAGCTTTATGCCGGCATGACTGGTATTTTAATTTTGTACCTGCCGGTACAAAACTTAGAAAAATCACCTAAGGCTGTTTTGGTTTCTCCTAAACAGTCTTATTTCAACCAATAACTGTTAAAAGAAACACACTTTAAATTATGGTCTACAGCTGCCTCAATGTTTTCTGATTGATAATTAAAGTAAGGTAAATACAGACATAAAGGGCATGTTAAAAATGAATACAGTTGATTTATTATAAAGTTCTACTTGTGAATCCAATCTGGTCCTATGTAGAATCTTAAAACGTGAACAGATAGGCCGTATTTTTCACCACGGCACTCATGCTACTTAAGACTTGGTAAGGGCTACCAGGGTATCGCTTTGTGCATCCCTCCTGGTCTAACAAGACTTTAATCTGTGAGACAGACCTAGGGTTTAGTGCACATGCAAAATATGTTTTCTCCCATGATGAAAAATCAGTCCCAAGGATCTAGATATTGCTGCTGTTGGGGCACATCCAGGGTACAGGGTAGGGGTGCACATCCATCATGACTTCTCCATCCCAACAGGTTTATGCTATGTTATCAGTTGTATTGACTGCGCTATCTATACAAGTGTCCGAGCACAATGCGGAGGCAAAATAAGGGGGACATGGAAGTCACTCATTTGGTATAGAGACAAGTCATCAGTCCTTCCCTAAAGTGCAGCAAGGCTGCCTCATTTTGTATGCGCTGACGTTTCTTCAGCACTCAATACAAATCGCCCAAGAACACAGGGTTGCAAAAATTCAGATGACTCAAAATGTATGCCTGGTCTACTATCTGACGAATGGTTATAAGGTGAAGAGGAAGAATTTTCCTCAGAACCTTTAACAATAGAGAGCTCGAAGAGGACACATGATTAGCTTGTCTAGTCAGGGAGAGATCAGCATCCAAGAAGAACCAAGGCTTTTCACAGATTTTGAAGGGGAGCGAGGGGCAGAGTAGGGAAGCTGTGGTGAATCCAGAGTGGCTCTGTATATCTGAGTTAAAAGAGGTGGTGTTCACACCCACTCAGGTGATGGCAACCTTCATACAGAGATGGAAAGAATCTGAGGAAACCGGAGCCAAAGGATCCACTGAGATGACCATCTGGGTATCATCTGCATAATTCATACAGATGAGTCAAAATGATCTTATTAATGTCAACAAAAGTTGGATGTAGTTATTAAACAGCGAGGGGCTCAGTTCCGATTGATAGGGTGGAGGAAACACTGCCTGTCAGCGTTCAATTAAATGGGATTAACACTACAGTACAGCCAGCTCACAGATACCATCCTCTGCCATCCTGGGAAGATGGTTTGAGTGCCATACTGTGTCGAAAACGGATGACAAATCCAGTTGCACTAAGGCCACTGGGTTTGCCTTATCAGCCACCCTACATAGTTTATTCCGAACAGACAGCAGAGCTGTTTCTGTACTATACCCTGGTCTGAACCCTGATGGTTCAGATTCCAAGACATCGTTGTGTTCTAAAAAGCCAGACTGCAGCTTGTTCACATGCTTCGCCAAGATTTTATCCTCAAAGATGCAGCAAGATTGGTCTGAGGTCGGTTAGTACCGTATGGTCCGCATTTAGTTTCTTCAGTAACAGCACAATATGCAAATGTTTCCATTCCAGTCCCACAGAGGCTTGCACAAGGGAGCTGTTACAAACCTCCAACAACGGGTGCGTCAGCTCAGTGTTTGCAGCTTTCCACACTTTGGGAGGTATGGGGTCCAAGCATGAACCAAAGGCAATATACTCAGAAATTGAGTTCAATTGCATTAGGTCAAAGGGAGCAAAATGGTCCAAGCAAGGAACCTTAGATCTATCCCTTTGCTTCAACCCCTTCTTCATGGAGTAATAAATCCCCAAGACCGTCAGCTTGAGGGTCATCCGAAGATGTGTTAGGTTCCTGTGCCAGAGGGTTGGCGAGCTCAAATCTAGCACTCTGTGGGGTGATTACAATTCCACATAGATGTGTTAGGTTCCTAATCAGAGGGTTGACGAGCTCAAATCTAGCACTCTGTGGGGTGATTACAATTCCACATAGATGTGTTAGGTTCCTGTACCAGAGGGTTGGCGAGCTCAAATCTGGCACTCTGTGGATGGTTACAATTGCACATAGATGTGTTAGGTTCCTGTACCAGAGGGTTGGCGAGCTCAAATCTGGCACTCTGTGGATGGTTACATTTGCACATAGATGTTCGCAATCTTTTCATCAAAGAAGTTGGAAGGATTGTCTGCCAACACCCAGGAGTGCTAAAATGCTGCTGAAGCACACCTCGGAGAGGCTAAAGAACGTACTACGGGAAAATGTCCTTAGATGAATTCTCAGCTGCTGTGATTCTGGATACATAGTATTCAGATTTAGTTGTTACTATCAAGTTATTGTACTGCCTTAAGACCTTTTTTAAGCTCTATTTTAGTGTGTGGGGAATATTCCCGCTGCCAAATACGCTCAAATCTTTTACAATGACGGCCTGGGCAGTGGATCTCAAATCTGGGGAACCGAGTTTGAGTCTTGGCAATGATGCTCAAGCATCCTGTGATTCTGGGCAAATCACTGAACTTCTCTGTGCCTAACAAAAAGGAATGTGTCTTTGTATAACGCAACTGGTGCTCATGTAAAGCGCTCTGATTCCTGATACTTTCTGGTCAAGTTTTCGCTATATAAAACTGCGAGGAAAAAAAACACGCCTAGCTTGCTTCATAGCTTGCATACACCATGTTGCTGATTGTCAATTTCCATTGACTCTCGCTTTCCTAAGGGGCAACACTTTATTTGGGTCTATGTCAGCCCATTGAGTATAGTTCTTGAGCTCCTAGCTGGGTCCAAGATGAAGAGGCTAATGAATGGGCAAACTCTGGGATGGAAAGTTTGTCGCATGCGTGAGATAGCTGCGACACATTGCATCCAGAGTGTGTAGGAGAAGAGAAGGAAGTATGTTTCCCATAAATTCAACTAAATGGTGATCCGACCAGACCTTGGGAATGATATCTCTATACTGCACAAACTCATTGCGACCACAAATAAAGTCCAGCGTATGACCTTTATGAACAGTATGACCGCTAACACTCTGCCAGAGCGGCATGTAGGCCATCCCATCAAATTTAGAAGCGACTTGATTCATTGGGATTCTGCCCAGATATTACAGTCTCCTAACACTATGAAGTTAGAGTGTGAGACTTGCAGAGTGGGCAGCAGACTTGGATGCAATACTCAACCCTGAGATCTTGGCAGCCGAGAACTCGAACAGCGGCAGTTCTCTGATGGTGTAAGTTGCACTTACCAAAATGGCCACTTCTCTGCCGCTATTATGGAGGCGTGGGCGATGCTGAAATATCCAGGGCAGATGAATCGGAAAACCTAGCTTTCGTTAAGAAAAGGGCTTGTTCACCTTAAGTAGCTCATAGATTTCTGCTGCATGGTTGAAAACTAAGCCAAATTAATTAAGCCGCACTTTAAAGGGCTCATAACATTAGAACTGTTGCCCAAGAAGTTACTGTTCCCCAAGACCTTCTTTAAAATTGATCCTAGTATTCCCCCCCCCCCCCCCCCCCCCCCGAGGCTTCTTCTGCCACCCCTTCCAAACTACTAAAAGAATGTAGAGGAGCAGCATCCATTCTTTTTTTTTGTTTAAGAATTTTCATTGAGTTTTCAGAAATAAACAAAACACAGAAATACATGAAGAATGCAATCAATCAGGAAATCAGAATTGTACTTACAAAGTATAAAAATCAAGTAATAAGAACAATAGAACGAACAGTAAAGAAGAAGAAGAAAAGAGAAGAAAAGAAAAAGAACAAAAGGGGAAGGGGAAAGAATTGAAGAAGGAGAGTAGAGAAAAAAGAAATAAAAATAGAAATCAAAGAATAGAAAAGAATAGAAAATGTCCTAAGACTACGTATGCTACCAGATAAAAGAAGAAAGATCCAAGTTAGGGAAGAGGAGCGCGTGAAGAAAGATAAGATGTAAATGGTAACGAGAGAAGATAAGATTTAATTTTTTGCGAGAGGACAGAAGAGGAGACATTAATAAAGAGATTTTCGAATTATCTTTCCATGAAGATAAAATAACTTTGAATGCCATTGCAATAAAAACATCAAACAATAAAGAAATAGAAGTGGAGTCATCCAAATCAGGTGATGAGGAACCTAAAAAAACATTATGAAATGATAAACTCAGATTACAATTAAAAATGTTCATGCATTTTGACCAAACCGACTTCCAAAAAGTCACAACATTAAGACAATCATAAAGGAGATGTCTCAAAGTGCCAGTATGCTTAGAACAAGACCAGCATAGTGGAGACGAGGAAGGGATTGAGTTATACGAGCAGCAGCAGAGATTTTAAATAACTTAGACCATAATTTATCCCATACATCGATAGAAAATGAAAGGGATAAGTCTAATTCCCAAGCAAGTTCATTAGGAGATTTAGGTCTCTCGGTTGAATGTAATAACAACAATTTATAAACAAGAGCTGCTTTAGGTATATGTATAGGAAATATACTATATAAAGGTGTGAGGGGAGTAAGGGAAGGTATTGATACAGGTAAGTCAAAGGAGGATAATTGTAATTGTAAAGCGGGTGAAATTAAAAGATATTCAGCACGATATGTGTCAGGTAATTGAAATCGTGTTTGCAAATCAAGGAAGGGAATAACAGAATGCTGAAGGATTAATTGGTGTACAAAAATAATACCCTTCTCCTTCCAGTGTTTGTAATAGAATGATTTACCCTTGTATCTAAGAAATTTATTATACCAGATAGTGGAAGAGAGAAAGCATTGAAATGGAGTTAAACCCTTAGTAAACGTATTGTATAATAAATGTTGGGAATATTTTATAATCGGGTGATTAGAGATGAAAGTACAATTGGACATGTAAATCACATTCTGAAAAGAAAAATCCTTTAGAGAGGAACGTTAAAAAACAATCCATCTCGGAATAGGAGTATCCGCAAAATCAAAGGATGAAGCGAAGGATTGTTTGATGAGAAAGGCTGAGTGGTAAGCCTTAAAATCGGGAAAACGTACTCCACCTTCAGACTTAGGGCGTTGAAGCTTTATAAGGGCAATACGTGGGTGGTTCTTATTCCATAAAAATTTTACACAAATAGAATTAATTTGCGAAAAATATGTAAGGGGAATGCGAATGGGCAACATAGACAATATATAAAGAACATGAGGTACAATCATCATTTTTATAGTATCTAACCTGCCCCACCAAGAAAGAAATAGTGGGGACCATGTAAGAAGCAGTGATTGAATTTTAGTAAGTAATGCTGCAAATGTATATTTTATTGTGGCAGGTATGGACGCAGAGAACCAAATACCTAGGTATTTAATTTTTGTGGGGCACCATGTAAAATTAGTATCATGAAACATATATTGATAACATAACGAGTTCAGGGGTAGAACTTCTGTTTTAGAGAGATTTAACTTGTATCCAGAAATGCTGGAGTATAGTCGAACCTCATCCAAGAAGGGAGGAAGGGATGTGAGAGGATTAGACATGTAGATCAATATATCATCAGCATAAGCTGATATGTTAATTTCTACCGAGTTGTGTGTAAAACCAGAAACATGAGCATTAACCCGAATACACTCAAGGAAGGGTTCGAGGCAAAGAACAAATAACAAAGGGGAAAGAGGACAGCCCTGACGAGTACCACGAGATAAAGAAAAAGAATTGGAAAAGTGATTATTTACAAAAATACTGGCCCGGGGACAGGAGTATAATAATTTAATGTAGGAAATGAAAGTTGGACCAAAACCAAACCAATTAAGGGTTCTAAACATAATTTGCCAATTAATATAGTCAAAAGCCTTTTCAGCATCTAGAGATAACGCTACAAGAGGAGTTTTAATTTTTTTTTACATGCGTGATAACATTTGCAAACATTCGAGCATTATCTGCTGCTAATCTACCCTTAATAAAACCAACTTGATCAGTCTTAACCAATAATGGGAGAAGACTCTCAAGACGGATAGCAAGAATCTTTGCGAATATCTTACAGTCATAATTAATCAATGAAATAAGGTGGTAGTTTTTACACAATGAGTGATCCTTGTCAGGTTTGGGGATAATGATTATTAAAGCATCCATAAAGGAGCCAGAGGCCTTAGCATCATTAATAAAGGAATTAAACAGTGTCAGAAGCTTAGGAACAAAAATCGATGCAAAGGTGGAATAAAATCCTACCGAAAAGCCATCCGGTCCTGGAGCCTTTGATTTTTTTAGGGATTTAATGGCATTAATAATTTCTTGGGCAGTAACTGCACCCTCCAAGGCTTCGAATTCATGTGGCAAGGATGGGGGAGAAGGAAGGCCAGAAAAAAAAATATCTAAATTTTGATTAGAAGGGTTCGTGTCATCAGAGTAAGGGGCCTCATAGTAGTTATGAAAGATATTAGCAATATCATCGTCTGAGGACACTAAGCGTTTAGTGGATTCATTTAAGATGGGACCAATATTTTTACGTTCAGATTTGATTTTTAAATAGTTAGCTAACATCTTACCAGCTTTATTTTGGCCACCATGGTATTTAGATTTAATTTTGAGAAGAATATTACAAGCTTCAACTGTCGCAAGTTTGTTAAGTTCAGATTTGGCCTTAATGAGGTCATGAAGTGCCGAGGGTGATTTAGAAGTGAAGTAATTATGCTCCAGTAATTTAAGCTGTTGTAGTAAAGCTAAGTATTTATTTCGAGCAATTTTCTCTTTCCTAGAGACATAAGAAATAGCAAATGCCCGAAACGAGGCCTTAAAAGCACCCCAATTATTGGAAACAGAGGTTGCTAAGGGGTTGTTAAACATGAAGAACTCTCTAACAAAGGAAGTAGCTTCTTTTATGAAAGTAGAATCCGATAATAAAACATTATTAAGCTTCCACCGACTAAATTTTTGGGAGGTTAACGAGAGATCCAAAACAGTAAGGACTGGTGCATGGTCTGAAATGAAAATTTACCCAATCTCCGAGGATTGAATAGATGGGAGTAGGGATTTACTGACCAGAATAAAATCAATCCTAGTCCGTGTATGGTGAACATTGGAAAAAAACGTAAACTCAAGAGAATCTGGGTTACATGTCTTCCAAACATCAAATAGAGGACGAGAGGTAATGGCCGATTGAAAAGCGGAAAATGGGTCTATCCATTGGTTAAAATCACCAGCAATAATAATATTAGGACAATCAAAGGAGGAGAGTAGAACCTTGATGTCATGCCAGAATTTGGGGTCAGGTTTGACCGGGCCATAAATATTCAATAAAACCAAATCCTTGCCTTGTACAACAGCCCTGGCCATTACCCATCGTCCCTCAGCATCATTTTGCGTAGAAACAATTTGCACAGATAAAGATTTATGAAACAATATAGCAACACCCCCTTTTTTACTGGAAGCAGGGGAATACACAACTTGGCCTACCCATTGTCTTTTTAGCTTAAGTGATTCCGCTTCATTACAATGTGTTTCTTGAATGAAAGATACCTGAGAATTTAGTTTGGATAAATGAGAAAGTACCTTTTGTCTTTTGACGGGGTTGCCAAGACCACGAACATTCCAAGTAACAAAATTACACATAATGAGGGATCGGAGGGGAACAATACGGAATGAGATGATACACTTCAGGGAGACATCTAAAAAAAAAAAGAGACACCAAAATTGATCACAATAAAAATAAAAGTATACAATAGGACAGTACACAGTTCCAAAGGACATACGCAATAAACAGCACATTGTGAAATGAATAATAGGACATACTGACGGAAAGAATAACAAAGCGAAGAAAGAAATAGAGAATAGAAAAAGAAGTGAAAGAAGATAGATCAAGGAAAGATATCCATATCTAAAAGAAAACAACAATAAAAACAGATGCATGGGGCGTAACAGCACCAACAAGAGATGGAATGACAGAGAAAAAGATAAGAATAGAAAACCAAGGAACAGCCGTATTAAAAGGGAGAGCAAAAAGACACAAGGACATTAAGTAGAAGAGGAAGAGCCAGTCGCAGGATGTGAAGACAGGTTTTGAAGAAACGACTTCAGTTTAAGAGTGTCATCAAAAGACCGAGTGGAGCCATCATGTGTGACTTTACACAGACGAGGATGGAGAATACCATAGCGAATATTCAACGGTCTCATTTGAGGACGAAGCGCCAGAAATTCCTTCCTTCTCGCGTTTGTAGCATTAGATACGTCTTGTGAAATAAAGATGTTGTGACCTGACCAAGTAAGGTGACGCTTCAATTTGGCAGCTGAGAGGACTCGCATTAAATCAGTAAATTCCAAAAACAACATGATAATGCCTCTAGGCTTAGAAGCATTAGGTTGAAAACGACCAAGTCTATGTGCACGTTGAATATTCAATGCAGGCTCCGGGGAAATGCCTAAAAGTTCAGTCAGAAATTTCCTCAGGAAGAGAAGCAAATCAGGACCCTCCAAATTTTCTGGTAAGCCATAAAGGCGTAGGTTGTTACGCCGATTGCGATTTTCAAGGTCCTCAGTGTGAAGCTTAAGACGCTGGATTTCCTGTTCCAAAATTGGAATTTTAGTAGAAATATCCTGAACATCACTAATACGTTGCTCCATATCAAACACCTTAGCTTCCATAGTAATCCTCCTATCCTCAATTAGTTGTAGCTTCTCATTAGTAGTGGCCATAAAAGATTTAAGACCCCTCACGTCATCCAAAATAGTATCCAGAACAGGATGTTGAGAGGAAAGTATGGGTGAGGGAGGGTCATTCTTGGCTCTCTTGGGCTTGGTACCAGAAGAAACTGCTCTAGCCGCAGTAGAAGCTTCACTAGCCATCTCGAAACGGTAAGGCGGTCGAGAGGTGATTTTCAATAAAGTCTTCCGCCTGCCCATCCGTCAAAAACAAAAACAAAAACAAAAAAAAAAAACCTCACTCCTCAAGAAGTCTCCGGGGACCAAAGAACAGAGCAAAAAAAAATCCAAAAAAGATAGCATGTGCGGTAAAGAACGTCACCTTCCGTCAGCACTCTAGCGATAATTGACACATGTGAGCAAAACAGCGTCGCTACTAAAAAAGACAAATCACCAAGAGGCTAGGAAATGTGACAGCATTATATCAAAAGATTAAAATAGGCACATACTGGATATGAAGCTGAGAGCCAGAGAGAGGAGAAAAGAATGCAACTGGCACCACCTCCCAAAGAGTCTCAAAAATTGATGCTAGAAATAACATGCTGCGACTGGGGCATGTAGTGAGGAAGAGAAGAGTATAAACCTCGTCTACATCAATGCATAGTAGCGTGCTGAAAACAATTCTTAAGGTAGTACAGCCAGAAATATTGAGTAAAGAGAAAAAATAAAAGAAAATGTTGCCGCGCGCTCTTGTTATGAAGCGCCGGATTACCTCACAGTGTCCAGCAAATCTACGAGCAGCCATCCCAAAATGGCGGCCGCTACATGCACTGTACTGAAGAGAAATCACCGCCACAGCTACCGGGTCCGCGAGAGAAGATTCCAGGGTCGGAACGGGCAAAATCACCGCACCGACCATTCATCGCCCGCAAGCCATCCTCGTAATGTGTCCATAATCGGAAAAACAGGCTGTAATCCGTAGAGTTTCTCCGCGGTCGAGCGGAGCTCAAAATTCAGCCGCCATCTTCTCGTGGTGCGAGACCACGCCCCCAGCAGCATCCATTTTAATTTGACCATTCTGTGCCACCTCCAAGTGAACTAAATGCTCAAAGGATTGTAAAACATGGGGCTGTGTTACACGTAGTGCAATGTGCATTTGCACGCACTTTTTGTGCCCCCAGGGCACAACGGTATAAGAGAAAGGGGGGCAGCACATACTTGTGCATTCCCTTCTAGAATACTGATAGCGCTTGTGCACGTACAGCACAGGTGCTATCGTCCGAGTGCGTTCCCTCATTTGCATTGCTCTGTCTCTGGCCCACACCATAGTATGGATGCAGAGGCAACATGACATTAGGAGATGCACTAATTACCTTTGTAGGTTTAAATATGGTCCCATGAACCCCCAAACACCACCCTACAGGCAGGTGCAGTTACTGCATATCCTGCAAAGGTATCGCTCTCCACTGCTCAAAGTGCCGATGGGTTGCGGCCTCGACACAAAGACGGCCGGCGTGATCGGCACTGAGCATGGCCGTGCAAGGACGGGTGCAGGCGGCCTTGCCTTTGGCGTGCCCTCTGAATATATACCAACTAAATCCCATAAACTGCAGCCTGGCTGCAGCGTACAATAAACCCACAGTACCAACATGGCTTTGATAATGTTCAATGGAATTTGTACAAGAACTTGAAAGCAGCCCTACAGTGCCTTTGTAAGACCGGAAGTGTGTTTGAATAGATGCTAGCCTCACAGATACGGCGCCTCCAGCAGCTTGTTCCCCTCTGTAAGAGATCTTGGACGCTACATCCCCACCAGAGGGTTATTTGGAAAGGGAAGAATGGGGGAGAATCTTTTACAGCAGCATTGACCGGGGGATGGGGTTGGATCACTAAAAAAAAGTCCAATTGAAACAGACAGTCCACTGGTGAGGTCAGGGTGAGCCAGCACACATCCTGCTTTGTATCCCACTCAAGGAGTCTGCCTCCAGCTGTACCACGACGAACGGCGGATCGGAACTGCAATCTTTAAAACACGCGGTTGACAGAACCCTTCAAAGTCCTGCATTTTAATTTCATTAATGTAGCGCTTCATACCCATGACGAGGGTCCGAAGCGCCTCCTCAGACTGACCTCAGTACAATGATACTGGGGCTCGACATACACTGCCTCGAGAAAGGAGTTTACATCAAGTAGGTGACTTGACTCTCATTGAAATAAAATCCATATTTTAAAAACACTTCAGATATAAGTGGAAGCATCCATGCTGCAGTGCATTGTAAAACGTTCCTTCAAGGTCTTGAAAATCGACCCTACCCTTTGTCGTACTTTCCCAACTAGCCAGGGCCAGCTTTTGGCATGGACATAGGCCCAGGGCGCTTAGAGTTAGTGGGCGCACACAATAGCTGACCTCCAGAGCTCCCTTGACTAATGCTATTATTGCCGGCCGCCGGTTTAGTTCATTACTTTCAGGCTGTCTATAATATTATTTTCATTAGCCTCCCTCCAAACACCATTGTATTTTAGAATAATTGTGTCTTTATATGTTACCACTGTGCCCCCCCCCAACATATTACTTGCATGTAACTGAAATGTGCGCAACCTCCATTATAAACCGTGCTCTCTAAAAAGCAAAATAAAACAACAGTGCCTTCAAACTCGTAACCCGTGCTCGAAGGAAAATGCAAAATGTATAAAGTTCTCGTTGAGTCAAGAGACCCCACATGCACCAATGACAATGTTGCGATTTCAGAAAAAACAACTCAAGGCATATTCTCAATTGTGTTTAAAAAGAAAAGCCAAAGCCTAAATGTTAAAAATACGTACCTCCACCAAATAGATACCCTGGTGATTCAATAATCCATGCTTACAAAATCAAACCACCCTCAGTGTGTCCGCTATTTGTGGACCTCGTCCCTTGAGAGGTACTTCTCAGGTGACACTCCATTCCTTATGGACACTACCACCTCCTTACTCCCTTCTGTGGGCCCCAAACTCGGGAATCATACTCTAATACAATAAAACTAAATAAAGACATCACCCTAATGCATGTTTTTACACATCCAACAATGTGCGCAGCAACAAACAAATTCTACATTATTAATGCAACACGACGGTTACGCTTAACTAATGTTCTCAGTACTTCGGATTATGACTAAAAAATGAACCTCCAGTGCCCTTTCACTTATGTTTTGACCCACAATGTTCTTTTTACACTGTTCTTGAGTCCAGGGTGCACTCACAACCGTGCAGCCTGCATAGAGAAGATGCGAAGTGCGCATGAATGTTTGGCTGGCCGAGAGGTCCGGCTAAACAGTCATGTGAAAAGAAATGAAATACCACCATTTGTAAAGCGCACAGCTACCTCTGGAGAGGTGTCCCGGCGCTGGGGGCCGTCGGGAAGAATAAGTGAGCTATTGCCCAGAGTCGCATGGTGCTGGGCTAACCTGCTGCCAGCGCCCTGGGGATCGAGCCGTGAACCCCGTGGTCCGGAGTCTGGTACCCTGGCCGCTGCGCCACACCTCTTCCACTGCGCCATACCTCTTCCACTTATGAGTTGGCAAACCACTCCTCCCTGCGCCTCTGTCATCGGAGCAGCCCCACTCCAAACGCAAAGCTGCAGCAGAAGGAAACATAAAATGATTGTAACGCGAGCTATTATCATTTTATGTTTCCTCTACTTCACTGCTGCGAACCAGTGGGGCGACGCTTCTCCACCTTAGTGGAGGAGCCGCCACTGTAAGGAGATGTTCAGTAGAGGCATCAAAATTAGTTTAGCCTGAGACGCTGTCTAAGGAAAGGCCAGCCCTGCTTCTAGTGCTGTTTAAAACTTAAACACTGCTATTGGATGCAGCACTGAGTTTACACGCAGGGCTGGAGTGGGGGCCAAAAGCTGCCCTGGCAAAACAGCTCAACCCAACCTATTCCCTTCGTCTTCTGCAATATCTAGCTTTCCGTCTTTCTATCTCTCTCGCCTCCTCCGATCGCTTTCTCTGTATCTTCCCCTCCCTTGAAGCCTCCCATGCCTGCTGCAATTAACTGTTCACACACAAACTGGACAGCGGACCAACTAGGCAAAAGGCACCAATTACATAAATTAAACCAAAAAATTATTTTCACCGGAACCAGAAATACTTCTGTGTGCAAAATCACAAAGGCGCCTTCTGTCCAAAGGAACCACCCTGATGCACAGGGTCAATAGAGCAAATGAACTTATATTGTGATTGCACCACTGTCATTCAATATGATCAAATGGTCCACATTGAATCCATCAAATGTTTAGTTGTCCATCTTTATTATTGATTCATGATCTTCTTTCTTTAAGAAAACGCACAGCCAACGTGTTTCGTTCTCCACAGAGAACTTCTTCAGGGCTGTAAAATTAAAGCATTAATAAAAAAAAACTATTTATAACAAACATATATATATATACAACATATAAAAATATACAATACCACATTTAAATAAAACACACATGACATGATACCACATAAAAGAAGATGAAAGTACGACAATCATCACCATATATAACAAATTGAGTTATGTCAAAAAGTACAATCAAAAGGAATTGACCTATGTATGACCATTTATCAATAGTAACTGCCCAAAAGTTGATACCGAGTTTACAAGGAAGATTCGGATCGTCAATTGCCCATAAGTGTGCTAAGTCTGAAAATGTTTAAAACGAAACAAAGACATTCATGTCAACCAAATTTTCAACAGTGGTCTTATTAGACGGTTGACAGTTTTCTAGACATTAATCGCTGTGCAAGCAAAGCTATACATGTATTATTATTGCTGGAGAGGCAAAGGAAGAGAAAGGAGAAGAGAGGAGGGGAAAGGGAAAACTGAAAGCAAAAAACAAAACAAATAAACGTACCATTTTTGATTACCACGAAAGAACCGATATAGTGTTTATAACCATGTCGTCCTGGTCCAAAGCGACCTATACGCCCGATGGCTTTAGATCAACTGTAGAAATAAGCGTAACGAGAAACCAAGAGTATAGTCTAGGGGAAATCACCGAAAGAAACATCACGAATGCATACATGTTATATATAAATTAAAATAAATATATAACAATCAACCTACCTTGTAGGTTGTGAAAAATGCTTTTGCCATATTCCAATTGCTAATTTAGCGTCTTCGAATACAATTGTGATATGATAGTCACCAAACAATTCTTAATCCATAGTTACAGTGGGAGCATCACGGCATTACCTAATTTGAATTCAACCATCATAAAGCAATATGTTAGTGTCCGAAACCTTAAACGAATAACAATTGGTGCCAAACCCCCAAAAATACCATTGAGAGATTCTCAATTTTCCATTAACATACTGCCATTGCGCTCTTTCCAAAGATTATATCAAGAGAGTACTAACATTCCTAAAGAAGAGAGATATAAAAGATGTAAACAGTTGCCACACTGTGAACACGGGTTAATGTAAGAACCAAGGACATAGAGTCGAAAATGAATTCAACTGTTGACATAAATCTAGCCAACATGAAACCCTTCTATATCTAATCACACAAACCCACAGACCGCCTGGTATAATAAAGCATCGTAACTAGTCGTGTTTAACCTTGGAATCATGCACAAACCCATTGATATAGCATTCATTAGACTGGTGGAGAGCAATGATCAACATTATCGCCGTAATCAGTGCGAGACCACACGGGGTGCGCCATTGCAACCTCAAATACGTACTCAATTGGGCAGCAAATGGATCCATAATACTAATAAAGGAACAGTTGGATATGAAACTCGTTCTTACCTGTCGTGGATGCAATATAGTGGCTACCGATCTCCCGTTACGCGAAGTCCCGCTATAGTTTCGAAAGTGCCAATGTAGAATTGCCGTCATTAGAAAGCGCACCAAGCGTACGTCTGACGTCATATGTGTGCATCGGCAACTCTTTAGTTCCGATACTCATAACGTGTGTCGAGTATGGCCGCCATGTTTGAGTATAAGCCACATTCGGAAAGTACCGGTGTATAACACCAAACCACATGTCATTGAGCCTCATTGAAAGAGCCCACAAGATGTAAATAGCGAAAATAGATTCTACTCCATAGTTGAAAGTGGAAATCCACATCTGATTATTAATGTTATTCTTAAAATAAAATCTTAAATCATAATTTGAAAAAACGTTTCGATAATGTTCTCGTCTGTCTGTTGTAAGGACATTGTAGTGCCCACAAATCACCCTAAGACCCAAAATGCACCACTAGTTCGAGAAATGCAATAAAATGACATTATATACCTAGCATCATATAACCTCATAACACTTCATAGGCATCCGTAATAATGATGGTATGTGTCGACTATCACCACCAACTAGAAAATGGAGTGCAATCTGAACCACATTCTCAATATTTCAATTTTCGCTATAATCAATGAATCAATAATAAAGATGGACAACTAAACGTTTGATGGATTCAATGTGGACCATTTGATCATATTGAATGACAGTGGTGCAATCACAATATAAGTTAATTTCCTGCTGCAATTAACCTCAGGGAGCTGGAGAAAGTGACTGAGCTTTCAAAGCCGGCCTCCAAGGGCTCCACCCACCTGAGAAGTGCCAGTGGAATAAAATGTCTGTCTGGCTCTGTACATGAGGTAGCCTCATTGGTTACAACAGTTGCTACAGATGACTGATTTACGATATGAGTGGAACCATTGGACTATCACACCACCAAATTAACCCCAGGGGGCTGTGCCCTTGGGCCCAAATACTCACAAAAACTAGCAACCTGCCATTGGAGGAGTTGGACATGTTTTGATGCTGTTTGTAAACCTCAGGTGGTCGATGCCATTGTAGATATTTACAGAAAATGACCACCATAGAGGCAGTAACTGTGTGAAGTCCTTTTCTGCACTTGTGTAGATCAACCAGCGCCGAAGGAGTGAACAATACAGTCAGTCAGACCTGCCAACGTCTGTTTTCACTGTGTAAGAAGAAGGCGGGGCATAGTGCAGAGCACAGCCCAGGCACTTTTAATTCACTGCCTCAAACCCACCTCCTCCAAACCTCTCCCTCTGAACCACAAAAACCAAAAACAGAGCTTTTGAGGCTGTTACCGATGTCTTGGGGAGGTTTCTCACCACGCAGTGGACATGGCTGAGCAGACCTCCAATCAATTAGCTGGAAACCTGCTATCTTCAGGGGTTTCCAGGTTATTGTGTGCACACCCTCTGATGTGGGCCCCTCACCAGGTAACTATGTAATGGGAGCCGATGTCCTGTGACACTGGTAACTATGTGATGGGAGATGGTATCCTGTGACTCTTGTCCACACTCCTTCAGGGACCCTGCAAGATGGATTATAGCGAATACGTGCATCAATTAAAGGACCTAACCCACCTGTGTAAAACCACTGCTTTGAATAGAGAAGGTTCATCAATATGATTGACAGCAGCAATTCCATGTCTCAGACGTATGAGCGCTGAATATTCTACGCCGAGCCACATTGTCCCGAAGGCAGAGCCCCTGGTTTCGACTATTCCAAGATTTGAATGTGTCCCGTAGATGTATAGTTCCTGCTCTGAGGAACACCTTCACGAATAAATACCCCAGCCCAAAAAAAAGATTGAAATGTGTCAGCGTACAGAATAAAAGGAATATATCTCTTTACTACGCATGCGATACATCGCATGCCATTACAACGCGGTCGTTACAACTACCGCGTCGTTACATCGCGAACCATTACATCGCAAGTCATTACAACGAATTTCTGTAGGGGGTCGCTGGACTTAGGAATAGTATAATTTACTATTCCTACTCCAGTTTGTGCAACAGCAGGGAAGGTGTTGGATCTACACCCCCACCCGCCAGCTCCGCTCCGCAGACTACGCCTTCGCCACCGTCCCCCGCATCCGAAGAGTGACCGGCGGCGGCAGATCATTCTCCCACCTCGCCGCCAAGACATGGAACACCCTCCCCATCCGCCTGCAGCAGACCAAAGACCTCCTTCAGGAGACTCCTCAAGACCTGGCTCTTCGAACAGTAGCAGCTCCCCTCCCCCCCGCGCCTTGAGACCCTCGCGGGTATGTAGTGCACTCTATAAATGCTATGATTGATTGATTGATTGTAAATCCAACACCTTCTGCCCCCTACAGGAAGTCGTTGTAACGGCTTGTGATGTAATGGCTCGCGATGTGACCACGCAGTCGTTGTAACGGCATGCAATGTATTGCATGCGATGTAAACTTTGTTTCCCTGAATAAAGTGGCCAGGAGACAGCCATTCTAAAATAAAGAAGGAATAATCCATACAAATGGCAAAGAGAGTATTCATACCTCTATGACCAATTGAATGACTTCCAACCACGAAAGGGCCTTGCAGTATTTCTGTGATTGCATTACTGAGGGTCAGAATAAGTCCCCCAGCCCAGTGAAACATGTAACCATCCTTAAGTTACACCATTGCAAAATTCTTTCTGTACACTTCTTTATAACGCACAGTACCTGTGACTAGTTATGTTATCATGTAACAATGTTGATTTTTGTGAATGTTTTTATTCTATTGTGCTGTCTGAACTCTGTACAAAATGTGGATGATTTACTTACTGCACGAAATTGAATGTATTACGGCTACAAATATTGGAAAATACACTCCACATATATGTCTTCTCTGTCTCAACCTTTTACGATAGGTGCATACATTTATTGAACTAGTGGACGTTAGGTAGCCAAGCGACCAAAGAAGAAAACGCATAGTAAATAACAGAAGTAATAAATGACAATTTCAGATACATATAAGGATGTATCCGCTTGTCAAATTTAATCGGATTTATGGAAAAGGGGGTACACTTTTTTGTTAGAAATGTGTGGCACCCTATGAGTTGGAAGGTCAGCAGAATTAATTGAATACTCTTTCTTATAGAGCGAGTGGGGTGATCTCTCCAATACTCTGCACATTAGGCAAACATTTGCATTCTGGGCTCCCTGCAGCCCGTACAGCGGTCTGATAGACCAGATAAAGACTATTGTTGAATTCTAGGGTGTGTAATAAGTCACACTGCAATCCCTGTATAATAACCTGTTTCTAATTTCCTCATTACAGGCAACTTGTGGCACACCTAGATAAAATAATGATGTAGCCACTCACCTGTAATGACTTCTTACAGTTGCATTCTCAGGTATCTATGCCTGCTGCTGGGGCCAGCAGACCGGGTGAAAAGAAGGGCACTGAGCATAAATGAAGCTGCAGCTTAAAGAACAAATTCTATGATAACCAGAAAGGAGATATTTATGGCAGCATGTTATTTTATGCATGCCTTAGGCAATAATACAAAATATAGAATCTTTCTGCATGTTTCTACACAGCCGTTATAGCACTTTTTAAATGTTAATAATAGTGATCTGATTCTTGTATTTTTTTTCTCCAAATATGTACCTTCATTTTGGTGTGTTTAATTTTGCACTACAGATTCTACTTTCATTTCTCATGTTCGCAAACATGCTACCTCTCATTTGCAAGAACAAGGCGCCAAGGGTTTAAGTGTACTATAAGGAATAAAGTACACACTTCCATACATTATAAGGAGATTGCAAATCACCTTGGAGTTCCAAGACCTTATAAAGGAACTCGGCCTTCAGCCTCATTTCTCTATCTCTTCGGTGATTTCAGTATCCTTATAATATACTTTCGAGAGAATTTTGTTCCACATGTATCATTAGTGGCAACTTCAGGAAGGTAAAGACATGGCACACTATCCTGGAGCCCTTCGATGGACATTAAAGGCATTGACTATAGTACCGTGCTACTCGTAAAAAAAAGCGCTTCAACCCCCCATCAGGGGTAACAAGCGCTATATAAATACAAACCTTTTTTCCTCTTCTATCCCCCCGAATACAAATAACTGACTAACCTATCCACCATTCAAATTACTTTCATATTTCACTATACTAATTCAACACTATTCCTTCTTGGGTTCTAGAGTAGCGTGCTACTCGCAGAAAAAGCGCTCCGACGCCTCGTCAGGGGTTGTAAGCGCTATATAAATGCAATTACAATACAATACAATGCAATCTCTTAAATGAGAAAAGCCTCTGTTGAATGAGAAGCCTCTTCTCGTCAACATGCCATTAGACTGGGACCACTGCAATGGTCAGGCCATTCTGCCACTAATACAGTTTCCCCATTGGCCTTCATACTGAATCTTTGCTGGATGGCCACACAACCCTCTAGGCTACTGCCCAGTTGGCTCCATTCCTACAGGCTTGGAAAATCCGGGCACTCCAATCCAAATGCTTTCTTAAAGTAGTGCCACTGGCTTCAACACCTACATCGAAGTCTAAACCAGCTAAGGCGCTGACCCAAGTTTGCCCAGGCACTCCTTTTCACCAGTTTCAAAGCCAGTAGTGTTTCCGCCCATGTAGCATACTGCGGGGCCCGCCAATATAGTTACACCCTGCAAGAACATAATTACGAGGACAATCGGGGATCTCAAATATGTTTTAATACATCACGTGTCATTTGGGGACGCGAGGAAAGTTTGTATTGGGCAATCTAGACTGCACCAGAGGGAATGATTTCCTTTTGGTTGGAAAGAAAAGCTATTCAATTCATTTCTTAAGTGTTTACCCTATTTAATATACCACAAACATTGCCGGAACTGGCACACCTAACGTTGTACAACAAAACTCCAGTATACATATAGAGAAACATAGTTGACACCTAAAAAATCTAAAAATCCACAGAAGTAACATTAGTTCATTAAAACCACTGGGCCCGACAAACCCAAATATTCCCCTATGGCAGGCCCAGCCTGGAAAGTACCACACGCGAACTGGCAAAGGAAGTTGTTTAACTCCTTTCTGGGAGGCGAAGAAAACACGTGCCGCAGGTGGAAAAGACAGACTTCCTGACCACTGGAGCCTCTGCCTGCAGTTACTTCTAGCTGCTGCATGACACCGGCAATGACCTCTTTTGCCACGAGACACATCTATCACAAGTTAGTAGTGTGTGTATGTCTGCATGAGGCATGCCTAGCCCTCAGGGCGGGGTTTATTCTCCCCATGCTGCTGTTTATTTAGAGACAGACAAACCGCATCTGTGTGATGAGATTAAATCAGAAATCTCTGACACCTGGTGGCCAGCCCTGGTATAAAGTAGGGATTCCTGGCATAAGGTGTCCTTGGCATCTGGTAACTCTGACAAAGGACAGGTATTCCTGGCATAATGTGTGTATCTCATCTCTGGTATCCCCTCCCAGTATCTAAAGGCCCCTCTTACATAACGTAGTAATTTCTGGCATAAAGTTGGCATGGTAGACATCTATATGGAATATCTTGCAAATATAGCTGAACAGTAATAGAGGTGATGGGATGGGAGACGGTACAAGATCATATACATCAAGTGGGGATGTGTAACTTTTCCAATTACACAATTACATTTCCCATATGTACAGCTTAATTTCATGTTGCTATATTTTAGACAGAAAATAAGTGATTTGACCAGAATCGATTGATTTTAGGTCCAATGTTGAGGCTTGGTTTCAAACAAGGTTACAAAGTTTTAAGATTAAAGACATATTCTCCATGTGAATTCCTTTGGGGTATGCTGGCAACCCCTGGTATATGGTGTGGATTCCGACCGTAATCTTACACTCTCTGGCAAAAGACAGGGACCCATGACACCAGCTGATCACCCCTAGCAGGTGATAGCTACAGCTGACATTATGTGGGCATCCATAAAATATGGTGGGCATAGAAACTATATAAAGGGATGCTCCTGAGATTTGGGGGCCAACGTTTGTAGCTCCACTCAGGCCGACAACACCCTGGTGGGACTCCTGGTACAAGGGGGCTTTGCTCTCATTAGACTGCTACAGCTGCAACAGGGGAAGATGTGGCCATCGCGCTTATAGCGCTTCCTCTTCCCTCGTGGCGCGGGACGCTCCTGAGGTTTGGGGGCCAATTTGTGTAGCTCAACTCACACTGCAAACACCCTGGTGCGACCTCTGGTCCCAGGGTGCACTGCCGCAGCTGCAACAGGGGGAGGCGTGGCCATTTCGCTTATAGCTCTGTCTCTCCCCCTCATGGCGCAGGACGCTGTGCTTGGGCAAATCCCAGGCCAAAGGCAGGCTCATCCTTGCCCGTCAGCAACAGGAAGAGGCCGTTTTGTGGGACATCATTTGGTTAGTAAGACGCAACTGTTAACTTGCTGTGGAATATCTTGTTTATACCTTATATCTATTGACTTTTGCTGGAACTCAAGATTGACTTGGCTAAAGTCCGGCCATTGACTATATCTTGCCTGAGTCCACAGAGGCAGTTCTCTCAGTTTTGCCAACAGAAAAGTATTCAGCTTCACAAGTTGATTCTCTTAGCATGAGGGCTGAGAACTTTGTTCATCCTCATCCCAGGGTCAGACGTATCATCACAGCGAGGCTTTGTGTAGCGGACGTTCGTGGTTTTCTTGTTCCAGTGAACTTCCCTGGTTTGCCGACCCACTGAATCATTCATTTGAAACACTGCTGAGAGCTTGCAAACCTAATCGAGATAGGCTTTAATATAGCTAAAAACAGTGGGCCTGATTCACAAAGGCAATCTGAAACAAAACTCTAAAGTTAAGGCTTTTGGATTTCACAGAGGTAATTTACGAGCCATATCTTTACCTTTGCAGTAGGGTCGGAATCTCTAGCTTGGGCCATACTCTGCACCCGGGCCGTACTTTCCAGCTCGGGCAGTACTCTACGGCTTAGGCCGGATGAAGTGTAATCTATGGACCGGAATGTAATTTTTACAAAAAGGAACATTTGGAACGTGTCATAAATGGTAGAGGAGGTCATCAAAATCAGTTTGGGCAGGGAAAAATGGTGTGGCCTGATACATCATTTCCCAGAAAAGTTTGCTCCTTTGCATTATGGTACATGCAGTCCACAATTTGTGCTCCCCTCAGTGTCTGTTGACTGTGGTGTTGACACTACAGTCAACACTCAGAGATGGTTGACTGTAGATTGGAACAAACCATCTAGTTAGCACTAACATATTGTCCTATCTGGGAATGCTCTTTAGCTCCAATGGCTCATAATATGATATAATTGAGTAGAAAACTAAGGGGCATATTTACAAGGGGTTTATCTCCGCTTTTTTGGCTTACAAAGCCAAAAAAGCGGAGTTAAAACCAGCGCCCTATTTACAAGAGGGTGCTAACAAGCATAATCGCATGTTAGCACCCTTTTTCCCAACGCCTTCACTTTGCAGCTCCAATGAGATGCAAAGTGGGCGTTACTGGGCGTACCCAAGATGGACTACCTTGCAAATATCGCTGATGTTTACATCGCAATATTTACAAGGCAGCCCACGTGATTTTAGCACACATTAGATTTTGGCGAAAAATACTGTTTTCGGCAAAACGTACCGTCTGCTAAAATTCTGACTTAGCCATCCCTAACATAGGGGGTGGATTATGCTGATACAACCCTGTGGGTCATATCAGCAAGGTTATCGCCCTTTTGCAGGGAACATCGCTGGAAAACCAGCGATGTTCCCTGCAAAAGGGCGATAACCTCGCTATCTCTGGAATTTTTATCGCCCTGGAGTAACGCGTTGTTAATAACGCGCTACCAGGTTGATAAATACCAGAGATAGCCTGCGATAATATAATTATTGCTAAGCACTGCCAGCAATAATTATTGCTGGCTGTTGTTAATATGCCCCTAAGCTCTTCAGGGTGATTGGCTCACTTTTTAGTCTACCATCTCCACCGGGGGGGAGCGTTCGCCCCCGTGGTACAATGTATTCCAGGCAATTTGTCCCAAGTGCTATTTATGTGGTGGGAGTTTGCGGAATTAGGGATGTATCAGCTATTCAAACAGGAGAACAACGTTTTTGTCGCAAGCTCGTATCTGTTCCCTTTTCCTCCCCCCACTTCATTTGCCATAGCGAGGTGGGACCAAGTAACATATGCGATCTAGTCCAAATCTGCCCCGCTTTGCTATGGCTGTCGATATAGAAAAATTATGAGGCGTTCCTTACAAGATTGTCTAGCCTGTGACAAAGGCCTTGACATTCCCTGGCTGGCCTTTGTACAAAAATCTTTTGCAGCTACTGACCTCCCTCCAGCATTCACTAATGTTGAAACTTGTGTCACACAGGGCAGGAAGCAAGTTAAGCCTTCATTATTAACTCACGCTAGGGAGAGAAGGCTAAGTACGGACATATCAAAAACCTCTATTTTGCTTTGTCTCTCTGTGGATTATGATAATACCCTTAGCAATTATCTGTGAACAAGGAGAGGAAGATGGGAATGTTCTTTACTCTTCCGTGTTCGGGATGATACAATAAAATACCTACTTTGCTTTCCCTTTGGCTTTCAGTACAATTTAGAATCACGTTTTTGCCCATGTAATAATATTTTTAAAGAGTCCATGCTCCATCTTATTTTTTTCTGTGGTTTTTATGTTTTTAATGCCGCTCATCAAATCTAGAAGTCTAACGAAATGTACACAGTCATTTATTTTTCGGAAACAGATGCATGATGATGAAACATGTTTTTATGTAAGCCTATTTTTAAGGGCCACTGTACTTTCCAGACATTCAGTGTGTTGTGTTGCTTGGTAACGAGTTACCGTGCATCCTCGTGATGATAGAATGTTTGGGTTGGAATGTGATTCTGGTTCCACTGTGTGGCACCAGTATCATGGTTGGAGTAGAGAAGGATGTACCTAGTTGATGCTCCTCAGTATTAAAGGAATCTACTTGCAATCGTGCCTGTGTCATCACTTCAATTGGCGACTGAGGAGCTGAGGAGCATCGAACCCACGTTGGACCTTTGGACTTTGGATTAATTCCTTTTGAATCATTTTATGGAGGCGGAGCATTCGTTTCGCATATGAAACGGTGGAGATTCTGAACGAGCCTTCGATGGTGTAATCGATTCATGTATCGCGGCGTTTTGCTACTGTGAGAGAGTGCTTAAGTTAAGTACTTTCATTAATGTTATCACCTTTAAGGTTTACCTTCCGTTGAAAGATCGCATCTTTCGAAGTGATCTTGGATCTTCGGTGGTGTTGTGACGTCCTCCTCGTTCTTCTCGGAGGCTTCGAAGTTGTGTAATTGCTGTGACTCCCGGCTGGATTACAAGCGTCATCACGCAGCGTCATCGTGGTCACGCATTGCAGCGCAACGTCACCATGCTGCGTGACCTCCTTGTCGGCCATTTTTGTTGACATTCGTTGCCTGGTTACCAAGGAGCGGAGCCGTGCGAACGAGGAAATCTACGCGCTGAACCACTGGGAAGCGGTGCTTGCCTCCCATAACTTAAAAAGAGGGGATTCTTTTCTTTTTCTTCATTTCCATAATATTGAGGTATCGATTAAGCAAGTAGCACTTTAATTAAGTAGTTTTATGTCTAGTGTCTGCTTTTTATAGTGCTATAGTGTTTTATTCTGTACTTTAATTGCTGCATGTTGAGCCGAAGAAAATTGACGACTTGACTTGAAAGGCATCCCTCCTATTTGATGGTGATACAGAAGTATATGAGGCAATATTTGTCAAGTTGGGACAGAACTAAATGTGGGAGGTAATGCAAAATGACAAGTTGATATTTGATGACCCAAATTATTGCATTTACTAAAAAATTAAAATGAAAAGCTGTTATTTGGGGAAAAGGGTGTGTATTTTGTGAAAAAGACAATTTGATGTTCTGATGAAAAATGTTTATTTGCCAAAAATGAAAAAATGCTGTTGGTGCAGCCTTGCTGTTATGAATCCACTACATCAAACTATCACTACACTGGATGCACAACATCACAAATAACACTACAGAGAATGCCACAGGGTCATAGAAGGGATAGATTACCGTAAGTGAAAGGGATAGGCATATCTTTGGAGTTAGGCTTAGGTTTGAAGTTAGCAGTTATGTTTTTTTAGGATAGAGTAAGGGGAAGGTTTAGGGTTAAGACTAGGATTAAAGTGAGATTTATGGTTTGGACTAGATTTGAGTTATAGTAAGAGATAGTGTTAGGGCCAATGTACATGCATAGTCAATGTAGTACTTAATTAGCTTAAATAATTGGCTTGTTAATGTATTGCCTATAATTTAGGGGTAGGTATTGCACAAAAGTGATAAACTTGTTTGTGGAGAGACAGTGGATTTACAAGATATAGTCTCCTCTATATTGACAGCTTTTTTTCTGACATTCTTATCACTACTGCTGAGGGCTGAGCCTATAAGATTGATGTAACCAAAGGTCTTTGTGTGCTCTCTGGATCTGCAAGATCTCGGTAACCTGAGTCAGTGGTAGCTTTGTTGCCTTAATCTGTAAAGTCTTCTATTGGTACAGATCATACAAACCATTAACTGTCCTGTACTCTTCAATACAGGATGCGGGTCAACAGGCATCCATTATTTTATTAAGGGCTAATCAAAAAGTGAGAAATAACTTTCTATAGTCATCAAAATAACCAAGCATTAAGATATTTGGCAGACATTTTACCCTTTTATATTTGACAGTCAGTCCTCATCTGATGAAGCACATGGTGAGGAACTTGACACACATAACCCAGACTGAAGTTGCAACTTACGCATGGGTCCTGGTGATTTATATTATCATACAACGGGAAACGGCATTTACAATGCAGGCTGAGCCATGCTGTTAAATCATAGTTTACAAACGTGAACATCACAAGCGCCATCTTGCCTAACAAGAGCCATTGTCCGCATGTATACGGCATCCATTTTAGGTGCCGCGGCCATCTCGCGCTTTGCAAGTCACCCACGATTGACCCTAACCTCGCAACCATCTCCGGTGCCCTGATTCAGCATGACCAATTGCACTAAGGTCATAAAACCTTGTCCTCGCGACAAGATCCTGGAGCCACTTCCCGCCCTAAACACGTTTGTCCTTTCATCCTCCACACTCGAGCAGGCCCTTCTGATAACCCCCAACTGCACCTGGCCACTCAATCCAGTCCCAGGTGTTAAAATCGATAAACTTTAGGTGTACATAAGCGGCGTTCATTTATGTTCACCACAACCATATTGTTAAAAGTAAAATAACGATCATGAACATTGCCTGCGCCATCTTGTTTAGTGGGAATTTCTATGTGCACAAGCTACAGCCATTTTAGCCATCACAGCCATTGTGTACTCTGTTGGTCACCTTTGTCTCACCCTATCCTTCCTAGCATCCTTCTGACTCTCTGACCAAACCTGATATGTGTGCTGGGGGCTATAAACCCTATTGTCACAACAAACCTCAGTGCCACTTGCTGCCACAAACTCGTTTTTCCTCTCATCTCTGTTTACAGGCAAACCCTTGGACACCAACAGGTTCCAAATATCAAACAGACTCTTGCAAACAGGGTTTATTGCACTGCAAACAGCAAGACTTGTTTTTGCCAACAATGGGACCTGTTTTTATCAACAGAACAGACTCTTAGATCTGGCCGGTCTCACATGTTTTAGACCCTGAAGCAAGGTCCAGCTGCCAGATAATATTGTCTGTTTGGCCTGGGTGGGAGGAGAATAACAGTTGGGCTTGTGTGACAACCTGCCCAGGGCGGGGACTCAAATCTTGTGTAACCATGTTGATGAAACAATGTTGGGCTTGTGTGACAACAATGCATTGTGTCAAAACCTGTATAAAAAGAAGAGCCAAAAGAGATGCAGTTGGAACACCTCCTGAAGACATCCCTTGTGTCAGACCTGACGTGTTCTCCTCCGGAGAAATAAACCTGTTCTTGCTTTCCAGTTTCCAGCGCCTGCCTCTTTATTTTGGTAACTATCGATATCGGAAATTAGAGGCGTCTTGAGCCAATCAGCCTGGGTATTAGTTAGAGATTGGCTGTTTTTTGCACAATTGGCGTCCCAACGTGGCGCCCATCAGCGGCACGATGTCCAGTAGAGAGGTCCTAACGACGATCGGGAAAGTGCACCTGCCTGAAAGAGACCCTCGTCTGGCAGCCGATCATCCGAACTTCATCGGTTCCGAACGGACCCCTCTCAAGTGACTTAGGGTCCTGACTGGGATCCCACAGGAGTGCCGCGGCTAATACGGAGAAAAGAGGACGACCGGGCGCTGGAAGTGGAAGACGAAGAACTGTCCATACGGTCCGGGTAAGGTCGTGAAAACGACTGCTGTCGAATGATTGATTGTATTGGAATTGTTTGGATTGAATACTAGTATTACGCTTTATTGGTTCGTTTAACTTGTTAGCTATTTGGTACGTTGGTTCTTTTTGAGATATTCTCTGTTTGCAAACAACGAAGAATAGGAATATTCTCTCTCTTTGCAGGCAGCGAAGGATAGGTAGTGCGGAACTTTGTCCACAATTGTTTGAGATCTTTATTTGTCCGATTATACGTCATGCCTCTCTTCTCCCCACTGATTGGTAATTGGTTCAGCCCGGACCGTTTATTAGAGGTCGGTCATCCGGCTCCACCGGAGGGCACCCCTAATAAGGACATGTATGTGAAATATGGAATAGTCGCTGTAGCTTATAGCAAACTATGGCACAAGCACACTAAGAAAGATCGAGAAAATCAGTGGCCACTGACAGGATCTTTTGATCCTGCTAAAATAGAAATGCTAGAAATAGCCTTACGCGAAAAGAAAACCACGCCGACTATGCTTGACAGCTTCGGCTTATGGCGAAAAGAAACAACACAGCGAACGAAAAGAGATGAAGCAAGAATAGAAAAAGAACTACGAAAATCAGCTCACCTAGCTGGCAAAAAGTTAGAAGAAGAAGTTAAAGAAAAGGAAAAAGCTAGGAAGGAGCGAGAGGCAGAGATCTCAGGTCAATACCCGGTTAGAACTCCCTCAACTCTTTACCCTGAGCTCCCATCGAAACAAAGGGTAGACGACGATCTACTCCTAGGTCCACCGATTATCTACATGCCACCTCCCTATGCCCCTACCCATCCTCTAGTGCAACAACAAGGATCTCAGAATACAACTGACGGTAGCACCAGGGCCTCGGTATTCACAGCCTCTGCGCCGACCGAGCCTCTCACGCCTAATGCCTTGCCAGACGACACATCAGAAAGAATCAAAGTGAAAGGGCTGGTGAGAATCCCGCGATTAAGTGAAAACGAGCGAGCAGGCATCGATAGGATAGTTAAAACCGTAGTAGACAGGAAAGAAACAGAGGAATACATAACAGATATATGTAACTCCTATGCCGACAACCGCAAACGACACTTTGTCGTGCGCTTTTGTTATTACACACTCAAAGCGTATGAGGCAAAGTATAGGAATAAAGGGCCTCACCGACTCGTGACCCGGTACAGAAAGGTAGATACAAGAGACGAAAGTGAATGCGATGTAGCAGAACTTTTTTCCTATACATTAGAAGTCTTCCGCCACCTCATGGAGCAAGGGCAGGTAGACAAAAACGCAACATCTGCAATGACGGAACCCCCGATAGAGAGAATAGATAACATGATGCCCATTAAGGAAGCTGCCCCCTATTGGGTCCCCCCTAGAGGACAAGGAACTCACGATGACATAAATCACCAAGACGCTAAGGGAAGGGTGGTCTATAATTGGGTATATCAGCCCTGGGATAGACAGGACATTCTGACGTTCCGAAAATCCCTGCTGGACTTACGAAAAAATCCTACTGCATTTTACACGGAGTTAGGTACAGCCCTAGGGTCGATAATTATGACGCTAGCCAACATCGATTTGTTCTTTGGGCTATGTCTGCCAGCCGATGTGTAGAAGCAGATCAGGAAAGTAGACAACACAGACCTGTTCGGTCATACCTGGGGACAACTCGATGGGCTGGATAAACAGCGAAACCCTGGACAGAAACCCTTGAAAGCCATACTAGACCTCCCTGACAAAATAGTGCAGAAGGTAAAGACCCTGATTCCTGAGAAAAAGATAGATTGGTCTATCATAACAGCTTGCCACCAGAAACCTCAAGAAGATGTTTCAGAATTCTTCTCCCGGTTCGAGACAGTGTTCTCCGATTATAGTGGACAAGACATGTCCACTGCGATCGGACACGACTTGTTCGTACAGAACTATGTTAGAGGACTGTTGCCAGAAGTCTCACAGAAACTACAGACCAGTGAGAGCAGTTGGGCGGCCTCTAAACCAGCGGCCATCCTCCAGATGTCCCAGTACTATGAACACCAGAAAAACGAAAATGAAAGGGCCAACGAAAAGAAAAAGAAAGATTTGAAAGAAAGAGTCATGATAGTGCAGCTCCAGGGTGTAAATTCAGGAAGGGAACAGTACAAGGGAGGATATCAGCAAAATACCCCTAGAGCACCACCACCACCTAGAAATAACGTGCCTACCCCATACAACGGACGCAGAGACTTAGGGGAAGATCAGTGTGCATTTTGTAAGGGGTACGGACACTGGAAATCCCAATGCCCGATCCTGGCAGAAATAAATAAAGAGAAAGGAACAAGAGAATTAGCAAATGGACCACGAGGTAAAGGACGAGGAAGAGGGTACGCAAATGACGTTAGTGAAGAGAGGCCAGGTAGGACAAATGCTTTTGACCGCCCCCGACAGAACCAGTATCAGCAATCGGACTACGACAACACGTACGACTTTGCATAGGACAGCCAAGGGCAAGGGAGGGATCCAGTCGAGCTCTATGTTGATCAGCAAGGCCCTTATGTTACTGCAAAGGTCCTGGGCACAGAGTCGCCAGTTTTGGTAGACACAGGAGCAACACGTAGCGCACTATCCAAACGACTGATTCCAAGGGCACCCTTGTCTGGCTCACATGTGACCTCAATAGGATTTGATGGTACGCCCTCCACTAACCCTTTGTCCAGGCCCATTCCTTTTAATCTAGAGAATAACATCATCAACACGACATTCCTTCTCTCTTCCAACACCCCAGACGCCATTATGGGTCTCGACTTACTGAAACACTTCCGTGCAACCTTTTCGATGTTCCCCGGACGGAGTGCGAGTCATCTTATATGACAACCACCAGCACCAGAGAGATAGTCCAATCCAACGCATCTATCCCATTTCCGAAGCAGACACATCCCTACTGGACACTTTACCATCGCACTTGTGGGCTAGGGCTGACTCAGACGTAGGACAAATGATGATTGACCCAGTGCGTGTAACAATACGACAGGACGCGACTCTGCCAAAGATACCGCAGTACAAAATCTCACCAGAGGGAGAGAGAGCACTCACAGACATCATTCACTCACTCGTAGAAGCAGGGGTGGTTGAAGAAGTGGTGAGCAATATTTGTAACAGTCCTATTCTGCCGATCATAAAGAAACCGGGAGAGGGAGACGGAAAAGCCTACCGCTTTATCATTGACCTAAGGGAGGTAAACAACATCGTAGTGCCCCAATATCCAGTCGTTTCCGACATTACCACCATCCTGACCCTCATCCCATCCACGGCCACCGTTTTCACTGTTATCGATCTCAAAAATGCTTTCTTTTCTATACCCATTCATGAGGACAGCCGCTATCTTTTTGGATTTACACTCACATCCACTCATTTAGATTTTGTAGAGCACCCCAGGGGTACACAGAAAGTCCGAGCATCTTTAGTCAGGCACTCAAAAGACAGCTGGATGCCATACAATTGCCAGACGGAGTAGCACTGATACAATACGTAGACGACATCTTGCTAGCAGCAGACACCACTCCAATAGCGGTCACTGCCACTATTCAGTTACTTCATTTCCTCGCCAAGAATGGTCACAAGGTCTCCCGCAAGAAACTGTAACTCTGCCAACCACAAGTGACGTATTTAGGACACCTTTTGTCAAAAGAAGGGAGAACGCTCACACCAGACAGGATCCAGACCATTCTAGACACTCCTGTCCCCAAAAACCAGAAACAAGTCCGCTCACTGATAGGCCTTACCTCATTCTGTCGACAATGGTTACCAAACTTCAGCCTCATCGTCAAACCCCTTCTCTCCCTCCTAACCAAAGACACACCCTTTCTACTCCTTTGGACGCCCGAATGCCAGTCGGCATTCAAGGAATTACGAGATGCCCTTTGTTCAGCACCTGTTCTAGGGACACCAGACTACTCCAAACCATTTTTCCTCTACTCACACGAAAGGGAGAGATGTGCATTATCTGTCCTGAAACAATTAATTGGCCACAAGCAACGCCCCTGTGCGTATTTCTCTGCCACCCTCGACCCAGTAGCTAGAGCGCTGCCCGCGTGACTGTGCGCTGTAGCAGCTGCAGCAGTCTCCATACGACAGAGCGAGGGAATAGTGCTCTCCAACCCCATCACAGTGCTAGTACCGCATGCAGTTGACACATTGATAAACCAGACTAAGACGCAACATTTAACGAGTGCCCGACTGACTGGATACGAACTGACCCTGTTAGCACCACACATTACGCTGAAACGATGTTCCACCCTCAATACAGCCACATTGCTGCCTCTTCCAGAAAACGACCCTAATACAAATTCGCTACACGACTGCGTAACCCTCACTGACGAGCAGACTAAAAGTAGAGTTGATCTCCGAGACACTGCCTTCCCAGAACCAGACGGGGAACTGTGGGTAGACGGCTCATGCCTCAAGCTCCCAGATGGCACTACATCAGCAGCGTATGCCGTGACCACAGCTCAAACTGTCCTAGAAACTGCCCGCATTGCCCAAAGATCTGCCCAAGCAGCCGAGCTCATTGCCCTTACACGAGCATGCATTCTAGCGGCTGGCACGACAGTCAACATATACACCGATAGCCAGTACGCCTTTGGGCTAGTTCATCATTTTGGACTCCTTTGGAGGGAAAGAGGGTTCCTGACGTCTCACGGCACACCCATCTTACACGGAGACCTAGTCTCCGCATTGACAGAAGCAGTCCTCCTCCCCAAGCAGCTAGCAGTAATTAAGTGTCAGGCTCATAAGAAGGTGACCGATCTCATTGGGCAGGGAAATGCACTAGCAGACATTACTGCCCGAACCACAGCATAAGACAGAACCACGACACGCATGTCTGTGACCAGGTCACAAGCAGAACACTGGACTGACGCCAGGGCGACTGTAAGGGACATACAGACGACAGGCACACAGAGCGAACTGATTGAATGGGCGCGGGTGGGACTGAAAGATGAGGAAGGCTGCTGGAGGACAAAAGACGGTGACAAATGGTTGTTACCAGACGCCTATCTGATCCCCATATTGCCCATGGCACACTTACCCGCACACATAGGATCCGCCCCCATGACCGAACTAATCACGAGGGTATGGCATAACGGCAAGATTGCAGACTCAGCAAGACGTTTAGTACAGCAATGCATGTTGTGCTTGCAACACAACCCAGGGAAGGGGACAGCAGTACCTCGGGGAGGGTTTGGGGTCCCCGATCACCCCTTTAAAATCCTCCAAATGGATTATATACAACTAGAAAGGTGCCATGGTCTCAAATACGTCTTAGTCATTGTGTGCACTTTCAGCAAATGGGTGGAAGCATACCCCACTCGTGACAATACCGCCGCAGCTACTGCTAAGGTGTTGCTAAATGAATTCTTCCCTAGATACGGCCTTTGTCGAATTTTATGGAGCGACAATGGCCCCAATTTCGTAGCGGAAGTGATTGAAAACATTCTGAAGGGCTTAGGGGTGAAGCAAAAGTTCCACGCTGTCTTTCACCCCCAATCGGCGGGCCTGGCGGAACGACACACTGCCACACTAAATTTAAAATTGGCAAAGATAGTCGCCACAACTGGCCTGAAATGGCCCGACGCACTCCCACTGGCATTGCTATTGATGCGTTCCACCCCAACCAAGCACAGACTGACCCCATACGAAGTAGTCTTTGGCAGGCCTATGAACATTTGGGCGGCACCGAAATCAACCACCATTAATGACGTCCCGGACATATTAATGTCTGATTACCTGTACAAGTTAATTAATGAATTAACGCTTATCCACCAACAGGTGCTGCATGCCATTCTGGACGTGTCCAGGGGCCCAAGACATGATATCAGACCTGGAGATTTCGTCTTGATCAGAAATTTCCAGAGGTCGAAGAGTCTGGAACCCAGGTGGACGGGCCCCTGGCAAGTCCTCATCACCACCCGAACTGCCCTTCGAGTGGAAGGAAAGAAAAATTGGCTGCACGCCCACCACTGTCAGAAGATCTCACCAACCCTGACAACTAGCAAGGAAGTGGACGTCCAAGAAGAGCTCCTGACCAAAGATCGACCAGCCTTGAACTGCTACCCACAGACAGAGACACTAGAACTGGCAGAGTATCCTGACCCTACTGTACCATCCAAGAAATGGTACAACCTGAGGTCGACAAAAGGAGGGCGTCCCGACACGCAGACCACTAACTAAGTCAAAAGTCTCAGATCGGTAGCCAAACACTACAAAGGCTACCAGGAGATACGCTAAACGAAGTATGTGGTCCTGTGAGTCATCGAGCCCCTTGAAAATGATGGAAGATCCTGGACGACCGAAGAATCGCCGCAACGACGCCAAGACTGCCAAAATTCACACAGTAAAGACAATCGCACTTATAGCAGCATCTCTCACCAGCTTCTTGCTAATGGTCGCAATCCGGATCATCGTAGAGAGTGCTCCTGCTTATCAAACATTGATGCCTACTGTGCAACCCACCACTGAAACAGAACACTATCTGGTATCACTGTCGCCACGCCTCCGAGAACGACGCAGAGAGTTCTGGAATAACTCTTTCGTCCAACTGTTACACCAGCACAATCTTGTTGCAAATGCTACGAACTGTTGGGCTGTGGGCAGCTACCACATGCCACTGAACATTCTATTCCTTTCATCCCTTCACCTTTCTCTGTTCATGGGTCCTGCATTGCTTGGTTAATGCTCCTACAAGAAAGCTACAAAGACAATGCCACGTCCAATGGGACAATTAAAAATTCTATAACGAGTTCTGGCTGAACAAAACTGGAAGAACGGCTGTTACCTTTTGTCCTCTCACTTCAAATGCGACCTTCCCAATGAACATTCCTGCAAAAGAACGAGTGGAAATGCAAGTGTTCAATGATCCAGCCAGACCCACCTTCTCCTTTCTAAATAAAAGAACTGCTGCAACCACAACTGTGGCCCTATCTGTGGTGAACGTCTCAGGTCTTGTCTGCATCGAAGGCCATTGGACGAAAATCGTGGGCCACAGTACTTGTCACATCACCAGGACTCTACACACTGCCGACCCCCCTTCATTTGTTGCATCACCCAATATGTACTTCATCTGTGGTACTAAAGACTACACCTGGCTCCCAAAAAGCTGGGGGGGCACTTGCTACATTGCCTTTGTTCTACCTCCGACCTACACTGCACCTGCTGGACATCACCGAGAAAAGTGGTCTGGAGACACAGACCAAACAGATTCTACTGCATCCCAGTTTCTTGATGCAGTTAAAGGCCTTGTTCCACTTTGGGGTCCGATGGCAAACAGCCGGGCCATTCGACACCTGTCTCAAGCAGTAGAGTCAGCTTTGAACGTAACAGCTGGCATCCTCACCAACAACACTGCCGAGCTTCAAGCGGTCCGCCTGATGACTTTGCAAAACCGTCTTGTTTTAGACGTGGTACTAGCAGACCGTGGAGGAGCATGCCGCATCATCGGTGCCAGCTGTTGTACCTTTGTCCCTGACAGCTCGCCTTCTGTCTATAAGGCGATCGAACATCAGCACAGACTGGCATCGGAGATCCATCAAGAACAAGAGACTTGGACACTTGGAAGCTGGTTTTGGGGCATATTAAAAGAATGGGGGTGGAAAATATTGATGGTCCTCTTGGTTCCGATTTTTATAATATGTGGCTGCTGTTTGGGGATACACTGCATACCACTGTTGTGTTCTCTATGTTTGAACTCTTTGTGCCCAAAGACTGTAGATTCTCGCATAGAACGAGTTAATGTAATACATGACACAGAGATACAGAACATTATGGGGATTGAAATAGATTAGCAAGATGTCTTGGGAATGTTCAAAGGGAGGACTGTTAAATCATAGTTTACAACATGAACATCACCTGCGCCATCTTGCCTAACAAGACCCATTGTCCGCATGTATACGGCATCCATTTTAGGTGCCGCGGCCATCTCGCGCTTTGCAAGTCACCCACGATTCACCCTAACCTCGCAACCATCTCCGGTGCCCTGATTCAGCATGATTTATCAACAAAACAGACTCTTAGATCTGGCCGGTCTCACATGTTTTAGACCCTGAAGCAAGGATCAGCTGCCAGATAAAATTGTCTGTTTGGCCTGGGTGGGAGGAGAATAACAGTTGGGCTTGTGTGACAACCTGCCCAGGGCGGGGACTCAAATCTTGTGTAACCATGTTGATGAAACAATGTTGGGCTTGTGTGACAACAATGCATTGTGTCAATACCTGTATAAAAGGAAGAGCCAAAAGAGATGCAGTTGGAACACCTCCTGAAGACATCCCTTGTGTCAGACCAGACGTGTTCTCCTCCGGAGAAATAAACCTGTTCTTGCTTTCCAGTTTCCAGCGCCTGCCTCTTTATTTTGGTAACTATCGATATTGGAAATTAGAGGCGTCTTGAGCCAATCAGCCTGGGTGTTAGTTGGAGATTGGCTGTTTTTTCCACAATGCGTGCCGTTTCAACGCAAGCGGAACAACACTTGCATGAACCACGCATATGGCACTCAACGGTCTAGATGCAGAGCAGATGGCCGGGGAGAGGAACAGGATGGATCGATAGAGGAAGGACCGGAGAGCAGTGTGGTAAGTGGGGCTGGGGCCGGGTTTTTGGGAGGTGTTGTGGTGTAATCTTTACCACACATATCCCTTTACCATGCATGCCTTTTTAATTAATTTTGTTGTAAAGACATGCATGGTAAAGACGCGGTCATGGTTCAGACCATGTTGTTCAGGTATGCATGGTTAAGGCATGCGTAGTTGTATCATACAACCTCACACAACACCCCTGAGATATGTAAAAAAAGAACGAGCCCATTTGTCTAAAATTTCTTCATTTTTTTGTCCCACCTTGGCGGTCAGATTTTCCATAGCATGGATGGTCAAATGTTTGGAGCATCATATCTGTATCAGGGAAGGCATAGACGCCTCCCAAGAATGGGCGATGGTTATTCTTCCCGCTAAAAGCATTTGAAGGATAAACCTACCAGATGGCATTGAGAAGGGGAAAGTATCTTGCTTCTCCATGCCCCCAAAAAATATTCTCAGAGAATCCAGATAAAATGTTATTCGTGTCATGTCTTCACCAAGGACAAAATCTTATCCTAAATTGAGCTCACCACCTCACACGCCTGCCAAAGAAGTAGCATTGTGCCTTGTTGGCTGCTCCCATTACAACATTCCCTTGTGGAGCGAAACATAGGGTACGGTAGTACCATAATACCATCATTTTGTATGCACTTTCTCTTTATTGTGAACAAAACAAGGACACACTTGTCCAGATATTGCACCATGATTATCCAGAGATGCCTGGTGAAAGGTCCTGTTTCTATTTCATCACGCAAATAGGAGTATGTTTGTGAGTTGGGCCCCTAAATATGAAGTCTTTTTAACGTAAGAAGCAGCTTCTCTCTACAGCCTGAGATTGTGAGATATGTACTACTTTTCATTTTCCCATCCCACCTATTCAGACTTGATTACCCATGATCTTGCCTGGCTGAAACTTTTCTGGAAAAGAGTAGGATGGGGACATTGAAGTAAGCACGAGGTCCATGTGAAGGAAGATATACACTTGATATAAAGACTTTTTTACATACATTTTCTGCTAACTGATCTGCCTATGATGTGGGAGCTCCTTCTTTATACGAACCTGCAAACCATGGAACACATTACTCCAAATATGAAGACAGCCACCTATAACTCAGAGAAGCAATAAAAGTCGAGTATTCCCCAAAACATGACAAATGTTCTTGACGAATGCATGCTCTGTCATGACATAAAGCAATCCAGATGGCACACCTTGGCAGACTAGCTGTGCCAGCAGTGGAGACGGGCACTGCCACTACTTGTCATATGCATCTAAATGCTACCAGAGGGTTCTCAATGTTTTACTGAGTTAAGCCCAGAACACCACTAGGCTGGCCAGAAATTAAGGGGGTTTTCTTGTTTCTTTCCTACAACGGTGCACACACCCTTATAGTGTTCTAACTTGTGAACTATATAGACCCTTCCTCAATTTTTAAGAATTTCTGCACAGAGATGGTAAGTACCAATATGTGCAACCCTGTCTATTCTTATATTCTCTAACACACCCATGCACAGTTAAGCCCCGTGCACAACTTCTACTGTAACTTTAAGCCTCACACACTGCGCCAAACATTTCCAAAATTGGCCAAACTACAACCAACACCCTTTTTTTCATCAGTCTACTGAGATTAAATGGGAAGAGGATGTGGCATAACCACCAGAGCTGTTGACTTTGGAACTGGGAAACCGGGTTCGGAGTCTGCTCAACAGCCTGTGATTCTGGCCATATCACTTAATCTCCCTGTGCCTACAAAAAACAAATGTGTTCTTGTGTAATGTAACTAGTTTTCATGTAAAGCGGTCCAATACCTTCAGGTTGAGTTTGCACAATGTAAAACCGTAAAAATAAATAAATAAACTGACAGACGCCTTGTAACCCGATGAAAATATGAGCCATCATTGGCCTTGTCGGGAATATAAAGTACTACAAAACTGATGCATATATTGTACCTGATTAACTCAACAATCTTGAAAGTATTTTAGGCCTTGCAAGGTGTATGGAAAGCGCTATATAAATACCAGTGCAATACAAGTCCCTGCATGATGGCACAAAGGTGCTCTGGGGCAGTCATTTGATGCCACCCATACAGAAACCGCAGTGTAAATGGGAAGCTCGTGGCATGTCTAACATTTATAAGTGATATCTTAATCAAAAATTGGCTCACATTCTTTGAGCAGTTGAGAAGCCAATCTTGCTTGATAAACAACAGATACTTTTTACTTTTCTACATCTGTGATCATGCTGCAACTACGAATCATCAAGACCTCCCTTCAATACCACCCTGAATTATTTTTGTTTTAATGATTTTTTTTTTGGGGCAGGCTTGGACAAGAGGATTATATAGCTATTTTGTGGGGTGGTACAACAAAGCCACAAGCCTCGCCTATCAAAGGCAGTGGGCTAACTTTTAGCTTTGCCAGTGCTTGTTGCCAATGCTGAACGGCACTTGCAAAAACAAATGCTTGGTGCTGATTCCCTTCAGCACAAAGAATCCACACAGACTCTTTTAGAGGTCGCTGCAGTGCTAAACGCAGCAGAAGTGAGGTGTGCACCAATTGGAAGTTCAACGCTAACTGTGCTCCTTCCTTTCGTGGTCTGTGTTTCGGGTAGTTTCCACCTGGTGAAAAAACCAAGCACATCAGTCATTACACTTTGAGAGTAGGGGAAAAACTGTGGGGCAGAGTTACTAAAATCTCACGCAACGCAGCAGGCAAAAAAGCTGCGCTGCCTTCCGCAAGAAGAAGAGAGCTGGAGGGCGCCATATTTGCAGAAATATGGCACTCTCTTTCCCTCTCCTTTGGTGCTAAAATAAACACCTTTGCACCATGGTCCAAGGGTGTCTGCGTGAGTCTAGCATAGGTTTTGTATTGGAAGGATAGCCTTCCAGTACAAAATACTGCGCTCAGACTGACGTTAAAAATGTTCCCACTTTGTATGTGTGCTGCAAAGTGCAACACACATACAAAGTCGGAAAAGGAAGGAGAAATGAAAACATTTCTCCTTCATAGCGCCTATTTGAAATGGGCCCTATTCTCTCAAGCTAAACCTTGTCTATTTTTTTTTTTAGTAAATAGGGTTTTGCGTCAGAAACCTTGGGTGGTAGCGCCCATGCACCACACATGGTACCCCCCCTTAGCACTAATTAATGCAAAACAGTGCTATATGCTACTTTTGAGTGTTTTCCAGCGCTCCTTAAGTTTAGCCGCCAGAAAGCAAATAAGTAAAACATGATTTTGTGTAATTTTGCATCACTTTTGTGACGCAAATACAGTGTTAAATCTTAGTAAATAGACCCCTGTGTGTATTATTCTCATTTTTTAGCACCGATGTGTCGGTCAGGGGGAGAAACTTGGGAAGATGCCAGCACAAAGGACATGGCGAGTTTTTATGCTGCAGCTTTGCATGCAGGACCGGACTGGCCGTAGCGGACATCACGCGTTTGCCCAGGAAGCTGGAAGGGTGGCGGCTGGTTTTGCAGCAGTGGGGCCGTTTTTTTTTTATTACTGGGGGCTGGTTTTGCAGCGGTGCTACAATACCGGCCCCTAGTACCAAAAGCAGCAGTGCTTCATATTGCATCTCTCCCCCACCCCCTGGTGCTGGTCCTACAAAATTGCCAGGGCTGCTTTGGGTTCCCAGTCTGGCCCTGTTTGCATGGAAGTCTAAATGAGGCTCTTGGGCGTAATCAGAGGAAAAATCCACCCAGTACACGTTTGTTGCAGGTGTCATCTGCATTTTTGTCCCATGGTAAAATCGGGAATAACACACGTGCAGGTTTCATGCATCCATTTTACAATTCTTACTAAAGCCTCTCCACCAGGGGCGGCCGGTGTTCATGAGCTAAAAGGGCGTTGCCTACCACCCTTGGGGAAAAGGCAAGAACAGGGAAAATAAACTCAGAGCAACTAAGAAGAAATCACTGCTCTGAGGGGGTGTGCTGAATCTCCTGGGTGAACTCTAGTGAACTTTGCAGATGTTCTATTGTGCAAGCGCCAGCAGGGTGCTACAGCAGTGACATCACATGAGAGGAAGTGCTGAATTAGAAGGCCATGGATCCAATTGCTTTTGGGGCGCATGAACAGTGGCCCTGGGAGGAGTTACAAAAGTCCATGAACTTCAATGGCTGAGGGTGGGGCAGGCCGATGAGGAAAAGGAGGGAGTGGGTGGCAACAATTTGTTCATTATCGTAGCGGGGCAAACTGGGGAGGGGTGCAGGGGCTGCTCTTCTGGCAGTAACACAGTCTTTAAGACTCAGATCCAGGCTGATAACAAAGAAAGTCAAACCAATTCATTAATTATATTGGAGGAAATACAATTGTCAAATATAAAATTGTCACCATCCTCTTCAGTTGGTAAAAAGAAAATTCTTATACAATCTGACAAAGTCATTTCAGGACCAAATTGTGAACTTGTTGAAGAATGTTCAAAGAGCTCCAAGGTTACAAGGCACAAGTTTAAATTGTAATTTATCTTTGACAAATCATCTACTTAAAAAGAATCGAACTATGATTGCGGATGGTTGTGCTGCTTCTCCAGCAAAGTTACTTTTATATTCCATTGTATGTCTCAAGGGGTCAATACGATATTTTAAATCGTGGCAATATATTAAAGCTAATAGCTTCTATACCAGAGCTTAGTAACCTAACATCGACCGCCTTAGAAGCTGTTCAATTTAAACAGGATTCTGATAACCCCAAACATGAAGTAACTTGTACCATATGGCAAAGTGAAGAGATCATCGATAGGATACTAAAACATACACAACAATTTGAGAAATGGGGAATTAAAAAAGAAAAATGTAAAGACAGTTTGTATCCAATATTGTTGATACCCAAGATCGACGAAGAAAGACATCTACAAGCTAAACCAACGATTATGGAATCAAAAGAGAAGAATGTTAAAACTCTGAAAGGGGCAATAGATCCACAACTCAATCTTGACTTATCTTCTGGCATAAACATCACATGTAGTAGCTGGGCCCCTCGAATTTGTAAAGAAACAAAAACAACTAGCGCCCATGGAGGATTGGGCCTGGCTACCGAAAATACTCAGCAGAGGGAGACTTAATGAGAATGATTGAAGATGGAGCAGTCTGTCAGGAAAGAATGGACCTACTCATTTTAATATTTGCTTTTGGAATGTATATGGACTTTCTAAGCTGTTAGAAGAGCATGATACATTTTATACAGAATTATAAAATATTAATGTTCCAGGAAATATGGAAAATGTGTCATGAGCTCATATTAGGCTTTTACGAATATGCTCACTTTGCAACTAGTACATCTGTTTATGGTCGAGCAAAAGGCGGGCTCTCAATCTATGTTTCTTTGGACCTAGATGTTTCTTATTATATAATAGATTTCCAACTCGCCTGGTTCTTGTGTGTTAAAATACCAATAATATTCATAAATGTGTATCTGAGTGTAAAGAACGCAATTGAGATGAATCAACTTTCAGTATTATGGGAATCAAATGCAATCTTATCACTTCAGTATCCAGCAACTAGTATTGTTATTTCCGGAGATTTTAATATGCATTTGTTTACTAAGAATTCAGGGGTCATAAAGAAGAGAGGTAATGCTATTACTAAGATGTTCTGTTCCAATTGCAGATATTGGATCCTGTGCTGTTACAGGATACTCAATACAATACGACAGGTGTCCCAACCTTTAAAAATTCAAGACATCAAGACAACACTCTACTATTGACTATACCATTATTTCAAATAAATTAATGAATAGCCTTATTGAATTACATGTGACCCCCAGAATAGAAAGTGATCACAACCCACAAATAATTACATTATCATTGGCAGTGGACTATCTACCAAAATTAAGAGCTCCCGATAAAGGGCCAGTTGTTTATAATCTGAAAGGGCTGGCGTGGCGTTCAATAAAACAAAATGAGAGTGGGGCGTGGCCAAGCATCGAACCGAGATGGCCGCGTAGAGTGAGACTCCGTCAACCCTAACCTTCTCCACGTCTATCCGTACCCTTCATCCGATCTTCCTGAAGTTGGTAATGTGCATCGGAGCCTTGGCGGCACCTAACCCTGCTGTCCCCGCTCGCGGCCGACGTCTGTGGCTGAAATTACAGGGACCCGCGATTGAGGCCTACTCATTGTACTGGAGCCGGGCCCCACAGTACTGCCGGAGGCCGAGGGTCTGCCGCAGCTGTGCTGTCTGGTATTTGTGGTGACGCGAGACCCGGAGGGAAATCGCCACCGAGAGAGGAGTGCAAGACCTCCTCACACAGATCGGGGCATATAGGGGCTGAACACCCCGGAGAGAGGGCTCCGATTGGGCTGGAGGGACCCGGACTTGAGCGCCATCTTACTTCACTTGGCGGAGACTAAGCCGATGGTGGTAATGTGAATCGGAGGCTTGGCGGCACTTAACCCTGCCACCCCCGCTCGCGGCCGACATCGGTGGCTGAAGTTACAGGAGCCCATGGATCGAGGCCTACGCACCATGCTGGAGTCGGGGTTCACAGTACTGCCGGAGGCCGAGGATGTGAAGCAGCTGTGCTAACTGTTTCCCGCGGTGACACGAGACCCGGAGGAAAATCTCCACCGAGAGAGGTGTGCAGAACCCCTTCACACCGATAGACGTATCGGGGCCGAGCACCTGCGGAAATCCGGAGGTAGGGCTCCGATTAGGCTGGAGGGACCCGGACTTGAGCACCATTTTCCTTCAATCGGCAGAGGCTAAGCTGAGCAGTAGCGGGCGTCCCGGAGAGAGACCGAGATCGGGCTGGCTCACCCTGAGTCTGGACCTCGGGGCCAGTGGCAACTCGAAGTCACCGAGTGTGGGAGTGCAGTGGGGTGCGACAATTGCGATTTGCCTTGTTTGACTCTGGCAGGGCTCAGTGTTTACGGTTAACAGCGCAATGGACTGCAGCAAGACCTCTGGGGCCTGAGGGCTCAAAACAGCCCAAACTAACAAACTTGACCGCTACACTATACCCAAGGATACGCAAATGAATCGGCTGTCGAGAGGCGCCTCCCTGAGTGGCCTGGGGGACGAGGAGCAGGAACTGTCACTGAAGGATGTCATGGACGCCATTAAAGGTGTCAAAACCTCCCTAGAGTACAAAATGCACACTATGGCAATCGATGTAAACCTCATCAGGGCTGACCTGGTTAAACTAAACGAAAAAGTCAAACAAGTGGAAATCACCACCACCAGCCTCGTCGGAAATGTCACACAGCTCCAAGGAGAGGTCTGCGAACTTCCAAATTTCCGCAAATTTACAAAACTAAAGCTGGACGACTACGAAGGGCGCCTTCGGCACAACAACCTGCGTATTTTGGGAGTTCCGGAAAAGGCAGAGGGACAGTCCCCCGACCTCTTTGTTAAGGACCTTATCCTGAAACATTTGCAACCCAAAGGCATCAGAAAATTCTTTGTTATTGAAAGAGCTCATAGGGTCCCAGGCGGCTGTCCCAGACCGGGCGCTCCCTCGCGACCGATGTTAGCCAGAGTCCTGAACTTCTGAGACAGATGTTATCCTCCAAAACGCCAGGATGGGGGCCCCCCTCTGCTACGAAAATGCTGACATTACCTCCTTCCCGGACTTCACACAGAGGGTGCAAAAGCAGAGATGTTCGTTCCTTGCGGTGAAAAGGGATCTCAGAGAGAAGGGCCTGAAATATTCAATGTTGTTCCCAGCGCGTCTCCGGGTCGAGGCGGAGGGGAAAATTTGGTTCTTCGAACATCAGGAATCAATGGTGCATTGGATTGAGCACAGGGGAGTTGGAAGCCCGAGCGCCCGCAGCGACAGAGAGGGAGAAATCCGTCGGCCTTCCTGAGGATGAGACCAAGCCTTCAGCCGAACCTAAATTGGGTATATTGGGCCTGCAGCGGGGTGGGATCGGGATGGGGGGTTGCCTTGTTAGGGGGTTGTTGCTGTGGTGGAATCCTACAAACTTGACATGTTTATTATAATTGGGGAAGTACACTTGAATCTGCTGGGGACAGGGAAGCGGAGCACTCCACCCCTACTTTTCTTCTACTTTTAGTTCTATACAAGGGCGACAGGCACTCTGCAAGTTTTCAGATGGGCAGTTCTAAGCCCAGAGTGCAGGGCAGCAGGGTGGGGGGTTGTTGGGAGGGGGCATTTTGTTTGTTTTTTGTTGTAATTCTTGCATCAGTAACCTGTACGGCGGCGCTCATAGAGGAAGTAGTGACATTTCCTAATCCATCATGGCTACACAGCGGGAGAAAGGGGTTAAAATTCTGAGCTGGAATGTCAACGGGTTGGGGGATAAAACCAAACGCTGTGTTGTCGTCCAATACATTAAGCGTCAGGTCCCTGATTTTGTATTGCTTCAAGAAACCCATCTGATCGGTAATGTATGTAAGGCCCTGCACAGAGGGGGATACATCATGTTGACACATGCGGGGTTCACCTCCAGCTCGCGAGGAGTGGGTATCATGATAAGAAAATCCTTCCCGCTGACAGTACAGGCCACTTGGACGGATGACAGGGGTAGATACATTGGAGTCTCGGGTACGTGGGAGGGGCACCCCATCACACTTATGTCAGTTTACATACCGCCTGGCTTACAAACCACCACCTTCAGAGACCTGGGGACTATCCTGCTTGCCATTCCAGGGGGCCTGTTAATACTTGGGGGTGACTTGAATTCGGTGGTCTCAGGCGAGCTAGAACACCATCCCCCCGAGAGGTGGGTACAACAGCGTGTTGGCTTCCTGAATTCCTTGAGACCATGGGGCTGGTAGATGGGTGGTGTATCTATCACCCAAGCACGGTGCAGCACACCTTTCATTCGGGGGCACATGGGAGCCTTTCACGCATAGACTATTTTTAGTCCCTGCTTCTCAGGTCACACATATATATATCTCTATATATATACGCGACATTAAACACCTGTCCAGAGGTATCTCCGATCATTCACTGGTTTGGCTTCCCTTAGTTCTTAACTATAAGCAGGTGGGGAGAGTGGCCTCTATTAACCCATGGTATCTACGGAATCCTAAAATTCGCAAGGAACTTCTCACAGCCATAGATAATTATTTTACTGACAATGATGGATCAGTGACCTCTTCTAAGATGCTATGGGAGGCTTTTAAGATGGTGATCCGGGGTCAAGCCCTATCTCTGATCTCCGGAGCAAAGAAAGAAAACCAGAAAGAGATAGCTGACATCGAGGCTGAGATTAGTCGACTAGAGACTGACCTGGCATCAGAGGTAACACCAGACAAGCTCCACTATCTGAAGCTCCGACAGCAGGAATATAGGGCATTAGTGACTGAACAGGCCAAAACCTTGGGGAGAGCCACGCAAGGAAGGATATACGACCTGGGGGATAAGGCGGGGAAATTACTAGCGTGGCTTGGCAAAAAAGAATGGGCGAGCAAGCTGGTGCCAGAACTCAATGATGAGGGAGACAACCCTCTCACGGATCCACAGGACATTGTGGACATTTTTGCTGACCACTTTAGCGTTGTCTACTCTGCCGTTGCTCCCTATTCTGTAGAAGACTCTGTTAGCTGACATCACGTTGCCCAAGCTCCCAGTAGAGGACTGTAACTTTCTAGAGAGCGATATATCCAACGACGAAATAGCGAATGCGATCAGGTCCTTAAATTCAGGGAAGGCCTCTGGTCCCAATGGTCTCCCTATAGAATTGTACAAACTTCGACCGGATAGACTTGCCCCTTATCTCCGGTCCATATTTGAAGAATCCAGAGACAAACGGTTACTCCCTGTGGATCAGAGGACTGCTACCATAATCACTATCCACAAGGAAGGGAAACCCAAAACTAAATGTGCGTCGTATAGGCCGATTTCTCTCTTGAATGCTGAGCGCAAGATTCTGGCTAAGCTTCTGGCCAACCGCCTGGTCACTGTGATTGGGACTCTAGTCCACCCAGACCAATCCGGTTTTATTCCTCATTGCAACACAGCTCTCAATTTGCGTAGAGTTCCTGGGGTACTGGGCAGTGCAGCCACCATCCAAGAACCAGCTATAATAGTCTCTCTTGACGTTACCATGGCCTTCGACACCATCGAATGGCCATATCTCTGGACAGTATTGGGAAAAATGGGGTTTGGCCCGAAATATATTCAATGGGTACAGCTCCTATACGCTAGACCTTTGGCACAATTGGTGGTTAACAATAAGAAATTTTCCACTTTCGAGCTTAGCCGGGGGACGCGACAGGGATGTCCGCTGTCCCCCCTCCTGTTTGCCTTGGCATTAGAACCACTGGCGGCATGGATACGTGGGGACCCGGTGGTACGGGGGCTGTGTTGGTCCCCAGAGTGGGAAGACTGCATTTCACTCTATGCGGATGACATCCTACTTTATTTGTCCTCCCTGAGAAAGTCCCTGATTGTTGTCTTAGATATCCTGGCCATCTTCGGTAGATTTTCTGGATATTCTATTAATTGGAGTAAGTCCCTGCTGCTTATTCTAGCGGGAGAGCCTCCTATCCCACCGAAGGGATGCCCTATACAAATACATACAGAGGGCTTTAAGTATCTTGGGATTTTTCTCTCCTTAGATCCATCACTCCAGTACGCTCGGAATCTGCTTCCGCCTCTGGCCAGGCTGAGGAAAGATATAAATAATTGGAAGTCCCTTCCCCTTTCCCTGCTGGGTAAAGCGGCTCTTTTTAAAATTATGTCCTTGCCCCGGTTTTTGTATGCCCTGCAGAATTCCCTAGATCCTGTTCCGTTGTCTTATTTCAAAGAGGTAGAGAGTCTTCAACGGGACCTGCTGTGGGATGGGAAGCCACGTTTTGCGTTAAATGACTGGTACGATAGAGGCATTAGCTTCCCAGATATTAAAAAGTATTACTGGGCAGCCCACCTTGCTGCCATCAACCATGGCACCTATGCCCAACCCAGGCTATACCATGGACTGGTGGCTTCTCTCCGGAGGGAACTACAATAGAGCTCTTTACTCCAAACCTCAACACTCTAAACTAACGGGCCCTACCAAACATTCGGTGCACGTTTGGCATACTGCCACTAAATGCCTTGGCTGGGATCGCAGACTGACACTAGCGACTCCGTAATGGGATTCAGAGCAGCTGGGTAGCCTATGGAAATCCAAGGGATTTGACAAGTGGGACCTTATTGGAATCTCGCGCGTAGGTGACCTATGGGAAAAGTCAGATGTTAGACCGTTCATCGCCATGCAACAACAATTCGATCTAGCTGACACAGAATACTTTCGCTACACGCAGATCCGACACGCTTTGCGCTCCCTTTTGCTGCGAGTTTCCACCCTCCCCGAGTCTTCCCCGCTGGAGGATAGGGTACTGGATGGACACCTTCCCGATAAAACTATCTCTCTGATATATAAAAAATTGATAAATAATATGCCAGACCCCCTTCACTCATTTAAAAAAAAAAAAAAATTTAAATCTGTTTTTATGTATTGAAATTTCGAAGATTTACAGACACTTGAAAGACATCATGAATTGTGTACACTCCCTACATGATGGCATTTAAACGCAGTAAGTACAGGATTTCACCACATACATGCTGGGTCTTATACCCGTCCAAGGCACAGTCGCTACACCAGATTAAACATAAGAATAGCGTTCGGTTCTTGCCGTGTCTGGAGTACATCCCTGTTCAGTAACTGCTCAGTGTCCAGACCCCCTTCACTCATTACAGGAAAAATGGTTAGGAGATGGTATTGAGATGGATGACGAAGAATGGCAAGAGGCAGTTTCCTCACCAAGAGTCATGGCTATGCCAGCGCGACTCAGATTGGTACAACTTAAAATCCGACATAGGGTATACATGACGGGACCCCAGCTGGTGCGAATAGGAAAAGCTGACGGGGAGTGTAGACGAGGATGTGGCCAAGTGGGTACTTTTATGCACATTATTTGGGAGTGCGACATTATTCAACCCTACTGGCGTAAGATACATGACACCATCAACACAGTGCTGTCCACACAGCTCGGTCCTGAAGCGCGTTGATGTCTATTGAATATATGGGAGCCGACAGATTTGAATGTTTCCCTGACACAGTGGGTCACCCTGGGGCTAATGCTCGCTAAGAGAAACATCGCACAGTTATGGGGAGCATCACATCCTCCTACAGCGGAAAACTGGAAGAAAGACCTAGACTGGTCCTTGCATAGAGAGAAGACAGTACATGTGGCTCGGGGTTGTCCTAAGAGGTGGACCCGCATATGGGGTTTGTGGAATTCCTACCGTGGGGATATCTGCCAGCCGCCCTGCGCTATCAGGTATGATGATGCCCCTTACCCCTAGATTTTCCAGGTGCTACATTGTAATGACTGATTTTACCTATTGTCTCCAGGATGCCAGATTTTATTACTTCCTCTGTATTGAAACTAACAAGCTCATGTATGTTAATAAAAAGATTTACAAAAAAAAAAAAACAAGATGAGATTTTGGACTGTTTAGTCCCTTTAATAGATCAAGTAATAAATGAGGGTTGCCACTGGAACTCAATAGTGGAAACGTGGCCAGGTCTCTGCTCTTTACTGGTCGATCGCTTTCCGGTAAAACCAGCTTTTAGGGGAAACCCCCATACATTGAAAAGGAAAATGTGGGATTCACACAGGTTACATTAAAAAAAGGCTCTAAATAAAGCTTCTCGTCCTATTTGTAAATCATCACATGGAGTAGTTAAATTTACCCAATTATGTTTAATAAAGAAATTGAGGAAATCGTATAAAAATGAGATTTGGAAAGCAAAAAGAGAACATAAGGAAGATTTGTGGATAAAATTGCACCATGTAAGTAAGATGTTATGAAGATGACACTATCTCAGGTAAGACACAGATTTTTATTATGTCACCACCAACTCAGTCCAGAACCCTTCTGTCAACCAACCCACAAGAGGCTGTAATAGAACGTTGGGAACAGGGGAGGGAAAAACCATGAGGGAGGAAAAGAAGGGGGTGGGCGGGACAAACCACAGGTTACAACACATCTCCCTGGGCAAAAGAACCTTCAGCAAAGCAATTAAACTTTATGATGGATAAGAGATAACAACCATATTAAGTAATAACAAAGTCTTTGTGCCAGACCGGACTTGTGATGTTTCTTGTGGACTTACGACCACTACCAGGGTTACTAGGCAAAGATACAGCAACTCCGCCATCCCTTTGTGGAGGCTTACATTTTACCACTCTGTCCATACCCCATGTTTGTCCATTTTCCAAATGGACAACATTTCTTCCAACACTTGCGATCTTTATAGGTTCCGAAAATCTGGAAAAATTCCTTCTTCTAGCCGGTGGTAAGTCTATACGGACCCAGTCACCTGATTCAATTAATGGTATCTTGACACTCTTTTTCTGGTCATACCTCCATTTATACTTCTCTTGATGAATTCCAATATTCCTTGCAATGTTCAACTTGTCTATGTTGCAGTTGTAGGTATTACATAACCACCCTGCTGTGAGATTAGTTTTAGGTTTCCTTCCTTTCAAGGATACAAATGGTGAAACATGTGTGACTGTGTTAGGTGCCGTTCTGTATGACCATATCATTTCTTGCAGTGCTTGTTTGGCAGCAATACCGGTGGCTTCTGCTCTTTGTATACATTCTTTAATGACTCTGTTCATACGTTCTACTAGCCCATTGGCTCTCGGACTATACAACGCTGTTTTCAAATGGTTGATACGTAGATCCGACAAAAATTCCTTCATCAATTCAGAAGTAAACTGGACACCATTGTCAGTCACAATGGCATCCGGTATACCCTCTTCATAGAAAGTTTCCCTTAAGAACTGGATTAAGTTCCTCGTATCAATCCTGTTCACCCATTTGGTTACCACCCATCTTGAGTGATAGTCTATGAGGACCAGGATAAAACGGTCTGTGGTTTGTCTTAGGTTTAACGGTCCAATTATGTCTAATGCCAGTTTGGACCATGGACGGTCCGGAATATCAACCGGCGATAGGGGAGGTTTCCTTATAGATAGTGTCTTGTCACTTTTGGCACATTCTACACAGTTTTTTACCACTTCCTCTACCCTTTTGTCCATGCTTGGCCACCAGTAACCTTCTCTTACTTTGTTTTTTGTTAAGCTCCGCCCAAGATGACCCACATGGGCTAAAGTAATGATTTTGTTTCTCATACCTTCTGGGGGTACAATTTTCTCCCCCCGATATATAGTTCCATTGATCACACTCATTTCATGCCTAACTTCCCAGAATTTTCCAACCAGGTCAGTTAACATGCTCTTTTGCTCCGGCCACCCACTGCGGATTAGTTCTTTTACTGTTTTATATGTGTTGTCAATTTCTTGTTGTTCTTCCCACTCTTCCTTTGTCAAACCTGTCACTTCCAACACTACTACATCACTTTCTTCCTCCTTCACATCATCCACAACCTTTAAGGGAGAACGAGATAGAAAGTCAGCAATCACATTTGTTCTCCCTGGTACATATTCTACTTTGAAGTTGAACCCTTCCAACCCTATCATCCATTTAGCTATCCTCGGGGTTAACCTGGAAGACCCTTTGGTCATGAATACATATATGAGGGGTTTGTGATCCGTCTTGATAGTAAACGGTATTCCCCACAGAAAAAATTTAAAGTGGTTTGCAGCCCAAAAACAAGCCAAGGCTTCTTTCTCGATTACCGAGAAGTTCTGTTCGGCACCTTTTAGTGTTCTAGATGCAAAGGCTATCACTTGCTCTGTGTTTCCTACTTTTTGTGTAAGGCTGGCTCCTAACCCTTTATTGCTGGCATCTGTGGAAAGGTAAGTAGTTTTCGTGGGATCGAACCTACCCAGGAAAGGAGCTTGGGAAATGCAATTTTTTATATCCGCAAAAGCTTCCTTGCAGTTTCCATTCCACTCAAATGGAGTTTTGTTTTTCAGAAGATTCCTTAACGGTTCTACTCTGCTGGCGTAATTTTGAATAAATTTGGAGTAATATTCGGATAAGCCGAGAAAAGATTTTAATTCATCTATATTGGTGGGAGCAGCTGCTTCCAGTATTGCTTCCACCAGGTTCATTTTAGGTTTGATGCCTTCACTGGAAATGGTATGTCCTAAATACTCTACCGACTTTACACCTACTTGGCACTTTTCTCTTTTTAAGGTAAGACCTGCTTGGCTCAATTTTTTAAGAGTACTCCTCAACCTGTCATTGTGTTCAAAATCACTTTTCCCAAAAATCAAAATATCATCCTGAAAACACATCGTACCTGGTAGATCCTTGAGTACGTGTTGCATGATTCCTTGAAATGCAGCTGCCGCTGAGGCTAGCCCAAAAGGCATACGGAGATACTGAAATACCCCTAAAGGTGTAACAAACGAGGTAAGATGTCTGCACTCCGGATGTAACTCTACTTGATGGTATGCTTATGATAGATCAAGGACACTAAAATGACTGGCATTCTTGATTAGAGTAAGAATTTCGTGTATTCTGGGTAGCGGGTGCCTATCTACCCACATTGCTTTGTTTAGATCCCTAAGATCAATGCAAAGCCTAATATCCTTGCTGGCAGCCTTGGACGTGATTACAATGGGGGACAACCATTGGGAACACTCAATGGGTTCTATGACCCCTAACTCAAGCAGTCTGTCTAGTTCTCTTCGTAACGGTTCATGCATTAAATGAGGAATAGGCCTCACTTTATGTGCAATGGCTTTAGCCTTGTTCTTAAGTTTTATACAATGCTGATAGTTTTTAAGTAAGCCTAATTTAATTGTGAAAACATCCGGGAATTCTTCACAGATATCTTGTCCACACACCGATCTATCCACTAAACGAACTTGGTCAGCGCTGTTGGGATCCAGTTTCATACCTAAGTCTTTTTGATGTCTCCAACAAATTAGACCCTTTCTCTGATACATAAATTTTCCCAACTGTGCTTCTGCCTTTGTACTCAATTCTCATGGTAGTCATCCCCAGCAGCGAAATAGGGTCTCCCCCATACCCTCTGGGTTTTATGTCAGCTACTTCAAGAGTACCTAATTTATTGGGAAATAACCCTTCAAATACTTTGCCGTCTAACAAGGTGTATGGAGAGCATGAGTCTGCAAAAACTTTTACCAACTTGTTGTCTACAGTGATGGTGCATTGCGGGAAATTTACTGCACTGTCCTTATCTTCTACTTGAAAAATCAACTTATTGTCAGCAGATACACATTCTGGATCAATCAAAGAGACTCTCTTTTGAATTATCATTACATACCCTGGCTATATGTCCTCTCTTGCCACAATTATGGCATGTAACACTCCTAGCGGGGCAAGAAGGACTATTAGCCAAATGTGCTGGATTGCCACATCTGTAACATTTAATTTTAACACTTGAAGTTATCACATTTTTAAACTTAACCTTTTTTTCTTTAGATCCCTCTTGCTTGACCATAGCATTCACTTCTTGACATGTGGAATCATCCGCCACATTAATCTCTTTTATGCACTCCGCTGTGTGTTCCACACTCAAAGCTATTTCTACAGCTTGTTTAAGATCAGGATTACCTGTCAATAGTTTCTCTTGGATTTTATGGTTGTTCGTGCATCTGACTAACTGGTCTCTGATGAGAGAATCAGTTAACCCTTCAAACTCACAAGTGTTGGACAACCCCTTTAGAGCTGCAATGTACGATTTGACTTTCTCACTTTTACCTTGAGATCTTGAGAAAAATTTATGTCTCTCCAAAACCATATTTATCGCTTTACCAAACTGTTTCTCTAGCTTGTTCATAGTAGCTAAATACACATTGAAATCACCTTCACTACCTCCTTCATCTTCTGTATCAGGTCCTTCCAAATTATTATAAATTTTCCTACCCTGTGCTCCTAGATTATGTAGTAAAATATGCTGTTTCCTGAAATTAGAAAATTTTTCTCCTCCTATCGCAATCAAATATGATTCAAATATGACTCTCCAATCTTTCCAACATATGGCAGGATCCCCTTCCTCATTTAGAAAAGAAGGAGGTAATGCCATATTTAACGCAGCCATACTGGAGGCTCCAAATAGACAACACCCCACGAAATTAAAATGGAGATGAACTTGTAGGAAAAAATATAAAAACAGTGCTCTAGACCTATGTATCTCATATAACAGTACATGTAATGACAATAAATACTGAGAACAGAAATACGACCCAACAATGCCACCAAGCGTGAAAAGGTACTTTTTCTGACCAATATTGTCAACTATAAAGTGTAATGGGTAAACCCCGCACAGTTATGTAAAAGTTCCACAGATCTGATAGGCAAAAAGAATGAAGCTGTGCCTATCAGCGTGTGGGAAACAAGGTCAATAAAGAAAAAAAAAAGAAAAAAAAAATTCCACTGTGGAAACCGAACAAGCTGTGCCTATCAGCGTAGAAGAAAACTTGATAGGCAATTAGAATGAAGCTGTGCCTATCAGCGTGTGAAAAACAAGGTCAATACAGTCACAAAAGAACAGAATTCCACTGAAGAAAACGAGCAAGCTGTGCCTATCAGCGTAGAAGAAATATGTAGAAACTGACGAAAAGAAAACGAAATGCTTTTACTTGAGGAACAGCTGACAGAATTGAAAAAAAAACAAGCTGTGCCTATCAGCGTAGAAGAAATATGCAGAAACTGACGAACAGAAAACGAAATACTTTTACTTGAGGAACAGCTGACACAATTGAAGAATCTGCTGAGAGGAATATGGAGCCACACGGGCGCTCTATCACTGAAAGATCTCCTCAGAAGAACACTGCCGCCTTGGAAACGGAACACGCTCCAAAGGTAAGGAGGCTAACAATAACCACTCCACTAAATGGTGTTCCCTCACGGCGGAACTCTCAGCCATGTGACGGCCCCACCTCACAGAGAACCGGCCACTCCGAGAAATCCAGGCTCAAATGTGCAAGTGTGGAAATGCGCAGGCAGATTTACGCTAATCAGGAACCAGATTTTGCGATGAGTGTGAGTGAGGAAACTCCACACAGCAGCGCCAGACAAGAAGCAGAATGAAATTTTTTTTCCCAAAAGCGCTGAAACCGGAGTGGCAAACTCACTTGACTGGTAGTGAATCGAAGGTACCGGACCTCCACACACAGGAATCTTCCGGTACTGTAATGAGAAACTCCTTCAGACTGGAACCATTACCCCAACAGGATGGACCGAGAAATGCTGAACAGCAGGGGATGGTGGTGCACTGCCCCCACGCAGCGTACGTCGCCAGTGTTATGAAGATGACACTATCTCAGGTAAGACACAGATTTTTATTATGTCACCACCAACTCAGTCCAGAACCCTTCTGTCAACCAACCCACAAGAGGCTGTAATAGAACGTTGGGAACAGGGGAGGGAAAAACCATGAGGGAGGAAAAGAAGGGGGTGGGCGGGACAAACCACAGGTTACAACACAAGACAACTATTCTAAGAGCTTTTTGGGGTATTATTAACTCTTTGGAACATGGCGATATGAGAGCTAGTAGTGCTAATATTTCTGCGATAGCCTGGGAGTCTTTTATTCCTACCCTGTATGGGACCAATACTGCAAACGGACCAAACTACATTAATGACGCATGTAACCCGTTGTCGATAATTATTATACATAATGAGAATAGAAGGCACGAAACTTATGACGATCAATCATTAATATTTGAGCTACCGCAGGTGGACACTGTAAAGTAATTGATAAGCAGAATGAAAACAAATGGTGCGCCTGGTCCAAATGGGATCCCGAATGCTGTTTTTAAAGCAAGAACTGGCATATGGTCAAAATTTCTTACCAAAATGTTTGAAGACATCGTAAAAACTAAGCAGGTCCCAGAATCTTGGCAAGGCAGCATAACACATCCAATTGATAAAAGTGGCCCGCCTGAAAACCCAGCGAACTGTAGGCTAATTGCCCTAACGGATGTAGAGGCAAAAATGTTTGCAACATTATTACTTAAAGATCTAGAGGAATGGCAACTACAAGGAAAGTTTTCCAATTTTTCAAACAGGATTTCGTAGGGGCAATCAACAATATCGAATCTGCTGATACTTACCTTGTTGGCAGAAAACTAAAACCAAATACAAAAAACAAAAACTTTTTATTTGCTATGTAGATCTAAAGGCAGCTTTTGATTCTGTTCCGCGTAATCTTCTTTGGGCAAAGTTATCAGCATGGGGCGTACCAAAAAATCTTTTAGATATGATTATACTATTGTATACAAATACGTGGGTACTGGTCAAAGTGGGGGATGGAAGTAGTACCACTCGTCGCCTTGAGACATATAGTGGCCTTAAACAGGGCTGCGTACCTGCCCCCTGTCTTTTTAACCTTTTTATGGCTGATTTGTCACATCATTTACATAGTGTCAATGCACACTCCCCAATCCTTGCAGGCAAAAGTGTAAAATATTTGCAATATGCAGATGATACTATTCTGCTAAGTCACACGCAAATAGGGATGCAAAGATTAATAGAGTCATTTGATCAATAGATATTGACAAATGGTTTACAAATAAATACTAAAAAAACTAAATTTATGATACTAGGATCAACAAAATCAGATAAAACGTTATGGAGAAGGAAGGATCTATTTATTGAAGCAGTAAAGCAGTATAAATACTTAGGAGTTACGCTGGATGATAGAATGACTTTTAAACCACACTTTGATAACTTACAGGCCAAGACAACTTTATTGTCTTTTGCCTTTAGATCATTGCGTGATAAACTTTCATGCCCAAGTTACAATCACTTATTAATAGTAATGAAGGCGAAACTTATCCCTGCGCTTACATATGGGTCAAAAATTTTCAGAAGTAAAGATAGCCAATTGTTGGATAAATTACAAATAAAAGTTTTTAAGTCCATTGTTAGGATTTCAAAAATTTTTGGACACGCTATAGTTAGACTCGAATTCGGTTTCCTAAACCAAATATTGGTAAGACAAGCTGCATTTTTAATATGTCTATTTTCACTTTATTTATCGACCCTGAGTCCCTTGCTTATAAGGGTTGGCAAGAAATGAATGAGGAGTATACCCGATCATGGAGGTCATACTTAACGGAAAGTTTGAATACTTTTAAGCCCCAACCTTTTGACAATATGATTAGAAATAAAAACATTTTAAAACAGATTTTAAAGCAATCAACTAAATTGGTATCATTAATATTGGATCAGGAGCAAACTGTAAAAAAAAAAAGCATGCCTGGTCGGTTATTAATTCGTATAATAAAATTGATCCACAATGCTATCTAATTTCTTGTTTGAAACCGACGGTAAGGGATATATTGCTTAAGCTTAGGTTTGGACCCTACCCAACAAAAGATGGTACACCTAGATGGGTACAAGTTTGGCAAACACAAAAGTGTAGATTATGTGGTTATATAAATGAAACGTTATTGCACATTGTATATATTTGCCCCAAATTGTGTCAAGAAAGATTAACACTTTTAAAACCAATATTTAATGAACAAAGGGTGAGAACGTTTCGCAAAGCGATAATACTGTGCCTTCAAGGACGTATCATCAATTTAACAGTTAACTTTGTTAAATTTATCTTTATAGCGGAGATAAAACTGGCTCAGGATGATGGTGTGGTCCAATAATTCTGAATAGAAAGCAGTTATGATTCCAACTATATTGTTTTCCTCTATACTGGCAATGTAACTTGATACATTTTATAAAGTATCTAAGTTTTGGGGTAATTTTAAGAAGCACAGATGCACTTTATATTTTAAGCATTAAGATCATAATTGGACCAAACATGTGTTACTGTATGCTTTACTTCTTTTAAGGGGCTGTTTAAAAACCAGAGAGGGGACTCAAAGATTTTCTGTATGGATGGGTTTACTAATATGTATGGTGATTAACAACGAAATGTAATGGTCATATTCGGTTATGAACAAAATTACTTTTTATGAAATGTTATGTATTTGTAACAGCTATAAAGTTTTGTTAACACCTCCTCATTTTTAAGGAATGTAAGAAATTGCTTTGTTTTATGAACTGTGTTTTATTATAATGATTTTAATTAATAGGACAATAAAGAATATACATACACATGTTTAGTAATGTATTTGGTTTCACTTTGAAAAAAACCCATTATGGAGCTGAGCACACAAAGTGCTCCTTATCTTGACCATAGAGGCCAAGAGAAGGAAGTAACCAGATGCAGACACCAGTTGCACTAGTGGAGTGAGAGGTAAGTGTGCAGTCAAGCCTCTGCATCAGGGGCATTGTCACTCCCACCCCCTCCCTGATTTAGCAGATACAGAGGAAGTGGGGTTCTTGATGGGCCTCTTCTGAATGCAGCTTGGCAGACAAAGGCTCATAATGAACTTGGGAGGGTGAGTGAGTAAAAGGAGGGATGGATGGATAGATGGAGGGAATGGTGGATGGATAGATGCATGGGTGAATGAGTGAAAGGATGGATTTAAGAAAGGAAGACAGGGTGTATGAGTGAAAGGGAGGATGGATGGGTGAAAGGATGGAGGAGTGAAAGGATGGATTGCTGGACGATGAGAGCAAGGATGGATGGAAAAATGAGTAAAAGAATGGATGAGTGGAAGTGTAAAAGGATGGACGAGTGGATGAATGGATGGAGAGAAAATATGGATGGATGAGTGAAAGGCTGGGTAGATGGATGTCTGGATGAAACGATGGATGCATAAGTGAAAGGGTGAATTGATAGATAGATACTGCTCTTCTTTAACACATACTGTGACCCCCTTTATTGCCCGTTTACACCTGTTTATTATAACCCTCCATGTTGCCAATTGTCTTGTAATATGCGATCATTCCTGTTTTTACTCCTACTTGATGTAGATATTGCGTTTATGACCTTCCTTCCATCCTAATGTAAAGCGCTCTGATATCCTTCGGGATCTTGTTCGCACTATATAAAACTTTATAAATAAATAAATAGATAGATGGATGTGAAAGAGCCTAAACCTGCGCTTTCTTACTAATGGAAACCCTGCCTTTGCTTCAGAAATATAGAACTGTATTTAAAAGGTGACACACACATTTCTGTGCCACAGAGTGAAAACATGAGCTCTTGAAATTCACAGACTTCAGCCAGACACTTTAATTTAGCAATTTATGTAACCCATGTGCAAGTAATTCATAGTTTGATTTAAATGTGTTTAGTTAGATGTTGTTCTAGCTATGAAAATGTGACTCAAACTTGTGAAAACTGTTAAATGTGCATTAGTAGAAATAATTTGCATTTGAATTAGCACAACATTTTATAATGTAGAAACAGAACCAGCTCGTGATTTAGCTTGGTCTGTTAGTTTCTGTCGACCTTAAAGATGAGCAAAGGAATGTTTTTCTCTCCGTGCGAAGAGAACAGTGGCATGATTTGCAGCTGTGACCTCGGTCTGAGCCTTATCTCTCTAGTTGCTGGAAATGTTGAACAAAGCCTCATTTAATTCTTTGCTTTAGTGAGAACAGAAAATCACATATTTTAAAAGTGCATTATCAAGTTTAATGTTTCTTGCTTAGTTTAAAAAGGTTCTTTTGCAGTTCATGTTATGTGTGTAGTTAGAAATAAAATGTCTCTTTTAAAAGGTAGGTTAGGAGATGAAATTGTATTAAATAAGATGCAGAATGTACCGTGGGAAGGATCTTTGCCTGTCTGAGAGATGACGTATGAAATCTGCAGATGGGTGGAGGCATCCTTTAGGAGAATGCTGGATTACAGTTGGAGGAAGAGAAAGTCACGTCACATGCTTTGTAACATTATTATTTGATAAATGCGTTCCTAGTTAGGAGTTTCAGAGGGAGTTCAAGAGAGCAGAGGGGGAGAGCAGAGGAGAGAGAAGAGAGGAGGAGAGAGGACGCTTTTAAGAATGCAGGCAGGAAGACTTTCAGAGCCCTTTGAGAGAGACAGACAGACAGAGATTTAGAGACGCAAAGCTGCAGAAGAGTTTCAGACTCCGACGCAGAAATGAAGGAGAGGGCAGAAGTGATTTATAGATGCAGTGAAGGAGAGGGCAGACCTTTGATGGAGAGCAGAACGTAGGCAGATTAGATGTAGGTTTAGTTTCATTCTGATTTTTGCTTTGACTAATTGGTTTTGCCTTCATGGGAGATTCTGCAATTATTAATTATTGATTGGCTTATGCTAACTCACTCTTGTTTCTGGAACTTTTCAGAAGTTCTGACTGACATCTTTTGAGCCCCATTGTCTTAGAATAGGGATTATTTCCTTTATGGAACGTGCTGTTTGCAAATTATGATGCTTTGTGCTAACCTAATTTTTCTGTTATCAATTCTGTAACCTGATTGATACCTGACTACTGAATGAAGAGTCAGAGATTCTTAAATTTTGATTGGAAAATAAATCCCTTTAAAACTGCTCATAACTCTCATTATTGGCTAAAATGTTTATTTGCATTTTATGAATTGCTCATGTTTATGTAGAAGCTCCCTGGTCATAAACGGTGGCAAAGATCCATTGACCTTTAGCGGAAATCCGGGTTACGGTAATCAGAGGAAATGGTGTCACATTTCCTAGATTTTCCAAAGCGAGATTACCGTGGGATTACCGCTGCAACAGATGGATGAGTGAGTGAAAGGATGGATGGCTGAGTGAAAGGGTAAATGGAGGGATGTGTGGGCAGATGGATGGATGGATGGAACAATGGATGGATGCGATGAAGGGTGGATGGATGGCTGTAAAGATGGATGGCTGAGTGAAAGGGTAGATAGATGGATGGGCCAAAGGGAGGATGATGGATGGATAGAGTGAAAGGTTGGATATATTGAGTGAAAGGGTGGATGGATAAGCAAAAGGATGGGTGGATGATTGAAAGGATGGATGAATGCTGGATGAAAGGGGGTGGATAAGTGAAAGGATGGATGATTGAGTGGATGGATTGGTTTGATGGATGGGTGTCCCTGGACATGTGGGGGCTCTCCTTTATGGGCTCCACAGCTACACTAAACCCTCCGTGTTTTGTGGTCCAATTTTATTGTATCAAGAGTGAATAAATATTCACTCTGGGCACAAATAAAATAAAATGCAGACCCGCTTCGGATTCAGCAACAAAATGAGGCAGCTAGTTTCATTGATTGCTGACACAGGTGCATGAAGGTGCCTGCCCATTCCAGCACTGTGAGTATGTCTGTGTGACTATGTGTGTGAGAGAGAGTCAGTGAAGAAGTAAGTCAGAGTGAGTGAAAATGAGTGACAGTAGGGATGAGTATCAGTGAGAATGAATGTAAGTGAGTGAGGAAGAATGACAGTGAATGTGACTGAGTGTTACTGTGTGTGAGGCGCAGTAAGCCTGAGTAATTCAGAATGAGTGGGACTGTGTAAGACAGAGTGGCTCAGAGTAGAATGAGTGAGTGTGTGAATTAGTGAGACAGAGTGACTCAAAGTGAGACAGTAAACTTAGGGGGTTATTTACAAGAGGCCTGCACCGCCGGAGCATCACTTTTTTAGACACTCCGGTGGCGCAGGCCTCTTAATCATATCTACGAGGCGGCGCACAGCCAGCCTGCGTGGCTTTGCATGGGCTCATAGATATGGAGTAAAACAAGGTAGCCCAAAGCGCTGCATCCATCACTCTGTGTTAAGGAGGCGTTCCATGGGTGTTGAAGTGGGTGTTCCTACGCAACATCCATGGATTTTGACCCTCCCCCAGATTTACAAAGTCACATAAACCTGGGGCAGCGCCAAAACCTTACGCCTCCCCAGAGCAGGCGTAATGAGAAGACGTTTTTTAATTTCTCCTCGTTTTTTCCTCTTTCCATGTGTGCTGCATTCTGCAGCACACATAGAACAAGCACAACGCCTCCATGGATTGTTTTTATGGAGGAAGGTGTTCCTTTATGCACAAAAACAATGCTGCCAACAGCCCAGAACAAGGGTGCCAGTGTTGGCGCTAAATACCAAATTGTGAGCTGGATGAAAGGAGAGGAATGCACCATATCTCGTAGATACGGTGCATTCCTGCCATTTTGATTTAGTGTAGGGCAGCACAGCCAAAAGACTTGCGGCACTGCCCTATGCCAAATCTTTGTAAATGAGGCCCTTAGTGCAAGAAAGTGTGAGCGAACCCTTCAAGAAGAAGCTCATTGGAATTTGAACCAAGGATTAACATGCACCACTTTTAAAGGTCACCAGCCGCCACTACTCTCCACTCTTTTTTTAAATAAAGATGGTAACGAAACTGAATTCTAAACCTGGGTGAACACTATGATTTCTCCTCTGTCAATCACTACAGCACTAAAAATGTGCACAAATTGTAAACCATGGGCACCAGTATTTAATACTGTACCGACCTCTAAATGACATGCGCAAAGTTGGTTGGATGGCAGAGTGGCCACTGGCAAGAAATCCCAGTGGACATAAGAAAAGATAAAACTGCAGGTGTGTTTTTTTCAATGTCTTGTCTGAAGATAGCTTTAGTCGAGTCACCATCCGAATGTGATAAAACAATTAGTAAACAAAGAAATACATACATATCCGTACACTGGGAGGCTTTTAGTCATCCCATTACATCCATTGCTCTCTTCAAGTGTCACTCACATCTGGCATCTGCCCAGACCAGCATCCAGCATGGGCTAACGGTCCAGCCCACTTCACCATTTATCCGTATTCCACAGTGAATGTATTTTCACTTGATTACATGTGCACATTCACCTAAAAAGAAGTGTACCTGCTAGGACTTGTGGCAAAAGCATAGGTCCTTCTCCTTTACAGGTGTGCATTATCTTTTACTTTTAATGTTTTAATATCTATTGCATACATTAAAAAATAATAATAAATAAACCACTGCAGGCTGGGCAAGGCCAGACTTGGCTTGTTTTTTAAAAACTTTTTAAATGAGAGACACTAGTTTTTGAGGGAAGTTAAGGAATCCCCAGGGCGGGATCATCAGTTCAGTGTTCCATTTCTGTATTTGTAATAAAGCTGCTGACACACACATATGAGGCAACTTTTTTATGTAATATTTTAATACTATTTTGATAAAGTAAAATCAGTTTCTAGCCCCACTGAAGAAGAGGCAGTGGAATCATAGGCCTCGCCTGACCAGGTAGTGGCCAAGTTGTGATTGAAGTGGGGAGTGAGCTGGAGGTTGCACATGTCTCTCTCACATTTAGGGGCAGATTTACAAGCCTCTTGCGCCACTTTTGCGTCACTTTCCCCATGTTAAAAGTGACGCAAAAGTGGCGCAAGTGGCTTGTAAATCTGCCCCCTAGTGTTCAAAGTGGAGGGATCTGAGAGGCATAACAGTTCCCCTACTTTTTGTGAAAATACAACCATCGGGGACAACAAATTCTGAGAGCTGAAATGCTTAATCTAACATGTAAGGCAGGGAGTTTCCTGTGCTGTGAAACCAAGGGAGGTGCAGACAGCAAAACAACCCTTCTTGCCAGGGTACCTGCTGCCTGAAAGTAATGTCAATGTGCACAACTAGTCAATATGTAAATGTAAAGGGGGCTTGGAAGCCAGCATTGACTTTAATTGAGGGAGTCACTTGAAGCTAACTGATGACACAGATGTATTCTTTTCAAGTGGTATTGCAAAGGGGTTAGCAGATGAGCTGTGACGTGCAAGTATTTAAAGGACATTTATAAAACAAATGTATTATGAACAGTCTGGGTATTACTAGAATCAATATTTTAGGACACTTATTTTAATCTTAAACCTTTTGTGCTTTTTGGAGTAGCCTATCTTATACTGTGTGTACTGCAAGTTTAAAATAATGATTCACATATTCACAGTGCTTTCTGTCACAGACTGGGACCTCGTAGCACTAAACATACACAAATCACTATTCTCCACTGCACCAACCAGGATTACATTATGTGGCTCTCTGGTTTCAGGCACAACCCTCTACAGTGCATTAACTATTAGAGGTTTCCTAAAGTAGAATAGTGTATTTCCCACTGATTAACATAAATTGCATTTAATCTTCATTGAAGCTGTCTTATTTTAAATGCAGTTACCTGAAGGTGAAAGATTGAAAAAAGTGACAGAATAGTTTGTGTTTTTTAGCCACACCTGTGACTCCATCCCTACGCTCACTCACCCCACCCACTTTGCGCACAGCAATACAGTTCCCATAATTTTTATAATGCACTTTGACAGCTGCTCAAATTCACCCTTCATGTTATTCTGAGGCTTTCAAACCAGAGTGAAATTCCTGTGGCGGGCAGGTCCCAGTTAACATGTGAAGAGCAAAGCAAACAGGAAGTAAAAATGAGCCTGAAAGCCCCCTGGATGCCATTGACTCGTTCAGTGATGTCGCTCACAAATTCGTGGTTTCGCTAATAACCATCTATCCTGCTTTTAGTGACCACAACCCCCTAACATTGGTGGTTGAGGGTGTGGTCACTAAAAAATCTGAGAAGAAGGGAAGAGGTGGTAGCATAGAGAAAATAACAGACCAGGGGAGAAGATTAAAAGGGGCCAAAGTGGATGGATGTACCTTTTATAAAAAAACTCATAAGAGATGGCAAGAGAGAACTAGAAAGGTGCCTGGACCCCGCGGTTGAGGGTCCAGAAGTAGTTAAATGCTTCGAGGCAGTTGCCCATCTAATGGACAAGTTGTTGTGCTCCGCCCACCATGGTCCAGTTATGGATAATTCAAGATGGTTCGACAAATCCTGCACTTTAGCCCTTAAAATTTTAAAAAGTTGTTTAAAAATCTCACCAAGGCCCGTACTTGTAACCGAATTATTGCTTAATAAAACTTTTTCAAAAAAAAAAAAAAAAAAAATCTCACCAAGGGATAAGTGGAAAGTAAAAGAGTCAAGGCTGATATACAATCAGGCCGTTAAATGCAGGAAAAGAGCCATTCAAACACAGGCCTGGGAAGACCTAAGGGAGGCTGCCTTAAGGAGGGACACATCCGCTTTCTTGAAAATAATTAATAATCCATGTTTCCAGGATGCTAGTGTTCCCGCACTCGGCACCAATATCTTGCCGGAAGATTGGGTAGCTCATTTCAAAGGCCTTTATTATTATGTAGCGGATAGTACAATTCCCTCTGAGGTGGAGGCAGGGGAGGTACCTGCAATTATGTTTACGTTGGAGGAGATCATTGGGGGAATACAGGGTCTATCCCCTAATAAAGTGCCAGGACCGGATGGCATTCCCCCGGAAGTAATATTGAGTTGTGGGCGCCCATACTTACAAGAGGGATCAATGCTGCAGTAATGTTTGGTTGTCCCAGTTCGTGGTCCACAGCGATAATTGTCCCTATATTTAAAAAAGGGAATAGGGACAATCCTCAATGTTATCGCCCGATCTCTCTGATCGACGTCACAGCGAAAGTTATGGGATGTGTGATTTTAGCACGATTGATGGATTGGTCGGAGGAAAATCGGGTCATTACTGATGTTCAATATGGTTTTAGACCGGGGAAATCTACATCCGACCAGTGTATAAATCTATATTTACTAGTGGCTAAATATACTCTAGCAAGTGAGGGGTCGGTTTATTTAGGCTTTATTGGCCTAACGGCCGCATTTCACCATGTAAATAGGGAGAAATTATGGGAACTTTTAAGTAGGCTGGGGGTGGATGGGGGACTTATAAATATACTTAGGGACCTACACTGTAACACATCTGCTAGAGTCTGATATAACCGTGAGGGGAACTGTAAGAATAAGTCTTAATACAGCGTAGGTTGAAGAGAAGATTTATTTTCTGTCAGTTCCCAGCTCTCGACGGACCCGTTCTAACTGCCACCCACCAACATTCCATTGTCCCCTTCAGGATGAGATTATACCATGGGAGGGGGGAAGGGGGGGGGGAGAAGGGAAAGGAAGCGGGAGGAAAATACCAAGACAGAAATAATTATACAATAAATGGAAAGAGAAATAAAGACAAGTTACAACACATCTCCCTTTCCATAGAAAAACTTAACCAACAGTGAGTACATAAAACTCATTTTGTTACAAAGTCTCTATGCCAACATGGTGACTTTACCAGTCTGTTATTGCGTCTACTTTCCAGTTTGCCCGGATACATGTCTGATGCATCCTTTTGATTACATTTGGTTGATTGTCCATAATATGGAACTAGTCTGTCCATGCTCCACATTTTTCCATCTGCCATTTTTACTACGTTTTTTCCAATCTCACGTATTTTCTCGGGAGCATAAAACTTGTCAAACTTGCTAGCACTGGAAAGGGTTTTTTTTACTAAAACTAATTGACCAACTTTCCATTCACTATGTTTGGTACTCCATCTCGAGTCATACTTCTGTTTGTAATAATTTTGATGATACACAATCTTTTCTTGAGTAATACTTTTATCACACTGAAAAGTTTTATCCTCAAAAAGCCAACTAGGTGTAAATTTAGATCCCGGTTTGCATCCTCTCAAAAGACAAAAAGGGGAATAACCTGTTACACTATTAGGTGTTATGGCATGTGACCAAATCATGTCTTTAATAGATTGAATAATAGGTTTGTGAGAAGCAATAGCTAATTGAAGAGCAACTTTTATCAATCTGTTACATCGTTCCACCAAACCATTGGCACGAGGACAATACAGCGGGGTAGAATCATGCTTTATGGCCAGACTAATCAAAAACGCTTTCATCTCTTCCGAAACAAATTGAACGCCATTATCAGTAATGAGTGTATGGGGAATCCCTTCACTGGCAAATGTGTCAGATAAAAACATTTTTATAGCCTTGGTGTCCACTTTGTTAACAAATTTCAATGTAATCCACTTAGAAAAATAATCTACTAATACTATGATAAATCTTTCTTGCAAACCCAGTACTTGTAACGGCCCAATGATATCTAAACCCAACTTTTCCCAGGCTTTGATGGGAATTTGTACTGGTTCAAGAGGAGTCCTTCTAACACATTTGGTTTTGTCACTAATTCCGCAGGCATGACAAGATTTGACTAACTCTTCAATTTGTGAGTCCATGCTAGGGAACCAATATTCTGTACGCAATTTACTTTTAGATAGGCTTCTTCCTAAATGATCTTCGTGGGCTAATTCGCATACTTGTTTTCAAAGTTCCACAGGAGGTATTACCTTCTTGGCTTTGAAAATATTAAATCCAAGAATAGACAATTCCTCTCTCACATTCCAATAAGGCTGCAAAAACCCCGGAAGATTACCACATTTACTAGGCCAACCCTCCTTAATCAATTCCCTTAAGGCTTTAAAAGTTGAATCATGTTTACATGCAGAATTCCATACGTCTTCAAGAATGGCAGGAATGGAAACCTGGAGCACTTTGTAATCATCAATACAATCTTCATCCTGTACCTCAATGGGAAGACGAGAAAGAAAATCTGCAATTTGATTCTTAACGCCTGGCACATACTCTATAGAATAATTGTAATTCTGTAACGAAACCAACCATTTACCAATTCTGGGTGTGGTTTTTTCAATATCTTTGGATAAAAATAAAGCAACCAGGGGCTTGTGGTCAGTTATTAATTTAAATGGAAGACCCCACAAAAAATACTTGAAATGATTGGTTGCCCAAAAGCACGACAACGCTTCTTTCTCAATGGTAGAATAGTTCACTTCAGCCCCTTTTAATGTTCTAGAAGCAAAAGCAATTATTTTTTCCTTGCCATTTTGAAATTGTGAAAGTGTGGCCCCAATGCCTCTGCTACTAGCATCAGTTGTGGTAAATTTAAATTACCTAGACTTAATTTATGCGGTAAAATTCAAGAAGAATAACTCAGTAAAAATAAGAGGCAGAATCCGTGGTATTCGAGGGTATAATAGGGAATTTATTCCTTACAAAGGAATGATGATGATTCGAACCAGGCAATCGAGTTCCGTCACCACGAAGGTTCAGGAAGGGATCAGCAATACATTATTGACAGGTTATAATATTTATAGTAAAATGCATTACAGTAAAGACATATGCAGAAGGCGTAACAGCTGATAAGAATACACATACGTAATGAAAAAGGCGTTACAATAGGCGTGCATAAAGGCGTATACTAGAAACGTCATTATGATGATGACACAAGTGGGTGGATCCATAAGAGAATCCTGCAAAGTCAGCAAAAATACATGACAGAGATGCGCGCGCAGCCGCATGACGTGTGATTGACGTGCAACTAGAGGGTGAAGGGAACTCGACATTTAGCCCTACATGAGGAGACAGAAGTCTGGGATGTCAGGACAACCTAGTCCCAAATCGTATCTAATATCTTTTGTTTAAGGAACTATATTATCTGGAAGGAAAGGTCTTTTCGGACAGATCCTATTCTATACTGACTGCTAGTGCGTGTACAAGTGTCTAAGTGTCTACATGAGATGCGAGGGGGCATGGGCCTACCATGGTAACGAAAGTCATGAATTACTTGCACGGAGACAGTAAGGCCGGGCCCTTTGCTCTGCAGCTGGAGGGATGTTTACCTAAGCTACTAGACAGGAATGCATTTCTCGAGGAGCGGAGCAGATAACTTGAAGGCTGAATACAGTTTTGGCAGGCAACAGGCCGGGCTAGGCACCGTTAGCCGCGCAGGAAGTAAGACAAAGTTCATGGATACAGATGCAGATCCAGGCTGGAGCATTCAGAGGCAGAAGCAGGAAAAGCTCGATGGCAGAATTCAGGGCCTACCTTGCCAGAGCTGGGAAACGTGAAAAGTATACCATATAAAGACGGTGGCAAGGCATACTTAGGAACGGAATATCTGACCCATTCATGGCAGATCTGAAAGAGGACATATTAACGTTGGACACAATTGTATTTGCGTCTTCATAGCTTGAAGTGGAGGGAACATACATGTACTTGTAGCATGTACATGGAGCCGATGGGGTCTAGATAGGGGACACAATTGATCATAAAAATTCATATTTCCTCATTCCCTCCTTGTCCCCTACGGACCCTTCATGAAATATCGATCTTCAGGAATCCATCAATCTGTTCATGTAACATCATTTGCTCTTCTTTCTTCTTCCGGGATTTTGAATGAAAACTTGAACGTGGAATACACGATGTGGCACACAGGCCGCAAATCGCTGGTCCACATTGTAGACACAGGCAACAACTGAATACTATGAGAAGGCCAATACCTAGGAAGGATAGGACTTTCCATCCCCAGGCTGACAACACGCTCCAGAACCAACCGGACTATGTCCAGGTGCCTGGATTCTGATGTGTCTGGTTTGCAATCTTGTGAAGACGAGTTATGGCTTTATATACGGATGGCGCGTTTTCTGGGATGAAAACACAGCAACTTGATCCGATGACCCTACAGGCTCCGCCCCTATCGGCTAGGATGACGTCAAGGACAAGACGATTTTGGAGAACAACAATCCGCATCGCAGACTGCTCCTCTGTTAAGTTGCCTAGGGCGGAAGTAGTTTCATTCACTACTGCTTCAAGGGTTCTGGTTAATCTGCGTATCAGTTTACTATTTGAGACAACACCTATGTAAGGAAAGAGACCTTTATTGAAGTCTGTATATTGTTCCCATGCTGTTTCAGTGTAATCACAATCGGGATATCTCTCTGGGGTCTATGGTGTACTAGATTGGTATTTCTATGATAATCAGGAGGGGCTAAGAAAACAGGTGGCAGAAGGAATGCAATGTAACAGGTACCATCCCAATCTAGAGGTAGGCGTATATATGCGGTATGACCACATATGAAGTAGGAATGACGGGAAGCTCTAAATGTAGACTTGCCTTTATCACTGAATTCGATCACAGTAGTACATTTACTATGACCCAGGTGTACTGAACCATTCTTTCTTACACATAATTCACCTTTGACTGGTAATACGGACATAGCAGGCAAGACTAGTGCAGCTTCGGATTCAACATTCAGAATCATGAGGTTAAGTGTAAAGTTACCTAATCCGTATACTTCATTTTCTAGATCAGTTCCTGTTCTTTTGGGAAGTCCCTCCTTGTTAGGATAACAGGCTTTAAGCAAAACTAAGTTCAGGTTTCCCCATACCCAGTTGCTCTGGTAAACTACAGTGTTTGAATCTAAAGAGTTAATCAAACTAAACCATGCTCCACAGGAACCATTGTGTGTGAATGGGTACGGAAAGAGAGGCAGAACTCCTTTGTACTTCTGATAGGGAGGAAGTCGGCCACATATCCAACAATTTGTAGCATTGCTGGTCTGATGGGAATGATGTAACATACTAATGAATGTGTTGTTGTGCAGCGCAAATCTATAGGACAACTCATGTGGAGGTAGTTCACTAAAAGAATGTTCGGCAGTAACATTGTAAGCAGAATGAGCACGCTTGAAAATAGGATAGTACATGTGCAACAGTATACTTGCAGCAATAACAAAAAGACTTAGAAAAAACATAATCAACAATGTCACTATACAGTGACTATGAAGTGATTTACAGTATGCATGTTTCTTGAGCTGTGTCTGTCTATTTCTCTCTCTAATTCGGTCTAGAGGATACATGTCAAAGACTTAATTCAACCGGTTCACCTTGGAGAGGACTTAAACAATCGAATTGTCTAACTTGCTAGACCTTAGTTTCAGTTTATAGTTTTGAGATTCAGTCTTTTCAACCAGGAGGAGTTTTGAATCAGTCTCTGGAAGGGGGCAGGGCTGAGAGTTCAGATCAGACGGTAGTCCATGAAATTTCTTGATATGGCTCGAGTGTAACCAACCCTTGCGACCCTCGACCTTCACTGCTGTCCTCGTGGTTAGAAGTACCAGCTTTGGTGTTTGCCAGCGAGGCTCCAACGGGCTCCTCCTGTCGAAGTTTCGTATGAAAACAAGGTCTCCAGGAACCACTTCATGGGGCTTTACCTCGGTGTTGTCGGGAAAGGCTGCAGCTACCTGTGAACGGCAAGATTGTAGTGCAGACATCAAGGAAGCAAGGTAATCTGTCAGCATATTACAATCAACATCAGTGATTTTACGAGGTATAGGCGTCCCCCACATATTTGGTGGCCTACCGAAGACCACCTCGTACGGGGATAGCCCTGTGCGGGAATGCGCTACCATTCTCATGTAAAAGAGTGCAACCGGTAAGGCTATTATCCAGTCGACATCTTTCTCTCTACATATTTTAGAAAGTCGTATTTTCAGGGTCTGATTATGACGTTCCACGAGACCTGCTGCCTCGGGATGTCGGACACAGTGGAATTTCCATTGATAGCCTAACAAGAGTGAAATGTGTTTCATTAGCTCGGATGAGAACGGCTGGCCATTATCTGAGTACACGATACGGGGCAAACCATACCGTGGGAAGAATTCACGAACTAATTGTTTGGCAGTAGTCGGGGCAGTGTAATCTGAGACGGGATATGCCTCTGTCCAACGGGAAAGAGCGCATACAACTACGAGGACATATTTGAATCCTCGACATCGTTCCATCTGGATATAATCCATCTGGAGGACTTCAAAAGGATGATCGGGAGGTTGAAATCCACCCTGCTCTACAGGTACGCCTTTACCTGGATTGAACTGACAACAAATCATACAAGTTCGGACTTTCTGTTTGGCTGCAGCTCGTAAGTGTTTGTTGAACCAAATGTGTTGAATACTGTCTAACATGGCTTTTTCTCCTAGATGTGCTGGACTATGTATTGTGTTAATGATAACTTGAACCATTGAGTCGGGGAGAAACCATATAGATTTTCCCTTCGTCATCCATCCCTGATCTGTTTGGATCCCTCCTAATTCAGTCCATTTCTTTATTTCCTCTGGTGTAGCATGTGTCTGTATGTCAATTACATCAAGGGCGGGATCCCTAACTGTCATGCAGTGTGTCGGCGTCGGAACTATTGTCTTTGTCAAGTCAGTTGCATGATTCCGATTCTGAGCTGTTTGCTTAGCTGTTCGGTCTGCTAGGTCGTTACCCTGGGAAATGATATCGGTGACTTTTGTATGGGCCTTACACTTCATGATAGATATTGAAGTAGGTAGATGTATTGCATCTAATAGAGCTTGAATGAGGGGACCGTGTTGAATGTTGGCACCGTGAGAAGTCAAATAACCTCTCTCTCGCCAAAGGACTCCGAAGTCGTGTACAACTCCGAATGCATAACGTGAATCTGTGTATATGTTAACTTTTCTATTTTTGGCTTGAATACAGGCTTGTGTCAGAGCAATAAGTTCTGCTGCTTGAGCTGATAATGTGTCAATACAATTTGTTTCTATGACTTCGGTGTCTGTCGTGACTGCATAAGCGGCCACTAACTCTCCTGTACTTGTTCTCATACATGAACCATCCACATAAAGTGTCAGGTCTGGGTCTGGTAATGGGACGTCTGTCAAGTCTTGTCTGGGTTTCGTCGTAATAGTAATGACTTCACTACAATCATGTGCCAGTGGGTCTGTTCCACTTAATGGCAAAAGTGTGGCAGGATTTAATGTACTACAACGTCTGATTTCTATGTGTGGCTGAAACAATGTTAGTTCGTAACCTGTCAGTCGTGCTATAGTCAAGTGTTGTGTTTGTGTCCGGTTCAAGAGAACCTCTACTGCGTGTGGTACTTGTACTGTCAATTGATGTCCCAATACTATGGAATCGCTTTGTCTGATCGCTAGAGCTGTTGCTGCAACTGATTTCAGACACGCAGGAAGAGCTTGAGCTACGGGATCTAATGTGCTAGAAAAGTAAGCACATGGCTTGTGTGATCCTGCTTGTTCCTGAGTGAGTACTGACAAAGCAGTACCTTCACGTTCTGTAACAAAGAGTGTAAAAGGCTTACTGTAACATGGTGTCGCTAAAACAGGTGCTTGGCATAAAGCTTTCTTTAAGTCTTCAAATGCTTGTGTATGTTCTGAAGTCCAAGGGAGAACAGTCGATGTCGCTGCCTCCTGGGTTGTCAACTGAATGAGTGGTTTTGCTAAAAATGCATATTGGGGGATCCACTGCCTACAGTACGAAGTGAGGCCTATGAAGGCCCGTACCTCCTTTTGTGTCTTGGGTGGTGGCACGTTTACAATTAACTGGATACGGTCAGGTGTGAGCTGTCTCCCCCATTTGGACAGCAAGTGCCCTAGGTACACAACTTGCTGGGCACAGAATTGCAGCTTCGAAGGGGACACCTTGTGCCCCTTGTCGGCCAGAAAATGTAAAACCGTCAGTGATGCTTTTTCACATTCGGGTTCGCTTCGGGCGGTGATCAGCAGATCATCGACATACTGAAGCAGTGCAGTGTTAACTGGCATGTGGATACTGTCAAGTTGTCTTTTCAGTGCTTGGCTGTAGATGCTAGGACTTTCTGTAAATCCTTGAGGTGCGCGTGCGAATTTAAAACTTCGTCCATTTAAACTGAATCCGAACAAATATTGGCTTTCCGGATCGATTGGGACGCTAAAGAAGGCGTTCTTGAGGTCAATTACAGTAAAGAACGTTGCCTCTGAATCAATAGCTGTCAGTAATGAAGAGATATCTGGGACCACGGGATATTGTGGTACAATGCATTTATTCAATTCGCGCAGATCAATAACTAATCGATATACTGGGGGTGTTTTTGGATCAGTTCGTTTAAGAATCGGAATGATCGGAGAATTACATACATTGGAGTCGGTTTCTACAACCACTCCTTGTGCAATGAGCTCGTCAATGATTTGCATTAAAGCCACTACAGCATCTGGAGGTAACTTGTATTGTCGCATTCGTGGTAATACCACTCCTGCTTTGAGTGTGACTCGATATGGTGTAATGTGCATACAACCTACATCAGTGGGGCCTTGTGCCCATAAATGCGCAGGTAGATTCTGTAACCGGTGATCCATGTCTCTTGACACGTAGTGACCTTTAAAGTCACACAAAAATAGTCGTACTCCGTCCGGAGAACAACATATTATAGCTCCTAGAGCTTTCAGTGTTTTAATGCCTAACAAGTTTTCTGGGCATGATTTTGTAAGCAATAGATCTGTAGTCCGTGTCAATGGACCAACTGTAAATGCAAGCGGTTGCGATACTTCGTTAATAGTAGGCTTTCCTGAGAAACCAAGGGAAATATTTTGTGAGCCTGAGAGGGGTGCCCCTGGGACCTCGTCGTGACTTATAGTTGTTCTGCTTGCCCCTGTATCAAGTAGAAACTTTCTGTCTTTCCCTAATACTTGACTCTGTACATAAGGACCCTCTTGATCTACAGGAACCTCAATAAGGGGTAAGCCAACTTCCCTCTCTAGGCTATTTCATGTGTATCGCTGATACTCTGGATAGTCATTTTGTGCATACTGGTACATCTGTTGTGTCGTGTTTTGTGTTGCGGCAATAGGCTGTGGCTGTGGTTGTGGCTGTGGTACCACTACGGTCTGTTGTGGAACCGGCATAGGCTGTACATGTTGAGGTGCTTGTTGTTGGATCTGATCCTGTCTAGGCGGACGTGGTCTCTCCTTGGTTTTACCCGTAGAGATATTATGTTTCAGAACTGCACAATCGTTTATATAATGACCTGGCTGTTTACAATAGTTGCATGTCTCTTTAACGGGAACCGCTGAATTACTGGACTGTGTCGCACCCTTTTTATGACCGTCAGCTGGAACTGACTGAGCGACGAGCATTTTCATTTTCGTGTCTTTCATACGTCTTTGTTCGTGTTCTTGTTCTTCTCTAATTCTATTCTGGTGATACTGTAACATTTGTAACATCTGTGAAGGAGTGTTAGCTTGCCAAGTGCTCTCAACTTTCAATACTCTATTTTTAACCTGTGGCAGCGAATTCTCGACTAGTTTTGTTACAAAAAGATGTGGATATGACTCGCTACTTGCTTTCAGGCCGCTATTAATACCAAAACATTTTTCAAATCGGGAATAAAAATCCCTAGTGTCTTCATCGGGTTTCTGTTTACAAGCTGAGATTGCTCCCCAGTCTTCCTTTTTCGTAGTTAATAAACGTGGCAATACTTGTACTAATAATCCTGGCAATGCTTTTGTTCTGTCCCCAAGCCCTACGCCTGCAGTTCGGGCATTTTCTTCGTTTTCTAATACTGTCCAATCAATCTTTTGGTCTCCCACTTCCCACTCTTTTTCTTTGAGTTTCTCGTAAATACCGGCAGGCAATAATACTTTCAATATTTTCATAATGTCAGGATAGGTATAATCACCCATAAGTAACATGTCCTTTAGTTCACGGTGAAAACCTGCTGGATCTTTGTCATGGCTGGGCACTAGTTTTTTCATTTCCAATAGTTCTATTTTAGTTATGGGCGTGTACACAAACACGCGTCTAAACGTATTGTCATCATTTCTAACTGGGTGTACTTCGCGTAAGGGATTCTGTCTGTCTATGTAATACGTTTTTCTCTCCATGGAAGGAGCTGGATCATGTTCTGGACACAAAAAGGCACTATATCTATGTCGGTATTCTAGAATTACTTTAATTAGATCGGTACCTAGACCTCTCCATTTATTCAGGAGTAGTTCTATCAGTATATCAGGTAGGGGACCAGGATCGGAGTGTTGGCCTTTATATAATATAAGGAGATGTTGTATCATGTATATACTAGCTAAACGCTGTTCATCTGGGGCGAGATTCAGAAACGTGTGTGCTAGCGCATCATCACTGTATTTTTCAGAGCTGTCAGCCCATTGTACTGCTGACCTGGCTAATTCTTGTTCATCCATAGAATCGAGCACATGGTACCCCCTTCGTTCTCGAAGTAATTTATCAGTAGCCTGGAATAAGTGTTCAGGGGTCCTTGGATTTGAGATAACTGTTTGAAAAATTCTGTTACATTCTGGACGTATCGGACGTATTGGATTATTGAAAGATCTTCCTTTTCCTACATAAGCTATCGTTTGTCTAGCTGGTAATTCTAATTGTCCTGTGTTCATTTCTGACTGTTCCTCCTCCTCTTCCTCTGATTCAGTTTTATCTGCTTCTAATCTTCTTTCATGTATTCGTTCTACTTCTTTTCTGATCTTTCGGCACATGACTTCTATATACTTCTGTTTATCATGTTTCCCGTCTGCTATATTCTGACCCCATCTGGTAAGTACTTGCATTTCCTCCTGATCTACCTCAGGCCTATCTCTGTTTCTGATCAAGCAGTTTATGAAAAAGCGTAACAATAATTTTTGCATGTCTACTTTCTGGTATTCCATGGCCTCGCCAATACTTTCAGGACCTTGCCCTGTTTGGACAAAGCGATATATTTTGTCTAGATGTGCTACGATTCCTGGTAATGTCATTAAATAGTTTGCAACTCGTCGTAAACGTACTGAAGATAGCAACATTCTGTCGTGTTTACCTGGCACTGGATCATATCTACAATCTGTAAGAGGCTCATTTAATATATTGTCATTAGCTCTTTGGGGTGTACGTTGGTGTGCTAAATCCCTATAAGTCAATCTAGTTGCTGGCGGTGGCGTGGAAAAACCTCCTGTCGCACCTCCTGAGGTGCCAAGTCCAAAAGGATTTGTTGGGTGTAGGGTAGAGAGTGTGGGTGCAGGAAGGACTGTAGAAACAGATGGAATGTTCTGAACGTGAGGAGGGGTTTGTTGCTGCGGAGGTTGGTGCAGCTGATCTTGGGGTTGAGCGTCGTTAACAGGTGGTGTGCGTGGCTGCGCACCATTAGCATATTCGGGGGCTGCATCATCTAAATAGGAAGAAAGGAAAATGTCCTTTGCGGTCTTGGGATGTACTTTAATCGGGAGTAATGGAGGTGGCAGATCTTTTGGTACCTCCAAGGTGGCCTTAGGCAAACCCTCGGCCAGAAGAGGATACATACCATTCATAAGAGTGTTTCGTTGTCTGTCTACTTGTTCTGTTTTTACTCGGATACCTTCGTCAATTAATATGTTTTCTCGGGCTCTTTCTGAATCTTCCCTACTTTTCTCTTCCTTTCTGAGCGCTTTCTCTGTGCGTCTATGCGATTCTTTACGCCATAGTTCAATGGCATCTTTCTGTGACTGTCTGGCTTTCTTTTTCCATAATGCTTCTTCTACTCTCATGATGCAATCTGCATCCCATGTTCCAGCAACGGGCCATCTCTGACTCTCTGCTAAATCCTTGGTGTAGTCCACCCATAGATCAAGATATAATACGGCATCTAGGCCATGTTTATGGTACATAAAGTACCCTGGAGTGTCCCTAGGTGGAATGGGAACAGCTTCCTCAAGTATCCCTTTTCTAGTTTTTATCTGTCTTAATTTTGAAAATAACGGCATCTTGAACCTTGCTACTTAATTCTTACTCGGTCTTGAACACAATAATTACAATAAACACAATAATGGAGATCGAACAATCACTCATACCACGACATTTAAAACATATCACAAACTTTTTTGAAACGAACAATAATAATTAAAATAAAACTAGTTAACTGCATAATACTAAATATACTGTATGTACTGCTAAACAGCACAGATACACTGCTAAAACAGTGCAGACCAGGTCTGTGTACCCAAACCCGTCTTGACCGGCACAAACTAATGTGCACGTCTAGATGCGTCCCCAGCAACGGTACTCACCGGGAAGCACGGAACGGAAGGCCTCGGAAGTCTGGACTGGACTAGACCAAACTGGACTGGACTCGACTCGTGACTTAGATACTTTGGAACTTCGGAATCTGGTGGGCCTCTGTATACCTCGGATCTTGCTCTCTCAGCTAGGCTCTGGTCGGGATTCTCCGCACTCCTCACCGCCTCGTCTGGGTGTTGATCGCAGCCTCAGTCGCCCCCGTTGGCCTGAGGGAGATACAGGAAATCCTGCGGGTACGCGTAATTGTCCGTCCGGCCGTGGCAGGAGACCGGGTCTGCAACGCACCTCCGGCGCGTGGGGTGTGAGAGGTGTCCCTGTTCGGGCACCAATTATGTGGTAAATTTAAATTACCTAGACTTAATTTATGCGGTAAAATTCAAGAAGAATAACTCAGTAAAAATAAGAGGCAGAATCCGTGGTATTCGAGGGTATAATAGGGAATTTATTCCTTACAAAGGAATGATGATGATTCGAACCAGGCAATCGAGTTCCGTCACCACGAAGGTTCAGGAAGGGATCAGCAATACATTATTGACAGGTTATAATATTTATAGTAAAATGCATTACAGTAAAGACATATGCAGAAGGCGTAACAGCTGATAAGAATACACATACGTAATGAAAAAGGCGTTACAATAGGCGTGCATAAAGGCGTATACTAGAAACGTCATTATGATGATGACACAAGTGGGTGGATCCATAAGAGAATCCTGCAAAGTCAGCAAAAATACATGACAGAGATGCGCGCGCAGCCGCATGACGTGTGATTGACGTGCAACTAGAGGGTGAAGGGAACTCGACATTTAGCCCTACATGAGGAGACAGAAGTCTGGGATGTCAGGACAACCTAGTCCCAAATCGTATCTAATATCTTGTGTTTAAGGAACTATATTATCTGGAAGGAAAGGTCTTTTCGGACAGATCCTATTCTATACTGACTGCTAGTGCGTGTACAAGCGTCTAAGTGTCTACATGAGATGCGAGGGGGCATGGGCCTACCATGGTAACGAAAGTCATGAATTACTTGCACGGAGACAGTAAGGCCGGGCCCTTTGCTCTGCAGCTGGAGGGATGTTTACCTAAGCTACTAGACAGGAATGCATTTCTCGAGGAGCGGAGCAGATAACTTGAAGGCTGAATACAGTTTTGGCAGGCAACAGGCCGGGCTAGGCACCGTTAGCCGCGCAGGAAGTAAGACAAAGTTCATGGATACAGATGCAGATCCAGGCTGGAGCATTCAGAGGCAGAAGCAGGAAAAGCTCGATGGCAGAATTCAGGGCCTACCTTGCCAGAGCTGGGAAACGTGAAAAGTATACCATATAAAGACGGTGGCAAGGCATACTTAGGAACGGAATATCTGACCCATTCATGGCAGATCTGAAAGAGGACATATTAACGTTGGACACAATTGTATTTGCGTCTTCATAGCTTGAAGTGGAGGGAACATACATGTACTTGTAGCATGTACATGGAGCCGATGGGGTCTAGATAGGGGACACAATTGATCATAAAAATTCATATTTCCTCAAGTGGTCAAAATGGTGTCATTGGAACTATCAAAATTGCCTATACATGGTGCGGATGTTATTGCTTTCTTAATGTTGAAGAATGCTTGATCGTGAACAGTTGACCACACATATTTAACATGCTTTTTCAATAAATCTCTTATGGGTTGTGCTAAATCAGAGACATTTTTTAACAAACTTAGACATATACTCTGCCAAACCCAAAAAAGATTTAATTTCTTCTTTGTTTACACGCACAGGAGCTTTAACTACTGCCTCAACTAAATCCACTTTGGGTTTAATCCCTTCGCTAGAGAGAGTATGTCCCAGGAAATTAACAGAGGCAACACCAATCTTACACTTGCTTTTTTTTATGGTGAGACCCGCCCCTCTTAGTCTGCAACATACCTTCCTCAAATTAGAATCATGTTCTTTTTCACACGATCCATAAATCAAAATGTCATCTTGAAAGCATAAAGAATTGTTTAAATCCTTCAACATATGCTGCATGATCCTTTGAAAAGCAGATGAGGCAGACGCTAACCCAAAAGGTAATCTGAGAAATTTGTAAGTTCCAAACGGCGTAGTGAACGCCGTTAACATTTGTGAATGGGGATGTAAAGGTACTTGATAATATGCTGATGTGAGATCCAGCACCGAGAAGAATTTGGCACCCTTTATGACTGACAACATTTCATTAATGTTAGGCAACGGATACCTGTCCACCCATATGTTAGCATTTAAACTCCTAAGGTCAACACACATACGAATATCCTCACTATTTTTTTTAGATGAAATCACAATGGGGGCCACCCATTCAGAAATCTCTACCTCTTGTATGATACCTTGTTTTACTAATTTGTCAAGTTCATTTTTTAATGGTTCACGCAAAAGTAGAGGAACCGACCTAGTTTTATGCACAACTGGTAACGCATCCTTTTTTAATTTAATTTCATGTTCGTAATTTTTTAAAACACCTACTTGATCAGAAAAAACCTCTGGGAATTCTTCATAAATGTCCCGACCAGTTAAAGATCAATCCACTAGTAGAACTTGTTCTTTGTTATTAGGGTCAAGGGTAATACCCAAATCTTTTTGATGTTTCCACCCTAACAAATTACTTCCCTTTTCAGTGATGTTAATTTTCCCATAAGTATGTCTATCTTTGAACGTGATGCGCATTTTCACCATTCCTTTTAGCGGTATGGGTTCCTTATTGTAACCCTCAGGGTGCACATCAGGTTTCTCCAAAGTGTAATCATCAACATCAAATAAAGAATTAAAAGTATCACCATCTACAAGGGTATAAGGGGAACAAGAATCCGCATAAACATTAACTTTTCTCCCATCTAATAGTATGTCACAAGCAGGATAACTAATTTTCTCATCCAACTCTTGGTCCTTAACTGGAAACACAAACTTACCATCCCTATGTGAGGAAACTTGCTCATCATTAACTAAATGAACCTCATTTTTAACCTCTTTAGAATTACACATTTTAGAGAAACGGCCGACTTTATTGCACTTCCTACAACTTACACCTCTTGCTGGACACTTAGGGAAATTGGCCAGATGATTACAATTCCCACAACGAAAACATTTGAAATTTCCTTTTTTAACTTTAGAAATAATCGAAGCATGACTGTCAGAAACCTTAAGAATATCTTCTTCATCTTTAACTTCATTGACCTGCTTTTCATTTTTTTTGTTTAAATCTGTTTTTATTAATTTTGTAATCATAGTTGCAAAACTTACAGCACACAGGCTTATGCATTCCGTAGTCAGAACTTTTAGTGCCAATAGCACTATACATCGCACAAGTCAGAAACGTGGTCATGTAACAACACCTCGACTGATAGCTCTATCCAGTTCCTCAGGACCCCTGGTACAGTTCAAACCTTAAACAGTACGATGCGCAACCCACCATTTCTCTGCAGTAGTTCAGCAAATTGTCCCAGTAAGCCTCTCAACCAGATCCGCAACTATTCCCAACAAATGATAATAGAACAACAACCCCATGGAAAACCTCAACCACCTCGAACCCAGACCAGCTCCGTTGGACATAGCCCTGTGCCCGCCACCCGCCCGTCCCCTGTCCCTCACGCTGATGCGCTATGGCGCAGACGTGACTCACCGCCTCGTACATAAGCGCGTGTTCTCATGGTATCTAAACTAGCTGCATGTTAGGCGTGGAACACCACGAAGTCATTCCGGCAGGTCCCCTGGTGCCCGCCTTGGAGTCGTCTCCCCACTTGCTGTCGCACCCTCTCCATCCACCTCCTCAATCCGTCGAAGTGCCCGGAGTAACTCCTCCCACTGTGTGACGATGGGCGTCTTCCGCAGCCCTAATGTCTCCTCCCGCCTAATAGCAGTCCCCTCTGCCCCGGCCCATGCAGTAAGCGAGTACCTCCATGCCCGCGCGTGAGGTGGGTCCTGTGCCTTCCACCTCTTAGTTATGAGACGTTTTGCGACCGCGAATCCCAGATCTAGGAATCGGGACGTCACCTTGGTTGTCGGGGATCTGCAAAAGTGGTGCAGCAGGTGGACCATCCATTCAAAAGGTATCTCACGGTGTGTGATAGCACGCAGGGAGTCGTGGACCGCGCTCCAGTAGGATTGCAGCTTACAGCAGCCCCACAGCATGTGAATGAGATCAGCCCCCATCTCCGCGCACCTAGGACATTTTGCGTCATTACAGCGAAAGTAGCGATTAAGAGCCGCGGGGGTGAGATATGCTCTGTGGAGTACAAACAGCTGTATCTGCCGAAGGCGCATATTTCTAGGTATACGCACCGGGCTTTTCAGTATACGGACCCATTCTGTATCTGTCAGCTGCCTCCCTAGGTCTGTTTCCCACTTGCCTTTAAGTGGTTCCAGGGCAAACGCCGTATGCGTTCATAATGACGCTGCAAACCAACCAATCAGCCGCCGGCCTCTCCCCATCACGTGCAGATATTGTATAGTAAGGTGTTGACTGGGTTCCGCGGTCATATCTCCCCACCTAGCAACCAGGGTCCTAACTATGGAGTGGTAAGTCAGGAATTGCCCCGGCGATAGCCCCCACTCCTCCACCAGCGAGTCACTTGAGAGGAGTACCCCACCCCGGTACAAATCTCCCAGAGTTTGAATATCTACCTCTCGCCACTGCAGTAGCGCACGGGAGGTGAGCGGTCCCGCCACTCTGGGGGTGCCCTCCAGCGGCAGCGCGTATGGGGTCACATGTCGAGTGAGGAAGAGACTCCTGCGAAAGCAGCGGTACGCCACAGCCAGAAGGAGCGGGGCCGGTGCTGTAGCCCTGGCGGCCGGGTGGAAAAGCACCAGCAACTGCTCAAGCGAGTACGGCGGCAGCAGTGTTGCGGTATCGTCTCGGCCCCTATCCGCCAGCCAGCAGGCTATCCACTGCAGCTGGGCCGCCAAGTAATAGTGTTCAAAGCAGGGTACAGCCAATCCTCCCTGGCCTGTAGGGAGATAAAGCTTTTTAAGCAACATCCTGTGACGGCCATTCCCCCAGATGAAGTCTCTAAGAGTTTGCGACAGTTTGGCAAAGAAGGCCGCTGGGACATATAGGGGCAGGTTAGTAAAGTAATATAGGAGTCGCGGAAGGATCACCATTTTAGACAGTGCCACCCTACCCGTGACCATCAGAGGCAATGTGGTCCAGAAGCGTATCTGAGATTTTATAGCCACAACTGCCCTGCCTAGATTGCCATCCAGCAGGTCCGCTGGCTGACGGTAGATACAAAGTCCGAGGTATCGGAAGGTGTCTCCTCTCCACTGTACTCTGGTGCCATTCAAGATATATCCGGGATCCTGTCGCCCCTCGCTAAATGCGTAGAGACAAGATTTGCTGGCATTCACCCGTAGCCCCGAAAGGGCAGCAAATTCACCCAAAATTTGGGCCAACTGCGGGGGTATATCATCAACATCTTTAACGTATACCAGCAGGTCATCCGCATAGAGGGACACCTGATGGACCGCGTCCCCCAGTGGTATGCCAGCCCCCATCCTCTCCCGTATGGCCACTGCCAGGGGTTCCATCGCCAGAGCGAACAGGAGCGGCGATAGTGGGCAACCCTGTCGGGTCCCCTTACCAATCGGTATGGCGTCCGAGGTATACGGGCCTAGCCGTACCCGCACCGTAGGATCCTTGTAGAGAAGGCCCACCAGCTGTAAAAATCCCAAGCCAAGATCGTATCGTAGCAGCAGGACCGACAGGTATCGCCACTCCAGGCAATCAAATGCCTTTTCCAGATCTAGCATTAGACAGCCCGCTCTAGGCCATGCCTGTGTGCTATCCGCCGCCACCCTGAAAAACCTCCGCAAATTCAAGGACGTATTTCGTTTCGGCACAAATCCGTTCTGATCTTTATGGACTAGGTGCGAGACCACCGGCGCCAGGCGCTCTGCCAACACCTTTGCAAGGATCTAATAGTCAGTGTTAAGAAGCGCTAAGGAGCGGTACGATCCCAAATCCATGGGGTCCCGATCCGGCTTGGGGAGAGACACCAGATAAGCCTCTCGCATCGAAGGAGGCAGTCTGTCCGCCTCAACCGCCGCCATATATACCTTATGGAGGTGTGGCACCAAGTGTTCCCGGTAGGCCTTATAAAACTCAGTGGGCAGTCCATCCGGACCCGGAGTTTTCCCGGACGCCATGGAGGATATAGCTTCCCCTATCTCCTCCAACGTGAGAGGGCAATTCAGGGCCTCTAAGTGCTCGGCCGTAACCATTGGCAGCTGCGTTTGTCCAAGGAACCGCTCCAAATCCTCTCCTGAGCAGTGACCCCGCGCGCGGTACAACTGGGTGTAATGGTCTACCAGAACCCTGTGAATTTCCCTCTGGGTGCACACCAGCTCTCCCTCTGGTGTGCGCAGCGCCGCAATCGGAGCCCGATTGGCCTCTTGCCGCAAAAGCCAGGCCAGCAGCCGTCCTGCTCTGTCCGCTGAAGCATGCGTGCGTGCTGTATGTGCCGCATAATTCAGACACCTCAGGCGCTCCAACAGTGCTGCATGAGCCGCACGCAGGTCTGCCAGCTGCCAAACCCGCTCACCCGGGCCCTCCCCTTCCCGCTCATACTGCAACAGTTGGGACTCCAGTAGAGCAAGCGACTTCGCCAGCTGCCTCCGCGAGTTCCATGTGGCTCCCAAGCAGTGACCGCGTAGCACCACTTTAAGCGCGTCCCATTCCACCCTTGCGTCGCTCGCCGTGCCCTCATTAAGCTCGTAATAATAGAGGAGAGCAGTCTCCACTGAGGAGCGAAACTCCGGGTCTTCTAGCGCTGTGGGCTGTAGGCGCCATGTAGGGATGGGTGGGCGATCCACTTCCCAGTTAAGTTGGAGCCACATTGGATTATGATCGGAGTGCGTGCGCCCCAAGTAGTCCGTCCGTGCCACCAGTGGTAACAACGCCTGAGATCTTACTATCCTATCCAGTCGCACATGTAGGTCGTGCAGTTTGGAGTAGTAGGAATAGACGCGGTCCATAGGATACAGAGCCCGCCAAATATCCAGTACTCCCCACTGTGAGAGCCAATCAGCCAGCGCGCGCGCCGTGGATGCAGCGGACGTCGCGCGTAGCGGAGGAAATGACCTATCAAGCTGTACGTCGAGTACCGCTTTAAAATCCCCTCCCAACAACCAGGGGAGCCCAGCGTACGGGGTGAGCGCCAGTGAGAGCCGGGCAAGGAAGGATACTTGATCAGTGTTTGGAGCGTAGATCGAGGCTAGCAGTACAGGCAGGCCATTAAGTGTGCCCCGTACCAATGTGAATCTGCCTGCAGCGTCCACAGACACCTCCCCACAGACAAATGGGACTCCCGCCCTAACCCACACGAGCGTGCCCCTGGCGTGTGCCGAGTACACTGTGCCATATAACTGGCCTCTCCAGCGCCTGCACAGTTTCTCTAATTCAGGCTGCGTCATGTGCGTCTCTTGTAAAAGAGCGATACCGACCACGTGTCGCTGGAGGTAGGCAAAGACAGAGTATCTTCGCGAGGGAGTATGCATGCCCCGTATGTTCCACGTCATAACATTAACGCGCGTCATGTCTAAGCAGTATAGGTTCAGAGGGAAGCGGGCCCAGGGCTTGCAGCAGCCAGTCTACATTGCAGTAAAGTAAGGGAGTAGTGGTCTGAGGTAACAATAACAACATGGTAACAAAAACTGTTTAACAATCGGGGCGAACCTCACAAGTGCGTCCGTCCAAACTTGCGCAACCGTACGCAGGTGAAAACTAGGTCAGTGTGAGACCTGGGGGAATATGTGTGTAGATGGCAGCTCCCTGGCTCTGTCCCCTTGTGCCCCTTAAGTGTGGCGCGCCGCTAAGAAACGTCCTCTAATGCTGAGTGGTGCGGCTAGCGAGGCCCAGTCAAGACTCCCAGGAGCCAGCCCCAGCAATTGCTCTCCCTCTATGGGCCTTAGCGCGGGAAAGGTACCTATAGACATTACAACTTACTCTCCCCAATCAGTAGGTTTGCCGGGCAGTCCCATGTTCCATACTCCCTCCCCTTCTCATTTAAGTAAAGCAGCTAGCTACCAGATACTTGTACGAGTGCCATTTGCTATGCCACCTTTCAGTCTAGGATACCGTCCGCAGTCTGCGGGGTGACCACCGGCCCACGATAGTCCTCAGAGTGTGTCGTCGATGGCGACGTAGATCCGCTCCTCAGCACCTCGGGTCGCTCATCCGTGTCTGACGGATCTACGTGGCTTGGGCTTGCGATTGACCTGCTTTTCATCATGAGAAATATCTTTACAAGACTTCATTTCCTTGACGCAATAAGCTGTATGCTCAATACTCTTAGCAATGCACACAGCTTCATCCAAATTAGGGCTCTGAGTCAAAAGTCTTTCTTGCAACTTATGGTCATTAGTGCAGCGAACCAACTGGTCCCTAATCAACGAATCAGTTAGTGCACCAAACTCACAAGTTGCTGAAAGACCTCTCAACGCCGCAATGTAAGACGTTACTTTCTCATTTTTAGCTTGGATGCGTTTAAAAAATGTGTGTATTTCTAACACTACATTTATTTTGTCTTTAAAATGAGCAGCCAATTTCCTCAAAGTTGAAGTGAACACATTGTCATCCCCCTCACCTCCTTCATCAATTTCATCTGACAAATCTTCATATGCTTTCCTCGCTTGCGTACCTAGATTATGCAGAAGAATATGCTGTTTCCTAACTGAAGAGAACTTCTCCCCCCTCCCCCGATAGCAAGTAAATAAGAGTGCAACATTTTGACCCATCTGTCCCAAGGAATTTCAGGTTCGCCATCATCATTCAAGAATGGAGGCGGTTGACACATGTTAGCTACAGACATTTTACAAAAATAAGTGGAGAAATAGTACAGCACACGATGATAGCACAGAAGGAATCTCCCTGAAAATATTACTCCTACAACAGGAGAAGAAAAGAAAAAAAAAAAATTACTGAAACATGTTAAAAAAAAATCAGCCCAGCAAAGTAGTACAAAGCATCACTGGAAGAAAAATAGTTCCATGCAGCGTCAGAAAAACTAGTGAAGAAACGTGAAGAAAAACTCACAGGATGAAATGAAACAGTCAATATAAAAAAATTAAGGCAGTACATAGAGATGAATCACTGAGAAAAAATGAATTCCACAAAGAATGAAGAAGTCCCAAAAACAGCAAAGCTCAAAAACAAAAATGCTGGAAAAACGAAGTCAAGTCAAGCAGAACAGAGCTTACTTCAAAATCAGAAACACGCCAACAGAGAACTCCAGAAATGTTGGCCTGAAGATTAGGGTTTCAAACTACGCGATGTGAAAAGAAGGAATTTATGCAGGAGGTGCAGAAATGAAGAAACGCTACTTCAGGATCGCCTCCGCAGCCACGCCAACAAACACTGCTGCAATCCGGAAGAGAAAAGCGTTTCAGGCGATAATGCGGAAAGATACCACGCAGACTCCCAAAGGACACTATTCCTTCACAGACATGCGCATCCTTGAAATGATGGCTGAGACACTTTTGAAGTGAAACGGCGCCGGCGCATACTGAACCTCTCTTGAGGACATTTGAAGAAGACACACCTCACAGGATATCCGGAGGACTCCACGTTAGAACACAGAAGGTACTGAAGGAAGTGGATGAAAAGCAAATCCACACAGGTACGATGAAGAGAGCTCATGTAAATCAGAAGAACTGGGGGGGAAACTGACGCTGTCCCCAGCACAGCGGACATCCCATCCTCGTCGCCAAATTTGTAAGAATAAGTCTTAATACAGCGTAGGTTGAAGAGAAGATTTATTTTCTGTCAGTTCCCAGCTCTCGACTGACCCGTTCTAACTGCCACCCACCAACATTCCATTGTCCCCTTCAGGATGAGATTATACCATGGGAGGAGGGAAGAGGGGGGTGAGAAAGAAGGGAAAGGAAGCGGGAGGAAAATACCAAGACAGAAATAATTATACAATAAATGGAAAGAGAAATAAAGACAAGTTACAACAGGAACCTATCAGCATCATTCTCATGCACCAGTGGGGTTAGACAAGGGTGCATTTTGGCCCCCTTTTTGTTCTCCCTATATATTAATGGATTGGAGCAAGCATTACTTGATCTAAAGGTGTATTCCCCCAGGGTAGGATCTAGGCCAATCCCGGTTCTGCTCTACGCAGATGACGCGGTACTTCTAGCACGCACACCCAGGGGCTTGCAGCGTCTAATAGACGGTTTTGTTAATTTCATGGACACGCTGGATTTGTCGGGCAATCTCTCCAAATCCTTTGCCATGGAGGTTGGACGCAAACCCATTAAGAAATGTACTTATAAAATGGGTGACAATAGTATAGGGAAAGTACAACAGTTCTCATATCTAGGCATTTTCTTTGATGGGCGTTTAAATTTTAAAATTTTACTGGAGGAACGATGCACAAAGTTAGTCTCGGCCACAGGTTCCATTATGAATTATGGACGTAGGCTGGGACGGTGGTCCCCGGAGCAGATAGCAAGATTGTACACCTCAATTTGCTGTGCAAAGGTGTTATATGGAGCTGAACTTTGGGGCTGTAGAGAAGTCCATCAGCTTCAGACAGAGGAGAATAAATACCTGAGATCCCTACTTAACATTTCCCAAAGTACCTCGTCTTATGTCACCCATGAGGAATTAGGATTGGTTTATATAGAGGATGTGGTTCATTTGAAGCCGATTATGGCCTGGATTAGGATATGGGCGAACCCAGAGGCTGAACTAAACAGGCAAATAATTATGGACAGCATCAGTAGGGATAAAGAGTTGTCCATTTCTTGGTTCGAGATATGTAAAGTCCTCTCTTGAGTCTATTGGATGCAAAAACCTTTTTAGTACCCCCATGGTAATTACCCGTTTGGACAGGAAATTGGTGATGAAAAGATATTTTAACTATGTCCAATTGCAGAGAGAAACAAAAGAAGGGGGCAAGAACTCTGTGATAGCTTACAATATGTTGAAAACGGTGGTGGGGATGGAACCGTATTTGACTCTTATGTGTAATGCTCAGGATCGGTTTTTAATCACCCATTTTAGGCTCAATCTTTTACATCACTTGTTATCTGTGCCTCATGCTGTTTCGGTTGAGCAGAAGGGTCCCTGTGGCTGCAATCTATGATCTCCTCAGGATACCCTTCATTTTGTACTGTTATGCCCATTTTATTCAGTGCCGAGACGTCGATTTTTAGTTGGTATTTTAAAACAGGCTAAATTCAAGCAGGCCAGGGTCGCCTTGCTACACCTACAAATGGTAAATGACTCTCGGACTCTGTTTTGTGTGGTGAATTTCCTGAAGATTGCTTTAAAAAAAAGGAAAACAAGAGGGGTTTGCTGAAGCAAAAATTAGTACTGTATTTGATGTATATCAGCATGGATTTTAATGACATTTTTTATTTTTTATTGCTATGTGCTTTTATGGTGTTTTCTAGATGCCGAATAAAGATTTTTTTGATTGATTGACTCGTTCAGTGATGTCGCTCACAAATTCGTGGTTTCGCTAATAACCATCTATCCTATGGTGGCACCACCATTCAGGCCCAGGTTTGTATGTAAGCACAGTCACAGCATGGTGAAGGGTGTCAACGTGACTGTTATTTGCTTACTGCAAACACTAAATATATGACACTGCAACCAGCATCTTTTTAGGTCTGGCATACTAGACAGCATACCTGCTGTCTGTTGCAAAACGTATCGTCAGCTTACAGTGGGCTTAGAGTCCACCCACTGCGTTCATTGGTTAACTTAATTGATTAAAACAATTGGCAAACCCTATAGGTCCCAAAGACAAGACCTATCGGCTTTGCCAAAGCTTGTTTCTATCTAGGCACTTGAAGATTGGGTAACTACCAGTGGCAGCCTCCACAAACAAAGGGTGGTAGGGCGGGTGGAGGGAGTGCGGGGGAGGGGAGGTACACGGGGGGCTTAATACATTTTTTTACATTTTTTTTTTAAAGGAACTTACCTTAAGAAGCTGGCCCCCCTCCCACGTCGCACCTCACCTCATTGTTCTTCCTGGTATCACCCGACACTGGGACAGACTCCCTGTGCAATACCCGCGCTACTCTCATGCTATGAGAACAGTGCAGGGATTGTGCCTGAGTGGGATGCAAAGACGCTCCACTCAGGACAGGGAGTCTGTGCTGTTACTCCAACCCGCCTGTACAATACAGCCAGGTTGGAGAAAACTAAGTGCGCATGTGTGTTTGGCCGGCCTGAGACGGCCGGCCATACTCGCATGCACTCTTGAACGTACGCATAGCACTCCTCCTCGCTCTTCCCATGGCCCGGCCTGACCCTCCCTACATGCGCTGGCTCAGTGCCGGCAAATGAAAAACTAACAGATGATATAAAATTGTTTTATTTTTCACCTGCTGGCTCTGAGCTAGTGTGGCGACGCTCCCCGCCCATCTGCGGAGGAGCCGTCCCCGGTAACTACAAAACGAACTCATTGAAGAGCACTTTGGAACCTCAGGAGAAAACTGCCACAGAAATGCCACAATAGAATACTTTGTAAAGGTGTTATATTATCTATTATTTGCATAGTGTGCAACTGCTGCTGGTGTGGCCTCATAGCAGGCTAACAGTCTGAAGTGATTAAAAGCAGACATGTATTTTTGGGGTGAGAAGTGTGTGGTTGTAGCTTGACACATCAGGGAAGAACTGGTTGCAATGTGTGTGGTCCTGACTACATCTGGTTATGTTGTGGCAAACTCGTCGCTTGCAGTAACGCCAGTAAATGTTTGTAGATCTATGTGAGAGGGCTAGGCCTCGCTTCGTGCAGCATTGTATGCACCTGATGGGAGAATGGTCTCATGGCGGCTGTACTATCTTTCCATTTGAGGGTGGAGGCGCAATGCGGGGTTGTAAACTAACTTTACAGTTTGTCATAAAGATTAAAACCACCAGAAAATACAAGGGTGATTTCATTAACCACCAAGCACTAAAAAAGGGTTGCAATCTTTCAGCCATAATCTGCCTGCAAGCCAGTAAACCCTCTCTGATAAGGCTGATATGTAAACATTTGCCCGTAGAACTGCAGCCTCGCAGCAGCCCGTTAATACGCTTAAGGGGAATGCCAGGGTGAACATTAACCAATGTACGAGGTGAACATTAACCAATGTACGAGGTGTCTGTCGGTTTTACATTGAATAGAAAGAGCCAGAGAGGAGCCGAAGAAAATGAAACCAGAACGCAGGTTGCACAAAACCGTGAACTAATAGCCCCGAGTATGCAGGGGGGCAGTAAGTGCCTGCTAACTAAACATGTGTGAGAATAAGCATTGGCAACGTCTGGGTTTAATGTGCCAACCTGGCAGCTAACGCAGACTGAGCTCGCAGAGCAAGAGCAGGATACATGGGAGGGGAGCCAACAGGAGCAGAGGACTGGGCTACAGTCTTAACCCCTTCCAGGCGGCGAGTCTCCCTTCCCCGCTCCCCCCATCATTCAAGCCAACTGCGCTCTGCTACCTTAAATCACCACTGACAACTTTCTTGGGTGCTTGAAAAGGTCGCAGTTTATTCGTATATCTTCTTCCTTTGTCCTAGAGGGGGGGGGGGGAGGGGGGGAGGATGTGTGACTCCAATAGGGCCGTTTTGCCCGGGCCTGTACTGGGTCCGGCTTTGCCTACCCGGCCCGGGTCCTAAAGTGGCCCCTCATTCAAGCAAATGAAAGCACTTCAGTCGAGGCAAGACAATATACCCAAACCGGAAATGGACAGTCCACTAGGCCAAGATACGATTGCCTATTTCTCGTCTCGAGCCAATGGCTGAGAGCCTGAGGCTCATCACAGAAAGCCAGTTTTGGTAAGGGGCAAGACGCAGAGGCCACTGTAGCTATACTGTTAGCATTAGTTCAGTTTCACAGCTGTACTGTCAAACCCCAGACTTAAAAACAAGTCTATATTTAGCAAGGGTTGTGTGGAAACAGCAAGCATCCAATTAAACAAAGCTGGCACCCACCGCTCCTCTGAATAGCTTTACTGCTCTCCAAGCATTGGAAAATCCAACCCTCCACCACGAAACAATCAACTGTATTTTGACACAAACTCCCCTAAAACACACCCCATTTTAAGGGCAACCAAGCCCAGCAGAAACAACCTACTCGGCATATAAATCCACACAGAACACAGCACAGTAATGGAGATTAAGTAAACACACAGGATGAGCGGGCATCTGGAAACAGGGTAACTTGCTGCATGAGACTTGTCTCTGGTACCCTCAAAAGTGTAGAGATGTGTCGCACAGAGGGAATGGACAAGTGAGCACGGAAACTAGATCACGGGTATGATTGATATCATTGGGAGTGGGCGGGGCCTGGTTGTTAGCGGTGACCATAGAGTGTGGGATTTGGCTAGGTGTTTGAATGGGTGTGCCCCACGTTTGTCTTGGCAGACATTTTCTTATAAGTCCCAACAGTTTCACTGCATCTGGGCTCACCTCCATGCTCACAGACTTCGAGTTATTAACAACATTGTCAGGGTTTGCAACACAAGTCACAATGTAGCTGGCCTTGCTGCTGAGCTGGCGCTGCCAACCTCAGAGAGTGTGTGACATTGTGCAGGGCATGCCATGCTGCTCGGAGGATGGAGCGGAGCCAGAGGGCTGCAGGACGTGCCAGATGTGTGACCCTGGGCAAGCAGAAGTGATAGGTAAGTAAGTAAAGGCATGCGTGTATTGATTGAGGAAGAGAAGGGTGAAAGGGAAGAGGGCTCTGGCTGAGGTGTGAGTTTGTACATTTGGGAGTGTTTGCGTGTGTGCGCATTTGTGTATGTGTGTACATGTGCATGTTTTTTTTGTAATGTTTTCAATGTGTGAGCACAAGGAAGAGCATGTGAGTGAGTGTGTGTCCCTCAGTCTGGCCTTATCCTTCTCAGTGGCTACTGTGGCTTGATCCCTAGCATCCTGGCAAATTGTGAGCATCCATGAAATGATGAGCCCACACGAGCATGGAATTCATAGTTAAATTATGCCAGCCCCTAGCATAACTCCTATGTAGGCTTAATCGTGGCCATTCTGGTCATATTGAGGGTATCCATGGCGTGATGGTGACCTCTCTAGCTGCTCCTTTCTTCTTTCTTTTGCTCTCAGTTACCAAGCGCCATTGTAAAACCTTGGAGCGTAAGTTGTGGCAAAACTATTGCAATTCACCTAAATACCTGTCTGGGAAGGCGTGCAATGATTATAAAAAAACTTGTAAAGGTCACTCGAACATCCTTCTATGCTTCGAAAATTGTGGAAGCCAAAAATTCTATTCCAAAGGTTTTTGATATTGTTAAAAATCTTCTGCCCTCAAATCCGCCCTCCCCAGCCTGGTTGTCCCTCTTTGAGTATTAGAGATGTCTTAGCCTTTATTTTTTTCAGGTTTATTTTACTGTTGATGGCAACTCAGTTGGCCCACTTCGGCTTGCTGACCAGCTGCTTGAGGGTGCCATTTTCACCGAGATTTCTTCTATCTCTGTTGCTGGCCTAGCCAAAAGCATCAAATCGGGCTCTGTGAATGACCTACCCTTGCGCACATCCTTCATAACCCCGTCCAGGCGGCGAGCACTCCCTCCCCGCTCCCCCCTGGTTGTTGCCATCGCTGCGCGCTTTTCCCTTAATCAGCACTTGACCACTTCTTGGTGCCTGAAAAGGTCGCAGTTTTATTTTTTACAACAAGCCTTTTTGTAACAGGAAATCTTCATATTTCAAATTTCAACATTCATGGTCTTACCATCGTCCTTCAACGACCATGTTTCACTTCTATCTATTGTTCATTATTTTCTCTATTCACATTCTGGACCCCAGCCGCCCCAAAAGCCCGGGAGGGGAGGGAGGGGCCCCAATCCCTGGGTTTCGATTCACGGGTCTAGGCTTCAACTTGCTACCGATTTGTAGGGTGTCCCTTTCTGGGCATGCCCGGGCTGCAAGTGCCGTCCCGCTCGTCCTGTATCCTTTCGGGGCCCTCCCTTCTCCCAGGGGTCTCTGCCGTTTGGCATCCCAAGGACCTTACTTGAGCATCTACTCTATTTTCTTGCGGCTGGGTCCTTGTCATCTTCTCCGTCTGTACCCCTGCCGTGAGGCATCCCCGGGGTCCTGCGGGAGTGTCATCTCTGTTCTTTCTCTGGCGGCACGCCGCCCAATGGCTCCCCCAGTGCCCCTGGCGTGAGGCATCCAAGGCCACTGTGTGAGCCTTTCATCTATCTCCTAGTACTTTTGTTCTCTACTAGGTTCCTCGTGTCAGCTCCGCTACCCTTCCCCCCCTACGGCTGCGACGCCCGTCTCCATAGGTGTGGGTGGGTGGGCTTTTTCTTCTTCTTCTTGGCGAGGGGGAGCCTTGTGATTGACTTTCCCGGGCCGTTGGCCCCTTTTAATCTCCCCCTTGCCTACCTTTCTCGCCCCCTGATTGGGGGGGGGAGCTTCCTTTGTTTGTGGGCCTATCATGCCCTCCCCGGCTTAGCCGGGTTTTCCTGATTGCGGGGCGTGGCATGGAGGGGTCCCGCCGCCGGCCGGCGTTTTACCCTAGGCCTCTATTGGGTCCGGCTTTGCCTTCCCCGGCCTGGGTCCTAACCCCGTCCAGGCGGCGAGCACTCCCTCCCCGCTCCCCCCTGGTTGTTGCCATCGCTGCGCGCTTTTCCCTTAATCAGCACTTGACCACTTCTTGGTGCCTGAAAAGGTCGCAGTTTTATTTTTTACAACAAGCCTTTTTGTAACAGGAAATCTTCATATTTCAAATTTCAACATTCATGGTCTTACCATCGTCCTTCAACGACCATGTTTCACTTCTATCTATTGTTCATTATTTTCTCTATTCACATTCTGGACCCCAGCCGCCCCAAAAGCCCGGGAGGGGAGGGAGGGGCCCCAATCCCTGGGTTTCGATTCACGGGTCTAGGCTTCAACTTGCTACCGATTTGTAGGGTGTCCCTTTCTGGGCATGCCCGGGCTGCAAGTGCCGTCCCGCTCGTCCTGTATCCTTTCGGGGCCCTCCCTTCTCCCAGGGGTCTCTGCCGTTTGGCATCCCAAGGACCTTACTTGAGCATCTACTCTATTTTCTTGCGGCTGGGTCCTTGTCATCTTCTCCGTCTGTACCCCTGCCGTGAGGCATCCCCGGGGTCCTGCGGGAGTGTCATCTCTGTTCTTTCTCTGGCGGCACGCCGCCCAATGGCTCCCCCAGTGCCCCTGGCGTGAGGCATCCAAGGCCACTGTGTGAGCCTTTCATCTATCTCCTAGTACTTTCGTTCTCTACTAGGTTCCTCGTGTCAGCTCCGCCACGCTCCCTACGGTTTTTCGATCGGAGGGAGCTCCCCCCTTAGCTCGGCCTAACCTCGCTACCTACTCGCCACCTCCTAGCTCGAATATGCCCACGATGTATCGCGTGAACTTGTCTCTTCCTGTCTCCGTGTGGTATACCCCCTCATCGAGACGTTGCCCTGGCTACTACCAGTTTTATGCACCCGTGCTGCCTGACATCCACGCTTTGTCCCTGATGGTGTTCAGCTCTCGTCAGGATTTGTACCTATGCCCTCTGGCTTCGCCTCCTCTAACTATGCTTGCTGCGTGGCGCAGGTATGCTGGGCTAACTGATCGTAATTGACATTGGGGAGATTGGGGGGAGCCCTCCCCTAGCCTAAACGCGGCTTCCCCAGGGTCTTAACTTGACCATCGCCCTGACCGCGGGTAGCTTTTGCACTGCCCTGTCCGGGTTTTGCTCTGTTCGAAACTTATGATATTCAATATGACCGCAACCATTGGGTTGACCTGCGCACCTCAGGGACACCTCACTATCATTTTGTGTATGCCCCACTGTTGCTGCTACCGCCGCTATGCGTATATTTATTTATTTATTTTATTTATTTATTTATTTATTTATTTATTTATTTTGCTCTGTTTTTTCTTACCAACTCGTCTTGTACCTGCAAGATTTTGCAACTCACAGATCTTCGTTTAGTCTGGAAAGTGCTAGCACCTCCGCTGGACACTATACATCTGGTTTGTTCTAGCTAAGGAAGGTCTCCCAGGAGCCAACTCTCCTTGTGTACTCCATGTAATTGCGTTTATCTCTGCTAGTTGAGCAACTTAATCTGGTGGTACCGGTTGAGTCTTTTCTGCACGGTAATCTGTAAGGTACTGGGACTTGTGAGGTGGTCGGGTCATTTGTCGTGGCTGTGCTAAACCAGCATGGGATTTGTTGTCAAGCTTCCCATCTCAGGTGCTTGAGGCTGGCCTTGATAAGCCGGCCACCCTTTGAACCCTGCTATTTGTCTACTGGAGGTGGACGGATTGGTTTGGCCTCGCGCCTCTGCTGGAGCACAGCAGAGCGGGCACCTCGCGGCCTAGTGCCGACATAAACACTCTTGATTCTGGGAGCCCGCCTGTCACAAGCCAGACACAGGTCTTGGTTTACGATCGCATTCCTGGCGCCTCTATACTTGCATCTGCCAGGGGATGTTTGTCCCCAATCTACCAACATCCCGCTCCCGTCAGACGAATAAATCCTTGTCATCACACAGCTTCAAGTGGGCTCAAGTGGGTTCAACAATTAAAGCCACCTCCGCATGCCCGAACCCTAGCCCGTCTATTAAGTCCCGTGGAAACTACATGCTCTGCCCGGAGACCCGAAAGTTGTCAACGCTTCATTCGTTAGGCCACTCCTCACCCCCTCGATCAATCTCAGAGGATGGTGGTCTGCCACACCTCTTGGCACTGCCTTGTTCTCCGGGTAAGTCAACCTCCCCATGTGCTAACCCGGGGCTTTTTTTTTTTTTTTTTTTTTTTTTTCTCCGATAACATGGTAACCCACTGACATGTTGACCTTGCATTCCCTTTATGATCTGCATGGTCCATGTTGTTTGCCGCGGGCATATTAACCCTCGGCATTGTTTAATATGAACAACACAACCCACTCCCCCGAGTCAACGCTACTACACCAGACTCTGCTCTCGCCAGCACGTTAGTAGCTATCTTGCCTTACCATTGTTTCCTGACAATTGCTGGAGGCGGGGATGGGCAGCATAGCTTTTTGATCACAACGTAAAGTAACACAACAGTCATCACCCGCTGCGGTCGCACTGCCCTGGAGCCGGTCCGGAGCTAAAAACATGCCTCTTCGCTCGTACTCTTGGTAACTCGAGTCTGCCGGCAGGCTGACCTGCTCCAAGCAAAAACGCCTTTGCGCCATCCATGTGATTACTATAAGGTATGCTTTTATTATCTCTGGATTTCAAGTTTAACGCACCAGTCTGCAGAGAACCCCGATAGGCAATTTAAACCTAACAACTTTCCAGGTTTAGATTTGAAGATTGTCAATTATTTTAGAACGGGTAAGGAAAACTGATGCCATGACGTTTTATTGCTGTAATTAACAAATATTGGCAAGGCCAGCAGAACTGGCTCCTTTTTAATTGTCGAGCCTAGCCCAGTTTACACACTCGATTTAACCTAGCCCGTGTTGCAACTGTAATTGCCAAAGTAGACATTTTAGCATTTTTTGCGCTACTAAATAGCAAGCAGCACCCTTGCGCCAGGGGGTTTCCTCTAGCGGGCAATTTCCGCCGGCCGCATGATAACGCTCCGCAGCACATGGTTCTATCGGTTGCCGTATTTACGGGCGCACTCGCCCGTTTACCGCCTGAATAGAAGATGGTTGTGCACCGTGCTCCCAATGTACGTCCTGTCCTGTTTCTACCTGTAGGCAGGCTGCCGCTAGTTAGTGTGTGTTGCGCATTCAACCGTTGCGCAGCATTTTACCTTGGAAACCACTCCCTACCTTTGCCGTGCTAGGGGTGAGGCGGCGTGCTCCCGCTGGGGTTATTCTTTTTGACATATTCCAGTACCTAGGAAAGGCTTCCACTCCCCATGTGATTATTAATATGTATCTAGCACGGGGAGATTAAAGTGATTTGCACAGTCAGCGTCATCGCCGAGACTCGAACCCTGTTCTCTAGGTCAAAAGCCCTAGCCGTTAGGCCAACCCCTCTCCCTAGGCTCCCATTATGCAGTGCTATGCAGAAATCAAGTCTCACGCTGGATGAAATAAACTGATCAATTCCTCCAGGTCCACGCTAATCACAGGTGTGCTAACTTTCTGCTCCACCTTAAGCCTGTGATGCCGTGAGTAAACCTAGTAGCAGCGTGGCCTTCGAACATAATCCTCAAAGCCAGCATTTTTAAACCAAGAAATTTCTTGACATTTCCAAAATGTGACCGAAGCACACTTTCGAACGCAATCGTATTTTAAAAACACTGTTGCTAATCAGGCCGCAAGGGGGGCTGCATTGTCTAGCTGCTTACTTTCTACAGACTTTTCAACAGATAGTGTAACATATCCGGACCTCAGTCTGTATGTTCCTTTTTTTGCCCCTTTCCAAAGGATATGTATTGGGCTTGGTTTACTGTACACGCAGGTATCTGCAAGTGCTCAGTCTGCCCTGAAATGTGTGCTTACACTGGTCCATGGCTTCCTAAGGCGCCGTGTTCGAAAGCGAGCTCCCTGCTTGTAAAGTTGAGGTTTCGACTTAGCCGAAGGTATTGCAGCGGGTTACTATGCCTGCTGCCAAAAGCGTGACCCAACGTAGATTGCAGACTGCATATGGTGTAACTATCCGCAGGCTACTGCGTTCAAAAGAGACATCTTATGTTACTTGGGCTTTTTAACTTAAAGCTCCAATATCGAATAACTCTTAACTTTCATAACGGAACTGCCTATAAACCGCAGACTATACGTTATAATTTCCTTCATTTGTTTTGCTAAACGGGTTACTTTTTTTTTTTTTTTTTTTTTTTTGCCAAAATTCTGTTTTTGCAAATTGCTTTGGTTGTACCCTGGCTTCGTGCAGCCCCGCTCCTTACCTCACTCGCTTAATTTCACTTCCGGGCTCGTTAAGGGGGCACCGCCGCCCGCACCAGTCTTCCGCCTTTTTGGGGGCACTGCCGCCCGCACCGACCCCCGCGTGGTCCCACCGTGCTTTTCCGCCAGTTGCTTGCTCGAGGTTTGCAATATAGGGGCTCTTGTGTAGACAGGACTGCTCGGAGCGGAGGATGAATGGTATCTATTCCCAACGAAGAAGATACTTCCATGGATTGCCTCGTGATTTCTTTCGTGATCCCGCTGTAATTGCTCCCTGTGCCTCCGGGTGGCACCGATCCAGCTCCCCGCCCAGGTCGTTGCTCTTGTTGCTCCGGGCACTGCCGTATTGGCTACAAGTGCTCGTGTGTCCTGCAACTGTGGTGGACCCTGCCCGACCCTCGACGACAGATGGGACGGGGGTGATCGCTGCATTTTTTCCCTCCACAAAACGGCGCGAAACGCCATGTAGCGTCCTTGCGTCCTCTTCTCCGGTCAGGTGGCTTCCCCCTCCTGACCCCCGATGCCGTTGTTCCCTTCGCTCTTCCACCATTACGAAGGAGGTCGTGAGGTCCTGCTGCAGTGCATGCAAAGTCTCGGATTCGGAGCAGAGCGGCACTGACCTGGAAAAAAGGACTAGCGCACTCGTGACTCCGCGATTCCCTGCGAGGCCCTCTGGACACCTCGCGTGCATCCGCCGCTGCCGGTGAAGGGAAGCCCGATGTCCCTGCCTCTACCGCTCGGATACTGCCGGCCGGCGTGGAGGCTCTTGCACCCGCTGCTCCCATTCTTGTGCGGCTGCACACTTCCCGTCGCCGGTTCGTGCTCGCGCCCAGTTTCCCCCGCTGCTCTGCAGTCCCCCTCGCGTGGGAGCGCGCCCCCATTGGCCGGAAAGTCGCCTGGAGCCTGCCGGGGTCCTTAGTCCTGCTGGTGTTTGGCGCGAAAGCTCCGCAGGTACGTCCAGGCTTTTTCTTCTTCTTCTTGGCGAGGGGGAGCCTTGTGATTGACTTTCCCGGGCCGTTGGCCCCTTTTAATCTCCCCCTTGCCTACCTTTCTCGCCCCCTGATTGGGGGGGGGAGCTTCCTTTGTTTGTGGGCCTATCATGCCCTCCCCGGCTTAGCCGGGTTTTCCTGATTGCGGGGCGTGGCATGGAGGGGTCCCGCCGCCGGCCGGCGTTTTACCCTAGGCCTCTATTGGGTCCGGCTTTGCCTTCCCCGGCCTGGGTCCTAACTCGCTTCATATTGTTTCAGCTCTTTGTATTCACTCTTTTGAACCAACTACTATTCCTGCATATTGGAAGGAAGCAATGGGAGTTTCTATACTGAAAAAAACCCAGCTGACCCTAATTTTAAAAGTAACTTCAAGCCCATTTCACTTTGGCATTTCCAGCTAAAGTTCTAGAAAAAGAGGCCAACAGACTACTGGTCTCATTGGATGAGTCTATTTCCCTCTCGGCAATTATTAGCTGTATCTTTGGACCTCCATTTGGTTCTAGATCAAGAAGGCACATCAGTCTTGGTTCGTTTGGACCCAAGTGCCTCAGTGGATGGGTCTATCCCAAGGGCCTTGTTATTTTGCTCTAGTCTCCTGGAATACAGGATTTAGCATGGACCCATTTAACATATTTTTTCAGATAGGTCCCACCAAACCATCTTCCCCCATTTCAATCCATGCCAAACGCCTATACTTTCTGGGCTGCCTCAGGGATCTTCCTCGAGTCTTTCCGGACTCTTTTGTTTTTTTAGTGTTCTTCTCCCCCCCTTAAATTTAATCACTTGAAAGATTCATTAATCGAAAGGCAACCAGTAAGCACAAAAATAGTTTGACTCTGCTCAGGCCTTGGCGAGTTCATCTGTTCGTTGAAGGTAAAAGCCCAGTTAGTAACATGTCACCAGTAGGAAATGCTCACAATTTTGGAAAATAAGGAGACTGCGGCACAGCGGGTAGAAGTCCTTTGCCCAGGATTACACAGTGCAGTCCAGCTGACAAGCTCTGAAAAAAACAATCTCGAGGACACCGCTTGACAACTTAAGCAGTAGATTGCATGTATACATTTGCTTTATTTACAATATATTTTTCTAAAATGAACTGAATGTTTTAGGGTAAACATGATGTCTCTTTTAGAGCAATTCACAACACCCTTCATTCCTTCAACAGTAACTAAGTTATAAGACAAAGCGACAACATGGTCAGAAAGCTTGAAAGTCCAGGATTTTGCCATAAAATGTTGGAGAATGTTATTGCTTTAATATACACTCACACTGCAATCCCAGTACAAAAACATCTTTCTAATTTTGGGGCATATCTACAAGGCGCCGATAAAAAATTATCGCCGCTTTTGCGGCCGTTTTCGGCCGAAAAGCGGCGATAATTGTATCGCTATATCAGCAAGGTCATGCTATCGCGTCAATCCTTGCCTTAGCGCCTGTTTTCTGAACGCCCAGCGTCGCATCTCTAATGAGAGGCAAAGTGGGTGTTCCTTCCTGAAATAACTGGAGAAATGTCGCTAACCGACATTTCTCCAATTATCAAGGGAATCGCTAACAAGCATAGCGATAAGAAAAGTAGCGCTAACCATGGTTATCGCTACTTTCCTTACGCCTGCTTTTCAACTGACTTAGCCATGATATCCTAAGGAAGGTGGATATCGTGGCTAAGTCTGTCTTGCCCTATCAGCAAGCTTTCACCAAACGTTGTGCGATTATCACTGGATTTCGCGTTGAATTTTATCGCTTTGGAGATAAGCGTTGCTGATAGCACGCTATCTCCGCGATAAAATTCAGCGTTGGCCGGCGATAATTATCCTCACGCTAAGAGCGCTGAGCGATAATTATTGCCTTGCAGATATGCCCCTTCCTTATTACAGTCTAGTTTTGACATCTCTAGCCACTTATAATTAGAAAATTATGTAGCTCCTCAGCTGTATAACTGCCAGTGCCGGCAGCCAAAGTGTAAGGCACGTCACTGTGCATTATTACATCTGCAGTCTAAACATGGTTCCTTTTCTAAAATGAACAGTGATCAGCACAAGGAGAGCTTTATGGCATAATGTTTATGTAATTGCACACATAATTTGTTACAGGAAAGAAATAATCTCTCTACATATTAAAAGTCTAAGCTACAGCTGCTTTTTTAACCTGATTTACATTAGAAGCATTGTAGTATTTTTTTTGCAACAAAATACTAACTGCTTTTTGGTGTATATCATTTCTCACTTCGGATTCCACTGTTATTCTTCATGTCTGTAACCTTATTCTCACTTTCTTAGGAAAGAGCAAGACACTAAAGATTTATGCGGTTTGTGGAAGGGGTGATGGTGTGACCATGTGTTAGAAGAAATGAAGGGCCTCATTTACAAGGAATTAACACAGCGCTGTGCCGCAAGCCATTTTGCTGTGCTGTGCTGCATTACTTCTGAAGCAAAGGGATGCGTCATATCTATAACAATATGAATGATCCCTTTGCTCTCCCCTGCGCTGGCGCACAATTAGCTGCCATGCACCAATGCAGGCACCCTCGCACCATGGTGCAAGGGTGGCTGCGTCACGGGGCTGATTGTTTTTGTGCAGGAAGGGATACCTTCCTGCACAAAAACAACCACAAGAGGTGATTTCCTCTTCCTATGTGTGCAGTAGAATGCAGCACACATAGAAAGAGGAAAACAACAAGGAGAAATGAAAACATTTCTCTTTGTTGCACCTCCCTTTTCCTCCACTGGGGAGGCGTAGCATTTCAACACATTTCCAGGTTTACGATTTCTCGTAAATCTGGAAATGCGACAAAAGCCATTGGTGTTGAGTGGGAACACCAACAGCAACACCCCTCGCATGCCCCTTTCACGCAAAGTGTTGCGTGTAAAGGGGTTGCCTGTAAAGGGGCCCATATTTACAAGAACACGAAAAGCCACGCAGGGTGGCTGTACGTGTCCTTGTAAATATGGAGCAGCAGGTTGCGCCACCGGTGCGTCACAAAAAGTGACACACTGGCGGCTCAAGGGGCTTGTAAATAAGCCCTGAAATACCTAATGCTGAGCTTTAAAACTATAGTGCAAATCATCTCAGAGTACCATGAACTGGTTAAGGAACTCAGCCTCCGCCCCTTTCCTCTGTATGGTGACAGAACCCCTCGATGGCTTGCAATATTCCTATCATGTAAAGCTGGGAGTACTTTATCCCAGATAGAATTGCCTGTTATTCATGTTCTTATTAAAGGCACATTTTGACATCAGAACAAACCTGTAATTAACAACATCACATCACTGCTCATAGGAAACCAAAACAAGATAAAGAAAACCCTTCAATTAAGACGGAAGCAAATTAGATTGACAAGCATTGTAAGTGTTGGTAATGACAGAGAAGGGAAATGAAAACTCCACTTCCTTCCTTTTATGAACTTAATTACTGCTAAAATCTTATTGCAGACAGTAGAACTGCAGCCTTTAGCCTTTATGCAATCTCAAGTGTGGACATAGAAAACCGGCATATTTATAATGCATCCCCTACAAGCACTAATTTGACTTTCATTTTGTATTTAGCCTATGAAATACTAGGATTTCATGCCAAGCTCATTATATATATTAGGACTAATACATGTGTTCTCTCTTTAACAGTCATCGTAACATAATGTGTAGTCATATGCAACATTCTGTGCCTCACAATTGGAAGAAGCACATTTATGTACTTGAGCAAACAGATTCCTTTCTTCCGGATTCAGTTTTGACACATCACATATGCCTCTGACTTATTTAAAAAAAAAAAAAGATTTTCATGCTATGGATAAAAAGAATTGGTTGGTCATGGTGGGGCACCATGAGCGGTGCCCGACCCCATTGGAAAACTATACTGGGGGTCTCCCAGAGCAAATGAAACAAGCATTGGCAAAGCCAAGATGTCTCACCTATGCGAGAGCTGTTGGCTTTGGTAATGAGTTTTAGCCATGCTGTACACCAGTGTGGCTTTTGTTCAGCATGGCTACAAGTTAGTGGAGTGGGTTGGAGTAGATTGGGGTAGAGTGGAATGGGGTAGATTGGAGTGAAGTAGGGTAGATATAGGTAGAGTAAAGTGGGGTAAAATACCGTAGAGTGGAGTGGGGTAGACAGGATTGTTGTGGAGTGTATTGGGGTAAATTGGCGTGGGGTAGATTGGAATTAGAGTGGAGTGGGGTAGATAGAGTGGAATAGATTGGGGTAGATTGAAGTGGAGTGAGGTCAATTGGAGTGGAGTAAATTGTAGAGGGGTGGGGTAGAGTGGGGTGGGGTAGAGTGGGGTGGGGTAGATTGGAGTGGGGTGGACTCGGGTAGAGGAGTAGTGGAGTGGGATAGATTGAGTGGAATGGGGTAGAGTAGAGTGGGGAATATTAGAGTGGAGTAGATTGGGGTAGACTGGACTGGAGTTGGGTGGGATAGATTGGAGTGGAATAGGGTAGATTGGAGTAAAGTGGGTTAAGTGGTGTGGAGTGGGCTGTATAGAGGGGAGTGGCATGTTGTGTTGGGGAGTGTAGTGGCGAAGAGTGTCTTAGAGTGGGGGGCGTAGAGTGGTGGGGCATGTAGTAGAGTGGAGTGTCGTAGAGTGGAAGGGCATAGAGTGGAGTATTGTAGAGTGCTGTAAAGTGGAGTGGAGTAGTGTTAAGTATGCATGGTGTCGTAGCGTACTGCAATTACAGACATTTTCAATTGAAATTACCTTTACATTAAAGCAGAGGCATACAGTTTAACTGTGCACAAAGGATAATGTGTGGAAATGTCATCACTTAATGTATTGATGTGTTTTGATTGCATTCAAATATTTGTTTCCACCACACCTTAGAATTACAAAAAAGTGCTTCATTTGTATTTTTGTAAATCTGATATATTCTGAAATATTAGCACAGTTAATTTGTTTTGTTGTGTACTAGAAAAAATAACGTCTTACACACTCTCCTCCCACATGTCTACTCAGCAGGATTGTCAGACAAAGTCTCTCACTTTGAAGTCGGAGGAAGAAAAATAAACAACAAACTCCCTCAGAAGACAGCGCCTGCTAACCTCTGTCTTGTAACACACAGTACAGCCAAAGGGTCAAGAAAAGAACACGTTTTAAAGGGTTCTTTACAGAAAAAGAGTACTTTGAAGGATACAGTTAACAAGGTATGCTCTTGGGAGGGACAAACTCAAGCTGGACAGCCTAAAGCAAATAAAGCAAGCAAATAGGAATCAGGAAACTGTGAGCTACAAATCACAAAGCCAATAGTAAGCAATAAGCTAAATGCATTCCTAGGAAAACTTTCAGAAATGATCTCAAAAAGTCGTTAGGCTTTGACCTAAAAATGGGCAAAAAAAAGAAGAAAAAAATAGGTCACATGCAATAAAATTACAATTTTCGTGAAAAGTGCAATCTTGTAGCAGACATTTTGTGAGCAGCAAAAAAGGCATCATTTTGTTCTGAAATTAGCGATTTTCATTCCAATTATGATGTTTCACTAAAAATAAGAGAGAGAAAAATAATTTTCCTATAAAAAAAAAAAAACAGGACAGAAAAACACAATTTGTGTAGCGGGGGTTGGCTGACAGCGATGGTGAACAGCAGTGGGTTGGCACCCTGTACAGGATTGGTAACAGGGCTTGGTTGCAGGTTAGGCACTGCAGTCAACTTCTGAAGCTCATGGGCAAATCTTGTATAATATGTCACAAATGTTTTTAATGCATGCCTAACATTAATTGGATGAACCATAAAGATAAATGAAGGCCACATAAGAGTGCGTAGTCTATTAAAGCAATCTTGTCGTCATTCCTTAATTTGCATTTCATCATTGTATGACCGGTATCCCTACGGATAGGAGGATGGCTGTTGTCTGTCTGATGAAATGTCTTTTCCGATAAAGAGCTACATATGCTATTCTCCAGCTCTGGATCTTGCATAGATTCACTCCCCGCCTTTGAAGGGGGCGTCCCTCTGTAAATTTATAATGGCAGTAAAAGATGCTGACTGTTGTAAATCAAAAGGCAGTATCCACTTTGCTAGCACATCCAACTCGTTTTAAAAGGGCCCAAACGTCTGCCAATGAGGTGAAGGCGCTCTCTGACTCACCCCTCCCAGAAGACTCCACGCCTCAGATTTCTACCGCACATCGCGTAGAAGTGAGTTTTTCTTAAAGTACAGCTAAGTGAACTTTTTTGCCTTTTTCCTGCCTTAACCCTAATACCCCTGAGAAGTGCCATCAATGGAGAAAGCCCAAAGAATCCTGTGTAAAACTATTGATTCCTGTAGGAAAAGAGGGTTTTTAGCTGATGATCCTTAAAAGAGATGCATCTACTGCCTTTACCCAGACCATTTGGCCAAAGACTTCACGTTTTGAAGAACATTTTCTGCCACAACTCTCAGTGACAAAAATGGGAGAGTTCTCAGGTGCATTCAAAAGAATTGAGTATCACTCTTAAGGATGCAACATAGAAGACAAATAAACAATTTGTTGAAATGTGCGTGTCTCCATCAGAAAGGTGAAGTGTAGCCAGAAGACAGTGAGAGATGCCCATTGAAGGCTGGGGTGGGGGAGCTGAGATGTCAGCATATTGAGGAAAAATTTCCCGCAATAAATCAGCTGATAGTGGCTCTCTGGTTCTGCCCAGGAAGAGGTGTGGTGATCTCCAGTATGAATGAGATGTACAGGCATAGCGTTGGTATCACACCTTTCCTTAATGTAGAGGCACGGATTACCAAACTAAAGTCACGTCTCTACAAAAAGCAAAGGTGATGGATTAGAGACCCTCCACAATCAGCTGTGAATACTATAGGCAAGGTCCAATGAGAATCACAAGCGCGCTGACATGTTCTGTGGCTGTAGAGATGTGCTAAATCCACAGAACACTTTTTTGGAGGCAAGCTTTCTCCAAAGTTGAATGGCCTCCGTTGGTGATTACAGAACTGCTGAGACTGTTGATTGGAGAGAGAATCTTAATGACCGCTTTAGGAAAAGTGCACAGAAACCTAAATGTTCTGAGCGGATTGTGGTGGATTTTGATCCATGCTTAAGCAAACTGAAACCCTTAGTCATAAATCTTTATTTAGCTGATTCAAAAAGCATAAAAGTACAGAATTAAAAATAGTTTAAATACTGATTTAAAACAAATACAGTATCATCACTATACTGTCTTAAAAATTTTAAAAAGCATGTTTTCCATAACTTAATAGCAGCAACAATACAGCTCAGGACAGCAGTGCAATTTTCAAAGGAAGACAGACATTGTAAATGTACAAATGCCTCTTTGTACGAAGTAAAGTGCTTGTGCGTTAATATGGGTCATAAGAAACACCTTCTAAAAATGTTATACAGGGAACAAAAGAATAAAAAGTGTGCAGTAGATTAGGCAGATATACCATCGCATGGGCAACATGGAAGATAATTCAACCACATGCCAACTGAAGGAAAAGCAACAAAGAATGGGTCATGTTGGGTCCTAACCTAGTCAGGTAAAATCTATTCTCTGGAGTAACAATCCAGGATAAGTAAGGTTCCAAACCTATGCGTGTATCAATTTCCAGCTACATAGTAATTTAACTCATGTCAAGTGATCTTCCTAATCTCGTGTCCTCACTATGTGATTTAAAACTCAGTTTGACTATTTCTTTAAACTTGGGGGTCATTCTTTCCGGTGTATCAAATAGATGTCTTAGTCACAAGGTACAAAAGGTATCTTTGACATGAGTCAGCCTTGGGATGGCAAACATATTATCTAGACTAAGAGAGTCCATTAATACCTGTCTGGAGAATTCTGCCCTGGGATTATGCCATAGGTCTCGCCTGACCCAGCGCATGCGCTGGTCTGGCGAGACATTTTGTGAGGGATCCAAAAAGTGCTATCAGGCCAGCCTAGAGCTACAGTGCATGTGCGCGGGCGCGTGCGTCGCGCTTTACCGCGATTACTTTCACTTTTGCAGCTGCGCGGCCGCTTTGATGTTTGATCGCGCCGCTTTGATGTTCTCCGTGAGGCTTCAATAGATTGCAGCAGTTAAAACAAGCATTGGTATAGCCAATAGGTCTCGCTTTTGGGACCTTATAGGTGTTTAGTTATGCAACTGTTGCATGGCTAAACACTTATAAGGTCCCAAAGGCGAGACCTATTGGCTATGCCAATGCTTGTTGGGATAGCTAGGAGCTTACATAAAAAAATATTTTTAGCTACCTGTAACTTCCCTGGGGCAACATGATCCCAAACGCCAGCTCCATATGCACCAACTGATAGACATTTGCTTTTATACAGTTGGGTCATCTCCTTAATGGGCTTGTGGCCAACTCTTTTGGCAAATCTGAAAATTGAGTCACATACCGACCCCATTGTTTTAGCTCTCTGGGTCATTAATCTGTCCCATGTACCATTTGCCTAAAATAAATTCCAAGATAATTAAAAACGTGAACTTTCTCAATTGGGGACCCCCCTATAAAAAACTTTTAGATGTAGTACTTTTCCACCCACATGTCATAACAAAAGATTTTTGTTGATTCAATTTAAGATTCAAATTGGTCATAAAGTCATGAAATCCATTTAATACATTTTGACAACCGTTTGCGGTTAAAGCTAAAAGAACCGCATCGTCGGTGTAGAGCAGTGCCAGAACTGGTTGGGTGCCAATTCTGGGGACATCCTTACTGTACACACTCAAGGTTTAACCCAAAGAGTTGATGTAAAATACAAACAGGAAAGGGGCTAAAATACAACCTTGCCTGACCCCTCTTGTATCTTTAATAGATGCAGTACAATCCCTCTTCTTCGTAAAACGAACTCTTTATCTAGAGTGCCAGTGTAAATGTTTCACGAGAGCTAAAAGGGGAGCCTCTATACCCACTTTACCCATAAAGTCCCACAGCAACTCCATATCAATCAGGTCAAAAGCACAGGAAAGGTTCATATAAGCCATTTGTAAGGCACCACTCCTGGCTTTGACATATTTACCTGTGATAAGATTAAGGTTTACTATTTGTTCCACAATTCCTAGGCTGAATCGAAAATCGTATTGTGGTGGTGAAAAAAAGAGTTTATCTCTGCCCAGTCCTCTAATTTATTCAATATTACACAAACCAAAATCTTAACTGTGGAGTCGAGCAATGAGATTGGACGGTAACATGATGGTAAGTTTTGATCTCCCTTTTTATAAATGGGCACTATTATGGCTTCTCTCCGGGTATCAATCAACTCTCCCTTCACTGCTGCGCTTAATACATTAGTTACAAGAGGTGCCCAGAACTCCACATTATGCTTAAATAAATCAATGGTTACCCCATCCGGACCTGGGGCTTTCCCATTGGCGGCACTCTCAATTGCTTTGGTGACAGACTTAAGGTCTATGAGATTTATTACCCAGTTCTCTTGGGAAGCAGGGAAGTCAGCCCTATGCCCTGTTTACCCCCCTCCCTTCACATTATCTCAATAAAAAATTAGGGGAAAGTGAATAATCCATTCTTCTTCAGTAATATGACATTCAATGCTTTGAGCTTTCTGAAAAGAAGGGGCGATTTACTATAGTACAAAAAGGTCTAGTGTCTTTCTGAAGAGCAGCTTCATTTAAGTCCTCCCATGCCTTCCTTTGAATCTCTTGTTTCCTATTCTGCGTGGCATGCATATAGATGTTTCTTGCTTCTGTGACATCAACAATATTAAGGGGGCATTTTATTAGTGGCCAGCTTCAAGGCTTTGAGAGTTGAAGTAGATTCAGGACTAAACCATGCTTGGGGGGCTTTGTCTTTTGGGGATTTATTTGATAATAATCCTCGGGAAATGACTCAACAAATCCCCCAAAAATGTCACAGTACTCTGCCTTTAAGGAGAGGCAGCAAAAATGATCGCAGGAGGCCTTCGTGACAAGTTCGGTGAAAAAATATAATGGGTCAGTAATGACCCAGTTGAGCCGTATCTTACTTACCGAATAAATAACCATGGGCACAGTCCTGTAAAAGGCTCCTCGAAAAAGAGGAATAGAAAAACTCAATGTAATGGGGCTAGGAACAGTGTGAGGAGGTGAGCGCACCTCATAGCTCATCAGATTCTGTGCCAAATCCCTTGACAGAAGAATAAAATCTATTATACTGCTCTTGCCTCTTCCTATGAAAGTGGGCACATTTATTTGACTATTTCCCTGCAAATCTGAGGCAAAGGTGAGATTAAGTGTTAAAACCAGCTGGTTTTAAGGCTTCACCATAAATTGAGTGTGTAAAATGAGTCATATTGTCCCCTTGATTGTTGGAGAATCTGCATATGCGGTTCCCACTATGCGGATATTTTGTAATATTAAAGTCATCTGCCCAAACTATTGAAATAGAATTCCTCTGGGAAGATACAAAGGGGCATATCATCAAGGCCAGGCGATAAAATTATCGCCGCTTTAGCGTCCGTTTTCGGACGGAAAGCGGCGATAATTTTATCACCTTATTAGCAAGGTCACGCTATCGCGTGAATCCTTGCCTTATCGCCCTTTCCCCCAACGCCCATCTTCGCATCTCTAAGGAGATGCAAAGTGGGCGTTCCACCCCAAGATAACGGGAGAAATGTCGCTAAGCGACATTTCTCCTATTATCTAGGCACACGCTAACCTGCAGAGTGACAAGAAAAGTAGCGATAACCTCGGTTATCGCTACTTTCCTTACGCCTGCTTTTCAACGGACTTAGCCATGATATCCTATGGAAGGTGGATATCATGGCTAAGTCTGCCTTGCCCTATCAGCAAGCTTTCGCCAAACGTTGTGCGATTATCGCTGGATTTCCAGCGATAATCGCACAGTTGGCAACTTGCGTGTTGAATTTGATCACTTTGGAGATAAGCGTTGCTGATAGCACGCTATCTCCGCGATAAAATTCAGCGTTGGCCGGCGATAATTATCGCCTGGCCTTGATGATATGCCCCAAAGTCGGAAACAACTTTCCACATTTCATGGATTATACCAATTGAGTGTGCTGATAAAAACTTTTTTATAAAAATGTATTAAAAGAATATTGAGCCCTTTAGGCAATTTAAGATTTATAATTTGATAACATGGCCTTGATGCCAGTTTTTTCACACTCAGATTCCTAATTGAGCATGCCACAAACATAGCTGACCCCCCTTTTCTCTTCCTGCTGCAGACAGCGTTGCATCGCAGCAATAAGATGTAAAACCTTTTAAAGCTACGGAATTCAAAGCCCATGTTTTCTGACAACACATGATATCAAAGTTAGCTAAAAGAGTCAGCCAGTCCTCATTACGTTTCTGGCATTTTACTGCAATATTCCATGGTATATGCGGCATACCTCGGCAATCAGACAAAGTGATTGAATCCTTGGAATTTGACTCAGGGGCTGGGATAACTGCAACACCTGCATTTCCCCTTGTACACAGCCAATCATTCTCCTCTAGTCCCCAGAGGGACCCAGACTTGCTGTTTAAGGATAAATGGAAATTCAGATGGGGTCTATTTTGCGTTTGCTTGGGACCATAGGGCCAATTTGGTTTCACCATTACGGGGGCTAAATGTTTGTAAAAGAAACCCAATGGCAATATCTGTATAGAACTTGATTTAGTGAGCCCTGTGCATGCTTGGTTCAAGATATCTAATGCAACCTTAGGTTGTCAGAAATTAATCATGACCGTGTCACCTGAGTAGCTTCTCTCCAGGGGCCCAATGCTGCCCACAAATAAAATCTCGTTACAAAGGTCTCAATAACAGCTTTCTGTATCATACAGCCAATTAAGAACCTTGTTTTAAGGACCCCCTGTTGATTCACTGATCCTGATGCCAAACTCAGCAAAACACACAAGATGATGGACGGAATGTTGCACAATGGCAAAACATTCACCCCACCCCCTTTTGTACCGCTTTGTTCGCCATAAGTTGGCAGGGTATGCTCAGACGTGAGTCCCTTGCTCACTTTGCCACTGGATTCAAGCAAGCCTGGCTGAAGACGGATGAAATGCCAGAAACTGGTCTTAGGAAGCTTGTTTCCGGTCCAGGGAAGGCATGGCTTGGTAGTTCGGGCTGGACTGTTCCCATGAGGCACAGGGTCAGACTGATTTGCATATGGCCATGTCTGAACTGGGGTGGCAGAGTGGGCTAAAGAACGGTGATGGATCAAGCCCAGATCTCTTGACTGGGTGTGAGTGTTTGATTGGTTCTGATGCTCCGTCCATCACCACCCCTTTTTGTACCGCTTTGTTCGCCATAAGTTGGCAGGGTATGCTCAGACGTGAGTCCCTTGCTCACTTTGCCACTGGATTCAAGCAAGCCTGGCTGAAGACGGCTGAAATGCCAGAAACCGGTCCTAGGAAGCTTGTTTCCGGTCCAGTGAAGGCATGGCTTGGCAGTTCGGGCTGGACTGTTCCCATGAGGCACAGGGTCAGACTAATTTGCATATGGCTATGTCTGAACTGGGGTGGCAGAGTAGGCTAAAGAATGGTGATGGATCAAACCCAGATCTCTTGACTGGGTGTGAGTGTTTGATTGGTTCTGATGCTCCGTCCATCACCACCCCCTTTTGTACCGCTTTGTTCGCAATAAGTTGGCAGGGTATGCTCAGACGTGAGTCCCTTGCTCACTTTGCCACTGGATTCAAGCAAGCCTGGCTGAAGACGGCTGAAATGCCAGAAACCGGTCCTAGGAAGCTTGTTTCCGGACCAGGGAAGGCATGGCTTGGCAGTTCGGGCTGGACTGTTCCCATGAGGCACAGGGTCAGACTGATTTGCATATGGCTATGTCTGAACTGGGGTCGTAGAGTGGGCTAAAGAACGGTGATGGATCAAACCCAGATCTCTTGACTGGGTGTGAGTGTTTGATTGGTTCTGATGCTCCGTCCACCACCACCCCCTTTTGTACCGTAAAACTCAGCACTTTAGACAGTATGATGACTTAAGGACAGGAGGTTGGGGCCAATCACTCACCAGGAGGGGAATTAAGTTGGTGGTAGTCCTACTTGGCTGATTTCTGGGGTGAGTCGGGCAGCTGAAAACCCAACATTATGGGATAATAAATTTGAGGCTGTTTCTAGAGTTCTAGTCGAATTTAGGATACTACCTCCCTAACAATCCCCCCAGACATATTACATGTAGCAGATTGTACAACATGTTGCAAGGAAGGGAGCGAAGGAGTAGTCGAGGTTGCAGGATCGTGAGATGAGTGGCTGAGCTTTCCTTGTATTTGTGGAACAACTGGCTACTTGTGTAGCTATTTTATCCAAGCTGGCTTCTATAGACATCGTAGATGGGCCGAAGTTTGGCATTTAACAAATCACTGATGCACCGAGTTCTAGAGTCCCAGTACATCTGAATCCACCACTTTTTTGGGAATAGGTAATTTCTGTTTTGCTTCTTTTTTCCACACTTTACCGGTGGGCCCGGGCTTAGTAAACTGTCTATGTTTAGACTCAGGCCCTTCTGTCTTACTGCAAGTAAGAGGGCTGGGGTCAAGACCCGGTGGCGTAACACAAGCCCTAGCAGCCCCCACAGTGCTTGGGGGCCCCAATCTCACGGGGGCTCTCTCAGCCCATTACTCTGGCCGGAGAGCTCCTGATTGAGTCCGGAGGGGCGCCCTACACGTACCTTGCAGGGGGGCCCCCTCAAGTTTAGTTACACCAGTGTCAAGACCCTTTGTGCTTTCCCTTCTAAAATCTACTTGGGTTACTGGGTGAGCATAAATGCTGGTAGCATCAGTTTCCAAAATATTAACACTACATCAAGGGGTCAGAGGTAAAAGGGGAACAGCAAGACCTTCTGTTGTCAGGGAAAAATGTCGCTCAGCAGGTTTGATCTTTTTGGAGACCAAGTCCACAGCCCTCACCAAAAAACTGTCTATAGTTGTGCGTTGCCGGGTTGTGAATCCATATTAGGCAGTGGAGTAACCTTTCTCTTCCCCATTTCCACTCAAACAGATACCTTAAAATACTGGAAGAGCTAATTGGTTGGGCTGCCACCATTTGTCCTCTGTCAAGCGAAGAGGCAGATTCTGTGTTCCAGCGACAAGAGAGGGGCTCACCCCAGTCTCTGTAGGGCTCTGAAGGGCTAAGACGGGCCTGCTCTTGTCCTGGTCTTCGCCCGGGCACGCTCCACTTTCAGTGCAGCTAAAAACACTTCCCCCTCCTCCACCAGCATGGGTCCCTGTGGGCTGAAGTCCGGCCCCAGGCAGCTTGCTGCAACAACGTTTCAATGCAGGCAGAGTGCCCCGCGCCATGAGCAACCTTCTGCCCTTTTCAATGCAGCTACAAACACTTTCCCCACCTCCACCAGCACGGGTCCCTGGGGAATGAACTTCAGCCCCAGGCGCTGCTGGGAACCTTCTGCCTGAAACCCATATCCCTTTGATGAGAGGAAGGCCACCTCTGCTGAAGGGAGGATATCAAGAACGGAAGATTCATCGAGGTCTTTAGTATTCTCAAGCTGAGTGGCAGAACTATTCTCTGGCTGACCAAGTAAGTGGTTTGCCTAGAGAACTTATGCAGATCCAGAACAATCAGAGTACTGGGGTGACCCCAAGAAGATGGCATGTCCGATCTCAAATCAACATTGGACGCCTTGTCGTAAACAATGTCTACTGACTTTTGAAGAGGCTCTCCTGATATTGAAGAAAGCAAAGAGGAATCATAGGAAGTGCTCTAGGCTTGGTGAAAAGGATAGGGGAAGAGGAATATATAACCTTTCCCAAGTGTTCCCTATCTCCCTTCCATTCTTCTTGGTGAGTACACCTATACAGCGAGATGTGGCCACCAGCCCTGGGAACTTCTACTGCCTCTTATGTTTCCACAGCTCTCTATTTCTTTATTTAACCTTCCACAGCAGTCCCTCTCCTTTTTACCCACCTAGTCCATGTTGTTTAACCTTCCCATTCGAAGACCCTCATGGCACCCCATCTTGGGTGTCAGATACACTTCTCCTTTTTTAGGGGGTGGGGACCCACAGGATAACAAAGGGTACTTATGTGTTATTCCGGGTGGACTCCCTCAGCGTACTTTTTATGCATGGAGCTTATATTTTTTTGGGGGGGAAATGGCATGTACAACACGGGTTGAACCACGCATGCTGTTACCACGCACGCCGTTGCCACGCACGCCGTTGCCACGCATGCCGTTGCCACGCAAGCGGAACAACACTTGTCGAAACCACACATATGCCTTTTTTTCACGTGGCATTTACGGGCTACCAGGGGTTGAAACTGCAACCCCTTGCTTTCTCCTTGCGACCCTTGGCCTCAAAGGTGGCAAGGGCCCCATCTCCCTGATTTCTGCCCATGTTTTATTACATTAACGGTTATTAGTAGCGTATTATAAACTATTAGTGTAATACAAAATGGAGCATCAGGAGCTGGGACGAGACCTTCACTGGCAGCTAAAATAAGTACAAAAAAATATTTTTAAATGTATGTTGTGTACGTGATTGCGGCTGAGATTGTGTTTGTGTGAGAGTGTTTGTGTTTGTGAGAGTGCGTGTATATGTGAGCATGTTGTGCAAAAGTAGGTCGCACACTGCTCGTCACAACAGCAAGTTGCCCCAAAGGACTGTGGGAAATGTAGTGGCGACGGCGGGTACGCCTATGCCACGATGTGTAAAAAGAACAGTATGTGTTGCGTTAGCCATCCCTGGACACGTGTTTCGAGGTAGTTGCCTCTCGTCAGCAGGGAGCAGGTCAGTGTAAGGGGGTGCCGTGTGGACTGCCAAAATGTAATTAAAAACAGGTCAAGTACCTCTCATGGCGCGCAGGTGCAGATCCAAGGCTCGTCAGCCCGTTGGCTCAAGGGAGCCGTAATAAATTGTGCAAAAGTAGGTCGCACACTGCTCGTCACAACAGCAAGTTGCCCCAAAGGACTGTGGGAAATGTAGTGGCGACGGCGGGTACGCCTATGCCACGATGTGTAAAAAGAACAATATGTGTTGCGTTAGCCATCCCTGGACACGTGTTTCGAGGTAGTTGCCTCTCGTCAGCAGGGAGCAGGTCAGTGTAAGGGGGTGCCGTGTGGACTGCCAAAATGTAATTAAAAACAGGTGAAGTACCTCTCATGGCGCGCAGGTGCAGATCCAAGGCTCGTCAGCCCGTTGGCTCAAGGGAGCCGTAATAAATTGTGCAAAAGTAGGTCGCACACTGCTCGTCACAACAGCAAGTTGCCCCAAAGGACTGTGGGAAATGTAGTGGCGACGGCGGGTACGCCTATGCCACGATGTGTAAAAAGAACAGTATGTGTTGCGTTAGCCATCCCTGGACACGTGTTTCGAGGTAGTTGCCTCTCGTCAGCAGGGAGCAGGTCAGTGTAAGGGGGTGCCGTGTGGACTGCCAAAATGTAATTAAAAACAGGTCAAGTACCTCTCATGGCACGCAGGTGCAGATAATGCGACACATACTTACTCTTACACTTCGTAGCATAGGCGTACTCGCCGTCGCTACTACATCGCCCATAGTTCCATGGGGCAACTTGCTGGTATGACGAGCAGTGTGCGGCCATTTATATCTAATTCATTACGGCTCTCCTGAGCTACCGGACTGACGAGTCTTTGACCGGCACCTGCGCGCCTTGAAAGGTACTTTACCTATTTTTAATTGCAGGCAGTCTACACGGCACCCCTCTACACTTACCTACTCCCTGCTGACGAGAGGCAACTACCTCGAAACACGTGTCCAGGGATGGCTAATGCGACACATACTTACTCTTACACTTCGTAGCATAGGCGTACGCGCCGTCGCTACTACATCGCCCATAGTTCCATGGGGCAACTTGCTGGTATGACGAGCAGTGTGCGGCCATTTATATCTAATTCATTACGGCTCTCCTGAGCTACCGGACTGACGAGTCTTTGACCGGCACCTGCGCGCCTTGAAAGGTACTTTACCTATTTTTAATTGCAGGCAGTCTACACGGCACCCCTCTACACTTACCTACTCCCTGCTGACGAGAGGCAACTACCTCGAAACACGTGTCCAGAGATGGCTAATGCGACACATACTTACTCTTACACTTCGTAGCATAGGCGTACTCGCCGTCGCTACTACATCGCCCATAGTTCCATGGGGCAACTTGCTGGTATGACGAGCAGTGTGCGGCATTTATATCTAATTTATTACGGCTCTCCTGAGCTACCGGACTGACGAGTCTTTGACCGGCACCTGCGCGCCTTGAAAGGTACTTTACCTATTTTTAATTGCAGGCAGTCTACACGGCACCCCTCTACACTTACCTACTCCCTGCTGACGAGAGGCAACTACCTCGAAACACGTGTCCAGGGATGGCTAATGCGACACATACTTACTCTTACACTTCGTAGCATAGGCGTACTCGCCGTCGCTACTACATCGCCCATAGTTCCATGGGGCAACTTGCTGGTATGACGAGCAGTGTGCGGCCATTCATATCTAATTCATTACGGCTCTCCTGAGCTACCGGACTGACGAGTCTTTGACCGGCACCTGCGCGCCTTGAAAGGTACTTTACCTATTTTTAATTGCAGGCAGTCTACACGGCACCCCTCTACACTTACCTACTCCCTGCTGACGAGAGGCAACTACCTCGAAACACGTGTCCAGGGATGGCTAATGCGACACATACTTACTCTTACACTTCGTAGCATAGGCGTACTCGCCGTCGCTACCACATCGCCCATAGTTCCATGGGGCAACTTGCTGGTATGACGAGCAGTGTGCGGCCATTTATATCTAATTCATTACGGCTCTCCTGAGCTACCGGACTGACGAGTCTTTGACCGGCACCTGCGCGCCTTGAAAGGTACTTTACCTATTTTTAATTGCAGGCAGTCTACACGGCACCCCTCTACACTTACCTACTCCCTGCTGACGAGAGGCAACTACCTCGAAACACGTGTCCAGGGATGGCTAATGCGACACATACTTACTCTTACACTTCGTAGCATAGGCGTACTCGCCGTCGCTACTACATCGCCCATAGTTCCATGGGGCAACTTGCTGGTATGACGAGCAGTGTGCGGCCATTTATATCTAATTCATTACGGCTCTCCTGAGCTACCGGACTGACGAGTCTTTGACCGGCACCTGCGCGCCTTGAAAGGTACTTTACCTATTTTTAATTGCAGGCAGTCTACACGGCACCCCTCTACACTTACCTACTCCCTGCTGACGAGAGGCAACTACCTCGAAACACGTGTCCAGGGATGGCTAATGCGACACATACTTACTCTTACACTTCGTAGCATGGGCGTACTCGCCGTCGCTACTACATCGCCCATAGTTCCATGGGGCAACTTGCTGGTATGACGAGCAGTGTGCGGCCATTTATATCTAATTCATTACGGCTTTCCTGAGCTACCGGACTGACGAGTCTTTGACCGGCACCTGCGCGCCTTGAAAGGTACTTTACCTATTTTTAATTGCAGGCAGTCTACACGGCACCCCTCTACACTTACCTACTCCCTGCTGACGAGAGGCAACTACCTCGAAACACGTGTCCAGGGATGGCTAATGCGACACATACTTACTCTTACACTTCGTAGCATAGGCGTACTCGCCGTCGCTACTACATCGCCCATAGTTCCATGGGGCAACTTGCTGGTATGACGAGCAGTGTGCGGCCATTTATATCTAATTCATTACGGCTCTCCTGAGCTACCGGACTGACGAGTCTTTGACCGGCACCTGCGCGCCTTGAAAGGTACTTTACCTATTTTTAATTGCAGGCAGTCTACACGGCACCCCTCTACACTTACCTACTCCCTGCTGATGAGAGGCAACTACCTCGAAACACGTGTCCAGGGATGGCTAATGCGACACATACTTACTCTTACACTTCATAGCATAGGCGTACTCGCCGTCGCTACTACATCGCCCATAGTTCCATGGGGCAACTTGCTGGTATGACGAGCAGTGTGCGGCCATTTATATCTAATTCATTACGGCTCTCCTGAGCTACCGGACTGACGAGTCTTTGACCGGCACCTGCGCGCCTTGAAAGGTACTTTACCAATTTTTAATTGCAGGCAGTCTACACGGCACCCCTCTACACTTACCTACTCCCTGCTGACGAGAGGCAACTACCTCGAAACACGTGTCCAGGGATGGCTAATGCGACACATACTTACTCTTACACTTCGTAGCATAGGCGTACTCGCCGTCGCTACTACATCGCCCATAGTTCCATGGGGCAACTTGCTGGTATGACGAGCAGTGTGCGGCCATTTATATCTAATTCATTACGGCTCTCCTGAGCTACCGGACTGACGAGTCTTTGACCGGCACCTGCGCGCCTTGAAAGGTACTTTACCTATTTTTAATTGCAGGCAGTCTACACGGCACCCCTCTACACTTACCTACTCCCTGCTGACGAGAGGCAACTACCTCGAAACACGTGTCCAGGGATGGCTAATGCGACACATACTTACTCTTACACTTCGTAGCATAGGCGTACTCGCCGTCGCTACTACATCGCCCATAGTTCCATGGGGCAACTTGCTGGTATGACGAGCAGTGTGCGGCCATTTATATCTAATTCATTACGGCTCTCCTGAGCTACCGGACTGACGAGTCTTTGACCGGCACCTGCGCGCCTTGAAAGGTACTTTACCTATTTTTAATTGCAGGCAGTCTACACGGCACCCCTCTACACTTACCTACTCCCTGCTGACGAGAGGCAACTACCTCGAAACACGTGTCCAGGGATGGCTAATGCGACACTCTTACTTTCACACTTCGTAGCATAGGCGTACTCGCCGTCGCTACTACATCGCCCATAGTTCCATGGGGCAACTTGCTGGTATGACGAGCAGTGTGCGGCCATTTATATCTAATTCATTACGGCTCTCCTGAGCTACCGGACTGACGAGTCTTTGACCGGCACCTGCGCGCCTTGAAAGGTACTTTACCTATTTTTAATTGCAGGCAGTCTACACGGCACCCCTCTACACTTACCTACTCCCTGCTGACGAGAGGCAACTACCTCGAAACACGTGTCCAGGGATGGCTAATGCGACACATACTTACTCTTACACTTCGTAGCATAGGCGTACTCGCCGTCGCTACTACATCGCCCATAGTTCCATGGGGCAACTTGCTGGTATGACGAGCAGTGTGCGGCCATTTATATCTAATTCATTACGGCTCTCCTGAGCTACCGGACTGACGAGTCTTTGACCGGCACCTGCGCGCCTTGAAAGGTACTTTACCTATTTTTAATTGCAGGCAGTCTACACGGCACCCCTCTACACTTACCTACTTCCTGCTGACGAGAGGCAACTACCTCGAAACACGTGTCCAGGGATGGCTAATGCGACACATACTTACTCTTACACTTCGTAGCATAGGCGTACTCGCCGTCGCTACTACATCGCCCATAGTTCCATGGGGCAACTTGCTGGTATGACGAGCAGTGTGCGGCCATTTATATCTAATTCATTACGGCTCTCCTGAGCTACCGGACTGACGAGTCTTTGACCGGCACCTGCGCGCCTTGAAAGGTACTTTACCTATTTTTAATTGCAGGCAGTCTACACGGCACCCCTCTACACTTACCTACTCCCTGCTGACGAGAGGCAACTACCTCGAAACACGTGTCCAGGGATGGCTAATGCGACACATACTTACTCTTACACTTCGTAGCATAGGCGTACTCGCCGTCGCTACTACATCGCCCATAGTTCCATGGGGCAACTTGCTGGTATGACGAGCAGTGTGCGGCCATTTATATCTAATTCATTACGGCTCTCCTGAGCTACCGGACTGACGAGTCTTTGACCGGCACCTGCGCGCCTTGAAAGGTACTTTACCTATTTTTAATTGCAGGCAGTCTACACGGCACCCCTCTACACTTACCTACTCCCTGCTGACGAGAGGCAACTACCTCGAAACACGTGTCCAGGGATGGCTAATGCGACACATACTTACTCTTACACTTCGTAGCATAGGCGTACTCGCCGTCGCTACTACATCGCCCATAGTTCCATGGGGCAACTTGCTGGTATGACGAGCAGTGTGCGGCCATTTATATCTAATTCATTACGGCTCTCCTGAGCTACCGGACTGACGAGTCTTTGACCGGCACCTGCGCGCCTTGAAAGGTACTTTACCTATTTTTAATTGCAGGCAGTCTACACGGCACCCCTCTACACTTACCTACTCCCTGCTGACGAGAGGCAACTACCTCGAAACACGTGTCCAGGGATGGCTAATGCGACACATAATTACTCTTACACTTCGTAGCATAGGCGTACTCGCCGTCGCTACTACATCGCCCATAGTTCCATGGGGCAACTTGCTGGTATGACGAGCAGTGTGCGGCCATTTATATCTAATTCATTACGGCTCTCCTGAGCTACCGGACTGACGAGTCTTTGACCGGCACCTGCGCGCCTTGAAAGGTACTTTACCTATTTTTAATTGCAGGCAGTCTACACGGCACCCCTCTACACTTACCTACTCCCTGCTGACGAGAGGCAACTACCTCGAAACACGTGTCCAGGGATGGCTAATGCGACACATACTTACTCTTACACTTCGTAGCATAGGCGTACTCGCCGTCGCTACTACATCGCCCATAGTTCCATGGGGCAACTTGCTGGTATGACGAGCAGTGTGCGGCCATTTATATCTAATTCATTACGGCTCTCCTGAGCTACCGGACTGACGAGTCTTTGACCGGCACCTGCGCGCCTTGAAAGGTACTTTACCTATTTTTAATTGCAGGCAGTCTACACGGCACCCCTCTACATTTACCTACTCCCTGCTGACAAGAGGCAACTACCTCGAAACACGTGTCCAGGGATGGCTAATGCGACACATACTTACTCTTACACTTCGTAGCATAGGCCTACTCGCCGTCGCTACTACATCGCCCATAGTTCCATGGGGCAACTTGCTGGTATGACGAGCAGTGTGCGGCCATTTATATCTAATTCATTACGGCTCTCCTGAGCTACCGGACTGACGAGTCTTTGACCGGCACCTGCGCGCCTTGAAAGGTACTTTACCTATTTTTAATTGCAGGCAGTCTACACGGCACCCCTCTACACTTACCTACTCCCTGCTGACGAGAGGCAACTACCTCGAAACACGTGTCCAGGGATGGCTAATGCTACACATACTTACTCTTACACTTCGTAGCATAGGCGTACTCGCCGTCGCTACTACATCGCCCATAGTTCCATGGGGCAACTTGCTGGTATGACGAGCAGTGTGCGGCCATTTATATCTAATTCATTACGGCTCTCCTGAGCTACCGGACTTGAGGAAATATGAATTTTGTGATCAGTTATGTCCCCTATCGTAGACCCCAACGGCTCCATGTGCATGCTATAAGTACATGTATGTTCCCTCCAGTTCCAGTTTTGAAGACGCAAATATATGTGCGTCCACCGTCAACATGTCCTCTTTCAGATCCGCCATGAATGGGTCAGATATTCCATTCCTAAGTATGAAAGGCCACCGACTTTATGTGGTTCACTTTCCACATTTTACAGATTCAGGCGAGTAGGCCCAGAATTCTGTCATCAAGCCTTTTCCTGCCTTCTGCCTCTGAAAGCTCCAGTCTGAGCCTGCATCTGTATCCATGAACTTTGTCCTACTTCCTGCGCGGCTAACGGTGCCTGATCCAGCCTGTTGCCTGCCAAAAACTGTATTTCACCTTCAAGATTATCTGCTCCGCTCCTCATCCGATGCATTCCTGTCTAGTAGTTTAGGTAAACATTCCTCCAGCTACCGTGCAAAGAGCCAGGCCTCGCTGTCCTCATGCAAGTAATTCATAGCCCCTGTTACCATGGAATATTCCCACCCCCTCGCATCTCATGTAGACACTTAGACGCTTGTACACGCATTAACAGTCAGTATAGAATAGATTCTATCCTAGAGACCTTTCCTTTTGGATAACACAGTTCTTTAAACATAAGATATTAGATATGATTTGGGATTAGGTTGACATGACCCCCAGACTTCTGTCTCCACATGTAGAGCTAAATGTCAAGTCCCCTTCACCCTCTAGTTGCACGTCAATCACACGTCATGCGGCTGCGCGCGCATCTCTGCCAAATATTTCTGCTGACATTGCAGGATTCTTTTATGGATCCACCCACTTGTGACATCATGTATAATGACGTTTATTAAATTACGCCCATATGTCCGCCTTTATTAGTTACGTATGCACATTTTATCTGTATTATCAGCTGTTACGCCTCTTGCATCTGTTTCACTGTAATGCATTTCCTATAAAACTAATTATCTGTCAATAATGTATGCCCTTCCTTCCTGAACTTTCGTGGTGATGGAATAGAAGCCTGCAATTCGAATTGTATTCCTTTGTATAGGAATAAAGCCTTTTAGAACCACTAATACCACGGATTCTGCCTCTTATATTTACTGAGTTATTCTTACTAGACTTTACCGCATAAAAAATAGTACCGGTAATGAAATATTTACCACATAAATTGGCGCCCGAACAGGGACACTTTCTCATCTCACGCGCCGGCGGTGCGTTGCAGGCCCGGTCTCCTGCCACAGCTGAACGGACAAAAACGCGTACCTGCAGGATTTCCTGTATCTCCCTCCGGCCAAGCGGAGGCGACTGAGGCTGCGATCAACACCCAGACGAGGCGGTGAGAAGTGCGAAGTATCCCGACCAGAGCCTAGCTGAGAGAGCAAGATCCGAGGTATACAGAGGCCCACCAGGTTCCGAAGTTCCGAGTCCAGTCCAGTCGAGTCCAGTCCGGTCCAGTTTCAGTTCCGTTCCGAGGCCTTCCGTTCCGAGCTACCCGGTGAGTACCATTACCGGGGAGGCATTTAACGTGCACATAGTCTGTGCCGGTCAAGACGGGTTTGGGTACACAAATCCGGTCTGCACTGTTTCAGCAGTGTATCTGTACTGTTTAGCAGTATATCTAGTATGTCTTGCATATAAATAAGTATTATCTAGTGTCAATATTATGTCAGTAACTAGTTTTCTATTAGTTATCATCGTTCGTAAAACTGTTAAGTGTTAAATGTTTTAATACGTCCTATATATTGTGGTGTGAATGACTGTTCATTATTGTGTTTACTGTATAAAGTGTGTTCTAGCAACCATCTAAAAATGCCGCTCTTTTCGAAATTAAGACAGATCAAAACTAGAAAAGGGGTACTCGAAGAAGCTGTTTCCATCCCACCTAGGGACACTCCAGGGTACTTTATGTATCATAAGCATGGCCTAGATGCCATATTATTTCTTGATTTATGGGTGGACTACACCAAGGATTTGCCAGAAAATCAGAGATGGCCCGCAGCGGGGACCTGGGATGCAGATTGCATCATGAGAGTAGAAGAAGAATTATGGAAAAAGAAAGCCAGACAGTCACAGAAAGATGCCATTGAATTATGGCGTAAAGAATCATATAGACGTACAGAAAAAGCACTCAGACAGGAAGAGAAAGGTAGAGAGAATTCAAATAAAACTCGAGAAAATCTATTACTTGAGGAAGGTACCCGAATAAAATCAGAACAAGTAGATAGACAAAGAAACACTCTTTTGAATGGTATGTATCCTCTTCTGGCCGAAGGGTTACCTAAGGCTACCCCGGAAATACCAAAAGACTTGACTCCTCCACTGCTCCCGATAAAAGCCCACCCCAAAACACATCCCAAAACAGCAAAGGACGTTTTTCTTTCCTCCTATTTAGATGACGTAGCTCCCGAGTATACTAATGCCATACCACACACACCGCTTGCCGATGGTGTTCAACACCAAGAGCATTCGTCTGTACCCCCGCAACAACAAACTCCTACACAAGTCCCAACAGGTCCGTCCGTTTCTACAATTTTTCCCGCATCTACAATCTCTATCCTACGTCCAACGAATCCTTTCTTGCCCAGCACCTCAGATGGTGCTACAGGAGGTACGACAGACATGTTTGCCACACCGCCGCGAAATAAACAGACCCTTAGAGATTTAGCACTCCAACGTACACCCCAACTAGCGACATCCGACATGTTTAAAGAACAGCTTGTAGATTGTAGATACGACCCAGTACCAGGTAAACAGGACAAATTGCTCATATCATCACTACGTATACGACGAGCTACATTGTATTTAATGACGATACCAGGAATGGTTGAACACCTAGACGATATATATCGCTTTGTCCAAACAGGGCGAGGTCCAGAGAGTATTAACGAAGCTATGGAGTACCAGAAAGTGGATGTACAGAGACAACTACTCCGTTTTTTCATAAATTGCGTAATTAGGAATCAAGACAGGCCTGGGGCAGATCACGATACCATGCAAAGACTTGCCAAATGGGGTCAGAACATATCAGAAGAGAAACATGATAGACAGGCGTGTATAATCGCCATGTATCGAAAGATCCGCAAGGAAGTAGAACGAATACATAAAGAAAGACGAGAAGCAGACAGAGTTGAATCAGAGGAAGAGGAGGAGCAAGAATCAGAACAATTAGAAACGATAGCTTATGTAGGTAGAGGAAGACCCCATAATAATACAAGAGGCTTTAATGATCCGATACGTCCGATACGTCCAGAATGTAATAGACATTTTCCAAACCCTATGTTAAATACAAGATCCCCTGAACACCTATTCCAAGCCGCTGATAAATTACTCCGAGATCGCAGGGGGTACCACATGCTCGATTCCATGGACGAACAAGAATTAGCCAGGTCAGCAGTACAATGGGCTGACAGTCCCAGCGAATACAATGATGATGTACTTGCACACACGTTTCTGAATCTTGATCCATACGAACAGCGTTTAGCTAGTATATACATGATTCAACACCTCCTTATATTATATAAAAGCCAACACTCCGATCCAGGACCCTTACCTGACATATTGACAGAACTACTCACGAATATATGGAGAGGGTCAGGTACTGATTTGATTAAAGAAATTCTAGAATTTCGAAACCAATATTTAACTTTCGTATGCCCAGAGCACGTTCCAGTTCCCATCATGGGAAGAAAAATGTATCACATAGATAGACAGAACCCGTTACGCGAAGTACACCCAATCAGAGGTGACGGTAATAACTTTACACGCGTGTTTGTGTACACGCCTATAACTAAATTGGAATTATTAGAAATGAAGAAAGTAGTACCCAGCCATGACAAGGATCCAGCAGGTTTCCACCGTGAAATAAAGGACATGTTACTCATGGGAGAGTATACCTACCCCGACATTATGAAAATATTAAAAGTCCTACTACCCGCCGGTGTTTATGAGAAACTCAAAGAAAAGGAATGGGAGGTGGGAGACCAAAAGATAGATTGGATAGCATTAGAAAACGAAGAAAGGGCCCGAGCTGCAGGAGCAGGGCTTGGAGAAAAGACTACAGCACTACCAGGATTACTAGTGCAGGTACTGCCACGTTTATTAACTACGAAAAAGGAAGACTGGGGTGCAATATCAGCCTGTAAACAAAAGCCAGATGAAGACACTAGTGATTTCTATTCCCGATTTGAAAAATGTTTTGGTATAAATAGTGGCATAAAAGCCAGTAGTGAGTCATATCCACATCTGTTTGTGACAAAATTAGTTGAAAATTCTCTGCTGCAAGTCAAGAATAGAGTATTGAAATTCGAAAGTACCTGGCAAGGTAATACCCCATCACAGATGTTACAGATGTTACAATATCACCACAATAGAATTAGAGAAGAACAAGAACATGAACAAAGACGTATGAAAGATACAAAAATGAAAATGCTTGTTGCACAGTCAGTTCCAGCTGATGGTCATCAAAGGGGTGATTCCGCAGGTTCAACGAAAGGGACATGCAACTATTGTAAACAACAAGGTCATTATATACACGATTGTCCAGTCCTGAAACATAATATTGCCGCAGGTAGAACCCAGGAAAGACCACGTCCACCTAGACAGGATCAGAATCAACAACAAATCCCTCAGCATGCACAACCTAGGTTAGCTCCGCAACAATTAGCTCCGCAACAGGCAGCTCCACAACAGACCATAGCACCACCACAAGTGCAGCCTATTGCTGCAACACAAGCAACGACACAACAGATGTATCAGTATGCACAAGCAGATTATCCCGATTATCAGCGATATACATGAAATAGCCTAGAGAGGGAAGTTGGCTTACCCCTTATAGAGGTTCCTGTAGACCAAGAGGGACCTTATGTACATAGTGAACTATTGGGGGAAGACAGAAAGTTTTTACTTGATACAGGGGCAAGCAGAACAACTATAAGACGCAGTGAAGTTCCAGGGGCACCCCTCTCAGGCTCACAAAATATTTCCCTTGGATTCTCAGGAAAACCTATAATCAATGACGTAACACAACCTCTTCCACTTACGGTCGGTCCATTAACACGTACTACAGATTTATTGCTTACTAAATCATGTCCGGAAAACTTGTTAGGTATAAAAACATTGAAAGCTCTAGGAGCCATAATATGTTGTTCTCCGGAAGGAGTACGACTATTTTTACGTGACTTTAAAGGTCACTACGTGTCCAGAGACATGGATCACCGACTGCAGAATTTACCTACACATTTATGGGCACAAGCCCCACTGATGTTGGTTGCATGAATATTAAACCATATCGTGTCACACTAAAAACAGGAGTGGTACTACCACGAATGCGACAATACAAGTTACCACCAGATGCTGTAGTGGCTTTGCTGCAAATCATTGACGAGCTCATTGCACAAGGAGTGGTTGTCGAAACCGACTCCAATGTATGTAATTCCCCGATAATTCCGATTCTTAAAAGAACGGATCCAAAAGCACCACCAGTATATCGATTAGTTATTGATCTGCGCGAATTAAATAAATGCATTGTACCACAATACCCTGTGGTCCCAGATATCTCTTCATTACTCACCGCTATTGACTCAGAAGCAACGTTTTTCACTGTAATTGATCTTAAGAATGCTTTCTTTAGCGTCCCAATCGATCCGGAAAGTCAATATCTGTTCGGATTCAGTTTAAACGGACGAAGTTTTAAATTCACACGCGCACCTCAAGGATTTACAGAAAGCCCCAGCATCTATAGCCAAGCACTGAAACGAGAACTTGACAGTATCCACATGCCAGTTAACACTGCCTTGCTTCAATATGTCGATGATCTGCTGATCACCGCCCGAAGCGAACCTGAATGTGAAAAAGCGTCACTGACGGTTTTAAAATTTCTGGCCGACACAGGGCACAAGGTGTCCCCTTCTAAGCTGCAATTCTGTGTCCAGCGAGTTGTTTACCTTGGGCACTCGCTGTCCAAGGAGGGAAGGCAGCTTACACCTGATCGCATCCAGTTAATCGCTAACATGCCACCACCCAAGACACAAAAGGAGGTGCGGGCTTTTATAGGCCTCACTTCATACTGTAGGCAGTGGATCCCTCAATATGCATTTCTAGCAAAACCACTCATCCAGTTGACAACACAGGAGGCAGCCACATCGACTGTCCTCCCTTGGACTCCAGAACATACACATGCCTTTGACAGCTTAAAGAAAGCTTTATGCCAAGCACCTGTTTTAGCAACACCATGTTACAGTAAACAGTTTACACTCTTTGTTACAGAACGTGACGGTACTGCCTTGTCAGTACTCACTCAGGAACAAGCAGGATCACACAAACCATGTGCTTATTTCTCTAGTACATTAGATCCGGTAGCTCAGGCTCTTCCTGCGTGCCTGAAATCGGTGGCAGCAACAGCTTTAGCAATCAGACAAAGCGATGCCATAGTGTTAGGACATCAATTGACAGTACAAGTACCACACGCAGTAGAGGTTCTCTTGAACCGCACACAAACACAACACTTGACTATAGCGAGACTCACGGGTTACGAATTAACATTGTTTCAGCCACACATAGAAATCAGACGTTGTAATACGTTAAATCCTGCCACACTGTTACCAGTGGGCGGAACAGATCCATTGGCACATGATTGTGTCGAAGTCATTACTATCACGACGAAACCCAGACAAGACTTGACAGATATCCCTTTGTCAGATCCAGACTTGACATTGTATGTAGATGGGTCATGTATGAGAACAAGTACAGGAGAATTAGTGGCCGCTTATGCAGTCACAACAGACACTGAAGTCATTGAAACAAATTGTATTAACACTTTGTCAGCCCAAGCAGCAGAGCTCATCGCTCTGACACAAGCCTGTATTCAAGCCAAAAATAAGAAAGTCAACATATACACAGATTCACGTTATGCATTCGGAGTCGTTCATGACTTCGGCGTACTGTGGCGAGAGAGAGGTTATTTAACTTCTCACGGTGCCCACATCCAACACGGACCCCTCATTCAAGCCCTATTAGACGCGATTCATCTACCTACTGCAATATCGATCATGAAATGCAAAGCCCATACAAAAGTTACCGATATCATTTCTCAGGGTAATGACCTAGCTGACAGAACAGCTAAACAGACTGCTCAGAATCAGATTCATACAACTGACGCGACAAAGACAATAGTTCCGACACCAACACATTGCATGACAGTTAAGGATCCCGCCCTTGATGTAATTGACATACAGACACATGCTACACCAGAAGAAATAAAGAAATGGACTGAATTAGGAGGGATCCAAACAGATCAAGGATGGATGACGAAGGAAAAATCTATATGGTTTCTTCCCGACTCCATGGTTCAAGTCATCATTAACACTATACATAGTCCAGCGCACCTAGGAGAAAAAGCTATGCTAGACAGCATTCAACACCTCTGGTTTAACAAACATTTACGAGCCGCAGCTAAACAGAAAGTACGTACCTGTATGATATGTTGTCAGTTCAATCCAGGTAAAAGCATCCCCGTAGAGCAGGGTGGATTTCAACCTCCCGATCATGCTTTTGAAGTCCTCCAGATGGATTATATCCAGATGGAACGATGTCGAGGATTCAAATATGTTCTCGTAGTTGTCTGTGCTCTTTCCCGTTGGACAGAAGCCTACCCGGTTTCAGATTACACTGCCCCGACTACTGCCAAACAGTTAGTTCGAGAATTCTTCCCACGGTACGGTTTACCACGTGTTGTCTACTCAGATAACGGCCAGCCGTTCTCATCCGAACTAATGAAACACGTTTCCCTTTTGTTAGGCTACCAATGGAAATTCCACTGTGTCCGACATCCCGAGGCAGCAGGTCTCGTGGAACGCCATAATCAAACTCTGAAAATTAGATTGTCCAAAATATGTAGAGAAAAAGGTGTCGATTGGATAGTAGCCTTACCAGTTGCGCTCTTTTACATGAGAATGGTAGCACATTCTCGAACAGGGCTATCCCCGTACGAGGTGATCTTCGGTAGACCACCAAATATGTGGGGGACGCCTATACCTCGCAAAATCACTGATGTTGACTGTAATATGCTGACAGATTACCTGGCTTCCTTGATGTCTGCACTACAATCTTGTCGTTCACAGGTAGCTGCAGCTTTTCCCGATAATACTGAGGTGAAACCCCATGACGTGGTTCCTGGTGACCTGGTTCTGGTCCGGAATTTTGACCGGAAGACCCAACTGGAGCCTAGATGGAAATCACCAAAGTTGGTTCTACTAACTACAAGGACAGCCGTGAAGATCGAGGGACGTAAAGGGTGGTTGCACTCGAGTCATATCAAGAAATTTTATGGACTACCATCTAGTGTGAACTCTCAGCCCTGCATTCCCTCACAGACAGACTCAAAGCTCCCCTTGGTTGAACTAAAAAACACTGAACTTTATAAACTAAAGTTAAGGTCTAGCAAGTCAGACAATTTGATTGTTTAAGTCCTCTCCAAGGTGAATCGGTTGAATTTGTCTCTGACATGTATCCTCTAGACCGGAATAGAGAAAGAAATCAACAGATGCAGCTTAAAAAGCATGCGTATTGTAAATCACTTCGTAGTCACTGCATAGTAACATTATTAATTTTGTTTTTTCTAAGTCTTCTGATCATTATTTCCAGCATACTATTGCACATGTATTACCCTATTCTTAAGCGTGCTTACAATGTAACTGCAGAACATTCTTTTAGCGAATTACCTCCGCATGAGTTGTCCTATAGATTTGCGCTGCGCAATAACACATTCATTAGTATGTTACATCATTCCCATCAGACCAGCAATGCCACAAATTGTTGGATATGTGGCCGACTCCCTCCCTATCAGAACTATAAGGGAGTTTTGCCCCTCTTTCCCTATCCGTTCACACACAATGGCTCCTGTGGAGCATGGTTTAGTTTGATTAATTCCCTAGATTCAAATTCCGCAGTTTATCAAGACAACTGGGTATGGGGAAACCTGAACCTAGTCTTGTTTAAAGTCTGCTATCCTAACAAGGAGGGACTTCCCAAAAGAACAGGAACTGATCTAGAAAATGAAGTATATGGATTAGGTAACTTTACACTTAACCTCATGATCCTGAACGTTGAATCTGAAGCTACACCAATCTTGCCCGCTATGTCAGTATTCCCAGTAAAAGGGGAATTATGTGTAAGAAAGAATGGTTCCATACACATGGGCCATAGTAAATGCATCACTGTAATACAATTCAGTGATCAAGGCAAGTCTACATTTAGAGCTTCCCGTCATTCCTACTTCATATGTGGCCAGACCGCATATATACGTCTACCTCTAGACTGGGATGGTACCTGTTACATAGCATTCCTTCTGCCACCTGTTTTCCTAGCTCCTCCTGATTATCATAGAAATACCCATTTAGTACACAATAGACAGCAGAGAGATCTCCCAATTGTCGATTACACTGAAACAGCATGGGAGCAATACACAGATTTCAATAAAGGTTTCTTTCCCTATATAGGTACAGTTACTAATAGTAAGCTGATACGTAGATTAACCAGAACCCTTGAAGCAGTAGTGAACGAGACTACTTCCGCCTTAGGCAATTTAACAGAAGAGCAGTCTGCTATGCGGATTGTTGTGCTTCAAAATCGTCTTGTCCTTGACGTCATCCTGGCCGATAGGGGCGGAGCTTGTAGGGTCATCGGATCAAGTTGCTGCGTTTTCATACCAGAAAATTCACCGTCAGTATATAAAGCCATAACTCGCCTTCATAAGATTGTGAGCCAGATACACCAGAGTCCAGGCACCTGGACTTGGTCCGGTTGGTTTTGGAGCGTGTTGTCAGCCTGGGGATGGAGAATCCTATCCTTCCTAGGTTAGGAAACGGTGGAGGGTGATGCCTTCTTAATTGGTCCACGTCAGTGGATAATCAACATCAAGAACATTGCTCAGAATGAAATTACTTGTGTTGTTTTTATTTCTGGCAGACAAAACAGGTATAAATTGTGAGAGGAAAAGCAACAAGCCGACACGTGTTTCGCCCTAGTGGCCCATTGGCCTTGGGCTTTTTCAAGGCGGTTTTCAGTAAATAACAAGGTCTTCCTGCGGATTAAATAGATGAGTCTCTGCGGTCTCAGGGAAAGCGGAGGAATGAGCTGCTTATGTCTACAATGTGGGCCAGCGATTTGTGGTCTGTGTGCCACATCGTGTATCCCACATCCAAGTTTTCGTTCAAGATCCCGGAAGAAGAAAGAAGAACAAATGATGCTATATGAACAGATCGATGGATTGATGAAGATCGATATCTCCTGAGGGTCCGTAGGGGACAAGGAGGGAATGAGGAAATATGAATTTTGTGATCAGTTATGTCCCCTATCGTAGACCCCAACGGCTCCATGTGCATGCTATAAGTACATGTATGTTCCCTCCAGTTCCAGTTTTGAAGACGCAAATATATGTGCGTCCACCGTCAACATGTCCTCTTTCAGATCCGCCATGAATGGGTCAGATATTCCATTCCTAAGTATGAAAGGCCACCGACTTTATGTGGTTCACTTTCCACATTTTACAGATTCAGGCGAGTAGGCCCAGAATTCTGTCATCAAGCCTTTTCCTGCCTTCTGCCTCTGAAAGCTCCAGTCTGAGCCTGCATCTGTATCCATGAACTTTGTCCTACTTCCTGCGCGGCTAACGGTGCCTGATCCAGCCTGTTGCCTGCCAAAAACTGTATTTCACCTTCAAGATTATCTGCTCCGCTCCTCATCCGATGCATTCCTGTCTAGTAGTTTAGGTAAACATTCCTCCAGCTACCGTGCAAAGAGCCAGGCCTCGCTGTCCTCATGCAAGTAATTCATAGCCCCTGTTACCATGGAATATTCCCACCCCCTCGCATCTCATGTAGACACTTAGACGCTTGTACACGCATTAACAGTCAGTATAGAATAGATTCTATCCTAGAGACCTTTCCTTTTGGATAACACAGTTCTTTAAACATAAGATATTAGATATGATTTGGGATTAGGTTGACATGACCCCCAGACTTCTGTCTCCACATGTAGAGCTAAATGTCAAGTCCCCTTCACCCTCTAGTTGCACGTCAATCACACGTCATGCGGCTGCGCGCGCATCTCTGCCAAATATTTCTGCTGACATTGCAGGATTCTTTTATGGATCCACCCACTTGTGACATCATGTATAATGACGTTTATTAAATTACGCCCATATGTCCGCCTTTATTAGTTACGTATGCACATTTTATCTGTATTATCAGCTGTTACGCCTCTTGCATCTGTTTCACTGTAATGCATTTCCTATAAAACTAATTATCTGTCAATAATGTATGCCCTTTCTTCCTGAACTTTCGTGGTGATGGAATAGAAGCCTGCAATTCGAATTGTATTCCTTTGTATAGGAATAAAGCCTTTTAGAACCTCTAATACCACGGATTCTGCCTCTTATATTTACTGAGTTATTCTTACTAGACTTTACCGCATAAAAAATAGTACCGGTAATGAAATATTTACCACAGACTGACGAGTCTTTGACCGGAACCTGCGCGCCTTGAAAGGTACTTTACCTATTTTTAATTGCAGGCAGTCTACACGGCACCCCTCTACACTTACCTACTCCCTGCTGACGAGAGGCAACTACCTCGAAATACGTGTCCAGGGATGGCTAATGCGACACATACTTACTCTTACACTTCATAGCATAGGCGTACTCGCCGTCGCTACTACATCGCCCATAGTTCCATGGGGCAACTTGCTGGTATGACGAGCAGTGTGCGGCCATTTATATCTAATTCATTACGGCTCTCCTGAGCTACCGGACTGACGAGTCTTTGACCGGCACCTGCGCGCCTTGAAAGGTACTTTACCTATTTTTAATTGCAGGCAGTCTACACGGCACCCACCTACACTTACCTACTCCCTGCTGACGAGAGGCAACTACCTCGAAACACGTGTCCAGGGATGGCTAATGCGACACATACTTACTCTTACACTTCGTAGCATAGGCGTACTCGCCGTCGCTACTACATCGCCCATAGTTCCATGGGGCAACTTGCTGGTATGACGAGCAGTGTGCGGCCATTTATATCTAATTCATTACGGCTCTCCTGAGCTACCGGACTGACGAGTCTTTGACCGGCACCTGCGCGCCTTGAAAGGTACTTTACCTATTTTTAATTGCAGGCAGTCTACACGGCACCCCTCTACACTTACCTACTCCCTGCTGACGAGAGGCAACTACCTCGAAACACGTGTCCAGGGATGGCTAATGCGACACATACTTACTCTTACACTTCGTAGCATAGGCGTACTCGCCGTCGCTACTACATCGCCCATAGTTCCATGGGGCAACTTGCTGGTATGACGAGCAGTGTGCGGCCATTTATATCTAATTCATTACGGCTCTCCTGAGCTACCGGACTGACGAGTCTTTGACCGGCACCTGCGCGCCTTGAAAGGTACTTTACCTATTTTTAATTGCAGGCAGTCTACACGGCACCCCTCTACACTTACCTACTCCCTGCTGACGAGAGGCAACTACCTCGAAACACGTGTCCAGGGATGGCTAATGCGACACATACTTACTCTTACACTTTGTAGCATAGGCGTACTCGCCGTCGCTACTACATCGCCCATAGTTCCATGGGGCAACTTGCTGGTATGACGAGCAGTGTGCGGCCATTTATATCTAATTCATTACGGCTCTCCTGAGCTACCGGACTGACGAGTCTTTGACCGGCACCTGCGCGCCTTGAAAGGTACTTTACCTATTTTTAATTGCAGGCAGTCTACACGGCACCCCTCTACATTTACCTACTCCCTGCTGACGAGAGGCAACTACCTCGAAACACGTGTCCAGGGATGGCTAATGCGACACATACTTACTCTTACACTTCGTAGCATAGGCGTACTCGCCGTCGCTACTACATCGCCCATAGTTCCATGGGGCAACTTGCTGGTATGACGAGCAGTGTGCGGCCATTTATATCTAATTCATTACGGCTCTCCTGAGCTACCGGACTGACGAGTCTTTGACCGGCACCTGCGCGCCTTGAAAGGTACTTTACCTATTTTTAATTGCAGGCAGTCTACACGGCACCCCTCTACACTTACCTACTCCCTGCTGACGAGAGGCAACTACCTCGAAACACGTGTCCAGGGATGGCTAATGCGACACATACTTACTCTTACACTTCGTAGCATAGGCGTACTCGCCGTCGCTACTACATCGCCCATAGTTCCATGGGGCAACTTGCTGGTATGACGAGCAGTGTGCGGCCATTTATATCTAATTCATTACGGCTCTCCTGAGCTACCGGACTTGAGGAAATATGAATTTTGTGATCAGTTATGTCCCCTATCGTAGACCCCAACGGCTCCATATGCATGCTATAAGTACATGTATGTTCCCTCCAGTTCCAGTTTTGAAGACGCAAATATATGTGCATCCACCGTCAACATGTCCTCTTTCAGATCCGCCATGAATGGGTCAGATATTCCATTCCTAAGTATGAAAGGCCACCGACTTTATGTGGTTCACTTTCCACATTTTACAGATTCAGGCGAGTAGGCCCAGAATTCTGTCATCAAGCCTTTTCCTGCCTTCTGCCTCTGAAAGCTCCAGTCTGAGCCTGCATCTGTATCCATGAACTTTGTCCTACTTCCTGCGCGGCTAACGGTGCCTGATCCAGCCTGTTGCCTGCCAAAAACTGTATTTCACCTTCAAGATTATCTGCTCCGCTCCTCATCCGATGCATTCCTGTCTAGTAGTTTAGGTAAACATTCCTCCAGCTACCGTGCAAAGAGCCAGGCCTCGCTGTCCTCATGCAAGTAATTCATAGCCCCTGTTACCATGGAATATTCCCACCCCCTCGCATCTCATGTAGACACTTAGACGCTTGTACACGCATTAACAGTCAGTATAGAATAGATTCTATCCTAGAGACCTTTCCTTTTGGATAACACAGTTCTTTAAACATAAGATATTAGATATGATTTGGGATTAGGTTGACATGACCCCCAGACTTCTGTCTCCACATGTAGAGCTAAATGTCAAGTCCCCTTCACCCTCTAGTTGCACGTCAATCACACGTCATGCGGCTGCGCGCGCATCTCTGCCAAATATTTCTGCTGACATTGCAGGATTCTTTTATGGATCCACCCACTTGTGACATCATGTATAATGACGTTTATTAAATTACGCCCATATGTCCGCCTTTATTAGTTACGTATGCACATTTTATCTGTATTATCAGCTGTTACGCCTCTTGCATCTGTTTCACTGTAATGCATTTCCTATAAAACTAATTATCTGTCAATAATGTATGCCCTTTCTTCCTGAACTTTCGTGGTGATGGAATAGAAGCCTGCAATTCGAATTGTATTCCTTTGTATAGGAATAAAGCCTTTTAGAACCTCTAATACCACGGATTCTGCCTCTTATATTTACTGAGTTATTCTTACTAGACTTTACCGCATAAAAAATAGTACCGGTAATGAAATATTTACCACAGACTGACGAGTCTTTGACCGGCACCTGCGCGCCTTGAAAGGTACTTTACCTATTTTTAATTGCAGGCAGTCTACACGGCACCCCTCTACACTTACCTACTCCCTGCTGACGAGAGGCAACTACCTCGAAACACGTGTCCAGGGATGGCTAATGCGACACATACTTACTCTTACACTTCGTAGCATAGGCGTACTCGCCGTCGCTACTACATCGCCCATAGTTTCATGGGGCAACTTGCTGGTATGACGAGCAGTGTGCGGCCATTTATATCTAATTCATTACGGCTCTCCTGAGCTACCGGACTGACGAGTCTTTGACCGGCACCTGCGCGCCTTGAAAGGTACTTTACCTATTTTTAATTGCAGGCAGTCTACACGGCACCCCTCTACACTTACCTACTCCCTGCTGACGAGAGGCAACTACCTCGAAACACGTGTCCAGGGATGGCGAATGCGACACATACTTACTCTTACACTTCATAGCATAGGCGTACTCGCCGTCGCTACTACATCGCCCATAGTTCCATGGGGCAACTTGCTGGTATGACGAGCAGTGTGCGGCCATTTATATCTAATTCATTACGGCTCTCCTGAGCTACCGGACTGACGAGTCTTTGACCGGCACCTGCGCGCCTTGAAAGGTACTTTACCTATTTTTAATTGCAGGCAGTCTACACGGCACCCACCTACACTTACCTACTCCCTGCTGACGAGAGGCAACTACCTCGAAACACGTGTCCAGGGATGGCTAATGCGACACATACTTACTCTTACACTTCGTAGCATAGGCGTACTCGCCGTCGCTACTACATCGCCCATAGTTCCATGGGGCAACTTGCTGGTATGACGAGCAGTGTGCGGCCATTTATATCTAATTCATTACGGCTCTCCTGAGCTACCGGACTGACGAGTCTTTGACCGGCACCTGCGCGCCTTGAAAGGTACTTTACCTATTTTTAATTGCAGGCAGTCTACACGGCACCCCTCTACACTTACCTACTCCCTGCTGACGAGAGGCAACTACCTCGAAACACGTGTCCAGGGATGGCTAATGCGACACATACTTACTCTTACACTTCGTAGCATAGGCGTACTCGCCGTCGCTACTACATCGCCCATAGTTCCATGGGGCAACTTGCTGGTATGACGAGCAGTGTGCGGCCATTTATATCTAATTCATTACGGCTCTCCTGAGCTACCGGACTGACGAGTCTTTGACCGGCACCTGCGCGCCTTGAAAGGTACTTTACCTATTTTTAATTGCAGGCAGTCTACACGGCACCCACCTACACTTACCTACTCCCTGCTGACGAGAGGCAACTACCTCGAAACACGTGTCCAGGGATGGCTAATGCGACACATACTTACTCTTACACTTCGTAGCATAGGCGTACTCGCCGTCGCTACTACATCGCCCATAGTTCCATGGGGCAACTTGCTGGTATGACGAGCAGTGTGCGGCCATTTATATCTAATTCATTACGGCTCTCCTGAGCTACCGGACTGACGAGTCTTTGACCGGCACCTGCGCGCCTTGAAAGGTACTTTACCTATTTTTAATTGCAGGCAGTCTACACGGCACCCCTCTACACTTACCTACTCCCTGCTGACGAGAGGCAACTACCTCGAAACACGTGTCCATGGATGGCTAATGCGACACATACTTACTCTTACACTTCGTAGCATAGGCGTACTCGCCGTCGCTACTACATCGCCCATAGTTCCATGGGGCAACTTGCTGGTATGACGAGCAGTGTGCGGCCATTTATATCTAATTCATTACGGCTCTCCTGAGCTACCGGACTGACGAGTCTTTGACCGGCACCTGCGCGCCTTGAAAGGTACTTTACCTATTTTTAATTGCAGGCAGTCTACACGGCACCCCTCTACACTTACCTACTCCCTGCTGACGAGAGGCAACTACCTCGAAACACGTGTCCAGGGATGGCTAATGCGACACATACTTACTCTTACACTTCGTAGCATAGGCGTACTCGCCGTCGCTACTACATCGCCCATAGTTCCATGGGGCAACTTGCTGGTATGACGAGCAGTGTGCGGCCATTTATATCTAATTTATATGTGAGCATGTGTTTGTGTGAAAGTGAGTGTGTGAAAGTCAGTGAAAAGGTGTATTTTTTGGCAAGAGAGACAATCATATTCAGAAATGTCATCACACTGTTCCAGAAAATAGCCAATAAATACGCATAAGGATTTTCTGAATATGACAGCAACTCATCAAGCCTCAATTAACAGGTAAAGGAGCTAAGCGGTTTCACATTAGAGTATTTCACGCAATTCTTCCAAAATACAGCAGAAAAAGCATCGACTTCCCGCGGTTTTCAAAAATCCTTTCATCCTGTAAAAAGTTGCGTAAGAATTCGGTTAGCCATATTTTGCAGACCGAGGGGACTTCTTTACAAGCCCCTTGTGAAACCTGTGCGTCACTTTTCCCTATATTAAAAGTGATGAACCAGCGGCACAAGAGGCTTCTAAATAAGCCCCCAAGACCCTTATTTACAACTGGCTTACTCTGCAGTTGCGTCACTTTTTGTGACGCTGCAGTGGCGTAAAAAAATGCGCCACACTGCTCCATATTTACAAAGTGATGCATCTAGGCAGATGAGTCACTTTGTAAACCCCTGAGCTACATTATACCTGCGTCAGGTATAATGTATTCAGGGAGGGCGTTCCGACACAGGAAAACCACGTAGAAGTGACAGATTATCACTGCGACCTTCTAGTGCATCACAGCATCAGATCCTTACGCCTGCTTCACAGCAGGCGCAAGGACTTACGCAGGGCCTTTTACATGCTGGAGTTGCGTCTGTTTTGTGACACACTCCAGCAATGTTTCATAACTGCGCCACCAGATACGTCAGGAATCCTGAGGTATCTGGTCAATATTTGCGACAGGGAACATCGTACTGTAAATACGGCGCATCCAAGGTGTCGCAAGGAGGGCGCAATGAAAAGTGTTCAAACGCTGTTTTCAACCAGCGATGCAACATTTTTCATAAATGAGGCCCCAGAGGTTTCATCTTTCCTTCTTCATGTAATTAAAATATGCCTTACATCGTCATAAAAAATGCCCTTGTGAGCTTCGTTATTGCCTGGATTATACATTCCTGATAAAATAGCCTAAGGCTTAGGCTTAGTTAAAGTCTCAATAATTTTGCCAGTGGGACGGATATTAGCTGCGACTTTTGTTCCTTCTTTGGACAAGCAGTGAACATGTGAATAATGTCGCTATCAGTGACTGGAGGAACTCCCTTTCATTTTTATTTCACAGAGGACCTAGGTGTAATATGTCGCAAATAATTTTATAATGTTCAATTTGTAGGCGTTCCACATACATCTAGAAGAATGGTTTGTGCAAGGTATCATTTCACTGATGCATTTCAAAACGTTTGTGAATGTCCCTAAAGGCTACTACTTTGCAGACATTCCCTAATTGTGCATTTTATTTACTTGTCCAATTCTCTAACAACCTGCTGTTTCGTGGTTCTATCCCTAGGAGCTCGCAGCCTCTCACCTATATTCAAATTCTGTTTACGTAACTTACGCTGAACAGTTTTGTAGTTCAGCCTTGAACCCCGCTGGCATATCTTGTAAAATACATTATGAGAATCAGGACATGAGGGGGGCTTGTGAGGCAGCGGAAAGAGAGTGGAGTGCGGATTGTTAGGGGTTCTTAAAACACAATTGCTTTTACACTAACCAGGTTTTAAGACAGAGACAAGAGAGTGGGTGTGTGTATGTGTGTTTTTGTCTGTGTGAACATGTAAAAATCCAGGGTGAAATCCGACATGCACCGCACCATACTCAACTGAAAGTCCCTGTACCCAACTATTTACTACAGAATATGTTTTTTAAAGGGGTGTGTACCACTGCACATACCCACCCTGAAGCTTCGCCCCTGATGGTTTGGGACATTAACATCTCCATGGCATATACCACACTGTTAAACGAGTCGCTACTTGCTGTCTGCCCTTGACATTGTACATGACAACAGGCTAGGAGTTCTTTGCGTGGACAAAGACTTTACATTTTCAGTAGATCCTGGATTAAGTGAAAACAAATATGTCTAATGCATCAATGATTTATTTCCCCATAAAAGGATCATTTTATAATCGCCAATTCAAAGTCAAAATTAATGTCCCCACATTGACTGTTTGAAGCTGCAGGCACCATTAAGGGGAAAACATGGCTGTCGCCAACTTTATGTTAGGCAGTAAATGGAGGATCATAGCTATTCGCTTCTATCGCAGGGCTCCACACTCAGGAGAATACTGCAGCATCTCTGCTGGGGCACAGCGGTTTTATGGGTACACTATGTCTGGTGGGGGTCTGACCACTCCCTTTGGTCAGGTGGATGGGGTAAAATGGCAGGCATTGCTTGTGGCGCTCAGAAAAGCACCACCATCTTTGAGCCCGCATAGCCACGCGCCACAACGCGGACTGCTTATATTGTGTTTATTTATTCAGTTTTAGTAGTGAGCACATTGCTAAAGGGTCTTAGAACACTTTACATAACGAGCATTGGCAATGTTGGTCTGACTTTAAAGGAATGTTGTATGGTAATGTGAAGCATTACAAGTAGATAGTGTGTGCATGAATATGTGTGTGTGTGTGTGTGTGTGTAAGCAAAGAACCGTACACTAACATTGGTGTTAGGTTAAAAGGTCAGATGCAGTGTCAAGCCTAACATAAAAATCAATGTAGGTTAGTGACTTCCAGAGAAAAACACCATAAATTATCTAGTTATCTAACAAACTTTAATAGAATTACAATGCCATGTGTGTGCCCTTGAAACGTCAAGTTTAAATTAACAAAATGATAACATCTGTGTGGAGGGCAAGCACTATTTTGTGTGGAAGGACTCCACTTCTGCCCAGTTAAAACAAGGACCCCTGCTCCCACAATGGAAGCGGAGCCAAATCCCCTTTCTCATTATTCTTACATAATTGTCTGGCGACAGCTGTGCTGTCAAGCCGGACCTAAAAAAGTGCTAAGTTAAATGAGAATTAATAGGTTACATGGAAACGGAACATATGACCAATGAGAAAGATGAAAACAATAAATAACATAAGAAAATAAGCTGGCCATCACGAAAGCAAGGTCAAAAACACACAACAGCAAAGACAATACAATATTCATGTAAAGGTGAAACCTAGGGTGGATAAATATTGCAGTGTGGCACGCTGGCTCTAGTCTAAAGAGATCTCCTGTAGCCACTGACTAGGACAGGTTGGAGGCAAAGGTGAAAGCATATGACCGGAGGATGTTGCATTGTAAAAACTGTGTGAAGATGAAATGACGCAAACAGTTGAGGTAGGCTAGGGTGGAATAAAGAAGTATGTCTTGGGGCAGCAGAAGTAGAAATAAGTGGACATGTGGCAAAGAGAAGGGACAACAGCAGGGCCCCCATTCAGCCAAATGCCAATGAATGAATATCTGTGAAATATGAGACTCATGGGCCCTTCTTCACTTTCTATAGGGGGCCCGCTTATTTTGTGTGACGCCGCTGAATAAAAGCACGGGGAATACCCTAGAGAGGAGTTTAAATGAACTGAGGGAGGACTCCAAGAACAAGGCAGCTTAGATGGAGCAGGTATATCTGGGCCTGAGTAAAAGAATCTTTGAAGGAGAAGAATTTTGAGTTCAGTCTTGAATGTGGACAGTGAGGTAGTGGTTCGTAAACCTGGGGTGCACAGAGTTCCAGATTCTTATAGCACTGCTTGAAAAAGACGGTGTCCTTGTGTGTTTTTTTAAAATGCTAGGGGTGTTAGAAGCAGTGTATCAGAGCTATGTGAGAGTCTGAGCCTGCAAGGTTAGCGTTGATGCCAGGTATTGGGGCGTGGGGGTGTGAAGGTCCTGAGGAGTGATGCACGCCGCTTTATATAAAGCTCTGAATGAAACTTGTATTACCTCTCATATTTTTGATGCAACTGTGTGGTGGCCCATATGGCCATGTGCAGTGCCCTTTCTACTCCAAACCCTTTCTACTTCAACGCATATTTTGTGCAGGGTCAAACACATTGTGACAATATTCCTACTAAATACACACAAGCCCTATTGAGGAACATGTATTAAAAGATTGACTTCTTAAGCATGGATGTTCAGTTACAAAAATGCCAGGGATATCAGTAGACACATCACACAACGTTTGCCCCAAATGACATCACAGGGATAAATAACCCTTTGTCTCCCCCTTCACTCAACAGATTCTAATTCCCTGATGAGGTTCTAGCACAAGGACAAGAAAGGCTGAGGTTAATTCAAGCTTTCCACGCAACCTTTGCCCCAAATGACATCACAGGGATAAATAACCCTTTGTCTCCCCCTTCACTCAACAGATTCTAATTCCCTGATGAGGTTCTAGCACAAGGACAAGAAAGGCTGAGGTTAATTCAAGCTTTCCACGCACTACTTTTCATGCTGTCCCAGTGGCGTAACAAAGGCCCCCGCACCCCTGCTGTGCGGGGTTGGGGCCCGAGCTCTGGTGGCCCCCTCTGGCACTGGCAGGTCCCTAGCCTGAGAGCTTCAGACTGGATCCGGAGCGTGGGGGGCTCCCTGCATGTACTTTGCATGGGTGGGGGCCCCTTATAGTTTTGCTACGCCACTGGTCCATGGAAGTAAAACCACAGAAAATAAACTTGGCTCCTGTAGCCCATAATACTATCATCCTGCCGTTGCCTTAATGATTCCTGAGACCAAGAGTAGCAGGGACCTCCAAATTGCATGGATAGCAGATGCTGTCTCGACTTGACGCTCAGAGAGACCTCAATCTTGATTCTGTGTTGGACATTACATCATTCAGGCCATTCACCTTCAGGAAGAGCCTAGAGACCTGGTTCTTCGACTGATCGAGCTGCAATCCACCCCCGTGCCTTGAGACCCTCACGGGTGAGTAGCGCGCTTTATGAACCCCTGATTGATTGATTGATTGATTGAGGTTATTAGAGCTGTGTTAAGCCAAGCTGTGGAAGGCCTTTATTTCCGGGTCATTGAAAGGGACTGAAATAAACTATAAGGTAATCAAAAAGGCCACCTAAAACTGAAAGACCTATGTTTGGAGAATTCCGTTCCTTTTAGAAACCGATCACAAATCCCAAGTCAACTGAAGCCTTCAAAGGGGTATTGGTAGAAACGCCAACCTCGCCTTTGGCAAAGTGGTTATTCAATACACAAAATATCAGATTCACGTGTGAAAGATTTCCGAAGGAGAGAAAGTCTGTGGTAGAAGTGTTAGTGAAAGTTCATTGTTACAACTGGGAAAGCAAGGGAATGACTATTAAAAGAAAGAAGTAAATTGATGGTGATAATACAAAAATGTGAGGGAAATAGTCAGCAAAGTATGGACTAACATGGTTACCACGTATCGTAGACAAACAGGCTTATGTCCAGGGTGCCTAGGAGGTTTGTCACCTAAAACTGAGTTGTCAGTGATCGAGGACCTACTGAATAGAGACACAAGACTAGTTCCATTTCAAATTGGTACATATTGCACACAAAGAACATTTGTGAATCTCTCTAGTTTTTCCGGTGCATACATGAGTAATTCATAAAGCCCAGGCTTTTTTCTTTCAATTCTGGGACCTGTAGTTCTGATTTTAAAGTGGGATAACCAGTACCTCAAATCCTAGAATGCAAAGCAACAAAAATGTAGACACATGGAACTGAGAGAGTTGAGAGCTCTGCATGTGGATCAGAGAATTATATTGATGGCCCGGAATCTTTTTCCTATGAAAGGCTAATATTATTTAGGGACTCCTGCGGTTCCATTCTGCCACTTTTACATTTTTGATATCTTCTGGGCTTTTTTTTGTTTGTTTTTTATCATTAAGGGCTTCTTGGGCAATGTCTTGTGCTAAGAAGATCCAGCTCTATGAGACACCATGTGACTCTGATCAGAGTCATCAACACTTGCATTCATGCTTGTCCAAAAATAAAGTCAAGATTCAAAGATAAGTTTTCACAACTTAAAAAAGCCAAGACAGAGGTAATTTGTTTTGGCCAAAAACCAGGACTGTACTGCAGAGTATGTCTCTGCCCCTTTCCTAGGTTCAGAGTTCATGCCAGCTCAAAAGGCTCATAAAATTAAAAACATGGGTGTTTGTTATTTCTGAATGAGAGATGCATTATTGACCGCAGGCAAAGCCACAAGGAAACTACTTCCAGGATAACGGAAGCTCTGAGTGCCAAGTGCAAGAGTAGAATCAGATTCTGGAACAAACAAACTATTTATAATATAGTAGAGCAGGATCAAGTAACATGAGAGATGATGCGCTACACCCGATACATCTTTGGGTATCAGTGAAAGTAGGTGGGCTGGATTTGGCAGAATGAAACCTACCATAGGAGAGACAGTACTGTAGTCGGTAAAAGACAATTACCAACATCACGAAAGAGAAGCAATCATCCTGAGCAAGGGGACAAAAAATCCCTATGTGAGTGGAAACCAGTCAATAACAGACTCATGACATGGTGTTGAAAGGTAAAAACATCAACACCAACATTATCTAGTGCTATACTCCAAGAAATGACACAGGAAACAGTCAAGAAATTATACTACCAACAGATGCAAGTTGAGCTTGAAGCTGTGCCAAACCACAACTTGAAAACTGTGATGGGGACTTGAATGCTAAAGTGGGAACACAAACTATGACAGAACCATGGGAAAGGAAAGTTATGGAACAATGACTGACAATGGAGAAAGAGTGGTGGAAGTTTGCACCACAAATGATCTGGTCATAGGGGAGACTCTACTCCCAGTGTAATATTCACAAACTAACTTGGTGCTCACCCAGTGGCAGAGACAGAAACCAGATGGACCAGCTGATGATAAGTGGTACCTGGAGACACTCGCTGTAAAATGGCAGAGTGAGGAATGAAGTGAACCTGGCAGCGATCGCTATCTTGTGACTGCCCTTATGAAGCTGCAGCTCAGAAAAACAGAATGTGAAACATCAGGATGACAGCACTTCGAAGTGGGCAAAACTATAGGATCCCATGACCATGAAGGCGTTGGTGTTACAAATTTAAAAAAACAGGTTTCAATTCCAGACATGGTAGATCAGTCTGAGCCAGTTGCAGATACAGTCAACAAGAAATGGAAACAGGTCTCTTCACTATATTCAAAGAGCGGTGAACCATGCCTGGGACCCAAGTCGAAGAAAAAGAAAGAATGTATCTAGATGAGACACATGGCAAACTATAAAAAAAAAAACAGGAGGGAAGCAAAAAAGAAACTCATGGAGGACAAATATAAGAGGCTGTAGGAGAAGTGAAAGCAACAGTACATAGAAGCAAATAGAGCAGTCCAAAGAATGATAAGAGCAGATAAGCGGGCGTTGACAGATAAGTTTGCCAGCCAAACAGAAGAGGCAGCCAATAGAAGAGAACAGAGGAAAGTTATTAAGATAATGAGGATAGGATGTGATGATTCATGTGCAAAATACAGCTACCATATCATGGATTAGAAAAGCAGACTACTGACAACAGAGAAAGAGGAGGAAGCACGCTGGGCCGAGCACTTCAAGATGTCTTGGTCAGACCAGTACCAACAAGTGAAATGGACATCCGTGAAGCAGAGACAAACTTGAATGTAAACCCCCCCCCCACCCCCCCCCCCCCTCCACCAACCACAGAAAGAAAACGTTGTCACTGCCATTCGATCTTTCCAGAATGGGAAAGTTTCAGGCTAAGACAACAAGAATGCAGAAATGTTCAAGTCACCCTGAAATACCAGCCAAGATTCTGGGAGCGAATGAAAGTACAAGATGACTGGACCAAGACATCATAGTCAAGATTCTAAAGAAAGAACATTAGCCTGCTGTGACAAATGGAGTGAAATCATCCTACTTTCAATGCCAAGTAAAATCCAGGAAAAATCCTTATACAGCGCATTTCTAATGTTGTGGACAAGAAAAACAGGCTGGGTTCTGCAAGGGGAGAGGGTGTGTTGATCAGATTCTTTCTCTATGCAACATCATAAACCAGTGCACGGAGTGGGAGAGACAAATTTATATCCCCTCCATTTATTTTGAGAAAGCCTTTGACCATATCTACTGTGTCAGCCTTTGGCGTGTACTAACAGGCTATGGCATACTGAAGCAGATAGTTCTCTCCTCAAGAGGTTCTAAGCCAAATTTACCTGCAATTTGGGTGATTGGAGGTAAAGACTGGTATGAGACAGTTTCTCTTCAACGTAGTCATCGACTGGGTGATGCGACGCAAAACAGAAGACAAAGCCAGAGGCATCAAATGGACCTTATTCTCTACACTGCAGAATGATGACTATGCAGCTGACCTACCCCTGCTCTCTCTCACACAACAGCATATGCAGAAGAAGACCTCTTGCCTCATCGTTTATGCACAGCAAATTGGCCAGAAGATCAATACGAAGAAACCAGAAGTCATGCCACTAAACATCCCAAATCCTCCACCAATCAATGTGGAGGAAGAGGACCTAGCCATGACCGAAGGGTTCACCTTCCTAGGTAGTACTATCAGACTTTATGGAGGAGCAGGCAGTGAAATCAAGAGCAGACTGAACAAAGCCAGGAATACATTTAGGATGTGCAACAATGGAGTACTATCAGATACTAACAAGGTAGTGCTATTAAACATGATGGAGAAGCAAGCAGTGACATCAAGAGCAGACTGAACAAGGCCCAGAATGCCTGCAGGATGCTCAACAATGTGTGGAGGTCATCTTGGGACAGCCCAAATACCAAGCTGAGGTTTTACCAGAGTTGCAGTCTGTCCACACTCTTGTATGGATCATAATGCTTGCAGATGATAAAAAGGAACATCTTGACCCTGCTCCAATAGGAACAGTCCAGCCTAAATTGCCGGGCCAGGTCCACCCCGAACCATAACACAAGCAACCCAAGACCAGTTTTGCCCTGATTGGGGTTCATCAGTCAGGTGTAGCTTGGTTCTAGTGGCCTTTTTATTTTTAGAAAAGGAGAGCTATGGTAAGATTAAAAACTCTGAAGACCAGTTGAACTTCTTTTGTTCTGTGGAGCCTCTCCTTTGGTCTGCATGCTTAATGCTCTACTATCTCACACGGTCAAGTGGGTTTCTTCTGGACCATCTAATCCTACCCTACTATTTCAGGACAATGCCTTAATCTGTAATAAAGTTATTACACTTGATCGATTGCGCACGACCTTGTCTGTCGAAATGTCATACTACCATACATGTGTACAGTCTTTTACCTTGCATATCATTGACTGATGATATGCTTATGTGTTATTTTCTAAAACTGAAAAATAAAGGTTTAAAAAAAAAAAGTTATTACTCTTACTACACTCAATAATCTATGTGTCATATAAAGTGAGTCCCCCTGAGATTTTGTGATTCACGTGTTTCAAGCGATGAACCCCCATATTTAGAGATAACAGCCCTTTTGGGATATGGATGAGCTAAGTACCCACATTTTTTAAATTTCTGATGTGCCTTCAGGTGTCCCATCCATTCCCTCTGACCCAAATTATGGAGCTTCTAATCTTGCCATAGCGCCCCCTTTTCTAAAAGTAAAAGTTCAATTCTTGTGGGCATCTATAGAATATTTTAATATTATTTCACTACACACAATTCCCACTATAATCAATGACGCATCAGAACCTATCACAGACAGTAAAAAGACCTCAATCAAAAAGCCCCTAGTGAGGGGCCCAATAGGCATTGCACAGCCCATCCTGCAAGGGACAGAATCCTTTGATGATGCATGCCACCTTGGTGATTGATGATGATTGTTCCTGAATAAACAGATTCCTTATGGCTCTGTTGGGTCCACAAAAAGGTACTACATACATTTTAAATACTGAATCTGGGTAGTCTCTGCGTTTCCAGAACGTTGCATTCCTTTGTTTCAGGTTCGGAAAACTCACACTTTGTTATGCCCATATTATGAATGCCCCAGCTTGGAGACTACCCCAGTCCTATCTGCTGTGAGAAGCATCGCTTTACACAAAGCTGTGTCTGGCGAGCAGCCTAAGAAGGACACCTGAAAGAGAACCACTCCAAACGGTTGAGAAGTTTGAGACAGTAGATGCACATTCCCTGTCTAGAAAATGAATCTAAAAGTAGGATACAAACTGCCCCAGTTCCAGTTCTAAGTTTTTCATGACCAAGGGAAGAAGTGCTCTGCAGAGTACTCAAGGACTGATGTGTGACCAGAGCTGGAGTCTGCCTTTGAGCCAGTCTCTTAGAGGTTAGGGGACATTACCTTAAGTCTGCACCGTCTGCCAGAAGAGCCGAGGGTCTGCCTAGTGTCTAGAAGATTGACTGCTGAGAGAGAAAAGGAGTCTGCTTAGCCTTGCAGTAAGACAGACTATCCACGTGGAGAAGCCCTGCATTATCCAGGTGTGAGGAACACCATGAGAAAGTGGTCTTCCTCAGAGAGTGAAGGCCAGAGCAACCCATTAAGGGGTGTAATGCAGGCACCTGCAGCCTCTGTGGCACAGAGGGCCACAACGCTTCCCCATTCAGATCAAAGCCAATGAACATCTGTGAGATATGGAAGACTCAAGGGTTCTCTCCAAGTTCTTCATGGGGGCCCCCATCATTTTGTTTTATGCCATTGGTTGCATTGGGCCTCCCAGTCTCTCATTGGGATTACCATTGAGAAATGCACCAGCCCGCACTAGGCTACAACAGCCTTGCTGCATGATCCATGCACTAGCCTGAGCTAGGCTGCACTGGCCTTATCACGTGCTCCGACTGCACCAGCCCAGAAGTGGGTTGGGACTGCTGAGGTCCCCAGAATCACTGGTCCAAGGTTCTCTGAGCAGCAGCCATCTGTTTCCTGAATAGGCCACACACCAAAGATGTGGGCTGCATTCAGCCTCACCTGCAGGAACAGAATGCAAATACCATTGGCCTCCACCTGTAGTCAGGACCAAGCCTCTGCAATGTGCAGTTAATATGCCACCAGCACCTACAGACTCAATTTAAGCGTACTGTATAATTATATCAGTCTGAAAGAATTGAGAACTTGATTAGTTATGGATAGATTGCAATGCATGTTCACAGAGTGACACTACCCCATACACCAGTGAACAATAACCGGCTAAGAAGTCAAAAGTTCCTGGTCGACAAGAAATTACTAGAGGTTTGCCAGGAAGCGTTCCAGAATGGGCGATAACCTGACACTATGCGAGAGGCCCTCAAAGTTATGGTGACGAAGCCTGTTAAGGACCCTGAGGAGGCGGCATACCGTCGACTGCTCTCACTTTTGAACGTGAATGTTAAAATATTAAGTGCCACAATGGTAGCACAACTATTCCCACACATGCTATCACTGATACATTTGGATCAGTGCAGCTTTAGTTAGTGGAGAAGCACCATGTACAACCTGCGTAGGCTTTCCGATATCTTTCACGCACCACATGTGAGGGAGGGACTTTGTGTGCTGGCGCTACTCGATATCGAACCAGTGTTTGATTCCATTGTATGGGAGTACCTCTGGCAGGGGATGGAGAAGGTGAGACTGGGCCCCTGATATATATAGCATGAGTAAAACTGTTGTACAACAATCCGGGTGCCAAGGTGCGAATGGGAAATGTGGTGTCTGAGCGGTTCCAGGTATACTGGAGCACCCGACAGGATTGTCACCTGTCACGTTTGCTGTTCGCCCTGGCCATGCAGCCTGTTGCGATGCTGCGGCGCTAGGAGCTGGAGCCCTAGGGGATCGAAGTAGGGGAGGCCATCCATGTGGTCTCCTTATATGTAGACGATGCCCTGATTTACCTACATAGCCAAGAGGAATTGGTCCCGGTGCTTCTGTATGTGATGCCGTTATGTTTTGGTGAACACTCACAAATCCCAACTCTTACCAATGGGGTCCCTGGCTGGGCTGCTGTCTCAGAGATTCCCGATGGTGGGACTCCCATGGGAGCCGGAGGGTATACTGTACTTAGGGGTCAGACAAAACAAAAATTGATTGACCTCAATATGGGCAGAGTGCTGGAAGGTCTGAAGGCATTGACTCGTTTTTTGGAGTGACCTCCCTTTATCGCTGATGGGCAATGTGTCAATTGTGAAAATGGTGATGCTCCCAAGATGTCTTTATACCCTGCAGGGAACAATGTACAAGATACTGCGGAAATACTTTATTGAGTTAGATGGTCTAATCACAGACCTGTTGTGGGCCAATAAAACGTATTGGATTGGCCATGCTCAAACAGACTTGGGAAAGGGGGGGGGGGAATTGAACTCCCCAATATAGAATTATATTACATTGAGGCTCACCTACAACATGCAGTTCATTGGCTGGATCAAGGGACACCTGGGAGAAGAATCTCCTGAAAGGTTCCTATGAGGGACTAACACTTCCGGAGCTGCTTACAAATGGTGCTAGGGTACTGTCAGAGACGCCCTTTCTGATACCCTAGGTATGTCTATTGTGGGAAGAAGCAGTTACAGGGGTGCTGTGTCATGTGCCATATGCACAGAACATGTCACTGTGGGCACTGAAACCCTTTGCACAGATAGAGGAGATGATGTCTGTGCAGAGATGGAGAGACGGAGGTTGTGAACTCCTGGGAGATTTATACTTGGGTGGCCGATCTATAACACATGAGGATGCAATAAAATTTAGATTTTTCACAGCCTGCTGGGCAGAAAATCTGGATTTTATTAAGGACACGGAGGCTAAGATTACGCAAATCTCCTTTATTGCGCAGCTCACAGCAGCAACAATGAAGAGATCTAGAACTTCAAAACATTCCAACAGGATATATAGTCCATGACAACGCAGGCATCTCCCTTCTTTGTGCAGCGAACAAGATAGCTTCGAACAATCAAACTTTGTAATCGCCTTGAAATAACTTAATGAAGACAACCGGAAATTCTCTTGAACATTCTAATCTGAAAAGACAAAAGAACAAATAAATTAAATTCCCAGGGAGGGAACAGTAGAGGAGGGATAATCTTAGCCTCCGTGTCCTTAATAAAATCCAGATTTTCTGCCCAGCAGGCTGTGAACAATCTTTTTTTTATTGCATGACACGGAGGCCAATATTATGCAAGTTTAAAGTGTGTTCAAGACATTATCAATAACATTTGAAACAGGTTTAAAGTAACATTTTTTGAAAATGGACTCATTTGACCAGTCCGCAGCTTTAAGGATATCTTGAAGGCTACCACCCAGCATAAAGGCTTTTGAAGCTGAAGCTCCTCTAAGAGAGTGGGCCCCAAAAAAAGAGATGTTAATCCCTGCTTCTTTCATAACATCCTTAACCCATCTAGCTAAAGTGGGGGAGGAGACTGCTTTATGAGGAAACCTGTGGGATATTAATAATTGATCGGTATTGCCTCTTAAGCTTGATGTTCTTTTTTCATATTCTAACAAACACTTAACCACACACAAGGATTCATTCTCAGGAAAAAAGGGATAGAATACAGAAGATGACATAGTCTTAGTTCGTCTTTTAAGGAAAAAACAAACTCCCTCAGGTTGGAAAGCCCTGGAAGAGATATCTAATGCTTTAACATCAGACGTACGCCTGAATGAAACAAGGCACAGTAAGACGGTTAGTTTATAGGATAGTTTTTTAAGTGAGAGAGTTGAGTTTTCACCCCAATCAATGATTAATCTAAGGACGACCCTTACGTCCCATAAACTAGAATATTTGGGCAAAGGTGGGTTTAAAACCCGCATACTTCTCATAATTTTTTTAGTTAATAAATTTTGACCTACTGAGATACCATCTATTAAGCAGTGGCCAGCTGCGATGGCCGATCTATAGACGTTAACGGTTCGATAGGCCAGACCCGACGTGAAGATTTCAGCCAAGAAATTGAGAACTTGGACTACATCAGTTGAAACGGGATCGTAATTCCGTCGAAGGCACCAACAAACCCATTTACGCCAAGCCAATCTATAAGCCTTCCTTGTTCCAGGTGCCCAGGATTCAGACATGAGTCTGAAAGCGCTCTCCGAAAGTCCCGGGAGCTGCCATTGTCTCCTGAAATCCTCCATGCCATCAGTGACATGAGTCCTTGAAGAACAAGGGGGTGACTGATGCAATAAAATCCTTGGCACTGGGTGCAGGGCAGTATCTGTAGTATGCTAAGGTATCGGCAACTGCGCGAGAGACATGGCTATGCTTCCCTGTGGAACCAGTACACTCACAAACACTGATGGCGCTGTTTGAGCTCTCTAGTGCCCGCAAATTGAGCTCACACTTATTTATTTAAAGGTTTTATATAGCGCTGGCTAGACTCAAGGGTATCAGAGCGCTTTACGAGATTTGGTAATAACAGAGTTACAGTTGATTTTAGAACATTGAGGTAATGTGGCAGGGCAGTTTGATAGATTTGTGAAAGGTAAAGTAAGCTAGGAAGAACTAAGAAAAGTAACATTGAAGCAGGAAGAACTGGAGGACAGCAGAGAATGTAAAGTAAGTGAGAAGGAGGACAGGCTAAAGAGTGAGGGACAATTGTGGTGAGTGAGGAGTAAGGGGAAAGCAGGTGGCAGAGGGTGGGTGAAATCCTGAAAAATAAAAAAGGGGGGTCGGGGGGTCGGGAAGAGAGAATAGAGTGGGAAAGGGAACCAATAGTGACAATGTAAGGAGGAAGAAATTAGTAATCAGTGAACTATATATTAGGAACCCCAATATTTATTGAGAAGGAGCATCTTGAGGTATTTTTTGAAGCAGGGGTAGGAGGGGTTGCAACGTAGATCTTTGGGAAGGGCATTCCAGACGGTAGGCGTGTTTCCAGAGAAAGAGCGAGACTGTTGATTTCTTTTTTAACAAAGGAGGGGCAAGTACAAGTGTGTTAGTGCTCCTCATTGTTCTAGTGCAGCCCGCTTTGTGGAGTCTGTCAGAGAGGTAGGAAGGGGTATTTTGGTGGTGGGCTTTGTGTGTGATGCATGCGGTCTTGTAGGTAGATCTGCCTTCGATCGGAAGCAATTTAAGGTTTTTGAGAACGGGGGAGATGTGATCAAAGCATTTGCAGTCAGTAATAAGCCTGGCAGCAAGGTTAAGAACAGATTTTATAGGGGCTAGATGGATTTTGGGAGTTCCAGCAAGATTGGCGTAACCGTAATCAATCCTGGACAAGACCAATGATTGTACAACTGATTTAAAGTCATCTGCAGGGATAAAGGGTTTAATTTTTCTAAGATGGTGCAGTGTGAAGAGAGCACCTTTGGCCGAGTTTTTTATGTGGGGAGTAAGACTGAGGCTCTGATCGACGCTGATGCCGAGGGACTTGACCGAGTTAGAGATGGTGAGAGAGCAGTTGAGAGCTTTGATGTCGGAGATCCAGTGTTGAATAGGGAGGGGGTTGTTTTTAGGAGTGAATAGAATTTTTCTATTCACTCCTGATAGCAGTTTTTTTAGGGTTTAGTTTGAGGTGGTTGTAATGGAACCACAATTGAATTTTAGGCAACGTGTCATTAAGATGTAAGACGTCGTCATGGGATTTGATCCTGTAGTAAAGTTGTGTGTCATCTGCATAGAGGTGGTAACTAATTCCCACTTGTTTAAGTATAAGGGTGAGGGGTTCCATGAAGAGGTTGAATAGAGTAGGAGAGAGAATAGAGCCCTGGGGGATTCCTAAGGTGACTGGCTGAGGTTTAGAAAGGCAATCACAGACTTTAATTTGTTGGGTTCTATGTTGGAAATAGGAGGTGAACCACTTGAGCACGGCACTTTCCAAGCCAAAACGGTCTTTGAGAATATTGAGTAAAGCTACGTGGTTAACAATATCAAAGGCAGCAGAGAGGTCTAGAAGAATGAGAAGGGAAGATTCACCCTTCTCTAGTGAGCAATGGATGTCATCGATAATGTTGAGCATTGCAGTTTCGGTGCTACAGCCCTTTCTAAAGCCTGATTGTAAAGCATCCAAGAGATTGAATGGGTCAATGTGTTTGTCCAATTGAAGCAGGGCACATTTTTCCAGGGCCGTCGATAAGAAAGGAAGGTTGGAGATAGGGCATAGGTTGTTTAAGTCATTAGGGTCGGCCATGACATTTTTGATGGTGGGGGTAATTTGGCCTAGTTGGAGGGACGCAGGGACACAACCATTGGCAAGGGAGGAGTTGATAATAGTGGTCCAGTAAGGGGCGATGGTGTGTTTTAGTTCCTGTACAAGATAGGCTGGGTGGGGATCTTTGGTATGTGAGGATGGTTTAAGCTTGGTGATGATGTTTAGGACATCTCGTTCTGAAACTGGGCAAAAGTTGTTCCAGGAAGCCTTGTTTTTTAGTTGGGGGACGGTGTGGTAAGGTTCTGAGGGGGTGACAGCGGGGGGGGGGGTTGGGCGGAATCAGGGGGAGTAGTGGTAGAGGATGGAGACACGGAGAGGAGGTTATGGAGGGGAGGTGGGTTATCTAGAGGGGGGGGGTAAACACACAGGTTTGATAAGTCTTAGTGATTTTATCAGAAAAGAAGCTAGCATTTTCTTCACATCTCTCGACCGTAGCCAGTAGTTTAGGTGGGGCTGAGGAGGTTTGGATTTTGACGATGTTAAATAGTTCCCTGGGTCGGTTTCTTGCCCGGTCAAGTTGTGAATGGAGGATAGTGGCTTTCTCATTAAAGATATGTTTTTTGTAATTAGCTCTTGCAGTTCTGAGGAGGACAAGATTCGAGGGGGAAGGCTGTTGTCTCCAAGTGCGTTCAGTCTGCCTGAGAGCACGGCTCTCATTATTAAGGTCGGTATTGAACCAGGATCTGGAGGGTTTATTTTTTTGTAGTTTTAATTTAGCTGGGGCAATTTGGTCAAGGACTTCACTGATAGAATTGTTGTAATGTTCTATAAGACCGGTGAGACTTTGAGAGAGAGGAGTAAGCCGTAGACGATCTTTTATTTTAGTCTCTAGCTCGCCAGGAGGAATAGTGTGAAGATTTCTGGTTAACTTCTTTTGTTTGATTAAGTTGGAGGGAGGGATGGGCACAGAGCTATTGATCGTGAAGAGGATGAGGTGGTGGTCAGACCAATCAATGGGGATAATGTGGGAAAGAGAAGCCAGATCCTTGCTAGTGATAATAGCGTCAAGGGTGGCTCCTTTGGAGTGTGTTGGAGAATTACAGAGTTGTTTATAGTCATTGATGTCAAGTAAGTCATTGATGAGAGTAACCGAGGAGTCATCATTTTTGTTAAAGTGGAGGTTAAAGTCTCCGAGGAAGAGGTTTCTAGATTTGGAAATAGATGACTGTGTAAGAAGATCGGACAACTCTTCAGCAAAGGAAAGAGGGTCGCCAGTGGGGTGTTAGATATTATGTAGGCAGATAGAGGGAGAACCATGGACTGTAAGCTCAGCACCAAGGTATTCAAAAGTGGTAGGGTCCGGGTGGTTTACAGGAGAGAGTTGAAGTTCTGCTTTATAAATTATAGCGAGGCCCCCTCCAACTTTGTCAGGTCTATCTTTTCTGAGGATGGAATAACCAGGGGGAGAGAGTAAGTCAAGAATTGATGTGGAGTGGGAATTGAGCCAGGTTTCTGTCAAGAAGGCGATGTCAATGTTTTCACTGAGGATGGTTTCAGCGATTTCTGTAGCATGACATGAGGCCGATCGGCAATTGACCAGCCTGCAATTAAGGGGTTTAGGGTTGTTTAGTTTTGTGGAGGAACAGGAGTGGATATTGGTGAGTTGCTGAGGGGGTCTAGGCGAGACTGGGGAGGACGGAATCCTACTAGTTCCCAGTATCACTGAGATAGATGAATGAGGTGGGGGCAAATTCGTATTCAAGGTGGTGGTGCAGGGGTAGACTTTATTGGGGTCAGGGAGGACGTTGAAGGGAGGATGGGTCGGGGAGAAGGGCGGTCCAACAGAACTATTATTGCCTGGAGGTCTAGCTGGAGAGTTGTCATTAGGGGAAATATTCCCTTGGTTAAAGAGTGCAGGGTATATTTGTATGGTGTCTAAGGGATAAGTGCAATAGGATTCCTAGTGGAGAGGGAGTTGACTTAATTTCTGAAAGAAGAGAGTTCTATCACTAGGGTTGAGAGGTGGAGTTCAATATTTAGGAGTGTTTGGGTAAGAAGTAATATAGGGAAGGGAGCTAGGAGATCGGGTGGAAGGGGGGAGTGGTCTATGTTAGTCGGGGTTGATGGTCTAGGGTGTGAAAGAGGTGGGAAACCGGGCGGAGGGAAGAGAGGGGTGTTAAGGTTACAGGGTGAAGGAGGAGTTGAAGGGTGAGAGAATGCATTTCCAGGAGTCAACTTGGAGTCATGAGAGGAAAAAAGGGCCTGGGAGGAGAGGTGGGTGCTGCAAGAAAGATAATGGGGTGGATGGTTGCCAGGAGAAGAAATGTGAGAAATTAGTAGAGCCATTGTGGGATCAAGGGGAGGTGTTACATGAGGCGAGGGAAGGGTTTGCGTGGCTGAGGGTGTAGTAGTCAGGTTACTAAAAGGGAAGGATATTGGGGTTATTCAAGGAGCAGTTGGGGGTTCAGGGGATAAGGGTACCAGAGAGGGTGGATTTCGGAGGTAGGGGGTGTTGTAGGAAAAACAGGAGGGGGGGTGCTGATGATGTTGTGGGGGAGTACATCTGCGAATCAGGGGTTTCATTTGAGGTTGGCGAAACAGGGAAAGGCAGGGAAGGGGTCAGTGTGAGTGGGGACATGAAGGTATCTTGCGATGGGGAGGCTGGGCGGCTGATGGTAAGTGAAGGAAGTAGGTTTTGGGATAAGGAGCTAAAGTGGTGTTCAAAAATGGAGAGGTGGTGTTCGGAGGCTTGAATAAGGTGTTTTCCAGATTTTAATATAGAGATGTCGATTTCACCAGGAAATGTAGAGGAAGGAGTAGGGGAAAGTTTCAGACCATAGGGAATTTTGCAGGACTTCGTGACAGGAAGGAGTTGGAGAAAGATGCTTTTCCATTTGGAAGGGCATTTAGTGAAGAAGATGTAGTTTGTTTTTATGATGGAGGTTAGGCTATGGTAGTTGTCAACGAATAAGGTTTCTTGGTGGCAAATAAGAAGTTTGTGTTTAAAGTTTTTCTTGCCATTTTTGGAAAGGTTAGAAGGGTAGAGGATGGACCAAGAGTTAGGGCCATGCCTAGTGATGGGTGAGTCCAGTGTCAAGAGAGTATTGTTGAGAGGAGGCATGATAAATCTGCTATAGTGGTCAGGGGGAGAGGGCAGATGAGCGGGAGGTCGATTGAGATGGGGCAGACGTGTGTGAGGGGAAATAGGGGAACGGGGGGAGGGGGTAGGGGAATATCAGTGAAATGTAAATATCTCCACGTGATAAAGAGGGCAGAGTAATGTGGTGGTGAGAGAGAGTGAGGCGTTTGGGAGGGGGGGAAGGTGGGAGAGGGGGGAGGTTCCAGGGGAAAAGGCAGTAGACTGGGTCGATCTTAAGAAAAAGGGGAGAGTGGAAGATAGGGAGAAAGGGGGGAGGGGAGAGCGAGACTGAAGGGGATAATAAAGATAGTGAAGTCAGTGGAACATCAGGAGTTGACAAATCAATGAGGAACAAGAAGAAGGGAGTATAAGTGCTGTTGAACGTCTTAATAAAAATAGAATACAAATTTAAAGTTTCACATTACAACAAAAAGATAAAGTGAGGTATATCAATATGAATGTAAGTAGAATAAAGATAAATAATACAATTAACACCAAATAAAAGGTCAAATGAGGTAGGCTGCTATGAATGCACCTAGAGCAGTGATTAATAACAATAAGCACCATTCACAGTAAGTTACAAACATGATAGATAGTCCAAAAATAAAATAAAGTGGCGGAATGAGGTAAGTCAAGGAAACAATAAAAATTAGCAGAAAGTATGCTTCGGAGTAGGTTGCATAATAGATTTATGGTGGACAATAGTGGGAGGTGGGCTGGTTTATGGCAGCACTTCAGGTATAGTTAGGGGTAAGATTAAATAACAGACTCATGGGTGGTGGGACAGGTAATTAACATGGAGGAGGGCAGAGTGTATATCTATTGGGGGATAGGGATGGAAAGAATATAGACTAAAAAATAAACAAGGTGGTGGGTATATTTAGATCTTCAGGGTCATTCCTTTTCGAGACTGATTCCATTTCAAGTTGGCCACCGTAGAACTGAAGTGGGGAGAGTCCTTTTTTTCTCCCCCCATTAGTTTGAGCATCAGGAGGGAAGAAGGACAAAATGGCAACTAATTCTTAGCCGGCCAGTCCAAATGGCGCCCAAGTTTCCTGACCACAGGCCAGATTATGTGTCTCTGGTAACAAAATAAAGGCTATCAGGCAGTCACCAAAAGGGGTCTGTCGCCTCCAACACAGCCCAAAATCTGTGACTATGACCATGCCCATCTCATGTTCATCTCATGTTCATGCAAAAGTCTAGTTTGTGGTAGGAGGACAGCTAAAAATACATCTTGAGCCCAGCAGACTCCGGTCAAAATAGTCGTCACAACATCGAGGGGGCTCCCATGCATGCCAATCCACTGCAGATGGAGAGCTTCCCTGGGACGATTGGGACGGTCAGGAGACCGCAGTGCGAGCGCGCATGCCAGAGAAAGCAGCCACAGTCAGACAAAAGCGATGTCAACAGCGAGCATGGACAGAGATAGAGTCGGGAGGCAGGATCACTCCAGGGGGACTCGCCCATGTCCCATCAAGCCGAAGGGGCCAAATCCAGGCCGACGGGCCGGGAAAGCCAACCGATTGCGCAGCGGGGAGGACCCAGACTCACTGGATGCAAGACATGCTCGTCTTCAACGTCGAGAGGCCGGACCACTCCAGGGGGCCCGCCCACGTCTCCCACAGGCAGATGAGGCCAGGTCCAGGCCCGTACAGCGGGGAAAGAGCAAGCCCATCGGAACCATTGGATGAAGCCGAGCCGTAGCACCGCTCCGTGGAGGCTCGATTCTCGTCGTCACCCTGTCAGAAGAATTCGATCGTAGCCACGGACCATCAGGACTGTTAGCACTGCGAGCAGGTTCCAGTGCACTTTGGCGCCACCCAGCCGGGGGGGGGGGCAAACCTGGCCCACAGGCCGGAGAAGCCCGACACTGGACCAGCGAGCAGGTCCTGGACTTCAATGGCGTCAGCCGTCCGGAAGGGCCCAAACCCACCTCACAGGCCGGAGGGGACTGTGCCCTGCCCTACGGAAGGACTTGCCCAAGATACTACCTAAAGCATATAGGAAATGGGCTGAGGCACTGGGCGAGACCCTGTCCACCCAGGAATGTCCATATGGGGGTGTGGACAGTGAGTTCTAACACGCGTTTCAAACTAATACAATACAACTACACACACCAGGTATATCTCTCGCCCAAGACTTTGTACAGTATTTACAACTCTCGGTCGGCCCAGCATGCTAGATACAGTGCCCTGGCTGCGGACTTTACGCGTGTAGTGTGGCAGTGCTCTGTGACAGGGCCCTACTGGAAAGAAGAACTAGACAGCCTGAACAGAGCTACGGGATGGGAGGTGTCGCTTGCCCCTCGTGAGGGGCTGTTGGAGCTATTTCCAGAAGGATGCTGTCAAGAGAGAGAACTACTCATAGTAGATCATTTTGGGTAACTGTCCAGTTTATCTCTGACAAGATGGAAGGCTATCTTCAAGAAAATGGCAGTTGACTCCTGTCCTCTTCTCTGAAAAGCCCCTTCTTTTCTGACCGATTGGTACAGCACACCTACCGCTTAGTCACGGTCTCTAGTCATTCAGAGCCAGTGTAGCATACAGGCACTGGCGATAGCGTTCTCACTGGCCAACTCATATGGCCTGAAGAGGGAACCAGACTGCCTTAAAATGGCTTCAAAAAGTGCCCGTTGCTATTGGAAAGGGACCATGTCCCTGGAGGTTATTAGGAAGATGCAAATGGACTAATATGAAGCATATTGTGATTACGCAAGGTATTTGAATACACCTCGAAAAAACACCCATAGACGAACGAGGCCTGGGGAAAAACAGGTTGGCTAACATTGGAACTCACATTGTCTAAGTCACAGAATCAAGAAACAGATGTATAAAGGTCAGTAAAAGAAAAGCATATGCAAATTAAGGAGACTCAAGAAATTGTTCTTTAAGATTTTAACAGAAGACCGCTGGATAATTGCTCTAAATTACAATCGTTGTTGCTATGGGAAAGGGAAAACCTGAACAGCAAAATGTCATTTTACCCTAGGTTCTGAAAGCATTATTGTATTCAGTCAGCGCCTGCCGTCTGAGTCAGATTGGAGAAGCCTCACTGGATGTTATAGTAATAGTGCATAACTCCACATAACACTACAGGTCAGATCTCTTTCAGATGCTGATCGGAGGGCATGTGGTCTCTAATGTGAATGCTGCTACAAGCAAAGGATACGTAAAGGTTGATCATGCGCAAGACAAGCACTAAAGTTTGCCAGGCCCAGGTTATGATGTCAAAAGACTGCGGTTTCAATTAGAAGGCATCAAAGAGTGAGAACCCTAAGGAAGATAAACACTCTTTTTCTCTAAATTTAAGGATCGAAGGAAGAACGTTAAAATGAATAAGGACAAACATTTGTTGGATGATGGAATCCAATGGAGCATCAGTGGGTTGTGCAGGTGGCTCTATTCTCCAACAGTGTGTGGAGGAGAGAAAGTAGATGGCTGTTGGATCAATGTAGGCGTGAAGGACAAGAGGAAATAGGTTGATGCGCAAGTACATCAGTTCCGAGTCAAGAAAGCACTATGGATGGCAACTTTTGTAGACTTTGGGATCTTCTACATCTTAGAACCACTGTAACAGATCCAAGAAAATGCCATTGCTTGAGATGGACTCAAGACCAAAGTTCAGAGCAAGGGACAAAACCTTGGTTGACTATGTATTATATGCCTCTTGCATTTTAGCACAACTACAAGCTTGGATCTCAGAAAAAAAAGATCATGCCAAAATTTCAAACTGGATTCAGGCAAGGAATGGGAACAATAACAAACTTAACCTGCCTATCAATTCTTATAGATCAAGCCGCAGGAAAAGGTAAGCGGCTATATGCTTGTTTTATTGATATCAAGTCCGCCTTTGACCGAGTAAATAGAGAGCGCTTATGGAGTAAATTGGAGAATTGGGGGCTGCCTCTCCAGCTTTTAATAGCTATTCAAGACTTACACGAAAATACTTGGACAAAGGTGAAATTGGGAAATGGCGGTTGTACAACAGGATACATCTCAACGCACGAAGGTCTAAAACAAGGCTGTGTCTTAGCACCCACCCTTTTCAACCTCTTCCTGGCTGACCTCCCTAGGGCAATCGAGTCAGCTGATTGTCATCCCCCCCACCTGGCTAACAACCCAATCCACTTTCTCCAATATGCTGACGACATAGTGTTGTTGAGTAAAACCCCAATCGGTTTACAAAGAGCCATTAACAAACTAACTTCATACTTGGAAAAGGAAAGTCTGGAATTAAATAAAGAAAAGACAAAAGTTGTTCGGCTGGTTGACCCGAAGAAACTAAAATATAAATGGATGGCACAAGGGTTACCAGTAAAAGAACAAGAGAACTATAAATATTTGGGCCTAATAATAACAAAAGGAGGCAGTCACAACGATCACAAAACAGCATTAAAAACAAAGGCACAAGCCCTTATTTTCGCCCATCGCTCCATAAAAGCTAAAATGGATTGCCCCAACTACAGCCACCAACTAAAAGTAATGGCAGCCCAGATAATTCCGACTTTATCCTACGGTTTGGTAACATGGTGTGGGAAGGAGGCCGATCTACTAAACATCTTACAGACCAAAATTTATAAAGCGGTCTTCAACCTGCCAAAATCTGCTTCGGCCGCACAAGTTAGGCTTGAATTCGGACTGCAAAACCAGAAACATCGGAGTATGAGCAGTTTTGTGAAACTTTGTAATAAACTTCGATCTGCTCACACAGACACACTGGATTGGCTGAGTTGGGAGGAAATAAAACAACGTGGAGAATCTGAAAAGCCGACCATTTGGGGTCAGTATTTGAAACAGTGTGTGGAAATGCTGGAGTTGGATTCAGTCTGGAAATCTGGGTCTGAAAAGGCACTGTTTAGTAAACTAGCTAATGCAACGGCCAAAAGGAAATCTTTTATGGAAGACAAAGAAACATTGGCAAAACGTCGGCATGGTTGGACAATCATGAACTCTTTCAGACCCTCAAAACCTTTGCCCTACCTAGCTTCCCACTTCAATGCCCATCTTAAAAACGTATTTATTGCTTATAGGATGGGGATGCATGTCTCAAAAGACCTATTACCGTCTTGGAAACCGCCGCACCAGACGAAACAATGCCGTCTCTGCGGGTATTATACAGAAACCTTGGATCATCTTTTCTGTATATGCCCGGCCCTGATAAAACAGAGACGCCAATTTTTTAAACAAATTTTTTATTTTTTATTTTATTTTTTTTAAAAATTTTATTGTGCAGAGAAAAAGGGTACAAGCACGGGCCTACAACCTCCTGGGCCGGCCGCTAGTATTCAGAAATGATCAAGCAGTTCAAAAACAATGACTGGCCCACAGGGGCTCCGCTAAATTACAGGAGATCAGACTGCACATAATGAAACAAATTTTAAAGGTGCTTAATATTCGATCTTGCAGACAGGCAGTCTCTTGTTGGCTAAGTGGCTCCTCGATTATTTTAGCTTGCCGTGGAGTTAAATTCTTCGAAGAAGTAATGAAACTCCTCTCTTAAATTCTGGACAATATAAGTACATCTTCTGATAGTAAGACCAATTATTTATTTCCAGTATAAACTACCTTTTAAAATGGAAAAAAAGAGATTTTACTTATTATAATTGTATTCACTATGTGTATTTTGTAATAGTTTTAATTAATTATGCAAATAAAGTTCTTTGTCTTTGTATTATATTGTTATTAGCTTACATCTTTGTCATGCCAACTCCATCCATTGCACTCTCTAGGATACCCATCGCCTAAAACATGTTTTCTTTGCTGTATGTAATGTTGTTCTGGCAATTCTCCTCCTTGCACACCTCGCCTTGCAGTTTTTGCCCCTTCAAAATGTTCTAAGATGACACACAGGAGCAATCATTTCAAATTATTACTGTTTGACACATCTATTGCTTATGCCTATCGAGACATTGGGGTTATTGCCACAAACGTAGTGCTTTCCTCCACATGGAGGATCACTTCACAGCTGAAAAATTGCCTTTACCAATATCAAGGGTTGAATTTTCCTTTACAAATATCAAGGGTTGAATTTTCAACACAAAGTTTTGATTACGAGTGGGTCATTATTTCCAACCCCTGCTTAAACTCTGTTTATCGGATGTATTAAACACCTCAAACTTCAATAAATTTGGGCAGGCTTGCATTGCAAAGCTTATGGTATTTACCGTATCATGCGGATTTTGATATGGTAAACACCAAAATCCGCATATTATTCCCTTCGGTACCTTAATAGGTGCTATTTAACGCACCCAATAAATAACGTACCCTGTGGTGTCATTATTTATCAGGTGCGATAAATAGCATCCATACTCGTGATTAGGGCCTAAATGTGGCCCCTGGAAGAGTGCCTCCTAAAATGCAAGTACAATTTTATTGCCCATATATCTGGCCACCCTAGCATGCTTTAGGTGTGTATCTCATGATACGTACTGAAAGTCTACCACTCTTGTCATGTTGGTGTTTCATGTAGTTTTTTGGGTTGTAATTTGAAATAGCGAAACTCAACCCAAAGGTATTGTAACGCTTTACATGAGCACCAGTTACATTACACAAGGACACATTTATGTTTTAAACATTTTTAGGCCCATGCAGACTTGGGGCCACATGTAGGTAAAACAAAATTGCGAGTTCTTTATAGCGATTTTACCCAATTGCTATTAAGAACTCGCAAAATCCGATGTAGATAAAAAAGTCCCCAGAAGATAGCGATTCGGTAATAATCGCAAATAAAACACCGAATCTGCATTAGTGAATCGGTATTAGCTAAAACGCAATTTTTAAAAATCGCAAATTAGTGAATCCGCTAATCGGGTGCAGCCTGATGACCTCACAACCAGGAAGTGGCCTGACACATGCTGTTTCACTGAACCTGAAGCTGTGGGGGAGGCAGGGAGCAGGAGCAGAGACCCAGGAGCTGCACAGTAATCCCCAAGCAGACACCAAAAACAAGCCTGGACACACAGGAGAAGAGAAAGGAGCAGGCGGAGAGGAAGAGGAAACACGAATTCTCCGAGAAGGAGTTGGAAATCCTAATTGAGGAGGTGGTAAAGGACCACAACCAGTTGTTTGGCAAGAACTCATTGCATGTTCCGGAATCTCAAAAACGGAAGATATGGCTTGTAATACAGGCAAATATTAATGCCATTGGTGTCAGCCAGCGCTCCATTGACGAACTCAAGAAGCGCTGGTATGACCTGCGCTCCTGTGCGAAGGAGAGGGTGGCTGACAGGCTCAAGCAATCCAATCAGACAGGTGGCGGAACATCCACTGCGCCAGTACCAACACCCCTGGAGGAAATGGTGGAGTCCACCCTACAGCCGGAGAGCATCGTTGGCATCGGAGACGCGGACAGTTCAGCCAGTGGAAACAATAGACAAGGTAAGAAGCATGCACAGCATGCTGTGCCCCCCTCCCCAATCCCCAATCCTCAATAAGCAAGTATGAATCCCACTCCAGTCCACGATTTGCTAACAGCCAGCAATGCATCTTGGGAGATGTAGTCCAAATTAACACATAGCATACCAGTTATTCCAATGAACCCAGGTGCATGTGACCCACATCAGTAAATAAGCAAGCTGGGGACTGTCAGTTTCAATGCCAAACATGTAATTTAATGGAACCCAAGTGCCGCCAGGCAAGTCAGTAGATTGACATTCTGTATCCACAGGCAAACCTGCGCCACAGACTGCTGAGAGGGAGACAGAAGAGGCACCTAGGGAACACAACACTCAGGATGATGAGACCCTGACACCTGCCGATGTCACACCACCACCACCACCGGGACGCAGGAGGTATACAGTGGGTAGCCTTCAGGAGATGGAGGGTTCAGAGGAGGAGAGCACGGGAGCCCCACAGACCATGCAGTAAGAGGCAGGACAGACTCCAGGGAGAGAGTCACCCATGGAGCGTTGCCACACAAGTGCCCGAGAACACAGACCAACAGGGCCGGACTGGGAACTGAAATCAGCCCTGGCAAAATTTGGCAGACCAGCCCCCGTCAAATTTGGCAGACCAGCCCCCGTCCAGCGCGTAGCGAGCGAGCCCGACCGCTATTAGGGGGGTTTGGGGGGGTTCTCCCCCCAAGAAAATTTTGAAAAACAACCGACCAAAATGGTGAATTTTACAGCACATTTTTCATTACATATTCAATTGTATCAACTTTCAAAGCACAGTAAATAGTAGATGATGACCTTCAAGAGCACCAGGTTACCCACCCAGTCATATGTACCCATAGACATTCTTTCAGAGAGCACCAAAAATAGGCACAAGTAGTAAATCAGAGAGAAGTAAAAGTGAGACCAGCCCCCACATGGTGTGTAGCGAGCATGCGCAACAGTTAGCAACCACTACTAGGGCTTGCGCTAGTGGTGACATCCTGGTGACATATGTAGTAAAAGGGCATATTTTTAGGCCTGGCAAAAGGTTCCAATTGCCAGGTCAAAATCGCAGTTTTACAACTGCACAGGCAGACTGCAATGGTAGGCCGTGGCCTTGACACATGTTTAAATAGGCTACTTACGTGGGTGGCACAATAAGTGTTGCAGGCCCACTAGCAGCATTTAATTTACAGTCCCTGGGGACATGTAGAACCACATTTTTAGGGACTTACAAGTAAATTAAATTTGCCAGTTTTACCATGTTTAAAGGAAAGAGCACAAGCACTTTAGCACGGATTAGCGCTGGTAAAGTGCACTGAGCCCTAGGAGCTAACAAAAATGGCTTTTGATGTAATAAAGCAGATCAAACCTGCATTTAATTTGGAGAAATCTTAGGCCAACAAGGACTTATCTAACCATGTCTCAGCAGTCAGTATGAACAATAATGTATCTAAAAAACACTTCACAGGGGAGGCCTGTGGAAGACTAGTGCTACAGCTCATCATCCTTTAAGAGCATCTCCCCATGAAGTCCCAGTATCATTTTGAATGTTTAACACAGGAGAGAGTTTATGGATGCATATTCTTTAAGTTCTTTTCAAGTATTCTGAGTGTTATGTGAAGCAGATTAGCAGATCTCTATGTCCATTTACTTTGAGGAGTTAATAATTGGCATATCCCACTGTCATTGTATCAGCAGCAAATAGTTACAGACCCCACCAACCATTTAGCCCAACCATGAACATGAAGCATAGGTTGTCCTCAAGGGCACGCCACTTATGCAACAACTTGTAGGACACTTTATGACAGGCATGTGCTTTAAATGTGCATCACATGTGCGCAGCCTTTTGAATCTCAAAAGAACCTGGAGGGGACTACGGAGAGTAATCCCATTTAAATGGATGGATATATGATGGATGGATGGATGGATAGATGGATGAGCTTTGATAAGAGGACAGAGATGTACGCGAAGGACATTGTAAGAGTTTGGCCCAACAGCTTTGTCACAGTATATCCAAGATAAAGCCCTCACAGGTTCAAAATACAAACAGTGCACCATCATATATTATAATTGCATGGTCTATGCACACATTTGTGCCAAGCAAGGAAAATCCTCCATGTTCATCACACCATCAGTGAGCTCATTATCAGACGCGGAAAGGGCGCGCATTGAGTTCGCACTGTGAGGGTTTCGAGCTGGGGCCATGCAAAACCCTTACTAACCAGACACCATCAAACCAACCAATGGTAGAACAGGTCTGGTTGGCAAGAGGGGATTGCTTTGTTTACAGTCTAGGAAAAACCATGTCCTCCATTGTGCTCCTTGTGAAGATGACTGGTTTCCAAGAAAATCAGAAACAGCTATGGGCTTGGTAGAAACGTGGACAGGCTTCCAACACCACAGGCACATCTGTGTTTCTTATTTAAGTCTGGCCTAGAGACAACTTTAATTGACTCTGTGTTAAGCTATGGAATGGAAAGAGGCGCATCAAGGACAGGCAAGAATGCACTTGCACAGGCCGTAGGCTGAGATGGCCTTGGGTAGCCACACAGGTCATGTACAACTGTACAGTCAGCAAGCTACGATGCATACTAGTAAGTAGTGGGGTAAACCAAACAGCAGGCATGCTGCAGGTCAGAAGGAACTCATGTTATATTACAGGTATGATACAGTAGAGACTGCTTCTATTTGGTAGAGAATAAGCACACGCAGTACCAAGTGAAGTAAATCTGGTGCGTGTATTGGGAAGAAAGAGGTATTGTAGTAAGTGCGGGCAAGAAAAACACTTAACGAATAAATAAAACAGAATAAACCGTCCTATCAAGATACATTGATACTTTTAATTTGGAACACAATATGTTATAAATAGATGGAAAGAGTAACTTTTCCAAATTGAGAGAAAGAGCCCTGAGAAAGCGGGTTTACACTTTTGAAAAACATGTGTTGGCTGTTGTCTTAAATGTCATGAACTTGTAGAATGAGATGTTAAAAAAACTACGGTCGCAACTTCAGTGTGGATAAATAGTTGTCGAACTGAACTAAAATTAAAAAAGAACAAGCATTGGCATAGCGAATAGGTCTCGCCTTTGGTACCTTATAAGGGTTTAGTTATCCAGCACAATATCCTAGGTGCAACAACATCAAATGTTGCATGGCTAAACACTTATAAGGTCCCAAAGGAGAGACCTATTGGCTATGCCAATGCTTGTCTATTTCCTGTTTTGTTCTAAAATGATACAAAAGAGGGCGATAATACTATTAGAAAAAGAAGTTGGAGGCACCTTAATGACGTGTAAGATAGAGAGTGCTTCTCACGCTGACGACACTGCTGGACCGAAAGGACCAGGCGCAATGCAATTTACATGAATTTAAGACTGTGAAATTCTATAATAACAAGAGATCCATTACAATTCAAAACCCCTGGTGGCCTATATCATTGTGGGGAATGTGAAAGATATGAGGACATTATTTCTTGCCTTGAGAACCATCTCTTCAGGGCCCTGTAACATTTCATTTTGTTTATGATATTACACTGTGCTTTCACTAGAAGGAGATGGGACGGCTAAGGACACGTGGCAACAAGAAGCCTGCTGGAGAAATCATCAGACAATCTGTGCAGCGAACCCTACCCACGAGGGGAAGTAAGCCTCTGGTTCAAAATATTTCCCATAGTGCTTGTTCCTTTTGAAGTTGCCCAGGTCGCCAGCAGGAAGTAGGCCTCTTCTCGGTGCATGCACTGGGACTGCAGCACTTGCTTCCTCAGGTGCCAGCAGGCACGCGACACCCATTGGACTCAAAGGGCTTCAGCCCCCCCCCCACCCATCGTGTGTGGCAGCCCGGGTTGAGACAGCTTCCCGGGCACACACACAGCTGCACCCGAGCACTTCACAGGTCTTTATAACACCATTTGCATGTTAATGAGGCCTTGCTGTCGTTCCACCTCTTTTTAGAGCCCCTGCAGCTCCACTCTGCAGGTTGCTTAAAGATTCAGCCCCCTCCCCGAATTTGTTTCTTAGCCCCGTTCCCTCCCAGCCCCCCCCCCCCCCTTCCCAATGAAATTTGGCTCTAGTTGCGCCTCTGGGTGCCAGTAATAATAGTATCTTGCTGTTCTGTCACTGGGAGGAGAAAAGAAAAAACAAAAGAAAGGGAGTTAGCGTGGATCCTTCGACGAACAAAAGTGCTTTGTGATGGTGCAGCCAAGTAGTGACGCTGTTTCAATTCCGCCCTTGTCAATGCACGTGCAGAGTTAAAAAGAACACACATCCGGCGTTTTCAAAGAAGCAAGCGGCCAACAATATATGTGTGTTGGTAAATGTCCATGACGTGGTGCTGTCACACCATCACACAGCTGCCACTGCCCGTGTCGTATGTCACCTCTACACCATCCTGCTTTTAGCCAAAATATTCTGTATGCTTGTAATTGTAGGAGCGTTACGTACAACGGGGGGAAACCTGCAAGCTCCAGAATCCAATCCGCTGTTGGAACAAAATAGGTGGAGGTGTCACAAGTGGCCTGGGTCCCCATGGTAGCTATGCAAGTGCAGTCTGTGTACATTGATGGCAGTAATAGGCTCACACTGTTGTTATGAGGCAGCACGAGATTTGCAGAATCAGTATATGGGAGGGGTGCTAACTTTAGATAAAGTGTGTTCGATAGCTGTACAAGGCTACAGCTTAAAACAAACCAATCCTTACAGTTAGTATTAAATGTCAACAGGAAGTCGGAGCCAGCAGTAACTTAGAGCCCCGGGCACCCATATCGGGTTGCAATGCAGATGCATTTACTGTGCACGATTACTCTGTGATTTGCCTTGTGGGATACGTCAGCGCAAACAAACTGCAAACAGGAGAAACCGCAGAATACTTGTCCCGTTAATATCAATCAGGCAGGGATGCGGTTTGCATATTGCTCTGAAATGCTGTGAATGTAGGCAAAGGACGGCAAAAACCCAACCCTGCATTCTTAGCATGATAGAGAGCAGCCCCCGCCCCTCAGCCTGGCAGGGGCTGCAATGTTAAAACAAGCCGGTTGTTTGTGTAAACCAAATGTGTGGGCGCGAACGGGAGTTGTGTGCGCGTGAAAGTCGAAAGAGATCAGGAACAGAACATTTGAGAGGCGGAGCGAGGCGCATGCACTTGTGCGCGTAACAGCAAGCTGGTGGCCGCCTTTGGTAGCACTTTAAAAACCCGCTTTCTAAATGTCTTGCCAGACCAGCGCATGCGCTGGCTCTAGCGAGACCTAAAAATGAATTTCATAGTATGAATTTGACATTTTTTGAACAATTTCCTTTCCATTATTCGGATTAGCATTATTCTGATTGCATGCATTAGAAAGTATACATCTTATTTTCTGTTTTTTAATAAATACACTGGGGGTGGCATCTAGTGTCTCACTGAGGAGCACCAGTTACAACAAGACCACTATCTCCCTAAATTGCAACTGCAAGTTTAGCTCAGATATAATAGGATGTTCTGACTGCACTACTTTGGCTATTAAACACATTTCCTATCTATGAGATGCCCCTGGCTTCTTCACATTCACTCCTGTTCAAGTACTTTCAGCCAGATTCAATAATCTTCATCTAGCTGTTTATCATACTTTATTTAAAAACGTGTTCTTTCCCAGAAAAATTGGCATTCTCCCAGTTACCTTTCTTTCCCTTGCTACTCTTTTTCCTAATCCTGCCTTCTACGCTTTTTACTCAGATGGCAAATTCTCCATTCTTAAACCTTTGCCATTGGATTTTCCTCTCTTTTCCTCTGCTCTCTTATCCTTTCAGTTCTTATCCTCCTTGTCTCTCCCTTTTTCTAACCCATGTTCTAAATATAATCTCCCCTCTCATTCCATTGTATTCCTTTCTTTTCCCTTTCACTCTTCCCTACCATTTCTCCATGATCACCAAGAGTCTTTACTGAATTCCTATCCTGGTTAATGCTCTCTCATTCCTCCCTCACCCTTGTTCCTCCTTCCTTTCACCCCATTACTTGATTCCATTCCTTCTCTCACTTCTCTCATTATTCCTCTTGTTTCCTCTTCCTTCAACTCTGCTTCCCATCCTCAATGACCTACTGTTGTAGGGCAGACTGCGGCACAACTGAATTCAGGCAAAACCTGCAAATATTCACAGGCATCAGCGCAAACTTAGCCATCACCCCCTCTGAGGTCCGGGACCAGACCGGGTCCTGTCCGACTCCTGGCCCGGGGCCTAAACCCTTGCCCCTAGGCGCCTTTTGCTTTCCCAGGTTCCGTAATTCAGGAGGACAGGTCATAAAACGAGGAGTGCCACATCTGTGTGCAACTTGTTTCTAGTAAAGGGAATATCTAGATGCTAATTCCAATAGTGTTGTTTAATTAGATGGAGGCAAAATGGAGGCGTTAATTAAAAACTTTGCTTAGATCGAGTTTGTGGGCTGGGCCTGACAAACGTGTCCACTCTCTCACAGTGGAAGAGCTCAGTGGAAGAACTGAATGCAGAACCAAACAAATCATGTTTTTGCATTTAATCAGTCAGCTTTAGTTAACTCATCTAGGTTTCCCAGACGTTTAACAGAGGCTCGTCTCCCCCCCCACCCCCGCCACCAACGCAATGTTTCTGCTGATGCAGGCGGAATCAAGAAGAAACACCCCGCACATTAAAATACCTATAACCTGTTCGCCGATTAGTATGTAAATCATGAGCACATGAGCGCCATTACACTACAGCAAGGTGAAAAGGAACAGCAATTTTCAATGTTAGCGTGCCGATGTCAAGTGCAAGTGCTGCTGGAAGACGGGATAATTCTATGTGATGGCGAGGCGGTCCTGCCAACATAACATGCTCCTTCTGCCGAAGCTCCAATCCTTACATCTAAACAAAGGCAATACCAGCTGGACAAAAAGGTGACCTCCCCCTCAACAATAAAGAATCAGCAGTGTGATACAGTTTTATCTGAGAATAGAGAAAACGCTCCTTTTGTTGAGGTCACAGACTAGCTCCAGCACCAGCCTGCTGTATATAAGGACTGTAGTCCCAGATCACACCGGCATCCGTCTCCATAGAGCAGCCAACATGGGAAAGATAAGAGCACATTTTCATTAACAATATTTGACGACAAAACCAGCCCGCCTTTAATATGTTGTCAATGCGTCGGGTGGAAGCATCCATAAAAGTTGTTTTCAGTATTTGCAGCATGCTACTGAGGGTACATTAGGTTCTGAAACCGAGTTACTAGCGCAGAGGAGCCTAATATTTGAATGAGCATTTATCACGAGAAGCAAACGAGTTATGAAGCTATCACCTGATGTGGCTTCCGCTAATCCACACATCAATTATATGTTTAGACTACATTTTAAATGTTGAATATGGAGGAGTTAAAATTGTTGGGCGTAGGAGACCAAAAATGTAAAGCCCTGCTTATTGTACGCATTCAATACTAAGGAGTTAATTATCAGTTTATAGCGCTTGACAACTGGTACACAATTCTCTCTCTTTAAACCCTCCAATCTCTCCCGTCACAATGCCCTGGGCCTGCACAATGCACCCTTACTTAAGTTCGACAGGAAGACAGAGCCAGCGCGCGGTGTTCCATAATATGAGCACACGGCCAAGAATAATTCAACTTCTGGCCGGCCCGCCCCGGTCACGACAGACAGTGCCACAGTGGCATTGGCAAACCCCGGTCGCCTGGTTGCGACTCTCAACAGACAGGGGCACGTGACCTTGCGACCAGGCCAGAAAGAATTAAATCAAAAGGGGCCTAAGGGGCAAGGGTCCCGGCAACCACCGCGGATGAATCAGATCAGGCCAGAAGCATTTAAGGATTTAATGCAATTTAAACGACTGGACGGTGACCAGTCTAGTCGTAAATAGACTCACCTGCGGGCGGCAGTCCAGACAGGGGGAATACAATTAGGGGGTGCCTCGCTCTTTCCCAGTCCCCCCCTGGCCTCTGAGATGCCTGCCTTGCCTCCTCGACCTCGAAGTCACGCTGCGCGCACTTTTTATTGCGCGAGCCAAATGCGCATGAGCATCACCAGGCAGCAGACCTCACAACTAACTAAAACCACAGCGCGCAGACGCGGAGGAGGTGACATCTGGGCGCTGCCGGCATCTACGTCACTCCTTAACATCAATGACAATGATCACATGGTCAGGTATTTTTTGTAAATAAATTATAATGAGTCCGGTATAGCAAGCTGCCTGCTGCTGCCTAAATTAAATTGAAATCAGCCGGCGGGTCACGGCGCACGTCACGTCACGGAGGGTTGTTGTTAATGCAAAGTTATGTTTAACTTTACTTTGTACGGTCGGTCCGACACGGCCAAATCGGCCCCCAGCAATAGAACCGGCCCCCTATCATAAAACCGGCCCCCACCCCAGCCAGCCTACCGGGGGATTGCCCGGTGCCCGGAATTGTCAGTCCGGCCCTGCAGACCAAGGGCACACACTTCAGATGCACAGGGAGATGATACCAGTGTATTTGCAGGTCTGGAGGGAAACATGTTGAAGGTGCAGCGGCTGCAAGGTAAAACAATGCGGTCAATGCAACGCCAGATGGTGTACATGAACAGACATATGAGGGACATGAAGGAGGGCATAAATGCTCTAAATACCACCGTTGCTGAGGGCATGCGGGACATGGCCGATGCTGTAAGGCTGTTGTGCGGCAAAATGGACAAGGAACGGGCGGCAAGGCGCAGGGAGAAACAGCACCTGGAAGGGTATACAAAGTCAGTGAACCGGCCATGGAATGCCACCTCTGTCCTCAGCAGACACTCAGTGGCCATGCAGGTGGAGATGGCCCACTGCAGCCGTGATGTGGCTAGGGGCTTGGTTACTGTCACCACTGCGTTGGAAGAGCTCCAGACAAAACACATCGCTGCCACAGTGTCTGGGGATGGTGGTGAAAGTGAGGAGGCAACAAGCCGCAGCAGCATCACTCCACCTATAGCAGAGTCAAGGAGGCGCATTGCAAAGCACGGCCCAGCCGCAGGACAGTCCTCTGGCAAGGGCAGTGTGCAGGGTGAGCGGAGCAGAGCTGTGCGTGGGCGCAAGAAATGACATTGGGAGATGGGTGAGGTAACCCATGTTACCAAATTCTAAGGGATGACAATGAGCATGCAGTGTATCAATGCCATGCTGGGATTGTTGACCCACTGAGGGGCCAATATGGTGCTGCGGTGTGAATTCCTATTGCCTGACGCAAGGTCAATAAAACACCGTTACACATTTGCAATTACTCGCTTTGTCTCATTACTTACTCAGAAATAGTTGCGTGTGATCTCAGCCCGTCGGTGCCTCCCATCTGGCGCTGCTGCGACATCTGCTGTGCGGTGAAGTGGCTGTGGATATTCCTCATCATCATCCTCTGACTCAGTGAGTTTCATGGGTGTTCCCTTCTGTGTGGCCAGGTTATGTAGCATGGCACATGTTGCTATTATCTTGCAGCAGATCAGAGGGCGGTACTGCTGTGCACCTCCACTTTTGTGGAGGCAGCTGAACCTGCTTTTCAAGAGTCCAAATGTACGCTCCACCACATTCCGCGTTGATTTCTGTGCCACATTGAATCTCCTCTCACTTGGGGTAGATGGGTTGAGGTGTGGAGTCAGGATAAATGACCGCACCACATATGCGCTATCACCTAAGTGGTAAAGGAAGAAACATCATTCACAGTCAGCAACAGACACATTCAAGGTATACATCAGGGTGTGTCACATTTATTTACCTAGAAGGTATACTTCTCCAAATTTACCCCCAGCAAGACGTGTATAGATCCCACTATTCCTGAAGATGTAGGAGTCATGCGTGCTCCCTGGAACTTTAGCGACAATATCGGTGATGATGTGAGACGCATCACAAATGACCTATACATTGATTGAATGTGTTGATTTACGGTTCCGATATATGTACTCAGTAGCAGAGGGGGGGCAGATTGGAATATGTGTCCCATCGATGCACCCTATGACATGTGGGAACTGGGCCTTCTGATAAAAATCCATCTTTATCTTATGCAGTTCTATCTGTGTGCTGGGGAACCGGATGTGGTGGTGCATTCTTTGAATCATGGCATCCTGGAATGTGTTGAAGAAACGTGACAGGCAACTCTGTGAGACACCACCAGCCACAGCTATGACCCTCTGGTAACTACCTGATGCAAGTAGGTGCAGGCAACAAAGCACCTGCACATGTGGTGGTATTGCATGCGCCCTTGGTGTCTGGTGCTCCAGGATTGGGTGCAGGTCACGTATCAGGTCTAGGATGGTGGTGGGGTGAAGCCTGTTCTCATGTATTTCTGCCTCTGTGAGTTGGAATAGTGTGATGCACAATCTGTATACGCGTTCCTGTCGTCTCCAGATCCTCAGTGCTGCAGCTTGCATCCATATTCGCCTTGCAATGACATAGAGGGCCACCATTGTGTTCACGCAGATACATTCTGGGGCTGTTTATATGCAGTGCACCTAGTTACCACCTGCTTTGAGTCAGTGTTAATTTGCGACTCCAAATTAGCGATTTTTCATAAAATCAGTATTTATGATTTTATGTACATTGGTTTGCGACTTTATATTGCGATTCCTTATTTAGCGACTCGCAAAATAGTGAGTCGGTGTGGCATATTCGCTAAATAAAGAATCGCTAACTGTTTTCCTTTATTTTTAGCGATTCTTTATTTAGTGATTCGGTGTTTCTGCCTCTACATTTCACATGGGTTATTTGCGATCGCAAACGTGGAAATTCTGCAAATTTCTGCGTTTGCGATCACTATTTGTCTACCTACATCTGGCCCTAAGTGATTTTCCGAGAGTCACAGGATGTTGAGCCGTCACGGAGAGTCAAACCTGGTTTCCCAGTTCCAAAGTCAACAGCTGTAGCCATAACACCACATCCTCTCCCCATGAATAGAGTTAACTCTGCCACAAATGGTAGATCATCAGCTACCTTAGATTGGACGGTTGATCAGCCATCAGTCACGCCGGTTTTTACTCGAAACCTTTAAGAAACCGAGTGCAGAGCAGGAGGAGACTCTGCCAGCGCGGCATATGCCATCTTGGAACCACAAAGTAGGGTAGTTCAACCTCCAGAAGTGCAGATGGATAATCTACATATTTTAGGAGATTCTTTGTAACCCCCCTCCTGTAGACCTGGCCACAACAGCAGTCACAGATATACAAAACTTTCATAAAACAACTATGGCAAAAACATGTCCATCTTACACTCATGAAACCATCCCACTGCCCACAAAGGCCTTCTCTAGATCAGTGGTATGGGTTCTTCATCACCGGACATAAAATAGCCTATTGTATGCGGTAACAACCTCCTCAGCCTCTAACACTTCCATCAGCATTTCCTTCAGATCTTTTCCAGTTTTGATCTTACCTTCCCTGGTTTGGGAGTAACGTAGTAGCAGGTGATGGGGAGGAGGGAGGATCACGGCTAGTGGGTGGGCGAGCAACAGAGGAGCTTGAGGTTGAGGAGGGTGAGATAAATAAAATAAGAAAATGTAAAAATCTGAGATGGGCGAGAAATTACGGTGCAGAGAGGAATGAAACACATGTACTCATTGAATGTCAACAGCAAAAGAAAAAGTAGTTGCCTGAATGTGAGCAGTGGAAGCATTCAAGTCATCCAATGAAAAGGATGGTAAAGAAGCTAGGCTCCCTAGGAGAGCCAGTCGATTGCCTATTGATACTTTGAGTGTTTTTTACACTTTTATTTAATTCACACAGATCCTCCATTTCCTACTCCTCTAAGGACAGAAACCACAAGATACTTCATTACCCCAGGCCAGACATCCCTCGTTCTTCTTCGAGATATGCCTGACGTGTGGTTATGGAGAAATCCTCCTAGCTTGTGCTAGCACTTAACAGGAGATCATTACTGTCTTCCATCAATGCATTAATTTTAGAATGCTATTTCCCGAATCTGTTTCAAGTGATGGATTCGTTTTATATAACTCTTTGGAGAGTGTGTTGGGAAGAGAAAGGCAACACTCTCGACTCTGTCTTAAGAAAGGTTAGCAAATGTTCTGAAAAGAAATGTTCACACTGTAAAGAATTGAGGGGGGGGGGGCATATGTACAAGGACTTAACGCCACCAGAACATCACTTTTTAAGATGGTCTGGTGGGTTAATTTCATCGCCTTATTTACAAGGCTCCATTAAGCCACTTAACGCAGTCTTGTAAATAAGGCCCCCTTTCATGCTACACTTAGCGTGAAAGGGGCGGGCAATGGGTGTTGCGGTGGGAGTTTTGCCGTAGCACCCATTGATTTTGACACAGTCCCCTATTTACAAGGGTGGCGTAAAAATGGGGCAGCACCAAAATTAAGACCAAAAAAAACTGGTCTTAACATGGTGAAACGGGGAGAAATGTTTAATTTCTCCTAATTGTTGCTGTTTCTTTGTGTGCTGCGTTGTGCAGCACACATAAACGCAGCACACATAGAAACAGAAAATCGCCATGAATTAATGTTTATGTGCAGGAAGGCTTGTCTTTCTGTACATAAACAACAATCAAAAAAATGATGATTTTCAACTTCTATGTATGCTGCACAATGCAGCACACATAGGAGTTATAAATCACCATTCTGGATTGTTTATGTGCAGGAAGGTACACCTTCCTGCACATAAACAATCATTCCCTCCCAAGGCAGGTGCAAGGGTGCCTGTGTTGGCACTAGACAACTTAATTTAGCGCCAGCGCTAGGGGAAACACAGGGGTGTGCCACATCATTGTAAATACAGCACATCCCTGCATTTTTTTACTGACGGAGTGTGGCGTCAGCAATTTTTGGAGCTAACCCGCGCTCCGCCAGTTTATTGTACTTATGCACCCTGGGTTCCAAGGCGAATGAGAAACAATGCACGCTGCCAAAGGCTTTCCTCAGAAAAGGTATACTAGTTTCAGACACTGACCCTGTTGCCAAGCCATACACTAGAAAGCGTATTGCTGATAGAAGTAACTTCTAAACTAGGCCAGCATGGACAAAGCCAATAGGTTTGACTTTGTTATAGTGGATTCAGTCAAAGGCATACAATAAACAGGAGTAGGTGCATACATACATACATGTACACAATGTAACAAAGCCACGTCATGCATGCACACACAGATCAAAACATGCCCACTGCACAACACAAACACAGGCAGAAATTCACATAAATACACAAAACACATATACAGGCACGCATGTTCATATGTACAGTACCCAGGTGGCTTTTTATCCTGCGTGGCACCTTCAGCTGGTCCAGGAGTTTTAGCCAAGAGTATTTTCCATGCTAGAATTTTTAAGACAGACCTATAACAAAAAAAGGGAATTACTAGTTCCAGAATGCTAAGTTCTGTTGGGTGCAAAGCTAGAACTTGCTGCAAGTGTCACATAGACATATTCAGAAGGGTCAGGAAAAGATATGGGAGCGGGGCAGTGCATTTAGACAAGGACAGTCATGTTTCTGTTGCTGAGAGTAGATTTGACTAGGCAAACAAACGTGTGCCTTGCAGCATGAACAGGTCGCCACACTAAATAGCATAAACTGATGGAACCATGAGGCCATGAGGGGAGTAGCTGGACCGCGGGGCACAAGCACCAAGGCTGCCAGAGGACTTCATACTCAAGGAAAGAGCGCTTCCCTTCTTTAACAACCTAATGCATTGTGGGTATTTTAGCTGTAGTGACGCATGTGAACACAATGATTTGTTAAAGAAAAGCCCAGCCCTGGAACTTTGCGTCTTTGCTGACAAGGAATCACCTGGTAAGCTTGCCCACATGTCAACTGATCTTCATTTTTGCTTTGATTTGGAAGTCATGGAGTACGCGGACATAGTCTTGATATTTTTTGGTGTACTGCATCACTCTATTTCATTCTTGCATAGCAAGGAAGTACAAAGGAACCACTTATCGACACAGGTAAAATCCCACTTTTGAGGCACATGCATTTTTTCAAGGCAGCTGTGGGGGTGGAAGGACTACACTTTGACAACATGGGAACAGGAAGATAGTGCCGAAGCCTGGGATGAATATCAAGAGGCCATTCAACGTGTAATGTCACACTAAAACCTTTGGAGCATCATTAATTGTATCCCAGGTGTCAGGTCTCATTCTGAGCCTCAAGACACATTTTGCCAGGGAAAACCCATGTAACAGGTGGCAACCAAGTGAGAAATCTCTGATCATGTCTGTTGTGCCTTATGACCTGCAGAACTCGGAGCGATGCAGTGTTACTCTATCTGGTAAATACCGCAAGCCGTGGTATCAGTATGTACCGGATGCAGTATTACCATATAAAAATTGACAGGGCACTCTAAAAGGGGCCATTAACCTGGCAGCCCAATATGAGTGAGCAGAATTAACTAAACAACTCATTAGTGATAAAATAATCGTAGTAGAATGTTCTAAGGGGTCTTCTTGGAGTTATCCCAAAACAGGTGATTGCAATAGCCATCATTGAGCAGGTAAGACGTTTACTGAGATAAAAGCTCACCGCTGACATCTGTTGGGATCTTTGGGCCAAGATCTAGCATCCTAAAAAGACCAACTCAGCCTTCTGTGATAACAAAGTTTGATCAATTGAGTACATTGGGCAATAGTAACCTCTGTTGTTTACAGTGCTTATCAGAAGAATGAAGGAGAAGGGAAGGGGCAGCTATTTAATCCAGAAGAATACTGGATAGAGCTTAAAAAGAATCTAAGCAAAGGCTGCTACGCATCTGGGTCAGAACACATTTAGGTAGCAGAGTGTCTTGCACCCCTGTCGCAAAATTATGTTGGCTGGTTTGAAGGGTAGGGTCTAGTTACGCAGACTAGGCATGAGGTTCAAATTGTTTCTATGAGTACTAATGAATGGTATATAACGGTAGAAGGGTACAAGGTGTACTCTCATGCTCTGCCTTTACAAACAGTTCTTAAGGAATGAAAATTTTTGTTCAATGTAAAGCATATTAATGCTATTCAAGTCCAGCAGTGCCATAGAAAACCACTAAATGGTTGCAAAGTACAGAGATCACTATAGTTTTCATTCAAGCTTTAGTGACGTATGTAGCATTGGCGGTTTATACTCCAGGGCCAGAATTCCTATCTCAATACACGTTTACAGAAGATTCATTGTGGGTGGATTTATAGAAAAGCCGGATGCTTCCAGGAGAAAATGCAGGAGATCAAGAGCCTGATGCTGCAATCCTTTTTGATGTTGGATTTCCTACGACTCCCAAAATCACAGTCTTTGCACCTACAGAAAGGCAAGTCACAACATACAAAGGATGCCCTGTGAGTTGGAAATGACTTTGAGATTTACAAAATGCCTTTTGAGACTGATAGTGATTTGGAAAGAGAAGATGTGAAGGGAGCATCCCCGCCTCCTGCCGAATTGTAATGTATCAATGGTTTGTGACTGCATCTGCAGCTGCATGTCAGGCTTGGGACACTCCCATTCTAAAAGAGATGCTACCTCACTGGCAAAGTGGAAGCTGTCACATGCTTTTGCCTTGTGAATGTGTGCATTTGACATTGAACAATGGAGGGTGTGGGTTGGGGTGGGGAGGGAATACACTTCATGCTCCCCTCATAGTCCTTCACTGAATTCTAGCTTTAAAAAAAACAATTCCAATCTCTAGAAGCGAAATGGGCTGCTTCAAAAATGTTACCATTCAGTGAATATGTAAGCAGAGGTTTCCTGTCCTTAGCGGGCCCACATCCCTTTACTTGGAGCCATTGTCATAGAAATTTTGTGAGGAGTACTCGTGAGTTTCAGCTAATGGTAATTTTGCACTTTGGCTGTGTTAGAAATGGGGGTATCTAGTTGGCAATGGTTTGCACCTTTGTCCAAGTAGGGACCCTTGCTTCTAGGCAGGGTAAGGGAGTTACGCTCTTAGACAAACCCTGCTCACCCCATTGGTAGCTTGGCACGAGCAGACAGGCTTATCTCAGAGGCAATGTGTAAAGCATTTCTGGACCCATACAGTAACACAGTTAAAACACTACAAATTTACACCACACCAGTTTAGAAAAATAGAAAATCTTTATCTAAACCGAAATAAGCCCAAACGACAAAAATCCACCATACATATGTAAAGATATCACTAAAAATAGGATATTTGCAAAAATAAAGCTTGTAGCAACAAATAGTTCCACCTGGGGCTATAACGATGTTGGGACAGATGAAAATCCCAAAGAACGGCGCCAACCGCGAGGTGCACAGCGTTGAGCCCGGAGTCACATGGAGCCCAAAGAATAAGACCTTGGCAAACGATGAAAAAAAAGGAGGTGATGCTTCATTGGCACCGGGTGGCGTTGTTTCTTACGACCACAAATGAGGTGGGGCATCAGTTCCTTACTGTGGCAGCTGAAATAGCAGTTCCAGGTGCAGGATGACAGAGGGAATGAATTATTTGTGCCCCTGAGACTTCAGAACAGGAGGCAAGCTCTACACCAAACCCTTGGAAATCTTCTTCAAGCAGGATACACAGCACACAGCAAAGTCTTGTTTCTCTCCTTGGCAGAAACAGCCACTGCAGGCCAACCCTACACAGTGCACAGCAAAGGGGCAGTACTTCCCCTTCAGCTTTCCCAGCTCTTCTCCTTGCTAGAGGTTCCTCTTGAGTCCAGGAGTAATCTAAAGTTCTGGGCCCCAATATTTATACCACATTTTCCTTCATTCTCTTGTGGCAGAGACTCTTAGATCAGTCCAAACCAGTTCCATCCTCTCTGGCCCAGCTTCCTTGCAGGCAGTGGAGACACCATTGTGTAAGTAATACTGGGCCTATTCAGGTGCAGGGAAATCTGCTCCCACTAGTCTAAATACAGCCCAGGTCTATTCAGCTCAGCCCTGTCTCATCCAGGGAAGGCAGGACACACCTCTGCATGAAGAGAATGCACATTCCCAGCCCCTGTCACTCCAAAACCAGACAGTCAATCCGCAAACCAGTAGAGGCACACAGGATGGCTAAGCAAGGAAATAGATAGTTCTAAAAGTGGTATTTTCAAACACACAATATAAAAATCACCTTTACTAAAAGATGCATTTTTATATTCTGGGTTTGGGCATATTAAACTCTAACTTTCTATCTTGTACCCATGGGAAGTTATACTTGTAAGATGTTACAAAAGTATTCCCCATTCTATCCTATGGGACAGATAGCAAAAACGGAATACACTGTATTTCACTATCAGGGCATGTCACACACACCAGTACATGTCCTACTTTTCACATAGACTGCACCCTGCCCAGGGGGGTGCCTTGGGCCTACCTTAGGGGTGACTCACATATAAGAAAAGGGAAGGTTATGGCCTGGCAAGTAAGTGTACTTGCCAGGTTGACATGGCAGTAAAAAGTGCGCGCAGACACTACAGTGGCAGGTCTGAGACAGTTTGAAAGGTTTCTTGTGTGGGTGGCACAATCAGTGCTGCAGGCCAACTAGCTGCATTTGATTTACAGGCCCTGGGCCCATACAGGGCACTATAGTAGGGACTTAGTAATAAATCAAATAAGCCAAACATGGAAAGACCAATCCATAAACATAATTTACTGGCAGAGTATATGCACTTTAGCACTGAATAGCAGTGGTAAAGTGCCCAGAGTCCTAAAACCAACAAAAACAGGGTCAAAATAAGAGGTCAAGAAGCAAAAAGTCTGGGGATAAGTTCGCTGAAAAAGCCAGGTCTAACCACATCACATCGCAAAATGAAGGTTAGGTTGCAAAGCATTCCGTGTGCAAAAAGAATTAACTGGTTTGATGTCTTATTCTCATCCTCTTCAAAGTCCGCTCAGTGCAAGCTTTCTCACCCCTGCTTGCCATTGAAAATGCCTCACCCAAACTTCCCAGATGCCCACCAGATGGGACAGATCCTCCCACTCCTAAAAAAAATCCACCCTTGACCCTAATGAACCCGCCAGCTACCAACCGATCTCAAATTGATCCTTCATCAGAGAGATCATTGAAAAACAATCAATGCGCAACTCCAAGATCAAATGAATGCTTTCTCTTTCTTAAATACCAATCTCGCTTCAAATCAAGCTGCATCACTGAAACAGACTTCTTGCAAAAAGTAGATGATGCCCTCCTAATCAGAGATAAAGATGACATCTGCCCCCGATATTTGGACTGAATAGCTGCCTTAAAGACTGTATACCATCAACAACCTGAAGTCTTAATTGGAATTCAATGGTAATGTCCTCCACTGGTTCTCGTCCTACATATCCAATTGATACCCATTTACCCACATAGTCATTTCCTGCACCCAGAAGCTCCCCATCACTTGTGGGGTCCCCAAAGCTCCATCTTTTCTGCTGTCGTCTTCAAACTCTAAATGAAGTCCTTAGAATCCTACCCACCATCAAAATCAATAAAATGCACACCCATGCCAACAACACACAACATTACACAGAGGTTTTCCCCACTTTTGACATTCAGCACTTCGAGCAATGCCTGTACTTCATCCAAACCTGGATGTCTAGAATCTACTGGAAACTCAGTTCCACCACAATTTAATTCCTCCTATTCGTCAACAAGAACAAACCTGGCTCTATGATATAAACTTTCAACTCTCAACTAACACCCAGCACCAAGTTACTGGCATCCACCCCTCATGGAACATTTTGCCAAGAACAACAAGACAGCCTGTTAACAGCTTTCTTTGCTAAATAAACCATCCACATAGAAAGCAACTTCAGAATGGCTGTCCCATCCCTGTTGTATCTAGACAGTGGCAACTCCCTGTGACTCTGCTTCCCGAAAACAACTCAGGCCCTCTTAAAGAACACATATATGCCACAGTGAACATGATAAAGGTGTCAAGAATTCCTGTCATGCGAGGGGAGGAAAACGGTAACCAGGGAAAACGGACTACATCTCCCAGGATGCTTAGCGGTTGAGAGGTTATGTAAACAGGAGAGCTGTTACATAACTCAAGGAAAACACGCCCTTATGTAAACAGGAGAGCTGTTACATAACTCAAGGAAAACACGCCCTTATGTAAACAGGAGAGCTGTTACATAACTCAAGGAAAACACGCCCTATAAAGGGAGGAACCGGGAGGTACAACGCTGTCGGATATTGTGTTTACACCGACGTACCTGCTTAGTGAAGAGCAGTGTTCCGGAGTGGTGCTCCAGTAAGGCAAGAACGGAGGTAGGTCGAGTCGTTACTCCCTGGGCCGTGTCTTGCCCCATCGTCACCTGTGAAGGACCCGGAAGCTCTACCGGATAACCATTGAGCTTCGCTTTTTGACTCGGCTGAGTCAAAGCGCAGTGGCGCTTTTGCTGGTTGGAGTCGTAACTCCCAGCCCGACCAGAGATACAGGGACTGCCAGCTGTAACGCACACCAGGAGGTGTTTGCCGCGTTACAGACTCGGAAGTCCACAGGATCGATCGAGCGGCTGCTCTCGGTTCAGTCTTCTTTGCTTGTGATTGGGGTATCGGTGACGCATCACCAGGAGGTGACTCCGCGTCCCGGTGCAGTCTGAGGAAGAGGTTGAGCGGCTGCTCCCTTCAGGTAGAGACCCCGGCTGGGGGTTTCCCTGACTCCTCGATTCTCCCCAACACTCTTCGTGCCCCTCACAGCCTACCGATTGGCATTGTCGGCCATTTCATTTCTGCCCTCTGTTGGCATACGCCGGGATCGGCGTATATGCAGAGGACGGTTAGGACCATCCGTGCTGTGGGCTGGTAACGTACTTAGCCTGGAGGATTCCAGTGACTATAACCTTTGTTTATTCCTTGTATTATTTTTGCCTTCATTAAAATAACTAAACCGTCACAAGTGGTTGCGTTCTCATTATCGTGTCTGTTAAACGATCCTGAGACGTTCAGGGCGTTACAAAATATCCGACCTAAATAACACTAACTGTCTCCCGGTCGATAACAGACATGGCAACACTTGATGATGTGCTGGCTGCTTTAGCGACCGTGCAAATTGAATTGGCTGCCTCCAGGCAAGAAACAGCCGATGTAAAAGCCAGACTGGATGCTATCCAATTGGACCCGCTCACGCCCAGCACCTCCCTCACGAACCAGACCCCTGCGGTAGTAGTGGAAATGCCGGTAGCCGTCCCCTCGGCAACACCAGAGAGGTACAGTGGGGATCCTAACACAGTGCAGGTATTCCTCACACAAGTGGCGCTACATTTATCGTGCAAACCAAGGGCGTTCCCCACGAGTCAGGCTCGTGTGGCTTTCCTTATATCCTATTTGGCTGGAAACGCGGCACAATGGGCCGTACCTCTGGTGAGCAGGGACGACCTCATCTTATGTGATTGGGGTGCTTTTCGCGAGGAATTCCTGAAAGTCTTCGACAGAAGGGCTGACTCGTACACGGCGGACCGTGAAATGCTTGAGTTGAGACAGGGATCCAACGACCTGGTGCAGTATCTCAACGCGTTCCGAAGGCTGGTTGCGGAAACCAAGTGGCCTGTTGCTAAACAGACGGCGCTCTTCCATCACGGGCTGTGCGATGAGCTCAAGGACGCCGTGGCTCATATTGACCCACAACCCAAGACAGGTGAGGGCCTTATCAACCTGGTATTACGGCTGGAACATAGGCTAAGTGAAAGAAAGGGGGATCATGGGAGAAAAGGAAACTCCCTTCCATCCTATGTGACAGTGGGAAGTCCTGAAACTTCCACCGCATCCAAGGGAGAACCCATGGACATCGGCGCAATACGAGCGAGCCTCACAGCCACGGAGAAAGAGTCACGCCGTAAACAAGGATTGTGCCTATATTGTGGCAAAAAAGGCCACTACGTACGTGAATGCCCTGCCAAACCGAAGACGTCACGTTATCGGGCCAACCGGTCGGTAACAGCCGTGGTGGATGTACCGGCGGAAAACTAGAGGACTCCCAGACCAAAGAAGGGGCATCTCGGAGTCACTCATCCATCCCTTCCTTTCCAACTCGGTCACTAAGGGACAACGACACCTGTTTCTCACGGTGCACGTGGGAGTGCATGACCAGTGGATACCCGTTGTGGCCATGGTGGATTCAGGGGCCACTGGCATGTTTATGGACCACAACGAGGCATGCAGGCTAGGGCTAGTGCTTCTTCCCAAAGCTGTACCCGAAGACGTCTATGCGGTAGACGGAAGGCGATTGGTGACGGGGCCCATCGGGCAGCACACGGGGGTCCTTCCGATGAGATGTGGGAGGAACCATTTGGAACAAATCGATTTTAACATCATCCGAGCGCCCCAATATGGCGTCATATTGGGATTGCCGTGGCTACAGAAACACAACCCCTCTGTGGATTGGCCAACACATCGCATCGAACTGACGTCACCGTATTGCATCCTGCATTGTGGAATAAGAACGGAATCCCTTGACGCAGATGAGAGCGGGAGTCAGACGGTGGCTACAGCGGCAGAAAAAGATGTGGCTCTCCCCCAGGCTTATCACAGTTTTGAGGATGTATTTGATGAGGTGAAGGCGGAAGTGCTACCACCACATAGACAGTTTGACTGCCAGATCGACCTGGTGCCAGGGGCCAGCGTTCCCAGCGGCAGGCTGTATGCCCTGACGGAGCCTGAAAACGTGCATCTCCGGGGGTACCTGGATAAACTCCTCAAGCTAGGATTCATCCGCCTGTCCAAGTCTCCGGCCGCCTCGCCACTCTTCTTCATCCCGAAGGCTAATGGGGAGCTGAGAGCCTGTGTGGACTTTAGGGCATTGAATGCGATAACCGTAAAAAATCGGTACCCCTTGCCTCTCATCAGTGTACTTCTGGAACAGGTCAAGAAAGCTCGTATCTACACCAAGTTGGATTTGAAAGGGGCATACCATCTGGTGCGCATGAGGGACGGAGACGAGTGGAAGACCGCCTTTAAGACCAGGTTCGGCCTTTTTGAGTACCTCGTCATGCCGTTCGGTCTGTGCAACGCCCCGGCAGCCTTTCAGTACTTTTTGAATGAGGTATTCAGAGAGGAGTTGGATATCTACGTGGTCGTATATATCGACGACATCCTCATCTATTCGTCCAGTGTGGAGGAGCACGTACACCACGTCAAAGCTGTGCTCCAAAAGCTGAGGGAAAACATGCTGTTTTGTAAACTCAGCAAGTGTGACTTCCACGTCACATCCGTGGAATTCCTCGGAGTGATGCTGAGTCCAGAGGGACAGGAGATGGCAGAACGAAAGATCAAGGCGGTGAAAGAATGGCCGGTGCCCCAAAGCGTGAAGGACGTCCAAAGTTTCATTGGCTTCGCCAACTTTTACAGGCGGTTTATAGATGGATTTTCAGGATTGGTGGCCCCAATCACACAGCTACTGAGGAAGTCCAAGGAGTTTGTCTGGTCCCCTGAAGCGAACAAAGCCTTTGAGGCCCTGAAAAGCGCCTTTGGTAAGGCGCCGGTGTTGGCTCACCCCGATCCGGATCTCCCCTACGTGGTGGAAGCGGACGCATCGGATGTGGCGCTGGGGGCTATCTTGTCCCAACGCAACCACGACACAGGGGTGCTTCATCCTGTTGCGTACATGTCCCGCAAACTCAACGACGCCGAACGCAACTACCATATTGCGGAGAAGGAGCTTCTCACAATCAAGGACGCCTTCACCGAATGGAGGCATTGGTTGATGGGGGCAAGACATGTGGTATCGGTGTACACGGACCATCGGAACCTACAGTTCATGACGGCCACAAGACACCTTTCTCCCAGACAGCTGCGGTGGATGATCTTCTTTGCGGGGTTCAACTTCCGCATCACATATCGGCCGGGGACGGAAAACCGGAAGGCGGACGCCCTGTCCCGTCAATCTGCAGTTAAGGAACCATTGCCTGCGACCGAGCATTCCATCATTTCCCCGAGGATGGTATTGGGGGTTATCCAACCGGATACTTTCCTGAGGGGAATAAAGAGAGGGATCAGGTCATTCGCATGGCGGAGGTGGCTCCTCAGTCACAGAGAATGGCAGCTGAAGGACGGGATACCCCTGAAGGGCAGGTGCCTATTGATACCCACGCCTAGGCTAAGGAAACAAGCATTCATCTGGTGCCATGACTCTCCATGCGCAGGTCATTTGGGCTTTGAAAAAACGGTGGCTAGCATGGGACGGCATTTCTGGTGGCCAACCATGAGAGTGGATGTCAGGAGGTGGGGACAGGAGTGTCCTACGTGTGCTACCATGAAGGCCGACCATGGCCGAACCCAAGGGCTCTTACATCCACTTCCGACCCCGGATAGACCATGGGATAGCATATCACTGGACTTCGTGGTGGGCCTACCGGTAGACCAGGGGATGACGGCAATACTGGTGGTGGTGGATTACTTGACGAAAATGGGGCACTTCATCCCCTGTAAGAGAGTCCCTACGGCCGGGGAATTGGCGTCACTACTCCTAAAGAATGTGGTACGACTGCATGGATTACCTGGGGTGATCGTGTCGGACCGGGGGTCGCAGTTTACGGCGCAATTCTGGAAGACTTGGTGCACTGCGCTGCATGTTAAGACCGCCCTGTCCACCAGCTACCACCCTCAAACGGACGGCCAAACCGAGCGCCTGAACCAAACGCTCAAACAGTATCTGCGATGTTTTGTGGACCAGGGCAGGGAAGAATGGGTCGACTTGCTATGGGTTGCAGAGATAGCCTATAACAACGCCACTCACAGCTCCACACAGTCATCTCCGTTCTATAGCAACTATGGCCAACATCCCAGGTTCTTGCCATTTCTACATCCGTTCAGAGAGGACAGGATTCCCGCCACAGCGGACAGGGTGGCACACATAAAAGACACGTTGATGCGCTCAAGGGCTGTCCTAATAGAGGCCAAGAGAAGATACAAGGCTGCGGCAGACAGGAAGAGAAGGCCCGGGCCACTGTACCGCACTGGAGACTACGTCTGGATATCCACAAGAAACATGAGGTTTCGAAAGAACAGTGTGTTCCATCCCAAGTACATGGGCCCCTATCGAATTACCAAGTGTATGGGTCCCGTGAACGTGAAGGTGTGCTTGCCCCAGTCATTGCGGATACACCCTGTCTTTCATGTATCATTGCTCAAACCAGCACCCTCCAAGCCGTCTGGGACACCTAGGCCGGTATGCGTGGAGTCGGAGGTGGAGTATGAAGTGTCGGGCATACGGGCGTCCAAATGGCGCAGGGGGAAGCTGTGGTACCTGGTTGCGTGGAAAGGCTATGGCCCGGAGGAGCAGTCATGGGAACCGGCTGAAGGGGTTCATGCTCCGCGCTTGGTCTCCTTGTTCCATCGGCGTTTTCCTGCCAGCGCTGGACCCGTGGGGAGCCGCTGAGAGGGAGGATGTACTGTCAAGAATTCCTGTCATGCGAGGGGAGGAAAACGGTAACCAGCGAAAACGGACTACATCTCCCAGGATGCTTAGCGGTTGAGAGGTTATGTAAACAGGAGAGCTGTTACATAACTCAAGGAAAACACGCCCTTATGTAAACAGGAGAGCTGTTACATAACTCAAGGAAAACACGCCCTTATGTAAACAGGAGAGCTGTTACATAACTCAAGGAAAACACGCCCTATAAAGGGAGGAACCGGGAGGTACAACGCTGTCGGATATTGTGTTTACACCGACGTACCTGCTTAGTGAAGAGCAGTGTTCCGGAGTGGTGCTCCAGTAAGGCAAGAACGGAGGTAGGTCGAGTCGTTACTCCCTGGGCCGTGTCTTGCCCCATCGTCACCTGTGAAGGACCCGGAAGCTCTACCGGATAACCATTGAGCTTCGCTTTTTGACTCGGCTGAGTCAAAGCGCAGTGGCGCTTTTGCTGGTTGGAGTCGTAACTCCCAGCCCGACCAGAGATACAGGGACTGCCAGCTGTAACGCACACCAGGAGGTGTTTGCCGCGTTACAGACTCGGAAGTCCACAGGATCGATCGAGCGGCTGCTCTCGGTTCAGTCTTCTTTGCTTGTGATTGGGGTATCGGTGACGCATCACCAGGAGGTGACTCCGCGTCCCGGTGCAGTCTGAGGAAGAGGTTGAGCGGCTGCTCCCTTCAGGTAGAGACCCCGGCTGGGTGTTTCCCTGACTCCTCGATTCACCCCAACACTCTTCGTGCCCCTCACAGCCTACCGATTGGCATTGTCGGCCATTTCATTTCTGCCCTCTGTTGGCATACGCCGGGATCGGCGTATATGCAGAGGACGGTTAGGACCATCCGTGCTGTGGGCTGGTAACGTACTTAGCCTGGAGGATTCCAGTGACTATAACCTTTGTTTATTCCTTGTATTATTTTTGCCTTCATTAAAATAACTAAACCGTCACAAGTGGTTGCGTTCTCATTATCGTGTCTGTTAAACGATCCTGAGACGTTCAGGGCGTTACAAAAGGACTTGAAGAAATTCAGAAACATGACGGGTGTTCTGGTGCCGATCCATTGATTGCCCTTACAGGTCTGTTGTAAGCCTGCTTGTTCTGTTAAAATTTATATTTTCAGCTCCTTGGCCTTCACTTTAGTTATTCATGGAGCGGGAGCGAGTTTAGGTTCAGCGGATATATGTATAATATACTCCAGTTCACATTTGGCAAGCGCAGCAGAATATCATCATTTTGATAAAGGAGATTTTGGGGAATACTGTGAAGCTCTCTCAGATGACTACTTGGAGGAAGAGCTTGTGAAAGCTCTTGATCCTTCTGTCCAGGAATTTGTGAATAGGGCACTTGTAATGACATTGCGACATTTCACCAGACCTCTTAAAAGGTATTCTCAATGACAGTTGGGGACAGAATCTAACAGCCCTTTCTTGGAACTGATAAAGCAGACCTCCGGAGCAAAAGCACAGCGTACTAAAGGGCCTCATACTGAGGCTTTGGAAAGACTACACCTGCTTTCCTCAGAGCTCATGGGCGTATTTATTAAAAGTTCACGCAACGCAGGGCTGCAAGTAAAGTTGCTGCACTGTGTGAGCAGGAGAGAGCTGATAGCTAAGATATGGCACCGTTCAGCCCTCTCCCAGCTGTGGCACACTTGAGCGGCAGCTCAGGCACCCTGGAACCATGTCACCCTGGCACCATCATTGTGAAGCCCTTGGCTTCACTTTGAAACTGAATAATAGATTCAGCTTTCAAGGTTTACTGATCTATCGTCCACCAGGCCTGAAGGCTAATTTTATATGTAAAATTCAGGAATTTATGGAATCTGCTATAAGCTATCCCAGTTTCACGTTAGAAGGTGATTTAAATTTTCATTTGGAGTTGCTGAATAACCCAGATACCAACAACCTGACTGATATTTTTAAGAGTTTTAATCTAAATCAATTAATAAATGAATCCACACATCTTGCAAACCACACTCTTGATGGATTACTTACTAACCTTCAGGAGCTAACAGTAGAGAAGGTCCTGCCAGTAGTATGGTCGGATCATAAGGCCATCTTTTTCTTAGTCAGGATTCCGTCATATAATAACACAGATAATAATAGACTTAGAAATATTAATTATCGGTCTTGGAAAAATCTTAATGTTGAGAAACTTAGGGACACTCCCTCCAACACCGGCCCAGCCCTAGTTAGAGATCTGAACAATGCTGTAATAGACTATACACATTGGTTAAACTAAGCATTACTGAAGGTGGTACAGGAAAAACAGGTAAAAGCTATAGGAAAAATCCATCAGCTCCTTGGTTCTCACAAGAACTAAAAGCTTTTCAAGGAAAATGTAGGCATCATGAGCATGCATGGAGGAAGGAATATTGTCTAAACGAAAAGGCAAAATATAAAGAATTACTTGTACAGTATAAGGCCCTAGTAAAAACAGCTAAAACAAAATGTTTCTCTGAAAATATAAGCTCAGCAAAAAATTCAAACAGAGAACTTTTTAAAACAGCTAAATCCTTATCTAAATAGAATAACACGAGTTCTTTTTACCCTGACCAATCTTTTTGTAATAAGTTGGCAATGTTTTTTCTTTCAAAAGTTAATGCAATTTTAGAAAATTGGTCACCTCCGTTAAATGCACTAAGTACAGGTAACATCTTAACATATGCCATGGAACTGGATGTACAGCAAACCCCCTGCTCCACAACTAAACCATTATTTGCAAGTTTTTTACCTCTTACTAAGGAGAAAACACTCAGTCTTATTAACCTCATCAAATCAGGAGCCCCTTCTGATTCCTGCCCGCCACAGGTTATTAGGCAGGTAGCAAGTGTAGTGGTTGATCCGCTTATGAAATTACTAAATGAAATACTGAGTAAAGGGCCTTTTCCCAATTTTATGGAAGGAGGCATCTATACTACCATTTATGAAAAAACACACTCTGGATCCAGCAAAGGTGAAAAACTATAGACCCATATCTGCCTACCGTTTCCTACAAAAATATTGGAGAAAGTGATGAATGAGGAGATGCTAGCCTTTTTGGACGCGAACTTGCTACGTGATTCCTCACAATATTGCTTCAGAGCAAATCATGGCATGGAATCTGCCTTGGTAGTGGCCTCAGAGGAAGTAAGAATGGCAGTCGACAAGGGGGAAAGAGCGGCACTGATCCTATTGGATCTATCTGCCGCTTTTGATTCACTCCTCATAGAGAGGCTCCACTTATTGGGTCTCAGAGACTCGACCCTGGCTTTGCGAGCTCATTTTTTAGTAATAGACAACAGCAGGTGGAGTAGGGAATGCAAGTTCCATGCCTTTCTCTTTACCCTGTGGTGTTCCACAGGGGTCCTCTCTTAGACCCACGATGTTTAATATCTATGTTAGCCCTCTTGTCAATCTGATTGGTAACTTTGGTCTGGCTATTTCATCCGACATAAACAAAGAAGCAAGAAATTTCTGTAACTATATGTCCCAAGTTGGACTATGGAAGCAAAATAATTGTCTGAAACTCAATTCGGAGAAAACTGAGGTGATGCTTTTCGGTAAAGAGACCAATTTCTGGAATGATTCATGGTGGCCGTCGAGCCTAGGCACGTTACCTGCTCCAGTCCAGTAAGTAAGAAACCTAGGAGTTATTTTTGACACAAAACTAATCTTTTTGGAGCAAACAAATTCAATCACCTCCTCAGGTTTCTTGGTACTGAAGGTTTTGAAAAAAATCTTTTCATCTATTCCCACTGATCTTTGTAATGCACTGTATTTGGGTGCTCAAAAATGTATGGTAAAGAAATTACAGGCCTTGCAAAATGCGGCGGCAAGATTGCTGCTCAGAATCCCTAAATTTAGCTCCGTAGCACAATCTCTGCGGGATCTACATTGACTCCCCGTGAAAAAAAGAATTATTTTTAAGGCTATGTGTATAGTCCTCAAGGCTCTACATCAGACTGGCCCTAAGCACTATCAGGATCTTTTCGTCCTGGTTTAGGCCAAGTAGAAATCCTAGATCAAATAAAGCAAGATGGGGAGGTAGGACTTTTTCCACAGGGGCAGGAAAATGCTGGAACTCACTACCTTTTAAGCTGTGTTGTCAACCATCTCTGAGCAATTTAGGTAGCAGCTGAAGACCTGGCTATTTACCGAAGATGTTGACAAATTTTTGCAGTTACAATCTATGGCGTTTTTGGGAATTGGACTGGTTCTGATGTTCTGCCTATAGCGCTAAGACACCTTAGGGTATGCACAAGCTTTACAAAATCATTTAATTCATTCATTTCATGCAAGGGTGCCAGCCTTACAGGCAGGATTGTTTTTTTTGCAAGAAGTGATACCTTCCTGCACAAAAAAGATCAAAAAAGGCATATCCCTTCTTCTATGCATGGTGCAGAATGCATCACGCACAGACAGACGAAGTAACAAGGAGAAATAAACGTATTCCTCCTCTTTATGCCTCACTGTGGTAGCCTTACAAACCTTAGTAAATCTGGAATTGCGTGAAATCCATGGCATGCAAGGCCACACAAATCAAGCCCTGCATGGCTTTGTGAGTACTAAGTAAGCCTTTGTGTTGCCCTGCATAACCTTACATGACATCAGGGCAATGCAAAAGCTTAGTAAATGTGGGCCGATCAGTATAGTCCTCTTAATGCCCATGGTATGTACAAATCCATATCTCTAAGCAGGACGGATGAGGCTGAAGAGATCAGACACTCATATCACCATTCTGATTCTTCCTGGGAGAGCACTCTGCCAGAAACAGGCAAGAGAAAGGGCAAAAGCCATGACAGACCCATGAATTCCCAACCAGGGTATGGGTAAAAATGCCGGATTTCGATCCAGACAAAATAATTCACCTCAGGTCATGGGATTATCTTCCTTGACCCGTGGTGGCCGCGTATGTTCAATCAAGACTACACAAGGGATTCAAAACAGAGGTTCAGACTCGATTATGAGCTAGTATTTAGCTCATAAGCAAGCAAGATCTTCCCTCACAGGTAAAGTGGACAACACCACCTAAATTGACCTAACATGGTCATGTTTAAGAGGAAGTTCTCAAAGAATTCCAAAGAAGGGATTGATCATGCTCAGTCTACCTGTCAAAACAACGTTTTGGCTATTTCTGAGCCTCTTACAAGGGCTCCCATCGACCAGAACATCTTAGTAGACTGGGCCCAGAGGACAGGATGGTCGTTGAGTAAAGCCCTGTCAATGGAGAGGTGTAGATCCAAACTTATACACATTGACCTCAAACTTATGGATCTTGCCGTGGCTGAGGCAGGCCCATTGCAGATAGTTGGTTTTTTGAGACCCCTTTTTTAAAGACCTGGAACGCTTTGTGCAAACTTTCCCCACCCTGGATAAGACTTAAATTTTGTTAGAAAAGGACTCCCATTTTGGCCTTTTTGGCAGGAATGGGTGTCTCAGAAGACCTTCACCAGGCTGGTTTGACAGCTTGTGAAGTGGTACCTTGTTCTCCTCAAAGTAACGAGGAGTTCAAGCCGGTTTGGCAGGAGTGACTATAGAGGCGCCTCCGGATCAACAACCACAAACTTTGCAGATGAGCATTATTCCTGTATCAAGGGTGATCTGAGGGGGCAGAGTGAGACACTTCCTACACAATTAGCGCATGATTACACACGATGCATGGGTATTGTAGACAAGACCATTTAGAGCTACAAACTAGAGACCCACCCCAGACAGCTGTGTTTTTCCCAACAGGAACAAGTATTTATAGACTCCAAAATTCAAGAGCTAATACACATAGAGGAAGTATGCCTTATGCAACCCCATCTGAGAGGGTTTATCAGCACCACCTTCTTTGTGTAAATTCAGCACCTGGATCCTGTACTGGCTCTTCAAGATGAAGGTTGTTAGACCTGGCACCTTTGGCTTGGGTCTCCCTTCCATTTTTCGCTGTTGTCTCCTCTGTTTTGCTGGTAATAGATGCTCTGGGCGCTGTGCCACTGCCATTCACTGCCACAGCGCGAATGCTCCCTGTGTAAATATGAAATGTGAATTGGTATATCCATGATTGGCTTATTTGGTTTACCTGTTAGTCCCTAGTTGCATGGCCTGTGTGTGCCCAGGGCTGGTAGACCGAATGCTGCTGGGGGGCCTGCAGCGCTGGTTTGCGCCACCCACAGAAGCAGCTTGTAAAATGTGTCTCAGACCTGCCACTGCAGTGTCTGTGTGCAGTCTAGAACTGCCATCTTGGCTGTGAAGTGCACCTACTTCCCAGCCCCTGAATCTTCCCTTGGCATCATGTAAGCGACCCCTATGGTAGGGTGCATTGTATGTGTAAGGTAGGACATGCTCTGATGTGTGTAGCATGTCCTGATAGTGAATTACACCCAATTTCGTTTTTCACTACTGTAAGGCTACCTGTTCTCCATTGGCCAGAATGGCAGGTTTGGCTATTATATTCTATAGTCCTAACTGACGCAAAGAACATGGTAGAAAAACGAATTTAGTATGCCTGAGCTCAGAATATTAAAATACATCTTTTAGTGAAGTTTATTTTTATATTCTGTGTTTGAAAATACCACTTTTAGAAAGTAGATATTTTCTTGCCTAAGCCTTCCAGTGTGCTCTGCTGTTATGTGTATTGGCTGTCTGGTTTTGGAGGGACAGGGCAGGCTGAGTCAGACCTGTGTTGAATAGAGAGATCTGCATTGGAGTATGGGGAAGGGTAGCTCCTGGACCTGGATAGGGCTGTGCCTGGCAAGGTGAATGCTGGCTCCACCTCCCACTGTGCATCTGATGGCAGACCCCCTCTTTCTGAAAGGAAGGATGTAGCCTGGTAAACAAAGTGCTCCACGGCTGGGCAGAACTGGTTCTGGCTGGGTTCAGTGAATTGTAGCTTCTGAGAACAAAGACTTTTGGGGTATAAATATCTGTGCTGAAACCCCTACAATTTGTATTGCTCCTGGACAACAAGAAGAACCTCTGTCCGTGTAACTGAAGGAATCTGCAGGAGAGGAGTGTCCTTTTGCTTGTGTGCTGTTTCTTGGACTGGCCTGCAGTGGTTACTACTGGACTTGGAAGAAGAGGAAAAGGACTTTGAAGGAACTTTTATTTTTGCTACAGCAATCACCCAAGGGCTAGAAGAGAGCTAGCCTCCTGCTGGAGTCTCAGGCACATCAGACCCCCACCACCAGCCTCCTGTTTCCTCCCAGTGAGGATTTTTATCTGCTGGTGAGGCTCCTGTGAGTTCCAGGGCCTCTAGTTCTACTACGGAGAACAGAGTGCTGAAAATCGCCGCTAACGCCCGTTTTCGAGCTGCGACAGCTGAAGAGCGCAAGGAAATCATCCCGCTGCTGCCGCTGAGTGCTCGCTACCGGAGATCATCGCATCACACGTTTGCGGGCTGCCAAATGCTCGCTAACCCAAAGATTCTCGCATCGCATGTTAGCGGGCCTCCATGTGCTCGCTAACCAAAGATCATCGCATCGAGTTCATTGCTTCATGACATCGCAGCGCGGACACCGAGCGTCCGCCATTTTCATCGCATCAGGATCGTCGCTCCCTCATGGAGCGCCATTTCTTTTCATCGCAACAAGATCGCACACCCAACAGGCTCGGCGCATCATCCTCCCTCGCAGCAAGGATTTCAACGGATCGCCGGCTTAGCGTGGAGAAGTTTGTCGCTTTGTACTGCACACAGATCAGCGCATCATCCTCCCTTGCGGCAAGGATTCAACGCATCGCTGGTCACGCGTGAGGAAAATCATCGCTACAACTCATTAGCGACATTTTGGTTGCTTTGCTACAGAATCCAGGTATTTTGTGAGTAAAAGGGTCGCAGAGACCACTGCCTTGAACTGAACTCCTCTTTGCACACTTTGAACTATTTTTGCAGCATTTCAAGAGTAACCCTATTTTCTAGTATTGTGGCTTTTTACTGTTATTGGTCTTGTGTTAAGTCTATATATAAAGATACTTATTTTTTATAACTACTTGTGTGGTGTCCCTTTGTAGTGTTCTTCACTGTGTTACTGTGTATGGTCATAAATGCTTCACACACTGCCTCTGAGATAAGCCTAGCTGCTCGCACTCCGTTACCACCGGGTTGAGCAGGGGTTATTGTTACGATGCATACTGACATGCCAGGTAACGCCACACTATCGCATGTACCTGTTTATAAGTATGTATAACATATGCCTAGTAACGTCATATAATCTGGATACCATAATTGGTACATTCCGAACCTCCCCACAGTAGTTGGTTCATTCCTAGGACCTAGAGGGCGCATTAGAATGTTGATGAAGAGGATTGTATTGATGGCCAGAGGAGCAAGGAATAAAGAACTTTACACTCACCTGTTGTGGAAATTCATACTTCGTAACACTGGCGACGATCTGCGTAAGGGGGCAGAAATACCTTGCTCCTCCCCTTCTGTATTCGTCCATCAGCTGTTGATAGTCCGGGAAAGATTGACATCGTAACTTGGTGATCCCTCCTTGTGTCAAGCTAAGCCAAGGTGAATAATTTGGGGTCACCAGGGCCAGCTACGCCACAGACCTTCGGAAGGAGCGACCGAAGTCTGCACTGTGCCTCAAGCCTCAGCGATTCAGTGACGGGCAGCTCTCTCGACGAAGACTGAGGTACGACAAAGGTATAGACTGTGCTCCGAGAGCAGACTGTATGCTGACCAGCGATGCTTGATGAGACGCTGCTTCCACGACGAAGGCGTCCGTCTGAGGCACATCTATTCGGAGGCGTCCAGTTGAGGGGTTTCCGGTGAGGAACGACGTGTTCAGTGATCCATTGGCGAGTGGCCCTGTCAGGAACCAACAGCGACGGTATTCGGAGGCGTTCATCTGAGGTGCGTCCTGAGGAGAAACGACGCGTTCAGTGATTCCTTGACAAGCGAAGAGTCCGTCGGTTTCCTGTCAGTAACAACGCATCTGCGCAACTTCACCAGGAAGACGCTGATCTCCGAGTCAGGTTGCCTAGCGACAGTGAATGCGTCAAGGCTTCGAAGAACAGTGGTACGGGTAAGGTGAGACCGGAACGGAGATACGCACTCCTCTGCGTGTCTGCATTGTATAACTCCGCTAATTAAAGAATGAGCAGCACTCCTCTATCCTGAGACACACCTTTTAGCAAATCTAAGCTATACGTTCTTCACTGTGATGTAGTGGCACCTGCTGTAGCTTGTGCTCCACACACCTACAAAGATTGGTTACATTATTGCGTAACATTCGTTGATACACACAACAATCCACCTCTGTTATCCCTAGCCATTTGAGGGAATTTCAATCCACTGACACCCTAAGGAACTCAGGACTTCTTTCATAGTCCCTGGGCAGATCGGCACAGAACAGTCATAGGAAGGGGCTCTATTCGTCTTCCGCCATATCAAAGAAGATCAACTGGTATCGTTATGTTCTGTTGAAGGGGGTGGTGTGTGAACTGCACAAATACACCATCCTCACAATACTATTAGGCTCACGTCCAACTCTGCAATCATCCCTCCACAATGGCGGCTGCCAGTATGTTACAACCAACCCCGTTTCTGAATGAATTGGGGGAACCAACCATTCCATGGGAAGATTGGGAGAAAGTGTTCGAGTCCTACCTGGTGGCAATAGGAGGGGAAAAATTCAGCCCTTTCAGGAAACAACATATCTTGCTACATAATTTGGGTTCAAATGGTAGGAAAATCTTTGAATCGCTACCGGAACCAGAAGGAGAAGAAGATGATGATGATGCCTATGACACTACGTTAATTAAATTACGGAATCATTTTGGGGATAAAATAAACGTAGTTTTGGAGAGACACAAATTTTCAGTCATACACAGGGCAAACACGAGAATGTTTCTACATATGTGGCGATTCTCAGAGGTCTAAGCAGACTGTGTGATTTCAATGAGCTCAATGATTCTCTAATCAGAGATCAGTTGGTACGCTGTACTAACAACAAAGAAATACAAAAGAAGTTATTGCAGAAACAACTGAATCTGGTAGAAGCGATCAAAATCGCTAAGTCAATCGAGCATACAGCTATATGTATGAAAGAGATAAATTTGACAGAGCCCAATGAGCAGGTGTCAGAGATAATGAATAGGGAAGAAGAGAATGAAATATACAAAATCAGAAATGATGCGGCAAAGAAGAATGAAAATTGGCGTGGTCAGACGTCTAATCCAGAGAATGGAAAATTCAAATGCTACCGTTGTGGAAGCAACAACCACTTGGCAAATGACTTAAGTTGCCAGGCGAGGCACGCTTGGTGCAGGAAGTGCAATAAGAAAGGGCACCTTGCAAGAGTTTGTGGGTGCTTCCCGAAAACATCAGGAGGAAGTCCAGCCACCACGACACCGACGCAAGTGAAGAAAATTGTACTTCAAGTGAATGAGGCTCAAGAGCAACAGTGTTACCCAGTATGTGAGGGGACCCTCGATGGAAAAAGGGTGAAGATGTTCGCCGATTCGTGCTCGCCGTTCACACTAGTGAATTTTGCAGATGCGGAAGCCATTCAACAAAAAGGAAAAGAAGAGCTGGACCAAGCCGATATAACTCCTAGTGGATACAATAGAGATCCTATACCAATGAAGGGAATGTTTACGTCGCTCATTTCCTTCAAAGGCAGACAAACGGTGGGCAAGGTTTATGTAGTTGAGAAAGGCTCGAACCTACTGGGGTGGCAGCACCAAAGGGAGCTGGGGATAAAATTGGACCCAAACAACCGGGAGCAAGTCCTGGTGGTGAATCCGTCGACGCAGAGGGAAACTGTCCCTAATGAGTTCCCAGAAGTATTTTCAGAGACGCTAGGATTGCTCAAGGACTTCCAACACAAAATACAATTGAAATGGAATGCCACACCAGTAGTTCATAAAACTAGGCCAATTCCAAATCTGATGTGGGAACCACTAAAGAAAGAATTAGATAGGCTACAAAAACTGGACATCATTCAGCCAGTGGCTGGTTCTGAATGGGTTGCACCGATCGTCATCGCCAAGAAGGGTCAGAGCCAGGACATTAGGGTGTGCATCGACCTGCGTGACCTGAAGAACAACATATTGGTAGAAAGGCACCCTTTACCCCGCATCCACGAGATGTTGAGCAAAATGGGCGAGGCTGTATGCTTTAGTGTTCTGGATCTATCCATGGCATACCACCAGGTGGAGTTACATCCGGACTCCAAGAAGCTAACAGCTTTCACTACACCAATGGGCACTTTCATGTTCTGTCGCATGCCATTTGGGTTGGCCTCTGCGGCAGGAGTCTTTCAAAAGATCATGCAGCACATCTTGAAGGGGGTACCGAAAACACTATGCTTCCAAGACGATGTCTTGGTGTACGGCGCCAATGTGGAAGAGCACGACGATAACTTGAGACAAGTTCTGCATCGGTTCAGAGACGCAGGACTCACACTAAAGAGGGAAAAATGCCAGTTTGGCGTGGAGTCAGTGGAATATTTGGGACATCGCATTTCTAAGGATGGATTCAAACCGAAGCATTGCCTAGTGGAGGCGGTAAGAGAGGCATCGGCGCCCACGAACAAAGAGGAACTCAAGTCATTTTTGGGGTTGGCAGAGTATATGGCAAAATATGTGAACCACTTTGCTGATATATCTTCCACCCTGAGGGATCTCACAAAACACAATACGCAATTCAAATGGGCGGAGGAGCATGAAATGTCATTCCAAAGAATAAAGAAGGACATACTAGCAGCTCCATTCTTGAGTAACTTCGAACACAACCGTAGAACATTTCTTACCACGGACGCTAGTGGGAAAGGACTAGGAGCAACGCTCTCACAAATTATAGAAGGAAAGGAGAGAATTGTTGCATTTGCTTCAAGAACACTCACCGGGGCGGAAAATAACTATTCAGTGGTGAAAAGGGAGGCGTTGGCTTGTTTTTGGGGAGTGAAACACCAAGTTTTTTCTGTGGGGCATTCAGTTTGAGCTACGCACTGATCACAAGCCCCTGATTTTCATGTTCAACCCGAAGAATAGTTGTTGTAATACTCCCCGTATCGCTAGGTGGCTGCTGGGCTTAGAGGGCTTCTGTTTCAGAATTAGATATGTCCCGGGGGTCCAGAATTCGGCGGCTGATTTCCTATCTAGAAGCCCCATCGACAAGGAGGAGCAATTTGAGACACTAGAGTACCCGGTCTTGCAGCTCAAATTAGACACCATCACCACACAGGAATGGTCAGAAAGCATGGGTGCGGACACCATCATGAATCAGATTATCGACCTCACTATAAAGGGCTGGCCCAATTCCTCTGATAAAGTGAAGATAGAGCTTAAACCATTCTGGGAGGTGCGTATGGAGCTGAGCGTAGACCAGGGTGTCCTATTCAGAAATGACAAAATAATTCCACCAGAAAACATGATGGACAGAATAATCGACCTCGTACATGAGGGCCACTTGGGCAGGAACTTAACTAAGGTGAGGTTGAGGGAGAGATACTGGTTCCCCAAGATGGACTCACTAGTGGAGGCCAAAGTTAAAAATTGCGTCACATGTTCCAACAGTGACAAAACCAGAACGACCAGGAAGCCACCCTTGTTCCCCTTATCGGTACCAGACAAACCATGGGAGAAGGTAGCGTTAGACATTATCGGTCCCCTCAACATAAAAGGGGTAGGCAAACAATTTGCACTAGTAATGGTCGACTTCCACTCCCACTGGACAGTAGTCAAAATGGTCCATCAAATAACGACCACATCGGTGATTCAATTCCTGAAGGACAAATTTGCCCAAGAAGGCATACCGTCCTTCATAGTAACAGATAACGGGGTCCAGTTCACATCCCATTCCATGACAGACTTTTTATGCAAACTAAACATAAAACACTTGAGAACAGCATTATACTGTCCCAGGGCTAACGGGCTAGTTGAAAGAATGAACCGCATGGTTAAAGAATGCATACAACTAGCAGTGGTCAACAGAATACCCACTGAGCAAGCATTACAAGAAATGTTGTGGGCGTACCACACCACCCCCAATTCGGTCACGGGAATCTCCCCGTTTTCAGCCCTGAGAGGAAGGAAGCCAGGTACCAAATTCTTCCCATATTGGCTAGGGGGGGGGGGCCATGTCACAAGGGATATGCATGCGAGTAGGAACAAGATTGAGGCACACCAAAGCAGATACAAAACCCACTATGACACTAAATATGGAACTAAGACTCCACTATGGAAAGAGGGGGACTGGGTACGTATCAGGATGCCGAGAAGGTGCGAGGGGGAAACCAAGTTTTCAGAACCTATGCGCATTAAGAGAGTAAGTAACAACACAGTCATATTGGAGAATGACCAAATGTGGAGCATGGAAAGGTTAGTGAAAACGCAAAGCACACACAAACGACCTGATGACCAGGCAGAGGTGCTACATAACCTGGGCATCGAAGGGTTACCTGCCACACGTAGGACATGCAAAGCTCCAGGTTGGCACAGAGACTTTATTAGGTATAAATAATTTAACCAGTTAAGTTTGTTTTAAATCATATTAAGGGGGAAGATGTGTTACGATGCATACTGACATGCCAGGTAACGCCACACTATCGCATGTACCTGTTTATAAGTATGTATAACATATGCCTAGTAACGTCATATAATCTGGATACCATAATTGGTACATTCCGAACCTCCCCACAGTAGTTGGTTCATTCCTAGGACCTAGAGGGTGCATTAGAATGTTGATGAAGAGGATTGTATTGATGGCCAGAGGAGCAAGGAATAAAGAACTTTACACTCACCTGTTGTGGAAATTCATACTTCGTAACAGTTATCAAAGGGTGTAGCCCGCTTACTCTGACTTAGGAAGAAGGGTCCCTACTTGGACAGTGGCCAGCCATTGCAAACTAGAGACCCCTATTTCTATCAAAGGTCATCCATCTTTTAATGAATCTGTTACACAAGAAGGACTGATTAGTCCATCTAGATTGTAAAGATTTTTCTGCCACACTGGCCCTTTCTTCCGTTTCAGTAACAAGGATGTTGATTAAGTTCCAAGTTCTCCCGTTCAGTCTCTGTCATACCCAATGGTGTTTCATCAAACTGATCAGACCTGTGGTAGAAATCCTGAGGGCGAAGTGTGTGTTCAACATCTACTTGGGTCTTTCCTGCACAATTCAGCTATTGCAAAACATGGAGTTCTTAATCAATGTGGTGAAGGTACTCTTGGGACTGACACAACACATAGATTTTCTAGGTTATCAGATGGACTCAGTTCACACGAGATTCGCATTGCCCATGCAGAAAGTGAAGTCCATCAAAGAAATTGAGGTTAGCGTTGTCCAATAGGTCTCTGTTCTTGAGGGCCCTTGCCAGGATAGTGGGGCTGTTGGCCTCTTCCATTCAAGCGATATTTCCTGGCCCCTTGCATACATGGCCCTCCAGAAGCTGAACATACATGATCTTTGGAAGGGCATCTCATATCCAGAGCAGCTATCTCTATCAATAGAAGCCCGAACCAAGCTGTCCTTGTGATTGGACCACATGGAGGCTTGGAACAGCAGAGCCATCTTTGGCTGTCTGCCGGAGATAGTAATAAAGCCATATGACAGCAGGTGGGACTGGGGTGGGAGACTCAGTCCAGAGGGCCGTTTGTCCAAGTTGGAGTTACGCCTGACTATCAATTGTCTGAGTCTTCTGGCAGGTTCTTCTTCCATCAGAGTGCTTTACACCTGGAAGACGAACTGTTGTATCCTCTTGCAGATGTATTTACCGTTCAATATATCAACAGAATTAGCAGAATGTGATCCCGTTTGTTGGCAGAAATAACCAAAGACTTTTGATGATTCTGTATGTGACACCAGATATCAGTCATGGAGGAGTACATTCCTGTTCAGAGGAATGTTGTTGTAGAATGAAACTCGAGGTTCCTAAAAGACAAAAGCGACTGAAGATTATCACCCCAGGTTTTCAGAACCCTTGATCGGATTTGTGGTTTGTGCCTGATTTATCTTTTTGCGTCTCTACTGAACATGCAGATGAGCAATTTCTCCAGTCGGAGGCTGGACCTGTTAACTGAAGCAGCCAATGCCTTTCTCCAGGACTGAACAGGGAGTCTACATTATGCGCTTCCTTTCTTTGTGATGATTCGGAGGGTATTGTCTCAGGTGCGCTGTCAATTGGAGAAGTTGATCTTAGTGACTTCGAAGTGGAGAGCACAAACTTGATGGCCATTCCTGGTAGACCTGTCTTGTGATTCTTCAATGAAGCTCCCAACCTTTCGGGATCTGACAGATCCTTTGGGCCATCTGCAACCCTTGATCCTGTTGAGACAACTCTCCCTTATGGCCTTGAGGGTTTCAAGAGATGCTGGAACATGCCGGCCATTTTACCACCAGCTAATTTCTACATCCCACAGTCTTTATCAATCAATACCCATAAGCACTATTCATCAGCCTGGAGGAGATGGGTTGGTTTGTAAAATGAATGGAATGGGGATCCCATTGGGACACGTTGCCAAAATTGGTAAAGCAGACTGGCTTAGAGGTCAGTAAACAAGTACACGATTTTATTTCTGCGATTTTGGCTGAGCATCATCCTATTAAGAATAAATTAGTGTGCAAACACCCTCTGGTCTGTAAACTGATGAGAGGTGTGGGATTTTCTTATACTCCGAAACCTTACTATACCGCCTTATGAGATGTCAATGTGGTTCTATTATTTTCAGAGAATTGGCTGGGTAATGAGGATTTATCCAGGAAGCAGTTGTCGGTCAAATTGACTATTTTGTTATGTTTGATTTCAAGTGAGTGTCAAATATGTAAGTACTGGACCTAAGTGAGAGCGTATTTTCTCAGAATGGAGTATCCTTTATGATTTCAAAGTGTACTAAGACAAGCTCACGTTGTGTTTCTTACCCTGCTTTTCCTGAAAATCATAAACTGCGTATTGTCCGATGTTTGAAGGTTTATGAGTAAGGCTCCCACTTTTTTGTTTCAATGGATTTTTACATATAAATACAGACGGAAAACTATTATGCTTTTGTCTGTATTTATAAATTAGAAAGTTGAAAATACTGACAAATTGTGCACGACAGCCCCACCGCAGCCCAGGGTTACCTCACCACCACCCTACACCACTACGGCCCGTTTAAAACGAGCTGCTTGTATATCACATCAGCAGATGTTGCATGTTATGGGGGTGGGGGATGCTGTAAGAAGTGTGAGTGCTTGAAATTTAAAGCAGCACTGTGTTCATCCCAGAATGCCTAATAGCCAAGCACGGGGTGTTAATGTGTGCATTAGCAGTCCGGCTCACTGTTAGAAAGCTGGGGTCAGTGCTAATAATGTAGCCTTTGAATGCCAATCAGTGGCGGCAAGGCAGAGGCCTGTTAGCAGGTAACGGTGTGCTCGGTGGCAGATGGCAGGCATTTAGTAATTAAAAAATTAACATACTGGAAGTGTACAAATATGATGGTGACCCCGTTTAAAGAAAGCATAAAATTCTCTCGTTTTTCAACTGTTTGCATGTGGAATGGCAGCTGCTTCTGTGCAATTATCTCTCTCCGCCGTGATGTGTGGATCGAAGTCTTTCCTTTTTAGGTCTCGCCTGACCCAGCGCATGCGCTGGTCTGGCGAGACTTATTGAGAGGGCTCCAAAAAGTGCTACCAGGCCAGCCTAGAGCTACAGTGCATGTGCGCGGGCGCGCGCGCCGCTCTTTACCGCGATTACTTTCACTTTAGCGGCCGCATGGCCGCTTTGATGTTTGATCGTGATCGAGATCACTTTTACTTTCGCTACCACACGGCCGCTTTGCATAGCCAATAGGTCTCGCTTTTGGGACCTTATAAGTATTTAGTTATGCAACTGTGCATGGCTAAACACTTATAAGGTCCCAAAGGCGAGACCTATTGGCTATGCCAATGCTTGTTTGCTGTTGCCTTTGTAATTTCCCATTTGCTTTCATGCCTTTTTCCTTCCTCTTCTAATCTTCTTCAATAATGTTGCGCTTCCTCTTTGCATCACCAAGGGTTAGAACAGGCAGGTAAATTTAAGAAGAGATTTTGTAACCGCAGTGCGTGTTTGATGCAATCACAAAAACAAAGATTTCAAACATTGCCAAACCAGAGGCTGCAACCCCCATCACCCTCTCTTAGCACTCACTGCTTCAGGTTACCTGCTTAACGTGCCCTGGATGTCTGTACAATAAATGCACAGTTTTTGTTTAAAATAGAGTGTTTCGTCTTTCAGTGTTTTCAATTTGGGGGCTTATTCAGAAGGAAAGTGGCGCAGCGTGTCGTTAAGCCAAGAAGGCTAACAACATGCCCCGTCACTTTAGAAATGGAGGGCTGCACCAGATTTACAAGAATATGATACAGCTCTGTGTTTTCCCCTGTGCTGGCGCTAAATTTAGCTGCGTAGTGCCAATGCAGGCACCCTTGCACAATAGTGCAAGGGTGCCTGCGTTGAGGAGAGTGATTGTGTATGTGCAGGAAGGTGTCCCTTCCTGCACATAAACAATCTGAAATGGCGATTTGTAACTTCTATGTGTGCTGCTTAATGCAGCACACATAGAAGTTGCAAACGTCATTTTATTAATAATTGTTTTATGTGCAGGAAAGGACACCTTCTTGCACAAAAACAATCAAAATCGTTTTGCTGTTTCCATGCTGCACAACGCAGCACACATGGAAACAGCAAAAACAAGGAGAAATTAAACAATTCTCCTCGTTTCACCATGTTAAGACCAGGTTTTTCCTGGACTTAATTTTGGCGCTGACCCATATTTACGCCACCCCTGTAAATATGGGGCAGCGTCAAAATCAATGAGCGTTGTGATTGAACACCCAATGCCCTCTCCTTTCACGCTAAGTATAGCGTGAAAGAGTGCCTTATTTACAAGGCAGCGTTAAGCCACGTTAAGTAAATAAGGCAAATCCTGTATCCCCACCACAAAGTCTTTGCATGCAGTCTTTAAACTCTCTCCATAGCCCCTCTACTGCATGTATTTCATTTGTTTTATAGCGCCTCTCTTACCATCATTGAAGAACTTCACAACACACACACATACAAGGACAATGAATCATATATGTGTAAATCAGTGTATAGAAATATTATATAAGACAAAGGGTGCAGTTGCAGGATTCACATGTCATCCATACTGGCAGGTATTGTTTTAAGGGTGCTTGGTCTGCAAAACATAAACTCAGGATCCAGAACGTAACACAGTGTTAAGGGTTGACTTTTTTTCATAACAATTTACTTCTACCTAAACAAACCCTTTGTAGCAAAATTAGGATAATCAAAGAATGACAAAAACAAAGATGAATGCATTATGTTTACTTAATTTGACGTATATATAGGTATATCTAAACCTACAACAAACAAGTGCAAGTATGAATTGAATATTTAAATAAATGTGAACAAATACTAGCTGCAGCATCTTCTTTTGCTTGAGACAAAAATGTATGTGGATAAATACAGATAAAATGACCCCAAAAGTAAATATGGATAAAAACAGATAGAAATGGTAAAAAAAACTTAATACCATAAAACCGGGAGCCTTTTTTATGAGGCACGTACAAGGGAACTTCGTTAGGATGCCTCTGGACAATTAGGTTCTTATTCATTCGCTTCTCAGCAGGACCGGACTGGCCATAGTGGGCATTGAGCGTTTCCCTGGGAAGTTGGAAGGGTGGGAGCCAGTTTTGCAGCAGTGGGGGCTGGCTTTGTTACTGGGGTACGGTTTTGCAGCAATGCTGCTATATCGGCACCCAGTAACCAAAGCAGCAGTGCTTCATACATTGCACCAACTCCCCCACCCTCTGACCCCGGGGGCTGGTCTGACAAAATTGCCAGGGCTGCTTTGGGTTCCCAGTCCGCCCCTGCTTCTTAGTCATTGGCTTGCCGTCCTCCTCTTGTTTTATTCCCTCTCCTGAAGCATAACCTTTTTACCATCCTTTTGACTGGCTGATTGCATTCTTTCCCAGGTTCTTTTTAGGGAACTTTGGGGCATATTATCAAGAGCAGCGTTAACATTATCGCCGGTTTAGCGGCAGAAAACTGCCTCTAAAGCGGCGATAATGGGCTTGATAATATGCCCTGGAGAATTCCAATAGAAGCCCATGTTCACACCAGAACATGGGCTTCTATTGGAATTCTCCAGCTATCAAGCCCATTATCACCACTTTAGCGGAAGCTTTCTGCCGCTAAACCGGCGATAATTTTTAACGCTGCTGTTGATAATATGCCCCAAAGTTTTCTTTTTCGTTAAGCAATGCATGTGATTTGTAGCTCTTTCCCCCCATGTGCAATTCTTCCTCACATTCACAAAACCCAGCTCTCTGTGTTGCTATCTCCACCTTGTTTATAGGTTCCCCACCACTCCTCACCAATCTCATCAGCTGCTCCTCACACACAGCCTCCCCTCCCATCTAGTCTGTTGCTTCCCATCGCTTGTCTGACTTTGCCATGTTCAGGCAGCTCTACTGTACTCTGTCTGTGCACTGAAAGTAAACGCCCTTCTCATTTTACTAACAGAGTGCTCAGGTGCTTTCCTGTGCCTGCTGCTGCACCGCCCATTTGACCATGACTGTGTGTTTGTTTCTCTTTCACATTCATGCTGCTGTCTTGAAGAGCAATGTGTGTGTGCCATTTTTATTTTAGACTAAGTAAACTTAGTTGGGCTATTTGCTACTGTCTGGGTCTCCCAAGAAGTATGACTGGTTTTGCAGCACTTCCTTGTTTACTGATAGAACTCAATTGGCTTCCCTTGCCAGCTCACACTATCTTCAAAATCATATGCATCATTTACAAAGCTGTCACAACCAACACCCCCACTTTTGTTTTTAACTTTCTGCATTGAGGTTTTGCTGTTATGCAAACTTTACAGTTTGTAAGGTACTGTTGTCCAGCAGCAGCAGCTGGCAGGGAACAGGGGTGGCGGGGTGGTGGATGAAAGGGGAACAAAATATAAAAATATTAAACACTTACCTCTGTCCTCAAAGCCGCCGGCCGCTGTCTATCCTCCATTGCTTCGACCAGGAAGCCGCAGGAAGCACCCAAGCTCCCAGGCTCTCCTAAGTCAAATTACAATGCTTCAATGCAGCGCTGTGATTGGTCTGAGCACCATGGTTCGGCTCTCAGACAGGGACAGAGAGCCTGGTCATGTTCCCCACCAGGCTGTGTAATGCAGCCTGGTGGGGAACATGCTAAGTATGCATCATGACTGTTTGGCCTGTCCCAGACGGCCGGCTAAGCAGTCATATGCACTTAGTGTGCACAAACCACTCCTCCCCATGTGCCACCAGCCCGCTCCACCCATACCAGCCCGAACCTACGAAAAATAAAATAATAATAACTATGTTATAATTTTTTTCCTGCTCTGAGAGTAGTGGGGAGACGCCCCTCCACCTTAGCGGAGAAGCCGCCCCTGTCATCCAGTAACTTAAATACAAGTAACTTGATTCCTTGATAACAGTAAAACATGCATCTAATGGAATTAAATCAACCAGCACCACCACATATCATGCACACAAGCACACCATCTCTGATGGTTGTCAACACACCCAGAGCCAGGACAACATCAGGCTGCACACTAAGAAGTGTGAAAAAGAGTAAGAAGGCAGCAAGCCTTTTCCATCTATGCAAGGATGATCAGGAACACCATCCCCGTATCCATCAGGACTGTCCTAATGCGAGTATAGCTAGATGGAGGGAATTTGTTGTTTGCTGCTATTTTTAAACATTATATTTGCACTAAAAGCCTTTCTGGAAGCTGTTTTAATCTGTGTAACGCTGTCCTTTGGTTTTAAAACTTTGGCGGTACCTCGCTCTGAATGGCCAGTTTCAGCCAATCGGAGACCAGCCTGGGAGGAGCCAGTTGTGCTCCTCAGACATTAAATGCACACCGCAGCACGGTCGCTCAGCGGGCGTGCTGCTGGCATGCCAAAGGCGTGCCCGTCCGCGCCTGTGCGTCGCCAGAAACCAGGCACTCTGCTCCACCTTCATCCCACAGGATAGTTTATTCACATGAAGCCTTGTTTGCTCTCCGATATGAAGCTTCCTGTGGGAAACATAACTGGGCTCCTGATGCCTGCCCTCCCCCACATTGTAATCAGTGCACCTTTAAGGTCAGCCCTTGCCTCGCTCCGCAGTCCCCACTTCCAATGCAAAGGCTTATAAAATCTGTACCTTAAATTGCCGCTCTTTGACTAAACATTATGCTGAGGTGTTCAACCTCTTACATGAAGGGATTCCTGATGTTTTATTTCTTATGGAGACGTGGCTTTCCAGGGATTCTGTTGCCATACCAGCCTTGGCCCTCTCTGTCGGCTATGCAATGAACAATTTGAATAGAGCGGTGGGGGGGGGGGGGCATTGCAATTATACACAAAGCTTTCTATACTTGTAGCCTCATCCCCAAAGACATTCCTGACTGCGAAAGAGCATTTTTCTAAATTGCGTTGACAGATAATTTTACATTTTCTGGGCTACTCATCTATCGTCCACCTGGTCCATCATAACTTTTCAGAGAAGCCCTAGCTAATTCTGATACTACACTAGCTCTTCAGACAGCCAATTTTAATGTTATAGGCGATGTGAACCTTCAGCTGGAGTCGCAGGATGCGTCTGATATTTCTAATTTCCTTGGGGACATGGCCGCATGCCAACTGGTCCAATTGGTCTCAGGACCGACCCACGTAGCGGGTCATCTCCTTGACCCTAGCTTTTTGAATCTTCAGACCTTAGAGGTGCATGCCCCCCTTCCTATGTCCTGGACGGATCATTCCCTCATTTCGCTGTGGATATCGTTATCTGGCCCAAAATCGCAACCACACCGCAACCCCTCATTCAAATGTCCCTGGCACAAATTGGACCCTGTTGGCTTTATAGCGGCCTTAATTACACAGCTCCCAGAATGGCCAGCTAATATTGAAGCAGCTAATAAATATTTTCTGGGAAGGGTTACCCAAGCATTGGATAATTGCATCCCGGTCAAATTAACCCACCCCAAAAGTGCACGGGTTAACGTCTGGTTCGATGAGTCTTTAACTCTAGCTAGGAAGAACTGTAAGGTTCTAGAATGAGCATGGAGATGGCCCCACAACCTTCTGGCTAAAGTACTATATAGAAGTGCGATCAAAGCATACCATAAACTGGTCCGCAAGCCTAGGGCCGTAAACTATACCAACATGATCACTACTAGTAGCAACTCTACCAAAACTATATTTACACTTTTGAAGGATATGGTAAAATCCCATTCTGCCTCTGACAGCACCATATTTTCCAGTCTGCAATGCGAAGAACTGGCTAAATTTTTCATTAATGAGGTTTAGCGTATCTACAGCAGTTTTTGCCAAGGGTATACATCTCCCTGCGTGGGGAAGAAATGAGCCCTTGGGCTCCAAGACCCACTCCCTTTCCTCTTTTCCTCCCATTTCCGCTAAAGTTCTGGAAGATCTGTTTGTTAAGGTAAAATCAGGGTCTCCAAGTGATGCTCTGAACCCGGATTTTTCCCTAAAATTCCTACAGTGTCTCTTAACTGAGCGCTTGGAGTTGGTTAATCTGTCCCTATCTTCGACGTCGATCCCTAAGCCATGGTACACACGCCAAAGTTGTTCCTTTGTTGTAAAAGCCAACGTTGGACGTGTCCAAGCATGAACTCTTTTGACCGATTCCTCTGCTCCCGTTCCTATACAAAATCATGGAATCATATGTTAACACGATTTTAACCCAACATCTGGAAGTCAATTCGATACAGGATACATCTCAAAACGGTTTTCGGCCACGACACAGCACTGAGTCCGCTCTGCTGGCAGTTATAGAACAGCTACGGAACTCTTTGACTGAGGGTAGAACCACAGCACTGATTTTGCTTGATCTGTGTGCGGCCTTCGACACGGTCTCCCACAAGATCTTGCTCCACCGGTTGATGGAGATTGGTGTCGATGACAAGGCCCTCACCTGGTTCTCGTCCATTTTGGCCGACTGGACCTTTCAAGTTATCACTCCTCCTTTTTCCTCCTTCACCCACCCGTTATGTTGAGGTGTCCCCCAGGGGTCAGCATTGAGCCCTTCTTTATTCAATGTCTACATCAGACAATTGGCTTTGATGGCTAAAGCACGGGGTATTTCTCTGGTGTCATACACAGATGACACTCAGCTGGTGATCACCTTTTCTAATAAGCCCAGCCAGGATTCAGCAAAATTTAAGGAAGTTCTAACTGCCATCTCTGACTGGATGGCTATCAACTATCTGCAGTTGAACGCCACCAAATCCAAAATCCAAAATCCTTCTGGTGGGCAGGGACTCCCATCTCTGAGGTAACCAGTGGTGGCCTCCTGCTCTTGGTGTATCCCCGTGCCAAAACCTGTGGTTGAGAACTTGGGAGTATGGGTGGACAATGATCTTTCCTTTGAGGCTCATGCAAAATCAGTGGCAGGCACATGTTTCGGACTGCTACGTGGCCTAAAGTCGATTCTAGGTCTTTTCGATTCTCACACCTGTCAGTTGATCATCCAGTCTACCATCATGGCTAGATTGTATTATTGTAATGTGCTACTTTTGGGATCCAACAAATCATTGATCAAAAGGCTCCAACGTGTTCGCTCTTCCTAAACATTATCATATTTCCAATCTCCTCTGCCAGTTACACTGGTTGCCCATGGAACGGAGAATACATTTCAAAGCTCTGTGCATCATCCATAAGATCTTGTCGGGCCTTTGCCCTGGGATCTTGAGCGTTATGTGCTCCCCTTATGTACCCACCCGCACCTTGCAGATCTACATCTAGCCCGAGTGCCGCAGGTACGGAGGGCCAGAGCGGGTGGCCGCTTGTTCAAGGCATTGGCACTTGCCCTTTGGAACTCCGTACCTCCTTCCATCCGCAGCACCCCTGATCACTGGATTTTTAGAAGGATGGTGAAGACTTAAAATTGTCTCCGATTCCTCACTATACTTGACAGTTAGCGCTGGGACGCCCCGTTGCTGGGGCAGCCATGCACTTTATAAATATTATAACATAACATAACAATGCTGCTCCAGTTTAGGAAAGAATTGAAGAGTCTCCTCTTTAAAGAACATTACATCACAATGCATTAACAGCCCACAACTCAGCTACCTCTCCTATGACTCATTGACTTTATGTTTCTCCAGCTTTCTGCTGCTTTTTGGATAGGTTCAAATGATATAAATACCTAAATATGTATGTTTTCACATTCTGTCAGCTTTGCTGTCCAGAGGTGTTTGACTGTTTCTTGATGTTGGGAGGAACAATAGTGCAGCCAGGTCTAAATACACCTAATCAGCTCTGAGGGCTAGCCCCCAAAACAGGCTCTTCACTTGGCCAGACAGGAACATGTGTTATGGTGGAGAACTTTAAGCTCACAAGGCCACAGGCATCACTAGTACATCATGGGCCCTATTGCAGAAAAGGAAATGGAACCCCTTGCCACTTTTTGAACAGTGAAATACAGCAATAATCAGAGTGCAGTTGGGCCCTCAGGCCTCGTGGTCCTAGTGCAGCCCTGCCAAGTTTTCCAGGTCCATTGGTGATGTGCTGCTCCAGTTCGGGATTTTTCTTTGAATTCTGGGACTAGTAGTCTTGTTTATTGCATTATAAAACAGGGCTACAAGTCCCACAATTCAAAGAAAAAACCTAAACTTGTGCAGCACATCAATGGGCCTATGAAACTTGGCAGCTATGCCAGTGTCATGTCATCTGCTGCACCAATGGAAGCTCCATCCCTGTGCAAAGCTTCACCATGTCCCCAGGACTGGACTGGGTAACCAAAATCAACCCTGGCAAAATGCTCAAACCAGCCCTTTCTTTCGTCTCTCGAGCAATTTCTCTTTCCCTGCTTGCAGGACATGGCAATCCCCCTTCCCTTCTACCCAGGGCTTTAAGTGGGCCGGGTCTCACCGATGCTGAGCACTGGCGGTTTTTTAAAGGGGGGCCTCGAAACGGGTCTCTATCGGGCTCTGTTTTGTGCCATGGCACAGGTGGTCCGTTTTTCCGGATTGCAGTGACAGCAAGCACATCGATGTGTGCGTGCTCACACTGCTCACTTCTCACTAGTCGAAAAGTTACGGCAGGACGTCATGCCAGGTGAGCGTTGTAGGGGAACGGAAATCCTTTAAAGAGTCATTTTCTCTCTGGATTTCCCTTCTCTTTTTGAAACTCAGGAGCAGCAACATTGTTGTGGTAGGAGCAGCAACATTGTTGTGGTGTCTCCAGGGCTTTAAGTGAAAGCTTTTTCAATACTATATACAAGTCAGAGGAGCAACTAGAGCCACATTTCAGGGGGGGGGGGGCTACCAAAAATTTCGGTGGGGGGGGGGGGGGTAGTTCTTCCAGCGATAGTCAGAGTGGAGATGCAGGGGCTCTAAGAAGGGGTGAAATAACAAAGCCTCGTTAGTAAGTAAATGGTCTTATAAAGACCTGTGAAGTACTCGGGTGTGGCTGTGTGTGTGCCCCGGATGCTGTCTCAGCCCGGGCTGCCACACACGACGGGGGTGGGGGGCTGAAGCCCTTTCAGCCCAATGGGCGTTGGGTGCCTGATACAAGCCATAGTTGCTGCTTATTTATCTTATGCAACTAACAACCACTGGCAAAGCCAATAGTCCTGACTTCTTGTAAGTATGGTGTTACTTGTTGTATCATATATCTGGATGCAGTGACAGACACAGCAAAATACAAGTCGGGCGGCGCCCTTACATTGGCCACACCCCTTTGAAAGACCCCCCAGTTTTTTCATCCCACTTAAAACCCTGCTTCTACCAAGGGCACGTGTGCTCTTCAGCTACCTGTCTGCCACTTATGGCCTTGTTCCTTGAGTATACTGGAGATCGCATTTCTACTTCGGACACTCTCTACTTCATAGCTACTCCTCCGCACTCTCCCGAAATCCTTTTGTAACGGTCACAAGGAAGCACGAGCGCTTTTCAAATAAAGAACGTTTAGAACCCCTCAGCTTAGCCTCTGCCAACCCTTTGCTGGTCCCGTGAAGCACTTCCTGGAAGCCTGATTGCTCTCGCCAAATACACATGCGTTATGCTTGTAAGATAAAACGCCAAGGCAAGTAGTGAATTTATGTCCTAGATGAGAGGCTGACGTGGTTTTCCACACTCAGAATCTTCACTCCTAAAAGCCGTATTTTGCCAATTGACACCGGAGTATACCGCATAATTCGTCTCAATTTGAAAGTTGGCATTCGCAGATGTGTGCTCTGGTTCTCTGCCAGCACTTAATGTTCATAAGAAAATAGCTAAGGAGAGGTTTCAGGAGGCCAAGAAAGGACAGCACTGTAAACAGAGATAATATGATTTGTCGGCTGGATTGGAATCCACTAGCCCCCTTCTGTCCTTCCAATATACTCCCCTCCCAAAAAGCAAACCTGTATGTAAAACATGAATTGAAAGGACAATCTGGCCACCCTTCTGTGAACACTGTCAGAGGGAGCTTATACAGGCCTTTCGCTTAGCAGGGTGGTAGCAAACGTGGACATTTGACATTCTGAAGGGCAGATGAAATACCTTTCCAAAGAAGATGTGTATATGTGCTGATAACATTCAAAACGAGACTGATAACAGAGCTTATAAGTAGAGGTGGGCGGAACTTAATGGAGTTTTAGTCTGTGGAAGTCTGTGGGGTCCTATAAAAACTCCACGAGCTTCCATGGAGTTCCGCGAGTGGGCAGAATTCTTCAATTCGCAATGCTCAAACTGATTTGTACCACTGGGAGCTTGTTCCGTGCTGTAAAATCCGTGCAAACAGCACCATGAAACGCATCAGAGGGTGCTGCTTCCTTCTGCCACTCGAGTAGATTTTCTACTCGAGCCACATCTTTCTCAACGCGAACAGTCACAAACTGCTGTTAGCACCTGCTTTGAAAAAACCTCCTTGGGAGGCGTTCAAGCACCAGAAAATCGGGCCATGGGACAAATTCTCACTCGCCAACTTAACGTTGGTAAGGTGCATTCGAGAAAAAACTCTGCCACGCAGCGCTTGGTGGAGGTTGCTGGAACTAACCGATACTCTCGTAGTGCAGGGTGGGTAAAACTGCGTGAACTCCGCCAGCGGAGCACAATTTTCTGCCCATCCTACTTATAAGCTGAACAAGCAGTAGCGGCTGCTTGGGCTTAGCTGTGGTGGGGCAAAGGAGAGCAATGCGAAAATAAGAACAGAAAAAATATATATGGAAAACTTTACTTACCTGCCGCTGCGGGCACCGCATTGCTCCTCTTCCAATACTCAACTCCAGGGCAGGTGCACACTGCACAGGCTCCCAGATGGCAATCCTGACGCTGCTCTCTTGCTGGAGATACTATTCCCAGCATGGGAGCAGCACCAGGATTGGTCTGAGCGGCCTGGTTTGCCGCTCAGACAGTGCCTCGGAGCCTGTGGCTTTTCTTCACCCGGCTGTACAACTAAGCTGGGTACAAAAATGGTGCCTAACTAAAATTAATGTTTCTGTTTGTAACGCAACTGGTGCTCATGTAAAGCGCTCTGATACCTTCGGGTCTAGTTCTCACTATAAAAAACTCAAAACAAAAACCTAGCGCAGAGGGGGAAGAGAATCAGACTAGGGAGACAGCTAGAAAATGCATGGACTTTTGTGAAGTGTTTAGAAAAAAGAAAAAAGTAGCACCTGAAAAATGAGTTGTGGAGGGATACAAGTAATGCATCCATACTCCTGGGGAGGGACAAACACTAGAAGAGGAAGGAAAGCCCACAGAAGTTACAAATGTGAAGCAAGCAAATAAGAGTGACAATGAAACCAACCAATGGTAAGCAATGGACGGACTCAAGGACCCCTGTAAGCTAATGAAATGTCTCACGACAGACAGTGCATGCACTATCTAGTAGGCGAGACCTGAAAAGTAGCTCCCTAAAAGTAAGCAGAGGAAGCATAGAAAGCTAAGGATTAGTAAAGAGGATATGCTTCATGGTAGGGACAAACACAATATTGACAAAAAAGGCATCAAATAAGAAGCAGCCAAATGTGAGTGACAGGAAAGTCAAATAATGGTACGTAATGGGCTGTCTTCAAATCCGTGCATGTTCTTGTAAGCCCACAATCAAACATCTTGTGCTGTCTGGTAGGCTCTACCTAAAAAGCGTCATCAGTAGTCTCAGACTGGCCGCCTACTGTGCAGAGTGCATGTGTGTAGTAGCTTTCGATATCCTCTTGCAAGGAAGGTTCATGTATGGTCTTAAATGTCATCTCGACTAACAATTTCTATGCCGACTCCATTGTGGCACTTATATGCCCTTTAGCTCCAAGAGCAGTTCCTAATTTTGAGACTGATAAACAGGTCCTTGTGTACTTCCTGGAAAACTCTCCTCCTTTGCAGTCTGGGTAAAGGAGAATATTAACACCCTTTGCCCTCCCACTTCTTAAGGGTGACTATCCTGAGCTGAGCCTCCACCAGGGTATCCAGCATGGTGCCCATTCACCAAGTTCTTCTGTGTGCTTTTAAGTCAGAATACTCGAGGCGGTGTAATGGGTCTTGCCGCCTTATCACCTAATTAAGAAAATTCTCTACCACCCCATGGCATCTCATTAAGAATCCCCTGAACCTGCAGATTAGTTTGTCTAATTGTTCACCTTGTTTTGCAACATCACTAATGAAGCTGCTACAGATTGCTGAAATTAATATAAATTTGTGTGCTCCCATGAAACGTTCTCCACTCCAACTTAAAAAGCCACTTTAGTTTCCCCTGTAGTAGCTCTAGAGCCCAGGCCCTCCAGCTTCATCTTGAGGGTCCTGTTTTTAAGGTCTCGCCTACCAAACGCCTCTCTCAGCTCCTGTGGCAGATGGTTCTATACCTATGACCACGTCCTAGAGGAATACATAACAACATAAAACACATGCTATTCTTCACCTGCATTATGCATCACTTTAAAATAGTCATATGCATGTTACTGACCCCGTGCACAAGTGCCAACATTGACACAAATGCCATCTGCCCTCATTTTAGCATTCGCTCCAATTGGGAGGTGGCAACAAACTGCACGTGCTTCCACTTTGCCAAGGCACTTTTTGTATTTACCTACAGGCAACTGCACCCTGCCAACCCTAAATTAAAAAAAGTTCAAATAATCCATGCAAACAGCTGCAAATATCTTGTGCGTGCATTACTGCTTTGTTTTGTTACACGTGAGAAAAACACACACCATACCTGGGGGGGCCACCTCACACTATGCCGTCACATATAGTTTCCAGTCTTGGGCTTCCATGTGACAACTAATGTATTTTGGGTGTTCTAGCCTTTATTTGTTTCCATTGAACTAATTAGACTAGCACACCTTTAATCAGTGATGTGTAGTTTAAAGAACCATGATTAGAAATACTGTCTGTGATGATCATGGGCACCAAGGTCTGAGGGACACTGTGGCTCAGCAATATTTCAGCCACGGGGCTCATGAAAGTGCACCAAAGCAGTGCTTAATTTGAGCCTGTGGTTTACAGTGCTCGGCATCGGTACTTAATCGTCAACACCGGCTCTAGTGACAGTCCACCACTTGGTGGCGCTGTCTGTCTAATTTACAAATGATCACAACAACAGTTTAGCTTTAAGGGCTTGGAATAGTCTGAATTGTCGCACTTGTAGGAGTCTGATGGGTAGCAGTTGTGTTGGTACTGTCATTGGCAGCGCTGCCAGTGGCAATGGATGATGCAAGTTACAGTGGGTTCCCGATGAGGGCCCTGGCACTTATTCTTTTTACAAATTAAGCACTGCACCGAAGTCTGCGTTCTGCATGGACACCGAAGTGCCAGCAGTGAGTCTTTCTTTTCATCTTCTACTTTCAGACACGTCCAGTTGCAGCTGATGCTTCTACACAGCCGGACCACAGGAGGTGTGGGGGTTTCGGGTCGAGTCCATGCCCCATGGAGGCTCTCACTGTGCTAGGGAGTAACAGTTTTAGCAAGGTCTGAATGTGAATGTTTGCCCATTAGCATTGAGATACTTACATCTGCACATGAAATGCATTCTCTACTCATTCACCTCTTCACTGATTAACCCTGGATTGTTGTAAATAATAAAAGTTGAATCTCACGAACTGAAACGTGTTTTTTTTTTAACATTGTAAGCCGGGCTGAAAAACCCAACTTTCATGTGGTCAAATACGTTTTAGCATGAGCACAATGGGCTATTGCTCAGAGCACCTACAGTCTAAGTGAGCCCATGGTAAAGCAAGTGGGAAAGTCAAACGTCCTAACGCGTACAGTCCGCTCCTCACGCTGTGTTGCCCTGCGCACTGCTGTGATCCAAAAGCTTTTATTTTTTTGCAAATTTGTAGCCAAAGTGACAGCTTTCACAGTCTGTAAAAATCAGAATCTATAATAGTTAATTTTTTAGAAAATTGCAACAGGTCCCTTTAAGACTAGGATATTACATTTAGGTTTTGGTTGGTTTACCACTTTTCCGTACAGATGTATGTCTGCATAGGATCGCATCAACTCATTGAGAGAGCCGCCTGATAAAATGGGATCTTACTCAAAATGTATCGAGGCAATCAATCAAATTGGACAAATTAACTAAATGGAATATGGAAATAATATGTGGAATTATTGTAACATTAACTCGAGGATTTAGTTTTACACAGGAGGTGAAAGGTGGTACTTTTGCTATAAATTTGCAAATAAGAAAATCATGATAGAATCCAAATTAATAAATCGCATGCAAACATTTCCATTCAAAATGTGCTGCAAAGTCTTTGCGCTCACAGCTGTGCACAGGGTAACTCGGCGTGCTGGAGCATACGGTACATAGATGGACAGTTTACACCCAAACCAAGACCGGGGTGGGGGTGTTTGTCTCTGTAGCACACAGAAGGTGTAGCAGAACTTAACCAAGAGCAACAACATTATACACTCACATGTACACAGACTTGTTAACAGGGTACGTCACGTGTAAAATACGGAATGTCGCACACGTTCTTAGAGTCCAAAGTACTGCTATAATAGTGATCTGATGTTTTTTAGGTCTCACCTGCATTGCTGCGCATGCGCTGCACGCTGGCGAGAAAATTTGTGAGAGAGGGATTTCAGAAAAGGGCTTTAAGCCACGCGCCTCATTTGCATTGGCTGGCGTCACCGTTTATGCTAAACGGTGGCCTGCCATTGGAAATGAGCTGTTGGCGTTGCCTCCCTTTTGTCTTGTGTTCCAGCCCATCCGGACTGGATCGCCTGCTTCACGTCTGTCGTGAAGCAGTTTCTTATCGCAAGGAGGCGTGTTATATAAACAAGCCGTGCGATCCAGTCCGGATAGGCCGTCCCAAAAGGAGACAGGGCGCCGAGTGTTTATTTTTGCATCGCGCTTTCACTTTAAAGTGAAAGCGCGATGCAAAAATAAACAGTGGGAATGGCAAGCTCTTGGTTTTCTTGTTTCAACTTATCTCTCAAACGCCGCCTTAGCAGCAGTCTGGGGTTACCCCAGGAGGTGGTAAAGTGATACAACTCACGTAAGTATGAACAATAGTCACTCACCCGGGATAAATTCGGTCTCGTGAGGAGATGCAGCTCTTAAAGGGCCTGGTTTACAGAAGAGGGGTAGAATGAATCTCCAAAAACTAGCCCCTCTGCTCATCGACAAACATCTGCTGAGCCACGTGCCAATTGTCTGCACACACATGAAGTGCCCTAGAAGTGATGGGGACAAGTGGCCACCATAGGTGTACAAAGTCCCAGAAACATAAAATAAACCATAGCCCTGGCCCGGGTTGTTCGGACCAGTGACCCAAGGCTGGGTGCCCAGGGCTGGCTTATACGGGGGCGGGGGGAAGCCAAGTGCAAGAGAGGTAGCGGGGCCCCTCGACCACCCTTTCCCCACACACAGTGTTCTGTGTGTCCCTCTTCCTCACAGCATGTCCCCTCCTCACACCACACGCCGCTGTTCCTCACAGCACATGTATTTACTTTATTCCCTTTTTACAGGAGTTGCATCGTGGAGCTTTTCACAGAACGGCGTCCTTTCCTCACACTATATGCACGGCACCTCTCCCCTTCACACATCGCGCCTCTCCTTCACACATCTCACTCACACCACATGTGTGTCTTTCCCTCTCACTCACCTTGCCTCCATCCTAACGCCTTTCTAACTAACCCCACAACCTTGATGGCCGACTCGCCGAGTTACGTGCCTCGTGCTCGCACACATTTCCCCTACACGCCCCCCACGCTAGTCATATCTCACCGTAGTTCCTCACCTCGCTCGCCCCAGGCCCCTCTCCCAAACCCGTCACTTCATGTCACACACCGCACCCTACTCCCTGCTTCAAGCATCTGCGCCCCGAACCCCATCACCTCTCAAAGCTCACACTGTCACACACGTCACACCTCACTTTAGCTCCCTACCTACCTCGTGCTCTTGAACATGTCCTTCATACGTCACATCTCCCTCTAGCCTCTCACATATCTCATCCTACCTCCCTCGGTCTCTCCCCCTGCCCCCACCTTCACATGACATCTCACGCTAGCACCCTCACACACCCCTGCCACTCACATGTCCCATCTCACACTAGCTCCCTCACACACCCTGCCCCCTCACATGTCATCTCCCAATATCTCCCTCACACACCCCTGACCCCCTCACATGTCACGTCTCAGACCAGCTCCCTCACACACCCCTGCCCCCTCACATGTCACATATCTCACACTAGCTCCCTCACACACCCTACACCCTCACATCTCCCCTCATCTCGCCCTTGTTTATAATCCTTTCACCGCCGTGCCCTCTCCACACACCCTTCACATCACGTGTGACACATCTTCCCATCATTCCCTCCCCCCCCCCCTCCATGCACGCACAGAAACCCAGAGATGGAGGGAACAACCTTCCAGATGGGGAGAAGGAGCAAAAGAGGAGGGAAGGAATATACTGGCAGAGGAGAGGAATTAAGGCTCAGGCAGCTAGTCCCTCGGCCTACGGGGGCAGGAGGGCAGGGGTGAGGGGACAGGAGAGAGCGACCTTATTGAGGGGTGAGAGAGAAGGGGGGGATATACTTGGAAAAGAGAGAAAAAAGTCACAGTCAGCTGGGCCTGGTGCAGAGGCTCACACAGGGACTGAGGGATCAACATTTCAGAGGGGTTAGGGGTGGGGAGGGTTAGAAACAAGGAGAAAGAAACAAGGGAAAGAAGCATTTGCAATGCAATAGGTCTCGCATTTACGCGAGTTTAAGCTATTGGCATTGTAAATGGCAATGCCTTTTATTTATGTTTTAAACCCAAAAATAAAAGACATTGTCATTTGCAATGTCAATAGCTCAAACTTGCGTAAATGCGACACCTATTGCATTGCAAATGCTTGTTTTATTTGACAACTGGACATACTTACCGAAATGTAGAATGCATGATTGGACCGCCTCACCCTCACACTCTGAAGAAATAACATTTATGGCAACTATATAATTAAAAATAATTTTTCTATGACATGGAACTCTCCTAACTTCACATCACTTCTTCTACCTCATCCCTCTCTACCTCTCACTCTCTCTGACCTCTCTCTTTGCCTACCTATATGTCTCGCACGCTCTACTACATCTCTGTTCCTCAGTTCAAGTCTTTTCTACATCGACTTTACCTCTCTCAACATCCTCTCTCTTTACCTATACTGTCTTTCTCCGTGTCTCTACACCTTACCTCTCTCGACCTCACAACCCTCTCTCCCTGTCTGATCTCTCTGTACCCCACCGCTCTCTCTCACTACCACTCGAGTTGCCTCTCAGTTCATTTGCTGTCTTACCCGCCCTCCTCTTCTCTCTCTTTCTACCACTGTTCCCTCTACCTCACCTCTCGCACAACCGTGCTTCTCTCTCTCCACTTCTCTATCTCTACATCTCATTTTCTCTGGCTATTATTAACTCCCCTCTCTCACGCACACACCTCGGTTTGTACCTCCTCTATTTGAACTTGCCCCCTATAGCACACCTATGTCTTTCGCTTCTTCTCTCTGTGCTGTGTTTATTCATCTCTGTACCTCACCATGGTGCGCCTTCCTCTAATTCTACCTCACACCACTATTTACCTCACCTCTCTCGCTCAACCTATCAACCTCGCTCACCTCTTTCTGGACTTCACCTATGTACCTCGAATTCCTCTTTTTATTTTCATTTCTCTTTCTACCCTTCATCCCATTCTCTGCCTTTCTGCTGCCTCACTACTGTCTTTACCTGCCATGCCATTCTGTACCTTTTTGCATTTTGCACCCCTCTCTCCCTAACGGCTCTCTCTCGACCTTGCCTCTATGTATCTCTCAGCATTTCAAGTATCTCTCCCTGTGTACCTCTCCCTGCCTTTACTTCTCTCTGGCTTGTCTCTCTCTCGCTCTCTAACTTATCTCTCTCTCTCTACTTCTTCCCTCGGTGAGCCCCAGTTTTCTCCTCTCTACATTTCTTTCTCCCTATCGCTAGCTCTCGCTTAAACACTCAAACTGCATGTATCACTTTACCTACCACTTCCTTGTTCTACCTCTCTGTGTCTCATCTTTCTATTTACCTGATGTCTCCCCATACTTCACTTTACCTCATCTCTATCTACCTCCACCCGACCTCTGCATCACTGTTCTTGCTATACTGTACTTTGTATCTCTCTGCCCTTCTCTCTCCTGCACCCTCCAATTTCTCTACTCAGCAGTCATAGTCACTTTAGAGCACACATCATCAATTCGGGGCTTTAATTTTCACTCTCGTAGCAAGAAACAGCAGGGAAGGCTGGTTTATTTCGGATTACGAATATGCTGCAACTAAAGCTACAATTTAAATTGTTATGTTTAATATTATGCACAAGTTGACCAAACATCTTTCAAGTCATGATTGCTGTGCCTTTCCAGCAATGGAAGGAAAGACTGTTTAAACACTGAACACCACATAAAATACGGTTTCTGCAAGTGAAAACAAGCAGTGGCAAAGCCAACAGGATTAAAATTTGTCTGCCAGTCAATTAGCTTTGTCAATGCCTGCTTTGTCATGGTTTTTGTAAAACTTTATTGTTGGAGAATCTGCATAGTCCTAGTCAATCTAAAAAAAAAACAGTGTCTAAAAGAAAAAATACTGTTTGGCCCCAAAAGCACACATTGCCATAGTAGTCCCTGGCACTGGAGAGAACTACTATCACTCACAGTGAAGTTAGTCAATGGCTGAAGAAGGCTGACCCTTCGCCTCATGTTGAATACTGTAGAGGGTGTAAGAAAAATATGAATGACACAATACCCGATAGATGAAGGGGAGCGGGCTGAACACCCCTACAAATAATGACTATGTATTTATTTGTTATTAATATTTGTATTGTGTTTTAGAATGCATAAAACAAACACTCTCAGAAACAGATAACATAAGGTAGCAGGCAGTCGCGGCTCGCATGACTAGCAGGTGGGAGGCGGGTAGGGGGGTCGTGTGGATGTTCACGCGCGGGGATATAACAATTTTTTTAACAAAAAATTACTCTCTCGGTCCCGTACCGCCTCTGCTCCTGGCCAGGTCCCGCGGTTGGAACAAGAAGAAGGCAGACTCCCTCCCCTCCCCTAAGCCAATCACAATGCTGCAATAGCAGCGTTGTGATTGGTGGGGACAGAGCCCAGCCGGGTGCCTGTAGGGAGGCCATTTTCTCAATGTATAAACAGGTAGAAAGGTGCCTTCAAGGGATTTGTTTGGTAAATAATTTGTATAATTTCGATTCTTAATTAAAGGTAGGGCAGTTATATACCTACAAATTTATTAATTATCACTTTTTCAATACTTAAATCAGCTTAGTTTGTCAGAATCAGGATTGAATAAGGTGTGAGTGAATCATCACATATTAACCTGAATACAATAAATTCAATAAACTAAAAGGAGGAGAAACAAGCGGGTTTCCCCATTTCCTTATCACACCGTGCCATGCAGCCACTGGAGGGAAAGTGGGGGATCGCAAATGTAGGGCGATAGTCCGCTTGGACAGTAGGAGAACTAATGACGCGAAGTTTCTGTTCCCCCCTATGCTTGAAAATACCCATGGAGCATGCCTCCCAAGTGGCTAGGTCTGGGAGTTACGTGATGACTTGCAGGGTGGTGTGTATAGAGTGCCAATAACTGCGGAGGGTTGCACGAGACCAGATATATGCTGGAAATCAGCATTTGGAGTTTGGCAAATTGGACAGTTTGCTTGTGTGTCGGGGAAAAAACGATTCAGTTGCGCTGGGGTCAGGTACGCCCTGTGAAGAATGTGAAATTTAATGTTCTTGAAACAGGAGTTACGGGGTACGGTTTTGGGTAATTGAAGCACTCCGTCCCACTCCTTGTCGAGAAGCTCTCTCCCAAAGTCATTCTCCCACTTTTGGCGTAAGGGAAGGAGGCAAATGTGTGTAAGCTCCCGTATGGCTTTATATCTCCATGTAATGAGATGCCGGCCTGCGCCCATAACTAAGATGGACTGAAGGATAGGATGAGTGGGGAGTTCTTCATCTGTGATGTTTCAGAGTGTGCGAAAGATGTGCCCCAGCTGCTCTAGGGGGCGGACATATTCATTGACCATGCGTTCAAAGGGGAGATGTCCATCGGAGAAAAGGTCACATGCTACATGTACTGAATGTTCGGTCCAAACTGCTAAAGCCTTAGCCGTGTAGAACCCTGGTTGGCGAGGACAAGCAGTGGGACGGTCGACGCATACGCTGGGGCTGTGCAGGAGAGGCGGTGAATGCAAGTCATACAGGCCTGCGCCACTGAGACCTGGCGGGCCAGGTAGAGGAAGGCTGCGCCTACCGGAGGAGAAAACCTCAGAGTGTCTATGTAGATACGGACCCATCGCTGTTAGTGGCTTCCCCCAAATACTGACCAGCTGTCCAGCAAGATAGCCATTGCGATGCTACAAACTAGGCCTCAAAAGATGGGGTGCATAAACCCCCACAATCCGTTGGGAGCTGTAGTTTAGCAAGAGCTATCCAATGATGCCTGGCATCCCAGATTAGGTTGGAAAGGATAGTACCTAGCTCCTTAAAAAAAGAGCACGGAGGTACAATAGGGAGGTTTGTGAAATAATAGAGGAGATGGGCTGTATGACCATTTTCGCAAATGCTATTTTTCGATTGGGAACCAGGGTGAGAGATTGCGAAGACGGTCTTGGACTCTAATCTCAGCTAGGTCTTTATGGTGATTTCCCTCATAGATGTCAGTGGGAGTGTGATATAGGTACATTTCCAAGTATCGGGTTGCTTGTGCCTGCCAGAGCATGTGGGTACCACCCAGATGTAGCTCCAAGGGTGTTTGGTCAGGACAAAACAGATACGCCGATGATTTTGCCCAAATAACTTACAGCCCTTTCACAGAGGCAAAGTCAGCCAGGGTGGTCTGGAGAGGGTAAGATCCATTGTGATGTCCCGTAAATGTAAAAGCAGATCGTCTGCATATAGGGATGCTGCGTGTGTGCTATTCACCAGCGGGATACCTCACGTTTGGCCCTCCCCATAGAGATGTATTGTGAGGGGTCCAGTCGCGAGGGCGAAGAAGAGCGTGGACACTTGTCTTGCGCCTCGCCAATGGAGAAGGGAGCCAAGATGATAGGACCCAGGCGAACCCAGGAGGTAGGACTGGAGTATAACAATTAAGTGTGGGCTAGTATTTTGGCCCTATCCCCATACAGGCGAGTGCTGCAAATAGATAATGCCATGTTAAAGTGTCCAATGCCTTTTCGAGGTCTAAGATGAGGCACGCCTCTCTCAGAAAGTGGCCCTGCACCTGGCCCTGAACGTGGAAGAGTCAATGAACATTTTGGGAGGTGCTGCGCCTGGGTACAGAGCTGTTTTGATCAGCATGGATGAGGGATGGAAGTATTTGGGTATATCCATCTAAAATGATTTTCCCCAAGATTTTGTAATCTAATCTTGTAGGATCTTTGACTAGCTTAGGGAGGGGGGTCTGGAGGGACCTGCGTAGAGAGTTCAGTAGTTCACACATGTGCAGCGCGGCTGTATACATGGCAGTGAGGTGGGAAGCCAGTAGGGGCAAAAAAGTGCTATAGACACCAGGGGCAGGATGTCAGGCCCGGAATTTTATTTTGAGCAAGGTCACGAATCGCCTGCGTCATGTCAGTGGTGGTGATTGCTGCTTCTAAAGAATTCCTGAGCGATGCAGAGATAGTAGGGATGGGTAAGCTGGCAAGGAAGGCCTCGGTGAGGTTTGGTGGAATGGTTGAAGGGCCCTGATATATATAGAGGAGTAGTAATTGTAGAAGGCCGGCAATATATCTGACTGTTGGTAAAGTGTGGTGCCGTTAGGGTCCACTAACTCTGTGATAGGGTGAGTAGATGTCTTGCTGCGAATGAGCCATGCAAGGAGCCTGCCAGCTTTGCCACTTTCCTTGTGTAGTTTGGAAGCATGGCCAGTGAAGGTATAGCACCTCAGGTCTTCAAGGAAGGTTACGTAATCAGTTTTAGCCTTTGCGAGCTGTGGGGCAAGCATCGGGTCCCTGTATGACTCTTTGCATAGAGAAGCCAATTTGCGTTAGGCCTGCACTATATCCTTCTCCAGGGACCTACGGACTTCCACAATCTTCTGGATACAGACTTCCCTCATAACCACCTTAAAGGCGTCCCATCCTAACACCCTCGTGGAGACTGTGTCATTGTTTTCAGAAAAGTAGTGGTGAATGTTGTCCCCCTACTCGGAAGACCTGGCCCTAAAGGCAGTTCCTTGGTAGTCTCCACTTAGGGGCCAGGGGAAGAGATGGCATCCAGCGAATATCCATGGTATGTGCATCATGATCAGAGACCACTCTGCCCAGGTAGTCCGAGCAGAGAAAGCAGTCCAGTTGGACAAATAGGTCACAGGGGTATGGACTGGAAGGAGTACAACTGGATCCCAGGATGATGTGAGCACCAAACATCGGTCAGTGACCAGTGCTGGGTCTAAGCGCGGCAGCAGTACGCCTGCGCCTGTGGGGGGGAGCAGGGCAATGGGGGTGGGACCAGTCCAAGGTGAGGTCTAGTGCACAATTATAATCTCCTCCCAGTACCCAGGGCAAGTGAGTCTTGTGGGCGAGCACTGCAGACAGTTTGTCCCAAAAGGCTCCCTGTTTAATGTTGGGAGCATAGACGCTCTCTATGAGTCGCGGTTGGCCATCAAGGCGTCCCTCAAGGAGTACACAACAGCCTTCTTTGTCCACTGTCGGACCTATTTCTTGATAGCCAACACCAGGGCGGATCCATATAAGGGCTCCCCAAGCATACATCGAATATGTAGTGGCATAGATGTGACCCCACTCCTGCATTTTTGCATGAAATAAAGCTCCCCATAGAGACATGCGTCTCCGGCAGAAGTACTACCTGCGACTGGTGGCGCTTAATATTGAATTAGACTGTGTGATGCTTTCGAGCTGTGTGCATGCCGCGGATGTTTAGTGTAAGAAACCAGTGTTGTGGGTGTCAGGGTGAGGGGACGCACCGTGAAGATGCAATGCCCTAGTGCATCCGCCAGATCGTGCCCGGCAGCCGGTGCCTTGTGTGTCCACCCAAAGGTAAATGGTATGGAGGAGGGAATGTATTGGGGAGCATTAGTAACTCAGGAAGAGAACTGTTCCAAAACAGGGTAGCCCATCGCAACGGGTGGTGCGCCAAAACACAACAGTCCTAACTAAATCTACGGTAGCTTGAGGGGGTGATCGGTACCCGGTACTAAAGAGCAGCCATAGTGCCCATGATATGCAAGAGAAAATCATGCAGGGTTTGTGGGGGTGATGGCATTCGCCAGAGGCCCCTCCTGCAGTCTCCAGATATTCGGGCAGTAGAGCACCAGTGCAGGAATGTGATAAGAGGGAGCTGCGTGTCGCGTCAAAGCTGTAGGAGCATTGTTGTGCGGCATAGTGAATCAAATGAGGGTGTCTGCAGTTTGCGGTGTCACTAATGGAGGGGATTGGGCGTCTCTGGGGAGTCCTCCGAGGGTCTGGTGTCTTCATCCAAGGAGAAAATATATGGGCCTCATTCGTCATCTATGGCCGCCACAGCAGTGCCCAGATTAGCCTTCGGTAGTAGGGCCTGTCTGTGATCGGTGATGATTTGCCCCAGGTTAGGTGAGGAGGTGGACCATGGCCTGGGGACTGCCCTCAACCAATGCTTTCCCCATCTCCGGCCCCGTGTTCTTGGCATTTCACCATGGTGATGGTCTGCCCAATCCCATGCCTCCTTTGGGTCAGTGAAAAACAAGGCAGTGCTATTTAGCATTATTTTGAGGTAGGCAGGGAACAATAATGAGCATTGCATGCCCAATTGGCAACTCTTCTTGACTTCCAGGAAGTAGGAATGCTGCCGCTAGACAGCGCGGGTATAATCAGGAAAGAGCATTACCACTTTGTCCTCTGTGCAGAGTGGACCCGCCCATCTGGCAGCACAGAGGATTGCATCCCAATCTCTGAAATGCAAAAGTTTTGCCAGCCCAAGACGAGGAGATGGGGTCCCCGGGCCATGAATAAGTACTTTATACAGATCATTTTTGCAAAATCGAAAGATCACGACCAATCCCACACCTGCAAAAATTTGCTCTATCTGCAAAAAGCAATGGTTTGATCTATGCTCATTCATTCTTTATGGTACTGTTTGGTCAGCAAACACCAGGGCATTTGAGATTTGACCCTTGTTACTGGAAGTTTAATGATTAATTTAATATTGTTTGGCATCATTACGGCTTCAATTAGCAAAAATGGGTGATAACTTCAAATGTGTTTCAAACAGTGGGTCCCAAAATATATCTCGCTCAGGGCCACCAAAATCCTCAAGACGTCGAAGCTCTTGTTGCTGGCTAAAAAGCCAGGAATGCCTGAAGGATTAATGCATGAAATAAGGTGACTTGGACTCAATATTTTTACATTTTTACAAAGTGGTCCATTTCCAATACTATTACTGCTTCATCCGCATGTAAGCCTAACTAAGAACCCTGATCACCTATCATGTGGAAGGGTGCTATTTCAGTCACAAAGGGCCATTTGTTATGACTTTTTAATGATGTATATACAAAATGTTTTACTAAACTTTATTCGCAGGCAAGAGATGTAATACAGGAACAGCAATGATCCATGCTTTTGGAACACAACACAAACGGATTGCAAAAATAGAGATGTGAGCGAGTGTGGCTATATGAGTATGAGTGTGTGTGTGTGTGCACGTATGAGAGAGTGAGTGTGAGTGTGAGCAAGTGCCACAACTGTTGCACAAGGGGCCACCCAAGACAAAATTCTAGTACTAACATAACGGAGGTGTAGGAAGCTGGCTCTTTATATAGTGGACAAAAAAGAGAGGTATACTGTGCAAAGAGACCAGGTATCCCTTATAAGTGGACAGGGATTTGCTCTAGCACTCCTGAGGTGCTCTCTTATGGGGGTAGTGTGGTTGAGAAGCCTCAGGCTTATCAGAGGGGAGTGTTAGACATCTGCAATACACACACAGTCAATAAATGATGCACACGACTCAATAAGGAGATCTACTCCAATAGAATTAAAAAAATATATATATATATCTAGGCACTAGAATCAATACATTCAGGTAAATACGTTTCGAGATAGAAATATTTGCAGTTTTCAAAAGTTGACACTGCATTTATCAGAGGCAGCAATTTATCCTTAGGGTGACTATGGGACAAGGTCCAAGGCAGCACCAACAGGTCACCTCGGGTGGCACTAGGGCGGCCGGGTGCAGAGATGCAATACAGCGTCAGGTGTCCTGTTGAAGTCCATGAGGATCAGTCTGGTCACAAAGAGGCCTCTGGTTTAGACTTGGGGGCCAGGCCAGCTGAACAAACAGGGGGCTCAGGTCTCATATTGCTCGGGGATATGGGGACACCTTTGGTCCACTTCTCCTTGGGCCGGGGCGGCTGGGTGCACAGGTGTCCTGAGGCGCCGGGTCTTTGTCACCAGAGACACTTGTGGTAGAGAGGCCCTTCACAAAAAGGCTGAGGGGGACGTCGGGAAGTCCACAATTGGCAAACCCAAGGAGGCTTTGGCTCTGGAGGGTCTGGGGACCATGCTGGCACCGTTGGCCCTCTTCAACTCGGGCTAGAGGGCATTGGTGCAGTGGAGCTTTCCAGTGTCGGGGTTTTAGCAGTTTGGAGTTCATGCTCTTCTGGGGTGCCTGCAGAATACAGCTGCACTACTCCACAGACGTTCTTGGGTCTTGGTTGAAGGCTGGATGCCCTCCAGGCTTTTGGAGGCACAGGCAGCTGCAGGACAAGTCGCCTTTGGTGCAAGTGCCGAGGACAACAGGAAGGCTTGCAGGGTTGGCACCAAGTCAGTTGCTGTAATTCTTTTCTTGCTTTTGCGACTCTTCAGCATCCATCTTCTTCATTCAGGTTGGCAGGATCTGATTTTCTAGTGCCAGGGGCTCCACTAAATACTACATTTAGGGATATTAGGGGAGTGTAGGGTAGTAGCCAATGGGCTCCGTAGCCCTGGGTCACTGTGCCCCCTATATAACCACTTCCTGTGGGAGGTCAGCATAACCCTGTCCCAGAGTTCCTAATTCTGCAATCATAAAAATAGCAGACTCTGAAATTATGTCCATATCAGGTAGCCCACCTTAGGGGTGGAACTAGTCTGAAGGTGAACACGCCTTTCTGACTAATACTTTTCTGGCCTGTACAGGCACCTAAGGGGTCCTTGGTCAGGGGGGTTAGCATCCCTCTGAGGAAAGCCAGATTTCCATACCAAAGGCGGTGGCCTCTGTGAAGCCTCCTGCCTTACAATGCAAAATTACAGGTCATCCTGCTGGAAGGGGTTGTAAACACTCTCTACTGGAGAAGGCTTTATTTCTTACCTCCTGAGAGAGATAGTCCTCGCCCCTGGGGGTCAGAAACTAGTTTGTGGTGGCAGGCTGGTCAGGGCCAGTTAGACAGCACACTAGTAGTTGGAAGGTTTTCAGGGGGCACCTCTAAGGTGCCCTTTGGGTGCTTGTATTAATAACTCCATCACTGGAATCAGGGGGAGTTCATTAATACAAGATGTTTGATACTAAACATCTTCGTTTCATTGAAGCAATCATGTAGCTGGGGAACTTGTTATCACCAGTATCCAGCACATGTACTTAAAATAGCTTGCCTGGTCATTCGTATTGGCAGTAACTGAAATGGCCAGCACAGGCACATATGTGCTCATGCAGCTATGTCCACACATGCAGTATAGGGCACCCTGCCTTGGGGTTGTAAGCAGTAGGGGTGACTTACATATACTTAAATGCAGTGTCTGTGGGCATGGTACACAGGACTGTGTGCCATGTCATGTTTTCACTTTTGTCTGCACAAAGACATGCAGCCTGCAATAGCAGTCTGCATGAGTTAGATGAGGGGCCCCTTAGGGTAGCACAATTCATGCAGCAGCCCTTAGGGACCCTCTTTGGTACCCATACCCTACGTACCTGGGGAACCATCTACTAGGGACTTACAGGGGTGCCAAAGGTATTGCCAAGAGGGGTACAATTGTACAGTTTTGGGAAAGAGATTGGCACTGGAGACCTGGATAGCAGGAACCCAGTCATTCTAGTCAAAATTGCATCACGTGCAAGGCAGAAAGTGGAGGTGACCATGTCAAAAAGGTGCACTTGCCTACAGGAGGTAATTCCTGACACATGGGGTGAACCATGGCAAATTTGAAAACAAGCAGCCGCAAAGCCTGTAGGTATGGCCGTGGCAAGCCAGTCATTTATTGTGAACAAATATAACAGGCAATAAACTTTTTAAAGTAGGAAACATTATTAAAAAAGTAAAAAAATCAACTGTCTACAGGTAGAGTTTAAAAGTTTGCACACAAAAAGTTTTAAATGATGCATTGCAAAAATACATAACAAATCATGCTAAGAAAGCAGAAAAAAACAGACATTGGCTGAAGATTGCTTTCATCAAAGTTATGCCAAAATTGTGCTATGAAATGCACTGTTTGACCTCCTTTTTCAAAATGTTCTTGGGGGGGGGGGGCAAACCCCCCCCACACTCACCTGAGAGAGAGAGAGAGAGAGAGAGAGAGAGAGAGAGAGAGAGAGAGAGAGAGATCAGAAGCTGACATTTAGCTTTGGAATTAACATTGCCCCTTCACCCTTCCTTCCCATCATAGTTGTATGTGAGGCCGCCCTGCCCTCCCCCGTGACCGTTTTTGGCCGAGCTTTGTAATGTAACTCTTCTCTTTTTTCATGAAAACTCCTCCCTTTGGTCATAAATGAACACTCCCTCCTCTACATCCTACTGCTTCAATTTGTCTCCTCTGAGTGATCCACGGTGGTGTAGGTGAGGCTTTCTTCTTGTGTTTATAGTATATTCCTTACTGTAAATTGTAGTGTTTCACTCCAGCGAGCACCCTGTAAGGTGCTTGGCAGTCCCTCATCGCCAAAGTCCCAAATCTCAGCTTCCGAAAGCATGACTTTCTGGGGAAGCTAACAGGTGGACGGATCTCAAAGTTCTATGACATGTAGAACCAACTATGGGTGCTCAGAATAGCTTGCCATTCGATCATGTTAAAATAAGATCCAGATCCAATCTTTTGAGAGAATCCAGTACCAAAGAAAGCAGTAAACAAGCACTGCCATAGCCAATAGGTCTTGCCTTTGGGACCTTATAAGTGTTTAGCCAGAGCGAATGGTTTTGCCAAAGTCTTTAAACTAGGTTGTAGAGCAGTGTGGCTGCTGTGCAGCATGTTGAAAAGTTATAATAAAAACGTGTTATAAGCATTTTTCTTACCTTATATATAACCAAGAAGACATTATGTACAACTGACAGACACAGACAGACGCACACACAGACACACACACAGACACACACACATACACAGACACACACAAACACACACACACAGGCACACACAGACACACACTCAGGGTATAACGGACCTGCGCCTTTTAATAGACCAAGATAGTAATACTTGATTGGCCAGGGAGGAAGTGAGAGTTTGCCAAAAGGATGCAAATCAGCTCAGAGTAGTAGACTGGTTAAGAAAGCAGGCTCCTAAGGAAATCATGACCCCCTATACAGGGGTTATCCTGGGAGGCCAGAATTACGAAGCAGTGTTGACAACATTGTGACAAGAAAAGACAGATGATGGATCATAATTCGCCACAATTTGTGACAGTATGAGGATTGTCACTTCTGCACCTAGAAATACGGGCAGGACAAATTGCACCTCACTAGTACCAGTTTAAAACCTGAACACTGCAATCGGCCACCAGCTGAAAGGACCCAGTTAACACTTGCAAAGAGTCTGCCATTGCGCTCTTTAATAACCTTTAATCAGTTTGAGATTAAAAAAACATATTTTTATTGGCAAAGTCTGCTAGTGGTGCAGAAGATGCTGCATTACGTGATGAATCCATAATCATGCAGTAAAGGGCCAGTTTGGCAACATTCCAGTAGCCCGGAAAATAGTACAATTACAGTCACGTTGATGCCAGTGCCCGTATTACTTACTATCGATCCCTCCTTCACAACTGGTTGAAGTGTGCCTGCAGTTTACACAAAACTCGAAAATGCAGGTGTTTGAATGTTGTCGCATTAAACGACAGAGGGCGGCTCTCACAAGCATTGCTCCATGCCACACATGCGTACAAAAGCACATCCACTGTCAGCAAGTGGAGCCTGGAGCCCTGCTAGTGCTCATGGTTGTATCGGTGCAGTGAATCTGCAGGCACAGTGACCAATGAAGCAGCAACAGCAGCATTGTTCCTCAGAGGGAAACTGAACACACAGCTGAAGACACCAACAGAAAGGGTAACATAAGCCCAGTCAGGTTCAAAGCACAACATTTTCACTGACCATCACGGCCAAGCGAGAGAGTGAGTGCGCAGACTGGCACTCTGTAAAACTTGTCCTGCTATCTGCTGCATGAGCGCTAGTCACAAGCTGACACCACGCAGACTCCACAGCAATGTAAATAAGTGATGCCACACGCAAGCAGTATCGCGATCGGCGGTCTTCACTTTTGAAGCACTGCACTCGTGCTTGTGGCGGCATCCACCTTGCGGGAGCGAGCAGCGGCCATATGTTTGTAATTAACGTGGCCGCGCCTCTGCTCGCTCCCGCAAGGCGGATGCTGCCACAAACACGAGTGCAGTGCTTCAAAAGTGAAGACCGATGGCTAAAGGCCCTCCTAGTGCAGCACATACGCGCTGCCTAGGCGAGACCTGGATATATAGCGGCATGGATTAGCAAATTTAGCGGCACAAATATGGAAATTTAGCGCCATTTTGCGGCATTTTATTTGGCAGTTTTTCCTACAACAAACACAGATATCTTCGTTTTTGAGTTATTCAACAACATGAAGCTATGTATATTTGGTTTATTTACAATGTAGACACTTTGTTTGTCTTCAAGGCTACATATAGGACATAAACCTGTGAATGAATAAATGCCCACGGAACCTGTATGCTTGTGCTGTTGATTATAATGCAAAAACAATAATGCCCGGATGGATTGCTCTGAGAGGGACCGTCGTCTGGCTGACAAAATAATTTTGTAGATGCTGTTGCTCCTTTCAGCATCTGTAGAACTGGTCACACAGTCCTTGTACACAGCTGCAAGCTGTGAAAGGACTGGAATGCGATCAGCCATCCCACGCCAAAAGAGGTCAGTGTCAATCACCCCAGAAACAGATGCCTGTACTGCTTCTGGGCCTACATGTTCAAAGTAGAGGCAAAGCTCCTGATCGGGAACTTCGCTGAAACCAGGGATGGCAGAATATGCACTCTTGTCCTTAGGCAGGATGCAGAGTCGTGCAGGATTGAAAAGGCGTACTTGCTTCGAGAACCCAATTTGGGCCTCCCCCATGTCTTTGCCCGCCTTTTCCAGAGAATTTTCAAAAGCTTCATTAAGCTGGGCTGTTATTTTTTTTTTCTGTGTCAGAGTTAATTTAGCCCCTGCAGTGGTCTGTAGAAATGGTTGTAGCGACTCCAGGGTGAGGACTGAATTGTTTGTTAGGTCCATTTGAAGGTCCTCCAAATAATCATAAACCTTCATTGTCACTGGTGTCTGACTCTCAAATAAGTCCATCAGATGTAAAATGTTTTGGCATTTTTCGTCCACAATGTCCAATTGCACTTTAATGCAGTTTCTTTGGTCGCTGTTCAAAATCCTTTGCAGATTTTCAAGGGAATCTGGTGGAGACTTGCTGAGTTGCATCTCAGATTCAACAAACCCAGCATAGGCCTCAAAATGCTTGCAATGGTACCGGACAGCAGCAAACCAAGAATTCCACCGGGTACTGCAAGGGTCAGGTGCCATTCGTGGTTTCATCCCATGGTTCTCAGCAAGATGGTGCAGGTACCGTCTCTTTCTGCTACCGGCCATGTAAAAGATGCGCGAGAAGTACAGAAGGAAAGCATTTAGCTCCACAAAAGGCTTCCTAAATGACTCTCCAATAAGGTTCATTATGTGTGCCAAGCAGGTGATATGGATGGAGTTTGTGTACAGATTTCTCAAAACAGTGTTGTATGCCTTGAGCATGTATGCCGCATTGTCAGTGTTAAAGGAAATAACGTCCTGAAAGGCTATTCTGTACTCTGTGAGCACCTTCACAACTGCTTGCGCTACAGTCCCATGGTTGCACTGTGAGAGGAACACTGTGTCTGCTAGGTGGGTGTGGATCTTATGGCCCCCCTGCGCAGAGACCACTGCAAATAACACATTCAATACACAACGCCCTTGAACATCAGGTGTTTCATCAAATATAACACTGATCTTCTGATCTTGCAAGTGTTCTTTTAGCTCGTTCTTTGCTACTATATATCTCTCTGGGAGATAATGTTCTTGAAGCTGATGACTTCCATGTATTGCTCCACCATTTTGTACTCGCTCATGGAGAAACGTGCGCAACACAGGGTGGTCGGTTTTGCTCAGCGGAATGTTCAGCGCTGTGCAGACATTGACCCACTCACTTATAATTTCCTGGTTTGAGGCACCAGCAGCTGTACTCTTTGTGAAAAGTAAGTTCACAGTCATCTGACGGGCACGTTTTGGCAAAGAGTGAGGGTCTGGATCATCTGAACAGCGCTTCAATTGTTTTTGGGACCTCACATGCATATCAACTGTGTGTTTCCGGATGTGGTCCACCGCCACATTGCACCACTGCAAAACAGCACACCACCATCAGCATGCATCACGGCGCTGTACTCTTTGGCCCGATCTGCTGCGGTTATATGGGTAGGTAGATGTGATCGGTGCTTCACAGTCTTCAAAGGCTGCAGAAACTTCTCCATCGTGCTTTTGTTGTGGTGGCTTGTTGCTCCCTTGGAATCCAAAAGATCTCTGGCTTGTGGCGCACTCACGTAACTCACCTACAAATATATTTGGTGTTACTAGATGTGTTCCAAAGGGGAAAAGGACATTGCAGTTGTTGGATGGAAAGTTAAGAAAAACGTAGGTTAAACGTGATTAAAAATGCATGTAACTCTGAAGCAAAATTGCATACATGGCGCGTTAACATACAGGTAGGCAGAGGTCCTTCGAAGGGAAATGGCACACTTGTGTGGTCCCGCTAGGCAACTTTGAGTCGTCTGTGGAGGGCAGTGGGGGTGCGAGCTAAACATAAAAAACATAAGGCAAAAGTGTTTCCCCCCGAAAAACAACCGTGCCCCAAAGTGCCTGCAAAGAAAAAATCACATTTGGCCAAAAACGGGAAGAAGGGGAAGGATGAGCCACCTGCAAAGAAAGTGAAATTTGTACAAGTGTACTTTGTAGGAGCACATAAGCCCGGCGTTTACACTCGGGGCGGGGGCCAACAGTGCTTAACCAATCCAGGCCCAAGAAATACAAAAAACAAAATTACAATTATGAAACACACATGATCACGCAGAATGCTATCACCAAACCATGCACAGCGCTCCCACCCATCACAAGTAGGACTTCACAAATATTTAGCATATGTGATAGTCATCTCCCCGGAAGTATACAGAAACCAAAACGTACCCATTCTGTGCAGCAGAAAGCATATATTAGTTGCCAGACGGCCCAATGGCTCTTCAACCAGCAGATTCTTTCCTCCGGGACTCTACAAAAGAAGAAAAAAGAGTTACAGCTGGCTTGGCTAGCCCTTCCCATGGCACCTGTCCCACATCACTGCCACCTCCCCCACTACGCCGCTTTAAAAACCACAGCACCCCCATGTGCCCCCTGGGCCCGCATGACCAGCTGGCCCCAAAAGAATGACACCTGGGCCTGCCACACACCGGGCACGCGGCGGGGACAAAACTTACCTGTGCTCTGTACCGGCTCTTCAACCAGCAGATTCTTTCCTCCGGGACTCTACAAAATAAGAAAAAAGAGTTACAGCTGGCTTGGCTAGCCCTTCCCATGGCACCTGTCCCACATCACTGCCACCTCCCCCACTACGCCGCTTTAAACACCACAGCACCCCCATGTGCCCCCTGGGCCCGCATGACCAGCTGGCCCCAAAAGAATGACACCTGGGCCAGCCTCACACCGGGCACGCGGTGGGCCCTACATTTCATTAATAAATAAAAATGGCCCCTGCGGCCCACCGCGTGCTCCTGTGCGGCGGGCCCAAAGAATGCCACCTGGGCCCGCCGCACACCGGGCACGCGGCAGGCCCAACATTTCATTATTTTTAAAAAATTGCCCCCGGGCCCCACCGCGTGCCCGAGTGCAGCGGGCCCAACATTTCATTAATTTAAAAAAATGGCCCCCGGGGCCCGCCGCGTGCTCCTGTGCGGCGGGCCCAAAGAATGCCACCTGGGCCCGCCGCACCCCGGGCACACGGCGGGCCCAACGTTTCATTATTACAAAAAACATTGCCCCCAGGGCCCGCTGCGTGCCCCGTGTGCGGTGGGCCCAAAGAATGCCACCTGGGCCCGCCACACACCGGTCACGCTCGGACCCAAAAACAAGAGAAGGAAGCACAGGTCAGGAGACCTACCGTCCTGGGAACCCCTCAGCCAGCCAGATTGATGAAGGAAGAAGAAGTAAGCAGCAGCAGGGCAGGTGAGGGGTGGAGAGGTGTAAATAAGCACCCCACCTCGCCTGTCTGCTGTGAGGACCTGAGGACCCCTCCTTCTATTGGCTCCATGGCGAGAGCCACCGGGCCAATAGAAGGGGTCGGATTTCGCGGGCAGATTTGCAAAAATCGCGGCATTTTGACAAAACTACCTATTTCGCGATTTTTTTGCAAATCGCAAAATCGGGAAATCCTGGAGGGTCTGTAAAAAGAAGTTGATACTAGGCAGTATACTGGATTTCTTCAGATCCCTGTCATGAGAAACAACAGGGCACATGTGCCATCTTGTTCCTAGTAACAAAATTGGATGGACTGTTTCTTCTAGTCTCGGTGTGAAATTTGTAAACCAGTTTCCTCATTCCATGCCCTTTAGAATGACCACCATTCAGTTTGTAATCCTGGTAATCTTGGATGGGGATTATCTGATGACACTTTACCTTCAAGATGCTTATTTTCAATTCTCCATTTATGACAAAAGACCGTCATTGCAGAAGTTTGTGGTGGATGGTCAACACTTTCAAATCAAAGCCCTGCCATTTGATCTGTAAATGGCTCTGTGAGTGTTCACGAATGTACTTGCTCCAGTCATGGTTAGTCTACATTTTGAGGTCTTTCAACTGTTTTTGTACTTGGACGACACGCTAATTTCATCCCCTTCACTTTCTAACAAACAAAGCAACATGATAGATGGAGTGCTGAAACTTTTCAACCACTCACCCCCAGTCATAAGATCTCAGTTAATCCATTGTTCTCTTGCTCTCTACGCCACCCCAGTTTGGACCCAGCCATATGCAAATCAGTCATGACCCTGCTCTTCATGGGGACAGTCCAGCCCGAACTTCCATGCCAGGTCCTCCATGGACCAGAAACAAGCATCCTGGGATGGTTTCGGGGTAACACCCCTCATCAGCCAGGCTAGCTTGAATACAGTGGCACAGCGAGCAAGGGGCCCACGCATGGGCATACCCATGGCCACATAGGGCGAACATAGCAAACACAACAAGATGATGGATGGAGTGTTGAAACCTTTCAACCACTCACCCCCAGTCAAGAGATCTGGGTTGAATCCATCATCCTTTTGCTCACTATGCCACCCCAGTTTGGAACCAGCCATATGCAAATCAGTCTTGACCCGGCTCAATCGTGGGAACAGTCCAACCCGAACTGCCAAGCCAGGTCCTCCCTCAACCAGAAACAAGCACCCTGGGACTACACTTTTCGTCCAGGTGGTATGGGTATACCCAGACGTGGATCCCTTGCTCGCTGTCCCACTGGAATAAAGCTAGCCTGGCTGATAAGGGATGTTACCCCGAAACCGGTTCTATGATGCTTGTTTCCAGTCCAGAGAGGACCGGCTTGGCAGTTTGGGCTGGACTGTTCCCATGAGGAGCACGGTCAAGACTGATTTGCATATGGCTGGGTCCAAACTAGGGTGGCGTAGTGAGCAAAAGACTGGGGGTGAATGTTTGATTCATTCAGCATTCTGTCCATTATTTGTTGCCATAGCACCTTATCTTTCTAAAACACAAGTTGGTAGAAGGGTGGAAAGAGTCAGTAACTGTCTTCATAACCTCGAATTTGTGTTGAAACTACAAAAATCTAAAATGTTCCCAGCTCAAGAGACAGTGTTTAATTGGCACTCTGGTCAACATGCTAAGGGGTGACTCTTTTTGTCAGAACCAAAGCTGTGACTTTTCAGGATAATTTACGGCATCGTCTTTCTGTTCCCTAAGTACCAGTAAGGCTCTAGCTCAGAGCCCAAGGTATAATAGCAGCTGCAAAGCAATAGATCCCGTGGCTTGTTGTCATCTAAAGACAATCCTCCATCACTAATCAGCACATATGTCCACAGGACTGAGAGGCACCAATTCCAGTCTCTCATTCGGTAGGCCAGGATTTACACGGATGGGTATTTCCAGAGAATCTTCAGAAAGGGGGTAATCTTCCTCTAGTTTCCCCAATTAATGTAGTCTTAACAACCAATGCAAGTCAGTGGGACTGGAGAGGCACATTGGTAGGAATGGTTGGGTTCTCTTCAGCCTTGGAAAGTATGAGCTGCAATTCTAAGAGCCTTTCAAGGGTTTTCTTTCCATTTCGACAGGAAAGCAGTGTTCGTCTAGACGACAACTAAGTCGCCAAACGTTACATAAATCAGAAGGAGGGGACCAGAGTAATATCCCTGGCAACTCTAGCTAAGTCAGCTTGTGCCTGGGCAGAGTTCCATGTGCTCTCCCTAAAAGCTGTGTAAATGCCAGAGGTGAACAACTTACATGCAGACAGCTTAAGCAGGAACATCCCGTCATCTGTAAATTTTCAGTGGAGGAGGGAGACTGTTCCAATGTATCAGGGATCTTCAGTTGTCCTTGACTGGCTCTGTGTGTGTTGCTATCCAGTGCTCACCTTACTCCATCCTGCTCGGTGACGTGGAGCGAGTAAGCATGGGGAGTGGATGCCATGTCAGTTCAATGGCCAGCAGGTCTTCTGTATGGGATTCCCCATTCAACCGCAGGGTGCTACAGAAGATATGAGGGAAGAAAGTGCCTGTTATTTTAGTTGCCTCATATTAGCATTTAGTTGTCAACTCTAATACAGCTGTTACCATCTTCCTTAGCATCCATCTCCTCTTTGTCATCTGCACTTACCTCAGAAAGCGCTAGAACTTTTGCACTTCACGACATGGAAAGTGAGAGTGTTGGGTTACAGAGCTTAGGTTGTATGAGGGAGCCTTCTACCCTGCCTTCATATTCAAATCACTGCAGACATTTTGGCAGTTGGTGCAGGTACAAGAGTTTGGCTGCAACATCTTGTGATCCCTTTAAAGTTTTGGATTGTTTGTGAGGGATTTCAAAAGGGTATTTACCCTTCAAACTTATATTTGAAATTGGCGGCAGCCTTTAAAGGTTTCAGAGCGCACTAAGGTGATATTTTGAAGGTTGGATATTTGGTGATAAGGCGGTTTAAAAGATTTAGGCTTTCAAAAGCAGTCATTCCTTGGGTATTTCCACCATAGGATTTACCCCCAGTCTTGAAAAATCTTCAAACCCCTCCCTTTGAACCTCTAGAATCTGCAGCTCTCCAATGGTTAACATCTGCAGTAGTGTTCCTGGTGGTGATCCCATCAGCAAGAAGATTGTGAGAAACAGGAGCTCTCCGCTTTTCCACTTTTCCTTATATTTGGTTTTTCCTGACAGGGTGGATATAAGAGGTTGCACTTCCTATTTTTCTGCTGTGATAAGATTCTCGTTCATGTTTGTCTTTGGGCCTTACCACTATCACAAGGAAGGACAAAAAGCTTTAGAGAGTCTGAGCCTATTTGCTTCTGAGGGGCCAGCTGGCTGGGGTAAAAGACCCCCAGCTTCAACCCAGAAAAGATGGGTGGAGTAAGCAATCGCACAAGCTTATACCTCGATGGGAGTTTAGATTCCAGCCAAAATTCAGGGGAGATCTACCAGAGGGTGGCAGTATCATGGGCTGAAGCGAAGGGGGATCCTCTCCTGGAGATCTGCCGGGCTGTGACATGGTCAGGCTCCGATACTTTCATAAAGAATTTAGGGTACGGAAATGCTTACGTTAATTTCGGTTCAGAAGTATTAAAATCTGTTATGAGGTGAATAACAGTTAAATAAAACAAAACACTTTATTTTTGCTCATTCTTTTGGTAAAGGATATGTATCTACGTCATGATTGCAGAACATGGAAAGCTTCATTATATCTTAACATCGTAAGGATTGTGACGGTGAGGATGGGTAAAAGGTTGATGAACCCAGTACTTACCAGTAATATGTTTTGAAGGGCAGGGCAGACTCACACAGCAAGGACTGTGACAGGGAGGACGGTGGATCCGGGTGACGAGGATAACTGGCGAGTAAGGGTTCAGCATTACCCACTCATAAAATTGATACAATTCTTTAAATTTCACAAGTGGATAAACCCACCGCACTCCCATCCTACCTGTTATTCTTTCTAATATATATTCAACATTTGGCCATGTGACCCGATGCCCAACAAACAATTCGGTGAACCTGGCTCCCATGATGACACGCTGAGTGGTTGGTCACCCTACCGATGCCTGGTGCAATTGGTATTTTTCGACAGGTGATTTTGTGGCCTGCAGTTTACTTTTTCGAAGTAAATCTGCAAAATATAGATGTCATCTACTATTGAGGTCCCAAACGTGTACTTTTAAACTCGCGAGACATTACAAAATTATAAAAGAACAGGCGTGCATTTGAGATAAATGCTCTGCGCAAAATAGACAAAGACCCTTCTTTACTATGTTCTCAGTGAAGTATTTAGTTTTATGCCAAGACCTTGAAGTGGCACATCAGCTTCAAATACACAATGAATGCTTCTTTTATTGACGTATCTTGTTTCAATATAACATTGGTTGTTTCGTTTTCATCACCAACTTTGAGCCAAGTGGCTATTGCATAATCGTTGTCCTTGGTCAGTTTGAGGAAAGGGGGGGGGGGGGGGCGCGTCGCATGGGAAGCCAATGAGAAGGGTTGGGGAATGAGGGAAAGTCTGGGAGCGAAAGAAGGGAAAGAAAAGAGGGAGGGGCAAGGGCATAAACGAGAAAATCGGGGAAAATTGGAAAGAGGTGCATGCACAGCGTAGAAAGAGAAGGAGGGGGCGTATGGACAGGAAAAGAAAGTGTAAGGAAAAGAGATATGCTAATGGCTAGAGAAGAGGGAGGAGGCGAAGAAGAGAAGGGGAAGAGAAACAGTCTGAGGCGGAGAGGGGATGGGCAGGCGAATTGTTTATGGGTAGAGCCGCAGGGAAGCAGGGGAGGAACCTGAGGCAGGCTGAGGAGGGTCCGACACCTCCCACCGCTTCCCTCCCCTTGCCTTCCCCACTGAGCCCCAGAGCGCCGGGTGTAGGCAGGATCAAGCGGCGGACCGTCCCCTCCTACTGACCCGCAGGTAAGCCCCACGCTCCTTTTCCTAACGCCACGGTAACCAGCCTCCGGGGCCAGGCGGCGGCGAGCGCCTCTCGGCCGCCTCTCCTCAGCCCCGCCGCTGCCCGCAGTGCGTGCGTGTGTCTGAGGTACCTTGATACTGCATCACACCGCGCTGCCGCATTCGCGCCGATGTGGCCCACCTAATCCCCTCACCCAGACCAGCCTCCCTCCGTCCTATGATTGATCATTCATGGCGCTCTGGTGGCCCAGGCTGTGCACTAGAGCCGACTCGCGTTGTGTGGATTTACCTCAGTCAAAAAGAGGTTAGTGGAATATACCACGTCTCCGTCTATATTCGGGTCTCTTTGCCACTGGTGTTTACTTCTCGCGGTGGGCACCGGAACGGTGTGTTTTCAGAGGCATCCTGCAGGTCTACAGCAGCAGGCTTTTTACAAGGCACTCTGAGGGGAATACCTGCCCAGCCGCTGCCAGGAAGGACGATACAAACACAAGCTGCCCGTCGTTTCATCCAGACGCACCTTGACAGCACAGGCTGCGTGTCTGCATTAAATGACACCGGCGTGGGAGAACGTGAACCGGTTGTTGGTCGGAGCACGAGCCCGCTCCCTTTCAGTGACGTAGCATACGTTCCATGGGCCCCAGGGAAAGCAAGGCAAATGGACTCCAAGACAGGCATTTGGGTAGTGAAATAAACCAACAATTAGGGTTCAGGGTCCCGGTGCCACTGCACGTGCTGCATCGCAGATAACTATCCCCTCGTTGTTGTTTGGCACATAAGTATGACCGTTGGCTCTGTAGTGCTTGCACCTTAAGGCTTCAGTTCCGCCATCACGAAAACCTCTAAATATTTTATATTCTTCTGTGAGTGGTTTGCGCGTGACGTTGGCTAATTTAGAAATACACACCATACTTTATCATTGGCAATGTGATGTCTCATAGCGCTCAGTGACGTACCAATTGGCTCAGTAGAAGAGCCAATACATATTTTGGTCTCATTTATAACCAGGGAAAGGGTGTAAGCCAGGGGCGTAGTGGCCAGGATAACGTTTCGCTAAAATAATATTTTAAGTATTTATTTTTCTGACCACATAGTGAGGGTTAGTTTAGTAGCGAGTGTGTGAATGTGCCTTTGTTATATGCAGAGGAGTGTCGCCTGTATGTGTGAGGTGTATTTTACAGCTGGGTAGACAGGCGTTTGATCAGATTGCCAAGGTATTCGGTGCTCTTCCAAAGCTAAGGATTTTTGCACAGAATTTAGAGAACGCCTGATGTCCTCTGTTGACAGGGCAGATAAACTATTGATATTGACTGTAGGAGTGCAAGACCATTTCTTTTCCCTGGCTGTCATGTGTTCATTAGAGTGCCTGAGGTAATTTGACCTGTGATTGGACAGAATGTTTGACAGTGCATGGTTTCTATGTTTTGTAGGCAAGGGATCGAACGAAAAGGGTTGTTTTTCATAATTATAGCAAACCTGTGTATTGTTATCTGAAAAGTCAGTAATTCTTTGGAGAGCTCGTTTTTTGTCTGTCTTTCACCCTGTTGGAACAAGTGCAGGAGAGTTTTGTATTTTTGTCTAGTTTTGGCTGGTCCCTGGCCCAAGGGCTGATGTAGGAAAGCTGCAGCTCCTCCCTGGTGAGCCAGTGGTGGACTTGGACCGTCCCACGCATTGGCATTCAGGGCCAAATTTGGTACTTTTCTATACCTGTATAAGGGGATATGATTTGGGTGTTTATCTCATCAAGTCTTGAAGATGCACCAAGATGGTTTTACTGACAGAAGTGACACAGGGCTACATCATCCCATCCTGAACTGAGTCTAGGTCCATAATACTTGCAAGCTCGAAGGAAGTTGGTGCGAAGTAAATTAGCACTAAGATTGCCTTGAGTGGGTTCTGAGAGCTTGTCCCTTGTACCAAAGAGTGATTTAGTTTAGCTGAATCCAGGTCCCTCAAAATGTGAATTTTATGCCAGCAGAGATCTGCATGCTTGAAACGGCACACTCAACCACTCCTAGGAAGCTTTGAATGTCGTGAGATGGAAATAAACGTTCTGAAGTGTCTCTGATGAATATTGGTGATACCACGTAGTTTTACAAAATAACTGGGGCATCTGCGATACAGAATTACATAATTGTGAACCTGTGGGAATTTACCACGACCCCAGACCCTGATGAGCAGACACAGTTTTGATTGGTATTGTTGGATGGCCGGTGTATGGAATAGATTTAAGCATTCCTTAATTTGTTTAAAAAAAAAAAAAAAAAGTACGTGCAGGGGCTTCCAGTTTTTCTTAGGAGCCTGTTGCCCGCATTGCTTAATGCCACGGTTGCCGAATATCAAGGCTGCCTGGTCTTGATTCCACCGTGACCTCATCCTTCTTTCTTCTACCCCTTACCCTTCTTGTCTCTCTATCTCAGTCTAACTTGTTCTTTTCATCCTGGCTTTCAACACTTTTTCTCTATTTTCGACTTTCTTTTCCACCTATTTTCTGCCTTTCTAAGTCTTGCACTGTCTCAAAGTCTGATGATGGAAAAAGTAAGTCTTGGTCACCAAAAATGTGGCCAGTACCTTCCACCTGCACAAATTAAGCACTGCTCTCAGGTGATGAATTTCTTAAGCTTGTTTCTGCACAGTAGATTGACTCTCCATAAACTGCTATGGCTCACGTGACCGTTCTCCAGTGTCAGACCTGAATTTCAGCTTTGGTGGTCTCCCGAAAACAGCATCCATCTGCTCTGGATTCAGCTGCTGCTACAAGTGCAGAAAATGCAGATAGTTCCAAACTGAGGGACACTCAATATATCTTGACCAATTAGATCACAGTAGTCCTTAGATTTTCCACTTAATTTCTTTATTAATTTGTTTCTTTTATTTCTTCAAAACAGCCAGCGTGTTTCATTTTCAATGAACTTCTTCAGGGCCAGTAGTCATTCTTAAGGGTATGATCCTGTAAAGTAAGCCATTCAGGTAAATGTAACGTTTCATCAGTTAAATTCAGTAAATTAGATGATTGGGCCCCAAACTTGATTAGTTTCTCATACAGCATAAAGAGTACCTGGATCCAGTGTTCAGTCGCTCCCCCTCGTGTTAAAGACGGCATTGTCCTCCTATGCTGGAGATGCGATGTTGCAACATCCAGGATTCAAAGCTTCCCACTTTAATTAGAGCAGTTATCCTCTTATGCTTAAGTAAAGGCCTTCAGCGATATTGTTTGAGGTAGAGGATCTACTTTCTCACTTCAGGCTTCAATTGGTGCACAAATCGCATAACTAATAGGGCCCTGGTGGTCAGCAGACCTCTCTATTTTATGTAAATAGAGGAGCGTCCTTACAGGAGATTTGTGGTGGCAGGTTGTTTTCATCCAGATTGTTTTAATCCCGGGATTCATTTTACCTGCCTTGTATGTAATGGCTCCGGCAGTGTGAAATGTGGTTTCACAAGGTTGTGGTAACGGTGCGGTATGCTTGCAAGTTGATGACAGATTGAGCAGTAGTATGTGCTGTTGATTGTGTTTCTGTCCTACACCTTTAGGCCTGGGAGAGGTTGTAGTTATCGCCACCGTAATGTTCTAGTGTTTTTTTCTGGTGATAATAATGGAATGCCAAGTAGTGTAGACCATGGCTGTTGTGCACCGGCATTGGGTTTTTCAATTGAGTACTGTGAAAGCCCTTCCTGCAAGACTTCTGCATAATTTCAGCAGTTGTGATTAGCAGCCACTCTGTAAACGACCTACTCCGAAATATCCTGTTTTGAACTGTAATTAATACATTGACTTAAGGCAGTATTTTTTTTTAGCTTGACACCATGGAGAGACAGAACGGGTGTACATGGTGTCAAATGAATCACTATTAACGCTTGATGCACTCCAAGCCACAATGCTGCCTCTACACTTTTTAGGTTTCCCCTGCACAGCACTTGCGCTGTGCTTTTGAAATCTATTTTTTAATATAAACGTAAAAGAGACTTACATCCCGCCTCCTCTCTTTCCTGGCTGCTCATTAGTGCCACTTCCCTTTCCTCCATTTCTATTGGCTGTAGCATATTTTCCGGCATTTACCAATGCTTGTTCCCTGTCTGCTTCTCTTATCAGTGTACGGCGCCAAAATACTGTTAACATCCGCTTTGGTGGAACTATATTTTCATAAAGTTTTGCCTTAATAAAGTTTTGCCTTTTACTCTTGCAGCATATTTAGATAACAATTTATCACCCTGAGAGATTTGGTGATTTGCATAGAATCACAGGTTGTTACACAGCACCCCGAGAGTCAAACCGGGATCCCCAGCTCTCAAGTCAGTAGTTCTGGCTGCTGCGCCACATCCTCTCCACTCCCGTGCTATCCTCTCCACTCCCGTGCTATCTGTCAGGGAGCTCCTTCCTTTTGCCGGACGATGATTGATGAAAACAGCTCTTTATTCATTACATACGCAAAACCGATGCATTACCAATGCTTGTTAATTTTTTAGGTTGAAGCCTACCAGACTGGGCAGCTGTCTGGTTTGCTAAAGACATCTTGGAGACATTCAGAAAGCTTCCTTGGGAATACATTCCACCTATTGCTTACCATTCTCTTTGTGGTTTGTAACTCACATTTTCTGGCTATTTGCTGGCTTTATTTATTTTCGGGTGTCCATCCCTCCCAAGGAGCAAAGCCTTTTCAGACCAACTCCCCTGGTATTCTTTCTTGCATGTGTGCTCCTTTCTGTAAGCAGGCCTGTAAATCTTGTTCTCACCTTGTTACATTTTCTGTGTATTCAAAGACAGAGGTCAAATGTCAGGCTCTGTCTCTGAGGTAGCTTGGTGTTTTCTTTTTTTCTTCTGACTTCAAAGTGAGGAGATTTCTTTGATAAACCTACTGGATACTGGGGTAAGAAAGTTTTTTTTTTCTAGCACTCAACATCATTTAAATGAACTGTGTACGTATTTCAGAACATATCAGATTTAGGAATGCACAAATAAAGCATCTTTTTTTGTTAATTCTGAAGTGTGTGTGAAGTGTGTTTCAAACAAGTACTTCATATGATCAAATCAATACATTAGGTGATGCCATTTCCACACATTGTTTATGCGCTGTATATTTTTATTTGTAAAACTGTTTGCCTGTGCAAATGTAATGGTCATTTCAATAAAAAATGTTTCTGTAAGAGCAATGTTCTACAACACCATGCATACTTCATTTCATTCTACTCTACTTTGAATCACGTCATGCAACTGCACTCTACTCTGCACCACTGTACTCTACACCCCTACACTCTTTGCCATTGCACTCTGCACTACTCCAGCCTAGGCCACTCCATTCTACTCTGCACAACTCAAGTTTACGCCACTCTGCAACGCTGCACCCTACTCACTGCACTGTATGCTAATACACTCTACGCCAATGCATTTTACTCTGTAACACTCAACTCTACGCCCTTGCACTCTATGCTAGTCCACTGTACACCACTATAATCTACTCTGCACCACTCCAATCTACACCACTTCACTCTACTCTGAAACAGTCTACTATATGCCACGCCACTCTATGCCACTGCACTCTACTTTGTACCACAGCGCTCTATGCCGCTGCTCTCTATGCCACTCTACTTTACTGCATTCTAGGAAACTCTTCTCTGCAACATTGCACTTGTGTCCACTGAACTCTACGCCACTCTACTCTTCATCACTCCACTCTAAGCCGCTGCAATCTACCCCACTCTTCACCACTGCACTCTTCACCACTGCACTCTTCACCACTGCACTCTGTACCACTGCACTCTGTACCACTGCACTCTGTACCACTGCACTCTGTACCACTGCACCGTACTACGCACCACTCTAATCTACGCCACTCCATTTTACGACACTACATTGTACGCCACTGAATTCCATGCCGCTGCACTCTATGCAACTACACTCTTTGTCACTATAGTCTGCAACACTCGATGCCAAGGCACTATACACCAGGCCAGCCTACTCTATGCCACTCCACTGCACTCTACTCTGCAGCACTCGACTCTACGCCACTGAACTCTGCACTACTCTACTCAACACCACTCTACTCAATGCAGTCTATGCCAATTCACTCTACAACACTGCACTCTATGCACCTGAACTCTACACTGCTCTTCTCTGCACTGCTACATTCTATGCCAATGCCCTCTATGCCACTGCACTCTACACCACTCTACTCTGCATCACTCCACTCTATGCCACTGCACTCTGTAGCACTCCACTCTGCACCACTGCACTCTATGCCTCTGCATTCTACGGCACTATATCCTGCACCACTCTACACCATTGCACTCTGTACCGCTCTCTTCTACTCGGCACCACTCTACGCGACTGCACTCTACAGTGCAACACTCTAATTTATGCCACTGCATTCTATGATGCTGAATTGTATGCCACTTAATCCTATGCCACTGCACTCTACGCCACAGTACTCTGCAATACTCCATGCCAATGCATTCTACACCAGTCCACTCTACACTATTCCACTGTACGCCAATTTTCGCAACTCCACTTTATGCTTCTCCTATACACAGCACTCTGTGCCATTCCACTCTTCACCATTCCACACCACTCTCCTAAACGTCACTAACTTTTAGCCATGTTGAACAGCAGCCATAACACTTTGGCAAAGCCAATAGCTCTTGCAAAGGCAAGAACTGTTGGCTTTGACAATGCTTGTTTTATTTGGCCACTGCTTCGAACGCGTGAACAAATTTCAAGTCGACATACCAATGTACACTAAGAATACATAAATTACCATTGAGGTTCCTGTAGAACAAAATATATTGGAAGGTCTCTTAAGACCCAGAAAAAGTGGCTTCCCAGTTCAACACATGTATGAGTAGCTTCGCTCACCGGATGCAGATAAACTGTTTGAAGCTGAACTTGGAAAAAACTGAGGTGTTGCTATTTGGTAACAACGCCTCTTTCTGGAGCAACTCCTGGTAGCCATCAGGCCCCTTCCATCCCCAGTGCAGAAGGCCAAAAAAATGGGGGTAGTTTTTGACAACAAATTTGCCATCATAGAGCATTCAAAACAGGTTACATGTTTCTGCTTTCTTATTATTACAATTCTTCTTTTTTTTTTTTTTTTTTGAAAACTTTATTTACGGTTGAAACAGAAAATATTACAAAGATCTCGGTGGTGTGTACAATCAATTTCCATGTAGGAGACACATTATGACAATTCCGTTCCATAGTCCACAAAGAACACATAAGCAAAGCTCCGGGCATCAAGGCCCTGTCAACCATCACAGCATTTCCACCCCTCGAACCCAGCCAGGAATACCCCGGACCATTAGAGCTAAGGAAAACAGTTATATCGGCTCTGGTCATTTCTAAAATAGATGATTTTAATGGCCTATATGTAGGCTCTCAAACACGCCTCCTTAGCAAATTGTAGACACTTCAAAATGCGGCTGCCAGAGGGCTGATGAATCTTCCAAAATTCTGTTCAGCCTCCAAAGCCATCAAAGAACTGCACTGGCTTCTTATTAAGGAACAAATGCAGTTTAAGGCCGCGTGCTGGGTCTAGAAGGACCTGCATCAGGTCCGTCCTTGCTTTCTGCAGCGCATCTTCTAATGATACTCTCCTTCTTGTACCTTTTTGGTCTGGAACTGTTAAGAAAGAACTTGTCTCCTCAATAAAAAAATCACTTTGGGGAGGCATGCATACGTTTTTCTTACTCCACCTCTAAATGGTGGAATTATCCTCCCAGTCATCTAAGAGCTTAGCCTAATCTTTTGAAGTTTTAGTGAGGATTTCAAAACCTAGCTTTTTAGCTCTCTAGTCGAAATCTCCTTAATTTCCTAAGTATCTTTTTTAGGTCTGGTTCCCAGGCTAAATAAATTACATACCCTCACTTTCACTCAGTTTCCTCTTTGGTTCAATTGATACTAGCGCCAAGAAGCCATATGGTATTCGCACACTCTATAAACTCATTAACCATAACTTCAGCTCTTCTTAGTTGCACCGACCGTGAATTTGCCCCAGCTGGTTAAGGCTGAATGGCAAAAAAAACAAGCATTAGCAAAGGCAACAGGTCTCGTTGACATTCACTTTTGGCATTGCCATTGCTTATCTGTCCATTGTTTTTTTTTTTTAAAAAGAGCATTCCAAGAAGTTGCCTGTGCATCTGCACACACAAATGTCCATCTGGAAATGGTTTAAAATCCATGAATAGAGTGTTAACATGCCAGTATGGAGGCGGGTAGTGGTAAGCACGCAAGGCGGCTAGGTGGGCATAGGGAGTTGAGTGGGATAATAAACCATAAACTGAGTGGAAGGCCTGAAAAGTTTAGGGAAGGACACGAAGTTAAGCACTGACAGAGAAAATAGTTCCTCAGGCACAGTGTTATGACTTCAGCAGTGGAAGGATGCAACACATCCGATCAAAACAGCGAGACGGAAAGGCTTCTTAGTTGGGACTAATTCAAGAAGCCATCAAAACAGGTGCAGGGAATTTAGATAGATGTTAAAGTCAAATAAACCACGAGCAAGGTGCAGACGCAAAACCTTTGCTATTACTATATTGGCTACAATAGGTCTCTGGCTACAGACTGCTGAAGATGTATGTTTAGAAGACCTAAAAACGGGGAATTTCTTATTCGTATGGGAAAATCACCCATCATATTATAATTGCTTCTGGGACAAATTGCTTCCAGGCGCGTATAAAATAAAAAATATTTTAATGCTGCTCGACAGGGATATGTTTTTAAAAACTCAAACCAGTGTGGTTGTTACCCATTGTTTGGCCCAATTCAATTTCTAGAAGATCATCACAAAGCATTAATTTTTGAAGCTGTAATAAACTTCCATCTAGCCTATAGCAAATCGTTATATGCTAGGCTGCCTACTCAAAACTGACATAAATTGCTCCCTGTCCGTGTTTTTAAAAAGCGATGAGCTTGTCTCGCGGAACAGAAAAAGCCACTACTTTGGTGTCCCTTCAAAGACGAATCCTATATAAATTGTCTCCTGCCATTGAGTAGTCTCATAATATGGCACCTGCATGCCGTAGTGACTCCAGTCCATAGTTTATGCACTAAGGCAGCGTCACCGAAGGTCCAGTTAAGGATTATTTCAGGGCAGTTCCCAATAAATTGAAATCCCAGTGTGGTCATCAACTCTAAATCCAAGCTTGTTAGGCATGGAATGGCCTTCCGGGAAAGGTACAATCTCTTCCTTCTGAGGACATACCCTGGAAATGCACAGCAAACTGTTCCTTCACACTTTTAAAGGGAATATACACAAAACCCTTTAATGGAGTGAATGTGAATGAATTTCTTCGCAGACAAAAATTTTTGTTTTGTTCTGTTGCACTAATCCACCAAGCTTATAAATGTGGATTGTCGGCTACCAGCCATTTCCTAACTTGTTGTGAATCAGGTACTTTTTTGTTTGTGATCAGAGTCTTGTGGTTGCTCTTTATACATGTTTTTTTTGGATGAATGTAGCTGACCTTCGAGCTGGTGACAAGTCATTTAGAAGCAGAAAGAAGACCGAACAGGCCAGGATGTTCTTTTTGTCGCGGTGGGTGGTGTGGTGAGAGTGTTTGTGCAGCTTGCTTGTGCCAGAAAAGGCGGCTGATCTGCCTTCCATTATTTTTTATATGAAGCACGAGGCTTTTAAAGACTTCTTGTAGAGTGAGCAATTGCCTGTGGTTTCTTTGTTCAGTCCTGACAGGTAGTTGTTGTACATCATGTATTTTTGTAGACATGTTAGACTTTTAACAGACCTTGCTGGCTCCGGAAGATGCGCCTTTATTATGTTTGTTTTTCTGTTCACTTTGATTACTGGACTTGCTACAGCGTTTTGTATCCTAGAGTGGTTGATTAGAATGTTTGGCATGAAAAGTTATAAATGTCACAGTACTTCATTTTAGTACCAATGTTAGCTGAGGTGATGGCGTTGTGATTCGTTTCTTAAAGAGATTGCCACAGTCTCAGAAGTTTTAACAAATAGGGTTTTGTACACAGACTACTTTGTCAATTTGGCGTTCCCTGGTGAAGAAAGAATAGTAGAAAGGATTTGTAGAAAAATTAATTTTTGCTTAAAGCGTGGAAACTTAATTTCTGACTAGAATGAGAGAGACTTAAATAGCATGAATACATTTGCTCTGCCTCCTCCATTCTAAGCAATGAGGTTCGTCTTGGTGTGTTTGTGACTCAGCCAGTTGTCCATTACCCAATTATTGATAGGATGAAGATTTTACTGAGGATGGTGGTGTCCACTGCCAGGTTTGTCATTGAGAGGTGAAAGGTTTGTGTGGTTGAAAACCCACACCCACGAACAAAAGTAAATTGTGACGATAGAGAGTACTTCCGGTATGCTCAAGTCTACCATGCGCTGTGTTCGGTTTTTCCAGACGTTGCTGCTATCCCCGAGTACTCCCCACTGGAGGATAGAGTGTTGGATGGCTACGTGCCCGACAGCACTATTTCTCTGATTTATAAGAAACTCATTAATGATCGCGCGGACTTGCTGCTCCGTCTGCGGGACGCTTGGACAGGCGATGGCTTGGAATTGGACGACGAGGACTGGGTATCGGCGGTGGCCTCCCCGAAAGAGGTGGCGATCCCGGCCCGCTTACGATTCGTACAGCTGAAGATCCTTCATAGAGTGTATGTCACGGGGCCCGGTTTGCTGCGTATGGGTTACTCGATGGATGGACAGTGTAAGCGTGGATGTGGCCTGTCGGGTACCTTTCACCATATCTTATGGGAATGTTCGGAGGTTGTGCGATTTTGGAACGGTATCCACACCGTAATGGAGGAGGTCACGCACGTTGCTCTGTTGCCAGAGGCTAGGAGGTGCTTGTTGAATGTCTGGGAACTGAATGATTGTAATGCGGCACAGACGCAGTGGGTGACCTTGGGGTACATGGTGGCTAAGCGTAACATTGCACAGCTGTGGGGCTCCCCGAGGCCGCCCACGATCGAGGTATGGAAGGAGAATATGGACTGGTGTATGTTTAGGGAAAGGACGGTGTATGTGGCGAGAGGCAAGCCAGGGAAGTGGGCTAAGGTATGGGGTCCATGGAATTTATATCGAGGACGTATCTGCACCCCGCCTCTGCCATTAGAGATCGATATTGCTTTGTCCCCCTAGCCACGCATTCCGCGGGATGGTGTGAGATGTGTTCCATGCTTTGTTCTCCCGTTGCCCCCCTCTACCGCTTCCAGACAAGACCTGCTTTGGACACTGTACGTTATCCCCCCTCCTGGGAAGAGCACGCTGCTATTTCAGACTCTCATTGCCTTGAGTGTGTTTTATATTTAATAAAAAATGAAACTGTTTATTCCGAATGCTCCTGGCCTATGGCCACGGCCTGTTACATGTGCTCACGAACTGCCGGGAGCTTTGCCTCTGGATCATTTGAATGTGTGGCGTTGCACTGCGGGCCCTCAGGCTCTATAGCGGCCGGCCCTGGTGGTTGTAGGCCCTTGTCTGTATTTTATTGTGTATCAACGGTTTCTAATAAAAAGTTTAACAAAAAAAAAAAAGTAAATTGTGGATTGGTTACCCATTCAACCAGCTGGGTGAAATGTCCCAAATTAAGCTACGAAAAATTCCAGGGGCATCTTGCAACAGATTACCAATGTCATTCCTTGCCATTGGAGTCTTTTGCTTGCCGTCCCTGTTTTTATTTAATTACTGGAATTTCCTTTTTTTTCCCCCCACTGGATAAATATATTCTGTTCAAAATCTTTTACGCTGCAACTGGATTCAGTAGAAACCATTTGATAACTTGTCAAATGAAATTTCCATAATTTTTTACATTATCATAAAATGGGATATACCTTATTTAGTGGCTGTCGCAAACTGTAATCTACCCACTCAAAAATATTCTGTTTTGCATTATAACGTAGTTTTGATGTACGATAATATTTCTTGAGCTGAAGTGACATAATTCATAGATAGCCTAATCATTTGAGAGCTTAATAAGCAAGGCAACTCGCATTTACTTGTACTAGATCGAGTTTCTACTTCACAAACAGATTTAAAAAACAAAAAGTGAGTATGTTGAATCGTGTAAATTGTTAATGCCATATATACTCATAAAGCATGAATTTTAACCCATTTATATCAAAATGTTAATTCAATGAATGATTACTCTAATATTTACATGACATTTTTAGTAATTCTATAGTTTTTAAGGTCCTATTACTCTACAGTTGTGCAGAATGTCAATTTCAATTTTCGCTAAATTGCCAAGCATTTCTGAAAAGTATCATTAGGAATGCTGCAAGATGCGCAGATTAAACCCGGAACTTCCGAAATGTGTGACTGGACGGGACTATTTTTCACTATGGCATTGGGGAGGTTTTTCACTGTGTTGAGTAAACTAATTATATAAGACAATTGACTCATGCCCGGTGTGAATGTTGGTATTGTACCACCAGAAGCAGCGACTTGTGTTTTTTGGCAGTGCATTGCCTACCGGCATTGTAACCGGGTGACAGGGGATGGGCGCGTCCGGCCTCAGTGCCCCTGTATCCCTGGCCCTGTAGCTACCACAGAAGTCTCTCTGCCTGTGGAGCTCCTTTTACTTGGGGCAGGCCCATTCAAATGAGCCCCCCCCTTGCGCGTTTGCAGGCGATGCCATCTTCTGTGAGATTATATGTGTGACAGACACAACTGACACTGGAAAAAAACATAAGGCAGACTTTTGCTGGCCACCTCGTGGACGGCGTCAGCAGGGGGAACAGGGAGGTCCCCTGGAGAAGAAGATGGATGTCTATGGGTCGCAGTTAGCGGCGAGCGAAACGAGCAGTCTTCGTAATTCTCAAAATTGTCTGGTTTATTCTGCATGCGAAGTGGCAGGCCCGGCTCCAGGAAATTTTATTTGGGTGGGCCACTGCTGGTCCGATTTATCGCTTATGTATCTAGCCAGGCCTGCTTCTGGGCCCGCTTTTATCTCTCCTTAGTCTTACAAGGCCCAGTAAAACGCACTCTTTTCCAAGTCTCTTTCTAAATGTTATCACTCTCCAAAAGTGTTTTGTCCATGTAATGTCCCTTTGATGGGAAGAGGAGGTTTCTAAGGTGGGAGACTCAGGCAAGTGACACTACTCAGGCTCCTTCTGTGCGAGCCTTCAGGCAGAAACCCTCTTCATTACTACCTCCACCTGACCCCTAATTCTGCAGCACACTCCCTTACAGGCTTGATTATCCACTTTTCTACCACCCCTCTCCATTACACCTTATCTCACAGCTGACCGTGGGCCCCAGCCCAATATCAGCCACCATTCAGTTCCACTTTCATTATTCCCAGTAGGAAACAATAGTAAAATCACCTTCAAACTTAAAACATTGAATATAGCAGTGAATGTAATTAGCACACACTTTAAAGTATGCTCCACAGTTGTCCTAATCACCTGGTTGCTAATTAAATAATCGAAAACAGAAAGGCCATGACAGGGCCGGCTTTAGTGCTGGCGTGGAAGTCTTTTTTGGCGCACCTCCACCAATGACCTCTTCCTCTGTAGATAACTTAACTACCACCCTCCAACATTGCTCTTCATCTCTCCGTAGCCCCTCCCCGTCATGGGCTCCTCCTCCGATTCCCTCACTACCACCCTCCACCAGCGTCCCTCATGTCTCCGTAGTTACCCCCACCCCATGACTCCCACATTGGATTCCCTCACTACCACCCTCCACTGGTGCCCCTCATCTCTCTGTAGTCCCCCCCCCCCCACCCCATGACCTCCCCCTCAGATTCCCTCACTGCCACCCTTCACCAGCGCCCCTCATCTCTCCATAGCTCCCCCCACCCCATGACCTCCTCCTCAGATTCATTTACTGCCACCCTCCACTAGTGCCTCTCATCTCTCTGTAGTACCGCCACCCCATGACCTCCTCCTCGGATTCCCTCACTGCCACCCTCCACTAGTGCCCCTCATCTCTCTGTAGTTCCCCCCCACCCCATGACCTCCTCCTCTGACTCCCTCACTGCCACCCTCCACTAGTGCCCCTCATCTCTGCGTAGCCCCACCCCCACCCCGTGACCTCCTCCTCGTATTCCCTCACTGTCACCCTCCGACAGCACCCCTCATCTCTCCGTAGCTCCCCCGTCCCCTTGACCTCCTCCTCGGATTTCCTCACTGCCACCCTCCACCAGTGCCCCTCATCTCTCCGTTGCCCCTCTCTCATATCCATTTCATTTGTTGTATAGCGCTACTCATATCAGTGTAGGGTGTCACAGTACTTTACATAACAGCACACATTATACAGAGACAATAAATCAGTCTACGGGGAATGTCACATAAGCCATTGAGGATTACAATGTGTAAAAATCACAAGTCATCCATACCATATATTTTACGAGGGTTTGGTCTGGAGAAGCACAAACTCAGGATTTAAAGAGTACTCCAGTGGTTTGGGGTTGGCTTTACTGATAAAAATGTATAACTGCCCGAACAAACTCCTTTTAGCTACATTAAAATAATGAAAGACTGGAGAAGTTCTAACTATATCACAACACAAAAAAGCGAAGTTTGTATGCAGCACTTTGATGACAGTTCATAGGTTACTGTCCTATGTTAGGATAGTAATTTCTGAACAAGTAACACAAGGATATCTGTGACAAAGGCAGTAACCCACTGAGCTATCCCCATAAAATTCAGTTTATCAGCAATCAAAAACTACCAACAGACAAATGGTTGCTCTGCAGCAGGATCATAAATCACCAGTTATCTGATTTTTTATTTTTATTTTTATTGTTGTACATCGGTGGCAGATTAACTGCGAGGGCCAAGGCTCATGTTTGGGTGGGCCAGGCTCATGTTTGGGTGGGCCAGGCTCATGTTTGGGTGGGCCTGGCCCACCCGGCCCACCCTCTAGAACCGGGCCTGCGAAGTGGTATTGTGGCTGATCAGCTGCGCCTGCGCAGTGGGTGGGAAAAAAGACCAAAGCCAAAAGAACAGTTGGTTTTAGAAGCACAGTGAGGGGTCGGGCAATGTATTTACCTCAATGGCAGCTGCATTCAGGTAAATACATTTTCAGACCTGAGGGTGTTCTTCAGCAGAGTCTGCAGCGAAGTCTGAGCACAAGGCCTGCCTGCAGATCTATCCAGGTGCTGCACGCAGGCCCCCGTGCTGCGAAAGTTGCTTTGAAAGCATTCTTGGTGACTGGCAAGTCCAATTAACTTAATGTAATTACCTTTAAGATAATTACAGTGTGCCTCCCCTGACAGTGCTCAACAGCAAAACAATTCCTTGCTCTGTGCATCCCTCACTGCAAGAACGAGGGATTCTTGTTCTTCAGGGTATTTATTCCCCCCTTCTTTTTTTTTTTTTTAAATTCAAGGCATGCAGATGCACAACCAGAAACTGCAGAGTTGCCTGCATATTTGCATCCATGGCTACCACCAGAAGTAAAGCAACTGACAGCCTCTCCTCCTCCCTTCTACCCCCCTCATGCACCCAGCCACAGAGCTGCCACCAATTTAGCTTTCGTAATGTCAGGGCCCACAATCGGCACTCCAAGAAAAGGTACCCCCTCCTATTGTGGGATTGGTGTAAAAAGTAATCCCTTTTCATCAGATTTCACAAACCATGCAGTAAAAGACACACACACCCTCCACTGTTAGAGCAGTATGTACTATAATTTAGGCCATTCCAGTTTTGTTTGGTAACATGCATGGGCGCTCTTTAAAGGAAGGCATTTTGTTTCTGTTTTACACGCCCAGTTCATTCAACATACCTAATTTGCAAACATTGTTGGTGAAGAGTTTGATTCCATCAAAATCTGAACAACTGTATTCTCCATGCCAAACCAATTTTGGTAGCTGTTTGATACTTCACAGCAAATCCTCCAGGAACTATAAGGACAATGATTTTACTTCCATTTACTAACTGCCCATATCTAATTGTTATTTTCTAACTAACTTTTTTGTAATAGTAAGTGTGGAAATGGCAACATATTCTATTTACCAAAGGGACTACATACTAGCCCATTCACTTTTGCTCACTTAAAAAATAGACTTGTTTGCCACATTTAAAGTTTTTAGCACAAACAAATCGTGAACACATTATTTATCAGTGTAGACACCACTCTGCAGTTTAACTTGGGTTTGACAACAAGGGTAACAACAAAGTTAGCAAACTGTCTCTGCCACACCTTTTGCTGTTTAATATTTCTATTTCCTTCACATCTTTAATTTTTCACTAATTTCTTCCTCTTTACTGTCTCATTATCCCTTTTGTCATTTTTTTGACTCCTTTAATCGATACTTCAATTAAATACCCTGGTTAGCTGTTCCATGACTGAATATTGAACATTTCAGCTTATGGGTGGACAAGATCGGCAGTTTTTTCGATTGGTGATGTTGCTGGCATGTTGGGGTGGGGCGCTTTGTGTGAGAGGTCGCTCACTGGAGACTTTATTATAGCTGCATGTAGTCATGCTGGTTTTGCTGCCAAAGTGTTATATGCCAGGTTGAACTTTTCATGTTTATTAATCTGTAGTCCATATTGCTGCCCAATAGTTTGCTTACTTTATGCAATGATGGCCAGGGTTGCATACAAATACAATTCATATTTGCTGCCTTAATCTAATAATATTGTCTTCCTCTATAGGATGGTTGCTTTGCCATGATGTCATGAGTGATGATTTATCTGTTATAGTGTGAATTTCTACTGGTGCGCAAGATTTCTGTGTGCGGAAATGTTTTCTGAGCTTTTATTGTGATTTATTGAGTTCCTGGCAAGAATAGGCAAGTTCTTTAAAGGGGTGCAGGACCTTCTTAAAAAAAATACAACAAAGCCCTGAGATGATTGCTGACTGACTACTTTCTGCACTATAGTCAATATGCACTTTATAGTCTGACTGTCTTGCAATTGAGTTTTAACAATTGCAACAACTTTAATTTAACTGTATTAGATCTTAAATCATGTTTCTTTTCTTTGGATATCACAAGTCTGTCTGTATTAGATTGCTCCACAATGATTTACTGATTCTTACATATATTTCACTTTGGCTTACCTGTAATTGATTTTAAACAGTCATATTGCCACAAAGCTAACTAATGCAGACTCAGATCATGCGTTTTATCCCCTGATATTATGCATCAGCTATGTCAGATGGTACTACAAGGACCCATCCACTTTTTCTTTTTTTTTTTTTTGTATAACATGCTTTTTAATGTTTTATATTGAGACGGTTTTAATTAGCCATACAATAACATTTCTGTCAAAGCTTGTTTCCATTTTGAATTAGCAATATTTTCATATGCATGTTCCTTAATGTAAATGCGATGTTTCCATTTTGAATTAGCAATATTCTTAGGTGTTCTGTAAAAGGGGAAGTTGTGTCATATCTGTTGTATTGTATTATATATCTTCCCTGGGGCTTTGGTCCTTGATGCTCAGCCAGTAGGAATGTGCTGTGGAATGTTTGCGTGCATGGTGATGCAATGGAAGGCTGTGGTGCCTGTGTGGTTGAGTGTGTCAGTTGAAGTATGGGCTGAGTAGCAGGGAGGCTGCTCATGGTGGGGCTATCCTGAGCTAAGAACTTATAAATGATCTTACCTGCAGCCAAGATTAATAAACAATCTTATATATCTACACCTCGGCTACTGGAGTTTTTCGTCATAACATGGCTCCTGTTTCTTTAATCAGCTCCTCCTCTTCTCTGTCTTTTTCTTCCGTGTCCAACCCAAAACCACCAAGCCACTCTTTATCCTAAATTCCCTTCTCCCTATCTTTTGTCCTGATGACCTCCCCTCTTCTCCCTGTAAGAGTCAGAGAACATTAATATTACCACTAGGTAACCCAAGTTTTGAAAAGCATATTAAGTGCTTTGTTTGAGCAAGTGGTTGCAAGTGGGGCCCACCGGGACTGATTTTTGGGGAACAGGACTTATTTTCCCTCAACAGACTTTGGTCCAGAGATCGAAAAAGACAAAAGAGAGAAAGGAGGAAGAGCGTGACCGACATACATTGACAAATAGGGATAACCAAGAACCTGCAAGAGTGAGATAAAGAGGCAGAGATGTCTGGTTATAGATTAAAAGTCCATGAGATGGAATCAAGACTATGCTGCCTTGGTAATCGGAACCCAGACCTTCGTTAGTGCCGACTGCGGGCTTCTGAGCAAACTTTTTGGCCCCTGCACTTATTCTTCTACAAAATAATAGCTTGTTGTTAAGTAGGACCATTAAAGATATGTTTTTACCATTACCCTTAATGTACTAAATTCAAAATATGTTTAAACCGCTGTAGACTGAATTGGATGTTTTTCATGACAAATGTACCATTTGTAAAGTTCTTTGATTTTTACCGAGGTTCCTTTACGTTGGGAGTCTAAATTGGGAGATTGATACTCTGTTAGGAAAACAGCCTTGTGTTTGGGCAGACTAGGGTTGTGGTATATAAACTAGATTTCTAGGAGCTTCTGCTAGTTTAGATATGATGTTTTTCATGTGGTCATCTTAATTAGAATTTTTAACAGCTTTGATGAATTTTGGAACATTTGCATCAATGCTGGGCCCATCACAGAAGACTACCTCCCAAGCATCCGAAGGAAAGTACACCAATGTCATTTCTGCTCTCATCTCATTTTAAGTCCTTGGAGATTAGATTAAGGAATGAGATCTAGTTCATTAAAATTCATCAGCAGAAATTATAGTTGCAGCCAAGAAATGTGAGGCTACATACCCAACCCCTGTGGTACCCCAAATCCTACTCATGAAACAACACTCAAATTTCAAAGTTATGATTATCAGATACAAGATGTTATTTACAGAACTCATTTCTACAGTGAGCTCGAAACTGAGTGTACCTTTTTTAGTACTTAGGACATTGTTATGGGTCCCAAAAATCTTTCATGCTCTGCCTTGACCACATTCCCTTCTGTGCCTATCACTAACCTTAAGAAAGTGATTTTCCAGCACTCCGTCTTATCCCGTTTCCAGTTTCAGTAGGTGCAAGAAATTTAGATCAATTAGTGTTTGTTGGGTTCATCAGTACATAAAAATAAAAACTTTTATCAGCATCGTATTTTTCCGCTGCCTATAGAAGACATTGAATAGTTTGCAACGAATATTAAACCATTACTTAATGGCAAGTAACCCAAATTCAGATTTATTTATAGGCCCAAGAATTGCTTTAAGATTTGAAGAATAGATATCTAGATAAATTAATGCATATCCATAAGGCCCGCTCTGTGGTAAGTAAATAAAATGAATATACAGATAACGGATGCGTTCAATAAAAAGTAAAGTTATTGAGCCATAAGTAAATGTGTCGATGAGAAAAGAGAATTTTGAGTGCTGAAATCTTGCATGATGTAAGCAGAGGTTACTGCGCTCCAATTGAGGTCATTAGAGTTGTTTCCCACTGGTATACTGTTGCCACAGTATCATTAGACCCTGAAGTGAATTACTACTTGCTCCACATTACCACTTGGCTGTCCCAGGCAGTAGAGCAGTCTAAGACAGGATGTGCTGGTGGTGAGACACTAAGAACTCAACAAAACATATTAATTTCTCTAACTGAATATTCAATCAATGGATGTATGACTTTACCACAGCGATGCCTATACCTTGCATGCCCTTACCACGCATGGCAAGTATGCTTAGGGTAAGGCTACAGGGACGTTCTGGTTAGGCTCATATTGTACACACACAAAATCATAGAAATTCAGTAGTTACAGTTACCTGAGTTAACTATAACTTACGCACGGAATGCACTGCTTATGACTTCACATATTACATCACTCGTGACATGGGCAGTAACATCACTGATGACATCTTAAATGACTTCCCTGATTACATCATCCAGTGATTGTAAGTGTTTCGTTAACTTTTCTGAGACTTAAAGATATATACTAAGCTACTGCATAAGTTAAATTACTATTCTTTCTGTACTACTAAGTGATACTGTTTCTAATATATGTCATCTGGGTGGCTGCATGATTGTCAGTATCAGTCTGTGAGTGGGTGTATGGGTGGGTGGGTTTGTGAGTGGCTGTTTAGGTCTGTCAGTGGGTACGCAAGTGGTTGTATGGGTCTGTAAATGGGTTTATGAGTTATTTTCTGGGTGTGTGAGTGGATGGATGTGTGATTGGTTGTATGGATGTGTGAGTTGTTATGTGGGTGTGTGAGTGAGTGTCTGAGTAGCTATGTGGGTGTGTGAGTGGTTGTATGGGTGTTAGTGGGTGTGTGAGTGGTTGTGTGAGTGTATGAGTGGGCATGCAAGTGGTTGTTTGGGTGGGCATGTCAGTGGTTGTGTGGGTGTGTATGTGGTTGGGTGTGTGAGGGGTTGTGTTAGTGGGTTTTTGAGTGGGTGTGTGTCTCTCAATGGGTCTGTGAGTAGGTATGTGAGTGCCTCAGTGGGTTTGTGAGTGGGTGTGAGTGTCTTAGTTGATCTTTCAGTGGGTGTGTGAGTGTCTGAGTGGGTCTGTCAGTGGGAGTATTTGAGGGGGTCTGTGAGTGGGTGTGTGATTGCCTTTGTGGGTCTGTGAGTGCATACATGGATATGTGAGTAGTGTGAGAGTGTTTAAGTGGGTTTGAGTGGGCCTGTGAGTGGCTGTGTGAGTTCCTATGTGGGTCAGTCACTGGGTGTGTGAATGCCTGCATAGGTGTATGAGTGAGTGCATGACTGCCTCGGCGAGTCTGTAAATGGATGTGAGAGTACCTGTGTGGGTGTCTGAGTGGGTTGGAGAGTGTTTTATTTCAACAAACTCTTTCAAGATTCGTGGATCCGTCACGGATTTAGATTGGGTTCCGCGCTGAGCCTCGATGGGGATCCGTGGATTCCTGAAGTGGATAAAAAAAAACCAATATAACTCTATTTTGTACCCGAAATAGGTTCCTCTAACACACCCATGAGGTCCGCGTACCTCTACCCTGACCCCTTTAATCATTTTGCATATACATTTGAGGACCCCTGGCCCGCTCCCCGATACTTAAAATGGTTGCCACAACCTCCTGGTCAGGTTATGGTCCGCCAATCACTGCGTTGCTGCTAGGGCATGGCTTCGCAGATCCCCGTGGGGATCTGCGGAGGGTCCACGTCCATAAATATCTACATCTCTTTTTTCTTTAATAACTCCACAGCTACTGAATGGATTTTCACCAGATCACAAAAAGCTACCTCCGCCAAACTTGGTGTAATTCTGTACAGTAGTTTGGACTGTAGTCGTGTTCAAAATCCGTATGGGAAATTGCATGGTAAACGCAAATATTTTGTCCCCCACCTCCTTTTACTCAGCCCCTGCTTCACAGATCACTCTGAAACTTTCCATGCAGAACTAGAAATACTGTGCCACTTATTTTAGAAAATTCAATGAAGATTTGTCAGACAGTGCCAAAGTTATATGCAAGTCCAAAAACGCTTTTCCTTTGGAAACTAGGTCCTAACTAACTAGTCCTAACTATATAGCCGAAGGCCGTGCGTGGCATGTGCGTGGCATGTGGTTGCCAGTGGGTGGTGGACTAAGGGCCTGGCCTGCGAACAGCACATGGCCAAATACCATGTGCAACGTGTGGTTGGCTGCCTGCTTGGGTTTGGCCAAAGTGCTTGGCTGGGCTTGGCTACCCGCAGGTGGTTGCCAGCAGGACCTTTGGCCATGCATGTTGGGAGGTTGACTATGCATATTGTAATACATTGTTACTTTATGTAAAAAAAAAGCTATAGAAATTCACAGATAAAGCCAAAGGTTAATGTAACATTATAGTTAGGTGAAAAGTTCAAGACTACGTAACGTTTTAAACTAAAAAAAAAAAAACACTGAAATTCTCCAGTTATATCACAGTTTTCTAAAGTAACTATAACTCGTGCCCTACGGTTAGTACAACTTGTGCACTCTCCATGCACTGCTAATTACCCCACATATTACATCACTCATGATATAGTCTATGTCAATATCAGAGGCGTAGCTAGAGCTTGTGGCGCCCGGGGCTATCCCTTAGATTGCCGCCCATGGCATCCGCAGCCCTGTGATTGTGTGAGCTTAAGTCTCGGACTCGAATTTTGAATCTCAACTCACTGTCAAATTTCGGGCACAAATATTTCTCGCATGCATCATTGGAATGCTAGTTTTACATTGGTCTATTAACTAGTGCAAGTAAGTGTTAACCATCTGAACTCGCAGTTGTAGAGGGCTGCGCACAGCACCCCAGGGCCACTCCCTTAATTATACTGGTGTGATTTTTTAAAAATACTTTTAAACACATTTGTCAGCCCGCCTGACTGTGATCGGTATATGTGTCTCACAGGCTCTCCCAAGGCTTACCCAGCAATCATGCTATCACGCACATGCTCACTGCGGCAGCCGGAGTCCGTGAGTCAGCTGACTAATGAATTTATGGTATAGGCCTGAGGCAATTGAGATTTGTGTTAGGGCCTCTCACACCGTTATAGTCTGGCGCATAAATAAATTAAACAGCAATCCCAAAAACACAAAGCATTGCCCTGACGCTGAATAGTAGATTAGCAGATAGCAAAATTTGATGTAAATAAGATAGACTGTAATCCTAAAATACCTGCAGTGCCCTCATGTTTAGGCCGCAACACTGAAAACGACGTGCAAATATTCATTGTGACGTCCTAATCTATCGAGCAATAGTGGGTCAGTGCCATCTGGTGGCCTGAAACCCTCCGTGTACCATAAGGCAAACTTCCCTCTTCAACAATTCACTGCCACAAAACCATATAACCATTGACTTACGGTTGCCCATTCCACTCAAGCGCTGCCTTTGCCAAACCTAAATGGCCTTTAGTGTTATCTGGTGGCCAAGATACCTCCGGAATGGATGTGAATTAGCCCCCTTGTGCTTCCTCTAGACGCCCTGTAACAAAATAAACTTCCCCCACACAATTACAGAATGTGAAATATCCTCGACGAGCAGCAAGAGGCCGCACTGCTGGTTTGTGTTGGTGGAGCCTGCAGTCAGCCAATAGGTGCCAATCAGCTATCCCCTTTGCCCCCTGCACGGCGCGGCCATGGGAACACCCGGCACGTGTAGGTGCTGCAAGCAAATAAGTGCACATTGCTCCGATAATAAAATAGAAATTTCGCTTTAAATAAAACAGCCACAAAGCCATATACGTTTTTTGTAAATGCAATAAGTAAATAAGTGTGAGTGAGCACATCGCGTTGACTTGCCTGCACCATGGGATAAAAGTGAAAATGTGGGCCATCTGAAACGCTGGTTCTGCATCCTTAAATACTGAACCTATCGGACAATACATAAACGCTTGTGATAATAAACTGCCCCCCAAGCCATAATAACCATTTTGTTTGTTTGAACCATTACCACGAAGTGCTTCAACCAACCACCCAAACATGAACATCATGTATGAGGCGGCCGCCATTTTCGCCGCCTGGTCATTTTGGGTCGAGCCAGGGCCGGACAGTGTTGCCATGGCGATACCGACTATGTAAACTATTCTCGATAACATACCTGGCCTGGGCATCAAACTTTCAACCATGCTGATCGTAGTACCACGCTGTACGTGATTGCGTCACAAAATCCCCACACATCGCAGTAAAAAAGAACCTTACAGCTGTTCCATATCCAACAGCATTTGAGAACAAGCATTACTACCTGGTCTTACCATATCCAACAGCATTTGAGAACAAGCATTACTACCTGATTAAGACCAAAGCGCAGCAATCAACCTTGTTGCCCCGGTCGGCGCTTAGGCGGCTGGCCACTCTGCTGCCATTAACTTGTGAGAAACCAAAGCCTCCTCTGTGCTGCCGAAGGCCCCATCAGCCATCCGGTTACATACTGTGCACGTGAAGCCGGAAACCACCCAAGTATATCCCGAGTCCAACCACATACAAAAACGCCCCGAGATTTGAGGGTGTATCGGGAGAACAGGTCAAAAACATCTTCTTCGTCGAACAGCAGGCCCCAGGTGCGCCGCCGAAGGCAATCCAGTTACATACTGTGCATAAGCAGCCTGTAAACCAGCGAAGTATAAATCCCCGGCACAACCATATACAAACACGCCCAGGGGTTTTGAGCATGGATCGGAGAGAGCAACTTAGGATAACATAGTCTTCAATGAACGGCAGGCCCCCGCTGCACCGCTGAAGCCTGAAGGCCATCCGGTTACCAAACCAGCAAAGCATATATCTCCGGCACAACCAAAAACGCCCAGAGATTTGAGGGTGCATTGGGAGAGCAACTTAAGTAAAGCAGGCCCCCCTATTAGGCCGGGCGGAATGTGGAAATTACACCGGGCATGGGCATGGAAGTCACGGCTCACCTGAAACAACTTGACTCTATTCTAAAGAACCGCGGCGACGCGACTGCTCGCCTACTGATGGACCAGATGCGAACCGCCGTGAGCAGAAAATCATCCTTCTGATGCCTGCAGCAAAACCCTTGTGCTGCCTGTGCCGGAAAAGAGGCGAGCGCGATTTGGTGGAGCGCGTGAGGCGTAATTGCTGCACTACTTTTCAGCGCAAGGGCTGGCCAAACATTACGTCCAGGGCCGTCATTGGTAGCGCTTTCGTGCACTACAAGATTGACGGCCCTGGGACGGGACCCACAATCACAAACGGGGTAGGTTGCGCATTGTTAATGTAACATCCCGTTCTCACTCGGTCAAGAGAAGTTAATACGGTGCTTAACATTCAACACCAGTTACAATGGACTCTATGCGAAAGCTGATCACTACAGCCTGCACTTTGCGTAATGAAGAGCAGTTGGTATCGCCCGCCAACAGGTCCAATTTTGGAGACCTGAGCTTACTGTTTACATTTAAGAGGCCTGCGAGGTGGTGAAAACGGATGTTACCTATCTAAATAGATTTTCCTGCCCCATGTTTTTGTCTCTTTCTCGCTGTTTTTCTGCATCTACCAACAAATCTCTCTGCCTTCTTGTTTGTTTTCCTCTGCATCTGCCTGGTTGTCGGTGTTTTTTTTTCTCTCTCTCTATTCTTTCTGGTCTCTGGTACTTTCCCCCTCTCTGTGTTATCAGCAAATGTATGTAAATCAATAAACGCCCTTAAGTACTATGAGGCCATAGGGAGCTGTGACTTCCCTAGTCCCATCTCCCACCAGGGTTGTGGGAGGATGTGGCTTAACGGCTAGAGCGGTCGACTTTCAATGTGGGGCACCCCATTTGAGTCTGGCAGGTGGCCCAAACAGTCTGTGATTCTTGGCAAATCAATTATTCTCCCCGTGCCTAAAAAACATGAATGTCAGTCTATGATGCAACTGGTGCTCATGTAAAGCGCTCTGATACCGTCGGGTCGAGTTCGCGCTATATAAAACTGCAACAACAAAAAATAAAATGATATAAAGCTAAGTTTATTGAAGCCATGAAACCTGGGTGGCGTTTTAATTCCTGTATGGCGGTCTGCTTCAGGCGGTCACGATATTCTGACCTCGCGGTGTGGGCGGAGCATGGCTGTCTGTCACCTGCCACCCATCAGCCAGGATACATTTTATCAGCTTCCTTTATCAGATGTAAATGCGCGTTTCTGCCTCTCACGCACGAAAAAACATAGCTAAGCTTGCATTAGCATATTTCATCTCTTCCTTTGTTAGCTCAAGGATGCTAACCTAAAAACACTGGGGCAGATTTACATGCCCCTTGCTCCACTTTTGTGTCACTTTTAACATGGGAAAAGTGACACAAAAGTGGCGCAAGGGGCTTGTACATCTGCCCCCCAGTACCCAGAAACAACGAGCAAACCGGAAGACTGCGCCGTGTGTGTGAATTCCGTCGCCCAGGCCCAAGTAAATGAAAACCTTTGCTATTTAAAAGAAAATACACTCCCCACTTTTCAAGTGGGTATGGCAATGATTTGGAATAAAGTCATACATATAATGTGCACTAAACATACATTTATTTTGACCGCTGCAGCACACGTCACGGTTTCATCACAGTGAATGACAGCGCCTGCAGCCGTCGCGTTATCGGACGCGGATAACAGCCAAGCCTGCTAGCCCTTCACTTCCCGGATCCTCAGTGGCGGCGGCCTCTATAATTTATTTGGGGACACTGACACTACTGTAGTGCATGACAGTAGTGTCAGTGAGTGTCCACAAATACATTATAAAGGGCGCCGCCATGGGCCACAAGTGCCGCGTGCCGCCGCCCCCAAAGTAGTGCCGCCTGGGGTGGACCGCCCCTACCGCCCCCCCCTAGCTACGCCACTGGTCAATATTGAAAATATCATTGCAACATTTGCATTGAAATTATTGATGAGAAAACTGTGCATGGCGGAGTTATAGTTACCTTAGGGCACAAGTAATTTTAGAAAACTATAACAGTTGGTTGAATTTAAGTGGTTTTGAGAGTTTAAAACATTACTTTGTCCTTGAAAATGTTCACATTGTAAAATTCATTTTTTTTAATGAATCTATATAAATATATATATATATATATATATCTCATCACTGAAAAAGCCATAGGTTTCATGCACGTTATAGTTAGGAATTGGCATTTAAAAAACCTTTGAAGTTTACTGAAAAAACCAAAGGTTTCAGGGGCGTTATAGTTAGGAATTGGCATTTAAAAAACCTTTGAAGTTTACTGAAAAAACCAAAGGTTTCAGGGGCGTTATAGTTAGGAATTGACATTTAAAAAACCTTAGAAATTCACTCAAAAAAACATAGGTTTCAGGGGCGTTATAGCTAGCTGGACATTTCCCTCGTACAAAACCCTAGAAATTCCCCTGTTATAGTTAGTTCAGCTAACTATAACTCGCGCCCCCGCAATGCACTGCTGATGACGTCACATATTACATCACTCATGACATGGTCAGTGACATCACTGATAACATCACTGATGACATCTCAAATGACATCACTGATGACGTCATCCATGTGATAAATTAGTGCATCTTCTCACACCCTAATATAACCTTTGATACACCGACTCAAAATTTCAGACGGACATTTTGAAGACCATAGATACTTCAATACCAATAACTACACACCCACTCATTGACTCTTGGGTCTACATACATCTCCACTCACTCACCTGTACAGTCACTCATACTTACAGTCACTCTGTACAGGACTATCATATGCATTTATACACCTATATAGACACTCACACTGTTTATTGGCCGGGTGTGGTTAATGCAGGGGTAAAACGAGCATAGTTAGGGGAGGGCCCTACTTTACCTGCAAGCAAATACTTCGATTCCCTGTTTTAAACCCATTGTTTGAATTTGTTTTTACTGCATTTTACAAGCTTCAGTTAACTTACTTTTTTTTAGTTTTGTTTGTTACTTTATGCTTACGCCATCATGTTGTGTTATTTCCTGAGCCTCGTCTCCTTTGTTCACTCTGCTACAACATAGTTCACTTTAATGTCGCCAGGTTCCAGATCGCATTTGTTTTGGGAGTCGGTGCTCTAAAAATAAACTCTTTGGTTCCTGATATTTGGAATGCACCCGTTGAATTTCTTGCAGACCTGCTGCCATGCACACGTTCAATTTGTATATTAGATATTTTCTAAGTGCTGTTTCCATATAAGCATTTTTCTCGAAATCACTTCAATGTGTTTTCCAAAGATTATTAGATAACGACTTGTTTATCTTTATTTATTCAGAAATGTATTGTTGTCCTGCTATAAATGACGTCCATGCAAAATACAGCTCACAAGAAAGCAGTTTAAGAGAACAGAAATCTGTGATAAAAATGTTTTAGGGTTTGTTTTTATCTCAAATAATTAATTTTAGAAATATTGACTTAAATAGCCCCTTTTGTGTCGCAATTTCGAATAGGAGAGAATGGGAACCAAATTAAATATTCTGTAGAAGCAGTCCTTTAGCAATCTAAAATAACCGAAAATGTCGTGGTGTCTATTTTGTAGCCAGTCCATGTTATGCAATCGTTATGTCAATTAATGCTTGTAAAAGCAAAAGGATGAAAAATCAGCAGGTGCCTCTTAATCCAAAAATATAGCATTGTATGAAACGTAAATACGATCTTGTTGAGGCAGGCTGAAAGACAAATAGGGCTGGGACGATGTCAGACAGTGCCATTTTATTAAACGTTGGCACGTGCCTGACATGTATCCACTGTCCCTGCCTTTCAGAAGATTTGAGTGATGGTGAGAGAACTAGATCTTCCTATAAACGTGCCTGTCCCTGTTGTCAAACATCCAAACTGTATTTGGCTTGATAGTGTCTAATGCACATCTCTTGAAGTGGTACGGTGCAGCTCACGGTGCAGTGCTAGGCACTATATAAATGTATTACCATTTGTGTTTTCATAAATATACGAAATAAAGACCATTGTTATGACAGCGAAGGACCGCTAATTGGATGCTTGAAGATGAATGGACACAAAATCCCTAACTCACTACAATTATTTTTAAAGACTCTTCATTTTTAGGTCTCGCTTAGAGCAGCGCTTGCGCTGCCTCTTCGAGACATGCAGTATTCAGTATATGTGCATTAAGCTCTGCCCATGTTCCGCCCATCTTTACAATTGGCTTTTCTTCCTGTCCTTTGTAAAAGATGACTTTTGCTTCGTCAATAGGCTTAGTAGTCCCTCCTTAGTACCTCCTTGTCTCTCTTTGTAACTGCCCATGAGGACTGGCCCTCTTACTGTGGTTACGCAGTATATTTTATTTTACTGCCTGTGGACAGTATTTTCTTAAATGGCTTTCTCCTATCGCACACACAACATGCTTTCCTGCAATCTGCAACTGCTTGTTTACAAGTTACTACTGACAGACGCTCCCTTCCTCTCCTATGCTCCCTCTTCCTCCCTCCTGCTTCTTTAATGGATGCTGTCTGCTGCTAGTTTTATTTTGACACCTCTACCCAGCTTTAATTAGCACCAACATCCCTCCCTCCTGTTGCTTGTTTAAATTGCCCTGCAGAAATGTGAGTTGTAAACGGAGGGTTTAGTAATGCATGAGGGCATAGAAAGATTAAATTTGGAAAAAAACACTTTTTGGGGCAAACCCAAATTAAATGTAGCTTTTCCCAGTCACCTTTTCTTTCTCAAAAAAGACTTCCACAGAGGTGCAGTGTGGCACTTTTCAAAGAACCAGATTATTTATGAAGTGCCCTCTCTCCTCCTATGTCCACAGAGACAGTTTAGCAATGTATTAAAGACACAATTTGTCCAAACTGCGGCGCTGTCTCTGCGGGCATAGGAGAAGGGAAGGCGCTTTATAAATAATCTTGTTATGCTTCTTATATGTGCAGTAAATCCCCTTGCATCTTTCACTTACTGTCACTTAATGCAGTTTTTTGGCTTTAATGCAAAGGGAGTGTTTCACATTCAGTTGCTAGAAAACAGAGCTGCAGAAAATGCAAATGTCACTGCTCTGTAAAAGCCAGTCTTTTGTTATTTTTAAGAAGAGTTTATTGCTTAGCTACTCACAAGCTATTTTATGGGTGCTTTAGGAAGGAGACAGCCCCATAACATAAGGATCAACAATCAAAGGGTATGTCTGTGTTCTAGAAACATGTGCTGCTTTTCTGTTACTTTAATATTATACAGCGTGGAAATTTTGTCAATCATACATTTCTTTTATCTTTTTTAAGAAACATTTAAGAAATAATCCCAACACTAGTAGTCTACCTTAAAACATATTTGTGATATCTTCAAAGGTTTTTTTTCTTTAATATGGGATAGTGTGCTGCTTTGGTAAGAATGTTCCTTTTCTAATCTCTTTATTTTTTAACATGTCAACAATATAATTCAAAGTCCAAGGGAACTCAAGACCTTTAAACAGGGCACATTAGATGTAACCAATACATCTGGGCTATTTGTTTTAAGCAAACAACCATAACCCATAGGTTTGTCTACTAAAAGACCCCTTTACTGGAATAAACAAAAATTCTGCTCACTCAGGACAGCTTTCTTTCTAGAAATTGTACAGATGTTAACAATGTTTTTATGAAGCATTTGCGTTATGTTTTTAAAGGGAAGGCTTTTTTATATGTACTCGGTCAGCACTGCTGTAGAAAGTCAACAAGCATGCCGCGCCACATAAATCAAATCAATGCTACACAATTCCACAACACACAACACCATTACAATCCACATAACACCACATCAACTCCATCTAATTACATGCTACTCGATATCACATAAATGCACTCCACACAAATACACTTTATGACACATAACAATCCACAAAAAATGCACTCCACACCATGCCACATTTTCCCTCAACACCACACTGTTCCATGCCACACTATTCAACTCCACACAAATCCATTCCACCCTACATAATTCAACACCAAACCACATTATTCCCCTCCACAGCACAATTCAACTACACACCACATATATTACATTTAGAACACAGAATTCAACATTGTACCACAGACTGCAGCAGCATACCACATATTTAAACTCCACTACATAACAATCAACAAAACAAAATGCCATTCCACACAATTCCAATACAATCAAAAACACCAAATTACTATTCACATAATACAACTGCACACCATGCCACATAATTCTACTTCACAAATCCACGCCACACAACAATGCAACAACTAGCAATCCCAATCTAACCCACATAATTCCACTACACACCACATACATCCACTCCAGTCCATAATACATAAGTGAGATGTTTATATTTACAACACCAGTACCTCTAACTCTTCTGTTTATTTAACACCCAAACACACAGATCTGGAGCTTAGCTCCTAACTATTTGGTCTTTTTCATTACAAAAACACAACACTATCCACACAGTTCCACGCCACACAAATCAACTCCACACATTTCCAATGCACACCACATAATTCAACACCAAACCACATTACTCCACTCCACAACACCATGCTACTACAACTCAACAAAAAAATAACACAACACATCACATATATGCAGTCCACACCACACAAATCCTATCCACACCACACTATTCCACACCCTGCCACAAAATTCAACAGCGCACCATATAATTAAACTCCACTACATATCACTTCACAACACAAAATACCATTCCACATAATTACACTCCATAACAGAGAATCCCACGCCACATAATTCCAGTACACTAAATACTACATAAATACTATCCAAATAATTCACAGTACACCATACCAGATAATTCAACTACAAAAATCCTATCCACACCACACAATTCCATGCCACACAATTACACAACTAACTAATCCAATACAACCCACATAATTCCACTACACACCACATACATACACTCCATAACACACAGGTAAAAGAAATTGCCATTTACAATGCCAATAGCTCTAACTCAAGCTAATGTGCGACTGATTGCTTTTGTTGTTAAAAAATATCCCAGCAGTAGAATAAGTAAGGGTGCAGTACATTATATGGCTAATAGAGATCCCTATACAACTCCACAAAGACACCTAGTAACAGCCTGTGGTACTGCACGCTTTTCTTGCTTCGTGGATTTTCTTTAATTACTTATGCTACTTCTGGGATATTTTTTAACAAAATAATATCTAACGAAGATTATCATTTGCAACGCAAATAGCTAAAACTTTAGTAAGGCGAGACCTATTGCATTGCAAATGCTTGTTTTAATTTGCATCAAATCTCCAGCTTCTATTTTTTTTTTAGATGTTATGTATGTATGTGAGAGTGTAGTTGAGTGGGAGGTTAAATAAAGAGTAGATGTATGATACGTGTTTCATGGTAGGAATGGTAGGTAGGTTGGGAATGATAGGTTAGGTATGGTGGGTTAGTTATGGTTAAAGCTAGGTTGGGTATCGTATGATACTTGTGGTAGGTAAGTATTGTTGCACAGGTAGATACATATGTATGGTAGTTCTGGTAAATAGGGAGGGTGTGTTGGGTATGGTAGGTGTATTGCAAGTATGATAGGTAAGTAGGTATGGTGTAGGTTTGGTATGTATGTTTGGTTAGGTGTGGATAGTAGGTTGGGTATGAGAGTTCCGTATGGTAGGTGCGTATGATAGGTAAAGTTGGTACGTTTGGTAGGTTAAGAATGATAGGTAGATTTGGTAGGTTACTAGGCAGGTGTGATGGATAAATAGGTTTGTATGATGTTAGGTATGGTATGATACATATGTTAGGTATGTATGGGCAAGGTGCATAGGTTGGGTATGATTAATGGGTATAAATGAAACCATCTAAGTTATTATGAGGTAAAGTAGTTTAAGTATTGTAGGCGTGATTGGTATGGTAGTAATGTAGGTGAATTGGGTTAGATGTGGTAGGTATATATGGCAGATTAGTGTGGTAAGTTGGGTATGGACTGTAGGTTAGTTATGGTGTTGGTAATGGTAGGTAAGTATAGTAGGAATGATAGGTCAGCACTGTAGTAATGGTAGATAGGTATGCTTGGTAGTTGTAAGAAGTATAGTAGTTGGTATATAGGTTGGTGTGATAACTAAATAGGTATGGTAGAGAGGTTTGGGTGGTACGGCTGATTAGGTATGTTAGGGTAAGTATGGTCAATGGTTCTTCAGCTCTTTATTTATTTGCAGTCTTTCATAGCGCAAACCAGATTCAAAGGGATATCTCGAGCACTTTACAGAGCTCAACGAAGCAGTACATTATCCGAGTTGCCATGGAGTTTAGCCAACAATAAGAGTTCAGAGTCTGAATGAATTCAGGTCAATTAAGCCTGCATTAGAAGTTCATAAACAAATGATTAGGTTGGGCGATATCAGCTCCTTTTTGAAGGAGATATGCGAGGGGATTGTCCTTATGGCAGTTGCGATGGCGTTCCAGATTTTGGGGGTGGTGCCTGAGAATGATTGCCTTAGAGTTCTCCATTTTTTGGAGGCAGAAGTTGCCAGACGCTGTGAGTTGGTACTTCTGAGGAAACATGAGACACCTGAAACGGTTAACTTATTTGTGAAATAGTTTAGTGGGCCTTCATGTAGGGTTTTTTTTGTGGATGATGCATGCAAATATATGAAGGTACACCTTGCTTCAGTGGGGATTCAGCTGAGTGAGGTCAGGGTAGGGGTGACGTGGTCAGAATGTCTTGTGCCTGAGACCAAGCGAGCAGCAGAGTTGAGGGCTGTTTTCATGAGGGCAAATTGAATTCTGGGAATGCCCGTAAGTAGAGATTTGCCATACATTTTGAAGTCCTCAATGGAGATTAGTGATTTGATCCTTTTAAGAATCTCTATGTAGAATTTGGCATTCTTTGCTATAACATTGATATGTGCGTGCAAGTTCAGATTGGTGTCAAGACTAGAACCTAAGAATTTAGCCTTGTCTGCAAGTAGCAGGGTAGAACCACCAAGATTTTAGGAGGCCTGCAATAGTTTCTGACAGGTACATAAGATTAGTGGGAGAGGAGACTCTTAGATATAATTGGGTGTCATTCATGTAGAGGTGAAACGAGGTTCTGGCATTCTCCAAGAGTGAGCAAAGGGGTTCCATATAAAGATTGAAAAGTGTTGGAGATAGGATTGAGACTTGTGGTTCTCCATGACGCATTGGTAGGGAGTTTGAGAACGAGTTTGCGATCTTGACTTGTTGTCAGTGATTGGATAGGTAAGATTCGAACCAGTTCAGAACGGTACCCTTGTTACCCATTCAATCTTTTAGGATACTTAGAAGGGGTGAATGATTGACTGTGTCAGATGCTGAGGATAAGTCTAATTGTTAGGGTATGGTTAAGTATGGGAGGAGTGGTGGGAAAGTCTTCTAACATTATTAGACAGATGGATTTATTTTGGTAAGAATAATACATAGGTATGGTAAGTTAGATGTGTTATTGCTACTGAGGCATGGTAGGATATACATTTTTTCTGATAGGTAAATGCTTATTCTCGACTTCTTGCTTACAAATGATTGCTTCGTTATTCAGAAACCCAAATGTATTTCTACACTTTTGACAAATGGACAATATTTTTGTTTCAGCTTTAAGAAAGGCTACATGCACACACTTTTTAATTTTGTAAGCAAAAGACCGTAAATCCAGCAACATGTTATGACAGCAAAGTACAACACATGAATGTCCAAGGAAGATTAGTGGATAGCAATGGGCCCTTATTTTAATACAAGTTTAGGCACCCACACATCAAGCACGGCAGCCTTAAATCAGCAATCAAAATAAATGTTCTTGTGCTAGCAAAGTAAATCATCAAATAACTCGCACTAAGTATCTGTTTCAACATACAAGTCATGTTGCATCTGAAGTTTGAAAAAAGATCTACTTTGTGTAACCATCCTCAAAATGCCTTGGCCTTGAGGGGCAGCCAATTAAAGCAACAGCAAACCATGAAAGACGCATGAAAGCCAATGAGTGAAATGGGCTGACGCAGAGCCCACTTTTTGTCTATGTTGCTTAGCACTTCTTTTTGATAGATAGATAACAAGTGTTTTTGCAACAGAAAGCAAAAAATGTTTCTAGTGAGCCCTAACAAAGAGCTCCTGCACCTCTCCTGCATCCTCTGGGCCATTGGTGCAAGGCCGCAGCAGGATTTCCCTGTCTGTCTGGATGAAAACACTTGTCCCCTCCCAGGGTAATTGTTCAGAACCCCCAAGTGTTTCAGGCACTGAACTGCTCTGTTAGCAGATAGGATGCCTACCAGGTCAATATTTTACCAAATGGCTGGTATTTCCATGTCAAAACTGTTTTTAAAAGTGGATGTTTACCATCATGTCGTTGTGAATCTAAAAAACTGAATACCAGAAGAAACCACATAAACGTTATTTCAGAGCTCATTAATTTACCCTTAAATGATTATAAAAGTGAGCAGAGGCACAATTGCCATGATAAGCAAGCATTGGCAATGTCAGCTGTTGTTGCTTACCTTTACATACAAGTGCAACCAATTAGCATTGCCAATGGTTGTTTTAGTAGTCTTCCAAGATCGATGTTGTATCTTCCACATTTCTGCACTTTTACCAATGACCTCTAGGTGGCACTGAACGGCATCGAACTGATGCTTAAACTTTACTCCCTCTCTCTTTCCAATGCTACCTTCAGAGCAGGAAGAATGACAAAACTACTGACAGCAAACCTAAAAATCTCCAGTGGGCGGGGCAAAAACAGAAAGGAGGAAAGCAAATGAGATTGACATGAACGCCATTCCATCTTGAGCAATGATCGGCTCTGTGAAGTATGATATAATGCTGTCTCCTGACAGATAGCCGAAGCTGTCTCTAACAAGACCAGAAAAAGAAGTCAGGATTTTGAAGAATCTCTTATTCCAGAACAAGCTCTCCTCATCTTCATGCTTGAAAAAAAAATCCATAGATTTTTCCCCTGAATAAAATGGCAAACTTAGCTGCAGCTCATTGGTCGACTGGGCTCTTTTCCAGCCCCGTCTCTCCTAGTCACCTTTATCACCTCTGTTTGGATGCAAAGAAAGTGTAAAAAAAACTTTTGCTTCTAGACTGTTGTTAATCTCAAGCACACTGATGCACTACTCCTCTTGGACCCCCCCCCCCCCCCCTTCCTTATGGCCCAAGATGCTGAGGAACATTGTGGCCCCTGGAGATGCGACTACGACCCCCAAGGGGGCATGATCCACAGTTTCAAGATTTGCTGTAAGTGGACGCAGCATTTTTGTTTTACATTTCAAGTACCCTATATTGAACTTTTACAGGAAAACAAAAGCACAATTGTTCACCATGCATACGATGCATTGGATACAGTAACTTTTGAAAGTGAGCTAAAAAGGTTCCGACATTTACATACTGGGGAGTATTTTCATTTCTTGCACCTTCTTGTATTCTTGCATGATATGTTTCTAGGAAATCTACTCCCTTTCTGGGACCAGCAAAATGTTGATTTTATATAAGACCGAGCATGGACATTTCTGGACTTGACATTGTTCTCAACATCACTTTTGGACCAATATGCAAACCGCTTTATTTTCTCACTGCCTGGAAACTAATAATGTTCCAGACAGTTGGAAGGGCTCAACTCTGTTTCCTGTTTACAAAAATGGTGATCATTCCGCCCCTCCAATTACCCATCATTACTTGATGCGGCAAATGGTGTGGTAGAGTTATACTGCATGAACTTGAAACTTAAGATAATGAAAATAAACTACTTTCTTCTATCAAACTGGCTTCCAGTGGGGTTTGAAAAAAAGCTAATGCCCTTTATAAATTATTGACTGGTGGCTTTTCATGGGAGGCTTCCAAGTAGGCAGACATTGCACAGCGTCCACTTAGAGTTTCCTTTGGCTTGGCTGATTGCCTGATCTGGGCCCAAGTGAGCTTAGAATGTAATCTGTATAAACAAACCCGCACCCAGGAGACCTGCTTTCACTCTTATTGTGCAAAACGTGGATCTGCACTTAAAGGCGCGTTGAAATGTTTACAGTGGTTGGAAGTTGAAGATTTCCGAGAGCTGTGAGAATCCTTGATATGCTATTTCTCGTTGCTGGAATGTGGAATAAATCATTGCTAAACCTTCATTTTAAAGGTCTGGTTTATAAAGCAGGCAACGCTGCCATCTTATTTTACAGACCGACCGGAAGTAGAAAGGAAGATCATTTGGAGGAGTATAAGTACATACACTTCTAAAGCGCCGCACGAGTATTTTGGACGTTTTGAACGAAAGTGCAGACTAGTACGAAATGGATTTGTTGCATTGCCTACAGTGAGCTTTTTTTGCTATGGCCGAATACATAGTGAGGAAAGAACACGTGGTCCTGTTTGCGTCTCTGGCGACGACGTTGTGTGCATTTGTCAGAATTTCTCTTGATCAACAAGGGAATTAAGACCGTCTGTTTTACGTATAGGAAACACTGACCCGCAATCAACCGGGTAAACTTTAAAATGTATGGACTTAGTCTTAAGTAAGCTTTTACATCGCTCTCATTGAATTCTAGTTGAGTGCTCCAATTATGAGAATTTTTATTGACTTTTATATTTACTTTTCTGCTTTTCATTATTGTACTTTAGTGAGCACCTACTTATTAAATCCAATTTCTATTTATTTATCTAGTTATTGTATAATGAATTTAATTAAGCGTTCAGTAAACATTTTGGTTGTTCTCCGCGTTCCTGCAGTATTTGTTGCATGTCACAGTTGGGACATTATGTCCTCCATTGATCTAGTTACCATTTAGGAATACTTTAAAAGGTATTCAAAAAGAATAGAACCTTGGCATAGTCCTTCTAAATTAGCATATTTGAATGTTTTATATCGTATGCTCGAAAGTTCCTCCTACAATTGTAGTAGATTGCGCCTCCATACTTAATTTTACAAAAGTCATAGATGTATATGCATAGGCCTGACATTAAACCACAATATTTAATTTTCGGTTCAAAATCCACCTATTTACAGTAATTCATAAAGGTACTTCATCTTTCCTTTCTCTCCAAAGGAAAAATATGTTTCCCTGAAATCTGTTCCTACATCCTATATAATTCGTTCCACTAATTCTGATTTTGTACATCAGGATTTAAATGTATAAGTTTAATAACCTTTGTGCCTCTTAGTGCCGCTAGGTGGACAAAAACATTTGTGAGCTTTGCCCATAAGATAGTTGTACAGAAAGCAAATGTGGGTACAGTGTTTCCATGCAACATAGTTGTTACCCTTACCATAGTAGGGCTCCAGGCTCTGAACAGTAGGCACTTTAGCTCACTATACTTTCTCTTACAAACGTGATATTTTGGTGCAAATCTGTCGACAAGAAGCTTGGTTGAAGGTCCTCACTCCATGGTCTAGATAGCTAAAGTTATTTTGTCCAGAGTGAGGCACGTTTTTCACTTCCATATCTGATGGAGGCATTAATAGGTCAAAGTCTTGCTTTAAAAACCACAACAACCTGAAGATCCATGAGCCAGCCTAAGATCGATGGACTGCAGACGGAATGGATGCAACCCAACCATGTGCAAACGTGAAAATCCTGATTAGGGCGTAACAAGAAATGTTCATGGAATGATTTCTCAAGATCCATGAAGTTCATTATATCATCACGTATTGTGTCTCCACTCTATTATGTTGGTCATTTGTGTACCCGATTATGCGAGTCTGGTTGTCCCAAACACTGAGGGAGGACAAGAAAAGTGAAAGAGATAAACCAGGAGAGAGGAAAGGAGGAAACAAGAAGAGGAAATATAGATGGAACCTTATGGATTTAGCATTCTTCCCAAAACTCTAGTACCTCACTGGGTAAAATAACAGGGTGTTGTGGGTATCCAGTCGTAGGTCTCTGGTAGAGAGGTACCAGAGCAAGACCACTGACTCTTTGTCAGTGAAATTGCTCTCCCACCCTTGCAGCTCCACCATTGAGTGAGGCCTCCCCCAGCCCCTGCACTCTCTAGTGTGGGTGTTCGAGGCCCTCCTCCACCCGCAGGTTCACCTGCGCCTCATCCCTGGTGGTCCTGTGGACCTCTGTCACCCTTTTCTCACTCCGCTTTCCGCTCCTTTTTTCACTCGTTTTCACCCTCTTTCCTCAATCTATTTTTCGGCACTTTTTCTGTTTTCTGCACTTTCCTGCGTTTCTGCTTGCTTCTCTGTTTTCCTCTTTACTCCTCCTTTCCCGCCCCTTTTCCCCCACTGCTGCTGCCCCCGCGGCCCTTCCCTCCCCCAGCACGACCAGTGTGACCAATCCAGCTCCCCTCCACGCTCCCGCCTCCCAGCTGTCAGCCGTCCCGACCCCTACTTAATAGCGGCCGCTGTGCTGCCACGCCCGACCAGCACCAGGAACCCTGGACCGTCGCACCGCCAACGATACGACCCAGCAGCACTCCACGCACTCAACCCAGGCAGCAACAACAACTGCAAGCTAGCATCACCAGCCGACACCCACGGACCCTTCAGCTGTCACCGATGCCGGCACGCCTACAGCACCGCCAAGAACATGGATCCAGCACAACCCGCCCACAAGAGCACAACTGAACTGAAGAACTTGCAATGCATCCTCCTCAACGTCCGATCCCCCCACAAACACGCCACCAAAATCTAGGACCTCCTCGACAGCACCACCCCAGAAGTAGCGTTCTTCACCGAAACCTGGACCAACACCACCTCGGGACTGGACATCACCATCGCCATCCCCCAAGGATACAAGATCTCCAGGAAGGACCGCACCACCCGCCCGTGTCTTGCTTGCGCCTATCAGATAATACAGCTCCCACACGATGGCTCAACACCCGGCGAAGCAAAGACTTTAACACAACACCTTTTAGAAAAGGGTTTTATTTTACAAAATGCAAGGGCTCTCTCTTTTAGAATAAGGCTTGGGGTTTTATTTTACACAATGATTTCTAACTGAAAGGCTTTCCCAGATGCTAAATGCACAAGATTCAAATACACAAAGAGATATGTATGTTTATATGAAAGCAGTAATAACACACTTAGTAAATATAATGCATGAATAATACTGATGAATAAACAAGCAGTAAATAATATGAAATAAGACACAAGCAAATATACTTGACGTCCTGCAAGAGATCAGAAAGATATATATATACACATCAAATGATTACTTTGGAGGTATACCTTGACTCACTCACACATCACAAAGAAAACACATCAAATGATCAAAGCCACTGGCCAAACATCACAATGGCAATAATCAAAACTCAATACTTCACCTGGTGCAAACACTGCATCTCAACCACTCCTGACTGGGGAAGTTAAACAGCCGTGATTTAGAGCCTCAGCAACCAGAGTTCCATACTCTGAGGTAGACGCGTCTGTCCCCACTCAGACCTCCCCCGGGCCAGAGAAATCTTACCAGAACTGGCCAGGTTCCAAGCAAGCATTCCCTTGGCAGGAAGGAGTTCTCACGTCCCCTTCTCCAAATCTCGTATATTCTAGCCTTTATCTTGAAGCTCACAAAGCCTTCCAGAGTACATTAAACAAAAAACAATCCTTGAACGTGAATAACCCAAACAACTTGCAAGCACTGCTGTGCACGCAGAAAAGCTGAAGCATGGCAAAGTCAGAAAACAAGATGACATGAGGCCATGTCAAAGCCAATAGTAAGAACTTCATAATTCTCATCAATGTACAACACAATGCACAATTGTGCACAACTGCTTATTGATTAACACACTTCATATCTCAATGTACAACACCGAGCACATGTGTGCATCACTGCCCACCACACTGCACTTCGAGACCAAAAAGTAAATTCCACAACTCTCTCTCCCTATCATGCTTTCAAATGCACATCCCACACGTTCTGTTCTTGGCAAGGCTGTCTACTCCGTGACAGCTCCCACTGAAAAACAGCAAGATTACAACAAATAAACCTGTAAGAGAAACAGGCATATGCAGGACCATTGTACATCCAGGCTAGGATAAAATAACACACTAAAGTCAGTTAAAATAATGGTAGTCACAGGCCATCACAGGGTGTCAAACCACAAGAGGGCCTCTAGCACTCCAGCCCGGGAGGAGGATTTGCTATCGTCCACAAATCCATCCTCCGCCTGAGCACACTCTCCGACGAACCCACAGACCTGATGGAAAACCTTCACTTCAAGAAACTGGCCAGCCCCACCACTACCCTCCGAGGAACCCTCATCTACCGACCACCTGGACCCCGCGGACCCTTCACTAACTCCATCACAGACATCATCTCCCCGCAGGCCATCACATCCACCAACTACACCCTGCTGGGAGACCTTATCTTGCACCTCGACAACCAATTAGACCCCAACACCACATCCCTCTTGGACAACCTCCACAACATTGGACTCCACCAGATCGTGACCGAGCCCACGCACTCAGCAGGACACACCCTCGACCCCTTCTTCACTACAGGAAACTCCATCACCTTCAGCCACACAACCGAACTCCCATGGACTGACCATCGTTGCGTCCACTTCACCTTCAGAACACCCACCATCCGCAGACACCAGCACCTGCTATCAAGGAGAAACTAGACGAAAATCACAGACGACCAGCTCCCCTCCTCGCTCAACAATTCCACCCCAACCATAGCGGAAAACGACGACCCCAACACCGCAGCACAAACCCCGCATAGATGGATCTCGGACAGCGGCAACACCATAGCCCCCCTCAAGTCAAACAACAATTCCCGCACCAAGAAAGCCAGATGGTTTACCACCGAACTTCAGGAGTCCAGACACACTTGCTGCCGCCTTGAAAAGGCCTGGAGGAACACCAAATCCACAACAACTTCAGAGCCGCCACCAATGCCCACCACCAACTCATCAGAGAAACGAGGAACAAAGCGGATGAAGACAGAATCTCCACCCACGCGCACAACAGCAAAGAACTCTTCAACATCATCAAGGAGTTCATCCAACCCACCAGCGAGTCCACTGACATCCCTCCCTCACACGACCTCTGCAACAAACTCAGCACCTTTTTCCACCACAAAATCAAGAGCATCTACGACAACTTCGACGAAGACAACCAACCCACTGAACCCTCACCAACCACACCCGGAAACCAGCGATTGACTACTGGACAGCCCTCATCACCGAAGACACACTGAAGACAAAATCAATCCACTCAGGGGCCCCCCACACACCTCTGTCCCCACCACATCTTCACCAGAGCCGCCGACTCCATCGCACCCATGCTCCGCCACACCATCATCCGCTCCCTGGCGACCTCCTCGTTCTCCGACGACTGGAAACACGCCAAGGTCAACCCCCTCCTGAAGAAACCTCCGGCGGACCCCAACAACCTTAAAAACTACAGACCCATCTCCCTGCTCTCGTTCCCAGCAAAAGTCTTTGAGAAAGCCATCAGCAGCCAACTCGCCACATTAATTGAAGAGCACAAGATCCTCGACGACGCCTCCCAATCCGGCTTCAGAAAAAACCACAGAACGGAAACCGCCCTCCTTGCAGCAACAGACGACATCCGCACCCTACTGGACAAAGGAGAAACAGTAGCCCTCATCCTCCTCAACCGCTCAGCGGCGTTTGACACAGTCTCTCATCGCACCGTAATACGCAGACTCCACGACATAGGAATCCAAGAGAAGGCCCTCGACTGGATCCGCTCCTTCCTCTCCGGCAGAACACAGTGGGTCAGAGACCCCCCTTTCCTCTCGGACTCTACACCTACCACTTGCGGAGTCCCCCAGGGCTCCTCACTCAGCCTGACACTCTTCAACGTCTACATGGCTCCACTCGCCCCCATCGTCAGAACCTACGGACTCAACATTGTGTCATATGCAGAGGACACCCAACTCATCCTCTCCCTATCCAAGAAACCCAACACCGCAAGACGCGACTTTCAAGAAGGCATAGAAGCCATTGCCAAAGGGATGAAAAAAAAACAGCTGCCTACAACTAAACACCAACAAAACAGAAGTACTCATCATGGGCCCAAACCCCAATGCCTAAAGCGACCCCTGGTGGCCCCCCGCCCTCGGAAACCCGCCAACCCCCACGGACCACGCACGTAACCTAGGAATCATCCTGGACTCCGAGCTTAAAATGGACTGCCAGATCAACTCCGTCTTGTTTTCCTGCTTCCACACCCTCCACCTCCTTCGTAAGACCTTCAAATGGATCCCCCTTGAACACAGAAAGACCGTCACTCATGCCCTGGTCACCAGCAGACTCGACTACGGCAACGCACTCTACGCTGGAATAAACAAAAACCTCACCGGCAAGCTACAGAACATCCGCCGCAAGACTGGTCCTCAACCTGCCAAAACACTGCCACATCTCGCGGCACCTGCACACTCTGCACTAGCTCCCCGTCGAGGTGCAAATCACCTTCAAGATACTCACCCACGCACACAAGGCCCTCCACGACACCGGACCAGCATACCTGAACAGCCGACTCAAATTCCACGCACCCCAAAGAACCCTACGATCAGCCCAGCTCTCCTACGCCGTGGTCCCACGCACCAGAAAGACCAGATCGGGAGGCCGCTCCTTCTCCTTCCTCGCAGCCAAAGCCTGGAACGACCTTCCACTCCACCTCAGACAGACAACATCACTCCCCATCTTCGCAAGAAACCTCAAAACCTGGCGCTTCGACAGACCCCCTCCTTGATGGACTGGAACCTGCACCCCCCCCCTCCCCCTACCCCTAGCGCCTTGAGACCCTTACGGGTGAGTAGTCGCGCTCAACAAACGCCTAATTGATTGATTACCAAGGCTGGATGGTTAGAAATCAAAATACACTACTTGTATCACCACATGGTAAACATTAAATCTATGACCTTAAAACAAACGTGTACATGGCAATACCACACAATAATATTCCAGACAAGCTAATGCTTGGGGACAAAATGATTGCAGTTTCAAATGTATATTTTGACGTGATAATCACCGTTGCTGTCTGAGACATGACTTAGAGCCTGTAAGACTGATTTTAACTTGCCTGCTCTCCGAACCTGCACGGTCTTCGGGTCTTGAGCAATTGCACTGCTGTACTATTCTGTAAAATCCTTTTATTTCTTCAATCTGTTCTCTTGATTGTGAGATTTCTGTATTTGGATGATGAAGGAGGTGTGAAGTAGTGGGGCAACATATGCCCCCCAGTCCCCATTGGGGGGAGGGGTCGAGTTCCAGGGGGTACCCTCAGCAAAAGTGGTTGGTTTGGGGCTGGGGGGGTCCCCTCCATGTACTTTGCAGGGTGGGGGTCAAGTTTAGTTACGCCATTGGTGCAAGGACGTGCCATGTAGCAAGTGTGGTTTTGTTGATGATGCTGGTTGGATATCTGTGTGCATGATAAGGTGTATGGGGGCATAGTTTGTAGGGATTGGTCATTAAGAGGTGTAAGGTGGTGGAGGAGTGTAGGCAAGGCGAGGTAAACTGTGGTGTCATAGTATGGGTTGTTGTGCAGGGGAGTTTTGGGATGATGTGTGCTGGTTTTATGAAGTGTGGGGATCATATAAGTGGCGGAGATGGTCTTGAAGTGTAGCGTGTTATATAGAGTAGGGGAAGCACTTAAGGAGATGGGATGAGTTAGGGATGAGTTTGTGTAAAAGGGGGGTGAATTGGGAGCTTGAGTTGGACTTTTGGGACAAGTGAAAGTATGTGAACAAGGGGCTGTGGTTGAGAGCAGTCGGCGAGGTAAGTAAGGGGGTGAGTGAGACAAGTGATGTTGGTGTGAAGAAAGGGAGAGGGAGCAGTGGACAGTGGACACGGGTTACGAACATAGTGAATGTATTTTTTATAGGAAGTGGCTAATTGAATAGATTGGTGGAACTGGGATGGTTTTGGACAGTGTTTGGTGTGTGTGTGAGAAATTGGGTTGTTGTTTGAGTGGGGTGTAACCCTGCTCAAGCAACAGCCACAATCCCTGTCCGGGTGAAACACAAAAGTTACTAAAATAACATGTGCGTAACTCTCTGGAAGCTTGGCACAGTAGCAGTCGGTGTAACTTAGAGTCTAAGTGTAAAGTATTTAAGCAGCGCACAAACAGTAATAAAGTTAAACACAACACAAGAAAAATTCCACACCAACTTAGAAACATAGAGTTCATTTTAATAAATTATTTGACACCGAAATTATATAAAAATCCAATTAATAGAACCAAAGTTATTACATTTTAAGGTAAAAACTGGTGCCTAAATGATCCAAGTGCCAACTGTAGTCATCTAGTTGCGCGAGACCGGGTCAAAGTAAAAAAATATGGCTGATTATGATAGACGATGAGTCGGATACAGGAAGGGGTTTGGGCCCAGTTGCCACTTACCTTCAGATTTAGAAGAAATTTCTGCGAAAATGTTCTGAGAAGGTAAAGTTCAACAGGGCAAGGCTGCAGGCTGTGTCCGGGGAGGAGGTGTCATCGGCGAGGAGCCGCTGGATGAAGTTGCAGTGAAGATTTCTACTTTCAGACTTAGTCTCTGTTTTGGAAGTCGAATATCTCAAGCAGGACGAAGCCAACAAGAGTTCCATGACCCCTTTGGTGAAGGTCCGCTGAACAGGATTTGCTGTGGTGAGGACAACAGCAGTGGGAACTGTTGTAAAGTCAGGCCGACTGGTGATGCAACTTGGGCGGATAGACAAGCAGGTTGGTCCCGGTCTCCTCTCGGTTCTCAGAACAAATATTTTTGGATAAAAACTGAAGTCACAAGTTTTGGATTTTGGCTCCCTGGGCACCTTTAGCACTACCACCAAGGGTCAAAGACCAGAGAGTAAAACTTAACAGTACATGTCCAACCTTTTAATTACAATGCACCCTGCCCTATGGGCTACGTATGGCCTACCTTAAGGGTGACTTATAAGTAACAAGCATTAAAAATGCAATAGGTCTCGCCTTTTATTAAGTTAAAGCCATTTGCTTTGCTACACAATACCATTAGCAAAGCAAATGGCTTTAACTTAATCAAAGGCGAGACCTATTGCATTTTCAATGCTTGTTTTTCCCAGCATTGGCCGTGTGCGCACACAACTCCTGCTTCTCCCCCTCCCCCACCACATATCGCGTCTAGTGGCCGCATCAATAAGATGTGGCCTAACGGCTAGAGCGTACGACCTCGAAGCTTGGTAACCAGGTTCGAGTCTCTGCGGCTCAACCTCTTGTGATTCTGGGCAAATCACTTCATCTCCCCACGTCTAACAAAACATGGATGTGCCCATCTAGAACAGCTGGTGCTAGTGTAAAGCGCCCTGATACCTCCGGGTTGAGTTCAAGCTATATAATCACCTACAAGACAAAAAACACGGCTCTGCGGATCTCACACGCCCTCACACGTGCACTCACTGTCACGGGCCTCAGAGATGCTCTCGTGCTCGTGGGGGATGCACTCTCCCCCCTCCATAAGTGCCCCTCACTCCCAGAAGATTCACCCACTTCCTGCTGGTTGGCGAAGAGTGAGACACAAGCTCTCACGTGACAAAGTCGGGGTATAGCGCCCACCAAGCGCATCTCGGGTTTAAACAAGCATCGTCATACAAATAGAACACGGTGACCAGTACGGGGTTGTTTGCTCTACCCCACGCCCCAGTGACACACTCAGGAGTGACACCCTCAGTAATGACACACCCAGTAATGACACACCCGGTAGTGATACATCCATGAGTGATAACCTCAGGAGAGACACACAGGGCTGACAAACTTAAGAGTGACACGCCCAGGAGTGACACACTCTGGAGTGTAAGTACATGGGCCCCTGCCCCTGCAGGCTGGACTCATTAAGATGTGGCCTAACGGTTAGAGCGTACAACCTCGAAGCTGGGTAACCAGGTTCGAGTCTCTGCGGCTCAACCTCTTGTGATTGTGGGCAAATCACTTCATCTCCCCACGCCTAACAAAACATGGATGTGCCCATCTGGAACAGCTGGTGCCCGTGTAAAGCGCCATGATACCTCCGGGTCGAGTTCGAGCTATATAAAACTGCAAGACAAAAAACAGGGCTCTGCGGATCTTACACGCCCTCACACATGCACTCACTGTCACGTGCCTCAGAGGTACTCTCGTGCTCGTGGGGGATGCACTCTCTCCCCTCCATAAGTGCCTCTCTCTCCCAGAAGATTCACGCACTTCCTGCTGGTTGGCGAAGAGTGAGACACAAGCTCTCACGTGACAATGTCGGGGTATAGCGCCCACGGTTGTTAGTCACCAGAGAAGCCAGAGACACTTTTCACTCTTAGAGCCGTCCCAGTTGGACTGGCTCGCCTGACTTACTGCTGGCGTAAAAGGTTTCTTATCTTTATGGGACCATGTGTTTGGCCCCATAAAGATAACAAACCTTTTACGCCAGCAGTAAGTCGGGGCAACCAGTCCAACTGGGACGGCTCTGAAAGAGAAAAGTGTACGTCACTGGAAGCTCTTTTCCAATGGCTGGCCACCGTTTACCATAAACGGTGACGCCAGCCAATGGAAAAGAGGGGCGGGGCTTAAACCCCGCTAGTGAAAGCTACCCCAAATCATTAAATCTCACCAGCGAGACTGCGCATGTCTGCGCAGCCTACGCCAGGTGAGACCTAATAGAAGGGGAGTTTAAGGTTTGGTAAGGTTGTTACATTGCCAAGTCGAATTGGCAATTTAAAACTGCATTCAGGCTGCAATGGCAGACCTGGGACATGATTTACGGAACTACTTAAGTGGGTGGCACAATAAGTGCTTCAGACCCACTGGTAGCATTTAATGTACAGTCCCTGGGTATATTGTATACTACTTTACTAAGGCCTTGTACGTACTTTAAATATGCCAATTAACTGTAAGCCAATGTTAGCATGTTTTAGGGAGTGAGCACAAGTACTTTAGCACTGGTTAGCAGTGGTTAATTGCACAGAGTCCTAAGGCCAAAAAAATAGGAGGGGTGAAGGCAGAGAGTTTGGGATTGCCGCGCAGAGAAGGCCAAGTCCAGCAGTGTGGGAAATGGGTAATGAATGGTAAGGATGGATACGGTGAAGGTGATCAAGGGATGGGATAGTGTTGGTGGAAGAGCTTTTGGAAAGCAATAGTGGTGGAAAGTAAGATGAATGTATACTTCCAGGAGAGCAGTGCAGTAGAGGAAGGGGTGAGAGGTTTCAGGTTGGCAGCATGGCTGGTGTAGACATAGGTAGGTGGGCATGAAAACAGGCATGCAGCTGTGTAGAAGTAATGGTTTATGGGGTTTGGGAAATGGTTGAGATTGGCTTAAAGAAGGAGACCGTGTATGGGAGATGCCAAACGTGGAGAAGTGATTGAAATGAAATGAAATGAAATGAAAAGGAGTTTTATAAAGCGCGGACAGTTACCCTGAGGCATCCAGGCGCTGATGGATAGAGGAACTTCTGCTGGGGTGGATCGCTGGTGGATGATTTTATTTAGATATTTTTTTGGTTGAAAAGAAAGGTTTTCAGTTGTTTACGAAAGGTGAGCAGGTTCGGGTTAGATCTTAGGTGAAGGGGGAGAGAGTTCCACATCTTGGATGCATTGTAGGAAAAGCTGCGACCACCTGCTCTGGCTCTTCATATCTGTGGAACGGCAGTTAAAAAGGCTTTCGATGAGCGGAGTTCTTTTTTTGGATGGTAGGGGGTGATCAAGGAATGATTGATCAACGGCCCAATCTCCAGAAGGATTGGTGGGTAATGCACATGGCCTTGAATTTGATCCTCTCTCTGACAGGGAGCCAATGCAGGGATTTCAGGCCAGACCCTATAGAGTTCCTACGCGAAATTCCGAGGAGGGTGCGTGCAGCGCAGTTCTGGACCCGCTGAAGTTTGTTTAAGCATTATTCTGGGGATCCCAGATATAGAGCGTTGCTGTAGTCTATACGAGACTGAATTAGGCCCTGGATGACTACCTGTTTTGCCTCAAAAGGGAGGAGTGGTAGGATTTTTTTGAGTTGCCTAATTAGGCCGAAGCAGGTTGCTGACACTTTAGTGACTTGTGTGTTAAAAGTCAGAGCTTTGTCTAGCCATACTCCAAGGCTCTTTATGTTGTCTTTGGGTGCGGGGGGATCGCCTAGGCTAGGGGGCCACAGAAGCTCTAGAGTGGAAGGGGACTGAGAGCCGAGGAGCATTAGCTCCGTCTTGTCCCCGTTGAGCTTTAGGCATGAGCTTGTCATACAGCTCTTTACCTGCTCCAGGCAGGGAATCAGGTTGGTTTGTGATTGCTGGCTATCCTTGTGTGCAAGGGAGACCACTAGCTGATTGTCGTCCGCATAGGTGACGATGGTAATGCCGTGCGGACAAACAATCTCTGCCAGTGGTCTCATGTATGCATTGAAAAGCGTGGGGCTAAGTGAGGAGCCCTGTGGCACCCCACACCCCAGAGGCTTGCTTGCGGAGACTGAGGCTCCTTCAAAGACACTGAAGGTACGGTCTTTTAAAAAGGATTTAAGCCAAGCCAGGGCTTCTCCCGATATTCCCAGACTTAGTAGGCGGTGGGGGAGGATTTGATGGTTCACCGTGTCAAATGCGGCGCTCAGATCAAGGAGGATCACAGCCACTGCTCCTCCCTGATCTAAGATCCGCCTTGCCTCCTCTGTAACTGCTACCAGGGCCGTCTCCGTACCATGCTTGGGTCGAAAGCCAGTCTGTGTAGTGTCCAGCAGTTGGTTACTCTCGAAGAATTTAGTTAGACAGGTGTTAACATGCTTTTCAATGAGTTTGCTTGTCCAGGGGAGTAGTGAGATAGGCCGATAGTTATTGAGGTTGCAAGGGTCGAGGTTGTTTTTTTTTTAAAGTGCACGTACCCTCGCATGTTTCCATGTTAGTGGGACTGTGCTAGTTGTTATCGAGGAGTTCAGCAGTTCCAGTAGTGTGGGGAGAATTGCCTGTCCAACTGAGATCAGTGAGTTTGGTGGGGCAGGATCACAAGGTGAGCCAGATTTTATTTGGTGCATTAACGAGTCTAGTGTGACTGAGTCTAGTTGTGGGAGGTGGGCTAAGGTGTTGTGGGGAGATACCTCTGTTTCCGCTACGGAGGAGTAGCTTTTGGAGGAGGGTTCTGCTCCCGTGTTTGGAAAGGATGTGTAGATATCATTTATTTTCGTAAAAAAGAAATCCGCTAGATCGTCAAATCGTGGGGGTTCAGTGGGGTTGGTGGTTGAGGGCGGGGGAAGCGTGGTGAGGCTTTTTACCGTTCGGTACATTTCTTTGGGCTTGCACTTGGCTGCCATTATTTTAGCCTCATAGTAGGCTGATTGGGTCAGCTTTATTGCTGACTTATAGGGTCTGATGGCATCTCTGTATATAGTTTTATCCGTGGCCATGTAGTTTAGACGCCACTTCCTTTCAAGCCTCTTACAGGTACGTTTTTTTTCTTCGGAGCTCTTCCGTGTACCAGGGGGCTGTATTATGGTGTCTTTTTGATCTGGTGATGCCAAGGGGTAGTATGGAGTCTAGTGAGCTCGTGATCCAGTTGTTGTACTCGATGTTGCCTTTTGAGGGGTCACTGTTGAGTACCAGTTTAGTTGTAGTGAGGTTGCTAGCCCATTTATCCGGACAGAGTTTGGACCAGTTCCTAGATCTGGAGGGGAGGTGGGGGGATGGGACACACTTGCGTGTGGTCCAGGTGATTGGAATGAGGAAGTGATCAGTCCATGGGAGGCAAGTGGGGGCGCCAACTGTTAATTGGGGGCAGTTGCTAAAAATGGGATCTAGCAAGTGGCCTAGTATGTGGGTGTGGGAGGGGACGAGCTGTTCTAGTTCGATTGCTGCTAGACTAGCTATGAGTTCGTTGGCAACATTGTCCTGATTGTTGTCGAAATGTATATTGAGGTCGCCTAATTTTGTGAAGTTTGCCGATAAGGTGGTTAATTCGGCCACGGTATGAGGAAGTGCAGTGGGGAATTGTTTGGGTGCTCCGGGGGGGCGGTAGATAAGGATGCCCGTGAAACTTTTGTTGGAGGAGAATTTGATGGTGAAGTGCAGGCTTTCACAGTCTGCGATGGGCTCAGATGTGCATCGGCAGGTATAAGTGTCTTTATAAATGATGGCGAGCCCCCCGCCTTTTCCCTGAGCGCGGTCTAAGCGTGCAATCTGGTAGCCTGGTGTGAGTGCTTGAACCAGGTCAGGTTCAGATGCCTGTGTGAGCCATGTTTCGGTCAAGAAGAGTATATCTGGCATGAGCTCATCCAGCAGCATTGAATTCTCCAGACGGTGTTTTGGGAGAGATCTGCAGTTTAGTAACAGCATTTTGTATTCCCACAGCTCCTCCTTCTGCAAAGGGCTGGAGAGTTGTATTTTGCAGTGAGGGCATTGGTGGGGGATTTCCAGAAGGTGGAAAGTTTGGCCGCACTTGACTGTTAGTGTGCCGTAGCTGGTAGAGGGTATCCATGCTGTATTGCCTATTTGTTCTCGTACGTGAGGGAAAGGTTGTTGGGGGGGTGGCCCCTTGCCCCGACCAGCCGCGGACGGGCGCAGACGGGCTCGCCTGCTGCGCTCGTCCGCTGCGCGTCCTGTGAATGTGATAGAGATCAGGGTGTGTATAATATTCCCACTACCACAGATAGAGTAATCTCACAGTTACACGCACATACATTCATCATACGCTAGGGCCCATTTCACTAACATACGCTCAAATACTCTACCAGCAATAAACCTGCGGAAAGAAAACTCCTAGTCACCCTGCATCTATATCGAGGTCGATAAGACCTGGTTATTGAGACTGCCCTTAAACATAATCTCAACAATCTATACAATAATGATCAAAATATAATACACAATAATTGACAAGAAATAATATCCAACACCATGTTCAAATTATATTGCTTTATCTAAAATTAGTCAAAATGAAATCAATCAGAATAAATCATTTTTCTCATAGTTACCTATTCTAGCTAAATGTCAGAACGGGTCAGGACAAGTCTCTCGGTAAAGTCTCTCAAGACGAAGTCCCTTCAGCATCAATCCTCAGCAACGCAGATTCGGTACGCGGCAAAGGCAAATGGCAAGTGGCAAATGGTCTCTCTAGGCTAACAATTCTTATAATGAATCGAACAAAGGAAAGATACATAAAAAGTTGTAATGTCCGCTGGACCGCTGAGCAGAGCGAGAAGGAAAGGATGTAACATCGCTACATTTGAAAATCTCCGCTCAGGAAAAATCACAAAATAAAGACTACGGAACAGGAACCAAGAAACATAAATGTATCTTGTTAGTTCTACTTCTCCTTGGCAATGATACCACAGTTCAGAGTCTTTCTCTAAGGCTCCTTTGTTTCCCAAGGCTGCCAAGGACGTTCCATTTCACTTGGAGATTACCCAGGCTGCTGCTGTCCTCACGGAAATTTTAGCAAGGCAAGCAAGGACTGTGGTCAGCTGACTTCAGGACCATATTCAGCAGGGCTCTCTCCCATCATGGCTTTCTACTTTCAAATCGAGGCCAGGCTTACGAAATCGGCCATCTTTGACTAGGCCACCATAGGCCACAATAGACCATCTTAATTAAAAGAAACAAAAACAACGTTACCACAGCATAGTAATTAAACAGTGTTAACCCCACTAATACCCTTATGTGTATGCATCTATCTAGCACTTGCAACATAGAAAAGCATTAATTCGGAAAGCGTTTTGTGCTCAAAAATAAACAGCACATAGCAACGTTTAAACATGAAAACACGCACGTTATTTTTAAACAGCACATTTATGCGTACCCACATGTAACTCTCTCTTATTAGGACAAACGGATTGATTAATATAAACACACTTGCACAAGACAAATAATTAATTATTAGATATTAATAAATTAATATGACAAATAGACACACCAGAGCTTCAAAAACCAACGAATTTTCAAACAGAAAACTCTGCTCCAGCAATCCCCCCTTTGGTGATTTTATCACCAAATAAACCCAAAAAAAACTATTAGTAAAAATTTAGTCCCATTTTAGGAGAAATCGGAAATGTCTTTTTCCCCTTACACAGCATTACACACCAGTCACTCTTTCATCATCTCTCTTTGTCTCTAAGTAAACACTCTCCCTCAATTCTTCCAATTCAATTTCTTGCGGTTCTCTTTTCAACCTCTTGTTTTTCTTCTCCTTATTCAGTTTCAGTTTCTTCTTCCCTCCCCTGTTTTTACAACACACACACACTAATCTCAGTATCAATAAAGCAACAATTATACAAGTTAAAGGAAACAATATTCTACCTATAATAGTACTACCTATTTTTGCAATAAAATCCTTAACAGCTATCATTTTATTAGCTATTTTAGTCCATAAATTCTCAGCTTCAAGTGGTACTAATTCTTCATGCAAATCAGTAATATTTTTGATATAGACCTTCAGGTCTTTGCTTTTGTCTGGAATGTAAGTGCAACAATGTTGAACTTTCAGCATTCCACAGACTCCACCCTCCTTGGCCAATAGAATATCAAGGGCAAGTCGATTTTGCATAGACATGGCACGTACGGCACTTAATTCCGTATTTACCAAAAGAAACCCTCCAGCGGTATTTGTCGATAAGCGATCAACCACTGTGGACAGTTTCCGAATTCCATAAGCATTCAAAGAAATTCCCACTGCTGGAATCAAAACTCCAAAAATATCACCCACTATTTCAGACCAAGTTTCTCTCTTAAAACGCATTAGTAAATTAATATGTTCCACATCTCTTATCTTATCTATATGAAAAATCTTTGGAAAAACCAGGCCCACATAACACGTGCCATACCAATGGTCAGGCAACTTGTAATAAGCCTTGTTCCCACAAACATAGTATACTCCTGGAAAAATTGTATCTTCTCCACCTCTGAAACCCCAACCTGTTGCAATGAAGTATGTATCATGGCACTCACTAGTCCCAACAAAATATGTATCATATTGGGATTTCCTTCTTGTAATGCAAAGTTTACCCTTCTGTGGTGCATCTAAAGCTAAAGTTGGACTAGCCCCATTCTTCAACTCTTTTCCCATCTCAATGTCCCAAATTGTCTCACTTACTTTATATTTTCCTGCTTTCTCCTGCATGTTCAATCTCCTTTCCTCTACCATATCCAGGAAAGCTTTCTCCTCTCCTTTCAGACTGCAAGTTAAATTATTCTTAAAAATGTAATCTAATGTTAATCCTTTTTCTTCAATAAAAATTTCACCAAAAGTGTTAGCTTCTTTAGCTGGATTCAGCTCTTTGTTCATTGGCAAATGCCCAAAAATACTATCTCTGTTAGACATCTTATAATAACTTTCCCTAACAAATAAAAAACACTACTTAAAATACTACAAGAAATACCATATGTAGCTGGTAAATGATAAGTAACACCCTCTGAAACGGATGCAGGTAATTGCATACAAACGTAGAAATCCCTCACTGCCATTGTTTTCACATATTCATATAACAATTTTGAAAAAACATTACTAGAAAAGTTATTAATTGACCTATCTTTGTGTATGTAAGTATTACTAATTCTAATCTGAACTATTTTTTGCGAATTCTTCTCTACATTTGTCACATTCTCTGTATGCATCTCAAACTCAACTTTAAAAGTAACTAATAAAACTAAAACACCCCATAGAAGCATTAATAATCCAGTACAGCAGCAGCACATTCTACACCACTTTTTAAAGAAGGCACATCTATTTCGATTATCCTCTATGTTAGCCATTTTATTATTTTAATTTAGCCTCTACTACTCCACTACTGAAATTGGAACTCTTAAATTCTTCAACAATTCTTTTCAATTTTTCTCTTCAGTCTTTCCAAATGATCCTTTCGTTCACTTAATCCAAGTGAATCCTTCCTTCATTCAGTTTGGATACTTGTCATTCTTCACTTCAGTTTCTTCAACATCAAATTGTATTAGATCTCCAACATCAAAATCCTCAGTATCTGACTCTTCTCCAATGTCAGTCAAGAGTACTTTCAGGATTTCACCAGTATCTTCCTCAACCACTTCTCTCAAGATCCCTTCCGGATTATCTCGAGTCACTGTTTCTTCTTCTCCTTCTTCAGACAGTGCCACATAAGACCATTCCGGTGATCTGTACTTTTGGTTGGGTCTTCTTACTCTTTTTATTTCTACTGGTTCTTTTGATTCCTTTGATTCTTCTCCTTCAGCTTTTGAACTTTGACTCGATACTTCATTCACTTGTTCAGCTTTTGATGTATTTGCTCTTATTATTTTGTATCTCAGCCTCTTAACTCTGTTGTTAGGCCAACGATCTAGTGGCGGAAGGGGCGTGGCCTCCCGGCAGTGGGCGTGGCCTGTGGCTTGCGAGGCTAATGGCGGCTGTAACTTTTTCCGCCCCGTGGCAGCGTTGTCACGAGCTGCGCGGGGATATTTCAGCAGGTCTGTAAGGGGGGGGAAGTGCCCAGGGAGCAGAGTGTTACAGGTAAAAACAGTTTTGACAATGATACAATTTTAAAAATGCGAGCGATATCTCCCGGCTTCCGCCTCAGGATTTCAAGTAGTGCTATATGTAAAGCAGTGTTACATTTTGAGTTTTGTATTTGGTTGAGGCGGCAGAATGAATGGGAGTAGAATGTGAGGGGGAGAGGTGTGTGCTTATTAATTGTATGTCTTTGTTTTCATGTGGTGCTTGAAGTGTGTGGTAGAATATGTGGTGTTTATGATCAGTATGAGCACCAAAGGGCGACTGTATGTCAGTTTCATGTTACTTCTGCGTGAGTTTCATGTGTGAGAAGGAGTTTGATAACCTGGTGTTAAGAGGGAAGGTTGAACCAACAAGATTTAATTATTTTTCGAGGGTCAGGTAGTCATGTGTTGTGTTCCTCCAGTTTGGTTCTTCTAGAATGGTATTTTTTTTTACTAAGAGAGCATTGCTAGATCTTACGGCACACATTTGTTGGTGTTTGGAATGCTTGAAATTCTGGAACAATGCTATGAAAGGTTCTTTGTGTGATGGAATTCTGGGCTCATTCCATGAAAGGTCCTTAATGTGATGCATAAAGCTTTAAACTTCTCCTGTGGTTTTATTGGTAATCAGAGAAGAGTGCATTGCACTTAGTCGCCTCATCAGGGGTAGTAAGTGCTATATAAAGACAATTACAATAATGTTGGGAACTTTATGTTCTCTGAGGTTTGTGTGTGTTACAGAACTGTTGTCTTAGTGATCCTTTGTAGTCTTCCTGTCAGTTGTGCTGGTAGGTATTGGAATACAGCCGCTGCCCGTGCAGGTATTAGCGGTGGAATGGTGGGGCCGGATGAGGGGGGATTTTGACAGGCGATGACGAGGGAAACGTAATTATTTATTTAATTTTCTTTTGTCATTGTCTGTCGAAATCCCTCCCACCGCTTATACCTGCATGGGCCGGGGCAGTCGGAATAGGACATTTACGCTGTCAAGTAATGAGAAGGTTATGGCAATCAAGGTGTGTGCTTGATGGTAAAGACTAAGGAAGGAAGAACGTGGAGTTGGAAAAAGCAAGTTTGGATTACTATTTTGAATAGTACCAAAATCTCCTCAAGGGGAACCCACACTTCCTAAAACTAATGGAATGCAATAGTTTTATGATCAAACTTATTGACTCAGTGTACTTTGTAAAGGTCTATAACCAGTGTTTGTTGAGGGTCGTTTGACAAACTGCGGATAAAGTAGTGTTTCTTTGTTGGCAATTCCTTAGAAAAGTTACTGTCACAGCTCTCATTAATTGTGTCAGAGCGGAAAGTGTAGGCCATCCCAGCAGAGAGAGTGGTTTGTTGGCAGAAAAATGTGGCTGCGGAGTGGTGATACAATAAGAATAATAATAATAATCCACATTTGTAAAGCGCAAACAATCACCCGTAAGGGTCTCTAGGCGCTGGGGGCCGTCGGGAAGATTAAGCAAGCTATTGCCCAGAGTCACATGGTGCGGGCTAATCTACCGCCGCCGCCGGAGATCGAACCGTGATCCCCAGATTCCGGAGTCAGTCTGAGGGGGTTGCTTCATGAATTAATGGTGCCCACTACAAACATTCGGCTTTGATGTTTATTACTGAATGATATTAAAATATCACTGAAACTATGCCCACCAACCAGCACTGGTGTACTTTATTCAACCCACGTTTTCCAGTAACTGCTAATAAATGAAAAGACTGACTCGGGGACTGGCACCCATCTACTAGACCATGTGGGGGCCCGTAAAAAAGCTCCACATGATGGTATATGTGACTACACTACACTTCTTTCATTCTCTTCCAAACATACCATCAGAAGCATCCATTGAAACACTGCTCAGAACCTCATTCACACCAAACTCTTTTCTTCATAGGCTAAGTTGCATACTTACACTTCCCCAACCAGACATCCTTGCTCTGTCCAGCAACTAAATAGACACGGTTGAAGGAAATGGAGGAGGTGAGGTGTGTTGGAGCTTGAGTGAAGCACAGAGAATGGGAGTCTACCAAGACTACTTCTCAGAATTTTGAAATGCTACAGATTGCCTGTGAAAATTTTGATCTGAATCAAATGAAGTTTCTGCAGAAACACGATCCCCCAACAATTTAGATGTTTAGAGAGAAAAAAGTAGAGGTGGCATCAAGCATCGTTGGTGTAATTGATCTAAGAAGGGCTCCTACAAGGTCTATGCAGTACTGTCTGTTTAATTACAGCAATAAGACTTTGTTTGTCCAAATATCGTTTAATATCATACCATGCAACGTGCTACTATATCCCACTACAATGGTTCTCAATTTACTGGTCTTGGAAGAGTGGAACACTGAGATGTCCTTTCTGGGATTAAATTTCATGACTAACAGGTTTCCCCAATGTTGGTGGTGAGAGTTTAACTTGCTGTGTGCCCTGCAGCAGGGAGACCAAGCCTTGCAGGCACCTCAAATCCTAGATATTCCAAAAAGAGTGTTCCAGAGGGTAAAACTAAGGAAGGGCAGTGCTTTATTTGTAAAAAAAAACAACACAAACGCTGGGGCTCTCATTAGCATGCAGCTTGCACCAGCCCATTTCTCCTGTTAGTGTTGTCTAAAACAGAACCAACTACTAACCATGAAAGTGGGGAGAGAGCTGCTGACTTCGGAGCTGGGGAACCAGGTTTGAGTCTCCGCTCAACATCCTTTGATTATGCGCCAATCTCTTAATCTCCCCGTTAGTGAATGTGTCCTTACCTGGTGCTCATGAAAAGTGCTGGTGTTAATGATTAAGTGCTGGTGCTGAGCACCGGAAACCATCGGCTCAAATGAAGCACTGACCAAGGGTGTACCATTTGGTCAGCTGGATCTATTATGTGCACTTGACTGTTTTGACAAGACATCCAAAGAGGTTGACTTTTCTCGATATAAGGAGGGAAGATACCTCTTAATAGGATAGCTATGTACAAATGAGAAATGTATGTTGATTGGTGAAGCATATTGGGCTTTCGGGAAAGCACATCCCTTTACTTCAGAATAGAGTTGTCTGAGAGTAGATTCCTGGATACTCCAAGTGGATCAAACGTGCTATGGTTAATAATGGAATTGAGTTGTGGAACTGGTCTCTCTGACACAACAAAGTGTAGTGGCAGAAAGCCCGGCACCAATACTAAAAGCCAGTGCTTAATGGGATAATGTTCTGGAGGATAAAGTAATGAATGAGGAACAGCACGATCAGCTTTTTGTGAAGAAAGTGTCTTGTAAGACCCACCTTAAGATACTCCAATAATCATATATATATACCACTTGTGCAATCCTTAAGATGAAGCCATAGGGGTCTGAGGTATGTGCCAGGTGCAGACTCCTGCAATCAATTGTTGTCCTCATGTTATGGGAATATTTGGTTGTCTATTCATACCAGAAAAAAATAATGATGGGTATTGCAGAGGGTGTTGAATTTACAAGTGGTCCAGGCTCCCAAAAGGTACATTTGCTGGGGTCTCCTTCCCCCAGTGCTTTTGCAGTGCCAAAACAGATATGATAGTGGATTCTGCATACATTTAGTATTTGATATCTAGCTGTAGCGGCAATGAAAGATTCCATCACCATGGTTGATTTTAGGTGTCCTTATAAGTTTCTGGTTGATGATGCAATCATGAGTGTCTGGTGGAAAGTAGATGGAGGTTGGAGAGGAGGTAGTTCAGCTGGAGGCAATGTATAGCCATCCAGTCACAAATGGCATCAAGGCAGCCTGATATCTGAGATTGTAAAAGGAAGAAAAGTTTGGAAGGAGAAGAAAATTTGGGTGGTAGGAGAACCCAAAGGTGGGAGTTATATCAACAGGTGAGGTGCCACAGGGTGAATCCACTTGGAACCTTCACTATGAGGACGTGACTTTACCTTCACTGTGAGAACACGACTTTGCCTTCACTGTGAGGACATGACTTTACCTTCACTGTTTACCTTCACTGTGAGGACATGACTTTGCCTTCACTGTGAGGACATGACTGACTTTGCCTTCACTGTTTACCTTCACTGTGAGGACGTGACTTTACCTTCACTGTGAGGACATGACTTTACCTTCACTGTGAGAACACGACTTTGCCTTCACTGTGTGGACGTGACTTTGCCTTCACTGTGAGGACATGACTGACTTTGCCTTCACTGTTTACCTTCACTGTGAGGACGTGACTTTACCTTCACTGTGAGGACATGACTTTACCTTCACTGTGAGAACACGACTTTGCCTTCACTGTGTGGACGTGACTTTGCCTTCACTGTGAGGACATGACTGACTTTGCCTTCACTCTTCCAGAAACTGAGAACATCAAATTACTTTTATAGTGTATCTGCTCATGAGACATATATATCTTCCCCAAGCTCTACTCAACCATATTTGTAGTTGGAAAATGTTAGTCTGCGTAGTGCTACCCTTTCATGACAACAGCATAGTAACTTTGTTTTCTTTAAACTTGAATTACTGTAAATGGCTAAGAAGAAGCTGTTAATCGTCAAATCCTTTGGATCCCCGTGGACTGTGATCGATATTTTGGAGGACATGGCATTTTGTTGTTGAATTGTTCTCACTGTTGATTGTTGGTAGTTGCAAAGGTTATGTGATTTGTCATCTGTTTTCTAATTGTGGGTTGTCCACTGTAAGACTGGCCTTGCCCAAAGCTGTGCCTTGATTCTGGGATGTAATAACCCTGAAAAATGTTTGCAGGGTAGCTGAGGGGTATGTAGATTTTTATGGACAAATCATGTTTCCTGCTTTATTCATGCATAGAAATTCAAGTCTTTTTCCTGCCTTTTATATGCACTGTACGGCGTAGCTAATGAGTAAGCCATACTCGTGGTCCGTGATGATCCGATTAGCCAAGGAGTTTAATGGCAGATACTGTTATCGCAGTGATGGGTTTTGCTAATGCGGGACTAATGGTGAGCCTTCTAAATCAGCCCGAGTGATGAGTGCAGCTATGAAAACCTTCTAGATGAAAATGCTTCTCCAGTTAATTAGGGGGATAATGATCTGCTCCTGCAGTTGTTAGCGGAATAGGATGTCTTGTGCGGTATATTGCAAGTTATAGAATCCAAATAACTAATTTCTACCTCTGTTGGCTGAACAATTGTTGCCCGAGCAGAGATCTAAATATTCTCATAGATTAGAAATCTCATTTGTTGCTCAGTCTCTTCTGTTTTACGTGATAAAATGAAAAATAAAAATGCTGCATGCTGACAAATTGGTGATGTCAAGGAGAGTAAAAAAAAGCGGGGTAATTTTGTGGTTTTGCTATCTTAAGAAGGACTTCTGGTAATAATCGTGGCTGACCTTGTGAAATCCAAACTTCCCCTTCAACCCTGAAGTCTTGATTTTGCAAGGATGCTCTACAAATTGCACTTGACAAAATTGTGTAAAATATTCAAGGCGCGTTGTCGATACCAGTCAATAGGTGTTCTAGAAAATTCTGTAAAATATTTGCTGTGTTAGCCAGCAATGTTTTCAAGAAAAATCTGTAAAATGTACAAGATGTATTGCAATCCATCCCTCGTGTGATCCATAAGGACTGAGGGTCTTATTCACAAACTGCATTTGTAGTACGTTGTTAGTACTAGTAATGTACTACAAATTGCCATTTACAAACCTACATACAGCGGTTTCGCCTCCACCTCTCCTATTTTTTTCTGTGTGGAGATCTCTGCCCCCACTCCAGAATCTCTGCACACGTAAGTATACATTTTAGTAGTAAATATGGGTGGGGCAGAGGAAGGGTTGGGTAGGGGTTTAAGAAGGGAGATGCGCTCACCCACACAAGAGTAAGCCCATTCCTATTTACATTCTGCACTTCTAAAGTTACTACAGCCAAAAAAGATACCAAATAATCGCTAATGTACCTCAGCTCAGAGCTGGCATGAATCCAGCTCCACAGATGGCCAACCACTAGTACTTCAACACCCTCTAAAAGTAAATAATGGAGATAGGGACTTAAAGTAAAACCCTGCAGGAAATTATGGTAAATTAAATTATTTTCACTAGTTAAAAGTAGAAATAAATGTAATGTTAAATCATTTATTTAAATTTAACATAGTTTGATAACCTTTTTAAAAATGAACGTAACATCAATTTTATTAAAATATAATTACATTACTTTTAATGTTATATATCATTTTTAACCATTCTTAACACATAATAAATATATATATTTTCACTTTTGTGTGAATTATTTTTCAATTTAAACCGTGGAAGGATGATTTTAATGTAATACATTCAAAATAATTACTTATTAAATTGTTAACCCTGTAACCTTTTTTATGTTGTTCTTAAATTAAACTAAATATATACCATTATGTAACATTAATATTTTAAATTCAAATATGTTTTCTATTTTTTTTTTTTTAAGTTGAATAAACTGTTATACTTTTCCCTACACTTTATGATATGGAGTTCTCTGCGCAGATGGCACAGTCCTCTGCCTACATGTGAAAAGTTACTCATAGTAATTTTAAACTATTAACCTATTTTTTTTACTTGATTATTGAATTAATTTAAATATGTTCACTTAAACAATTTATAATCATTTATTTAAAAAAAAACTTACTTAAAGTAAAATGTATTTACTTATGTATCAAAAATTATAAAAAGTTATGTATACAATTAACTGAAATTCATTTAGTTTTTCTAAAGAAAAGTTAAACTTATTTCAAAATAAAAAAAGGTTATTAAAATACGTATGTTTTTGATGTATAATTTATTTTTATAAATATATAATTTTTTTTTAAGTCAAAATAAATTATTTGAAATTAACTTTGTCCTATTGAATTCTATTATAAGTGCATGCCTCAGTTATTTTCGATGGGAAGGTGTTGCAGTGGTTGGCCATGTGTGATGCTTGACTTACAACTGCTCCTTTTTGGCTGTAGTAACTTTAAACTCATAATTGGTCTACTCCCTCCCCCCCCCCCCCATTTCAAGGAGTGGAGGCATGAAGGTCTTCACTTTTGAGTAACTTTACACTCTGAAATGGTGAATAGCCCAAAGTACCTTCACTCAAAAGGGTGAGAGTATATTTTACAAGTGTAGATTTACCTGTGTAAGTTCACCTTTGTAGATAGCCCCCCTAAGATGTTAGAGTAGTATACGTAGTGCAGGAATATTACTATCACTTTTTATTTTAGTGTTCCAACGATTGACATTGTACATAATAGCTGCACTTTTCTTTTTCAGGGAGGCTATGTGGACGTTAGGCTTGAAAGTCTCTGTGAACCAGACACTAAGGGGCCGATTCCGATCCTGGTCGGAAGGGCACCGAACGTGATCCGGCCGGAAAAACTACGAGCCGGACGCGTGTTTTCCGGCCGACTCGTACAGCTGTATGAGCGAGCAAGTACGATGCGAGCTACATGAAATTCACCGACCGAGTCTTTTCCAGGTCCGAACCGCTCCGTACGTCTCAGTCGTAAGCTAACCGTGGCGTGCAATGGATGCGATTCACGACCGAGCCAGTACAATGCACGCGTCGGACAGCCTGTGCGAGCCGGAGTATCCGGCTCGCAAAGCGTCCGGGTGGTTGCCTTTGGGGATCCGTGTGGGACCCCCTGTCACCCGCAGCCCTACGACTCGGACACAGGGGGAGACCCATGGGTCTCCCCAACACAGGCATGTACGGTGCGGATGGCACCGACGCGTACCCACTATATGGGGCGCACTTGTCTGCGACTTACCCATTCAGTCAATGGGAACCTATGTACGCGTCGTACGACCGGCTCCCATTGACTTCTATGGGAGTTCAACCGAACCGAGTCCGGCAGCATACGGCCGCATCGTACTTGCTCGGTCGGACTGCAGGACTCCGGCTCGGTCAGAAAACACTCCGGATCCGGCTTGGTCGGAGTGCTTTCCAACCCGGATCGGAATCGGCCCCTTTGTAGTTGTTCTTCCTGGCTGATATAATGATCTTGCTGCCTATATGCCATATGAGGTGTTGCTTGTTTCTATAGCGATCAGGACCTTAGTCTTGTTCTGATTTATCGTGAGGTGGTTTTTAACCATTGTATATATGGAGGCTGCTCAAGGCTCGCTGTATACCAACTTTGGTACGGTCCATTACCACTATATCGTCTGCGTATTGCAGCATATGTAGTTTGGACAGGCCTAATTTGGGGGGAACCAGTCAACCTCCCTCCAAAGCTTTGCCCAAATCTGCTGCATAAAGGTTAAAGGGGGGGCGCAAGAACACAGCCCTGCTTCAGGCCGCGGGGTGGTGATTTTAGAGGTGGCAATATGAGAACCTGTTCTCACTCACACCCATATACCACTGCACAGGGCAATAATTGCCCTAGTAATTTTGAGGGGGCACCCCACGCATTTAGTTTTCACCATAGTGTGGGGTGATCTACCCTGTCAAATGAGGCTGTATAGTCAAAGAAGCAGCAGAAGAGTAGAAACTGGTCTCTCTGTACTGCTAGATGGCTCAGGGCTGCAAGTGAAGTGATTTTGACACAGCGGCTCGGAACCCAGTTTGGCAAAAAGTAAAAGAATCATTTTCCCACAACTCAGGCGTCTAGCTGTTTGAGTAGTGTTCTAGCAAAAGCTTCGGCCTCTAGGTTTACGAGTGCTAACGGGCGATAATTTGATGGATTTGTCAGGTCTCCTTTCTTTAGTTTTGGGCACAGAATGGACGCCCTCCACGCCTCTGGGACTTAAGCAGTGAGGAAGGCATGGTTGAAAAGGGGGGTTAATGCCTTCGACCATTCCTCAGAGGGCATTTAAATATACTTTCCGGAAGATCGTTGGGGCCAGAAGCTTTATCATCTTTCATTGCCATGATGAGTTTATAGACCTGTGCCAGAGAGGTCAGTTCCTGGGTGTTATCTATAGTCAGTTCTGCATTCTCCCACTTGTCAGTATTATCGAGATCAGTGTATAACTCTTCATCCAGGATCCTTCAGAGACTCAATTTTCCCTTGTATTATTGGAGGATTTAAATTAATTAATATAGTTCCAGAAGCGAGCTTTGTTTGTTTCATGCTGCATTTGGTAAATGATTAGCCATTCCCTTTGTTCTAAGGCCTTCTTTACTTCCCGTGCTAATTTTGTGTGCTGTTTACGCAAATTAAGGATGGCCGCTGCAGTTTTGGCACTAAAATTGAACGTGTGGGCATGGAGGGACCTCTTTAGTGCTTTTTGCATTCACACGATGACCTTTTTGTGTTACGGTTGGAAACCCTCCTTCCCATTGGTTCTTGGATGCTGCTCCCAGTTTCCGGCAGCTAGAAGGGAATCCCTTAGCTCACTTATAAGTCCATTCCAATCATGGGGTATGGTCTATTGGGGGTGCATGTTAGCCTCAAAGGCCAGCTTTCCTAGCCACCTGCTCACCGTTGAGATGTCTGTCTGCCTCCATTTTATTCTCCTTACAGGTTTTGCTGTTTCAACTCCTGTAGAGGAACCCACTGTAATGCATTTGGCCGCAGTAGGAGCTCCTAATGCTAGGGTGAGAGTCAAAGGGTTGTGGTCACTTTCAGGCCTATTGGAAATCTCAAAATAAATGAGGCTGTTCCCTAAAGACTCTGACAGGAAGATGTAATCGATAGTTGAGACTCCTTTAAATGTTGGAGAAAACTTGACAGTGGGGGATGTAAGCCTCATATAATTGTTGGGTCGAGGTCAATTTGTAAATTGTCAGGAGGGCTTTCATTTTTTCCCATTCTTTGGATTTTGGGGCACAGTTGCTTGAGCTCCCCGGGCCCCTAATGTTAAAATCCCCCACCAGCAAGATTTTGTGTGAAGCATACTCCATTAGGAGATCCTCCAAGCTCCACCTCTGCCGCGTCCCCATGCTTCTCGGGGCCCTAATATTCAAAGGGCGCACTTTCCCTGTTTGCACCCAGTGCCGGGTGCCCTAATACATGGAATGCCCTGCCCCAAGGGCAGGCGTGAACTCATGCTGCCCTGGGGGCTTTGAAGCCACTCTGTGTTTCACTGTGCAGGGGGCAACCAACCTGCACTTTTAAGGGGGATTAAATATTGCCTTGTAGGCGGGTGCAGTGAGTGACTGTACCAGCCTGCAATGGGATGTCCGGGGGGTCCATGGGGACCCCCTTTCTCCCCTCCAGAGGGTGCAATCATGGGGGCACTGACAGTGCGCCACCTGACAACTTATTTGCCTCTGCGCTCACTTCTATAATACGGCTCAGGCGCAGTGGCAAAGGGATTCCCTCATTTGCATCCAGCCAAGCCTCCCAAGCAGATGAGAGAACGCCCTCTGATGATAGCGCTGGCTTTTTATGTATGCCGGCGCTATCGGTATTACAGAAGGGGTTGCACAAGCATCTGCAGCCCCTTCTTTCATACAACAGTGCTCCAGTAGCAAGCAAAGTTGGCGCAAATGCGTATTGTGCCCCCGGGCCACTTCCATAATACAGCCCTAGATGTTACCTGCAGAGCTCTGTCTGTTATTCTATTGTCACCGCTAACTCCTTTATCTCCTTTCTCTTGCAGGGCGAGTTGAGGTAAGGCGTTTGGCGATTTTGGCATTCTCTGTGTTTCGGACTCAACGGAAGATGCCTGTCTCAGCGCACTGTCCTAGCTTCCCGGTAACTGCCACTATCAAGCAGAAGCCTTGTTAGATTTTGGCAGCGGTGGGCGGTAAACGATAGGCGTTACGCGGCAAGCCAGCAGTCGGCTGCCCCTGTGGTTCTCGGCTCCCTCGTCGCTCTTTGCAGCTCAACGTCACGACTCTTCGATTAGCCACAATTGAAAGTACATGACATTTGGTCTACACCATTTACCACGCCATCGTTCAAGAGCGGGTGAGAGGTAAGGAACTTTAAGTCATACCTATAACTTTAGAATTTCTAATGTTTGTGTAGTTTGTATTCTATACAAATAATTAAGTTTTCCTATCTTTCATTGAATATACGTATGGAGCGTGTTTGTTCAATTAATTGTCATGAAAGCACCAGGATCTCTCAAGTTTAAAGCACAACCTGACTATGTGTTTGCAACATATTACAAGCTGCACATCTAGTTGTGTTGACATCCACAATTCTTTTTTCACCTTTGATCCATACATCAGCAACTGTGAGATGTCTTGCATTGAGTCAGAGCAAGAAAATGAACGCTGTATCAAAGCAGGTGAAGGGAAGGATGATGTGATGTCGCTCCTGTGTACTACTATATAAAGTGTTCCCTGCCATATATAATAAGGGTATTTGAAGTCACCTAGAAATTCTGTCACCTCAAAAGGCGAACCTCTGTAACTTAAAATATCCTTGTCTCAGCTTTCAATGTTCCAGTTCACCTGCTCTTTTGTGTTTTTGAAATTGCCTTTCATAATTAATACGAGAAAGGTAACGTAGTGAGCAGTTCCACTGTGGAGAAATGTCCAACCTGTGTGCTGGTTTGATGGTTACAAATGGTGTGTGAGTCAATTGAGCTTAATTCACTTTGTCAGTTTTTATGTATTGTCCTCTGTGTATTTGCATTATACAAGATATGGTGCACTGTTACAATTTTATGACCTTTGATGTTATCTCTCTTCCTCTTGTTAGTGGATTAGTGATTCTTGTTTTTTACGTGGAAAACGTTCGCAACAATATCCCCTGCAGGGCTTTGTCTCAGTTTCCGTCTGTTCCTGCTCAACTAGAAGTTTGTTAATTATGGTGCTTGCAACATTGTATGGCTGCTGCGAGTTAATTGCAGGTTATTGTCAGCCTGGCAGCTTACTCCTCCGAAGCCCACAAGCTTATCTTCGAAGTGCATCAAGGTTCATCACTTAACCTACCCTCTTCAGCACATACAAATTCCTTCTGGCCAATGACATCCACATCCTCTCATACCCTGTCAACACGCAACTCATACTGTCCCTCTCGGACAAGACCCTTGATAGAAATGGGGGTCTTTAGTTGGCAGAGGTAGGTACCTTTGTCCAAATAGGGACCCTTCTTCCTAGTCAGGATAAGGGAGTTATACGCCTAAAATAACCCCTGCTCACCCGCTCGGTAGCTTGGCACGAGCAGTCAGGCTCATCTTAGAGGCAGTGTGAAGCATTTGCACATAACCAACAGTAATACAGTGTAAGCACTACAAAAGGACACCACACCAGTTTAGAAAAATATCCAATATTTTTATATACATAAGGCAAGACCAAAAACTATTTAAAAAATCCACAATACAGTATTTAGTAAGCTTCAGTTATCAAAATAACCTTGAAAAACAGTTCCTTGATGTCGATAGCTCTGTCCAGGACTATTACGGCGTTGTGAACAAACAAATCCAAACAGTTCTGGCTGACCCCGGCGTCACGGGCCAGCTACGGTGTCAGGAAGACCCACAAAACCTTACCTTTTGAGATGCAGGGCGTCAGCGACCTCTCGTTGAGTTCCCAAAAGCAAGGCGTACGCAGGCATCGGTTCCGGAGATTGGTGCAGGAGTCATCGGACCCTTGAAGTCGCACATGTTGCAGATCGAACTCCTCGCGGTTGAAGTCAGGAGCGCTGGCATCCGCAGGTGTCGGGTGCTGCGGTGCGAAGTGCAGCGGCGTGCGGTGCCCTCAGGTCTCGGTGCGAGCAGCGCCTCCGTGGCGGCGTCAGATGGTGTTGTCGTGAGACCAGGGTCGTGGTGCGAAATGAATGCGGTGCTCGTCACGGTACTGGCAGGTAACGGTGCAAGCAGCGACGTCGACTGATGAACTGAAGTCGATGGCGCCGGTATTGGTAGGTCAAGACTGCAGTGCGGGATGAGGGCGGTGCATCATGTAACCTTACGAGCGGTGCCCTTGAACCATGGTGCAAGCAGCGTCGTCTATTTCGGCGTGAAGCTTCGTCGTCGGGGATACCAAGGCGGCGTTGTGAAGGGAGGCAATGCGGAGTGCGGTGCCCACAGGTCGCGGTACGAGCAGTGGCTCGGTGGCGGCGTCAGCAGGCGGCGTCGGTAAGACTAGGGTCACAGAGCGGCGATGTCCTCTGCGGTGACTTTAGGACACGTAGTCGGCAGCGGCATCGTAGACGGCGTCGGGTTGCTTTTTCTTCTGTTGCAGCACAAAACACACGGTTCCCAGTGCTGAGGGCAGAAGAGCTTGAAGTCTTTGCTGTTCTTGAGACTTCTTGAACAGTGGGCAAGCTCTACCTCGAGCCCTTGGAGAAACTCACAAAAGTAGATTGCAGAAAGTTCAGTCCAGTCCTTTCACTGCCCAAGACAGAAGCAGCCATTGCAGGCCAACACAGCAAAGCACAAAGCAAAGTGGTAGTTCCTCCTCACAGCTTGTCCAGCTCTTCTTCTTGGCAGTCTTCTTGGTCCAAAAGAGTTCTAAAGTTCAGGGGTTTGGGCCCCAATATTTATACAACAAAATCCTTTGTCCTCTTAGGCAGAGAGTGTCTGTGCCCAGCCAGAACCAGTTATGCCCTCCCTGGTGTGGCTTCCTGGCAGGAGGTGTAGACTGCATTGTCAGAGGCAGACCAGGCCCATTCAGGTGCAAGGAAATCTCCTCCCCCCCTACTCTAAATACAGCTCAGGTCTATTCAGCTCTTTTCTGAGCCACCTACACTATCTGGAGTATCTGCTGCTCCCCAGCCCCTGTCATCCAAAATCCCAAACCCAGACAGTCAATCCACAAACCCAGCAGAGGCCTGCTGGATGGGTGAGCAAGAAAATACCTACTTTCTAAAAGTGGTATTTTCAAACACAGAATGTAAAAATCACTTTAACTAAAAGATGCATCTTTAAATTCAGAGTTCAGGCATACTAATTTTTCTTTTCCTACCTAGTTCCCAGAGCCAGTTATGTTTACAAGATGTTATAAACAAACTCCCCATTCTGTCCTATGGGGAACAGGTAGCCTTGCAATAGTAAAAAACGGAATTGGCCGTAATTCACTATCAGGGCATGCCACACACACCAGGGCATGTCCTACCTTTCACATACACTGCACCCTGCCCACAGGGGTACCTTGGGCCTACATTAGGGGTGACTGACATGTAAGAAAAGGGAAGGTTAGGGCCTGGCAAGTGGGTGCACTTGCCAAGTAGACATGGCAGTTACAAAACTGCGCGCAGGCTCTCCAGTGGCAGGTCTGAGTTACCTTGTCAGGGCTACTCATGTGGGTGGCACAATCATTGCTGCAGGTCCACTAGTAGCATTTGATTTACAGGCCCTGCCACACTCAGTGCACTTTACTTGGGACTAACAAGTAAATCAAATATGCCAATCATGGAAACACCAATCCATAATACAATTTAAAGAGAGCATATGCACTTTAGCACTGATTAGCAATGGTAAAGTGCCCAGAGTCCTAAAACCAGCAACAGCAGGTCAGGAAAAAATAAGAGGAAGAAGCAAAATGTTTGGGGATAACCCTGCAAAAAGGGCCATCTCCAACAACCCCCAACACAATAAACAATTTCACCACCTGCGTTACCGAAGTTGATAACTGGATGAAAACCAATTGTTTCAAGCTCAATACCGACAAGACAGAAGTCGTGATCTTCGGCAAGACCATGGGACTCCAACTGGTGGCTGGCCGGCATCTGACCCACACATCACCCACACCAGGAATCTCTTAATACTCCTCAACAGCAAACTTGATAAGACCTCACAAGTCACTGCCATCACTGCATCCTGCTTCCACACCCTGAAAATACTGAGGAAGATCTTCAAATGGTTCTCAGGCAACACTGATAAAACTGTTACTCATGCCTCAGTCACCGGCAGGTTGGACTATTGGAACACCCTCTCTGCCGGGGTCACCAAGGAACTCACCAGAAGACTAGAAACCATCCAGAACTCAACAGCAGGACTCACCGTCAACCTTCAAAACAGAACTCGCATCTCACCACACCCATGGAGCTCCACTGACACCTGATACACAAATGCGCTAGTTTCAAATTCCTCTCACACAAAGGCACTACACAACTTAGGGCCCACCTACCTGTGAAGCAGATTAATTAATAACCTGCTGGTGCAGGGATCACCACTTCGCCACGGGTTCTTATCAAGTAAGGAGGAATCGACAGGAGAGCAAAGCCAAACCATGGTTAGTTTATTTAATCATTCATGAATGGGTTTCCATCCAACAAGTACCATCAAGATATCCAAGGATTGAATACGCTTCAACAATGGCTACACGGGTTTTTATAGGGAACATCACAAACAAGGAATGCCCAGAGGTAAATAGAACTTTGGAAAGAACACACAAATGAGCTAAGGCAAGAATCTGCCAGCCTCGGTGTCTTGTGCAATTTCTACGTTTTAAGGCTGAACAACAAAATGTGCTATTCTGAGTAGACTTTACTTAAGGATTAACTATTGCCTGAAAACCTTCGAGCAAGCTGACTCTGCATGTTTACACAGCCTACAATGTCTCAATTTGGATCTGTTACCTAATGTTTATGCAGTTGTGATGACAAGGATAGAGCCAGGCTGAAAAACAGATCAAAGGTGAGCATGGATAAAGCACAGAGTAATTCAAAAACGAGAGATTCAGATTCTAAAACAAGAGCTTCAGATTTTAGGATTTCACATACCTGTACAGTATTTATACATGTGATAACATTCCTCACATTTATTCAAAACCACTTCTGAGCTGTATGTTCCTCTCTTTTTGGAAATCGTAGGAGGAGTGTAGCGAGTGTAGGTTGAAAGCAGTTACTGTGCCTAGCACCTATTCACTAACAGCCACCTGGTGCGGTGAACCTCACACCAGTGGCCTTTGGCTTTGCCATGCATTCTTGCTGTGACCGTGACCTGTTTCTTTACATCTTTTCTGCACATGGACAGAACGTTTTTTCCTGCTGTAAGATCTCTCTCAAACGACTCTCTATCCTGGCACATTATACACCGCTGTCCCAGTACTGAGACTTTGTAAGAGCTCTGCCAATGTACTTCTATCCCAATCTACCTAAAAACTCTCAAAAACATGTGTATCATGTTATTCAGCAAGCATCAGACATGTGGTAATGAAAAATCCAAGCTCTTGTAATGTCCTGGACACAGTACTGCACTCGCAATACTCTTCTGGGTTGTCTTGTATCATGCTTTGGCAATCCATTCACAGAGCTCCCATAATGCCTGATCCATTCACAGAGCTCCAATAATGCCTTACCCGTTCACAGAGCTCCCATAATGTCTAACCCAGTCACAGAGCTCCCATTCTGCCTGATCCGTTCACAGAGCTCCCATAATACCTGATCCATTCACAGAGCGCCCATAATGCCTAACCCATTCACAGAGCTCCCATGATGCCTAATCTATTCACAGAGCTCCCATAATGCCTAACCCATTCACAGAGCTCCCATTATGCCTGATCCGTTCACAGAGCTCCCATAATGCCTGATCCATTCACAGAGCTCCCATAATGCCTAACCCATTCACAGAGCTCCCATAATGCCAAGGGTTAAACTCCGATATTTTTTATGCGTCTTGAACCCAATAGTGGAAGCAAAAGACTTCTAGTGAGATAGTTGTGCACAGTGTGCCATATCGAGATCAAAGCTTAATTGTGGAGTCATGTTTTAAAATTAGCTTCAGGTGAGCCGGAGACCAGGATTGTAGGATAATTTCGGTGCACTGGAAGTACTCCTGGGCCATTTTAACATTTTTGTTACAAGTATATTGGTTTGTTCCCACCTGAAAGGTTTCATGATTTAGTAAGGCCCTTAAAGAGCCTTCTTCCGCATGTAGGAGGTTATATGCCCATCTGATTACATTGGACAGAGCTCTTGAATAGGCACTAGTAATAGGTTGTTGATTTGTTGAAGTATTGACACTGGCAAGAGTGCAGGAGAGTCATTCCTTACTATCTGCAGAGATCTGAAATCTATATCTGGGCCTCAAACCTATGTGCTTTCAACTGCCCAGGTACCAAGACCCAAGCTGGAATGAAAAATTTCCTAGCTAACGTAACGGAAATTTTCAATTCTATTAAGGACTCGGAGGCGAGGATTATGCTCTATCTTTCTTTAATTCAATAGCAGCACTTCAAAGTTAAACAAAACCACCGTTCCCATGAACCATAGGGAACATAGTACAAAACAATAGAGTGTGTCCGTGGGCAGATAGTCTATCATCCATGCACCAATCACAGGGCTCCTGGGGGTATGTAGTCCTCTGTCCTTATCTATTCCTCCTCTTTCGATGCTGTAGGCCAGCCAGTCCCAGATCCTCATGAATCTTGTTTGCCAGAATCGCCTGTAGAAGCAAAGGACAGCGTAAGCGAGAACCTTGGCTAAGGTTTAGCCCTGCAAGGAAAGAATGTCGGCACATTTAACAGGTACAAGCAAAATACAAATCCAGAAGAAGACCTGTTACTTATCCCAGTACGAGGGTGGGAAGGTATCCCCAGCACCGATACCCTGGGTGGGATAATCCTCGCCTCCGAGTCCTTAATAGAATTGAAACTTTCCGTTACGTTAGCTAGGAAATTTTTCATTCTATGTCAGGACCGGAGGCGAGGATTATGCTCGTTTAAAGCTTGCTCACCACCAAATGTGCCATATCCAGCACTGGTTTGAAATCAAACCGTTTAAAGGTGGAGTCCGAAGACCAATCTGCCGCATTGAGAATGTCTTCTAGACGAGCTCCCAGGGTAAACGCTTTAGAAGCCATGGCCCCTCTTGTAGAGTGGGCCCCAAAAAGACGGAGGTCAATGCCTGCTTCTTGCATTACCCAACGAACCCAACGGGCTATCGTGGGGGAGGAGACTGCCCTGTGCGGTTTCCTCAGTGCGATAAGCAACTGACGCTCTCCGGGAGGACGGTAGTCGTCCGACATTTCTTCGTAAGCCTTGAGGCAGGATACTACGCAAAGTTTCGGAGAGTCCGGAAAAGCCGGGTAGGAAATGGAGGTGGTACCGCATTTTGTTCGCCTTCGGATAGTGAAAGTAACCCCAAAGGGGGTAAAAATCCTTCCTGAGACATCCAATGCCCGCACATCCGACACTCGTCGACAAGATACGAGGCAAAGAAGCATAGCCAATTTGGCCGAAAGCTCCTTCCGGGATAAGTAACGGTTCGGTTGCCAAGACAAGAAAAGATTCAGGACCTGGTTCACGTCCCACAGCTGGGAATAACGAGGCTCCGGAGGCACTGAAAGACGGATGCCCCGGAGAAGGCGACAAACCCAAGGGTGCTCTCCCACCGGGGAGCCGTCCACTAAGGAGTGTCCGGCCGAAATGGCCGAGCGAAAAGTATTGATGGTTCTATAAGCCAGCCCGTCTTCAGCTAAAGCGGCTAAGAAATTTACGATTGAGGTCACATCAGCCGCCACGGGATCGAGATTCCGTCGCACACACCAACGCACCCAACGTCTCCAAGTGGATCGGTAGCGTTTGACCGTACCATCGGCCCAAGCCCTTGACATGAGCTTCTCAGCTGTTCCCGAAAGGCCCGGGATCGCCCATCGTCCCCGGTAATCCGCCAGGCCATCAGGGCAAGGGAGCCCTTCGCTATGAGCGGGTGAGGAAGTCCGTCGGGATTGAGGAGAAGAGTCGGGAAGCGGGGTAGTAGGATTGGAAAATCCCAGGAAAGTTCCAGAAGAACTGGAAACCAAACCTGAGATCTCCAAATCGGGGAAATCAGCACAATGTCCGCCCCCTGGCGACGCACCTGCGCTGAAACTCTCGTTAGCATGGCAAACGGGGGGAAGGCATAACCCGTCTCCTGACTCCAATCCTGTAGAAAAGCGTCCGTGCTTGTCGCCAGAGGATCCGGACGCCAACTGAAGAAGCGGGGCAGTTGATGATCCAACCGGGATGCAAAAAGATCCACCGAAAACGGGCCCCAGAAGCTCTGGAGGTCCGCAAACACCCCCGGATGAAGTTTCCACAGACTCACGTCCTGCACATGCCGAGAGTGGAAATCCGCCACTTGGTTGCTGTGGCCCGGAAGGTATTCCGCTGTGACGGAAACGTGATGGTCGAGGCAATACTGCCAAAAATTCGCCGCCAGGTCGGATAGCGCTCGAGAGCGGGTACCCCCCAGGTGGTTGATGTAACGCACCGCGGATACGTTGTCCATCCTGAGAAGGACGCAAGAACGGACTGAGTCCTTGGTCCAGCATTTGATCGCAAAGGACCCTGCCAACAGTTTTAGGCAATTGATGTGAAGCCGCTGCTCTTGCGGAGACCACACACCTCCGGTAGCATACTCGCCACATCGTGCGCCCCATCCGGACCTGCTGGCGTCGGATTCGATGACGATATCGGGCGCGGAACCAAAGATCGCCCGCCCATTCCCGGCTTCCATATTGGCAAGCCACCACTGCAATTCCTCCCTGGCCTCGTCCGAAAGGAGGACTTTCCGGGAGTACGAGAGGCCCCTGCGAAGGTGCCGTGCTTTCAGGCGCTGTAAAGCCCTGTAGTGCAATGGGCCCGGAAAAATCGCTTGGATGGAGGCTGAGAGAAGACCGACTATGCGGGCCAGTTGGCGGAGAGAGAGGCGCGACTGAGCGAGGGACCTTCTGATTTCGTGACGTATTTTGGTCATTTTGCGAGAGGGCAAGCTGAGGGTGGCTGCCACCGAGTCGATCACGAATCCTAGGAACGTCACTTGTTGGGCCGGAAGCAGGACGGATTTCGCTTCGTTGATAATGAAGCCTAAACTCTGAAGAAGATTCACCGCCGACTGAAGGTGTTCCGATAAAACCCGAGGACATTGAGCCATAATCAAAATGTCGTCCAGATAGACGATCATGCGCAAGCCGGACGCCCTCAAACGTTCGATCGCGGGCCGAAGAACCTTGGTGAAACACCAAGGGGCGGAGGACAGACCGAACGGGAGGGTGGTGAACTCGTACACAGTGTCCCGCCACTGGAATTGCAAAAACCTCCTGTGAGGGGGGTAAATCGGAATCGCTAGGTAAGCGTCCTTGAGGTCCAGACGCGCCATCCAATCGCCGGGCCTGAGGAGATCGCGCAAAAGATGAATGCCCTCCATCTTGAAGTGGCGGTAAACCAGCCACTCGTTGAACTCCCGCAGATTGATAACTGGGCGCTGAGTCCCGTCGGCTTTGTCGACCAGGAAAATATTGCTGAGGAAACCTCTGGAGTGAGGCTGCGCCTCGACGATAGCGTGTTTGTCCAATAAGGCGGAGACCTCTAGGTCGACCAACGCCATGTCGGCGGCCGAAAAAGAAAGAGGGCGAGGGGGAGCCGACTGGAAAGGTTCCCCATGGAATTCTATGTGGAACCCTCGGACCGTTTGCTGGACCCACGCGTCCCCCGTGACAGAAGTCCAGGCCTGGAAAAAATGCGCCAGACGGCCCCCCACTCTTAGAAGGGAAGAAGGGAGAACACTCACCGGATGAGTTGGAGGCTCCACCGCCTCGACCGCCTCTGCCTTTTCCTCTGCGACCTCTTGTCGGGTAGAAGTTTCCGAATCTGGCTTGATCCTGGTAGTTGCCATTACCGGAGCCTTGCCCTCTGCCTTGATAAGGACGGCCGGACGAGCGGCCCCTGCCTCGTCCGGCCCCCCGGAAAACACGGGGACGGAAAACTTTCCTAATGGTAGAATGGGCTCTATCCAGTGAGGTGAAGGTATTGACAAATTTACCCAATTCCTTAATAAAGGGTTCTCCGAAAAGGCCTCCCTGGGCCACGGAGCCCGCCTCAGAGTCAGCGAGGTCGCCAAGCTTGGGGTCCACCTTGATGAGTAAGCTACGGCGTCTCTCCGTAGAGAGCGCGCAGTTAGCGTTCCCTAGGAACACCACAACGCGCTGAGCCCAAGCAGAGAGGGTGTCAGGAGAAATGAGAGAACCTGATACTTTGGCGTCTTCGGCCATATCAAGAATTTTGGTGGCAGGCCCAAGAACATCAAGGAGTTTATCCTGGCAAGCTCGGCAGGACCTGTCAATACCCCTCTTAGGGTCCTTGACAAATTTTTGCAAGAAAGTCGCCATGCGTGGGTCAATCTCAGGTGTAGCAGCAACCTTGCCCTCCAGAGAAGGGCGGGGGCATTCCGCCCTAAGACGGCTCCTGGCTGTGGCCTCTAACGGCCGACGGATTCTGCTGGCGACATACTGGGCGACTTTTTCTGAAGGCGCCCAGTCCGAGGAGCGGGGATGCAAAATATCATCCGGGTCTAGCATATCGGCGCAAAGATTTTGCGCCTCGGTAGCCGGTTCTGGACGGGACGGCCGCCAGGGACGGGATGGGCCAGCCTCGTCGTCAGTAGTGTCTGCGACCTCTCCCGAAGGTGCGGGAGTTGCCGGTGTGGGGTTACTCGCTAGGAACACCTGCTTAAGGCGAGCGAAAGCATCCACATCCACATCCACTCCAGCCTCTTTAGGCCGTTTGGCAGGAGGAGGCTGGGTATCCCCAAGAGTACCATCGGGGACGGAGGAAGGCAGAGGAATATTCTGCGCCCTAGCTAACGCCTGCTCTATCCTACGGGAAAGGCGATCCTCCAATGGCCCCATGGCCTGCTCAACCGCCCTGTGGATAGAATCATCCACCGCGTCATAATAGTCCTCCTCCCATTGCAGGTCAGCTAAGGGATCCTCCTCCCACTGACCGTCCTGCTGATAAGGCTCCTCGTCGTAAGACTCCATGCCTAAGAGCGTCAAGCAGGTAAGTGGGGCACAGAGGGTAACCTCAAATGTAGGGGGCTGGGTGTCAGCCTCAATAAGGTGCGGGCAGCGCTCGCGTTTAAGAAGGGAACAAGCCCTGGGACCCACAGCCCTGGTGCGATGTAAAACTTAGGGCACCCTGCCAACAATATGGGACCCAATACAGGCTCTGCAGAGCGTTGTTAGGGAGAAGAAATGATACAGACCCCCCCCCCCCCCAAGGCGATTGTAATCGCCAAGAGACTTGCTGCCTAATGGCAGGTTAATACTTACTGCCTAATGGCAGATACAGACTCGTCAAACGAGCGTTCAACAGGCTCTGGGGGTAGCGTTTACTTTATCACTGCCTCAAGGCAGGAAAAAGACCACATGGGTGTAAGGCAGGGCAGGCTCGTCGGTGAAACGTCTCTGGCATGGAAAAACGCGCGAGGAATGCGCAGAAAGCCAGACGTTTTCACCGATGAGGCGCGCGCCAGGCGCCCTCTAGCGGTAGGAGGTGCACCGCGAGCCTGAGCACCAACAATCAACCGTTAGGGAGGAAGAACGCTCCCACGGCCGTGCGAGCGAGGGAAACCGACTAGCGGCTCCCTCGCACAGCTGCTGAAAGGAAACAAAAACAATCTACAATACTGTTGATACAATCTGCACAATAAACGAAGTTGTGAGGAAAAAAGGAGCGCGCTACAAATGAACGCGTCAGCCAAGCCAGCTGATCTAATTACAACTGAACTAATTTACATAAGCAAACAGCGCGCGTGAAGCGCGAATGAAATCAACTGTCACCATAAAACTTGATATTTCCCACACCCAAACCAAGGAAAGGGAAACAACACTTATCTCAGGCTGCCAGCATTAAAGAAAGAGAAGCAATAGATAAGGACAGAGGACTACATACCCCCAGGAGCCCTGTGATTGGTGCATGGATGATAGACTATCTGCCCACGGACACACTCTATTGTTTTGTACTATGTTCCCTATGGTTCATGGGAACGGTGGTTTTGTTTAACTTTGAAGTGCTGCTATTGAATTAAAGAAAGATAGAGCATAATCGTCGCCTCCGGTCCTGACATAGAATTTCATGGTCACAAAGAATCTTGCAGCAGCATCCATGATCGTGCCAAGAAAGGACAGGCCCTAACTTGCTGCAAGCTTTCCTTGTTTCATGGGCTAGAGATGTGCAGTACCGAGCTTCAGCACCACTTTTAGATGCACAGGTGTCTGCTGCAAAAATATGAGACTTGCAGATTTTAATCATGGGTGAGTCAATTTAACTTGCAACGTACAAAGCCTGTTAAAACCTCCTACCCTCAAAAAAGGCGTAATCCCGTGTCCCAGTTCTCACCTACTGAGCTTATCAAATCAGAATATATGTCTTTACATCGAATGCGCTACAACGCATTCCATCACAACGCGTCCGTTACAACGATCACGTTGTTACAACGCGAACCATTACATCGCAAGATGTTACGACTTGCTGTAGGGGGTGCGCTGGCTTTAGGAATAGTATAATTTACTATTTCTATTCCAGTTTGTGCAACAGCAGGGAAGGTGTTGGATTGTAAATCCAACACCTTCTGCCCCCTACAGCAAGTCGTAACGACCTGCGATGTAATGGTTCGCGTTGTAACAACGCGTTGTAATGGAATGCGTTGTAGCACATTCAATGTAAACGATGTTTCCCATCAAATCTATATTGATATTGAACGACCCTCAATGCAGTCTGATCGTAAAATAAACAAAGGTAAACATCCTCTCCTCCAAGGGCAGAAAGGGACAAAGCATCACTCAACCACACAAGAGCCTATGCTGGAACCCTTGACTGAACAATATGTGAGCTGCTGATGCTTCAAAGATTCTCAAGGCCAGCGCCACTCAGGCATATTATTGTGTCCATCTATTTGCATTAAGGTCAGAAAAATGTGGATACATAAGTGGAAGGCTTAATGTACTATAACAAGTGTACCCCTAATTTAGTTTCCTATATCAGGGTCTAAAGCAAATATTTGCAAATATATATATATAGGAAACTTATTCCAACAAGGTGAAGTGGTTTAAAAACAGATGTAGACCCATATATATAACTGTGCACTGTGCTGTTGTAATGACCAAATATGACCCTGAGAACAACTTAGTTATGTATCTATTTTTATTTTCTTGTTTATCAATATAATTTTATACAATACATCAATTTTGGTCTTTTTCAGTACTTTTTTATACAAATTGCTCCCATTGTGGATACTAAATCATTGTATATGCAAATTGATCAATAACTTTCCGTTTAATCTCGGCCATAATGATTCATTTAACATGGCTCTATTTGATTTGATTGATCAATTATATTCCAATTAATATCAACAAAAAATGTTTTTATTAAAACATGGCTCAATTTAGATCAAGTGGCTACATAAGAAATAAAACACCATAGAACAGAAGCCTGTCCGTGCTTTTCTGTTCACCTGTGCATGTCTCATTTCTACCAGACTCTTTCTCGCTGCTGGTTGAAGTGGTCGTTTTCTTTCTCCACAGGTTTTAGGGGGTAGACTCTAATGATTGTGAAAGTTGGACTTGCCTGTCACCGGGCATACTTGTTCCTAAAAATTAATGTTGATAAATATTTATGACCTTATTTCATTACTGAAAAAGTAAGCTTTGAAAATAAACATATTAGGTGTAAAAATATGTGAAGAAAAATAGACTGCAGTTTCTGAAAAATACAAAAAAAACCTGAACGTTTATTCGCTTCGTACATTTCTAAGCCCATTTATTTTTTTAGCAAAAGTTTTGGACATTTACCTTGAAAAATATCGTAGGGCTTTGTTTAACCCCTTCGATGCTGCGCAGATTCCGCCGCTGTGCTGACGGAATCTTGCGCGGGCGTGGTCATGACGGAATGGTTCCGTCATGAGCACAGCTCAACCGTGGGTCATGACGGAACCATTCCGTCATGAGCACCGAAGGGGTTAAAGAAATGCCTGGGGATAGTGGTGAAGCCCTCTGGAAGTGTTTTGATAGATAGCCTGCCTACTTAGCAAAAATGCGTTGAAAGCATTATTAAAATGCTAATACCTAGGTTTGACAAACGCTTGCCAGGGGTTTGCAGAAAACCAGAGTTGCTGCTTCATTATTAAGCCGAAGTTTTAATTATTTTCAGCGTACGGATCCGGGATTATTTTTCCTGCCTTGCATTTTCCTTCCATGGCAGTCACTTTCCTTCTGTGAAGGAGGTTACACGTGAATGATTGCCCACAGCTGGGAGGTTTCCCCTCGTCTGTAACCAAACACTGGTTCACCTGTGTGTGGTGTCCTTCCGAATTCATTAATTTGTAGGTTCGCCGCCTTTCCTTACTCGTGTGAGTAACACCTTGATCTGGGTGTTGTTTTTCAGGTAGTGGGTCAGCCCATGTCCCTTTCCCCCCGGAGGGGTTCCGTGGGTCACCCCTCCCATGTCAGTCCCGATAGTCATGACCCGTGACGTAGGAACTAGGGTAATCATAAACAGGCTTGGGGGTGTAGTTAGTCCAGCACCAACCAAGACTGCTGTGTGGTGTTTTATTTCTTACGGCCTGAGATTGTACAAGGCCGGCCGCTTGACAACCACGCATGCATATTGTACCGATAGCGGCCCTCCCTTCACCAGTCAAGAGGCAATGGAATACCTACAATCCCAACCACCGTAAAATTACGCCACAACGGCCTCAGGCCAACAGGGAGGCAGAGCACCCTATGCATACTCTCAAAAAGGTGATCAGGATTGCTGTGGCCAATGGACCGAATGTAGACTGTGCCCTCTATGCTTTTCTAAGGGAATATCGGCTGACTCCCCATTCCACCACTCAAGTCAGTCTGAGCTCTCCGTGCATGAATCCCACTGTGGCCGATGTTTTCCGGCAAATGGCAAAAGCATCAAGAGCGCAGGTAACGGCTGCTGACCAGTTACAGCGGCGTCGATCAAGGAATGAACATATGTCCGGAGCTCGCAGAGCCAGACCTAGTTACATCGTAGTGATTTTTTTTTAACAAACTTTATTGATGACTTTAGCAAATTTGAAATGTATCAGTCATTCTACAGAGACAGTCTTTCACTTTTGTATGGAGAACATTACACACATAGCTTATAATGGCTATGTGCGGCATTTCGTAAATGATAAAAGCGAAGACAATGATCTCCAATAACATCGTTGTAAGCGAGTTACATCGTAGTGATGATAAAGAATAGACATCCTGAGGTAAATTTATGCTTCCTTTTGCGCTCCATCCATGGAGGCTGCTGGCGGTAAAAGGACCCATGATCACAGCCCAACGGGCAGGAGAAATCATCACTGGAAATGTGTCATTCTTCAAGGGATATCAAACTCCTGAGAGTGGATCACTAACCCACCCTTGTGTGAGATCGGAGATGAGGAGTCTACAGAAGACGAGCGATTGCCGCATGGCAGGTTTGCTCACTCCACACCTCCTGTGGTGGCACCTGAGTTGTCTGAGAGTGAAAGAAGTTGTGTCCTGGAAAGATGATCGCCTGGTTCCCCTGGTCTCCGTCCGGTATCTGGGAATTGCCCAAAAGAACAAACGTGACAGTAAATCTGTTCTGGATTACTTAATTGCTCAGAAAGAGGCTGCATTTCAAAACATCTCATGGGGTTAGAAGCACCTGCTGCAGAGATCTTTCTTTGCCCAGCAACTTTGAGGGCATTATAATAGCGATAAGTTATCTCCAGTGATTAATGCAGTTATGGGAGAGTTCTGCATTTTGTCCAATCACAGTTTTTACTCAAAATAGCAGAGGGGCCTAATGTGCCTGCTGCAAAGCAAATAGTGTAACATGCAGATTTGTGTTTTATGTATATATGTTACCGCTTTTGACAAAGATCCTTTTGTTAATTGCCGCTCACAAGTCACAATCCTTCCAATATAGCACAGTGAGCTATGAACCAGCATCAAACAGCTCCATTCAAACTGCAAGGCGTGGGTGTAGGACCGTATTTTTTTTGTCAATCTGTGTTATTCTAAGGTTAATAAAAAGTGTTCCTTTTGGTTATAGCATCATTAGTACAGACTTCAGTAATTACTGCATTACATTTTAAATCCTGCCTTTGTGTTTCTCCTGACTATGCATTCTTAACATATAATGCCTATCGGTATGGACACTATGTCACTTCTACACCTTGTAACTTTTATTGTCTTATGCAACATTTCTTGTAACCTTTATTGTCTTATGCAACATCTCTTGTACATTGATTTGCACACATATGATTTATTGTCTCTGTATAATGTGTGTGTGTGATCTAAAGTGCTCTGCCCTACATAGGGTTAAGTAGCACTATAAAAGAATAAAAACATTAATTAGTACTATTTAAATCATTATTTGTATTTAAATCACTATTTGTGTAATTACTCATACAGATATGTCTGAAATTCTTACAGTGTATGCATATCTCTTATATAGAAGGGTTGAACAAAGTAAAAACCTGCCTCAAAATCCGACTTTTTTAAAAAAAGAACTTGTGAAGGGATAAAAAGCTGAGTGCCCTTGTTTCCCTCCATGACACTGGTATCTAGGTGTTAGGCTCCTGATAGCTCCCAGCCGGGCTGATACTCAACAAATGGAGGTCTTATGGCCCTTTAACTCACGCCTTTGTTTTGGACCCAGCTGGAAGAGAAAAAAAGCAAGCCCCTTCACCTTCTGCAGGTTGCTGCTCGCAACAGAAAGCAAACCATGTGCTGGAACTGTTGAACGAGTCCTAGTGTCTGCAGATTACATCGGGACAAGTTAAGCATATCTTTCTGGAGCCACACGGATCTTGGATCCTGCTCAATAATAGCTGCTGCATCCATGATCCGGTTGGCTCTCCTTATTTCCTGCATTGGTTTGATTGTTTGGAGGAAGTTTGCTGTGGGAAAATTTAATTTTGTAACATAACACCTCTTGCCGCCAGTTCGTCGCATGGGTTGTATTGATCAATAAATTCCTACTGCAACACGCTGTTTATTAACATCCAAAAAAGGTTCCCGAATAAGTTACAGACCCTTCATAATGCGGCTGTCCGCCTGCTCCTGGGTATACCCAAGCATAGGTCTCCCTCGCAAGCCTTCATCCAATTGCAGTGGCTTCCTATAGGAAAGCCTTTTCATTTTAAAGCCCTCTGTATCGTTTTTAAATCCTTACATAATCTGGGTCCTGCTACTTGGTACAACGCTTTCAACGCTATATCTCTGCCAGACCTCTTCAGTCATCCTCTAGTGGAAACCTTTTGTTTCCCAAATTTAAAAGATCTAAATGGGGTGGCAGGAGTTCTGTAACATGTTCTGCCCGGTTATGGAACTCCCTGCCTCAGAAGCTAAAGGAGAAATCGGACTTTCTTGAGTTTAGAAGAAAATCTAAAAACCTGGCTATTTAATCATTAAGAACAATTTTTTGACCTTTTCTCACGCCCGCAAGACAGTTCTCGGTCTTTAGGTTTAGTGCTTAGACACCCCCGGGTAGTAGTGTGCTTTAGAAATTGTATTTTTATTTTATTTCATTTCATTTGGCGATTGTCAGTGCCCCCCGTCTAAGTCCTCGTTCCAGGGGAGAGCGTGGCGGTGAATGAGTGAGAGCAGAGACACCTCCATGAGAGGTGGCCAGTTGACTGGCCCAAATCAATTTTCAGAACAGTCCGTTCCCAGAGAGGCAGCTGATGATTGTGTATCCTCATTGTCCACAAATTGTGTCACTGTCCAGCCAGATGATAGAGAGCAGGTCACTGTGCCAGATAGGCATTACAAGTCAAGGCCGCAAACAGCATGTGGTCCGCCGGCTAGATTGACGTCTTTGGTGGTGGAAACCGAGGTTCGAGCCTCGGGGTCGAGTCCACATCCTGTGATTCTGGGCAAATCACTGTATCTCCCCATGCCTGAATGTGTCCTTGTGTAACGTAACCGGTGCTCATGTAAAGCGCTCCAATACCTTCGGGTCGAGTTCGTGCTATATAAACCTGCATTAAAAAAAAATATATAATAAGTACTCTGTCACTACTGTACAAACTCTGAAAGCCTTCAAAATTTGCCAAGCACATTCTCCAAAAGAACATGAGCAATCACTAATGTCCAGTAAGCCGTGCCTGGATGAAATTCACTTGTAAGTGCAGCCACTTCTTAATTTCTGACTTTTTAACTCCACATAAGTAGAAGAAAGAGTATAAGTATCACAGATGAAACTCAGAAAGTCCCCCATCATGGCACGAATTCACTGCCTGGGGAAATTGATGAAGCAACTTCTTTTTAAAAATCCCCTTCTTTTTACCAAAAGTCCCACTCTTTCTACTAGTCAGCCACTGTATGGATGTTAGAGCTCTTTCAATAAAAAGATTTAGCTACAAAGAACATAGCTTTAATTTATGACATTATTTATAGCTGCACCAACAGCCATTCTTCACCCTATTTGGAACTAAGACAACTCTCCTTTTAACAGAGCAGAGTGCCCAAGGCAAATGGGATGACAGCAGCCTTAAATGTTATGCACTTCCCATTATCAAAACAAACTTTTGCAGCAGAAACTCGAACGAAATTGGCAAGCTAGCACTGGTAAAGCCAATAGGTCTCACCTTTTTTTTTTTTTAAAACAGGCTCCAACAAAGTGTATAGCGCTTGCTTATAACTCAAAATGCAAGCAGGCCTAGCGGTTTTGGCAGTGCTTGTTCTTACATCACATTCAGTGTCAACAATTCCTGTTTGTGTACTCTGTACATACCAAAGACATGCAATTAAAATAAATTGAAAACACGCAAAAAATCTTCAGTCAAATGTAGCATTTGCATCACCGCAGAACTCTGAAAACCTTCCATTGCACTTTCATAATGCAGACTGCAGCGTCTTACCTTGTTACTAGTGTTCCCTCATGTTGACACAAGCCCTTGATGTAGCAGGCGGCATACATTAGGCCTATGCTAGAAGTGCCTTGAGTCAGACATACGTTTTTCTGTAGTAGCTGGCAGTACCGTATGCAAATAGGTCTTGACCCTGCTCCAGTGGGAACAATCCAGCCCAAACTGCCAGGCCTGGTCCTCCCGGAACTGGAAGACAAGCAACCCAAGACCAGTTTCGCCCTAGTTAGGGCTCATCAGATATGTATAGCTTGGTTCCAGTGACACACTGTGTACGGGATCCTCGTCTGGGTATACCCGTCCACTTACAACACACTACAGTATACGCAAAAGTGATGGATGGAATGCTTGAATTAATCTCAGCCAGTGATAATTTCTCGGGCCACATCCCAGTTCATGGTTATTTTTCACACCATGCCACCTCAGTTTGGACCCAGTCATATGCAAATCAGTTTTGACCCAGCTCCAGTGGGAAGAGTCCAGCCCGAGCTGCCAGGCCACGTCCTCCATGAACCGGAACTCAACATTGTATGTCCATGTCTGGAAAGAACAAGTTGACCCTGATTTACTGTTAGTTGAGCATAATTAAGGCTTGACCAGTAAAGTGCAAAATATTTAACTGTGTAATACCATGCTGAAAAGCAAGATAAATTGTTGTAGGGGAGGTATCTGGGTGCCTGTTAGAAAGAAAGGATGTGTGGATTCAATGAACTGTGCAGGGGAAGGGCGCGTGCAATTACAATCAATCCAACACAATACTCTCATCAGTAGTGGCCATACACCACTCACGTGGGAGCTGCTCCAAGTCAAACAGGAGTAGCTCATCCACTTCAGTTTTTACTGCGGACATTGAAAGTTGCAGTCCTGTAGGTGCATAGTTTTCACGTCCCTGGAGCGACTTACGGCCAATCCGGATTCTTCAGCAACAGCACGCTAGAATTGTATTTTCTCTTCTCCATAATAATATTGGCTACGGGTTTCTGCACGCTGAGTGGTGTCAACAGAAAACAAGGACTAACTGAAAGTCTGCTTCATGAGGGGCGCCCAGGTTGCACCTTGATCAGTGCTTAATTTGAGCTGGTGTTTGCTTCCCTCAATCATTAATGGGGACCCGCCCTTTTTTTTCCACACCAGACGCTTCCCTAACAAAGAGACGAAAAAAACCCCAAAGGGGAAAGACCGGGGAAGAGAAAGGCGGGAAAACCGTCACAAATGTACAAAGCAGGGGCCTGAAAGACTGAGATAAAAGGGCAGCAGTGTCTGGCAGTTGAGGGAGTAACCCAGAGGTAGATTCTAGACTACGCAGAGCTTAAATAGCGCTGTCCGCCAGCTTCTCAGCAGAGCTTTGGGCACCGGCACTCATTCTGTTGCAAGTTAAGCACTATATATGTATTTGGCCAAAATAACTACAGGAACCAGTATTGAAAGAAACATGGCGTAGATGACTAATCACTAATCCTCCAAGCCAATTTGAGAGTTTTAGTGGAGAGAGGGTTGTTTTGATTAAGCAACCTCTTACCTCTCATCCTGTACACACAAGAGATTGTCTTCCCCCTCAGTGTGGAGGGAGAAAGGTGGTAACCAGATGTTACAGATTAAACAAACGAACACGGGTGGTCGCGTGAGACAACTGTAAGTCACATGAGTGAGTATTGCAGTCTGCTGCAACTCGCCTTTCTCCTTATGCCTATTGTTAATTGGCAAATATAGGTATGCACAACACACATTGCTCATTTTTGTAATGGGCCTCCTCTTCTCGTACGCCAAACAGTGATGTTTTGTGTGCCAAGAACCAGGGTCGAATTGGGAACAGAATGTGGTCCAGGCACTGCCGAAAAATGTGGCCCACATTCGCGGGGCGTGCCCTTTCATGAAACACCATTTGGTTACTCTTAGAGGTCTAATTTGTAGATAAATGTTTGGTAAATGAAGCCTTGTACAGCTTACAGAGCCAGTTACATATTATAGACACGAGCACTGCCGTTCTGAAAATATGGACGTGTTTTTAAAAAGCGTCCTCTTTAGTTATCATGTTCCGTTTGCAGAATCATAAATAGGGCTACTGGTTTTATGGTATATATTTTTTTTTTATATTTCCGTCTGTATTTATCCATATTTATATTTTGGGAATTTTATCTGTATTTATCCATATTTATTTTGTGTTTTGCATATAAATAAAATTGTTAAACTGTAAATTTCCATTTTTTTTAACCGATAGGCGCGCGCTCCTAATTTGAGGTCTGCAGTATTTTAGCTATTTAATCTACCAAATATTACATAACAGTACATCCACTGGTAAATATTAGCATTATACCCCAAATGTATTTTGACACTTGCAGTTATTTAAAGAAATTTCATCCTGTTTTTTAATTTCCCATGCTGTCCATCTGCTCAATCACTTAAAAGAAGCACAATCTTCTGTATTTATCCACTTTTAAAAATAAATACAGAGAGAAAACACAATTGTTTTCTGTCTGTATTTATCTGTAAAAATCCGTAACAACGGAAAACAGCGAGCCTTAATCATAAAACATGAACAAATGTTTTTTTTTAATTATTGTTTTTCCTTTTGATAGTTTTATATAGTGTGAATTGAGCCCATGGTAAAGGCTATTTGACCGCTATTCATGAGCACCAACTACAGTGCACAAGATCAGATTTTTTTATTTAAGGGCCTGGGAGATGAAGTTATCTGCCCAGAATCACAGGATGTTAAGAAGACGCTGGGACTCAAACATGATTCCCCATCTCTGCAACGCTGGCCTTCAGGCCACATATGCCTATGCAAGGCATAAAAGTGGGAGTAAATTGTTCTTGGGAAGGACACCGGGTCCAAGGTGACAATAGCCTACAAGCTGAGCAACTGAAACACAGTAAGGCCCCTTCTATTACAAAATTACTCCACATCCCTCGATTGCTGTAGCAACTGAATAGTGATGCCCCTTCTATTACTAAATGACTCCGCCCTCCACTGCCTCAGGGCAATGGCCTGGCAGGGGATGGGATTAAGCATAAAAAACAGCTGCTGGGCCATCCATGAGGGTGGGGGAAGGGGGTGGCTGAGGTGTAGATGGTCCGAGTTCACAACCACAACATCACCTGGCCCCCATAGCAAGACCCAGGCAAAAACCCACCCTCCCCTGCCCACCATGCCCTGAATGAGGAGGGCTGTGAGTGAGGTGTCAAATACGAATACTGTTTCTGGGCTGCGTGTGCGGGGGGGGGGGTATGGGGGTCGAGGCGGGGAATGGCTCAATGGCCAGAGCAACACCTGGCCCCCAGGGAGGCCAATTCTGGCACACAATCACCCGCTCCCCAACCCACCTCAGCCCGAGTGCCTGCAGTACCAGCCATGAACCTAAAGTTTGCCTACACAGAGTACTCCGCATGAAATAAAAAGTATGCAAACAAAAACACCTGGACATGCCTAAAGCCAATAGGTTGTCTAGAAACCTTTGGTACTTGTGAATTTAAAGTAACTTGTTAACACAAATTAACGTGCACCGTTCCTCTACCACGGTTTGTTTTGAAACTTTAGACTTGTTTTAAGCACTGTGTGCTTTTGTGATAAGTTACTCAATATTGCTAAATGGGACTAACCATTTTGAATGAAAAAAAACGTGACATGCAAATACATTTTCGCTCCTTTGGTGTTCTGGGCTGCCCCACCCTTTCATCTCTTTAGACTCTGAGCAGTGTGACCCCCAAGGCAGGACGCGCTTATCAACAGTTGCTCAGGTCAGACAGGGCTTTGGTGGAAGCGATGGAGAGCCTGTCTCTTTTCCACACATTTACCAACGGCAGGGTCTGTAAACAGTGTGATGGAACAAGGATTGGCAAAGCCAATAGGTCTCGCCTATGCAAGAGCTATAGGTCTCGCCTACGCAAGAGCTATTGTCTTTGCCAATATGTTTAAGCCATGTTATACACCAGTGTGGCTGATGTTCAGCATGGCTAAAAGTTAGTAGCATAAAGCAATGTGGCATAGAGTAGAGTGTCGTAAAGTGGAGTGTCGTGGAGTAGAGTAGAGTGGAGTGTTATGAAGTGGTTTAGAGAGTCGTAGAGTTGAGTTGAATGCAGCGGATTGTCATGGAATGGCCTAGAGTGGAGTGGTGTAGAGTGTTGTGGAGTGTCGTGGAGGGAGTAGAGCGGAAGATCGTAGAGTGGAGTAGAGTATCATAGAGTTGAGTGGCATAGAGTGTAGTGAAGTGGCGTAGAGGGTGTTGTATAGAGTGTTGTAAAGTGGAGTAGATTGTCGTAGAGTGGAGTAGCGTAGAGTGCATTGGCATGGAGTGAAGTGGTACAGAGTAAAGTGCATTGGTGTAGAGTGTAGTGGTGTAGTGGAGTGGTCTAGACTGGAGTGGTGAGTGCAGTGGTGATTAGTAGTGTAGAATGGGGTAGATTGCATTGGCGTCGAGTGGTGTAGAGTAGAGAGGCGGGAAGTGTAGAATGGGGTAGAGTGCATTGGTGGAGAGTAGAGCAATACAGAGTAAAGTGCAGTGGCATATTATGCAGTGTTGCAGAGTAGAGTTGAGTAGAGTGGCATAGAGAGCAGTGGCGCAGAGTACAGTGTTGCAAAGTAAAATAAAGTGGCGTAGAGTACAGTGGCACACAGTGCAGTAGTACAGAGTAGATTGGTGTAGAAAGCAGTGGCTTCAAAGTGTGCCGTGAAGTGGTGAAGGGTAGATTGCAGTGCATTGAGAGCAGTGGCATATAGTACAATGGTGTTGAGTAGAGTGGTGTAGAATGAAATGTTGCAGAGTAGAGTATAATGGTGTAGAGTGCAGCGGTGCAGAGTAGATTGGTGTAGAGTGCAGTGGCATCGAGTGCATTGGTGTTGACTAAAGTGGTGTAGAGCAGTGGTTCCCAAACTTCTGACTCCTGAGGACCCCCATTGAGTCACCATTGGAAGCCGGGGACCCCCAAGCAATTTGTAGGGTTTAAATTTCAAATATTAAAACAGTAATTCAAAAAAAGATTAACACACATCTGCACACAAAACAAATACTCTAATTACTAATGATTTTAGGGGCATATTTACAAGCCCCTATCACCATGGAAACATCACTTTTTGAGACGTTCCCGTGGCGATAGGGGCTTCACCTTATTTACAAGGCTTGGCTTAACGGTGACTTGTAAATAAGACCGCCTTTCACCCAATGCTTAGCGTGAAAGGGGTGGGCAGTGGGTATTGCAGTGGGCGTTTCCACTGCAACACCCATTGATTTTGACGCTGCCCCCTATTTACAAGGGCAGCGTAAATGGGAGGCAGCGCCAAAATTAGGACCAGGGAGAACCTGGTCTTAACTTAGCGAAACAAGGAGAAATGCTTCATTTCTCCTCGTTTTGGCAAAACTCCTTGGATTGTTTATGTTCAGAACATCAACAATCTTTTTAAAAAAATTACATTTTGTAACTTTCATGTGTGCTGCATTAAGCAGCACACATAGAAGTGACAAAATGACATTTCAAGATTGTTTATGTGCAGGAAGGGGGACCTTCCTGTACATAAACAATCTTCCCCTGTTAAGTGTAGCGCCAGCACAGGGGAAACGCGGGGCTGCACCATATTCTTGTAAATATGATGCAGCCTTGCGTTTCTGAAGTGGCGGAGTGTGTTGTTAAGCCAAGGAGGCGAACGACACTCTCCGCCACTTCTGTTGTATTTTATATTGAAAGAATTTGCAAGAAAACGAAAAACGTTAATGGGAAGGTTGGTGGGTTGGTGCTGCAACTCCGTGACTAACTTTTCAGTGGTTGGTTTTATTTCGCAGAACGAGGCTCCTGCTCCTGCCAGGGCCAGACTGGAAACCCAAGCAGCCCTGGCAAATGATTTCAGACCAATCCCCATACGGTGCACACCAAGTTCAGTGAGTGAGCCTGACCACTACAAAGGGGGCTTTGGGAGCTCTCCCCCTAAGAAATTTAGGAAACAATGGTGCAGTCTACAACACATTTATCATTATATATTTAATTGTATTAGCTTTTAAAGAATAGTAAATGAAGACCTGACTATGCACCAGAATACAACAATCTTTCTGGGGGTTCGTCAATGATTCCCCCACTATCACCCTCGAACAGTGCTTCTCATCTCTCCATAGCCCCTCTGTCATGTGTATTTCATTTTTTATAGCATCTCTCATACCATTGTAGGATGTCGGTGCACTTTAAATCACACACCTATAGAGACAGTTAATCATATGTGTAAATCAGTGTATAGAAAATGTTACATAAGGCAAAGGGGACTACAGGGTGTAGAATTTACGTCATTCATACTGGTAGGCATTTTTAAAGAGTGCTTGGTCTGGAGAAGCACAAACTCAGGATTCAGAACATAACACAGTGGTTCGCATTGACTTTAACAATAAAAATTTACCCAAATAAACCTTTTTAGCAGCATCAGGATAATGAAAGACTAGGAAAAAACCTAAGTCACTAACTTGTACCTTGCAGTTTGCAAGCAGCTGTTTGATGACAGTTTATAGGTCACTGTGCTAGATTACGATTGTCACTTATGAACTGCACTGTAACAAAAGAACCTCTCTGACAAAAGCAGTAACCCACTGAACCATGCATATAAAATACTGTTTTTTAAAATGCATGGTACACGTTCTTTGCAGTAGGCATATTAACCCTCTGTGCTACATTAGATAAGTCAAAGCTGCCACTGGACAAAACTCCTCTCTCTCCAGCAGGCACATTAATCACTGGCGTTATCTTGACACTTTTATTGTTCTTTGAAAACTGCTAAAGATACTTTGCAGTGCTTTTAAAACTGCTGCCTCTGGACCCCCTGAGAATGTGTCGGGGACCCCTGGGGGTCCGCGGACCACAGTTTTGGAAACACTGGCGTAGAGTGCAGTGGTTAGAGTAGCATGAGGTGGTGTAACACAGATTGCAGAGGTGCGGTTTGGCGCAAGGTGCAGTGGCGTAGAGTAGATTGTTTCAGAGTAAAGTAAAGTGGCTTAGAGTGGAGCGGTGCACGGCAGTGTGGAGTGGTGCAGGATAGAGTGCAGTGGTATAGACTGCAGTAACATTAAGTAGAGCGGCATTGAGTGTAGTGTGCATTAGAGTGGTGAAAAGTGTATTGGCATAGAGTGGAGTAGTTCAGAGTAGAGTGCAGTGTCGCAGATTAGAGTGGCGTGGTGTGGTGTAGAGTGGAGTAGTCTAGACTGGAGTGGTGTAGACTGCAGTGGTACATAGAATAATGGGTTAGAGTGCATTGAAATAGAATAGAGTGGTGCAGAGTCGAAAGGCGTAGAGTGAAGTGTCTTAATGTATAGTGTTGTAGAGTGTAGTGGCATAGAGTGCAGTGGTACAGAATAGATTGGCATAGAGTGCAGTGGCATAGAGGGTATAGGTGTAGATTGCAGTGATGTAGAGGGCAGTAGCATAGAGGGCAGTGTAGAGTGCAGTGTGGAATGGAGGGGTGCCGAGCAGAGTGCAGTGGCGAGGAGTGGTGTAAAGTGGAGTGGGATAAAGTGGAGTATGCATGGTGTGGTAGCGCACTGCCATTATAGCCAACATATTTTTAATTCAAATATCCCTTACATTTGCACAGGCATACAGTTTTACTTATAGAAGTATACAGCACTCAAACGATAATCTGTGGAAATATCATCACCTAGTGTATTGATTTTGTTTTGCTCGTATTAAAATATTTGTTTCCACCCCACTTTATTATGACAAAAAAAGTGCTTTATTTGTGCTTTCCTAATCCTGATATATTCTGAAGTATCTTCACAGTTCATTTACAGACATTTCAATTTTGTTGTGTGCTAGAAAAAACATAACATCTTAAAGCCGTCCTCGGGCACACTTCCATTAGCCAGCATGATTGACCGATACATCTTTGAAGTAAACACCATGCTGCCTTGGAAGACAGAGCCTGACATTAGTCCTCTGTCTTTGAATGCACAGTAAATGTAAGTTATAAAACACAAAACCAATGGTAAGCAATGGGTGGATTGCATTTCCAAGCAAGCTTTCCGAATGTACCCAAGATGTTGTTAGCCAAACAGACAGCTGTGCTGTCTAGTAGGCTTAAACCTAAAAAGAACTCAGTGCCCCTTGGCTTCCCTTTTGTTAAGTGTACAAGATGCCTGAGGGAGCTGAATACACTCTTATAAAATGCAGTGTGCAGGAAATGAGAAGTCAAATTACTAAGGGCTTGGCAGGGCTTAACAAGCATTGGCAATGCCAGCAAGTCTTGTCTTAAGGACATATTTACTATACTAAAGCATGTGTACCTACAACATGACTAGGCCACGTCATCATGGCTTTTTAAAATGTATTTACCAATCTGAAATGGACCGTTAGATTAAAGATAAAAGTAGCTCAAACGCAATTTAAAAAAAAAAATGTATATATTTGAGTGCAAAGTGGGTTGGGGGAAGCAACAGAAGGGCAGGGAGAAGCACACAGACAAAACAGAGGAATACGGAGAGCAGGGGGAAGAGGAATGCCTGGTAGAGAGAGAGCTATACAGGTTTGAGTGGATGGAAGTGAGAAGCACACTGGTAAGATGGCAGTGTGGAGTGGGGGGTTGCACAGAAATGCACATGGTGAAAGAGAGCGACACAAGAGCAGGAGGAAGAGAAGCACACCAGGGGGACAGCTGGAAAATACATGCATTATCATGGAGTACTTTTCAAAAAAAGAACAAATAGTTCCTCGAAAGCAAGCACTTGTGGAACAATAGGAGTTAATCAAAGAGGTGGTGAAAGGGTGTGCTCCACAGGAGGGCAAACGTAAGCTGGACAGGCTAAAGCAAAGCAAGCAAATGTGAATGACAAAATGGTAAGCCAATGGTAGGTCATGGGCTGAATGCTTTTCTAGGCAAGCTTTTAGCATGTCCGCAATATGTGTTTTACAACCAGATAGCTATGGTGCCCGGTAGGCCTCAACCGAAAAAATGGCAAGTGCGCTCACATAGATGTAAAAATTAGATACTAAAGGCTTTGATCAGCAGGGCATACAGGAAAAGTGAAAAAAACCAAGCATAATGCATCTGTTCTGCCATTTTAGCTAGAGTAGCTAAAGAATGTTTAGCAATGCCTAACTTCCTGAAATCAGTGGTGGGAGTTTTTAGTAGCACGTCTTGTGGCACACAACCTTCGAGTTAAAATCTGGTGACTAAGCCCTTTGGCCCATTAAACATTATAGAGAAACACGTACAGTTGGTACCCAGATGCACCAAAACACATTGGAGATGTTGTAGACCTAGAAATCTTCAATTGAAAATGTGCAATGAAAACTCAGATCAAAACAAATTATGTAAATACACAGATTCTCCGAGAGCCAATCGAAAGTTCGAACAGTAGAGCACAGTTCATTGCATGTATTAAAAAAACAACACAAAAATAACTAAAATAAAGGGCATAACTCCTTCAAAGCTGGCGCCCCTATGAACAAATGATTAATGTGGCACTCCCATTCTTGGGTGTTTCCCCCCTTGGGCACTCCATAAAGTCCTATAAAAGTAGGTTCTTGAATTTGTAAATGAAAGAAAATGAGTTCAATTTGTTGTAAACATCGGTTCATGTATTTAATTCTTCATACATGTTATTTTGTTGTTTTCAAAATCACTTGCAATTCATAGTATCCATCCAATGCATTTCGGGTTTTCTTGAACCCTTCATCAGGGATTAGTCCTAGGATAAATGTAAAATAACCATGAAGGGTGTTCTTGCTTTGTCTAGAAGAAACTAATATTAAGGTGCATTTAAGGTGCATAGCTGTTAGTAATGTGCCTTCAAAATTAACTTGTGAAATTGCTCGCGCTATGTTTGCGAGTCTTCGTTTAGTGGGATACGTGCTAGTTTATTTGTGAAAAAAGTTTTTAAATGCTCACAGAAAAACCGAAGATGATCAAAACATGCTGGCTGAGAGACTGTGATAGCAAAGAAAATGTTAACTGTTTCTCGAGTGAAAAGAAAACGTAATCTTAGTTGATTGTGGCCCCCGTGTGTTTTTTAAAGAGGAAGGAAAGACGTTCGCGGTTGAAACAAAGTCTGATATGCCAAGTGCAGTGAATCAAACCATTCGTAACGAAAGTTAGTAAGCAAGTTGTGAAAGCGATTGTAGACGCGAGTAAAAAAGGTCCGTGAACAGTTCTTCAAGGGTATTCAATTAGATTAAACTTGAAAACGGTAAAAGCATTGACAATGTCAATAGGTCTGGCCTATGAATAAAAGTGCCTTTTGTGTCATTGATTCATTGATGGGTTTAGGTACACTAGTCATCGTAGATGTTCTTGGTCATTATCTTTGCACTCAGGCATCCTTCATCCACCCACTGACTCATTCTTGCATTTGCGCTCTGGCACACCCATAAAAACACACACAAACACAACATATGCAAGATAAATTAAAAGAATAGAAGTGGAAAAAAGAAAGCATGTAGCCTTCTAAACGCAGTGCGAATATGCTTGCAATAACAAAATAAAACCGAGCAACTGGTGTCTGTCTTGCTGTGGTATTGTACATAGTCTATAGTTTTAAAGTTCCAACATGGCCTTCACCTTTAGGACCAAAACTTGGGCCATCTTGGAATGTGGACTGTGGCCAACAGCCTTCTAGTAATGGGTGCCTGGTTTAAAGGAGGTGGCCCAGAGGGAATGTGGTGCACTGCAGATGAAATGTGCGTCAAGCAAGAGACCTGTTATCGCTGCCTGGGTAACTTTAGGGACCACTTAAGAATAATTATAATGAGCTAGCAGTGGAAGGGGATCAAGAGTCTACGACAGCCCCTAATGTCCACCTGGGGCCTTCACCATTTTCAGCAGAAAAGGTTATTACTGCAATTTTGACAATATACATATTCCTAGTCAAGAGATTATGTGGAACCCCAGATAGGACTGTCTCTGTAATTAAAGACTAGAATAGTTGGCAGTCCAGGGCCGAATGGCCTACTGACAGCAAGGTTTAGAAGTGATCCAGGTAATTGGGCTCAAAATCTAAGGGGCACATGCATCATTCTAAATACCGGTCGCCCCCTTGGCGACTGGTATTTTTGCGTTTGGGATGCATCAACCGAAATGCAAATTCGCAATTTAAGTAATCACAAAATTTGCCATTACTTAAATTGCAAATGCATTTAGGGAATCGCAAATTGCGATTCCCTAAATACAATGCATGATGAAATTTTAAATTGCGATTTCGCAATTAGGGATCGCTAATTACCATCAATTTAAAGTTGATGGTAATTTGCGAAAACTTTGAAAAATGCACTGAAGTTCCATGTTGCGCACACACATCGGGCATGTGTGTGCGCAACATGTGGTCACATGGCAATTTCAGGGGTGCGTCAGGGTGTCCTTTTGGCACCCTTGAAATTGCATGCGCAATTTGATACTCGCAAATTGCGTATGCAATTCCCATTTATTCCTATATGCCTCTAGGCCCATAGAAATGAATTGGAAGCTATTCCCTAATTGCGATTCGCAATTTGCGAGTCGCAATTATGGAATTTGTAGGAATCGCAATTTTTTTGCAATTCCAACATGCATAAGGAATTGCGATTCCTAAATTGCTATTCCTTAAAAATCGCAATTCCTTACTTTGATGCATGTGACCCTAAATGTGTTAATCTGCAGCCTGAACACAAGAAAAGCTCAAAGTCAAATGTAACAAACTGCTGCTGAATTGCGCTTGTTGTTGAGTCAAAATTGTATATGAAATGAAATGAAAAATTATATTTGTATAACGCGTAACTACCCGAAGGCCTCGCAGCGCTTTGACTGATTACTGTGGCGGGCTACAGGGTGGATTAACACGCTTTTGCGAACAGATGAGTTTTCAAAGCTTTTCTGAATGCCAACCGGTTATTATTCTCTCTAAGAGCTAGGGGGAGGGAATTCCAAAGCCTCGCGGCGGTGTGGGAGAAAGAAAGGCCGCCCCATCGGGCTTTGTTGATTTTAGTTGTGGTTGCTAGATGCAGTGAACCGGAGCGAAGGGCTCTGGACGGGGCGTAGGGCACGACTAAGGGGAACAGGATGGAAGGGCCTGTTCGGTGGAAGGATTTGTGCACAATGCACATGGCCTTAAACTATGCTCTAGGAGCCAGTGTAGTTCTTTTATGGCTTTCTTGGCTGACTGCCAACGGGGGATGTTGAACAGTAATCGGGCGGCACAGTTTTGCGTGACTTGGAGCCTGTTGGTCACTGCTGCGGCGGCTCCTAGGTATAAAGCATTTCCATAATCCAGGCGGGAGAGTATCAGGGCCTGAACCATGATTCTCCTCGCCTGGAAAGGAAGCAGAGGGAGCACTTTGCGGAGCATTTTCATTAGCCCGACACACGTTGAAGGCCGTTTTGGTGGCCTGGACCGAAAAGTCTAGCGCTTTATCAAGCCAAATTACAAGGCTCTTTATCTGAGGTTTTGGAGGGGGAGGAGCGCCGAGACATGTGGGCCAGATGGAGGCCAGAGTGGTCAGTGGAGAGTTGCCCAGTAGCATAATGTCCGTCTTCTCCCCGTTGAGTTGGAGACAGGAGGATTGCATCCACTTAGCGACAGCCTCTAGACAGGGGCCCAAGGTGTTGGACGACCCCTCAGTGTGGTCCAGGGAGACCACCAGTTGGGTGTCGTCCACGTAGGTGACAATACGCACACCGAAGGGCTGGACTATCTCTGCTAGAGGTCGCATATAGACATTAAAAAGTGTGGGGCTTAGGGAGGAGCCCTGGGGAACCCCACAGCTAAGTGGTTGCTTGGGGGAGACTACCTCGCCCTCAAACACCTGGAAGAATCGCTCATCCAGGAAGGAGGTCAGCCATTCCAGGGCCGCGCCCGACACGCCCATGCCTTTCAGACGATGTAATAGTGTGGCATGGTTAACCGTGTCGAACGCGGCACTGAGGTCGAGTAGTATGATGGCTGCTTTTCCTCCCCGGTCCAGCACAGCTCTAGTTTCTTCCGTCACTGCTAAGAGGGCAGTTTCGGTTCCGTGCTGAGGGCGGAAACCCGTCTGAGAGGCACATAGCAGATTATTAGATTCTAAATAATCTACTAGGATGTTATTGATGTGCCTCTCAAGCAGTTTGCTCATCCAGGGAAGTAGGGAAATAGGGCGAAAGTTGGCCAAGTTGTTCTGGTCTAAGGTGGGCTTTTTCAGGAGGGCTTTAACCATCGCACACTTCCATGGAACTGGGACGGAGTTAGAGGTGATGGAGGCGTTAAGGACATCCAGGATGACCGGGCGAATGGCATCAATGACCTTAGTAAGAGTCTGCGGAGGTGCTGGGTCATTGGGAGATCCCGAGGTGACTTTAGGGATCATTCTGTCTAATGTGATGGAATCTAGGAGGGGGAATTTGTCCAGCGAGCAGGGGACAGGGAGGTCAGAATCTGTTGTGGTGGTAGACTCCGTGTCACCACTACCAGTGGTGAATGAGGAATAAATGGCCTGGATCTTCTGGGAGAAGAAGGTGGCTAGGTTGTTACAACGGGTTTGCGCGCCGTCAGATGACAGACGCTCGGGGGGGGGGGGGGGGGAATTAGAGATTTGGCTATTTTAAAAATTTCTTTAGGGGAATTTACAGCTAGGTTAATTTTGGATTCATAGAATTGGGCTTGTACAGATTTTATTTCATTTTTGTAAAGCTTTATTGCAGCTCTGTACTCAGCTTTCTTCGGTTGTGAGTGTTCTTGTCTCCAGGCTCTCTCTAGTTTGCGGCAGGATTGTTTCATAGTTCTAAGGGCGGGGGAGTACCAAGGGGCGACTTTGGATCTCTTTATCGAGTGCAGGGATTCCTTCGGAAGGACTTCGTCAAGGGTACTAGAAATCCAGTTGTCAAAATTGACAGTGGCTGTGTTGGGGTTAGTCACCTTCGGGGGTGGGTGTTCGGTGAGAGCCAGTTTCCACTTGGGGAGCGAGACCCATTTTCTTCCCCAGTGTTTATTGTGATTTTGTAGAGTGAGGGGGGTGCATGTGGACCATGTAAAGGGTACTAAGAAGTGATCGGTCCAGGGCAGTGGTACGGGTACCTCGACAGTTAGGCTATCTAGATTACTATAGATGTGATCTAGGAGATGCCCCTTGGTGTGCGTCGATTGAAAACCTTTCTGGAGCAGGTCGATGGCCTGGAGGTTCGATCGAAAACTGTTGGCTGCTGAGTCAAGCGGATCGTCTAGATGCAGATTCAGGTCGCCCAGCAGGGTGAAATTTGCCGAGGTGAGCACTAAGTTGGCAACTATGTCCGTCATATTAGTGACGAAGTCGCTAAGGGTACCAGGTGGTCGATAAACTAAAATACCAGAGAAGGTGGTGGTGGGGGAAAATTCGAGAGTGAAGTGTAGGTTCTCACAGGCTGGCGTAGTGGAGGGAGTGACGCTGCATCTATAGTTGTCTCTATAGATGATGGCCAACCCTCCGCCTCTGCCTGTCTTGCGGTCCAGTCGCTTAAGAGTGTAGCCTTGGGGGGTGGCCCATACTGTTGCAGGATCGGTTTCTAGCTGGAGCCATGTCTCTGTTAGAAACAGGGCTTCAGGATTGAGCTCCTCGATCAGCATGGCCAGTTCAGTGTAGTGCTTCGGCAAAGATCGGCAATTGAGGAGGAACATCCTCCACTTGTGCATGGAGGGATGTTTCCCTGTATTTGGGGTGGACATACCCCAATCACATGTTTTACAACGGGCCTTCGAATTTATAGGGAGGACCGAATGTAAGCATAGTGGGTTGGTGGTAGGTCGTAGTGCGTGCAGGGAGGAAGCGCTGTATGAGAGGAGGTTTCCTACCATAGTGCCGGCTGGGACCGGGAGCTGGAAGCGTCTGGACGCGGACTGGCGCAGACTGGCTTCTCTTTGGCGCGTCTACGGCGCTACCGCTGCGCGTGCCGCTGCGCGGTGAAATAAGTGTTTTGTATAGATTGGGCTCGAGTAAGACTGGAGCGTCAACCCAGTAAGATGGCTGCCGAGTATTGGCACCACCACGAAGTATGAGCGCTCTGTTCTCCCTCCACTGCAAACAGCCTAACTCGCTGCGGTGGACCGGGGAGTCAGTGCACAGTTCAATTATTATCAGCAACAGCAGTATTTTAAAAGCACAAGAACGATTTTTAAAAACGCATGCAGCAATACACAAACGGTGCTGTCACCTGGAGCGCTAGCGCAGAAGTGATCAGTTTCGAGATTTTACTCTGCGCGTCCGCGCTGGGAGCCTAAGTAGTCAGGGCTCGAGGAAGACTGGAGCGTCAACCCAGTAAGATGGCCGCCGAGTATTGGCACCACCAGGAAGTATGAGCGCTCTGTTCTCCCTCCACAACAAACAGCCTAAATCGCTGCGGTGGACCGGGGAGTCAGTGCACAGTTCAATTATTATCAGCAACAGCAGTATTTTAAAAGCACAAGAACGATTTTTAAAAACGCATGCAGCAATACACAAACGGTGCTGTCACCTGGAGCGCTAGCGCAGAAGTGATCAGTTTCGAGATTTATATTACAAGAGCTTTCAGCCTGGGTGGCCCAACTGAATATCTCAGCGTGGTTCCAGACGGGCTTCATGCCGGATTGAGGGCGAGGGTACAGAATCACAGCAATATCACTTATTAATTATCGCACTCCTTGTTGTTTAAGTGTGCATCTGACTACAAGCCATACATAAATATGGTTATTAATCCTGCTGCACGTGCTCTTTATGCAAACTTTTAATTGGGTCTTTTAGCCCTGGCCACATTTACTTGCCCCTGGACGAAAAAGAGAGACACATCTACCATGTGCAAGATGGGTTGTCTGGTAGTTGATAATATCAAGCATGTGTTATTTTTTGGCAAGGCCTACGCCAAACAACGATCACACTGGATTCTTCCCCTTTGTAAATTTCTAGGTTTTAGGATCATCACTATGTTCTTAGGCAATGTAAAACCAGCACTAGAGACTGTGCCGTGCACTCAAGCGCGAGATACCTGTCGGCAGTATGGCACATTGGGTCGAAAGCACATTCAAAACAGTAATGATTATCTTTTGCACTTTTGCCACCCGGTGAGTTCAGTGTATTTATGATAGCCCCTGACTCGGTTTCCTTTGTTTTATTTCTAATTTCCTTGAAGGATTTTACTTGTCTTCATTAATGTCTCTTTTTAGCCAAAGGATGTTTCCCTTTTAAGAATATTTAATATAATTATTATGGTTTTGGAGATATGACGAGATTTGGATCGGCGGACTGCAATTGTTAAATTAGTCTGCTTTTTTAAAGAACAATGTCCATTCTTCGAAAATCAATTGCATTTTTTTTTTTTACATAATGATTCTATGGACCTAAATAAAGGAGACATGATACTCTTATAAATTGTCGCAGCTTTTTACAAAGGGCCTCATTTTTTTCAGTTTTATTGATTTTAGGTTTAAATCTTTTTTTTTTTTATTGAGTTTATAGTCAAAAGAAAATCAATAGCAATCCTATGTTTCTCAGAGAGCACCAACCTATTTTAAATATTGCCATTTAATACCTCACCTTTATTAGAAAACAGCATTGCATGCCATTCAAAAAAACAAACGCTCTTTGAAGAAAATTCATGGAACTCAGGGAGAAATTAGTATGGGAGAGGAAAAGGTCCCATAGACATTGTGAGTTTTAATGGTTGGAGAATTTTTATATCCATCTGCTTCCTCAGGGTTTCTGGGTGAAACCTCCAGTAGCTGTCCACAGCTTTTTGTCAGGTCTTTTCCAGGTTTGCCATCTGCTCCTCAGATCTAGTGTTCAAACTATTGCTGTCTGGGGGATCTCTCATTGCTGGGGCTAGGTAAATGTATACTTTTGCCCTCACTCTGCACCCAAAGTCTCGCTGGTTACCACATTGAGCCACTACATGCCAACAACGTTTTCTCTGATTTGGAGCTCTGACCACTTATTTTGCATAGTTTTTTTTTTTGTTTTTTTTGGGAAACATTTTATTGTCATTATAATACACATCGAGTAGAGTAATTCACAATCATGGCTGTTTTCAGAGAGTAATCGCCATATTGTTACACACAGTAATTCCGTACACAATAGTGAGACATATAGATACAGGTATGCCCACCCCACCTCTATACATTTACCAAAATCCTTTGTCGCACATTGGGAATTTCCCATGGCAAGTCCGTCTTCAGGTTATCTGTCACTCAGGCCCGAATCTGAGTCCTCGGGGGGGGGGGGGGGGGGACACATATGTTTCCCCAAAAATTGTTCCATATCCCCCACACTCTTGTCCATTTTTGGGGGCATCCCCTGCTAATAAAGACTGCCTTTTCTGCCACCATGGCATTTTGCATTGTTTTGCTGATGTCTGGTAAAATTTGCACTTTTCTTCCACTATATGAAAGCCATCTGTCCTTGAAGGTGACATGTGCGACTTTTGCTCTCTATAACGGGGTTCCAGGTTTGTGGCAAACTGCATTTGGTGTTGAACTATACATAAAGTATTTCCCTCTTATTGCTGCCACTTACCTTATTTGTATGGGTTCCATGTTATTGTGTGCAGTCTGGTGAGAGTTCCATCCAACCGAATCGTTCTTTGGTTGGATGCTCTCGGTGTGGCAGCAGCTGGTGTGGGCTCCCTTGCCATTGAAATAAAGCATCACTTTGGTTAACTTCGGTGGTATGAAGCATTCATAGCACAGTTCAACCAACACTGTTCCAGAGGCTGAAGTTATCCCTTCGGGTCTGTATTATAGAATTTAAAACAGCCTTTTACCGTGTTGACTGGGGTGTCTTACGTAAAAGTGTATTATGTAGGCTACCTCTCCCATATTTTTGCAGTGAGTACAAGTTTGATGGTCTAATGATTGAGTCAATGTAGAAAAAGCTTATAACACCTTTAATGGATAAAATTGACATCAATTAAGTTCCCACACAAGAGTGTATACTGGTGCCCCTACTGTTGTACCTATACGTCACAGACATAAGCCTTGCGTTAAAAACCCAGAGAGTCTTACCTCCTAAAATGAGTTGTTTGCCAGCGTACATCATGCAGTATGCTGAAGATGCAGTCTTTTTTTTGGGATCAAACTAAGGCTGGACTACAGTATATGCTAAACACTAGGCGAATATTGTAAATTAAATGAACTGGAAGCTAACAAATCAAAAGTGGTAGTTTTCGGTGTTTGTGGGGGTAGGGTGGGTTGGGGATAGTTGGGGGGAGTGTTTCTTACAGGTGTATAACTGACCGGCTTGCTGGTCTTGTGTTTTTCCTTTATTGATGTATTGTTGGAAATGCCAATCACCAGGTTCTTTAACAAAAAGTGGTAAGTTTTAATACAAAACCCCAAAACAAACCCGGTCTGGAATTTGTATGATCTGTACGGCCTCTGTTACGACCTACATGTAGGTGTTTATTTTCACACAATGGATTCCATCATCTTTTCCCTAGTAACACATTAAATTGTTGCCCCACTAATGTTTGCCTGTCTTATTATCTTGGAGGGTGAAACCACTCTTGGATTTGCGGCCACGTTTTTGCTAACTTTTCCCTTGACACTCCATACATTTGATCTTAGAGAGGTTTACAACTGCTCCAGACCCAGCTCAGGCTAGTTTTCTACATTTGGTCTGGAAATGTGCCAGGGTAGAGGGTACTGCAAAAAGAACTATTGATGGACAGAATGCAGAACAATGTCATACATTCACCCCAGTACAGAGATCTAGGCCTAAATCCATCGTTTTTTTGCTCACCATGCCATTCCAGTTTGGACCCAGCCATATGCAAATCAGTCTTGACCCTGTGCCCAATGGGAACAGTCCAGCCCGAACTGCCAGGCCAGGTCCTCCCTGGACTGTAAACAAGCATCCTAGGACCGGTTTTGGGGTTTCACCCCTCTTCAGCCAGGATAGCTTGATTTCAGTGGCATGGAGAGCACGGGACTCGCGTCTGAGCATACCCGTCCCACTCGGGGTGACAAATGCAAAAAGAACTATTGATGGACAGAATGCAGAACAATGTCATACATTCACCCCAGTACAGAGATCTGGGCCTAAATCCATCGTTTTTTTGCTCACCATGCCATTCCAGTTTGGACCCAGCCATATGCAAATCAGCCTTGACCCTGTGCCCAATGGTAGAGGATACTGGCATGAAATGCTGGCCAATCCGTCTAGCATGGCCGATTGTAAGATTGTGTAGCTGTACTGGATTGGAGAGCTGGATACACACCACATAAAACATTTATTGCCCTTGAACCTTTTTTTGCAAAGAGACAGGTGGCTTACTGCACAAGAAATGACTAGACTCTCTAATCTATTGCAGGGAAATGGAGCTGTACGTCAAATTCAAATGAATGCCCCCACCCCCCTTCCAGAGACATTTAGGGCCCACTGAAGGGCTATTTGCTAGCTTTGGCTATAGAATGTCATTATAGCTGTCAGGATCAGTTACTGATGTGTAGCCTTCCTGTGCCTAGGGATTGATTACTGCGCGCTGGGCCTTTTTATTGCCGCACTCCATAGACATTCTGCCAATGGCCGTGAGTTTGGTTGATGCATTGTGTACCCCACGCGTATGAGGTATTGACGTCCATGCAAATAAAAATGCTATTGTGAATGACTGCCAAACATTGAGCTGTGTAATGGTGTATTATCCTACTCTTGCTTCTCCCACCCCTGCAAAAAGGCCCACTATTCGATTATGACCGCTTTAGTGATGCCAGTTGATATATTGTTTATTTTTTAAAATGATAAATGAAGTAATAAAAAAAAGGTTTTTGACAATTTATTATGAAATAGAAGCATTCTCAGGAAATTGAAAGACTGGCAAAATCAATCCCACTGTAATCTTTCAGAATGATATTTCATCTAGTGTGTGCAACCACCCAGGAACAAATACTCCTAGAATTTAAGTTCCGGGACCAGACATTTTTATTGGGTGCTGTAATACTCCAGTACTGGTTCTTAATAAAAGCTGTAACGCTCATTTAAAGAGTAACCATGCTGAGAATTTGGATCCACGGTTTAAACAAATAATACACTATGGCATTCGATTGTTGACACCGTACTGGCTGAGTTGAACATAATGGTTGTCTGGAAGCAGGGATCGACTTTGTGTTTTTTAATTTATTTTTTATTGTTTTTATTTAAATTAAAACCAAGTCCACACTGTTTCTCACACGGTTTATATGGCTATATTCGAGAAATTGAGACCAAGTCGTCTGGTTCTATGTAGTTACAGTAGCAATCAGCCAGAGAGGCATCAGCAACTTCCCTTATCTCGGGAATTGAAATTGAGCTGTTTGCGAATGTTTTTTGGCTTATCGGGCCTAAGTGATGTTACGGAAACCTGCAGGTATAGGAGCTCAAGCAGAAGCTGTTGCTTCTATAGTTACAGGCACAAAGGTTTACAACGGGTCATTTGTTGTTGTCTAGCATTAGCCAATTACCACAACATTTATTTTTTACCCTTGCTCCCTAGAATAGAGCTACATATTTGTATGGAAACATTTATTGATTGATGTTACTGTTTAGCTGGACCCTGATTAAATGGATTTGTAAAGTTGATGAAAACGGTAATGATTAGAAAGACTCATGAGACTAGTAGCATTTAATGACGCAGAATAAGAACTGATGTACTCTACGACTGATAAGTTCGTTATTTTTTTATATTTTACTGTATTCATTGTATATTTTGGGTGTTGTTTTATTTATCAATACTCCTATTTACTCCTTCAGAGATGCTCCTAAGTCCACCCCTATGTTGGGGAAATTGTTGCATTGTTTGAAGGTGGGGAGGATTAAGCAGGATTTAACGTAACTCAAGACTGCATTACGGCACAAAACACGCAGTGTGCAACCGCCTTTATTGGATAAAGGAGCATAGCTACAAGGGGAAGAAATATTTAATATTTGAGGGTCACAAATGAGTGTAAAAGCTAGAATGTTCCTCGGGTTAGGAGCTTTTTTCAGTAAGACAGCTACTTTGAAACCCAGCTCTAATGTCGCATAATGCATTGCCGTGATGAAGGCAGTACTTTGAATAGTGAAATGTTTGCAGATTTTTTATGCACTTAGTCAGCTTCTTGGTGCTGAAAACCGGAAGCTCCTCATCTTTGCTAATGATAGCGATTTAGTGGGCTTTAATAGTTGGTATTCACACTTCCGGCCACAGCCCGGTAATGAGAGAGCGTAGCAGCCCGAAAACTGTGGATCCTGAGAAATAGCTTGTTGTTCCTAACCTGCAACCCCAATGACTGGTTACGTTACACTTTATATCTGAAAGAAACACGTTAGTTAGATTCCTCACCTTAGAATATCCCCAGGCGTCAGACTGGATCCGGAAGATTTTTCGTCAGCAATACCCCTTGCGCGTCGCTAGGCGTCGTCTGCGGCTCCGCGTCCGTCGTCGGCGTCGTGCGCCGGAATGACGTCGTCGGAGTACTTAGACGCCGCCCTCGCGCGCTGACGTCAGTTCTTTTTTCCTCGCCAGTAAGCGCAGATCCGGGAGAGCTACCCCTTTAGTCACTTTTTGACTAACTTTTTCGATCCTTTTTGATCTTGTCTCGACTCCGGTGCCGGTAGGATGCCTGGTTTTAAAGCCTGTGCTGACTGTAGCCGCTTGATGTCGGTTACGGACCATCACCGCCGGTGCCTTTACTGCTTGGGCCGCGGCGTCGTGTTCGGACTGCAAGGCCCTGACCTCGAAGGCTAGAGGGAGCGGTCCCGTAAGCTTCTCGAGATTCGCCACTCGGCTCCGCGCCCCTCTCGATCCCGGTCCAGGAGGAGGTCCAAGGATCGGTCGCGGAGCCGCAGCCGACGTGATCATCGGTCGTCGGGATCCAAGTCTTCGGGTAAGTCGAAGCACTCCAAGAAGTCCAAGAGGCGACACCGCTCTTCGGACTCCCCTCGCCGGTCGCGCGACTCGGCCGAGGGTCAGGGTGGTTCCACCCCCGCGGCTCCGGCGGAGCCGCAGGCGCCGCGCAAGTCCCCATACCCACCGGTCCCTGGGACTGACGCGACGCCGGCGGAAGTCAGTGCCTTCCTCTCGGCCATGAGGAACCTGGCTCCGCCGTCGACGCCCGCTGGCGCGCCTTCGGGCCCCGCGGTCCCGGCTGGGCAACGTTGCCTGCCGGCGGCTCCGGCCCCGGCGCCGTCGATGGCTCCGGCCTCGATGCCGCAAGCGCCCGAGGGACCCGTTCCCGAGTCCCCGCCGACGCCGGTCGACCTCGTCACGCCTCCTCCGCCGGCGTCGACACCGGTACCACCTCTGACTCCGCTCGGTGTCGACCCCCAGTTCAGCCCCACTCCAGGTCCGGCACCGATGGACGCCGCGTTCGGCGCCGCTGGAGACACATTTTGTCTATCGCCCGGCTCCGATCCTTCCTCCTGCATACCAGGAATCGGATGATGGGGGCGAATGGGAGGGATCCGAGAATCCTATGGCCGCTCAGGCTCAACTGTCACAGGACTGGGCAGATGAACTGGGGGAGGCCAGTGGTCTGGATACCTCTCCGGACACTGGATTCATCTCTCCTCCGACTGTGGCTTCGGAGGAGGGTGCTGCTTTCTCTGTGGTGCTGCGCAAGGCGGCCGCAGCCCTTGGGCTCGAGCTACCTGCCGTGGCTGTGAGGACTAACGTCCTCACTGAGGTGTTTCAGTCTGCAGCAAGCTCCACTGAGCCTCTGCTGCCATTCAATGAGGCCCTCACTGACATTCTGCAGGGCACCTGGTCCAAGCCCTCCACAGTTCCTCCTGTGGATAGGAACGTCGCCAGGCGCCACCGCCCTGCTCCGGCCGACCCCAGTTTTCTGTCCCAACACCCTACCCCCGAGAGCCTGGTTATCCAGGCCTCTACCTCCCAATCCTCCTTCCTGACCGCTCCGCCGGACCGGGATTCCAAGAGGCTGGAACAGTTCGGCAAAAAGCTGTTCTCATCCTTTAGTTTGGGTCTGCGGTCTTTGAACACCGCCTGCCTCTTGGACCGTTATTCCCACTTTCTGTGGGATACGGTGGAGGACGTGCTGCCCCTGTGTCCGGAGGAGGTCCAGACACGACTTACCCAGGCTCTGGCCGATGGGAGGGATGCAGCGCGACATGCTATCCGATGTGGGCTTGACACTACGGACTCGCTGGGTAGGGCGATTTCTACCTCGGTGGCGCTTAGACGTCACGCCTGGCTGCGGTCCACGTCCTTTTCGGGCGATGTCCAGAGCACCCTCATGGACATGCCCTTTGATGGCACTCGCCTTTTCGGCGAGAAAGCGGACAGTGCGCTGAATCGCTTTAAGGACTCCCGGGCTACGGCCAAGTCCTTGGGCCTCTCGGCCCCGCGGTCGCAAACTTCCGCCTTTCGCCCCTTTCGTGGCCAAGGAAGGGGTGACTCCTCACGTGCGCCTAGCTACCAGCTGCAGAACCAACCTGCGCGTGGTCGCGGACGTGGTTTCCGCCGAGGCGGTTCTGGAGGACGACGCGGTCAGCCCACATCCACCCCGGCAGCATCCGCCTCAAAGCCTTCCTAGTCCGAGCTTTCAGGCCCATTCCACGCCAGTGGGCGGCAGAGTTCGCCATCACCTGCTCCACTGGCGGTCCATCACATCGGACAGGTGGGTGCTGCAAATCGTCCGAAGGGGCTACTCCCTCCCCTTCGAGATGACCCCTCCAGCCATGCCACCGCAGCACCACCGTATCTCTGGGGATCATTCTTCTCCACGAGGAAGTTTCGGCCCTCTTGGCCAAGGGGGGCCGTCGAGCGCGTTCCAAGCCCAGAAGTAGGTCGTGGTTGTTATTCCCACTACTTTCTGGTTCCCAAGAAGGGCAAAGGGGGCCTACGCCCTATCTTGGACCTCCGGAACGTCAATGCCTTCCTCCGGAAGGAAAGGTTCAAGATGTTAACTTTGGCTCAGGTTCTAGCTGCCCTAGACCCTGGAGACTGGATGGTAGCGTTGGACTTGCAGGACGCATATTTCCACATCCCCGTCCTGCCGGCCCACAGGCGTTACCTGCGGTTCACGGTGGGCCAAGAGCACTTTCAGTTTACCGTGCTCCCCTTCGGCCTCACCAGTGCCCCTCGGGTGTTCACGAAAGTGATGGCGGTGGTCGCAGCTCATCTGCGCAGATCAGGGGTTCCAGTCTTCCCCTATCTCGACGACTGGTTGTTGAAGGCGGGCTCGCCCCAGACAGTCATCTCCCACCTCCAGACTACGGCGGATCTCCTGCATTTGCTGGGATTTTCCATCAACGTGCCGAAGTCACACTTGAGTCCCTCTCAGAAGCTCCTCTTCATCGGAGCGGTTCTCGATTCGGCGCAGTTCCGGGTCTATCCGCCGGAACAGCGGGTCCGGGATATTCAGGCCCTGATTCCCATCTTTCGGCCTCTATCCTGGGTTTCGGTCAGGCTAGTGTTGCGGCTTCTGAGGCTGATGGCCTCCTGCATCCTACTAGTGCATCACGCCAGGCGGCGCATGCGGGCTCTGCAGTGGGACCTGAAGTTTCAGTGGGCCCAGCATCACGGCAATCTGTCCGACCATGTCTTGATCTCGGAGGGCACTGCACGGCATTTGCAGTGGTGGCTCACGGACCGCGATTGGGTCAAGGGCAAGAGCCTCTCCCTTCCCCAACCGGAGCATGTCGTAGTGACGGATGCGTCCCTCCTGGGATGGGGTAGCCATATGGGAGACGCGGAGATCAGAGGCCTCTGGTCTCCGGCGGAGTCTCGTCTCCACATCAACCTGTTGGAGTTGAGAGCGATCCGACTTGCACTGAAAGCCTTCCTTCCCTCTGTCAGGGGAAGTGTCGTGCAGGTGTTCACACACAACACCACCGCCATGTGGTATTGCAACAAACAGGGCGGGGTGGGGTTGTGGACCCTTTGTCAGGAGGCTCTGCGCCTCTGGACGTGGCTGGAACACCAGGGCGTCACCCTAGTGGTTCAACATCTGGCGGGCTCTCTGAACGCCAGAGCAGACTAACTCAGCCGCCGGTGCATGATGGATCACGAATGGCGTCTGAACTCCGAAGTGGCGCAAGGTCTCTTTCAGCAGTGGGGAGAGCCTTGGTTAGATCTATTCGCCACCGAAGAGAACGCGCAATGTCAGCAGTTCTGCGCGTTGGAATTTCCAAGGCGGCACTCGCTCGGCGACGCTTTTCGTCACGAGTGGAGTTGCGGTCTGTTGTACGCCTTTCCGCCTATACCACTTCTGCCCAGAGTGCTGAAGAAGATCAGGCACGACCGGGCCCAAGTCATCTTGGTGGCTCCGGATTGGGCACAAAGGTACTGGTATCCCGAGCTACTCAGTATGTTGACCGATCCTCCGATACGTCTGCCCCTTCGGGAGGATCTTCTGTCGCAGCAGCAGGGGACGGTCCTCCACCCGAACCTGTCCAGCCTCCACCTCCATGCGTGGAGATTGAGCGGCGGCAGTTGATGCCATTTGACTTGCCTCCTGAAGTCTGTGATATCATTCTGGCAGCCAGGCGTCCCTCCACAAAGACGGTATACGCCTGCCGGTGGAACAAATTTGTGGCATGGTGCACAGCAAAGGCTGTGGATCCCCTTTCCGCCCCTCTTTCTGAGGTTCTACTGTTTCTTCTTTCTTTGGCCCGGCAGGGCTCTGCCCTGGGCACCTTGAAAGGTTATCTTGCTGCCATCTCTGCCTTCTTGCGGCTTCCTGATCAGCCTTCTCTTTTCAAGTCCCCTGTAGTTACACGCTTTCTAAAAGGCATTACTCACACGTTCCCTCCTGTCCCTTTTGTAATGCCTCAGTGGAACTTGAATCTTGTTCTCACATTTCTAATGTGTGCTCCCTTTGAGCCTCTTCATAATTGTCCTCTTCGTCTGCTGACGCTTAAGACTGCTTTTCTGGTAGCCATCACCTCGGCTAGACGGGTGGGTGAGCTCCAGGCTTTATCATCAAAGCCTCCTTTTCTCTCTGTTCATCCGGACAAGGTTGTCCTTCGGCCTCGTCCCTCCTTTCTTCCGAAAGTGGTGACTCCATTTCATCTTGGGCAGTCTGTCAACCTTGCCCACCTTCTTTCCGCCTCCGCATCCTTCCAAAGAGGAAGAGAGGCTCCACCGTCTGGACCCAAAACGTGCGCTCTCCTTTTATCTGGACCGCACAAAGCAGTTCCGGGTGGACGACCAACTTTTCATTGGATACGTGGGTGCTAAGAAGGGGAAAGCTGTGCACAAACGGACCATCTCTCGGTGGGTCGTTTTGTGCATCACAATTTGTTATTCCTTGGCAAAAAAGGACCCTCCTGTTGGGCTGCGCGCCCATTCTACTCGGGCCACAGCGGCTACTACTGCTTTGGGACGGGGTGTCCCTTTGCAGGACATCTGTCAGGCGGCGACGTGGGCTTCGCTACACACGTTTGCCAGGCATTATTGCCTTGACAGCCAAGTCTGGAGGGATGGCTTCTTTGGCCGTTCTGTCCTCCAGGACTTTCTGGTGTGATCTTGGTTCGCAGACCCACCACCGGGGATGGTATTGCTTGGGTATCTATTCTAAGGTGAGGAATCTAACTAACGTGTTTCTTTCAGATGAACAAGTTACTTACCTTCGGTAACCATGTATCTGTAAGAAACATTAGTTAGTTAGATTCCTCACCGACCCACCCATCCTCCCTGTTCTGCGAACTGACATCTAGGGTTAAGGCTATCCCTTTCAGGGCCCTAGATTTTATTTTTGGCACCAGTGTCGGTCTTTGCATGGCTCTGCGTTCCTGGCGCGGAAAGCTATGTACAAGAACTGACGTCAGCGCGCGAGGGCGGCGTCTAAGTACTCCGACGACGTCATTCCGGCGCACGACGACGACGACGACGGACGCGGAGCCGCAGACGACGCCTAGTGACGCGCAAGGCGTATTGCTGACGAAAAATCTTCCGGATCCAGTCTGACGCCTGGGGATATTCTAAGGTGAGGAATCTAACTAACTAATGTTTCTTACAGATACATCGTTACCGAAGGTAAGTAACTTGTTCGACAAGAACTACCATGTCGGCAACTTCTTGAATAAATGTGTTTGGGGTTTCTCCCAAAGTCTTCCATGTGGAATGGTAAACTGGTAGGTACTGCTAGGCACAGCTGCATCAACCATGTGCATAATCTCTGAAGTCTAAGGCTGCTGTGAAAAGCATGCCAGTCTGTTTATCTTCCACTCTGGATGCTTAGCACCACAAGGCTACCAGCTATGCCAAACTCAACTCATTGATGCAGGATTGTTCGAAACCCGCGGATGTACTCCAAAACTCTAGAATTTGATCCAATGGAAGAATCCCTTCCTTGGATGGTCAGTGGCTTCTGGGTGCCCCTGCGACTCTCATCTTTCAAGGAAAGTGGACTTAAGACGTAGTTGTGGACTCCCATGTGAGGCCTTCCCAACATCACAAACTGAACTTTACTTGAATTTAGAAAATGACTGACCTTACCTCTTGTGTAGAATGAAGAACAGTCCTTAACAAAAATTTATTGGATTGACGGGACACATTCCTCAGCGAAGTCGCTCTGGGTTTAAAAAAACATTGGGTTGTTGGCATGCTATCCTCCTGAATTGTATTCTATTATATCTGCGTTTATACTGAGCTTCATAACCCCGCTGAGCTGCCGAAGCCCTGTAGTGGATGGTAGCATGCAAAACAGTACGGAGTGCTTGTTTGGTGCACTTAAGGCAGTGATGAGGTGAAGAGTTTGAGGGATAGAACACAAAGCTTTATACTAAATTAGAATTTGAGAATGTTGAGCACTCCATTGAAAACAGTAAAGTTCTCTGGGCTTCTACTGGCTTTTAGAAGCCCGGAGAGCAACATTCCAATTTCTGTTCTCCATTTTACAGCTGTTTCTGTGGATTTAACCCCCCTTAGGCTCCAAGAGCACTTTGTTTTAAAAATTAGAACATTCTGCCCTCTAGGGGCGGAATGTTCCAATAGCCTTAGAGCCCTCGCAGCAGGCTCTATCGACCATTAAAGTCCTGCTCTGTTGTTAAAAGCTCACGCGTTCGGCTCAGGCCTTTAAAGCTAGAGCGAGACTTTAATGGCTGGTAGAGCCCGCTACGTCGGGTTCTAAGGTTATATTATTTTTTCTTAGTTGAATGAGTCTCCCTTATGGGTGGGGCCTATGTAGGTAGTGTTTTGCTGTTGCATGCTATGAATAGTGGAATGCATGTCTCATGTCGCTAGAATTGCCTGCAGATGCTTATGCTTAGAATGAATTGAAGCAGAGTGATACATAGATGCACGCAGGTGCCCACCGCCCTTCAGATTCAGTTTATTTGGTGGGATTTTCAGTCTCTCATCTGATTTCATATTTTCCTTGTGGGTGATGGAATTTGTTAGCTGGTATGCGTGATTCCACATTATTAGGTAAACAAGAGTTTAGCATTTGTTTCTTTTTTGGGTTTTAGGCGATATTTGATGTTTTCTTGTCTTTGCTGAGAGGAAGTGCCATTACTTTACAACTTGTACAAAGAAGGGGGTTTTGGATGCTAGGGTTGGGGTGTTACACACACAAACATTTTCTTTTCTTTGTGACAGCACACCAAGGGATGCTATTGAGAGGCAGAGTTGTGTCTCAGTACCAGAATTTAGGTTTGCTTGAATGTGTTTTTTGAGAAACTGACACTCTGTTAATAAATCAATGGAACTAAGGTGAATGATTTCCTTGGATGTTCTGTTTTGAACACAACTTTTCTCCTGCTGTTCACAATGAACAGAAATAGGGTGTTACAGTTCCTCATGGTGAGCAGCTTATTTTTTTAATTTAACTTAATCCTCAGGTAGGTGGGTCTTACCATTTCAAAGCCTACCAACCCCCTCTGATCGATTGGAGAGCATTTGTTGTAATTGGTTAAGACATTGGTTTGTGCTGCTTAGACATGCTTACGTGGATTTTTTTTTTTTTTTTTGAAACCGTTTATTACAAAACTCAAAAAATATACAAAGATGGGCCTACAACCTTCCGGCCGGCCGCTAGTAGACAAAAGGAGCATATGATACACATTGTAGAGCGTGCGTTGCGGCTGAGGAAGATGCACAGGAGTTAGCAGCGTTGATAGCCACCCCATCCGGACCCCACTGTACGGTTTCATTTTAAACTGAAAAAACAACCAGAAAAAACAAACCCACAAGGCAATCCACAATCCGAAATAGCAGCATGTTCTCCCCTGAGAGGGGGACCCTACCAGTCCATAGGAGTATCAAGAAGGGGAAGAGATCAGGACTAGGGCTGGGTAAACTCAATGTCCGGAACAAGGAAGATGGGTCGGCTAAGGGGATGGGGCAGGCGACGGATCAGGCAATAACGGCGGAGCACAAATTCCCCCTCGGTAGGCGTTCCAGGGGCCCCATACTTTCACCCATGTCCCAGGCTTACCTCTCGCCACATACACCACCTTTTCCCGAAACATGCACCAATCCATATGTTCCTTCCAGGCCGAGACAGTCGGGGACCTCTGGGATCCCCACAGTTGAGCAATATCACGCTTGGCCACCATATATCCCAGAGTCACCCACCACGTCTGTGGCGCCGAATAGTCGGCAGGTTCCCACACATTCAACAGGCATCTCCTCGCTTCGGGTAGCAGCACCACATGCGTAACCACACGCAGGACCTCATGCACACCACGCCAGAATCGCTCCACCTCCGGGCATTCCCACAGTATATGTAGAAAGGTCCCCAAAGCGCCACACCCACGCCTACACAACCCGTCCACAGCATAACCCATACGCAGGAGCCTTGGCCCCGTCATGTAGACTCTGTGGAGTATCTTGAGCTGGACGAAGCGAAGGCGGGCCGGTATGGCCACCTCTTTCGGGGAGGCCACCGCAGAGGTCCAGTCCTCGTCGTCCAGCTCCAGTCCATCGGCAACCCAAGCCTCACGAAGGGCAGTCAGCAATCCTGAGCGGTCATTGATCAGTTTTTTGTAGATCAGTGAGATCGTACTGTCCGGAACGTGTCCATCCAGCACTCTATCCTCCAGGGGGGAATACTCCGGGATGGATGCAACGTCCGGGAAGACGGAGCCCAGTGCATGACGGATCTGCAAATACCGAAAGTACTCCCTGTCATGCAACTGGAATTCCATCTGCAGCATCTCGAACGTTTTAAATCCTCCCCTCGTCCAGAGATCCCCCACTTTGCTGATGCCTATCATGTCCCACTTCTCAAAGCCCTTCGAGGTCCACAGGGAGCCCAACTGCTCAGACGCGTATAGTGGCGATGCCCGGGTCAAACGGTCCTTCCACCCCATCGCCACATTGGCCGCGTGCCACACTCGCACCATGACACGCGTGGGGCCGGTCAACCGAGCGTCGGGCGCGCTGGAGTAGAGCGCTCGATTATAGTCCCCACCCGGGAGTAGCATCTTATCCATTGTGAATGCCGGGTTTAAGGCGGGCCCGTACAGGCCGTGATTAATCGCAGCCAGCTGGGAGGCCCAATAGTACCGTTTGATATCCGGGAGGGCGACCCCTCCGTCATACCATGGGAGCGTCAGCTTCGCCAGCGCGATACGCGGCCTCCCGTCCCAGAACAGGCGGCGCTGCAAACTCTCCACCTCACGGAAGTAGCGCGCTGGGACGAGGTCCATGGTGTTCTGCAAGGCGTACAGGAAACGCGGCAGAGACATCATCTTAAACAATGCCGCCCGGCCGAGCGGCGAAAGCGGCAAGCGCCGCCAGCGCGTGACATCTTCCTTCAGGCGCAGGAGGGGGGGAAGCAAGTTCCGATCATACCGGGCCTCCGGGTCCAGAGTAATGAAGACACCCAGGTACCGAAATCCCTGCGTGGCGATCTGGATCGGACAGCCCCGCGGGAGAATAGGAGCCTCCCCAGAGAGAACATACACACACGATTTAGCCCAGTTGATGACAAGGCCGGAGTTACGACCAAATGAACGCAAGACATCAACCAGTACTATCAGTGATTTACGTGGGGAAGCTAGGTACAGAAGGATGTCATCAGCGTATAGGGATACGCGGTCCTCATACTCGGGGGTCCAACGGAGACCACGGATGGAAGGCTCCCACCGCAGCCACTCCGCCAGGGGCTCCAAGGCAAGCGCAAAAAGGAGCGGCGATAAGGGGCAACCCTGCCTCGTGCCCCGGCCCAGCTCGAACTGAGCCGATACTCTACCGTTCACCACCACCTGCGCCAATGGGCCCGAATATAGCAATTTGACCCAACTGATGAACCCAGCGCCAAAGCCAAACTTCGCAAGCATCGCCCAGATGTATGGCCATTCAAACATGTCAAACGCCATGGTGGCGTCCAAGGACGCCAAAATGGCCAGCTCCCGGATGTACTGAACACGTGCAAGCACCCCATGCAAACGCTGCAAGTTAAGGGCCGTGCTACGATGGGGAATAAAGCCGGACTGATCCTGGTGAACCAGTTCGCCCACCACGCCGACCAGCCGATTGGCCAGGACCTTGGCGAGAATTTTGGGCTCCGCGTTCAGTAGCGAAATGGGCCGATAGGATGTAACCCGGTCCCGAGGTCTCCCCTCCTTGTGGATAACCACGATTGTAGCCAGACGCTGGTCCAGCGGGAGGGAGCCCACCGAATGAGCCTCCAGGAACATCGATCGGAGATGTGGAGCCAGCGTATCCGGTCGCAACTTGTACAACTCGATGGGGAGACCATTAGGACCCATGGCCTTGCCGGAAGCGACCGAACGTATGGCGAGGGCGATTTCGTCGGAGGTTGGAGCGGCGTCCAACGACACTCTGTCCTCCTCCGAGAGGGAAGGCAGCGCGATATCCCTGAGCAGGGCACGGGAATCCTCTTCAGAGCGGGAAGACACCGGGGTGTACACCCCACGGAAATAGTCCGCGAAGCAGGAGACAATTTCTTCCGGTTCAGTAACACACACACCATCTGTTTTCTCAATCAGCGGGACTACACGACTCGCTCTCTCCCTTTTGTCCAGCCACGCAATTAATTTACCAGCCTTATCACCCACATCATACAGTCTCCCCTGTTGCTCTCTACTGAGGCCCCTGGCCGCCTCCGTGACGAGGGCCCTATAGGCCGCTTGCTTGAGTTGGAGGACATGTAATACGGCATCCGTCACCCCACATTCTAGGTTACCCTCCAACTCGGCTATCTCAGCTTCCACCCGGGTCACCTCCTCCCGCTCGCGCCTCCGGGTGTGGGAAATGAGGGACAGAGCCTCTCCTCGTAGTACTGTCTTGAATGCCTCCCACAGTGAGACAGCCGACGGCACGGACCCCACATTCTCGTCAAAATAGCGCTGGAGGGATTTAATCAATTCAGCGCGAATGGTGGGGTCGCGCAGGTACCAGGGATTTATCGGGACCACCCTACCCTCACCCCTCGGAAAAAGATCCAGGTGTAACAGGAGCGGGGAATGGTCCGAGATACCCCGTGCCAAATGACGCACCTCTCCCACCCTCCCAACTTATGCCGCCGGGACCAGGACATAATCTAATCGTGAGAGACTACCATGGGCCCCCAAATGGAAGGTATACTGTAACTGCGTGGGATGTTTTAAACGCCAGCAATCCACCAATCCCAAGGTGTCCAATAGACCAGATAGCCACGCTTGGGCCCGGGGGAGGTCCCTAGGGGGGTGACGATCCACAGTCCCGGAAACCACCGCATTGAAATCCCCCCCCCACCACCAGAATCCCCCCCGGAAGGTCAAGGAGGAGGCGCCCCAGGTCCGCAAAGGTAGTCGACTGCAGCCCCGGCGGGACGTATACTGACACAAAAACGACCACTTTGCCCTCCATCCTTCCCACCAAGACCGCATAACGTCCCCTGTCGTCATGGAGCACCTCATCAATCTCCAACGGGAGCGAGTTCTTAACCATGATGCCGACACCCCTTGAGCCAGACGTGAAGCCCGAATGGGCCACTAGGCGATAGCCACGCCGATTCATGGCGCAGAAGGAGTTGCCAATGAGGTGTGTCTCCTGCAGAAAAACTACATCGGGCGAGATTCGCTTCAAGAACTGCAGGACCACACCTCGTTTTATCCTGTCCCCCAGTCCATTCACGTTCCAGGACAACAGTTAGTGCCCTACCCCCCATCGTAGACAGAAGCCACCATTTGTCCCCCGGAGAGCACTATAGAGCTAGCACAATAATACTTTTGCCTTGTGGTAAAAACGAACAACACCCCCCCATCCCTGCCCACCCGCCCCAACAAAACTCCCCCCTCCCTGCACCCCTGCATGAGCCCGAACAGCCCCCCCAACGTGCAGTGTGCCTGTCGCCCCATATATATAGTAAAAAACTAGCTAAACCCCCTAGAGGAGGAAGGAGAACCCCCAGTAGACCCCACACAACCTCCATAGGAGGGGAAATTATACAGACAAACGCTTAATCGAGAGCGGCATCATTTTTGTCCAGAGTGAAGCAGAATATTACCCCCTCAGTCCCGATCCAGCGTGCCGTCTCCCCCCGCCGCCCCCCCCCCCCCCGCCTCCCAGATCACGATCCCCAGACAGAGTGTCCAGCCAGTCCCCGGCCGCTTCGGGACGGTCAAAAAAGTGCGTGCGACCCTCTACCTCCACTCGCAGCTTGGCTGGGAAGAGCATAGCGTATTTAAGGTTCAGGTCCCGAAGACGGCACTTGACGCCTTGGAAGCTCAGTCTCTGCTTCTGGACCGCTGGGGTGAAATCAGGATAAAAGTTCACCTCCATATTGTCAAGCTTAACCGGCCCATGCAGTCTGGAGGCTTGCAGGATAGCGTCTCTGTCCCGAAAGTTGAAAATCTGGGCAATGAGAGGCCGCGGAGGGGCTCCGACCTTCGGCCTTCCCCCGGGAACCCTGTGGGCCCGCTCCACCGCGAAGAATTTACTGAGCCCCCGTGGCTGGAGATGGGTAGCGATCAGGTCCTCCACAAATAGGTCCGCCGCCGCTTCCTCCCGTCCCTCGGGCACCCCGATGATGCGAATGTTGTTCCTCCGGGCCCGACTCTCGGAGTCCTCCAGGCGCCGATCCATAAGGGCGCTCGCCTGACTAAGCCGGCGCACCTCCTTTTGTAGTGCCGCCACCTCAGTAGTAAGGCCCGATGCGGTGTGGGCCAAAGAATCAACTCGGTCGTTGGTCTTGGAAAGGTCGGCCCTCACCAGGCCAACATCCACGAGGACCGAGTCGATCTTCTGTGCCAGTGTGTCGAACCGCTGGCCCACCGAGGCCTTCATCTCGGCAATGGCACCCATGACATCACGCAGAGTCAGATCCGTGAGCAGGTCCGGGGCATCAGGAGGGCCCTCAGGGGATTTGTGCGGTCCGCCAGGAGATCCCTTCTGGAGGGTATAGCGGTCCATACTGTTGGCCTGATGGGTGGCGCCACGCCGGGTCGATTTGGTCTTTGCCCGGTCTCCATCTTGTTTCGTGGCCATGGCCACCAGTCCCCCGATCGCACCAGCCACGACGTGAAGAGCAGGCAATCAGGGTCACAAGCTCCGGGGGGGGCCACCTCAGATCGGCGGGGTGGGTCACAGCCGGCGGGCAGGCCGAGTCTCCCCGCGAGACCACACCAACACAAAGAGCCCCGCGACCCAACCCTGCAAAGACAGCAAGGGGGTGCGAAAGTGAAAGCGAAAGTGCGGGGTACGCGACTCGCCAGGCCCGGCCTCCCGCTGTTGTTCACTTTGTCACTGGGTCACCCCTCAGCGCAAATCCGGGGTCTGGCGAGGAGAAGGCCGCAGACTTCAATCGGTGCTCACTCCGGTGTCCGAGGTCCGATTTGACAACGGGAAACGGGTGCCACCTCAGCTCAGGCTCACCAACACATTCCTCTCGTCCGAGACAGGATAAATTCAGGATAGTCGTAGGAGGTTGCGGAGGTCCTCGGGAGCCTCGCACCTACGCGGCCATCTTGGTTGCGCGCTAGGCTCCTCCTCGTGCTTACGTGGATTTTTAATCTTTGATTATAGTGTGGGGAAATTGGTCCCTTTCACCTGGTGAAATACTGAATTGTGAAAAACATAGAAAATCAGCAATGGGAGAGGGTGTGGGGGGGGAGTCGGGGGAAATCAAGAGAGGGCGAACAGCAGACACAGCGAGGGAGATAGAGAGAAGCTTTAGGTTGGCCAGGGTGCCATGTGCCCCAATGCAAGCAATTATAATGGGCTCTTGACTCAGGGCTGGTACTAAGACTCTTTAATTGGGTTTCATCTGTGGAGTACCCAAGGATCGTTGTACAGCCCCACCCTCTTCAACACTTATATGGCACATCTGGCAGCATTGCCAAAACCCACACCCTCAACATCTTATCCTACAACTCCTCCTCTCCCTCTCCGAAGATACCACCAAGACCAACTTCCACAACTGCATGACAGATGTTGCCAACTGGATGAAGGGCAACTGATTGAAGCTCAGTTGGGACAAGACAGAAGTACTGATTTTCTGAAAGAAAAGCTGCCCATGGGACACATCGCGGTGACCCTTAGAACTGGGACCTACGTCTACCCCAACTGACCACGCTAGGAACCTAGGCATCATTCTGGACAACAAGCTAACCATGGCGACACACAGGTCAACTTCATCTTCATCCTCTGCATGCTTTGAAAGATATTGAAATGGGTACCCCAAAGCTCAAGAAACACCATTACCCAGGCCCTCATATTCAGGCAACTGGACTACGGCAACGCTCTGTACGCAGTGATCATATCTCACCTCCGACGACTACAGTCCATACAGAACGCTAAAGCCAGACTCGTCCTGGATCTCCCTAGATGAGCCTACATCACCGCCTACCTCAGGGTTCTCCACTGGCTCCCTGTACAGGAAATATGGCAGTTCAAGCTCCTTACCCATGGATATAAGGCCCTATACAACTTCAGACCCACCTACTTGAATCACCAACTGAATTACCATCAGCCCACCAGACACCTCCGCTCCGTGTCCCTTTCTCTAACCCTCACCCCTTTGTTTGCGAAGTAGCAGATGCGGAGGTCACTCCTTCTACCTAGCAGCAAAGATATGGAACTGGCTACCCTTTCATCTACGGACCTCCCCCTCTCTTTATGAGTTCCAAAATTGTCTGGAGACCTGGCTATTCAGCTAATGAACTGCAGCCTGCCAGCGACTGGATACCCTCACGAGTGACAAGAAGCTTTCTGCAAATCTACTGAGTGATTGATACTTCATAATACAATGGATCTAGATCGTCCATTGTAGAGCAGTCGCATGCTGAGTGGTGTACTGAATGTATCAGACTGGTTTCACCTGAACATATTCTATACAAATCACAAGACCAGGAATCTGTAGACTTTCCTGAAAGAAGCTAACATAGGGAATGTTAGTTGTTGTATCCTCTTTGCATCACTTGGCTGGAGTTGACCTCTTCTCTACATACTTCCCAACCCCCGCCCTAATTCCCACGAACACAACCACCCCATGCGCACATTTCACCATACTCTCCCGCCATCTGTCTTTGTATTCAAATCACTGTTGGAATTCTTAAAACCCATTGACATTCATGGGTTCTGTGCAGAATAATAGGGGGTGTAGTTCTTACGGTTTTGCAAGTGGGAATTTATATCTGTTTATTAGTCTAGATTTCTTTATATTCTCGAATATTCCCAGTCGTGTATTCTTTGATTGTACTTGTTTGGTGTAAGTTCAACCATCTGCTGGTTCAGCTGTGTGGTGCAATTTTTATATATGTTTACATAAATATATACATGCTGTGTTTGAACATCAAATAATTACCTTTTTAAAGGGTTGATGCAGTTTATACCCTCAATTAAGTTCGGTCTTTTACAATTCTTGCTTTCCCTTCTTTTTACTTCTACATTCTTCACATAGAGCCTTATCACACTGTCTGTAGCACCTTTATTGTAGTTAACCTTAGTTTATTTTTTTGTTTGGTTATTGATATTTATTGTACTGCTTTTTATGTAATGAGAAGGTCGTAATCCAGACCTCCTCTTTATTTGAGTTGATTGACGTAAATGTGTTCTGAAGAAGAAAGAGTTTGGCAAAGTGCATGCGGGTTATCCAGGCTCTTAGATTTAATTTAAATTGGGAAAGCATCAATGTGCACTTGACCTGCATGTGCACCGCCGCTAATGTTCAGACTTAACATATTACTGTCATTCACTTGTGCAGTTCTGCACTTGTGCTCTAGATTTAATCCGTTTTACCCCGGAAATGGTTTCCAGGATAGACCGGTGTAGGCCTGGGCTTTGAGTACATTTTTAATTATTTTGTAATTCATAAAGAATTCCAGGAATATACGTGGAAAGCTGCGACTGTTGTAGCATCTCAGGAGTACTTGAATGCATAAGAAATTGTAACAAGCCTACATTTTTGTGTGCATTTTGTACCTTTTCCAAACCATAGAGTATTTCCTCCCTTTTACTAATGTGAAAACAGACGCTGGCCCTCAACAAGAGTAATTGTGCGACTGGTTTCAGACAGAGAAACTACCTGCAAAATATTTGTGCATTCTAACAAACTTGTTGCATTTGTTAACTTTTGAGGTCTCTCTACCAGGAGCACCCACAGTTCGCTCCTGAAACAATATTTACTTCCATTTAGAATGATCTATTAATATTACTTGTAAATGTACGCTTATGGCTGATACCGCTTGCACATCCAAGCTATAATCAGCAAACATGTTTGCTTTGGGCAAAAGGTAGGAAGACTATTGTAAATAAGATATTCATGACCAGTACATGTTCAAAAATCATGTCAGAACACATACCGTATCCATACTAATTGGTAAAAACTTGTTTTTTTCAATCTTCGTTTCCTGAAATCTGAAACTAGGTAAAATGTAATATATGAAGCACATGTGTAATGCATGTGCCATTGCAGAATCTCACATTCTATATGCCAAAATCTAGCATGTGACCCTAGGATTTAGATTGATTTTTTTTGTTTACAGTGGTGCGAGGAAAACGAAAGGATTATGCGCCCATCAAATCCACCATAAATATTTGTTCATCATTATTATATAGTTTTTGGGGGGGAAATAGTTAGATTTTCTCTGATTTCTTTGTCCGTTTTATGATCTTTTTTCCAGTGTAAGAAGCAGCTTATGGTGCCATCAACAGGTTATGACAACTTATAGTAACAGGGCAGAATAACTTTTATTCGGGGTGAAGTGCTCCCCACTGTCAAACGGCAACTTCACCATGCATTGGTGAAAGCCTTCCATTAAAATACAGATGAATGCCTCTGTTGGAAAATGGCCCTCTCTGAAGGGTCTCCCCTAACACTTTGTCTTCCTCCTCATCTTTTTCTGACCTTATTTTTGTTGGCTTTAGGACTCTTAGCACTTTACCACTGTTAACCAGTGTTAAAGTGCATGTGCTCTCTTCTCTAAACATGATATAATTGGTATATACATGATTGGTATATTTAGTTTACCTAGTCCCTTGTAAAGCGGTATACCATATACCCAGAGCCTGTAATCTAAATGCTACTAGTGGGTCTGCAGCACTGGTCAAACCTGTCTCAGGCCTGCCATTGCAAGGCCTGTGTGTGCAGTTTACTTACTGCCTCTTTGAATTGGCATGTACAATTGCTTGTCAAGAGTGAAAAGCCCCTTTTATTACACATAAGACGCCCCTTAGGTAGGCCCTAGATAACCCTAAGGGCAGGGTGCTGTGTAACTAAAAGGTAGGACATGTACTTTTAAGCTTTACATGTCCTGGTAGTGACTAACAGCTAAATTCATGTTTCACTACTGTGAGGCCTACTCTTTTCGTAAGCTAGCATTGGAAATTCCTTAAAACACTTTAAAGCTGTAATTCCTGATTAGAAAGGAGTAGCTACATCATGTTTCATATCTCTGGAATTGTAACAATAAATCCTCTTTACTGGTAAAGTTGGATTAACACTACTGTTTCAGAAATGCCACTTTTAGAAAGTGGACATTTCTCTGCTCTTACTACTGTGTGCCTTGCAGCCTGTCTCCAATGCACGCCTGGGATGTGTGACAGATACAATTTGTGTATTTCTTCTAGACAGCCACAAACAGAGGAAAGGAGGGTGTTACCAAGAAATCATCTGCATCCATCAACATTCTTATAGCTCTTCCTGGGCAGGAAGAGGGAGGGGGAGCAGACACACCTGAATAGGCAGTGTCCTGTGTACCACACAAAGGGCTGATTACCCCCTACTGATAGTCTGGAGCCAGGGCAGGGACAAAAGGGGAATTTGTGCACTGCAAGGGCTTGCTTTGAAGTCATCTCCACTTCAAAGGCTCAACTGGGTATAAGTATTGGGGCTCTGACCGTACCAAGACAGTGCACTACTGAACCTGTGAAGAACTCTGCCAGGAGTAAAGACTGCTGTGCTACAAGGATTGCCACTTTGCATGACTGCTTTCTGCTTTGCTGAGCTGTCCTGCTGATCTCTGCCCTGCTGAGGACAAGGACTGGACCCATCTCACTCGAACCCAGAGTGACTCCAAGGGCTTGCTGGCTTGCCCCCTGTTCTGAAGTCTCAGGTCAATCAAAGATTTCCTTCAGCCCTGCAACAGTACCTGTACTCTGCCCTCTGTGAGTCCTGCCTTGCCAAGTAGTGCCAATCCAGTCTTGGGCCCTTGAAAGGTGCTTTCTGCTGTCCAGAACCATCAAAATCGACTCTGTACTGACTTAACGCCAATCTGAACCAACACATTGCCCTTTGACTCTGATGCAGGAGCCGATCAACATCGTTTTGATGGACTGCCTGGCTCGCAGCTCAACGATGATGCAGTGCCTGCTTTGTAAAGGAGTTAAAACCACCTGTGCGGATCGACACCGACGCATCGAGACTTCAACATCAACACTTTGCTTCATCCAAGGTACTTTCTCAGCGGGACCTGCATGAGTCCTGTAGCTGGCCTGCCCTCCATTGCGGTCGGTCTGAACTTTGGATTTGCCCAAGTCCAGCGTGACCTCAAGCAACCCCTTAGTGCTTTTGACTTCTAAGCATTACTTTTTGATTTATTCATTAAAAAGTAATCACTCCGGTTCTACTTATTCATAAAAATATAATCTATTTTTCTTACCCTGTGAGTATTTTAGTGGTGTTTTCATTGTGTTACTGTGTGTGTGTGTGTGTGTGTGTGTGTTACACAAATACTTTACACATTGCCTCTTTGGGGATGTATGTCGTTACAACGCACACTTTTACAACGCATGCACTTACAACGCATTTTTTACAACGCACAATCCATTACAACGCATGACATTACAACGCAGGACACTACAACGCATTTTTAAAAACTACCTTTACAACGCATTTCCATTACAACGCATACTACCTTTACAACGCATACCATTACAACGCATAACATTAAATTGCATTTAAGGTAAGTATTAGATAGTATAGGGGTAAAAATTACTATTCTAACTCCAGGGGGTGCAACAGTAGGGTAAGTGTTGGATAGTATAGCATTAAAAATTACTATTCTAACTCCAGGGGGTGCAACAGTAGGGTAAATGTTGGATAGTATAGGGGTAAAAATTACTATTCTAACTCCAAGGGGTGCAACAGTAGGGTAAGTGTTGGATAGTATAGGGGTAAAAATTACTATTCTAACTCCAGGGGGTGCAACAGTAGGGTAAGTGTTGGATAGTATAGGGGTAAAAATTACTATTCTAACTCCAGGGGGTGCAACAGTAGGGTACGTGTTGGATAGTATAGGGGTAAAAATTACTATTCTAACTCCAGGGGGTGCAACAGTAGGGTAAGTGTTGGATAGTATAGGGGTAAAAATTACTATTCTAACTCCAGGGGGTGCAACAGTAGGGAAAGTGTTGGATAGTATAGGGGTAAAAATTACTATTCTAACTCCAGGGGGTGCAACAGTAGGGTAAGTGTTGGATAGTATAGGGGTAAAAATTACTATTCTAACTCCAGGGGGTGCAATAGTAGGGTAAGTGTTGGATAGTATAGGGGTAAAAATTACTATATTATGCGTTGTAATGGTATGCGTTGTAATGGTAGTATGCGTTGTAATGGAATGCGTTGTAAAGGTAGTTTTTAAAAATGCGTTGTAGTGTCATGCATTGTAATGTCATGCGTTGTAATGGATTGTGCGTTGTGTGGTAAATATTCTTTTTTACCTAGACTGAATTTCATACGGAATCTAAAATAAAGTAAAATAGCTCAGAATAATAAGAGGCAGAATCCGTGGTATAAGAGGTTTTCTGAATGGGCTTTATTCCAAAATGGCCGACTCGAGTGGCGGCCTTCAGGTTCCGTCACCACGAGGGTTCAGGAAGTGAAGTACAATACTTTATTGACAAGAAGTAACTTTTATAGGTCATACATTACAATGAAACGAGTGTAGAAGGCGTAACAATTGATAAGAGAAATGACATAGTAAGTATGTAATCGAAACTAGGCGTAATAAGGAGCAAAAAGAAACATGATTGGCTCTGATTATCATACATAGGTGGATCTATAAGATAATACTTAACATAGATGCGCGCGCAGCAGTATGACGTGTGATTGACGTGCAACTAGGGGGTGAAGGGGACTTGACATTTAGCTCTACATGTGGAGACGAGAAGTCTGGGGGGTCAAGTCAACCTAATCCCAAATCATATCTAACATCCTATGTTTAGAGAACTATGTTATCCACAAGGAAGGACTCTCGGGCAGAATCTATTCTATACTGACTGTGTGTGCGTGTACAAGCGTCTAAGTGCCTATATGAGATGCGAGGGGCAGAAAACTTTCCATGGCAACAGGGCTATGAATTACTTGCAGGAGAACGGAAAGGCCGAGTCCTTTGCTTGTGAGCTAAAGGAGATGTTTACCTAAATCACTAGACAGGAATGCATCGGCTGAAGAGCAAAGTAGATAATTCGAAGGTGAAATACAGCTTCTTGGCAGGCAGGCGAAACTGGCCGAGGCAGGCACCGTTAGCTGCACAGGGAGTAGGACAAAGTTCATGGATACAGATGCGAGCTCAAGCTGAAGCTGTCAGAGGCAGAGAGCAGGGAAAGGCTTTGAGGACAGAATCGGGCCTACTTGCCTGAACTGTAAAAATGGAGTAACTTAGCCATATAAAGTCGGTGGCCTTTCATACTTAGGAATCGAATATCCAGCCCATTAATGGCGGATCTGACAGAGAACATGTTGACGGTGGACGCACATATGTTTGCGTCTTGGAAACTGGAACTGGAGGGAACATACATGTACTTGTGACATGCACATAGAACCGTTGGGGTCCAAGATAGGGGACATAACTGATCAGGAAAATCCACATTTCCACATTCCCTCCTTGTCCCCTACTTGCCCTTCAAGAGATATCAATCTTCATTATTCCATCGATTTGCTCATGGAGCATCATTTCTTCTTCCTTCTTCTTCCGGCATTTTGAACGAAAACCTTGATATGGAATGCATGATGTGGCACACAGACCACAAATTGCTGGTCCACATTGCAGGCATAAACAGCAACTGAAGAGCATAAGAAGGCCAATACCTAGGAATGATAGAACTCTCCATCCCCAGGCTGATATCACACTCCAAAACCACCCGGACCACGTCCAAGTGCCTGGATTCTCGTGTATCTGGCTCACAATCTTATGAAGGCGTGTTATAGCTTTATATACAGATGGCGAATTTTCTGGTATGAATATGCAGCAGCTGGATCCGATGACCCTGCAAGCTCCGCCCCTATCGGCCAGGATGACATCAAGGACAAGACGATTCTGGAGAACAACAATTCTCATCACTGATTGTTCCTCTGTCAGATTGCCTAGGGCGGCTATAGTCTCGTTTACTACAGCTTCAAGAGTCTTGGTTAGTCTACGTATCAGCTTACTATTTGATATTGTACCTATATAGGGAAAGATACCTTTATTGAAATCTACATACTTGTCCCATGCCGTCTCAGTATAATCGACAACAGGGAGATCTCTTCGCTCTCTATTGTGTACTAAATGAACATTTCGATAATAATCGGGAGGAGCTAGGAAAACAGGTGGCAAAAGGAATGCTATGTAACAGGTACCATCCCAATCTAGAGGCAGACGCATATATGCCGTCTGACCACATATAAAGTAAGAATGGCGGGAAGCTCTAAATGAAGATTTACCTTGATCACTATATTCTACTGTAGTAACGCATTTGCTATGGCCCATATGTATGGAACCAACTTTTCTTACGCATAATTCACCTTTAACTGGAAATACTGACATAGTGGGTAGAATTAGTTCAACTTCGGATTTGACATTCAGAATCATAAGATTAGGTGTAAAATTACCTAATTTATACACTTCATTTTCTAGATCAGTTCCTGTTCTACTGGGGTGACCCTCCTTATTAGGGTGACAGACTTTGAATAAAACTAGATTCAGATTTCCCCATATCCAATGTTGTTGATAAACTGCTGTGTCTGGGTCTATGGAATTTAGTAAACTAAACCATGCTCCACAGGAGCCATTGTGTGTGAACGGATGTGGAAAGAAAGGCAGAACTCCTTTGTTATTCTGATAGGGAGGGAGTCGGCCACACACCCAACAATTGGTGGCATTACTAGTCTGATGGGAATGATGTAACATACTAATGAAAGTGTTATTGCGCAGCGCAAGTCTATAAGATAATTCATGTGGCGGTAGGTCACTAAAAGAATGTTCAGCAGCAACATTATAAACATGTCTAGAAATAGGATGATATATGTGCAAAATCACACTCGTAATAATTATTAAAAGACTCAATAAAAACAGAATTAATAATGTCCTTATACAGTAGCTACGCAGTGATTTACAATACGCCTGTCGTTTCAACATTTCTCGGGTATTTTCTCTACTCAGGTCCAAGGGATACATGTCAGAGACAATTCAACCGCTTCACCTTGGAGAGGACTTAAACAATCAAATTGCTCGACTGTTTGGGCCTAAGCTTTAATTTATAGTTCTGAGAGTCATTTTGCTCAACAAAGGGAAGTTTTGAATCAGTCTGTGAGGGAGTGCAGGGCACAGTGTCTATATCCGAGGATAGTCCATGAAATTTCTTGATGTGGCTGGAATGTATCCAGCCCTTGCGGCCCTCAACTTTCACGGCTGTTCTTGTGGTCAGCAGGACTAGCTTCGGTGCTTTCCACCTGGGCTCCAACTGGGTCTTTCGATCGAAATTCCTCACAAACACCAGATCACCCGGAGCAACGTCATGGGGTTTCACCTCAGTGTTGTCAGGAAAGGCTGCAGCTACCTGTGAACGACAAGATTGTAGTGCAGACATCAAGGAAGCCAAGTAATCTGTCAGCATATTACAATTAACATCAGTTATTTTACGTGGTATAGGCGTCCCCCACATATTTGGTGGTCTTCCGAAGATCACCTCATACGGGGATAGCCCTGTTCGAGAGTGTGCTACCATCCTTATGTAAAATAGTGCAACTGGTAAGGCTACTATCCAGTCAACACCTTTCTCCTTACATATTTTAGACAATCTGATTTTCAAAATTTGATTATGTCGTTCCACGAGACCTGCTGCCTCGGGGTGTCGGACACAGTGGAATTTCCACTGATATCCCAACAAAAGTGAGACATGTTTCATTAATTCGGATGAGAAAGGCTGGCCGTTATCTGAATATACAACACGTGGTAAACCGTACCGTGGGAAGAATTCTCGAACTAACTGTTTGGCAGTAGTCGGGGCCGTGTAATCTGATACTGGGTACGCCTCAGTCCATCGGGAGAGAGCGCAGACAACTACAAGAACATATTTGAATCCTCGACATCGTTCCATCTGGATATAATCCATTTGGAGCACCTCAAAAGGATGATCAGGAGTCTGGAATCCACCCTGTTCTACGGGAACACTTTTTCCTGGGTTGAACTGACAACATATCATACAGGTACGGACTTTTTGTTTAGCTGCTGCTCGTAAATGTTTATTGAACCAAATGTGTTGAATGCTATCTAGCATAGCTTTCTCCCCTAAATGCGCCGGACTGTGAATTGTAGCTATAATGGCTTGGACCATAGAGTCAGGAAGAAACCATACAGATTTCTCCTTCGTCATCCATCCCTGATCTGTCTGGATCCCTCCTAGTTCAGTCCATTTCTTTAATTCTTCTGCAGTAGCATGTGTCTGTATGTCCATTACGTCAAGTGCGGGATCCTTAATTGTCATACACTGTGTTGGTGTCTGAACTATTGGCTTTGTCATGTCTAATGTGCGAGTCTGAGCAGTCTGTTTAGCTGTTCTGTCAGCTAAATCATTGCCTTGAGAAATGATATCAGTAACCTTCGTGTGTGCTTTACATTTCATAATCGATATAGCAGTGGGTAGATGTATTGCATCTAATAAGGCATGAATGAGGGATCCGTGCTGAATGTGGGCACCATGGGAGGTTAAATAACCTCTCTCTCGCCACAGCACGCCGAAGTCGTGTACAACTCCGAATGCATAACGTGAGTCAGTGTATACATTAACTTTCTTATTTGTGGCTTGAATACAGGCTTGTGTTAGAGCAATAAGTTCTGCTGCTTGGGCTGACAAAGTATCTATACAGTTTGTCTCAATAACTTCAGTGTCTGTTGTGACTGCATACGCGGCCACTAAATCTCCTGTACTTGTTCTCATGCACGATCCATCTACATACAACGTCAGGTCTGGATCTAACAATGGAACGTCTGTTAAGTCTTGTCTAGGTTTCGTCTTTATTTCAATAATTTCAACACAATCATGAGCTAGTGGGTCTGTTCCAATTACAGGTAACAATGTAGCAGGATTCAATGTATTACAACGTCGGATCTCTATGTGTGGCTGAAACAATGTCAGTTCATAACCGGTAAGTCTTGCTATGGTCAAGTGTTGTGTTTGTGTTCGGTTCACAAGAACTTCTACTGCATGTGGTACTTGTACTGTCAATGGATGTCCTAACACTATGGCATCGCTTTGTCTGATTGCTAAAGCTGTTGCTGCCACTGATTTCAGGCACGCGGGCAAAGCCTGAGCTACGGGATCTAATGTACTGGAAAAATAAGCACATGGCTTGCGTGATCCTGCTTGTTCCTGAGTGAGTACTGACAAGGCAGTACCTTCGCGTTCTGTAACAAAGAGTGTAAAATGTTTGCTATAACATGGTGTTGCTAAAACAGGTGCTTGACATAAAGCTTCCTTTAAGCTTTCAAAAGCTTGTGTATGTTCCTGAGTCCAAGGGAGGACAGTCGATGTGGCTGCCTCCTGTGTGGTTAACTGAATGAGTGGTTTTGCTAGAAATGCGTACTGAGGGATCCACTGCCTACAATATGAAGTGAGGCCTATGAAAGCCCGCACCTCCTTTTGTGTCTGGGGTATTGACATGTTAGCAATTAACTGGATGCGATCTGGTGTAAGCTGCCTTCCCTCCTTGGACAGCGAGTGACCAAGATAAATAACTCGCTGGACACAGAATTGCAGCTTAGAAGGAGACACCTTGTGCCCCTTGTCGGCTAGAAAATGTAAAACTGTCAGAGAAGCCTTTTCACATTCGCGTTCGCTTCTCGCGGTGATCAGCAGATCATCGACATATTGAAGCAGTGCAGTATTGACTGGCATGTGGATACTGTCAAGTTCTCGTTTCAGTGCTTGGCTGTAGATGCTGGGGCTTTCTGTGAATCCTTGGGGAGCGCGTGAGAATTTAAAGCTGCGCCCATTTAAACTGAATCCGAACAAATATTGGCTTTCCGGATCTATTGGGACGCTGAAAAAGGCATTCTTGAGATCAATTACAGTAAAGAATGTTGCTTCGGAATCAATTGCTGTCAATAATGATGATATATCGGGGACCACAGGAAATTGTGGCACAATGCACTTGTTTAGTTCACGCAAATCAATAACCAATCGGTATACTGGCGGAGCAGTAGGATCAGTTCGTTTAAGAATCGGAATTATCGGTGAATTACATACATTGGAGTCTGTTTCTACAACTACTCCTTGGACAATTAGCTCATCAATGATTTTCAGCAAAGCCACTACAGCATCTTGCGGTAACTTGTATTGTCGCATTCGTGGTAGTACCACTCCTGCTTTCAATGTGACTCGGTATGGTGTAATGTTCATGCAACCAACATCAGTAGGGCCTTGTGCCCATAGATGCGCTGGTAAAGTCTGTAGTCGGGGATCCATGTCTCTAGACACATAGTGACCTTTAAAATCACGTAAAAACAACCTTACTCCTTCCGGAGAACAACATATTATAGCTCCTAGAGCTTTCAGTGTTTTTATTCCTAACAGGTTTTCTGGACATGATTTAGTAAGCAATAAATCTGTAGTTCGGGTCAAAGGTCCTATCGTAAGTGGAAGAGGCTGTGATACTTCATTAACAATAGGTTTTCCTGAAAAACCAAGGGAGATATTCTGAGAGCCTGAGAGGGGTGCCCCTGGAACTTCACTACGTTTTATAGTTGTTCGACTTGCCCCTGTGTCGAGTAAGAATTTTCTATCTTGACCTAATAATTCACTATGTACATAAGGTCCTTCTTGATCTACAGGAATCTCGATAAGGGGTAAGTCAACTTCCCTCTCTAGGCTGGTTCATGCGTAAGAATAAGCATTGCATTCGGGTCTACCCCCAGACGGTCTTGATTTCTGATCACACAGTTTATGAGGAAACGTAACAGTTCCCCCTGTATCTCTACTTTCTGGAATTCCATAGCTCTGTTAATACATTCTGGATCTCGCCCTGTTTGAACAAAATGATATATTTTATCTAGATGCGTAGTCATTCCTGGTAACCTCGCTAAATACTCTGCGGCTCGTCTAATACGTAATGATGCCAGGACCATTTCGTCCTCTTTACCGACCACCGGGTCATATCTACAATCTATAAGGAGTTCCTTAAGCGCACGTTCACTTACGAATTTGGGTGTACGTGAATGCGCTGACTCTTGAAAAACAAGTTTATTTATTCTAGGTGGCGTAAAAGTGTTGCTAGCACCTCCCGTGGCCCCATCTGGGGTGTCGGGTGTGAATGGATTCGTCGAACGTGACACAGCAACTATAGGTGTCGATACCACTGTAGAATCGATTGCGGGGACAGATGAAACAGATGTGCTTGCCGGAGCTTGTGTCGGGACTTGCTGTTGCACGGGGACAGATACCTGATCCTGACGTTGAACCCCTCCGCCAGACGATCTATGTGGTGCGGGGTTAGCATACTCGGGAACTGCGTCATCTAGATATGAGGAAAGAAAAACATCTTCTGCGGTTCTGGGATGCCCTTTAGGATGTACCTTAATTGGGAATAATGGGGGTGGCAAGTCTTTTGGCATCTCTGGAACAGCCTTAGGTAGTCCTTCGGCTAGAAGGGGATACATACCGTTCATAAGAGCATTTCTTTGTCTATCTACTTGTTCTGATTTCACTCGGATTCCTTCCTCAATTAATAGATTTTCTTGAACTTTCTTTGAACTTTCTTTACTCCTCTCTTCTTGTCTACGTGCTTTTTCTGTACGTCTATGAGATTCTTTACGCCATAACTCAACAGCGTCTTTCTGTGACTGTCTGACTTTTCTTTTCCATAACTCTTCCTCCACTTTCATGATGCACTCTGCATCCCAGGTTCCCGCTGCGGGCCACCTTTGACTTTCTGGCAATCCCTTGGTATAATCTACCCATAAATCAAGAAATAATATGGCATCTAAGCCATGCTTGTGATACATAAAATGCCCTGGAGTGTCCCTAGGAGGAATAGGAACTGCTTCTTCAAGCACCCCTTTTCTGGTAGTAATCTGTCTTAACTTCGAGAAGAGCGGCATATTGACAACTGATCTGATACTTACTCTTGAACTCACTTAATACGGAAAAAAACACAATAATGAACAGTGAACAATGAACAATCATTCATACCACAATATGCAAGACATTTGAACACTTTAAACATTTAAACATTAACCATTTTAAAAAAACGACCGACAATGATGACAGTCTGTATAACTAATCACCAAGCTGAATTCTTGACAATAACTGAATACTTCGGAATACTTGATATACTGCTAAACAGTACATATACACTGCTAAACAGTGCAGACCGGATTTGTGTACCCAAATCCGTCTTGACCGGCACAACCTATGTGCGCGTCAACACGCCTCCCCGGCGATGGTACTCACCGAGTAGCTCCTTGAAACGGAAGGCCTCAGAGAATGGACGGGACTTGATGACTGCGGACAGTGGACCCTCTGGACATCGGGACTTCGAAAACCTGGTGGGCCTCTGTATACCTCGGATCTTGCTCTCTCAGCTAGGCTCTGGTCGGGATACTTCGCACTTCTCACCGCCTCGTCTGGGTTGATCGCAGCCTCAGTCGCCCCCGCTTGACCGGAGGGAGCTACAGGAAATCCTGCTGGTACGCGTTATGGTCCGTCCAGCTGTGGCAGGAGACCGGGCCTGCAACGCACCGCCGGCGCGTGAGATGAGAAAGTGTCCCTATTCGGGCGCCATTATGTGGTAAATATTCTTTTTTACCTAGACTGAATTTCATACGGAATCTAAAATAAAGTAAAATAGCTCAGAATAATAAGAGGCAGAATCCGTGGTATAAGAGGTTTTCTGAATGGGCTTTATTCCAAAATGGCCGACTCGAGTGGCGGCCTTCAGGTTCCGTCACCACGAGGGTTCAGGAAGTGAAGTACAATACTTTATTGACAAGAAGTAACTTTTATAGGTCATACATTACAATGAAACGAGTGTAGAAGGCGTAACAATTGATAAGAGAAATGACATAGTAAGTATGTAATCGAAACTAGGCGTAATAAGGAGCAAAAAGAAACATGATTGGCTCTGATTATCATACATAGGTGGATCTATAAGATAATACTTAACATAGATGCGCGCGCAGCAGTATGACGTGTGATTGACGTGCAACTAGGGGGTGAAGGGGACTTGACATTTAGCTCTACATGTGGAGACGAGAAGTCTGGGGGGTCAAGTCAACCTAATCCCAAATCATATCTAACATCCTATGTTTAGAGAACTATGTTATCCACAAGGAAGGACTCTCGGGCTGAATCTATTCTATACTGACTGTGTGTGCGTGTACAAGCGTCTAAGTGCCTATATGAGATGCGAGGGGCAGAAAACTTTCCATGGCAACAGGGCTATGAATTACTTGCAGGAGAACGGAAAGGCCGAGTCCTTTGCTTGTGAGCTAAAGGAGATGTTTACCTAAATCACTAGACAGGAATGCATCGGCTGAAGAGCAAAGTAGATAATTCGAAGGTGAAATACAGCTTCTTGGCAGGCAGGCGAAACTGGCCGAGGCAGGCACCGTTAGCTGCACAGGGAGTAGGACAAAGTTCATGGATACAGATGCGAGCTCAAGCTGAAGCTGTCAGAGGCAGAGAGCAGGGAAAGGCTTTGAGGACAGAATCGGGCCTACTTGCCTGAACTGTAAAAATGGAGTAACTTAGCCATATAAAGTCGGTGGCCTTTCATACTTAGGAATCGAATATCCAGCCCATTAATGGCGGATCTGACAGAGAACATGTTGACGGTGGACGCACATATGTTTGCGTCTTGGAAACTGGAACTGGAGGGAACATACATGTACTTGTGACATGCACATAGAACCGTTGGGGTCCAAGATAGGGGACATAACTGATCAGGAAAATCCACATTTCCACAGTTGTAAAAAATGCGTTGTAAGTGTAGTGCATTGTAAAAGTTGCGTTGTAAAGGTTGTTCCCCCCTCTTTAGATAAGACTGACTGCTCTGTGCCAATCTTCCAGAGGGTGAGCAAAGGTTATATTTTAGAGTGTATCTAGCTAACCCTTACTGGAGTGGTTGTTTCTGCTCGTGCAGGGTGCATACTCTATCAACCAGAAACCCCATTTCTAAGCCTCCTAAAAAGGATGGCACGGTGCAATGCCATGGAAAAGGAGTGTGCCTTCAGCCACTGCTTCTGTTCCATTTTTGCACCATGTCGATCCCTGGCGAAGCAGGGCAAATTGTTTCAGTTGTGGAAACAGAACCATTGTCTGCTCCATTGAGAGACTCACTGAGCTGACCTAGACACTCAGCAACCTAGGTTACTGTGCCCTGTGCAAGGAACAATGCTGTGACATGCATGCATTCAAAGAACAGAGACATCTGGCAGAAAGGTGTATTACTGTCTCAAATAGATTCACATATGAGGTGCCACAACTCTGCATACTTTGACCCCTCATTGACCCACACACAGAACCACCTTTCTTGCTCGGAGTAGGAGATAATTTGAATGTGCCACTCATGACAGATAGTACAGATTTGCCTGTGAGTGCAAGTAGGTGCCCTCCCTTCCTCGGGCTAACTATAAAATACCTGTACACCATGATTGGCAATTATCTGCTACCAACCATCAGCATGGCCACGGCTTGGTCGTGGGGACGGATGTAACCCAGATTAAAAGAGCACCCACTTCCATATAGTGCCCATGCTAGGAGATTCATTCTGCATGTCTCCTGCTCATGAAAACACACCAAGTGGGTCAGAAATGGCGAAATCAGTTCTGGGGCAGAGGGCTACTGCACAAGAGCCTTTGACCCAACAGGCTTCCCTCCTATGAATCACTAGGCCAGAGTTTACACCATCAGATAGAGTAAATCTGAAAGGCAACAACAAGATGTTGCTGTAGTGTTACGTTTCTTGTGAGGCCTGCACTTCACCATAGGCTGTTTTTCCAACATTAGGTTTGGCGCTAACACTCCTCCAAACATTTAAACGCTCATGGTGACCTGACTCTGAGACTTCAACCACAGTGAGAAGTGGGCTCAGTGTGAAGCATTCTTCCTCATGTGTGTGAGCAGCGGGCTCAGTGAAGCATGCCACGTACTGTGGGTGAAAATCTAGAGTAAACACAAGTAGATGATGGAAGGAGCTCTGAAACTTTTCAGACACTCACCCCCAGTCACAGATCTGGGTTGAATCCATCATCGTTCTTTAGCTCACTTCGTCACCCCAGTTCAGACACAGCTATATGCAAATTTGTCTTGACCCTGTGCCTCATGGGAACAGTTGAGCCCGAACTGCCAAGCCATGTCTTCCCTGGACGGGAAACAAGCATTCTAGGATCGGTTTCGGGCTAACAGCCCTCATCAGCCAGGCTAGCTTGAATCCAGTGGCAAAGTGTGCAAGGGACCCACGTCTGGGCATACCCTGCCAGCTTAGGGAGAACAAAGCAAACACAAGGGGATGATGGACGTAGTGCTGAAACTTTTCAGACACTTACCCCCAGTCTCAGATCTGGGTTGAATCCATCATCATTCTTTAGCTCACTTCGCCACCCCAGTTGAGACACAGCTATATGCAAATCAGTCTTGACCCTGTGCCTCATAGGAACAGACTGGGGGTGCCACTGGGTTCAAGTTAACCTGGCTGATGAGAGGTGTTACCCCGAAACCGGTCCCAGGATGTTTGTTTCTGGTTCAGGGAAGACCTAGCTTGGCAGTTCAGGCTAGACTGTTGCCATGAGGCACACGGTCAAGACTGATTTGCATATAGCTAGGTCTGAACTGGGGTGGCTAAGTGAACTAAAGAAGATGATGGATTCAACCCAGTTCTTTGAGTGGGGGTGAGTGTCTGAAAAGTTTCAGCGCTCCGTCCATCATCTCCTTGTGTTTGCTTTGAAAATCTAGAGTCCTTTTTAGGTCTCGCCTAGCGATTGCGTTTACGCAATCGCTATGCGAGACTCTAGTAAGAGGGGCATTTCAAAGTGCTCCCAAAAGTGGATTGCATGGCGAGCACACGCACAATCACGTGCATCGTGCCGCCATGCAATCCGTTTGGGGAAGCGCTTCAGCCCACTGGCGCGTGCACGTGTAGCCACAGCCTCGGCATCATACTTCAAAGGGTCCGCTCCCCCGCCTGGAATGCGCTCCCCCGCCCCGCCACAGCATGCCGAGAGCTTGTTTCCTCATGGCGCCTCTCACAACTGTCCCTCCCCCACCACAGGGCTAGTTTTCATTTGCATGTTTCCGTAGCATTGGACTTTTAGCACTCAGTAAGAGGACATGCGTCTTTCTCTTTCCTTTTGTGTGTCCACATCGAGATGCTCCTCCACCCCCCCCCCCCCCTCTGCTCTCACTCCCTTCTCCCCCTCCCTCCTTGTTGTTTCAGCGAGGATTCTGCAATCACCAAGTATTGTGGGTTAAACTTCAAACCAACCCCCAGGTTTCAATTGGCGCACTTCATTGTTTGTCTATATCTAGAGTTTATCGCAAGCAGACAAAAAAGTGACTGAACATTATGTTGGCTGAGACTGAAATAATCTGAGTCCTCGTCCTCTCTTTTTGTATTAACAAAAGGTCTTGGGAGTCAGAGAGCTAAACCGTTCATTAAGTGGCCTAACAATGGGAAGCTTCAGCATGATTGAAAGTGGAAAAAAAGCTCTACGACGTGATCAGCATTGATCACGTTATAGCTCTTTTGTTTTAATTTACCTTCAACCATGCTGCACGGTCACTGCACTGCTGTCCTGCCTTCCCTCCCTCTCGTTGTCTGTCCCTTCAAAGTTCTCTCCCCCCCTCCCTCCCCGTTGTCGGTGCCCCCCCCTGTTGTTGTGCGCAGTGCAATAAACTTGTGCGCTTACTTAAATATTTTATTTACAGCACGGTCCGCTTTGACTTTAGCGGCCGCGCGGACTACCACTACTGCCTTTGCCCCTCCTCCACCATCTACTCATCGGGTGAGGTCTGGAGGTGCGACTGCCGCTGCCGCCTTTCCCCCTCTACCGCCGTATCCTTGAGCACTGCTGTACTCTTCGCCACCAGTACAGCTTGTCGTGCGGTGTTAGGAGAATGTTGTTTTTGTGACTCGCGTCACATTGCAGTCACTATCTGTGGAGTGGGACTGGAGCTTAGCTCGTCACACTGCTTCCCGGTAGGATGGGCCGCGACAAAAGGCTTGGTTGGCATTTCCGGGTGCACTCCTGCTGTGTACGCGAGTGTGTGTGATCTTGGACACTGGGGAAGGGGGCTCTGGTGACTTGCTATTGTGCGGTACAGGCTCTATTCTTAAGCCCATTGTGCCGGTTGACCATTACCTCCCCTCTCCCTTAAGTGCCCAGATTGTCCCACGCTGAGGCGGGATTGTTTCAAAAGTAAAGAAATAACAAGCATTTGCAATGCAATAAGTCTCGCAGTTACACGAGATAAAGCTATTTGCATTGTAAATGACAATGCCAATAGGCATTATTTGCAATGTCAATAGCTCAAACTCGCGTAAATGCGAGACCTACTGCATTGCAAATGCTTGTTCTTCTTTGCTGTGTGCAAAAACTCATTTGTTGAAATGCATCCAATATAACGAGTGGCAACTGTCAACTTGAATTCCCACCAAGGACTACGGACACTTGGGCGAACTGTCACTCCGTGCTCGCGTTTGCGCAATATCAACTCTGCCTTTTGACATTTCTGCGGTCTCCGAGGGCACTTCCCCCTCCGTGACATACAGCGCTTTGAAGCACAGGCCATGTGGCAGGAAGCACAATATTAGGCACCATTCTCGGGTCATGCTGAGATAGCGTGGGGGCGGCACGGTGGGGTGCCCTTTTTGGGCCGCTCAGATTTGCGGTGCTTGGGCTTGTGTCCAACCTTTGACCTCACCCCCCCAGGACAGGAAAGAACCTTTCAAACATGTGCCACCCGCCGGCTCAGTGGTTTCCAGTGTTACAGGGAGGTCAGGTCAGCCGAGGGCACTTCCCCCTCCCCTGCCCAGCACCTTGAGGTGGATTTGCAAAATCTAGCTCCCCAAAGCCACACTGAGCCCCTCACTCCTACCAGCACAGTGTGAACTCACAGATTTGTGTGTGTGGGGTGAGGGAGGCTGTATTCCTAATGCTGTGATTTCTAGCTCATTTCCTCCGAATGAAGCAGTTTTATGGGCCTCATTTAACTCTGTAAAACCTGACACCATCTGCGGGCGCAGCTGCAACGCGTCCTGGTGGGTGAGTTCAAGGCAAGATCACACCACCACCCACCTACCAACCAAGTGAAATGAAGAGAAACTAACGCTCGGCCCTACCAAAAACGCAACTGGAGGGCGGGGGTCAAATCGTGCAATACGTTCTGCAACGAATAATTGGGTGTTTCATATTTTTTAACTGAGAGAGCTGTTGTTGGAGGGTTGGTCTTTTTTATGTTTCAGAAATAGTTCCCCTATACAAAATCAGACCTGTTGTACCAGGCGTGCAGAAAATGCAATCAATCCCGGCTGAGCCACTAACGCTCTGTGAGCCTGAGTACATTGTCTTCCGGTAATTTCCCAGCCTTCGAGTGCCTCTTTGCCTGCCAAATGATACGTGAGCTTACAAAACGAGTGGGGCTCTAGCACATTAAGGGGGAACACTTGAAGCATCCTTAAGTGTTAACCAACACCCCCTTTAATGTGGGGCGCATTGCGGAATCTCTTAAGTAGCGGGAAGTTCAGCAAGGGAAAGGGCCAACAGCTATAATTACCGGTTTCAATTAGAAAAGTATAAACAACTGGCACTATCGGGACAGTTTCACCCTTGCAGGGGCGAGCATCCATTGGTGCAGGTGGTGCAGTGGCACCGAAAGATAGAGGCCTGAAGGTTAGCGGCCTTTTGGTGCATCTGGGTTCACCAGTTATGCCCCGTTTTACATGCTGGACTTGTTGCTAGAACTCCACACGTTTTGTAAGATCACATATCCTTGGCAAGCAAAGCGGTGCTCGGAGGCTGGGAAATTACCGGAAGGTAATGTGCTCAGACTCACAGTGCGTTAGTGGCACAGCCTGAAAACTCGGGGGCTTATTTACAGGGAAGCCTGGCATATGGTGAGCACTATCGCGGCCGCTTTGATGTTCTCAGTGGCCGCGCTGCTCACTGAGAACATCAAAGCGGCCGCGAAAGTGATTAGCAGGCTGACAACTGGTGCGTGCGCCCGGCGCACATGCACTGTAGTTGGTGACCTCAAAAGCACTAGTTTGCACTTCCAAATATCGCTCTCTATAGCTCTCGCCAGAGCAGCGCTAAAGCGCTGGCTCAGGCGAGACCTAAAAACATTTTTTTTCTGTTTCTTTACTTTTGAAGCAATCGCGGCACGCACAGTTTAGCTTAAAATGTTTAAAGCTAAAGTCCGAGTGCCGCGATATTGCAAATGGTTGGTTCCAGTTAAATCCTAGCTGGTAAACGGTGTTGAATGTCAAAGGAAGCCCAGCTGTGTAATCGCACCATGCAGTCAGTCTTGATCGCTCATTACTGGAACGAAGATACAGTCTCTTTTTTTTGCTTCAAAAGCTGCCGAAGAGTTACATTGAAAGACAGGAGCTTACATTCTGCAGCTGCTTTTGTACGTCTGATATGTTCATTTATGGCGTCATTACCCTAATAATAATCATTTCCCGAATAATAATCATTTGCATCACAAACCAAAATAACAAGTATTTGTGCAACTGAATATGTGTATTTCTCCCTACTAACTCAATGTCATGTATGCGATCAGTTATAGAAGAATGAAATATTGAGTTGCAACATGCAAAGATTCATATTTAGGCCGTGGATGTAACACGCAACTCTTTGCAGTCAGCGCATAACCCCTTGAGCCTTTTTACGAGGATTGGAATTTAACATAATTACAATGTTTTGGGATAATCTCTAAGACCGTATGAACCTTGTCGGGCATTATATTATCATATACAAGCATACAATGTTATCTTATGGCGCAAGAGTGTGACAAATTTGGATGTACAGCACCTGCAAAGGTTTCGTGCAGATGGAGGTGTATAACAGGTCGACGAATGGGTTTGAGTTAGTGATTCTGTGGCTGACGCGGAAGCGTCTGGCGTTACCAGTTTTTTTCCCTAAGCCAGTTCATGAATGGCTCCCAAATATCTTTCTTGCGTAATGCCATGGATATAAGGTCCCCGAACACTGCCAGATATATTTTTTATGGTAAATATTTTTTTAATAGGGTTGTTCAGTTGTACATAATGTCTTCTTGGTTATATATAAGGTAACAGTAATGCTTATAACACATTTTTATTATAACTTTTCAACATGCTCCACAACAGCCACACTGCTCTACAACACAGCTAAAAGACATTGGCAAATCCAATAGCTCTGGCTAAACACTTATAAGATCCCAAAGGCGAGACCTATTGGCTATGTCAATGCTTGTTAAAGATGATCCTAACTTTATAGAGTCCATAACCTAGTGGAATGTGTTAAATAAAGCAATAACTTGATGCCTGATAAGAGACTAGAACTGGGCACTGTTTCCAAGTTCTTTAGGTCGAGCCTGGGCAGCGCATGTACTGCTGCGAGGCATGCAGTATTGGATTTTGACCTTGAAGACTCGCCCACTCTCTGCCCATATTTTTAATTGGCATGTGTCATTGTCCTTCCTAAACGCTGGCTTCCGAGTCGTTATTAAGCTTGTTAGGCCCTCCATGGTAGGGCCTAGTCTGCATTTGTTACCTCCCATAACGACTGGACCTTTTACTTGTCTTGTTACGCGGTCTGCTTTATCGTGGCTGTGAGCGCTATTTTGTTTAATGATTTGCACCTATTCCACCAATTACATCACAGCATGCCGCCCGCTTTTATTTTATTTACTAATGGCGGTCCGCTTTAAATATAGCGGCCTTGTGTCTTTATATTTATTTTAGCAGCGTGGTCCACTTAAGTATAGCAGCCGTGCTTACTTATTATTTTTATTTTTTTGTTTACTAGCGCCCGTGCTGCGCTTTCACATTCATGGAGGCCGCGCCCCTTTAGACAAGCTGCATCTAAATAACGGTGTGTGGCCCCTATTAAAGTGAAAGCGTGGCATGGGCGCTTTTACAAAAAAAATTAAACATTTGGGAATTTGACAAACAGATGTTTTTTTGTCAATGTGCCCCATGCAGCGGTTTCACTTTAATGTCGGCCACACCCCTTTCTTTAGACGCTGCTTTAGAAAGGGGTGCGGCCTCCATGAATGTGAAGGCACCTCATGGGCGCTACTAAACAAACAAATATTTGCAATGCTATAGGTCTTGCATTGGTGAGCGTTTAAGCTATTGCATTGCCGATAGCTCAAACTCTTGTAAATGCGCGACCTATTGCATTGCAATTGCTTGTTATTCTATATTAAAACTTGAGACCACTGAAGATTGCGGAGCAACACTGGGCAGTAAACGCTGGTATATAGACCTGTTGCTTGTCCTGACCACCGAACTGCCCTGGGTGATTGGGATTCGAGAGGGGGGGGAACAGGGAGCACCAGGCCTATACGGCGGGGAGGGGAGAAAACAGTCCGCACCACAACGTGTCTTGGTCGGAAGTCCTGCCCCCGAGCGGGCCGCTTCCCTTTATTGGCTCCCCCGCAGGCCACGCCTGGCCTGCAGATGTAGGGATGTGTGTTCAGTGCAAACTCCCAACAACTAGACCATAGTCATTACATCCCTACCAAACTTTGGGGTTCTTTTTGTTCTCCCCCCAAACAGCGTCACAAAAGGTACATGACAACATATTTTACATGACCATTAATTTTCACAGTCTTTGGATACTTGCGTTCTCCCAGGGCATCGTCGGCTGGGTCTCAGCAGGCATGCAAAGTCCCTCAGTCTCTGGCTGGGCTGGGGGTTCGGCCTCAACCCATACCTCCCCGAGCGGGGTCCTCCGCTCGGAATTGGGGTCCGAGGGCTACCAGGAGCTGCAGCTGGCGTGGGCGATGCCCCAGCCTCTCCCCGGGTGGCTTCCTCAGTGGCCGTCTCTTCGTTATTATCCTCGAGCCCTTCTTGCAACAGGTCTCCCTCGGTGTCATCCCCGCCCTCTACCGAAGGGACCGCCCTGAACCAGGAGGCATTTCTCGTTACTGTTTCTTCTCCCTTCCGGGCGGTGACCATAGTTCCCTTGGTGGCCTCGATGGTCCAGAGGCCAGGTTCGAAACGGGTTTGGAACTTGCCCCCAGGCCGTCTATTCCTTATGATCACTTGTGTTCCAGGCGTAGGTATCTTTGACGTGGCCCTCCGATGATGACTGGCCCGTCGATTGCCTTGCTCCCGTCTCTCTTGTGCCCCTTCCGGGTCGGCTGGCGCAGGGGTCCACTCTGGGCTGCTGGGGAGGAGATCCCTCCGGGTCCCTTGAAACATGAGACTCCACGGGCTCCTTTGGGTGGTGCAATGTGGGGTGCTCCTATACTCCCTCAGAAATTCATGGAGACGATGCTCCGGGTCAGCCTGCTCCACCATGGCTATGCGGAATGTCTTATTTAGTGTACGCATAAATCATTCAACATCCCCGTTAGCTTGGGGCCATTGGGGTGTAATGCGTCTGTGCCGAATCCCTCTCTGGCTGAGGTATGTGGCAAACTCAGTGCCCTGGAATGGTGGTCCATTATCGCTGCGGAGTTCCTTGGGGTATCCAAACATGGAGAATATCTTCTCCAGGACGGGTCCTACCTGTCCGAAGGCCGTGGATGGTACTTTTTCTACTATGGGGTATTTGGAGTGTGCGTCCACCACAACTAGAGTGTGGCCCTCCCCGGGGAAACTCCCAAAGTCCACACTTACTTTTTCCCGGGGTGTTAGGCAGGCGTCCTCCGTTATGACGGGCTGGGGTCGGTCCGGCTCACCCGTGAGCTGGCAGGCTAGACAGCCCCGGACATGTTCCTCCGCCATCCGTTCCAGCTCGGGGAACCACATCTTCTCTCGGATTCTAGCCTTCAGCTTGGTGATCCCTTGGTGTCCCCCGTGTGCGAGTTGAATCGCCCGCTGTCTCAGGGCCGACGGGATGACCAGTCGCGAGCCCCGCAGAAGGATGCCGTCTTCCGTGGCGCTTAGTTCGTGCCGGATGCGCCACATCTGAGTGAGTGCTTCTTTGTCTTCTGGAGCCCACGAATTTGCCTGGTGCAGGTATCCAGCCCATGAACCTTCTTGAACCGCTCTCATTGTTTTCATGTACACCGAGTCTGTCTCCACCCCCTCCTTGTTGTCGTCCAGCGTCACATTCTGTGGGCATGCGGTGAGGGCAACCCATTGGGCGTATTCATCGCCTTCTTCATCCATCCCAGTTTGGTCTGGGCTTGGTGGATGGCGGATAGGAAGTCCGCTGGGTTCTTTGATCCCGGTCGATAGACCACTTCTTGTCGATGTGCAACCGTATCAGGTCACACTTGATGCACCCCAGGCCCTTGAAAAGTTCCGGAAATTGAGCCAACAGTTCATCCACTTGGTGTTTTCGGACCTGATGTGCAAAAGCTACCAGCTTTAGATCTTCTGCCGTGTGGCTACTCAATAGTGTCTCTGCCTCCCGGTCGATGATGTGGATTGTTGCTGTTACCTCCACCCCGTCAGCTTTGATAGGTGCTATCATCTTCCCTTTTAGGGGGAGAGGGGTGTGGCCCCCATACGCAAAAATCCGAGTCCTGGAGGGTAGGAGCTGTGGCCTGGGTCGTAGTAGATTGAATTGCTGTATTCCCATGACATTTACGGTGGCCCCGGTGTCAATTATAGCCTTCACTTCGTTCCCTCCTAGTTGGACGACGCACGTGGGCTGTGGTCGCCTCCTGCGTTTTAGTTCCCGCGCAAAAAAGATGATGTGTACTTCTTCGTCTTCGGAGTCAGAGTACTCCTCCACCGTCGGTAGATACCTTAGTGGAGAGGTGTGGCTCACTAGTTAGAGGCGGCAGACCCGTAAGCAGAGAATCGGCCAGGGACCAGGGTTCAATTCCCGACGCGGCAGGGTCGTGGACCAGGGTCAAAACGGACTCGATAATTCTCGCCTCGGTACCTACTCTAACCAGGAACACACTCGGCAACTCTGGGCATTAAGCTTGCCTCATCTCTACAACGGCCCCCCACAGACGCCGGGGATGCCTGGTTTCACCTTGGAGATACCCAGAAAGGGACCATCTCACAGGGATAGCCAGGACGGGTTCCCCAGCGGTCTACAGCGCCGGGACGCCCCGTTGCTGGGGCAGCTGTGCGCTTTACAAGTCTACAACATTTACATTTACTTAAGCACCCTGGGCTCCTTCCGGGGGTGTCGGGTCGTCGAGAGACAGCTGTCGCACCGATTTCGGCAGTGATTTGTGGTTTTTATGCCCTTTCGTGTGGCTGCGCCGTCGGCAGACGGACGCAAAATGGTTTGGGACCCCACAGTTCGTGCATGTTTTCCCTTGTGCAGGGCAATCTTTGGCGGCATGTGGTTCATAACCGCAGTATCCGCATTTTGACCGGGAGCCCTCCTTCCGGGCGTCCATGTGGTACCTATTCTTCGGCATCGTTTTCACCGCGTCCACCTTTTCCACCTTTACATTGTCGTTTTTTCCTGCATGCTTGTTCAGGGCTTGGTCCATGGCGGTGGCCCTCACTGCCGACAGGTCGTGCGACCGGGCTAAGATTAGTATGTCCTCCAGCGAGATGCCGGGCTTCCTCAAGATCAAACCCCGTAGCGTCTTGTCCCTACAGCCTTGGATGATCTGCCTTCTTATGGCTTTGGGTTGGTCTTCGTTGGTGCACGTGCTTGCGAGTTCCCTCACCCAGGCGTAGAAACGGTCCATGGATTCTCCTTCCCTCTGTCTTGCCTGCCCCAGTTTGAATACCTCGAAATCCAAGTTCAGCTGTGGGTCAAAATAGCCATTGATGGCCTGGACAGCCGCGTCATAGTCGTCCACCCTGCCAGTATTGGGGAGGTGCTTGAATAATTTGAAGATTTCATCGCCTGCATAGTGGAGTAGCAACGATCTCTTGATTGCCCCATCGGTTTCCCTGGATGCCACAAAATAAATTTTCAGGCGCTCCAGCCAGAGCTTCCACCTGGGAGACGCCGTTGACGGATCTTCGACCTCACTGAAAGGAGGTAGGACTCCAGACGCGGCATGCTGGTATGGGATGCATGCCCCTGTTGCAGGTTCGTCGTCAGCCATGGCTCTGCCTGTTCCTGAGTAATTCCGGCACCTTCCTCTTATGCCCCTTGGGTTGTTATGCTGTTGTTCCCCTTGATTCCCTACTCCTCTGTGGCCTTAAGCTGGAGCCGCTCTGCCCCTTTTTCCACTTGACTGCGCTTGCCTGTGCTGTTTCTCCTTTGGTACACAACAACTTGTGGTGGCCAATGCTTGTTTGCTTCTCTGTAGACACCGGTAGTGAGCGGTGTTAATCCAGTGCTTTGTTTGTGGCTTTCCTGGAGGCACCGGCTTTGCGCGCTGTTTATTTCTCCTTTCCCCCCCCCCCCGCGGGTGCGCCCTCTCCCGTTGCTCCCACGTGTTGGGTGGGCCGCTCGTTGCTGCGCATGCGTGCAGGGCTTCTCCGCATGTAGGCCTCGTTACGCGCCGCGGCTCCGCTTCCCCCTCCGTGCTTCGCACGTAGCTTCTGGTTACTCTGCTGCTTACCGGGGTCCTGCTACCCGGATCCTGTGGTCCCGCTCGCGTTCCGGTTGGTGTTCCGATTCGCGGATCTCACCGGCACCGCCACGCACTCTTCCCTTCACCGTTGTCGGGTCGATCAGGTGTGGGACCGTATCCCACCTTCGTCGCCAGTGTCCCGACCACCGAACTGCCCTGGGTGATTGGGATTCGAGAGGGGGGGGGGGGAACAGGGAGCACCAGGCCTATACGGCGGGGAGGGGAGCTTCCCTTTATTGGCTCCCCCGCAGGCCACGCCTGGCCTGCGGATGTAGGGGTGTGTGTTCAGTGCAAACTCCCAACAAGTAGACCGTAGTCATTACATTGCTGTCAACATTTCAGTGCTCTGATCCACGCCCTCTATAACTCCCCCTCTCCTGCCTTTCCAGGAGATATGGATTCCGCAGGGGAGTGAGAGGCAGCGAAAGAGAGAAAACGATGAGTTTTCCCCTTCTCCCGCAGCTTTGGCGCCTGGAAGGAGGGGCTTGAAGAATTCTCCTCCGCTCCTGCGTCTCCCTCGGCTCCGCCGTAGAATAACAGAGCCCAGGCAGAACCCGGGGATCCCGCTGTGCGTATTGTGCGCGTGGGCAGTAATTGTTAAATCCTCTCGGTGTGAAACAAAGCCCGGGAGGCTTCGGCGCTGCAGGGAGGGCCTTGGTTTCAATGAGAACATTCAGCCTACATGGGCTGGAATGTTCTAGTAGCCTCGTAGCCCACTGTAGTGGCCGTTAAAGTCCTGCACTCTTGTTGTAGACCTTCGACTGGGGCCTGTAACTCTGGAGCGGGCCTATAAAGTCCAGTGTCACCCTCTACAGTAGGCTTAATGGCTACAGTGCAGTGTTCTTTTTCGTTTTGTCTCCCAAGCATGAACACATACAGGTTCTGTAAGAAATGATGATAACAGCAGGTGCACGTGGCATTGAGTTAGTTTCAACCTTGCAACTTTTATTTGACATTCACCGTCAGTACGGAGTCCAAACTTGCTCCCAGAATTTTCCCTTCAAACAGGTCGATTGGTCCTGACTTTTAAGCAGGTTTGATTGTTAAAGGTGGGTCGATTATTAGAGAGATGTTGAGTCAGAATCGTTGTAGTTCAGGAGCCTACGTATGTTTTCTGTTAAGGTCAATACATTGAATGGAAAGGAGGCCTTACTTAAGTAGTTCTGAACAGTTCTGGTTTCCAGCAATGCACAGTGATAAAGAAGTGTTTTTGACTTTGGAATGCTAAACTTGGTCACAATTTTCAGTGACTCAATCATGTGCTTGATTTGAGCCGGTGTTTGGAGGTGGGGCCCAACAGCTCTGGTTTTTGGGCACCGCAACTTATTTTTCATCATCAAACTTTGACCCAGAATTATGGAGACAAAAGCAGCAAAGTAGGGCAGAACAAGGAAGAGAAAGAAAGGAAAATAGTAACTAAGGTAAAAAGCAGAGGTGGAAAAGAACACGCACAAGTGAGATAAAAGGGTAGAGATAGTTTGGTGGAGGATGAGAAAGGCATGAGGTGGAATCCGATAGCCTCAGTAGTCGGCAGCACCACTGCGCCAGCAGTGGGTTTCTGATAAAAGCTTCGGACCCCAGCACGTACCATTTTACAAATCAAGGACTAATAGGCATTTTTTTTATGTATTAAAAGAGAGAAGGAATCATGTGGTGCTGCATTATTGAGGTTAACAACTGTCTGCATAATGGTTGTATTATTGTTTCACCTGCATGTTTGGCAGGTATTGTCAGTCAGTATAAAAATGGTTACCGATGCAAATATTATCCTTCTTTTCACACAGATCCTTGTAGGGGCCTACGCCCACTACAATGTAGAATGACCAAATAAAATTTGTTATAAAAAAAAAAGAGAGAGAGAGAAGGCTAGAGCCACATGATTCAACAAGAGATCTGGAAGGAGCCTGGAAGAAGGAACTGCAGATTTTATAACTTTTATGACCTTGAGAAAGCAGCAGTTAAAACATGGAAGACTGTAGTCTGTGCCTGCTGATACCATGTAGTAGGACTGGTTGGGGTTTAAGTACATTCATAACAAATAGTAGTATTTTATTGGCTGTTTTGGGTGTATCGTCCCTACTGTCCAGTACTACCTTTGAGGTTGGAAAGCAGATCGAAGGGGAGGAGCTTTTAATTGTTTTGAGCATTCCCTAAAGTGATTGTTAATAATGCCGATGCAGGGTGTGATACTGTCTACAGAATCTTGGTTGTTAACTGGGTGAATTGTTGGTGGTATTCTTCTGTTAGTGTAAGTCTCAGACATTATTGTGGAAGAGTGTTCCTTTAGCTGCATGTCCTCTTTTGTAAATTTGTCAAACAATTAATAGTAGTCACTTAGGTTGGTGGGAGCAGACTTTAAGCTGGTTAGGAAAAGGTTTTAAAAGACTGTTGAAAAGTTTTTGTACGAAGTTGATTGCATCCTGGATTCTAGAACGAATATATATATTTTTTCCCGTAAAGTATAGAAGCATAGTACATGGGTTTGTCTGTGTGATAGAAAATATAAATTGCTCTTGGGGAATTCTGGTACAGTAGTTTTGCAACTTTTGTTATTCTCTGTGGTAGTAGGTTTTTCTGAAGCCTGATTTTGACCTGCATTTTATTTTGCAGACTGAGGATGTCTGTGAGCTAGGTGTTTTCCTTAATCGTGTATTTCTTTTCTGCTGCAGTATCTTTGTGAATTGACCTTAATAGCAGTTGATAATAGTGCTTATCACTTATGCAGAGGTCACTTGGGACTTTTTGGAGTTCGCTTTGCTGAGCCTGGCATGAGATCATACAGAAGAAGAATGTTGTTTGAGAACTTTTCTAATGGTGGAGTTTGTAATTGTGTTCTCTAATTGGGCTTCTGTTTTGCAGGGGAGATTTTGAACATATTAAGTTTGTGGCTAAAACGCTCAAGAATTTAACAATCAAGGACTTTCTTAAGGATGTGATGCGAGTCTAAAGGACAACTTTCAAAGCTCTTTCTATGTATTGTAACTTGAAGTTTTCATTTACAATAATGGAACACGCCAGTAGAGCAGTGTGGTGGGAGGGATTGGATCTCAAGTTGGATTTACAAGAACATTGCTGGCATACATTTAAAAAAAAAAAAAAAAAATAGAGTGGTTTGACCTGATGTGGCCATTTGCTTCCAAGCAGCGTGATCGCCATGATTTCCCAATGGCATTTCACTATCACGTCATCACTTTACTGTGACAACAGATGTAAACCAGTGCCACTCTCGCTTTTTTTGGCAACATAGGAACATATTCCATGTACATGTTGAACCAGAGCATGACCACTTTTTATTGCATTATGTTTCATTTTAGCAAAGCTCTCCCTAGGTAGTAGAGAGATTGCTGAAAAAAGATCCCTGTCAGCAATCTGCATTACCCAGGACAGAATTAATGAACTCAGTCCCAGGGGCTCTTGAGTAATTTCCGGCAGTGCTTAGAGCCATATTGGATGGAAATAATTCTGGGAATCAATGTTTGCGTTGACTGAGATTATCGATTAATCCGCAGTTAGAAGCTTGCGTCTATTCACCAGGCATTGTAGCAGTATGTGCCAAGCTGTATATATCCCTGCTCTGTATGACGTAAATTCTTTTTTCACTCTTCAAGGTGAGGATTCCTGCCGTCCAGTAGGACTTATTTGAGGCTCGAGGAGAAGAATTGATCTTTCCAGCGAGTGACACCGGTGGGGCAGGATGCCGGACGACGAGATAGTCAGCAGATACCTGGGCTCTCCGGTCGGACACAACAAGTGTATGGATTTTGGTTTGTATTATTTTTGTCCTCGCCGTTTATGTCCTGAGTTTGCTCTGTAAAATAAAGCTGTTTTCGGGGGCACTGAAATTACGCAAAATGGAAGGGACAATTTATGCGGTAGTGTTGACTAAGTTATGCAGCAAAAAAAGGTAAATTATATGGCATCATGCAGCACTATACTGTTACTTCATTATTTTGCCATTTTGCACATTGCAACGCTGTCTGAGCAGAGAAGTCACTTTATTAGTACCAGTTTAATTATAGCAACAAGCAATTGAGATGACCAATCAACCTTTGGAAAGTACTTTCACTGCACAGGTATGCCAGCCCCAGTTCCCCCGCTGAATGCATCTTCCACCCCTAATTATAGTGGAGCTAATAAACAATATCCTCGAGGGATAAAAGCCTGCTCCGCTCTACTCCTGACCTACCTATGCCAGGAGATATTCACTCCTTAATCATATTCATGAAACACCATGGCCCTCATTAAGTTTTGTGGTTTCACCTTGGAGACACTGATCTGCGTGATTCTGAAATGTATGACGTTCCTGCACCCAGAAATACCAGGTGCTGGGACGCAGGACCTGTCTTTTCCAGGTGCAGAAACACAATCCTAAAAACCTACTTTTGACCCAGTAAAGCTGAGTCCACATGTTATTGTCCTATCCAGAGCCTTCCATTCTGGACCTTGTATCTCCTCAGGCAATTTTCAGCTACCTCAAAATGAGTGCCTATTAGGGAGATGTTTCAGAAAATTCTAGAATCTGGAACTAATTACAGTTGAATGGGGGGGGGGGGCATTCTTCATGAAAATGTGATGTTTTCCTCCCACAATACTTACAGTCCAAGTAAATAGTCTCCAGGCTGAATTTGATAGCAATCCAATTGACAAAGATTGAACTTATCCTTGGAAAATAAATTAATTGCCTTGAATTTATACTTTCAAAAAGTGCTTTCTGGCTCTTGGTAGATTGGTTGATGTTCTACGTGCTGCATTCTATGTCTGATTTAAAGAAAATGTAAATCCTGAGTCATTATTTGTTTGGAAAATGGTCTGCGCTGGTTAATAAGTGTTCCAACCCTCCGTTTGTCAAGATCACTTGCGGTCATGTTGAATGTTGATGTGCCTTTAGACATCTAGTGTAGTGCTGTTTATTTATATCCATTGCTCTAAAACCTTAATTAAGATCTTACAGTGTTTACCAAATTTGGTAACAAAAAAAATAGGGCAACATATAGAGAAGTAATCACAAGGGCTGAGTCGGAGATTAAAGAGGATAATTTTATATTTTTTTTCCAAAAGTTTAGGTATGCTTCCAGCCTGGGCTATACTGGTAAATTGTTCCAGAAACTTGCACTGTCTTACCTCAAGTGCGGTCCTTCACAGGGAAATTTACTTTAGTTTCAGAACAAATTTATTTAGCCATGAAACTTTGAATTATACCTGTTTATTCCAGTGGAAGAGAATGCCCATATGGGCCAGAACTTGAGTTGGGAGATTCTTTCGTGCAAACGAATCATCAGCTGGCATCCAACTTGACCTGCAGCATTGGAGCTTAAATTGTGTCCATGGATGCAAGAATGACCATTTCTGGAGACTGGAACTTACTTTTAATTCTTAGACGTTTGAACACGAAAGAGGGCGCAAGAGAGGCACCAAAGGGAGGAGAAGAAATAGTAGAAATCAGTGACTGAGCAAGAAAACAAGGATGAAAAAGAGCCCACAGAGTGAGAAGAAGACATGAAAGGTAGGTTGGTGGAAGAAAGTGATAAAAGATAGAATCAAAACTAGGCAGCCTCGGTAGCCTTCTACTCTGGCGGCCAGCAGCTGCGGGCTACTAAGAAAATATTATTTTCTTTTATAAATTAAGCACTGACCAGAGTGTAATTTATACGAGATCTTTTTGGGGAATGCCTGAATTCTTTGTAGGTTCCCCATTTGACAAATTTGGTAAAGTGCCCATTACTTTTAAGGTCCAGGATAGTTCATTATTGAGCCAGTTATGGTTCTGTCCTGTGTGCAAGACCTGATACTTCAACCTACAGTTAAAACTGTTAGATGCAGTCACAGATGAAAATGGCATTGTTTTTTGCGAGATAACTTCATCCTATAGTTATTCATGGGTCACAAGAATCTTGAAATGTCCGAAATCATCCTTTACCTTTAAGCAGATGACAACCTGGCAATTGTAAACCTCACAAATACTCATTTCCACACCCTGATGCATCATGAGCACAGGATGTGTCTAAGACTTGCAATAGAAGGACAGCACTTGCAATTTTATTTAGAATTTATTTTTAGTGCTGTAATACAACGATAACAAGAGCAAGAAAGTACAACTGCTTACAGCACGTTGAGAATGCACAACAGTGGCCAGATTACCATGAAACTGGTACACAAAAGTCCCACCAACCATCCAAATAATGGACACTGCAGTATGCATTGCGGATTTTAATATAGCCTTTGACTCTGTGCTTGATGAAATATCATATCAACATTGAATTGTTCAGAAAGCACACCATATGTTTTCAGGATTGGAAAAGACATGGAAGAGATGCTGCGTGTTGATTATGCTAGCGTATAATCAACACGCAGTGTCTCTTTCATGTCTTTGCGATATGCTAGAACCTTGAGGCTAACTTGACCAATAGTTACCAATGCTGTCACCACCATTATTTTGTAAGAAGCAAGGCCATGCTCTTGATTCTTCTTACGTCTTTGGAAACCACCTTCATGAGTCCCGCAAGACCTACCAAAGGTGATGGAACCATACTCTGTGGCTCTCACGGCGATGGACCTGGTAAAAAGATGCTTTATTTCCACAGGGGAATGACAATTACTACCGGGCTTGGTTTTCCGAAGGTACGAGTTCCACAGGTCTGAATAGGAGATAACATGGTAATACGCATGTCTTTCCCTATTGTGAACTACAACACTTGCACCACATTTCACAGACAAAATAAATTGTGCTGGAAAACTGCATGGTCAGCAAGATACTATCACAGCTCCAAGAATGAAGACCCAGGAATGTATGAATTATATTTTTTATAAAATCATTATTGGCACTCGCATACTTATTGCTACATGTATCAATGACACATGAAAGAAGCCGTTCCGCAGTCTCATAAGAACATTTTACATACAGTGGCAACAAATTGTGGACGGTGCTAGTAGTCTTGAGAACAATAATGAAAAGGGTCTTTTCTTTTTTTAATTGATCTTTATTTTATTTATAACATTAAAATAGAATATCAGTACTGCCATGTTGCTTAAATGATTGTATACTATTTATTCTATTACTAACCCAGTGCCACAGTGCAGATCAAAATGGATAACAAAAATATAAACTCTTGTGGTCAACTAGTAGTCTGGCCCCGAAGATCAACTTCAGCATTGATCAGTTTTCAGCATGAGCTCCTGGTTATGACAAATTAGCCTGTCCCCTGGGTATTATGGGTTATTGCTACGCTGCTGATCACATGACATCTGTAGTGTCATGGTTGCATGGTGTACATTGAGTAGTCTCTGGCTGTAATAAGTTCCATTTACTTGGCATGGCTTGCAAAATAATCACAAATGGCCTGAATGTGTTCTTATGCTTTTGCATAAAGTGTGCCCCATTCCAGTCCTGACCGCCCATTGGGATTGCGGGCAACCATATGTAGTCCTCAGTTACGGTGCTTTACGATCGGACTTGTTCATTAAAGCCATTACGCTGGCTCAGGCGAGACCTAAAAATGGGGCCTGAGGAGGTTTATTGGAACAGCGAGGGAATTCTCCCCAATCTACACACTCTAAAACACAAAGAGCCTTTGGGTCCGGGAACGAACTAGCGATTGTACTAATGGGGAAAAGAATGGAGGAAACTATGCTATGATGGTGGGAGTCCCTTTTAAGGACGGTTTCCCTCACACAACAGAGATGTCAGGCCTCCTCATAGTGATACCTCCTCGTGTCACAAACCTGGTCTCAACCCCCTCGCTGCGAGGGAGGAGCTTAGGGATGTTTTACAGAGAGTAGGGGTATTCATAAAACCCAATGTGAGCGTTGTGTGAAGTGGAGGGAGTGCAGTGCTATCTAAACGGTGGTGAAAAACCTGTAATTAAAACTAGCTACGAGGTAAGCCTAACATAGTTTCTTGATGCTACCTGGTGCTAGGATTAAAAGTAATAAGTGAGTAGTGTAACTGCCAATATTAGAGACAGTTGCACTAGAAAGTGATCAACATGTTTCAGCCGTATTGACCTATACTAGTGTCATGGTTTTCATCAGAATCTCTTACAAGCTACTGCAAGGTGTGTGTGTGCAAAAAATGAAAAGGTGAAACAGAAGTGTGGGAGTGTAATACAAAACCAGTGATCCAGCTGTTCAGCAGATGCACTGGTACAACCTGTGGTAAAACAAAAAAAACATACCGCACAGTTAAACCAGTGGGGTACAGCGTAGTTGAATCACATTCTTGCATATCTATAGAGATAAACATCTACAATTTGTACATGAAGCACAAGTGGAGTGCGTAATTTAGCAAAAACGTAGTTCTGTATCACTCACCTGCAAAGAGTCAGATGTAATATATCATCTGTCCTTAGCAGGTGGCCCTAGGTACAAACGCCCATCCAACCTGGTGAGTAGAGGTGGTGGCGTTAATATATGTAAAAGTGGTGATAATGCCCAGTTAAAAGACCAGAGACCAGTATCAAGAAGCTGTGGACTATATCTGAGACCTAGAGACAGGTGCCTAAATACAGTCTGTGACATGTCGAAAAGCTAACCGCAGCGTCTCGGAGGAGAGGAAGGGCAATAGGCATTGAACAGGCTCAATGTGGGCCGGTGTCAGAACCCCCTATTGTGAAGGTGCTCGTGATCGCAGCTGGTGGTAAACACATAGGCATGGCCAGAACAAGAGAACACTACCCAAGAACAAGGCACAAACAGCTCTAAGTGATGCTCGGCAACCGATGTGGAGCCCCATAGTGCCTTGAGGTGTGTCTGACCCCTAAATCAGAATCCGCGCGTATGCTGAGGTGACAATAAAAGAACAACAGCAGCAGTGCAACATATCATTGCCATACAGGGATCTCCAGTGCACAACAAGCAGGGCCCACCTAGAACACTGCACTATTTATTCCTTTTGAGTCAGTGGCTGTATTGCTATCGCAACAGAGAGGATGACAGACAGCATATCTGCAGAGTACTCCTACCAGGCGGGAACAAATGAAAAATTAACCCCTTCACCATCACCATGAACGTCGGTCATCTTAAAGAAGTGGCACATACTTAAGGCAGGATGGACCCACATTTATTTTTTGTAGATATGCAAAAAGATGATTACATTTTAATCTACAGAAGGGTCCACAAAATGAAGATCTGAGCTGCAATATTGAGCACAAAAAGTTCTGCAGTACAGGAGCTGTGAACCTGGCTTATTAAAGAACTCCTACATTGCAACAAACCGTTCCACTATGAATAGTATATAATACAGGACATGCCAAAGTGTCAGAAAATGAGTTTTTGATTAAAAAAAGGGTGCGCTTTTGCTTTTTAAAAGAATAAGGACCTTATTATGACTTTCGCGGTCTCTGAGCCACGCTGCCGCACCGCTCCGTTACTACTAAAGCCATTAAAGACCGCCTGCCAGAGTACAACTTATTTTTACTGTGGGGGTGGTTCTTTGGCAGTCCCACAGCGGTGCCTGAAAAAGGCTACACAACGAGAGCGTCAAAGGCAGTTCCTGCAGAGCATCGACTGTCAAGTTCATGCCTTGCAGGAACTGGCGTGAATGTCCCCCCTGCATGCCCCCCATGGCGCAGAGGCAACAAGGTATGTTTCCTCATGGCACACTTTTCATGGCGGTCCCACCGCCATGAAATGTGTGGTGGTGAGGAAACTCCTAATATGCTGGTGGTGCTGCAGCGACACTGCCAGCATATTAGGGGTTTCAGAGTACTGCACCACCGCCAGGGATCGTGTATCTCTGGCGGGAGCAGCGGTCCAATGGTGGTCCAACCGCCAAAGTACTAATGCGGCAGATCGTCAGTCTTGAGGTCTGCACCACGGGTTTGTCTGTTTTAATTGACGTTATGCTGCGTGGCTGAGCTTTCTTACATCATCAAATACTTGGACCTGATTCATAAAGCCATTTGCACACCGAAGTTCGGCTTTCAATAACTGTTCTGAGTGTAAATTCACGTTTACAGAGTTTTTTTTACAAATATTTATTTGATAATTTTTTTTGATAAATACAATTCACAAAATGTGAGTTAACTATAGTAAATGTGTTTACTCACATATACTGTGACTCTAGGAATGTGTAATATTTCATTGGCGTAAAAATGCTCCTAGGGTTGAAACGTGAGCTTTTACTAGGGGTGGTAACAGGTTTTTCACAGAAAGAAATATTTTCTCAGAGACGAAAAAACATAAGTTACCAAGTGCACTTTTGCTTAGCATTTACCAAGTGAGTAGATGTACGCCTTGGATATTTATGTCTTTGCACCTGCAAAGCTGCAACTGTTTCCCCCTTTTCAGAACTAAACTTTTTCCACAGTTTCAAAAATATATAAAACTACTCCAAACATAGGTGTAAATCTACAGGTGTAACATACACTTTTTTCAATGTCTAACTGCTGCACTGACTAAAAGCAAGTTGAATGCAATATTATCTTCAGCAAACTCTGTATAATGCCTAAAGTTAAAAAACCATTGGCAAAGCAAATAGGTCCCAAAGGCAAAAATACTGGTATTGTAAACGCTTGTTTGTCTTACTGTTGCTTCACACCTTTCCATATTTGTTGAGGGTATATATACATTGATGGGCAGGAGCTTGCTGAGGAATCGGTGTGGGCTAAAAACCAAGTAAATTTATATGCACGCATATTAGACCTTAAATTAGAGTTGTTAATACAGAGAAGGTCAGAGAGAAGGGGAGAAAGCCACTTCGAAAAGGAGCGGGTGGTCTCGGATTCAGGGCCGGACTGGCCATACCGGGCAACGGGCGTTTGTCCGGAATGGTGGGGGGGGTGGGTGGTTTGAGCTGTGAGGGTCAGTTTTGTTACTGGGGGCCGGTTTTGAGGTGAAACAGTGCTGGAGTACGCTTTTGTTGAGCAGCAGCGCTTGACAACTGCCCCCCCCCAGGGTTGTGGGCCGATCCCACAAAATTGCCAGAGCTGCTTTGGGTTCCCAGTCCAGCCCTGCTCAGATTACATTATCAGGGTTAGTAGAAATTATCATTTAATGGCTCCGCTGTTAATCCTACCCTTGTACCGCTGCCAGATAGTGAGGCTGTCAGCCAATGGCAGTGTGCTTGGACAAGGCCCATATTTTTCTCTGTAGGAAATACCCTCCTGCAGACGTTTAGGAGAGATGCAATTAAAGCATTCTGGTTCCGTCCCCTTTCTCTTCGTGCCCTTCTGCTGTGACTGTGGTCACTGCCTGTCCACCCACATTTTTATGCCTTTTCTAAATTTCCCACTCCCCTCCCACAAGGAAACTGTCCAACTCTCTGTAGTTGCAGTTACACCAAACCCCCTTGTGTTCTGTTGTATGTGTGTATGTATGTATTCGGTATTTATATAGCACAAACCTATCCGAATGGCCACCCATAACAAATGTGTTTTCTCTTACTCACTTTGCGTATTTTGTTGCTCTTGACCCCACCTCTTTTCGCATGCACACCTGCTCCCTCCCGCCCACAACCAGGCATGCCTGCTCCATCCTTCGCATCTCGCTTTAGGGCCTACCGCGGATGCTGCTACTGAAGAACGCTACATACGTAGGCTCTGATTGATTAGTGATTCACCTAGAGAAGGGTACGCAGGGACGCACTGTAGAAGTGTTCTCATTATATTCACTCTCTAGCAACTATGACACTGGCTCTTTGGAGGGCGGGGTTGTGAGGACTGGGCAGTGGCATAGCAGGTAGATTTGAGCACTGCTTGCCACGTGGAACATTTACATGAAGGTTGATTTGGGCCATTCCAGGAAGGGAACCCGATTTAGGTTTAAGGGAGACTCGAGATTAGGGAGAAGGCGTCCGGCATGGAAGGACTCTCGATCTGAGACCTTTACACTTGACCAAGCATTGATGTATATTTAAGCGTCAACCCCAGCTGGCTTGGTAGATCCTGGCACGTTGGACTGTGCCACTGACCTGCTCGGCACTTGTGATGTGTAGCTGGGCACCCAGACACTATTCGACTTTAGCTTCTCAGCACTATTTGACAGTTGGGCTCTTTTTTTCAATTGACTCTTTGGGGATCATGCTGCGGTGACAGATGATGGACGGATTGCTGAAGAAATCAAACATTCACCTCCAGTCAAGAGATCTGGGTTAAATCCAAAGTTCTTTTGCTCAGTACCCCCTTCCCCAGTTTGGACCCAGCTAGACTGTTTCCATGAGGGGCAGGGGCAAGACTGATTTGCATATGGCTGGGTCTAAACTGGGGTGGCGTAGTGTGCAAAAAAAATGAGGGATTAAACCCAGATCGCTTGACTAGGGGTGAGGGTTTGATTTATTCAGCATTCCATATATAATTTGTTTGCGCAGCACCTTTAGGGATCATGGCACTTTTCCACATGGGGGAACTAGCAGTATTTAGCATGGGTGTTTGTGGACAAGACTAAAGGCTTTGGCACTGGTGAGAACTAGATTCATTGACCTCTATAAGCACGTGTGGTAATAAAAGCTAAAGAGCCAAACAGGGGGCGTTATGCATGTACTATGAATCCTAGCACTCTTGAAGAGTGGGGGTCCTGGAACTGTTGGGTATTGTATAACCTGGGACAGCTGCGAACTCAGAACACGGACACTGGTGGCCAGAGATGGCCTCTGCCGAGGATACTCTTGGACTTATGTACTCCAGGGACTCTGAATCCCAAGTGAGATATCACCTGATACTCTGTTCAGCCATGGAGACCCTTTCACAATTATCGACTTGGAATCTTGGCACTGTTATACCCAGGCTGCCTTGGCATTGCAGGAGTCTGGGGTTGTTGCTACTATTGGCCACCCTAATGACCCTGAGACGAATGGCTTCAAGAGAGCCTATCACTGCTGCAAGTTTGAGAAATCAGATCTGATTGACACTCTGGAAACGAACCCAAATAAATATTTTGTAACGGGCACTGATGGGTAACAGGGTTTCTGGTCCTTATGGGCACTGGTGAGCCTGGGACGAGTTTACCCCTCATATCGTCCTTGATTCAATACCAGGGTCCAATACCTTGATTTGTTAGTTGTTTATGTACATTTTTGGAGGGAAGTGTACTTAATGATCTTTGTTGCCAGCTCTGGGCTGGTTCACAAAGGCATGTTAGAGTGCATAAAGTAGTACTCCTCTAGGGCTCATTTACATACTTTAAAATCACTTTATGAATCTGCCCCAGAACATCCAAAATGGGAGTATTTGGGTCCTACTCATTTACAATTAGAAAGGACTGTGCACTCTTTCCACTTTTACTGGTAAGGAGTTGTACTTTTCTGGGCCGATTCATAAAGGCACGTAAGACTATGTGGAAAGAGTACTACAGAAGTACTCATAAATGCTTTAGTGGATCGGTCCCACGCTTTCCAGTGTGTAGCCTCACATATCCTGATTACATAGTCCTGTCTACCCTCACCCCATCACACTCTGCTTTTCGTAATAGGAGTTGCTTTTTGAGAGCTCTGCGGATGTCAGTATGGGAATGCCAGTGCATTCTGCAAATCAGGAGGATAAGAGTTTCCTGTATGTCTCAGTGTTGTCACAGTTGTGCATCATACCACTGAGAATTAGTTGCACATAGTGCAGGTGAGCATGTAGGTTTTTAGAGCCCTGTGAATGACTGAATACTGTAATATCAGTGTATGGTGCATGTCAGGATACAGGCTTATTGTGAGAGCTATGTGCTAGGTACAAGAGAAGCGCTTAGTGGAAGCTCTAAAGCTCTCCGGGTGTCTCATGCGTCTGTTGCAGGCCAGAATAGATTGCCTTCTGTGAGACCCACGAATGTCTTGAAAGGGGCATACTTGTGTATGGTGCAAGACAAATAAGCTGAACACCACAAATCTAACGTGTTCTAGTTGTATAACTTGTAATACAGTCCAATTATTGTAAGGTGTTCAGGTCCAACATTATTCTGTTTTAGACAACAAGAGCAAAGCTCGAGTTGTCTTTGATGACACTCAGAACCCCGAGATGAAAAACATCCCCGTAACTCACTTTTTACCCATCTACAATTTTGTTTTGTGTGGCCCCCAAAATCATATGCCCATACTTCCAACTGCCGTGCAGGGGCAGAGGAGTAATGGAGGAGCTATACATACCAAGGCCTCCTCACCCTGTCCCAAATGAAAAGAAAAATGCATGGCCTCCCACCACTCTCGGTGCTTTACAACATTTAATGGGTTGATAGATCTTTAGGTGCTGTGTGTTTATCTATTCCAGACGAGAGCCCCACAATTAACAAAACGTTTACCCAGAGGATAAAGAAAATCCACTCAGAAAAACCCACACGAGACAGGATTCAGTGTAAAAGCCATGAAAGTTTATTAATGATTAAGAATAAATACAGAAGGCAAAAGGCATTAATTAGTCCAATCCTATCTAAATCCTAAAAAAGGCAAAATATATGTCATTGACAGTCGAAACCAAACACTAATCTATTTAACATCCAGCACCAAATACGGCCCAGCACCAGGCTCAACGAGCATTGTTATATGGACAGTTCAGAAGGCAGGGGAGAACCTGCAAATGATTCCAAGTTCAAATTAAATAAGACTTTGGCATGTAGTCTGCTTCAATGAGAATCGGGAAAGAATTCTGGCTTGTGCCAAAAATTATGGGTTTAATATCTTTGTAGACAGAGAAATTGTACAGTCAATGTGATCTGACAGAAAAGGTTGCACATCACAGCTAGTAAGTAAATAGAAAGCACGTTACTTGGTAAACGTAACATTTGCTCTAAATCTAACGAATATGTTGTTCTATGTTCTACAAGAGCAATACACAACCACTGTTAGCCTTTAAAGTGCAGATGTTAACAGCAATGTAAACCTTCACTTTTGAGTAAGTATACTGTCTTTCGCTATTCCCAAACAAATGATCTAATATTAAGTTTAGGACTCCAGAGACTCCACAGTCAGGGCGGAGAACTCTACATATAATAAGATAAGATCAGCCTACCCTTTTATTTGCGGAGTTCTCTGCCCTGATTATTATGTTAACCCCTTCGCTGCTAGGCCTCCCCCCCTCCCCCCCTGTGCTAAGCCTTTTTTGGGCTTTTTCGACCACATAAGGTATCCATGCCGAATTTGCGTCCTTTTTTTTCCAACATCCTGGGGATTCTAAAGGTACCCAGGGTTTGTGGATTCCCCTGGAGGGGACCCAGAAATTAGCCAAAATACAGCTGCATTTGGTTTTTTTGGGGGAAAAAAGGGCTGTAAATGAAAGCGTCTGGGTTTTTCCCTGCAAATGGTATCAAAAAAGGGGTTGTGGGGCTGAAATCACCATTTTCCCAGCTTTTAGGGAATGACCGACTTTTGTCAGAAAAATAAAATGTTTTACACAGTTTTGGCATTTTTCTGGGACAAAGCCTATTTTTGATATTTTTTGTGCTTTCAACCTCCTTCCCGTTAATGGTAGAAATGGGTATGAAAGCAATAATGGATCCTGGAAAGCTATACATTTTAGAAAAGTAGACAAAATTCTGATGTCAGCAAGGGGTCATTTGTGTAGATCCTTCAAGGTTTCTTTATAGAAACTAACAGTTAAATATAGGAAAAAATGAAAATTAGTTGAAAAAACAGCCTTTTGTGTCAACGTTTTCACCTGTAACTTTTTCTAATTATGATAGCTCTTTGAAAGCAATATACCGTTACATCTGCTGGACCTTACTATTTGTGGGGATATATAGGACTTGTAGGTTCACCAAGAACCCAACGAACCCAGAGCCAAAAACTGAGCAGCGACTTGCAATGATTTTTTATTATGTACCGGGTATATAGCAATTATTCTGGGAAAATGTATACATGGAAAAATTGGTATGAAAGACACCCATGTATTTCTGAAATGGTAACAAAATATAGAGTTTAGAAACAGTAGATATTTGCACATTTCCGAAATTGGGAATACTCATACTAGCATGAGAATTATCGGTCATTTTTCAAAATAACTTCTTTTTTACACATTGTCTTTCATTTGGAAGGCAGAAATGCATTAAAAGTCAATAGGTAATAACAGTTGCTTTACAAATCTGAATTACCCTAGGTCGCCCGATAAAAATGGTACCTCACTTGTGTGGGTAGGCATAGTGCCCACGACAGGAAACGGCAGAATTCTTTGCAAACCTAAACAATTGTCAAAAAAAATACATTTTCCTCACATTTCTGTGGTGGAAAGTTCTGGAATCTGTGTGGATCTACAAATTTCCACCTACCCCACGTTCCCCAAAGTCTTCAGAGAATAATTGGTACCTAATTTGTGTGGGTAGGCCTAGTGCCCGCGATAGGAAACGGCACAAAACGTAACGTGGACACACCACAATTTCACAGTGAAAAATGACCCTTTTTTGGCAAAGTGCCTAGCTGTAGTTTTTGAACTCTAGCTCTGCTGGCGCCTAGGGAAACCGAGCAAACCTACACATTTTTGAAAACTAGACACCCAGGGGAATCCAAGATGGGGTGACTTGACAGCCTCTCACCAGGTTCTGTTACACATAATCCCTTGCAAACCTAAACAATTGTCAAACAAAACACATTTTCCTCACATTTCTGTGGTGTAAAGTTCTGGAATCTGCCTGGATCCACAAATTTCCACACACCCCGCGTTCCCCAAAGTCTTCCGAGAAAAATGGTACCTCACTTGTGTGGGTAGGCCTAGTGCCCGTGACAGGAAACGGCCCAAAACACAAGGTGGTCACACCACATTTTCACAGTGAAAAATGACCCTTTTTATTTTTTTTGCAAAGTGCCTACCTGTAGTTTTTTAACCCTACCTCTGCCGGCACCTAGGGAAACCTACCAAACCTATACATTTTTGAAAACTAGACACCCGGAGGATTCTTGGGAGGTGTGGCTTGCGTGGATCCCCCAATGTTTTCTTATCCAGAATCCCCTGCAAACCTCACATTTAGCTGAAAAAATCACTTTTTTCACATTTCACATTTTTCACATTTTTGTGTGGGAAAGTCATGGCATCACCGGGCTGACACAAATTTCCTACCACCCAACGTTCCCCCGGGTCTCCCGATAAAATGTATTGAGGCGACATCAAAATTGCCTATCACAAAATGTTTTGGGCCCTTGCCTGTCTCGGGTACTTGGGCCTCCTACACGAGTGAGGCACCATTTTTATCGGGCAACTCGGGGGAACGCTGGGAGGTAGGACATTTGTGTCAGCCCGGTGATGCCACACCAGGGGGGCAGAAAGAATGGAATTTTGTGGGTGGGAATGGTGGGGGCATTGGCATGCCCATCTTGGGCAACCCCCACCCCTAAATTCATCGGGGGAAAAAACCTGGTGTCTAGTGGGCTTTGGGGCTACTGTCCTGATCTGCCCCCCCGGGGGGGGCAAAAAGACTGTACCTTTGCTGCAAGGGGGGGGTGCCCATATTGGGCAGCCCCCACCCCTAATTATATACATTTTTTAAATCCCTGGTATCTAGTGGAAGACTGCGATTTTGTGGCCTGGGGGTGGGGGCATTGGCATGCCCATATTGGGAAGCCCCACCCCTAATTAAAATATAAACAAAAATCTCTGGTATCTAGTGGGCTTTCTGCTCCCCGGGGGGGCAGATTAGGGGCTACTGCCCCGTCTGCCCCACAGGGGGGGCAGAAAGACTACAGTTGCCCAAATGCATATGGGGGGAGCAAAGGCCCTTGCCCAAGAGGCCGCTCCCCCCTCCCTGGTGTCTAGGGGGTTGAGCCCTGCTTGAGTTTCTCCCCTTTCCAATAATACCTCTCCCGTCTTTCTACGTGCCCTGGGGGCTGAGATAGCCCCCTGAGCACGTAGAAAGTGAAACTGAAATGAGCCTAAAGGCTCATTTTAGTTTCGGTTTCTGTGAAATGACGGCGGCGCGACGTGCACGCTAATAGTTCACAGAAACGGCGCGGGGGCCTCGAGAGCTGGGGAAGCTCTTCCCCAGCTCCCGAGGCTTTGGGGTAGAAAAAGAAATCCCTCTGCTGTCTACAGCAGAGGGATTTTGTGCCCCTGTCCTCATGACTGAAAGGTTCCGTCATGAGCACAGGAGCACCGATGCTCATGATGGAACCATTTCGTCAGGGGTTAAAAACAGAAATCGGGTATGTAGAGTTCAATAACAAAAATAACAGTTTAGTAGGAAGTTTTACAATCCACTTCAGGGACTAGAAGGGGGAGGAAATTTTGCTAGAGTCACATATTATCATCCCAGAGAGGAAGTGGCAACTATTATATCAATGAGTATTAGCAGGCCATGCTATGCACGTTCTCTTTGCTTCACATACTTTACTGTTCTGTCAATTACAATCAGGGCCGGACTGGCCGTAGCGGGCACCGGGCAATCCCCCAGTGCGCCGCACGAATGGGGGCCGGATTTGGGCCCCTGGGGGCCGTTTTTGTTACAGGGCCGTTTCGGCCATGTAACAAAATCGGCCGAAAACCGGCCCTAAGAGCTCAGCGGGGGAAGGAGGGGACAGCCGAGCACTTTGCCAGGGCCGGTTGTGGTTCCCAGTCCGGCCCTGATTACAACGTACATGTCAGTCAATTATCTGCCTTTTGGTTTAAGTAGCAGTTTGTGCATGCACCTACATACACTCTCTCCTGTTGCGGAGCTGGTTAGGGTGGTTCTATTTTAGTGTCCTTAGTAGGCTGTTCCCCAGACTTAGCCTTTGTGCAAACTGATGCTTCTCCCAGCAAGGAGAACTGAGGCTGGCTCCAAGCAGAGGCACCCACAAGGGATCACATTGCAGTCTAAAATGTACTCACCTCAACCTTCTGAATCAGAAATTGGGGACAGACCAAAAAGCAGGTCTGGACAAATAACGTATTCACCTTCAACAACTGAAACTAGAGCCCTGACCTTGCCCCTGCCATCCACCAAATAGACGAGCTCAGAATCAAGTCATCAGCAGACTCTTGCTAACCAAGTTCATGGAATTTCTAAGGGTAGTCCTGTCTCCACTCCGTCACTTCAGTGTCTGGATCTCCACTTTCCACCCACTAGAAAGAAGGGAATACATTTCCATTGTCTGCAGAGGCTCTCCTCTTCCCCCATCTTGTGCCATGCTTAACCAGGGGCATCCAAATTGATTCACTTTGCTTTTGTAAGTAATATAATAATACCAGCTTTAAGGGTTTAAGAAGACGTCCACTCCAGCATTTACAGTTTCTAATTTTTGATGTTTACATAATTTACCCCAATAGTCTCCCACTTTGCTATGATCGCAAAGTTAGTACTTCCTTTTAGAGCTGCAAAAATCTCTTGTCATTTCCCAATATATTTCCCCAGTAGATGTATCCAGCCATTTACGAATGTCTGACCTGATCAGCTGTCCTTGCTGAAGTGGTGGTGAAGTGTTAGCTGAGCAGAGGATCGGCTGTTAGTCTGAATCTCTTGCCTATCAAAAAAAAAATAGAGCATTGTGTCAATAATGCTGTTTCTTTCTACAGTGTTGTATTCTTATATTACATGCTCTCTAAAAAAAAACCTGCTCTATATTCCTAAAAACCTGTATTCAAACCTGACCTTGACTTATCACCTCTCCTTTTTTCTTTCAAATGGCACTCCCACACTTCTCAACCCTACACCCCTCTTCTCGCTCTCTGAACACAGTCTACTCGGTCACATATGCCATTGCCTTAATCCAGTGCTTAATTCGAGCTGGTGGTTTCTGGTGCTCGACATCGACACTTGAGTGCCGGCACCTACACTTAAGACACCTGCCACATGGTGGTGCTGTTTGTGTAATTTAAAGATGAGCATAAAAACAGTTGTTTGTTAATTCAATATACATTAAGAATGGCTTAGGTGCTATGTATTAGTTATTTTTAAAGCTTTAGGGTAACCCTGGGCGGACAACTACGCTACGCTCGTGAAGTTTGCGTAGTTTGTACTACTTCGCACTATACGAATTGCACGTAGCACAGTGCAAAATCGCGTAGCGTAGTTGGCATTTTTTGCTCGCTCGCGGTCCTCAACGTCAAGTTGGCGACCGCGAGTGAGCAAAATGACATCCCGGCTAGACTTTTTCCTCGTTCGCAATCAGCAACATCAAGTGGCCGATCGCGAGCGTGGAAAATAAACCTCCCGGCGAGATTCTCAACGCGGGGAGGTCAGGTTTCTCATTGCGAGTGGTCGCGTATGCTCGCCGCCGCTCGCGATGAGAAACTACCAGTCCGCGTTGAGAAAGCTGCCGCTCGAGTAAAAATCTACTTGAGCGGCAGAAAACGACTGCTTGCACTGTGCAAGATGCCGTTTGCAATGATTGCACAGTGCGGACAAGCAACTGGCACTGTGCAATCATCGTGAACTGCGTAGTACGCTGATAGCGTAGTGCTACGTGTATCTTGCGAAGTGCACTTCGCGTAGCTGCACGTAACGCTACTACGCGAACTACGCCCAGGGTTACTTATGGGGCCTTGAATAGTTTGAATTATCACACTTGTAGCAGTGTGATGGTTAGTAGTTGTGTAAGAGCAGTGGCAATGTGTGGTGCAAACTAATGTGGCCTGACGAGGGCCTGGCACTTATTTTTGATTTTGTTTACAAATTTAACACTGCCTTAATCTGTATTATTACATTTCTGCAATTTGCCCACATTTTGTTTGAAAAATGACAACAAACTTATTTGTAATACACCTACATGCGCTCTAGCTTATTTATTTATCCAACCAACCATTTGAATGAATTCACATACCCCCTGCTAATGATCACACCTAACCCCTATTAATTTAGTCTACCACGAAGAAACTTAAGTAAATACATGTGTTGTTTCCATGAGAGCACAAGATGAATCTAAATAACCACCAATAAACACTGGACTAACCTTGGGTTCCCTGAGCAGCGTGCTGCCCGGCATAAAGCACTTCAACGCCTTATCAGGGGTAGTAAGCACTTTATAAATTCAATTAACGTTACAATTATAGGTATATTGTGATTCGGATTCTAAGAATTCTTCTCTGCCTGACACAACTTTGGCAGTAGTGGGAGTTCTTATAAAATTGACACCCTTGACTCCGATGATGAGCGCATATACCAATATTGTTCTCTGGTTACGAGCTTGTATCTACATCTAAAAAACGGAATAGATTCAATCCTATAACCAAGCAACCCATTGCTGTAAATGGAAAATAATTCCTGTCTTTCTAGCTGCAGCTTTTGAATCAGCTCTAAATTTCAATATTAACATGCACCAACATTGTTTTTAGCATTTTCATTTGTAACTGCTTTACGTTTGATTGCCTTAATATGCAGCATATGTTTAATTGTAAGACACTGTCTGTAATTACACCATATAGTGGAAAATCGGATGTAAGCACGTGCAAATAGCTGCAAGATCTACAAGCTTTGATATCTTTATCTTGAGTATTAATTCAAAGCTTCCTATAACAGGAAAGGGTCAATGATCATATAATAATGAAGTTGCGGATGTAAAATCATAAGTTCAGCAGAACCATAACTGTATTCACCCACAAGTTTGTGTCTTCCAATAGTGTTGCAGAGACAACCCAGGTCTCAATAGCTTCCTTTAAGAACCGCTGAGCACAGTCCTCTTCACCACTGGGCCACCAGCTAAAATTCTACGTGATCTGAGTGCAGCTCATTTACTAGCGGCATGCAAAGTCCACGGTTTCAATCAGACCCTTTGGGCAAGCAGTGTTTAGAATCAGTATCCAAAATGTTTCCCTCGGTTTATCCATTTGATGGCAAGGCATCTTTTCTGCATCCTGAAACTTTTTTGGGGCTACTCCGTTTTCATACTGCATGTTAAATGTCTTGCTACATACAGGTGATTGTAGGTAGTCACCAACTTGTATATCGTACAGGAATAGACAGAGACAGGAGTGTTGGTTCTACATATTTTTTTTGCTCTGAAATTCTTTTTACACTGGTCCTGTTGCTTTCCAGATGTAGAACAGCCGGGGACAGATTTGCTCATGAAAAACGTAATTTCTTGTTGCAAATCTCTTCATTGAAAATCTATTTTTAGAGCGTGGAAATGCAAATACATCTCCCCTAACAATGCTTCCATGTAGACATGGAAATGTTCTCTTCCTGTTCATTGTCAAGAGATTTATAATATACTGACATAGCGAAACCCTAAGGAAGGGAAGCAAGTAAAAGCAGACAGCCAATATAATAGAAGGTGGGAAGGAACCCAATTTAGAAAGAACACCAGTCTATTTTAAGAGCCCAGTCCGAAATTAGATATCTAGGCATAAGTAAGAAAACAAAGCCTGGCACGTGGACACTTAAAACAAACAAACTATATTCTTTACAAAGGTCTATTTACGCAAATGCTGGTTAACCATCATTGAAGACAACAAACCTAATATTTACGTGAAGTAGCTGGAGCATTAATACGTTTGCTTGAGTTTAACATAAACCCAGGCCCCATATTACAGAAAGGGCAGACTGCCCTGGTGTGGGTGCGCCAGGCACAGCCCAGGTCACTGCGCTCAAACCCATTGAAGCTGCTGTCCCGTGTGCATTCGTGAACTTGTCCTTGACCTGGAGGCAGTGCATTAGTGAAAGGAGGATCGTGTGTTTGAAGCCGCTGGTTTGCCTTTCACTGTCCAGGAGGCAAAATGGTTCACTTCTCAAAGGGGGACTGAGAGCAGACAAGTGCAAGCCACGCCTCCCGAAGATTCTAAGAAAAAGGGCGCGACTGAGCCGACTCTTGTTATATGAACCACAACATACTAGTGCTGCCCAATGAATGAGGCTTTCAAACTCCAGTCTTTTGCCTTCCCCCTGGCTACTTCCATTGTTAAATGGGGTAATTAGCATGTATAAATGCTTCTAATGAGATGCATATGGCTGTGATATGACCGTTGCCCCCCTTTTCTTGTATGCGCTTTACACCAAACTATGAACTCTTTACTGAGTTGGAAGAGAATGGTTACTGAAAGGCTACGGAAGGCGAAACCCTGGACACTCCCTACAGGCACTTGCTGTCATGACACGATTGGTACCCTCATACATATCATTTGGGAATGCCCCATCATACAACGATACTGGAGCCAATGGTGGGAGCAGGTATTGCCCTAGAAGCTTGGCTAGCAGGAACTAAAGGTGCATTAGGGTTTGTGGGGCGGCTCCACATGGACACTGAAGTCATGAAAACAGCACTCGCTTAGTCCAATGGTGTATGGTCTGGGCTTTCAATGTTTCTTAGCAGCGATGTTGGGCAGGCCCATAGCCCTTACTACTGGGACAACCACTTTTTGGTATAATGGAGGCACAAGAAGCAGCCACACTTTTATTGGGATGCGAAGCATGATTCCAAAAGGGAACTAGCTCTGACATGGAGCCACAGGGAGGCTCCCTCCTCTGCGAGATTAGAGAAGTTGTATGAACCAATGTTCCTACCTAGAGAAGGCCTCATACAATGCCAGAGGGTGTCCTCATAAGCATGGGAAAGTATGAAGTGTGTGGTTGGAACACTCCCAAACGATGGATACAAAACAACTCCCAACACCACATGCGCTCCCATTACACACTGGTGGTGCAGGCTTCATCATTCTACAAGACTTCTATAAAAATACACAACAGTCACACACCCTCATTCTGTGGAAAGCCTCTCTAGGGGCAACGCTACTGATTGTTGGAGCCCGTACCTGCCCTTCCCCAAATGCACTGTAAAGTCTGATTATTATTGACCTTTGTATGTGTGGTGGGCGCATCCTTGTATATTGCGTATGTACAATTGATTACACTCTATGTATAGTAAAGATGTTGGAAAATTGATTGTATTTGCATCTAGTTTTTGAAAGTCCAGTAAAATGTTGTGAAAAAAAGAGAGCGTTGTTTAAATGTGCTAAGGCGAATATTCCTGTAATTAGTGTATTTTTTGCAATCACTTATTGTTAGAGTAGAAAGAACGCAGTAATAAAACAGAACACAATCACAAATCGTGTACCAATGTGGTACCCATGTTCTTATTGTAACCTTCGTGTTTGGAATGTAAATAACAGTGCATAGCATCTTAATGCACTCTCTTCCTTAGTTTCTTTTTCATCACTGCATGTTTAATCACTTATATTTTGTAAATAAGTGTTTTTAATTGTATTTAAATGTAGACATATGCATTGCCTAAACATTAACTGTTGTGTGGCAATAAGACAAGCTGGCATATAGATCTGATTACATGGTTTATCTATGAATACATAGATTTGTTGCTTAGTGGGCGCTGTATCCACATACATGCATTGCCTGTATGCATTCATCAGTAAATCCATAACATAGACTGTATACATATTTACATGGATGAGTAAAATATTGGGATCATTTCCTGTAGCAATCTTCTAAATTATACATTTAATCCAGTGTGTTTCAATGTAAAGCTCAATTAGGGCCATCCCTTAATATCAGCAGCCGCCTTAATAAACTTTGAAGGGTTATCGACAGTCGTTGACCCATGTGAAGAATCGCTCTGTTGTCGGAGTGCTTGCTCCAGCCTCTTCCACCCACTGTCTGTTGTAGAGAAGGACACGGTGGGAGTGAGGATAAGAGATGGGGGGAGGGGCTCAATACTAAAAATAATTTTAAGAAGTGCTACAACACGGCCAGCGCTAATGCTTTTTGGAAAACAAATAGAGTATTAGCTCTGGCCGCATAATACCATAAAAAAAAAATGTTTTTTAGTTATGATACAAAGCAGCCGTTCTGCTGTACCGCACGGCCACAAATCATTGCCAAAGCCAATAGCTCTCATAGGTGCCAATGCTTGTTCTTTTTTTTGCTTCTTTGATCTGTGTTTTGAGATTGTATGTATTAACATTTCACTATGAGGACACAATCACAGTGTAGTCCCAATCCAGTTGGAGAATGGAATTGGACAATGCAATAATACAATGTGACATAGTCATTAGTACGCGTCTCTCAGAGATCTAACTGTGCCAATCGAAGGCAATTTAAGACAGAGGTTCTGTTTTTAAATTGCAATGATACATCCAATTTGTTTGCTTGGTACATTGCGATCCTGGCCGTGACACTGCATGGTAATGAGAACAAACGTATTCATAACATGTCAACCTTTAGTAACCATCATCTACAGAATAATAAAAAAGAAAGGAAGAGGAATAAAGGAAAAGGACTGTGCCTCCACACCAAACAGTCACAGTTCACTCCTGGCTTTCCTCCATCATTAAAAAAAATGGCAAGCAACTTACTATGCATTTTGCAATATATAGGATTACAGTGCGGGTAGCAGCTTTAGGTGTTTTCTGGGTGTGCCGATGCTGGTGTAGGCAGTAGGTCAACTGGCTCGTGTTTCTCCGCTTCAGCCCGCAGGGGTGTCAGTCAGGATGACACTCCAGTTAGAGGAAGTGGGGTATTTGTGGAGGCCTAGGTTATCTTCCCTTCGGAGGGATACACCCTCTGCCCTGGCCCAAATGATGACAGAATGTGAGCAAGTCTCCACCGATGGCGGCTCTTGGAACTTCCAGCGCCTGGTGATCAGGCGCTTGGCCACTAGTGTGGAGAAGTGTGGCTCAATGATTAGAGCGGCAGACCCTGATGCAGAGGTCTAGCCCGGGACCAGGGTTCAATTCCCCGCCTCGGCGGGTCTTGGGCTCAAAAATTCCACGGACCTGATAATTCTCGCCTCGGTGCCTATTCCAATCATGGAGTCCCACTCTGCAACTCTGGGCAATAGCTTGCTTAATCTCCACAATGGCCCCCACAACGCTAAGGATGCCTGGCCTCCACCTTGGGGGTGCCCAGGAGTGGACGCCTCACAGGGAAAGCCAGGATGGGTTCCACAGCGGTATTCGTACAAGCGCCTTGAGACCCTTGCGGGGTGAGTAGTGCGCTATACAAGTATCAAATTTACATTTAGTAAGCCTAGATATTGAAAACGTGTGGCTGCTCTATGCTTCTTGTCCCTGGGGTATAGGCCTCCCAGGCAAACCTCCCATGTATTTGTGAATTGTCTACCTGTGCATGTGAACAAATGGCACGTCGCCTCAAACCAGTAATGATGCGGTGAGGGGCATAACCACCACATGTGTAGAAGATCAGCATTTAGCTGATCACAACGGGAGCATCTGTTCTATGGAAATAACGGTTGAGTTTTTCAGGTGTGAGGTATGCCCTTTGCATAATACAAAGGTGTATCAGTCTAAACCTGGCCTCTCGGGGGATGTAGGTAGGGCTCGCTAGCCAATGCTTCTTCATAAATGGAGTCATGGCAGTCGTGTATCTTTTCCTGAGTCTATGTAACAGTTGGCCAGTTCAGTGTAGTACTTGGCGATGGTCCCTATGGCTTAATAGAATCTATCTGTGCGGCTGGATGTTGTCTGAGCTTGCACTGAGTTTGTGCTTTGGGTGTTTCTATCTGACAGAAAACTGTAGACTTTGCAATTCCTCTCATTCCACAAGGGTGAATGTTGTCCGTTACCAGTGGATTCTGTTGCTCGGCACCAACCAATTGTCTGCTATATGCTTCTAGTCTTGTATTAAGTTTGTGAGAATTTAAGGGGACTGTCTAATATTTTATCTGTATCTGTGATGTTTGGTATCTAATAAGCATGTTCTATTGATCGGCAGTAAACCTTTGAAAGCTATTTGGCTATGTTGCTGTATTGTGCATATGAGGCTGCACAAAGGCCTGCCTAAACGTGTTCTGTTGTCTCTGGCAATCTGAGTGTGTTGCACAAGTGTGGAGCATCCCGTTACCAACTATATGTTTTTCTTTCATGTTGAACAATCACAGACTGCCAACTCTTAAACATGTGTAGGAATTGCAGACTAATATTTAGTAAAGATATTTGCAATCACTGACTGACTAGCAACTCTTAGTGAAGGGAGGCTATTGTGAGAGGAATAAATGCTTCACAGTTAAAATGTTAATGCCTATTTCAGATATTCCAGGAGGCAATTCCTGGAGGGTTTAGGAGTAAGTCTCTCCCATCTCCACCGCGGTGTTCTGAGGAGCCCCTCGGAGGCAGTCTGCTCCTTCTTAGCCTCACCAAGCCAATTGCCCCAGTCAGACGTCTCATGCAAGCCTTTCACTAAAACAAAGATGTACCTGAGGGCTAAGAGGTGACTATCAGGTTTGTGGGGGAAGCTGGTGGGAGCAGGTATTGCCCTAGAAGCTTGGACATCTGGAATTAAATGTGCTTTAGGGTTTGTGGAGCGACTCCACATAGGCACTGAAGTCATGAAAACAGCACTCGCTTAGCACAATGGTGCATGGCTTGGACTTTCAGTGTTCCAGGCCCCCACTCTAGGTCGTTTAACTGGCCCACTAAAGTACATTTGCTTTTAAAACACTTGGGATTGAATCTGGCAAGGTCTGAAACATGCATTTGGAATGTTTATGGGACATATTGGAGGTGCAGGGCTGAGGAACCTGCATTTCCCTGCACCACGTGGCGCCTGCCACAGGGTGCATGGAAATGCAAGGGGTTACCATGGGTACCCCCCAGTGCAGTGACAACCCCCCCCACAAGTGGGGCCCGCAACGGGCCCCCAAACCCAATCCCAGCCAGCCTTTCCATGGTATCGCCTCCATGGAAAGGCCTCATAAAACCCACAACCTAATATGGCAGACGGCACCGCCAGCATATTAGTAGCCCTGCTCCGTCCGCCAGGCAATCGGTGCGATTGCCTCTGGCGGAAAAGCGGCGGACGGACTTGCCGTCCGCCACAGTACTCACCACCATCCTAATTTGAAGGTGGGTAAATCACCATGTGATGGCGAAAGGACCGCCACCATCCTTCCGCCATCCTAATCAGCCCCTAAAATACGCAAAATGTAATCAACATAAAATTAATCACTTCTAAAAATTGCACACAAACAATAAAAAAACAGCTATACTTAAACAAAAATAATTAGATTACATACTAAAATACAGAACACTAATCTAAATAGCGATATTATTAACAACGATATTTTAACAAACGATATTACTGACTTCGATATTACAGAAAACAATATTTCTTACCTTCAAGTCGATATTCTGGTCAACGATATTCTTGCAGTCGATATTCTGACACTTCGATACTCACAACTCGATATTCTGGCACTTCGATATTAACAACTCGATATTCTGTCTGTGCACCGGTTCAAGGATACTCGGGAACGGCTGGCTGAAGAAATATGGCTCACAATGGTACAAACTGATTGCAGGGCTTCTTACAAGATTGGTGTGTTATGGCAGATACATTCTTAGAGAAGGAACTTGACCCACCGCTGACGACGTCTCTGAGTAAGATGTCCCTTTAGGATAGCCATCCGCCTGAGCTGCCTCTGTGTGGGGTGAGAGTTTGCACTTGATGCAACAGGCTTTGATGATGATTGGGCGAGCATGGGGCGTCGACTGGTACTTGATTTGTACTGGAAACTCTCTAGTGTGGGCGGGGTCATTGTTGACTTGATGTTTGTAAATGTTTATAATATAAATACAAATATATTTTTTTTAAACTAGAACAGCGAATACCCATATCATGGCATAGTTGATGCACTGTAATACTCTTCCGGGCACCTTTGTTTTGCTCACTATGGAGTGTTTGCATGGGCCCAATGACACCCATGGCTACTAACATCAAAAATCTCTACTTTACACCTCATGCTTAAAGTTCGTAAGTCACCTACATATTACAGATTTGCTGTTATTTTTTTAATGTAAGATAGTTTGATACTCAAAGGCTACATACAAACCCAGCAACATTAAAAAAAAAAAAAATCTGACATGAGAGCATACAATCCACTTCTGTGTAAAGAAATCACAAGGTGCCAGTTCACAGGGGATTGGAATGTGCGTGTTTGCAGCTGATTAATAATGCAGTGGCAACAGTAAACTCAAATGCACACTGGAAGCGAACTTTACATTGCAGCTGACGGTTCTCTCCCTTTCACACAACCACATAAAAATCGGTGGTCTTTATGGCCGATAAATTCACAAGCAGAGATTGGCATTTCTCGCAGTTAGAGATGGTGAAAGAGCCAATGGTTGTTCTCAGCTCTGTCTAGAGAGCAGCTGCCTCGAAGATCCACCCTCCAAGAGACTTCATAAATAGAAAAACAAGGTAGTCAATTTACTCCCGCATTTAGAACGAAGTGGAAATAGTGAGGACCAATAACAATGTCACTGCATTTTTTTTCTATTCTGCGCCATTGCAAAACATCTTTGGTATTGCTCAGATAATCTTGGTGAAGTCGCAGCAAACTATTCTGCTGCTACAAAATGTCTGTCCTGAAAAAATAGAGCTCCAAAAAAGTATGATGTAAATATGTGAAGCGCACAAATGGTCCAGTGTCTGTTATGGACCCTTTATAACGATTTGTATTCCAATTCCCTCCCAATCACAATCTGCACCCAGTCCGAGGCCACAAACAAAATACTGCTCTATGACGACACCTCATGCTTCCGATGACCCTGATGCAATATAGAAATGTATCCTGGTGGGTGTAGTACTGTTTCTTTAGGATGGGTCCTCCCACTATATCAACTTTTTAAAATGAAATGCTTAGTAAAAAGTAGAGTTTTCTAAGTCCCTGGAGAGTGTTCAGATCTCGCAGTTTTGGCAGAGGTTTACGGATTCCTTCACATCTGGGGTGATGATTCAAAAGCTTACAATGGTTGGCATCGATTACCATCCATCGCCATGTTTGATCACAAGTGTTTTCTCAGTCTTTTAAAGAGGGTTGACTGGTGCACCAACAAGAAACCTCCCATCACTAGTGGGAGTTAGAAACCACTTTAGCAGACCTGGGATTTTCTGGTTACGGAAGTAGAACTACAATTGGACTTTCCCAAGGAAGTTTCCTTTACTTTGGCGGACACGATGGGGTGTTTTATGTTACTTCAAGCTCAAAATTCTGCTTCTGGAACCCCAAATCTCATTTAAAAAATGCAGTGCTGACCTCAAGTCCAAAAACAACTTATCACTTTTAGTTTTTTTTTATTATCACACTCTGATCTCTGCTCAAATTAAAGCCCTACATTGGCTACCTGCGAGGCAACGTATTCAATTCAAAGCCTTGACATTGGCCTTTAGGGCCCTCCATGGAATGGGGCCTAAATTCCTAATACAACAACTTCACTGGTACTCCCCTACCTGAACCCTACGATCCTCGGATGCCAAATTGGCTATAGTTCCCAGGGTGAAGAGGGCCAATTGGGGTGGTAGAGGTTTTGTGGCCAATGCAACCAGGGCATGGACTGTTATTCCTATATCTTTGAGAAGTATGACCGATCTGCTTCCATTCCGAAAGACATTAAAAACCTTTCTTTTCAAGTATTGATCCTCCATATCCTTCATCTTCTCTCATATTTTTCCTCTTTAGGCCTTCCCTGAGCGCCAGGACAACTTTTTGGTAACAGTTGCGCTTTATAAATGCTCATAACATAACATGTGGTGTACCTGTGTCCCCTATAGGATAGGATGGGCCCAACAGCCCCCTTTGGGTTCAGAATACTATTTCGTGGACTAGATCAGTAGGCCTCAAAATGGTTGCCAGAGATTAAACATTCAATGACTGGACAGGCCTTTTATTCCACTGGGCATTTCCCTGGTGGGTGGTAGCCCTTATAGGCCGATACTGAAAACCCAAGGCTGCTCCTGGTGCCTCTGTCACTTTCCCCAGTTCCCCAAGGTTAATTGCAGCAGAGAGGGTGAGGGAAGTGGGGAGGAAGAAAGTAAAGAGAAAGCGATCAGAAAGAGTAAAGGGGGAGAAGGAGAGGACGAGGGGGGGAGAGAAATGGAAGAATAGAGAGAGACTGCGCAAGGAGATAAAGGGAGTGTGGATGGTTTGAACATGAAAGCCAAGGCTGCTTTTGGTTCCTCAGTCCGACCCATTTCCGTCAGCCAGTCTGATGGCCAGGTTGGAATCCATTTTCATCACGGCGACCAGTTTACAGACAAAGGTGCGCCCATATGTTTAAATTTAAACCTATGGACAGAATTTTACAGAGAGATCCCATAGGCCTCAGAAATCGTGTGCGGTTGTTCCATTTAATGTTTCTTTTTGGAAGCTAATTAAAAAATGCAACTTTTGGGACTCCCTGCTTCTTTCCCCCTCTAGTTTGCGCTAAAACCTTTAAAGATTAACCATCAATGTATGTTTGCTTTATTTGGAAATTTCCACTCAGATTTGCCAAACGGTGTCAAAGATATTAAGCAAATTAAAACATTATTTACTGAAGAATTAACCACTAACCAGCCAAAAACCTGCTTTTGCTGTAATTATCGCTGAGTCTACGATTGCCACTGTACTTACAGGTAAACCTTATTTCTGTCGAAAGGGCATTTTTGTATTGTTTATAACATTGTCCCATTTTGACTAAACTGCCCAAAATGTAGTATCAAATATGTTTCCCCTTGTAATTTGATTTTCTTCAGATTGGTCAAGAGGGGTGCAGGGGTCAAAGACTTGTTTCACTTTTAATTACAACAGTATATTTTTTGGAAGTAGGACCATAAAATGTGCAGAGCAGAACTCAGTGCTGTTTACGTCCAGTATCTTCTGAAAATGCTTGAGTATATACTGTCTGATAGTCCATGAGTGCTCATTTTAATTTAAGCTTGGCTTCTAGTTGAAACTCTTCAGTCCGGGCACCATCTTGTGTTATGGGTCAAAACTCAACCCTGTGGATTCTGTTCCGAAATGTGTAGATTGTGGCATATGAAGCCCCAAAGAAGCATAGAGTACCACGAGGCCAGCATCACTCGCAACCTTTCACCCCACACTCACATTACGCCACACCTGAAGGAGCTCCACTGACTCCCCATTCACAAACGAGCACATTTCAAATTTCTCACCAACAGTTTTAAGGCACTGCATAACACTGGCCCAACATACCTCAGGAATCCTATCTGCTTTCACAAACTTTCCAGACAGCTCCACTCATCTGGATTCCTACCTGCACACTTCACACGAATACAGAAAACCAGATCAGGCAGTCAACCCTTTTCCTGCATCGTTCCTAAAGCGCTACACATTAGAGCCTCCTCACTTTGTGAGGGTGACCTCCTTGGTGATAGTGCAATCCACAAACTCTCATTGCATCGCTTTATTAAAGTAAGTTTAAATGTAATTTTGGGCCATGTATCTGAAGACAGGAGTTATGCAAATATTTTCATTTACTTTGTGAAAAGTGAGCAGAGAATTACTTTGGGTGCGTGGACCATAGTGTGGATTTGCAAACCTAGGCACATAAAAAGACTGGCGGACTACATATGCTACATGAGTGCCGAGCATACCCTGTGTGTACTCTGGCCAGTATGTACTTCACACAAGGCACTGCAGAAGTTCATGCCCTCCTTGCTTGGCTACAGAACAGGCCGGGGGGACTTGCCTACATGAGTAGCATCCTACACCGTGTAAGGTGTGTGGTTGGAAGGATGTGTTTTTTTTCGTTTGGTCCTATGTGGGAAGTCTTTCCATGTTGTGCATGATGGCCACAGAGGTGCGGTTATTGTGTTATGGGATGCAGCATGTAGCACTGTGTTGGATGAAGCAGAGTAAGACCGATGCACAATCTTATGGTTTTCAGTATACTGTTAGCTTTGAACAGCTCTGCAGGTCCCTTTATGGTGTTTCATATGATATTGTCTACTTAGCTGGTTACTGCACTGGGTTGTTCATTCTGAGATTTTGTGTACAGTTGTGGTCCTGAGCTGGCAGGTTGGAGGGAGAGAGAAGTGGAAGGATCTGTAGGGTGTTGGCATTTCAATTATCATCCCATATCTGAGTCTCTATGTGAGATGTAAAAGCGGTCAGATTGTATAGATATTTGGGACTTGTAGTGAATGGGCTATAATAAAGTCTTCAAAAACTGTCCAGTAATGTGTGCCAGATCACTTCAGTTATTCCACGCCTGTTCATTTGGTGATGTTTGTTTTTTTGGCTGTACAGTACTGGTTATGTACAACCCTAATAGCAGTTATGTATTATGTATATTTAATAGGTATAAGTTACAATTTGTTGCTTACTGCTGCGTATTATCGTTTTAGCATTTGCGCCGATAACAGTACATATGAAAAAACAAAAAAATATAATGCTACGGCATACCATAGGTCAGCCCTTTTTTGTTTACCTGCATAATGAAAGCAGTTTGCTGGTAGAGTTGTTTTCAGTTCGTGGGTTGTAAGATGAGGGTGGTGCTTGATGGTATGTCTGTTTCTGGGCTCTGTTGTCTGTCTGCAGGTGGTGTATTTCTTTAGGAAATAGTCAAGTTTTCAACTGTCCTCTGAAGTGTATATGCTCCTGGGTGCTTCTAATAGGGCAATTAAAAAGAAAATCAGTGAAAAACCTTGAAGGGATGGCTTTGGTCTCCTAAAAAAAAAAGCCGTACCCATTTTCTAAAAAAATAAGAAGCTCACTTGAAGGGATGTAATGTTTACCTACGAAAAATATGAAGATCCTAACCTAGATATTCTGTGCAACCTTACCTCCACACATAGTGAATTGTTCATGACCTCGCACATGACATCACTGCTAATATAACTATGATCAGTGTCATTAGGTCAAGGTGTCATCCTCAAATCGCCAGGTCCCATGCCCACTGTTCCCATTAACGTGAGCGCGCGCGCACCTCTGTTATCGAGAGCGCGCACTGCCGTATGGGCAGCGCGCACACACCCACGGCATCCCGCGAGTGAATCGCGCCGCTGCTTTAAAAAAGCCAGCGGCGCGAAAATCACTCACTTCCTGGATTCGGTGTCGGGACTGGGAGTGAAGGTAAGGCGTGGGTTGGGGGCTTGCGGCTGTCGGCACATGCGGGGAAGATTGTGGGCTTTTAAGTATTCATGTTAATCACAGCCCATTCACGAGCTATGATGAACATAAATACTTATACAAAAGCCCACACTCTTCCCCACCAGGCCCGGTTCCAGCCAAACAGGATTCTTGGCCCTCACAGTGAGGGCTTGAAGGCATGCACGCAACGCCATGAGGCTCAAAGTGCTCCAACTCCCCCCTCGTGTGTGTCAGCCCGGGACAAGACAGCTTCCCGGGTGCACACAGACAGCATTAGAGATTATCGCAGCCGCACCCGAGTACTTAACAGGTCTTTAACCCCTCCCCTGCTCATGACGGAGCCATTCCGTCATGAGCCACGGTTGCCGTGTGCTCATGACGAAGTGGTTCCGTCATGCCGCGACCGTTGGCGGCCGCTCCGCCCATGCGGCGCTGTTTCTCCTGTGCGGGGGGACAATGCAACTGGGCGGAGTCATGACGGAACCACTCCGTCATGAGCACAGCGCCACCGCGCTGCCCCCCAACCCCCCCAGCGCTGCGGCGGAATTCCCGCCGCAGCGAAGGGGTTAAAAGACCATTTACATGTTAACCTGGCTTTATTCATTGTTTCACCCCTTCATCTTCACATGGCGAAAGGCGACAAATCCTTTCTTTAACAATGGTAACCATCGCCTACTGTTCTGCTGCGTGGATTTTTCTTTCTATGCAGCGCAGGAGAGAAGTAGTTTATTCACAACCATATATGGTATAGTTATAACTTGGCTTTTTTGTTTTGTGATATAGTTAGAACTTCCGCAGTCTTTCATTATTCTAATGTTGCTAAAATGAGTATATACGGGCAGATATACATTTTTATCAGTAAAGCTGACTCCCATGGAATACTCTTTAAATCCTAAGGTTGTGTTTCCCCAGACCAAACCCTCTTAAAATATACTGCCCACCAGTATGGATGACATGTGATTCCTACACCTTGTAATCCTCATTGGTTTATGTGACATTCCCTGTAGACTGATTTACATACTTGTATGATTCATTGTCTCTGTATAATGTGTGCGTGGTGTAAAGTACTGACACACACTACACTATGAGTAGCGCTATACAACAAATGAAATGCATATGAGAGAGAGGCTAAGTACAGATGAGGGGTACTGTTGGAGGGTGGCAGTGAGGGAATCCGAGGAGGAGGTCATAAGGGGGAGGGGCTATGAGGAGATGAGGGGCACTTGTGGCATGTGGCAGTGAGGGAATCCGAGGAGGAGGTCAATAGAGGGGGCCATGGAGGGATGAGGGGCACTGTTGGAAGGTGGTAGAAAAGGTATTTACAGAGAAAGAGGTTATTGGTGTGGCACCAAAAAATACTTTTGTATCAGCGCTGAAGCCGGCCCTGTCATGGCCTTTCGGTTTATGTTTATTTAATTAGCAGTCGGGTCATAAGGGCTACTGTGGAACATACTTTAAAGTGCGTGCTAATTATATTTACTGCTATATTCAATGTTTTAAGTTTGTAGGTGATTTTACTCATGTTTTTACCGGGAAAAATGAAAGTGGAGTCCTATGGTGCCTGATATGGGGCTGGGGCCCAAGGTCAGCTGTGAGATAAGGTGCACTAGAGAGGAGTAGTGGATAATCAAGCCTGTACATATCTTTTTAGCTGTGTGTGTTGTTTAATCTTGTGTAACTTTCTATGGCATTTTATATATATATGTATGTGTGTGTGTTTGAATTTAAATAGTGTTATTGTGCTACTTTTGGGTAAATAGTATTTATGTATTATGTGCGATACAAAACTCACAGTGGTCAACTACTGCACTTAGAAAGGGGATTTTTATCTGACATGAGGGGGGATTTTCTGGTGTGAAAATCCACGCAGTCTGGGTCCTTTTGGAACTTTCAACCAATAGCTGCATTATTTTCCCACTGTGAGAAGAAAGTGGCAGATGTTTTTTCTTATGTGACATCCCTTTGATAATTTTCTTATAAACACTATTTGTATTGCACTAAGTGTATTATGCAAACACAGCAGTGAAGCCTAATTTGGGACCCATTTATTTATTTATTCTTTTAAAAAGGTAAACGTATAAATATTTGTTTAAGTGTCCGACATATTGGCTAGCTGTCCTGTCTAATTTCCAAGACAAAACACATTACTCATAAATATTACTCTGTGGAGTTATTTCAAGTCTCTAGCAAATTACCTTTGCTCACCAAGGACTTCAGCAGCCAGTGAGTGCCATTTCCACCACAGCAAATAAATAAATATGATCTATTACAATTCTTCTACCTGGGGAGCTAAGTTGTTTTTTGTAATCAAGGGATGTTTCAAATATTTGTATATACTTTTAAAATTGTGGGTAGTGTAAATTTGATTGGTCTCAAAAAATTCCTCTCACCTCCACTCTGATTTCCTCACATACCACATGCAAAGGTTTGTAATGATATTATTTAATTGAACCCAGACTATCTGAAATAGTTTTTTTGGGTGTGAATCATTCTGCTTATCGTAAAATACATTGTTCTCTTTAACACTGGTCTTGTCATAAAGATATGGCCATTGTTGAGGTTTTAGAGATTTTTCAGCTTGGAATAAGTAAAACCCTAACTTTATTTTACAGGTACTGTATATTTGTTGACCATGATTGTTATGGGTGAACCTCAAATTGATGACTCGCTGTAGACAATGTATGCACTAAGAGGTGGCAGTATGGAAGAAAATTTGTAAAGATTCTTTGGGCGAGGATGATCCACCGCATGCTTTGGTCTGCCTTTGTTACTTGAGGGGGATGAACCATAAACGTGGCTTTGTGGCATATGGCCACATTAAAAACATGAGAAATATGGGTTATGCAAAATCAGCAGTTGCTTTGTGGGTTGTTTCAGATTCCCATTCATTCATTTTTATATGTTATTTTATGATGCTTGTATATCGTGGCAGCTACCCACTAGGGGTATCCCTGCGCTTTAGCAGCAGGTAAGGTTACTCAGGCTCAACTAGTTCAGAATAACCTGGCGTGCTGTGGGTGAGGTAGTAATGAAGAGGGATTCTCCCTGAAGGCTCGCACAGAGGGAGCCTGAAGTGTCACTTGCCTGATACTCCCACCTCAGAAACCTCCTCTTCCCAATAAAGGAACATTACATGGAAAAAGCACTTTTTGAGAGTGATAATATTTAGAAAGAGATTTGGAAAAAAGTGCGTTTTACTGGGCCGTGTAAGACTAAGAAGAAATAAAGGAGGGGCCGGAAGCAGGCCTGCCTAGACATGTATGCGACAAATCAAGCCCGCAGTGGCCCACCCAAATGCATCCTTGGCCCACCCAAATAAAAATTCCTGGAGCCGGGCCTGTTCCCCACATGGCGCTTTACAAACAAAAGAGTAGAGCAAGTTTAAAAACCCAGCGTGTACTTTCAGGAAGTACACGCTGTGTTTTTAAAGTTGCTCTTCTCTTTGCAAGCTGCAGCCCCTCTCCCTTGTGGTACTTACAGCATAGCAGGAGGTATGGGGTCGAAAATGCAGAGCTTGAATTCTAGCTAGTCACTTTGTGGTTTGAGACGTACAGAGGTTGGCTGTTATTTAGGCATCTATTTTAGTATTTGAGGAACTCCCTTGAATCGGCAGCCCTACTGTGCCTTGTTCTGTGTTTTGTTTAAACGTATCTTCAAGTAAAACATGATTGAAGGTTATTCCTCTTGATGCTGATTTTTAAATTTCAGGCTGAATTTTTCTATTTACTGTTCAAAAACACCCTTACGTTCTTATAATCAAATGCTATATTACTCTTCCGCTCGGGTGGTCTGTTGCAGGTTTTTTGCCATTGCAATAAATGGAAATGCAGCTCTTTGATAGTTAATAGCTTACTGTTCTATATTAGGATTCAAACTTCTATACTGCAAGTAACAAAAGGGGCAACATTTCCCCACCCAATGCACAGTGCTCCAGTTAAGAATCTTTAGTAAAATCTTATGATGGTACCACCGTTGGGGGCATATTATCAAGAAAGGCGTTAAAATTATCGCCGCTTTAGCAGCAGGAAACTGCCGCTAAAGCGGCGCTAATGGGCTTGATATTATGCCCTTGAGCATTCCAATAGAAGCCCATGTTCACACCAGAACATGGGCTTCTATTGGAATTCTCAAAGGCATATTATCAAGCCCATTATCGCCGCTTTAGCGGTAGTTTCCTGCCACTAAAGCGGCGATAATTTTAACGCCTTTCTTGATAATATGTCCCTTGGAGTCTGTTCTGCAGCGTGCTGTTTTGAGGTACGGCATACATGCACGGCCCATTTCCCCGCCCGTCTTTTTAATTGGCTCCTGTTACTGCCCTTGCTAAATGGTTGCTTATCATTTGTAAATAGGCTTGTTAGTCCCTCCTTGGTACCGCCTTGTGTGCATTTTTTACCTCCGACTGGACCTTTTACTGATGGTGTTACACAGTCTGCTTTATAAGTTGGTGAGCACTATTTTCTGTAATCCTCTTCCCCTTTTCCACCCACAACATAGCAGCACCCGCCCACTTTTATTTTAATAGTCATTTATTTATTCAAACTATAACGCGGTCCGCTTCAACTATAGCGGCCGCGCTTATTTGATTATTTAATATACGGCGCTGTCCTCTTTCACTTTAGCGATCGCGCTTATTTAATTATTTGTCTAACAGTGTGGGCTGCACTCACTGTAGCTGCCGTGCACAGAACCTTTTGAAATTATATATTTTTTTCACTTTGGGTGAAAGCACCATTGCGCTTTCACTTTAATGTTGACCACGCCCCTTTGTTTAGACGCTGCTCACTGTAACCTGAATATGCGAGCAGCGTCTAAAAAAAGGGGCGCGGCCATCTTTAAAGTCGTCTCACATTTGTGAGAGTTTGAGCTCTTGGAATTAAGAATAGCAATGCTTTTTATATATGTGTTGCTTTTAAAAACACATTGAAAATGCTTGTTTAAGAGTAGGCAGTGGTCGGTGGGACCATTGTCTGTTCTTAAAAAATATTTTTTCCACATTCTCAAAGGGGAAGGGGTTTTTAAGGGACCACTTTCTATTTGCAAATGGGTTGCCATCACTTTTTAAAAGGTGGCAAAGTGTTACTGTTTTGCGTCCGTAATTACTGATTCGATAGTCTAAGGGATGCCCAAAACACGCCCCTTCCACATTCCGAATCGCAAATGCAGATTGGGACTTGGTAACAAATTACTGAAACACATTTTTCTATTTGTACACCAGAAAAAGCATTTGTCCAGATGCAAACCGGCCAGATTCTGTGAATCAGGCCGTTTGCGACCAGAAAAATGCTTTGTACATCTGGGCCAAAGTTTTTTATTTGATTTTTAAAGTAAGATGGCGAAATGTGTGTGCACAACTGATCCAAACGAGTAACAACAACACCGAAAATGATATGAAAAATGACTCTGCTCTCTTTTGGGCCTGCCTATTCCAGTGTAATGTGAGATAAACGGACGTAGCTGGGAGGATCTTGTTTTTATTTTTGGCTCATTGCCTTCAGTGTTACTAAATACGTTTTATTCAGGCCTGGCACTTTTTTTTTTCTTGTTTCCGGCTCTGGCGTTTCTCACTAATAACACGTACACGGATGTTTATGGCACTCCCTTTTTCCTTCTTCCTGGAAACAGTGGCCAGTTCGTGCTTACTTAATACAGCGTAACCTTCTACTGGATTGTACATATTTTCTACAAGACAATAGAACTAATTTCAGATTCAGTTTGTAATTTGCAATTTCTTAACCGTTTATCAAGATGATTTGGAAATTGAGAAACCAATAATGTTATAGAAAGGCTTCAAGCAAAACGTCTTCAATCCTGGTGTTGTTGCTTTGAATCTTGTTGCTTTGAATCATTTGTGAAGGAAGAGAAGCAAAAAGTGCCATTCTATTTTTAGCATTTCTGTTCCATCATAGGAGAGATCAGATAATTGACCTCCCATTGCAATCTCCATAAAGGCCAGTTTCTTGTATACTGTAACATGCAGCATATTACTGGTCCATCTCTAAGCCAGAATCACACCCCATCATCTAGCCCCACCAGACGATGATCCATCGTCGCAGACATATGACCTCATTCTATAAGGTTATTCTTCCCCACATAGCGATATCCCTTTCACTACCCGCCTTTGTCTCCCATTTGTTGTAGGGAGAGTGTTCTTTGGGAGCGAATGGTTCATGGCGTTTGGTTTTCCCCATTCCATGTCTCGGAATGCTAAATTTAAACAGTTTCAGTTCTTCATTCTTCACAGGGCCTACCTCTCACCTGCTGCCATTAATAAATACTTTGCACATGGAAACACAGCCTGCCCCCGCTACTCAACTGATCCAGCAAACTTTCTGCATCTGTTCTGGGTCTATCCAATGCTGGGTCAATTCTGGTCTCGCATCATTGACACCATTACTACAATCACAGGCAAACCTCTCCTACATGACTGGACAACTACAGCTCTAGGCATCTACAAGCGATCCAAAAAAGATAATGTGGTCCCCACGTCTAATTAACCTTTCCTTCCTCCTTGCGAAATGGACAGTCTCCATGCACCGCACAGGCAAAACACCTTCCTTCATGGCATGGAAGTATGCTCTACTGCGTTGGGCTGAGGCCGAAAGCTAGAAGCTGCACAGGAAGAAGACCTCCATCGGCTACCAATAGCTGGATAATGGGATATACTTTTAGAATCCGTAAAGGAAAGCTAACTGAAACCACTCCGTCCCAATAGTCTTCTCCTAATTTATAATCTGCTTTGTATCGTCAATCAATTTCGTGCAACCTCTTTGCGCACAATTGTAGGACTGTGCATAATACACCAACACTTCCCCGGGCTGCTCAGTGCCCTAAACATCATATCATTCTGCTTTGCTACCATTGATAGCCCATTATGGAACGCCATAGACCAGGGCCTAATTCACTCCCACCCCCCCCCCCCCCTCTGATTCCCTCCCCTTTTTACTGTCCTGTCCCTCTGTTTCAATTTAGTCACCAAAACTAGAGTACTCCATAGTTGTCGAAGCAAGGCATTAACAAGAGAAGTAATACCAATCAAGCAACTTTAAAAATGTCACTGTTAGAGTGTTACTTTTGACTGGCCTAATGTTATTGTTTGCATGGCTCCTGTAAAATAACTTTAGTATCGCCCAGCTTTAGTATACCTTTGCTTGCAATGTATAAAAAATTTCAAAAACGAATAAAGTACTTGGCAAAAAAATCTTAGGCTTGGATCAGCCTAACCATTTGCAAATAGTTCTAAATCTATCTAAAAAAGAAGGGGTCTGACCCAAACTTTCAGTCCGTATCTTCTTTGCATAAAAACACGAGCAAACGCAGATATGCTTTTTTGGGCCTCTTTTCTTTAGGATGTAGTTTGATTGTTTAGAACTTAGCTTGTCTAACATTCAAAGCCAAATATTAAAGCAATGACTACTCAGTTTTTTCTTTGATTGTCAGGACTATAGTATCTTGCCCTGAAATAAATACTCCACGAGTTAGTCCAACAGTACACTGACAGCAGAACATAGCACAGACATCCTAGCTATGCCTCTAAATGCTGTAATGGGGTGCCAGCAGCACTCACTGTGACGCCCCCTCCTACAGAACCCGTTGTCAGAACTTTCCACGCACAACACATTTAGAAGACGCCATATAGTTGGGGGTCAACGTGCTCACAGCAAACCAGCCCACCAAGGCATACCACATGCTTGTTGCTTAATTTGTAAAAGAATAAATGTTGGGCACAGGGATTTGCTCAGAAACCTGCGGCTGGCTCTATTGAATATTGTCAGGACAAATACAAAGGCTGCTCCCCACGCCTCTTAAATCCACCACCAGACACTTCTTGTCCCTCGGTCTCATTCTTGCAGGTTCCTGTTTTTAGGTCGAGCCTGGGCAGCACTTGCGCTGCTCTGGAGGCATGCTGTATTGAAGAATGGAATAAAAGCTCTGCCCATCTTTTCAATTGGCTTCTATAACAGTCCTTTCAAAACCGTTGCCTTTCATTCGTGAATAGTCTTACTAGTCCCTCCTTGGTACCGCCTTGTCTGCATTTGTAACCTCCCATAACGACTGGACTTTTTACTTGTGGTCTTACACGGTCGGCTTTCTCTAGTTGGTCACCACTATTTTCTTAAATGGTAATTAATGTAAAGAGCACAGAAGGCATGCCAGCTTTAGCAGTGGCGGCCATGTTTTTTTGGGGGTATTTACAGCGTGCTATGCGTGATTTCACATAATGGGCTTCGACCTTTAAAAAAATCTGGAAGTATTTTGGTACATCTCTCCTGTTTCAACTACCAAAACAATTTACAATTCATTAAATCTCATATACTCCCTGCAGGAAGCTGGCTCTGTAGATGGTATGCCCACTAGGTGGTTATACCGTGCACAGTGTTCAGGGGTTCCCCAAAAGTGTACATGGCTCAATGTAAAACCCAAAGTGCTCTATTAGTGGTAGTGTGGACGAGCAGCCTTAGGCCTAACACAGAGGAGTGTGAGACATGTATTGCATAACTCTGACCAATAATGGACACCCAACTCAAATGGAGAGCCACACCAATTTTGGAAAAATATACTGTGTTGCTATTTTATTTTAAGACCAAGATCTATGCAATCGGGTTATTGCGTTTTTTAAATAAAAATACTTTTCACTTTCAAAAGTCGACACTCTAAATATTTTTGAAGCAGTTCAATGTTATCCTATAGGGAAAAGGATGAAGCGGTTTAACAGGTAAGTAGCGCACTTACAAATCCAGCCTTCGTGCCCAAAGGTCAGCAAGGGTCAGGTGAGTACCAAAACTGCACCACCAGCAGCACAGTGGCGGCTGGGTGCAGAGGTCAAAGTCAGAGTTCGGCCCAATGTGTTTCACTGGAGACTGGGGGTACCTGGAGCCATACTGTTTGCAGGTAAGTGGATCGGTTGCAGGGGCCAAGCTTTGGGGTTTAACACAAGCAAGGGTGGTCCACAAAGCCGCACCAAACATACACCACAAGCGGCACAGGGACGGCCAGGTGCATGGTGCAAAATGAGCATCGGGTGCCCAATGCTTTTCATTGGAGTTTCTTCTTTTGACAGACAGGCTGCAGGCATCGCACCAGAGGTTGCAAAATGAAGGACAATGACAGCAGAGGTAAGTAGAGATGTAGGGGGTAGCAGGGGCAAAGTCGGCTCAGCTCACCAAGGCCCAGGGGCTTCGGGTGCAGGGGAGTCGTTCGACGTCGGACTCTTCTTACTGTAGCCGGGCGCAGTCAGGGGGACCCTCTAGGTTCAGGCTGCAGGCATCGTCGTGGAGGTCAAGAGGTGACAGTGCACACACCCAGGTCAGTAGGTTTTCAGAAGGCAAGTCAAAGCTGCATCAAAAGCCAAGCAAAAAGTGTGTGTACTGCAACAGAATCACATTTTCTCACACTCACCTGACTGACCACACACCACCACAAATCCGAATCACACCCCAATCTGCAAACTGAAATGTTTGTCATACTCCACACTCCTGAAAGTTGCAGCATTGACACTCTAATTGCAGATTTTGCTGTATACAAGTGGTAGTTGATACTAACAGTAGAAACTGTATTTATTACCTGTATATTTTCTTATAACCAAATTTTATAGATTTTTGCATCATACAACAAAGCAAAACAAGACCCCAGTCCTTCAAGCCAAAACAACAGTGTACAAAGCGCAATTAACACTCAGTCAAAACATCCAGTGCGTTGTGAGCCCACCACCTGCCCCAAATCTGTGTTTACGGGGAAAACGTCGGACTTCGTGTATGGGTCCCTCCTGCTGAGCCCACCAATCTACCCCCCTCCACCACTCTGCCTCTGATGGGGGGCTCAGGGACCTCCATTTACAGGCGATATCTTGCTTGGCCACCAGCGTTGCTACCCCAATAAAAATGTGTTCTATCCTCTGCCTACCTATGCCTTACAGCAACCCCAGCAAAGCACCCCTAAGGGTAAGGGTGAGCTGGCAGAACAGAAATGCAGAAAGCTCCCTCCCTATCTCCCAAAGAAATCTGCACCCTGCAGAGAACATCTGGTACAGTTGGTCTGGGAGGGCCTGCCAGCTCTTTGGAGCTGCATGGGAGACAAGTACTTAATATGTAGGTAGTTAAGTTGGACCAGCCAGAGACAGTGTGGAAATAGCCATTTCTTAGGGGGGCAGTCTAGCCTCAAGCCATTCCGCATCATCAAGCTCTCTCGCACAGGTCTCCCACTTCCATTGTAGCCTGGGAAAGCGGTCTGGAGCATTAAAAACGAAGGAGCAATAATTTGGGGAGTCAGCCACCATATGTAGCTTCCCCATTACCAATTTAGCCTTGAGTGGACTGAATTTCAGGATTTGCATGTCATGGGTATATCAGCCGACAGGACGTGTCGCAGCTGCAGGTACTTATGGAACTAGGTATGCAAGAGCTGAAAATGCTCCTGCAACTCCTGATACGCTGGCAAACCAGTGCCTGCCCAAACATCCCTCAGGTGAGTGATGCCTTTTCCATCCACTGCACAAAGCCCTCCAGACCTGCAGTATGGTAAAGCCATGTCCCTGCCACGGGTGGGGGGGATCAACCCAGTGGTTCTATGGTCCCAAACCATAAAGCAGAAGGCATCCCCTCCAGCACAGTAGCACCACCGAGGTACGCTCAGAAAGGGCCGGGTGAATCAAGGCCCCATAAAGCTGGCCCATGAGCCTATCCAGGCCAAGCAAAGGCAGCTCCATCCAGTAGGCTGGTTCATCCTGACCCCTATTAATTCAGCCATTGAGCGCGACCAGTTGCAAAGCCAAATAATAACCATATTGATCTGCCATACCCATCCCTCCATCGTAGGGGGATGGCTGGCAATTGACAAAGGCCACCTGGGGGCGGCCCCCTGCCCAAAGTAAAGTGTGTACCATCAAAGCAAGGGTCTGCAACCATCCCTTAGAAATTGGGTGGGAAAAGTTAGATAAAACATACAAAAATCGGGGCAGAACCATCATTTTAAAAAAGGCCACTCTCCCCAGGACATGCAATGGTAGACAGCCCCACTTCTGCAGGTACCATCTCATTCTAGTGACTAGGGGGTCAGATTGAGGCTCCAGGCCAAGTCTGGTAGAAGTGAGATATAAATACCCAGGTATTTAAAGGACAAATGGGGTAGAACTATTGCGGATCGCTAGAAACAGCTACTCGTGTCACCGACGATGGGGACCAAGAGGAATTTGGATTCGTTCACCTGGAGCCCGGATGCCTCCAAATATATCTACCAGACTTCCAAACAGCACGGACCTGAGGTCTGCGGGTTCGCTAAGAACACCAAATGTCATCCATATATATAGTGCAATGTGCGCATCTCCGCTCTTGTCCCTAGACCACCCCTGAATAAGAGAGTCGCAGCGAATGAGGCATGCCAGGGCTTGATTGCCAAGGCGAATAAGAGTGGAGAAAGGGGCCAACCCTGCTGGGTGCCTCCACAGATAAAGAATGGAGGAGACAGGATACCGTTGACCCGGACATGGGCGGTCAGGCTGGCAAAAAGAAGACCAACAAGGGTACGAAAGCAGATCCTCAATCCGTCTCTCTCCAGCACTGCAATTAGAAAGGACCAATCAATGGTATCAAAGGCCTTCTCAAGATCCACCAAGAGCAGAGCTCAGAGGCATCATAGGCAGTGGGCTTGGGAGAGGTACACCTGAACCCTCCGGATACAGTGGCGAGTACCGCAGCACGGTATGAAGCCCGACTGATCGGGATAGATCAGATAGGCTAGATTGTGGCACAGCCGGTTAGCCAAGATTTTAGCGAACACCTTAACGTCTAAATTAATAATAGAGATAGGCTGGTATGAAAAACATCTATCCAGCAGCGGGCCCGGTTTAGGGATCACTACAATTGTAGCTGTATCCAACCCTGACGGGAATATCACCCGATCTGCCACCTCATTGTACATCACTAGCAGGTGGGGAAGCAGGAGCCTCCGGAATGTCAGATAGTATTCAACCGGAAACCTGTCTGCACACAGAGTTTTCCCTGGGAACATATCGGAGGGCGCCTCCATGATCTCCTCCACTGTAAGCGGCTGATCGAGGTCTTTAGCCAATGATATGGGATCAAGGGCAGCGGAATATCACGCAGCATTGGGTGCTCAGTCTCACGAGGAGGGGGTGCAGTTGAATTCACTGTATGGTAGTAAACTGCAAAAACGTGCACCAGAGCAAGGGCCTGCTCACACAAGCGCCCCTAATTGAGGGCACCACCCTATGAGTGGGCAAAAGAACAATTGGTTGAAATGCTACCCCAATTGATTGTGAATGGTTAGACAAATTGTAAGCAATTTTCCCATTACCTTTTGTGTGTGATCTCAGCATGCTATGGCTCGCCCAAGCATACTGCATTTGGCAGACAGTTGCTACATCACAAAACAAGGATATTGGGGAGAAAAATTCTCAGGCAAGAGTATAGTTAAATCAGTTTACTGTTGGACACACCAAATTAAAGACATCTTCTTGATTTTGTGGTTGTCATCACTTTCATGTTTGTTATTATTAAGCAGTGCTTAACCAGTAAAATGCAGTAAGTGCAGGCGACCGAACTTTTTCTTAAAAGCTGGACAACGGGAGCTACTGAGTGCTGGAGTTATCGTGTACCAATGCTGCTTTGTCTTGATTTCACCGTAGTCTCTTTTCTGTCACCAAACTACACTTGGCGTTTCTATACCTCATTTGTAAAGATCCTTTTTGATCCCTGCTGCCTTGCTTTAACACTGTGTTCCTTCCTGTTCTCTTTCTTTTTTTTTTTTAAATCTGTTTTTATTGACTTTTTAGGTTACATGTACATGAATGGCAATGTACTTTTATAACTATCTATGCATGAGTATCAATAATGGAAACATATATCTGGTACATGAAGTTTGAGCATTTCAAGTGTCCATGGGGTGCCCGTTGCACCAGAATGCATGCGAGTCCAGTAATCAGCTAATTTCATGAAAATTACAGATTGCAGTTCAGTGATAGCATAGTTCCATTAGTCCAACGCATAAAGTCTTTCAAATGAATCAGTGTGGACTTCTGAACAGATGTCGAGTAATTAAAACAGTCAAAACCCAACAACCTCAACATAGGCCGGTGCTGATGCAGGTATCCCCACCACCCCTCTGTTCCCCCCTCCCCGCTTCACAATACAGCAGTCAGGCTGTTACTCCCCAACAGTGGCGCCAACTGCGTACACCCTTGGTTTCTGTTCAAATATTCATATTCGTGGAACACTACGGCCACACATGGGCACGTCCTGCTCTACCTACCCTGGGTCTAGATCCCTCCCCTCGGGTTGTTCCCCTGAGCATTCCTCCTCAGTTCGCTGAAGTGTCTGGAGCAATCCCTCCCATTGAGCAGCTGTGGGCTCCTTCCTCAATCCGAGTGTCTCTTCCCGGCGGATTGCAGTTCCCTCTGCTCTAGCCCACGCGGAGAGCGAGTGGCTCCATGCCTGTGTATGAGGTGGGTCTTACGCCTTCCACCTCTTGGTCAGAAGTCGCTTAGCGACCGCTAGCCCCAGATCAAGAAACCGAGATGTTACTTTGGTGACTGGGGTTCTGCGGAAGTGGTGCAGCAGGTAAACAGTCCAGTCAAAGGGTATGCCGTGACCTGTGCTTACGTGCAGTAACTCGCTGATTGTGTGCCAGTATGCCTGTAATCTACGGCAACTCCACAGCATGTGGACTAGACCAGCCCCGGGTTCGGCGCATCTAGGGCACACTGCATCCGTGCGGTGGAAGTACCTACTGATCGCCTTGGGTGTGAGGTATGCCCTATGCACAATGAACACCTGTATTTGTTGGAACCTCATATTTCTGGGTATGCGTACTGGGCTCTTCAATACCCGTTCACACTCTATGTCCTCTAGTTGTCTAGTCCCCAGGTCCAGTTCCCATTTGCTCCGAAGAGGTTCTAGGGTGATCGCCGAGTGTGTGCGTAGTGACGCCGCGAACCAACGGATTAGACGCCTGCCTCGCCCCATAACATGAAGATACTGTATGGTAAGGTGGAGGCTGGGTTCTGTGGACATGTCCCCCCATTTAGCAGTCAGGATCGTAATTAGTGAGCAGTGTGTTAAGAATTGCCCCGGTGGTAATCCCCCATCTTCGACGAGGGAGTCATACGGGATAAGCGCGCCATCGCGATATAGGTCTCCCAGGGTCTGAATGTCCGCGTCCCGCCAGCGTGTGAGTGCGAGAGAGGTGAATGCCCCTGTCCCGCTAGGGGAGCCTTTCAGTGGTATAGCCGGTGCGTAGGGGACCAAGGTTCTGGTTAGGATCAGACTCCTACGATAGCATCTATATGCCACTGCCAGAAGGAGCGGAGTCGGCGTCGCAGACTTGGTGGCAGGGTGGAAGAGCGCTAGTATTTATTTTAGGGAACGTGGGTGCAGTATAGATGCAGTATCTTCCCGACACTTATCCCCTAGCCTGCGGGCTTTCCACTGCAGCTGAGCAGCTAAATAGTAGTGCTCAAAGCAAGGCGCGGCCAGTGCCCCCTGGTCCGTGGGGAGATAGAGCTTTGCTAGTGACATCCTGTGTCGACTGTTCCCCCAGATGAGGTCTCTAAGTAGTTGAGATAGCTTGTCAAAGAAGGCCGCTGGGACATATAAGGGCAAGTTAGCAAAATAATACAGTAACCTGGGGAGAATCACCATTTTAGATAGCGCTACTCTGCCAGTGACCGTTAGCGGCAATGTGCTCCAAAAGCGCACTTACGACTTGATGGCCGTGAAGGCCCTGCCCAGATTACCATCAAAAAGGTCTGCCGGCTGACGGTAGATCTGGCGTCCCAAGTATCTGAATGTGTCTCCTCTCCACTGTACCCTCATACCATTAAGGATGTATCCTGGATCTTGTCTCCCCTCTCCGAACGCATAAAGATAGGACTTGCTGGCATTCACCCGGAGACCGGAGATGGCAGCAAAGTCTTGTAAAGTACGGGCCAACTGGGCTGGAATATCGTCTATGTCTCTCACGTATACCATCAGGTCGTCGGCATATAACGACACTTGGTGTACTGCATCTCCTAGGGGTATGCCATCTCCCAATGTTGCGCGTAAGGCCGCCGCCAGGGGCTCGATTGCCAAGGCGAACAGGAGTGGTGAGAGTGGGCACCCCTGCCTGGTACCCCTGCATATTTGATATGGCGCCAGAAATGTACGGACCCAGCCGCACCCGAACCGTGGGGTTTTTGTATAAGAGGCCCACCATTTGCTGAAATCCCAGTCCCAGATATTAGCGCATCAACAATGCCGACAGGTAACGCCACTCCAGGCAATCAAATGCCTTTTCCAGGTCCAACATTAGGCAACCTGCTCTTGGCCACTCCCGTATACTGTCTGTGGCTACTCTGAAAAATCTCCGCAGGTTCAGCGAGGTGCTCCGCTTGGGCACAAATCCATTTTTATCCCTGTGGACCAGGTCGGAAACCACTGGTGCCAAACGCTCTGCTAGTACCTTGGCAAGGATCTTGTAATCGACGTTAAGGAGCGCTAACGGCCTGTAAGATCCCAAGTCTGTGGGGTCTCGGTCTGGTTTGAGCAGAGATACCAGGTACGCCTCGCGCGTCGAGGGGGGTAACATGCGGTTCTCCAACGGTAAAGCGTATGTAAGTGCGGCACGAGATGTTCCCGGTAGGCCTTGTAGAATTCGGTGGGTAGGCCATCCGGACCTGGTGTTTTCCCAGATGCCATTGATGAGATCGCTTCCCCTATCTCCTCCCGGGTGAGGGGACAATTGAGTGCCTCCTGATGTGTTTCGAAGGCTGTGTGTAACCGGGCCTGCTCGAAGAACCTCTCCAGGCCTTGGCCTGTGCAACGGACTCTTGATCGATACAGTTGTGTATAATGATCTACCATGACCCTGTGAATCTCCCGTTGTGTATGCACTAGAACTCCCTCCGGTATGAGCATAGCTGCAATCGGAGCGCGGTTACTCTCTTGTTTTAATATCCAGGCGAGCAGGCGGCCTGCCCTATCCGCAGTGGCGTGTATGCGGGCTGTGTGAGCCGCATAGTTATGACATCTTAAGCACTCCAGGAGTGCCTCATGTTGTGTCCTAAGGTCCTCCAGATGGTTTGAGTGCCTGCCTCCTCCTTCTCCCTCGCGTTCATATTGTAGCAGTTGGGATTCAAGGCGGGTGAGTGATTGTGCTAGCTGCTTCCGTATGTTCCACGTGGCTCCTAAGCAGTGACCCCTAAGTGTTGTTTTGAGGGCATCCCATTCCACTAGCGCATTACTCGCTGTGCCTTTGTTGAGATCAAAATATGTAAGGATAGCTGTCCCTAATGAGGAGCGGAATTCAGAGTCTTCCAGCGCAGTGGGTTGGAGACACCATGTGGGTATTGGAGGCCGATCAGCATCCCAGCGGAGCTGGAACCACAGGGGGTTATGATCGGAGTGTGTCCGCCCCAAATACTCCGACTTCACGACCAGTGGCAGCAAAGACTGGGACCCCACCACCCTATCTAGCCCACATGTAGGTCATGCGTCGCCGAGTAATAGGAGTAAATACGTTCAGTGGGGTGGAGGATCCGCCACATGTCCAGCATTGCCCAGTGCAAGAGCCAGTCTGTGAGCGCCTGTGCATTAGAGACGGCTGATGTTTTACGGAGGGGGGGAAGGATCTATCTAAGGGAACGTCAAGCACTGAATTGAAGTCCCCTCCCAGCAACCAGGGGAGCCCAGCGTAAGGGGTCAGCGACAGCTGTGTTAGGAATGTTACCTGGTCGACATTTGGAGAATAGAGCGAAGCCAACAATAGGGGTTGCCCATTAAGTGTTCCATGTACTAGAGCAGGGTTACTCATAGTACGGCCCGCGGGAGGGAGAGGGAGGGAGGGAGGGAGGGAGACAGAGGGAGACAGGTAGGGAGGGAGACGGAGGGAGACAGACTGAGGGAGATGGAGGGAGGGAGACAGAGAGAGACAGGGAGGGAGAGAGGGAGGGAGAGAGGGAGGGAGGGAGGGAGACGGAGGGAGGGAGACGGAGGGAGGGAGACGGAGGCAGGGAGACGGAGGCAGGGAGAGGGACAGAGGGAGAAGGAGGGAGACGGAGGGAGGGAGACGGAGGGAGGGAGACGGAGGGAGGGAGGGAGGGAGAGGGAGGGAGACGGAGGGAGAGGGAGGGAGGGAGAGGGAGACAGGGAGACGGAGGGAGACAGGGAGACGGAGGGAGACAGGGAGACGGAGGGAGACAGGGAGACGGAGGGAGACAGGGAGACGGAGGGAGACAGGGAGACGGAGGGAGACAGGGAGACGGAGGGAGGGAGGGAGACGGAGGGAGACGGAGGGAGACGGAGGGAGACGGAGGGAGACAGGGAGACAGGGAGACGGAGGGAGGGAGACGGAGGGAGGGAGACGGAGGGAGGGAGGGAGGGAGAGGGAGGGAGACGGAGGGAGAGGGAGGGAGGGAGAGGGAGACAGGGAGACGGAGGGAGACAGGGAGACGGAGGGAGACAGGGAGACGGAGGGAGACGGAGGGAGACAGGGAGACGGAGGGAGACGGAGGGAGACAGGGAGACGGAGGGAGACAGGGAGACGGAGGGAGACAGGGAGACGGAGGGAGACAGGGAGACGGAGGGAGACGGAGGGAGACGGAGGGAGACGGAGGGAGACGGAGGGAGACGGAGGGAGACAGGGAGACGGAGGGAGACAGGGAGACAGGGAGACGGAGGGAGACAGGGAGACGGAGGGAGACAGGGAGACGGAGGGAGACAGGGAGACGGAGGGAGACAAAGGGAGACAGAGGGAGGGAGACGGAGGGAGACGGAGGGAGACAGGGAGACGGAGGGAGACAAAGGGAGACAGAGGGAGGGAGACGGAGAGAGACGGAGGGAGACAAAGGGAGACAGAGGGAGGGAGACGGAGAGAGACGGAGGGAGACGGAGGGAGACGGAGGGAGACGGAGGGAGACGGAGGGAGACAAAGGGAGGGAGACGGAGGGAGACGGAGGGAGACAAACGGAGACAGAGGGAGGGAGACGGAGGGAGACAAAGGGAGACAGAGGGAGGGAGACAAAGGGAGACAGAGGGAGGGAGACGGAGGGAGACAAAGGGAGACAGAGGGAGGGAGACAGAGGGAGGGAGACAGAGGGAGACAGAGGGAGGGAGACAGAGGGAGGGAGACAGAGGGAGGGAGATGGAGGGAGGGAGACAGAGGGAGGGAGACAGAGGGAGACAAAGGGAGACAGAGGGAGGGAGACAGAGGGAGGGAGACAGAGGGAGGGAGACAGAGGGAGGGAGACAGAGGGAGGGAGACAGAGGGAGGGAGACATACGGAGGGAGAGAGAGGGAGACAGAGGGAGAGAGACAGAGGGAGAGAGACAGCGGGAGGGAGACAGAGAGGGCGACAGAGGGAGGAGGGCGACAGAGGGAGGAGGGCGACAGAGGGAGAGAGATCTGTGTATGCTGGGTCTGGTGGCTCAGAGGACGAAGGCGTCTGCTGCAGGGACCTGTGTTCAACCTCATGGTCACAATTTTGTTTTTGCTTTAGCCCCGCCCCTCCCCCTCTGACCCCACCCCCACCGGTGCGGCCCTCGGCCACAAACCACACTGTAAATTTGGCCCCCAAGAGAAAGTTTGTGAGTACCCATGTACTAGAGTGTATGCTTCAGGGTCTATTGTGAGAAGTTGGCCTGGTATATGATGTCACTAATTCTAGTGTACATCTTGTATCAGTCCAAACAACCCTTATGGTGATTGGTTGTAAAGTCAACCTTATAGACCAGCTATCCTAGTGGTAGCATGGACAAGAGCAGTCTTAGGCTAAACTCTGTATGGCATGTGAAGCCAGCTGTTATACCATATGTAATCCCTTGAATACCAAATGAAAGGACACCACAACAGATGTATATAAAAATAGAATGTATTTATTCTAGTCAAACCCTCAGCACTCTTTATGAGATTCGAGGTAAGTACAACACAGTCTTATTTAAGCATACATTAAGTCACACAGGTAAGTAATACAGTTAGGCCCTAGGGGCCACGCAAACCATATACTAAAGAAGTGGTATAAGAACCACTGTCACGAACACAGGATAGGCCCAGGCCTAGGGAATCGCTGGGGCTACACTATACTACCAAAGGTTAGGAAGTGGGAAGCCCACGGGATTCAGGTGCAGAGTGGAAACACTCACGCGTAATGCGTAAAAGTCGATAGAAATAGAAGTTATTAGAATTTAACAGTTTTAGGACACTTCTGGAATAGCTAGGAAGTCGAGACTTGGAAACTAGACCCTAGGATAGTCAATACCCTTGTGAGCACCGGAGTACTCACGTTACCTAGCCCACGGGCTGCGGGTGCATAGGTGGGAACTTGCATCGGGTTTCGTCATTGACTTCTATGGATGCCTGAAGGAAAGTTTCTGACAGGCAGTCAGTGAAGTGTCCCCAGTGAATCCCAAGGATGGAATCAAGAAGGAAGGGTACCTGCAAGCAGAAGGGACAGAGTCTAGGTCACCAGCCAGGAGCCGGGAAGGAACCAGGAAGGAACCAGGCGATGTCGTGCAGATGCAGGTGAAGAGGTGAAGCTTGTCGCAGCAGCCACGGGTACCAGGAGACGTCGAGGACGACCAGGACCAGGAGGCGAGCTGTCCCACGAAGGCTCTTGCTGTCGGCGGCGTCGATGTCGAGTTAGGACCCAACAAGCCTTGGCAAGCGGAACCCACGCAGAATGGAGGACTTGCTTCTGGTGCAGACCAGGAAGGTCTGGGGTGCTTCTCTTTCACAGAGGAGTGAGTGCCAGTCTGGAGGAGCCGGACCAGCAAGGTGAAATCAAAGGTTCGTCGTCGCAGAGGTCACTAGCCAACGGGCCAGCAACCGGACAACACGTCGAGCAACTCAGGTGCAGAAGGGCCCCACGCAGAACACGTGAAGTGTGGGGAGCTGATCTTCTTTGCAGATGGTGCTCGGGATGGGGGCTTCTCAATTCCCCAAGCACAGCCTTGAGGAAGCCTCAGAAGTCGCGCTAGTCAGTTACTAGCCACTTTTCCCAAGTCGCCGGTCCCACATCTCTCGTCGCCTCCACGGGTCTCCGCTTTGCTGTAGAGGTGGATCTGGTTCAGAGGTGTCCGGAAGTCTCGGCACTGGTCAGTCTCTGCAGTCGTCCCTCGTAGGATCAGTCGCAAAGCAAGCAGCAGTCGCTGGATGGTGCCTGGTTGCCCAGGGTGGTCACTCCTTGCCCACAAGGGAGATTCTTCGGTCTTCTTCCTGAGGTCGAATGTCGAAGGTCCAGAGTTTCTGTTCAAGTTGCAGATTGAGGATAATCTAATTTGCAGGGCTCAGTTACCTACTGATATACTGGGCTAGTGGGCTGGGCTACCTGCAAGGTCCCTCCTATGGGTGGGACCATGAAGGGGAGTGGTTACACCCCCTTTCCTTTGTCCAGTTTCACGCCAGAGCTGGGGCTGGAGTGCCCCAGCGCCGGTTTGAACTGGACTATACATGGAGCACCTTGTGTGCCCCAGGCATGTCTCATTCCTTTCAGCCCTCCCTGCCCCAATACACTAAAGTCTGTCTGGGGAGGTGCTAGCACCTCCCCAAGCAGGAAACCTATTGTCCAGGCCTCCCTGGCTGGGAGGGCTCCCAGCTGCAGGAGGTCAGACTCGTGTCGTGGCAGCAGCATCCATTTTGTGATGCTGAGGCTTTGGTCCGAGTTAAACAGCAAAGTAGGATTTTAACATGTCTCTCCCTCTAGAAGGGGGGAATAATATCCTCATCACCAGAAATGGTATGGGGGTATTATTCCAAAGTGTTAGACACCTTACACGACATGTTTTGATAAAGCCAAATCATAGTTACCATAACCGTTTAAGATTATAAGGTACTTTAAGAGTATATGGTAGGCTATATCATAGAACAGCTATAAGGACATGGTTCGGAAAGCTGCAGACAGGCTCAGCTCATGCTAGAGCACCACCTCACATGTTACCAAGCACTCTGCCTCCAGGATTGTTAAGGCCTGCCATAGGAGTGGCTAACAGGTACACATGTGTCTATTTTAAGGGTAGATATAGGTATACTATATCTAAGCAAGGGGTGATTACATGACCTTGCCCCAACTGAGTGATCAGCCAGTTGTGTCTGATTGTAAGGCCAGGCCAGGGGTGGCATAATACATGCTTCAGCCCCTGGTAGGCCTAGGGTACACCTCTGCCCTGGGTACCTAGGGTACACTGTACAGGGTCCAATAAGGTGATCCTTATCAATTGTGTATGTACCTAGGGTACATGGAGTCCATTTTAAAGAGAGAGCAGACAGCCTGAGACCCTGAATGGCAGGATCTCAGGCCAACTAAACCAGCTAGACACTAGGCAAAAAGTTGGGGGTAACCATAGTCAGATATCCACCTTCCTACAACTATTACCACACCTGTGCTAGCGAACGGAACACCTGCTCTCACCCAGCCGAGTGTGCCCCTAGCATGAGCCGAATACACTGTTCCATACACCTACCCTCTCCAACGCTTGTGCAGTCTTTCTAATTCCGGCTGTGTCATGTGCGTTTCTTGCAATAGGGCGATTCCGACCGAGTGTCGTTGGAGGTAGGCAAAAATGGAGTATCACCGTGTGGGAGTGTGCATGCCTCGTATGTTCCACGTGAGTATGTTAACTCGCGCCATTGCTAGAGTGGATGGTCATCTGGGAAGCTATGGGTGGGGTATGTCTTAGTGAGCGTGGAAGTTAGTTAAGCGTGTGTGCACCGGTCTGAGGTAACAATAACAAGGTATAAACTGTGAACAACATAACGTCCAGGGCGAACTTTGCGTGTTTGTCCGTCCAAACTTCTGTGACCTTGCATAGGTAGAAACGTGGCTGTCCCCTCCTTACCGTATGTGTGTGGTGCGCCACTGAGAAGTGTCGCCAGTTTAGCCTGTGGAGCTAGTAAGGTTCAGGTGCAGATTTAGGGACCGTCACGTGCAAACCAGCTGTCCGCGGGGGGACCCGAGAGATGCCTGGCTATAAGCTGGGTGGCTCCCTGGCAACGCCTAACAGGCATGTTCAGTCGATAACACTGCTGACCCGCCCCCACCCCCCACAGATCATGAACAGAGCCATATTAACAAACAGTGGGCTACTTGCGTGAGCGTTCCGCCGCATAGTTCAGCATAATCTTATTCTCAGCCCAGGATACCGTCAGCAGTCTGCGGGGTGACCTCCAGCAGGCAGAGGTCGTCAGAAATCTCAGTTGATGGTGACCATGAGCCGCTCACCACCACCATGTGTTGCGCGTAGAATTCCAGGCGATCTTTGGTATTCGGGGTGCCTAGTGTTGTGACTGCTTCTAGTACGTTTGACGCTCCAGTCGCATTTTCTCCGGGCTTGGGGCTACTGTTCTTATTGGTTTCCCGCGTGATGCCTTTCGCCGTCCTCGCCGTCTGTCTCTCTTGCCTGGTGAGGTGCCGTCTTCCGGATCAGTTGGCCTCGTTCCCGTCCACAGCCCCGACTCTTCAAGCCAGTCCCATGCCTCTGTTGGCGAGTCAAAGAAGCGAGTTTTTCCCTTCTCAACCACTCGCAGCCTGGCAGGAAATAGTAGCGAGTATGATAACTCTAGTTCCCCGAGCTGGCATTTCACCGCCATGTAGTTATTTCTGCGGCGTTGCACAAGAGCAGTGTAGTCCGGGAAGAACATGACACGGCTGCCACCCACGGTGAGGTTGTCCAACTTCCGGATCTCACGTAGCACCGCATCCCTGTCTCTGTAGTTGAGGAGTTTGAACAGGAATGGGCGCGGTCGGGCTCCCGGCCTAGGCTTCTGTGTTGGCACCCGATGAGGTCTTTCCACTGCAAACTGTGTCGACAGTGTTCCCTGTGGCATAAGCCCGTGCAGCCAGTTCTCAACATACTGTTCTGGGTTCCGACCCTCCTCTCCTTCCGGCAATCCCACAGCGCGAATATTGTTGCGACGAGAACGCCCTTCCGCGTCCTCCGCCCTGTCCTCCAGGGCATGTATGCGATTCATCATGTCTTGCAGTGCAGCAGCGTGACTGTGAGTGACTGGCTGTAGTTCCTTGAGCGTTTGCCCTTGGGCGGTGACTTTGTCAGCTAATTTGCGGTGGTCCGCATGCAGGAGCGTGAAGTCGGAGGTAACTTTATCAATTCGATTTTCCAGGGATGTCCTGGTATGCTCTAAGGCGGCCCCTATTTTCTCCACTGCTGCAAAGACAGAGTCCCTTTTGGCCCCAACGCTGTGAACGTCGGCTCCGCCTCACTCTCATCTCTCAAGTGCGAAGGATCTAGAGTGCCCCCACGCAGCGGTCCTTTCTGCATTCTGGCGCGCATACGGCCCATCACCAACTGTTGTGCCGTGGGCATTCGCAGCCAGCATCCGGCGAGGCGGGTGCTTATACGGTACAACTGCGACAGCAGCTAAGGACAGAGGTCGATTGTCTCAAGGGCGTGCATTTCTCAAATGGTGTGTTCAGGCTGAGGCATTAAGCACGACCCCAGTATAGTGAGCGTCTGGTGCACCGGATTCGTGTCTGCTTTGCGGACTGGTCCTCCCACAAGCGGCGGTCAGCAGCGTCTTCCAGCAGCCGGCCCCTACTCGGGTAGACCCTCCACAGAACACTCACACAATAAGGAGCTATAGAGGGAAAAAGACCCAGGTCGCCCTCCTCTCAATCAATATTTATCTACACAGGCCTAGGTCTCTGAAGGTATAATTACCCTGAACTGTGGTTCAAACCCTATCACTTTAGGTATTTTATACTCCCCGTATTTCTAGATTTGAGGTAGTCACCAACAGCTAACCACCTTCAATTTTTAATTAATAAGAGTTTTACTTCTGGCAATCCCCCTAATGAACTTCACAGTGTAAGAACTCAAGTAAAATACACCGGGTATTTTTTCAATCCTATGAAAAAAATTGTGAAAAAAATGTGAGAGGAGCGAGATGACACCTCACGTGCGCAATTGAGCTTACTGATTGGTACTCATCAGCTCTGCCCATTCTTATCATCATCGGTTGTCATCATGTTCCAAAGAAAAATAAACAGAGTGTCCACAAAGATAAACCCAAAAAATGTGGAGGTAAGTGGTGAGACAATCACATACCAAAGTGCGACTGAATAGTGAAGATAAAAAATGAAAAAGATGCACCTTCTATAGGTCAAAACTTTATTCCTCCTTAGATGTGCACCCAGTTCAAAACTTAAAAAGGTTGCTTAATATGCATACCATTGTGCTGTGCCAACATGTTTCATCGCCAAATGTGTTTGTAGCGATTTCGTCAGGGCAACTACAGTCGCTTGGCACAAGTAGGGGACACTTCTTAAAATTTCATTCGGGGACTGCCAAAAGTAAAAAACACACAACACTCAACTACATCCCATTATACATAGATGGATATATATCTCTCATTTAAATCCATTAATTACCCTTATTGAGCCATGGCCTCGCGTACCAGCTCGATTTTACAGGTCACACACGGGATCCATATGTGAGTCCTCGTAGTGGTTCCGCATTCAGCTGTGATGCGAATCTAACGGTAATGCAATTTCGACATAGTAAAATTTCTCAATGGTCCGCATTCTCTACGTTATCTTATCAGCAGCATACGTTCTCGCTGGGCTACATCGAGCCCCTTACTTCTATAGAGCCCTCCCCTTTTTTTGTGGATGTTTTTCTATCCTCATCAATACCGGAGTTTAAAGGACCCGGTATGCATTCATACACATCACTGTATTACCACTCGCAATTCACATCCCCCATAACTGGGAAAATAGAATCCCTTCCTTCTTTTCACATCCCTTGGCCAGTTTGTCAATATCTCAAGACTCCGATGTATAAACAAAGCACCAAAGACAGGGGGGTCTACCCATATCCCGTATATCTAACATTATCGATGGGGTGGTAATTCTGCTAGAATTTAAGAGGTTGGTTGCGGGTGTTTGCACAGGGGAGACTATTCAAACAATTAATAGTCAGCGTTCGCAACCGGAATAGTCAGCATAACGCACAGCCCCCTCCTTCTCAATCACGCCTCCTTACCACCCAAAGCCTCACGGAGCTCCTTATCTCCGCCGGTCAGAAGAGTTCTGTTCCCACATCCGTTTATATTCCTATGCGGGAGAACGCCCACATACCCGCGTCAAACTAATGCGCGCCATCTTGGATTGGGGAGGTTAAACACGAGGGATCCAGGTTATACTGCTCCTCGTGACAGTCTCTATTCAGATTTTATATATATAGTTATATACAAAGCAAGAGAATAAGAATTCAGATTCACCCCCTGGTATTCCTCAAGGACGGACTCGTTAGTGATTCTTAGTGGACTGCTACGTGTCCGCCTCCCTTCAGGTATCCATCCCAGTCTTTGACCACTGTGGGCGCCATCTTTGACTGGGAAAGTGAGAAACATAACTTTCTACAGACCAATAAGGTTACCAGTTACGGGTCCCTGTTATGTCGCCTTAGACGTTCTCAAGGGGATCCTATCTAATGGTGATATGTTCACATACCAATCACTCGATATTGTATGTAATTCCGAATAGTTTCTTATATCATCTGCTCTTATCCTTTATGTTAAGAACACAGCAATTGTAGAATGCTCACCTCCCTCTTACTAGCTTATATCAGCCGGCAGAGCGGCGGCCATGCCTCTCCCCACTGAGGCATCTAGTGGTTCTATTACTATGCGTTTGGGGACTGGCGGCAGTCATGAACCATGAGGAGGTGTTGTGTCTAGGCCAACAGCGAGTCCGTATGTTCCCAATCCAAGGGTAGGGTGCGCGTCGGAGGTCTCGCACCAAGGGAAGTGTTTCACCTTGTGTAACCGCTTGTCCACAAAGCTGGTGCACGCCGTGGCTGTTCATTACAGGCGGATCAGCAGCAACCAGGGTAGGCCCCGTGGGCGCGGGGCGGGAAGTCAGTGCGTCTATCTCGGGCACCCCCGCTGCAGGTCCACTACCTGTGCTGTGCGGATTGTAGGTTGCAGCTCCTCTGTGAGTGGTTCCCAGCGGTCCTCACTCCGTCCCAGCGCCGCCCTGCTCTCCTCTGCAGCGCTCAGTCGGCACCTGGGAAACACGGCCTGTGCGTCGGTGCTGTCAAGGCCGCACCGCGTAGTGCCGCGTAGGCCTCAGAGCGCGACTCTCACCGTATGTGCCGATGAAGCAGATTCCGCCAGGCAACTCTTCCCCAGCGCAAGTCCAATGTCTGAAGCAGTTCCGCTAGAGGCTCTGCGTGTTGCGGGTGCCCCGGCGTGCTGTCTGCGGCCCCTCAGCTGGCCTCTACTCTTCGTCCACTACTGCTGGCTCCTCAACGCTTCGCTCCCTGGGGAGTCCTCGGGACAGGGCAGCACCAGCGCGGGCTGCGTCACCTCCCGCCGGGTGGGCCCGCCAGCACACCACAGCCCAGGGCTGCACCGCAGGGGTAGCCACTCTCCCCCTACGCTCCTCACCAGGTAAACCGCCACATTGTACGGATGCGCAGACGCCCAGCGGCCCGCAGGCCTCGCAGCACTGCACTTTAGTGTCACAGGCGGCCCCACCAGACGGTGCACCTCTTGTGGCAGCGAAGCAGCCGCATCCGCTTCACATACAGTGGCCAGAGTTGCGGGAGAAGCCGGTCGCGCCCCTCTCTCCGGAGGGCCGTTGTCACCACGGCAGTCTCAGTGCAGGCGGCCGCCGTCCGCTGAGAGTCCCTGCCGCTCGGCCTCTCCAAGCGGGAACCACGTCCGCCTTCCCGTCTGCAGCCGCGGCCCCAGTGATGAAAACGGCTCGAGAAGGTATTTTCTGGCTTCGGCCGCTCGTCCGCAGTCTGTCTCCGCTTGTTACCAGCGTGGATGGCGCACCGAGAGGATAATATTGTCGGATTATAGGGGATATCTGCCTGAGCGTTAGGAATTCGCATCCGCCATGTTGGCTGGCTAGCCACGCCCCCCTCTGTTCTTCTCTTTCATTATCCATTTCTCCCTTTCTCTCACTTGCTTTGAGTCAAACACTGATAATGGGGGAAAAAAAGCCTGAGTCCCAAAAAGGGATGACGGTGGCCTCACCTGCGACTCCGTAAACAAGTAAAATGCATTGATCTAAACTAATTCCTCTGTGTGGTGCCTATCTAACACTTGAGAGCCAGAAAAAATGTGGTAATACTTTTGAAATTGCCTCTTTCTGATAAAGGGTTACAGCTGTAATTATGTGGCTCATAGTTAGTGCATTATTTGACTCATTGCTTGTAGGTGGGACACCTCCCCAGGTCTCATTTTTGGGGTCCAGCTTTTCTTTCCTCAACAGACTTTGATCCTAAGCAAGAGAGAAAACTACAAAAGTGGGAAAGAGAAAGACCAAAAAATTGTGACAAAGGGAGAAAGCAAAACCTACAAGAGTGAGGGACAAAAGCAGGGAGTGTCTGGTAGGGGATTAAAGAGGCAAGACTACATAGCCTTGGTATTCGGCAAGCTAACATTCAGCAGTTCTTGCTGCTGACTTCTGAGCAAACTTTGGGCCCCGGCACTTATCCTTTTACAACTTAAGCACTAGTTCTAGCCATTACATCAGTTCTCCTTGTACTGATATTAAATAATCTTTATAAATTCTTCCAAGCGCAGGCACTGTACTGACCCCTCATCTAACACACCCCACAAATCACAAGTGAGTCTGTTTTCTCTCAAGCGACTTTAGGACAAAAGCCACATCACATTACCACACTAGTAGCGTTTCCTTAAAAGAGCACCTACAAGTTTTTTTCTGCACAGAAAGAGTAAGGAAATCGAAACCTAGTAAAGCCCGGGTCATTAAGTTACAACAACAGCAAACTTGGCAGTGTTAGTCACTCACTGACCCGACCAGGGGCTGGGAACCTGTCCAAGAGAAAATCAACCTTGGAGAAACAAAAGAACACCCATGACTGAAGTCTTTACCTCCGTTGAAAGTAATAAGTAATGCACACACAACTTGTAAATCTTAAAAGCACACATACGGGCTCTCCCAATGCCCGCGACCTTCTTCGTTCCACATCACGTAGCCTTCACAAGTGCCAGAGGGCTTTGGGCACGGTTGCAAGGCAGTTTGTAGCACTACTACAATGAATAGTACAAGAACTTATTTTGCAAAGATGGAAAGAATATAAAGATTTTGTACCAGTCAAATGTCCATACACCTGCAGAATAGTGCGACGCAAACGTAAAACAAGGATTAGCAAAGCCAGTTGTTTGGGTTTGGCTGAGATACTTTTGGCTTTGTCAATGCTCACTATGACATTCGTTTTGTAAAGCTTATTTTGTTGGGCGAGCTGCTGGGCTTTCAGCAATATAAAACAATTTGGCTAAAAGTACAAATATTTTTTGGTCTCGGAAAGCCCACATTGCCTTAGTAGTCCCTTGAAAGGAACTACTTTGCTGCGCAAAATGTAGTTTGTTTTTTTTTATTTTAGGAGCCTGCTAGTCTCAAAATTGTACCTTGAAATTTCCCTTACCTGGAGCTCCCTAATCCTTCGTGAACGCCACAAAACCTATTTGCTTTTTTGCATATAGAAACTGACATTTATTTCTGCTGAAAAATGTTTTTTTTCACAAAATTGTTCTGTTTTTAATAGAGTCTCTCATGACATTCACAGCTCTTAAATCATGAGTATTGTTGTTGCTGCAGCTTTTTGCCAACTCCTCTGCGGGTGAAATAACTATTGGTTTTAATTTATCTCTTCTTTATGTAGCTTATGTCGTTAATGACCTTCAGCTGTGACTAGTTGTGGTTATTGGCTGTGATCTCTAGTGGGTGTGCATCAGCAGTAACCATTGCCTGCTCTCTTTTGGAGCTGTTGTCAGTAATAATTGGATGTTTGGATTCTGTTGCTGTTGTGGTTGTTGGCATTCTCCCCTTCACGCTTGGCGGCTGTGCTTTTTATTCTCCCTGGTTCTCAGTCCGGGATGATTGTGTATTTCTGACCCATAATAAATCATCAATTACATATTTTCTTCTGCCCTCTCTTAGATACTTTACCCCATGCTTCCATATTATAACCCAAAAAGAGCAACAACGGTTCACCCTAACAGGCATTATGCTTCAAGCAGAATTTGCAGAGTTGCAACAGGATGAATTAGAAAGTGGTGAATGCCTATTTATTGTTTGAGTATTTGCAGCAAGCTACACACAAGCATAGATTGCTTGAGAGCATGATTGTGAAGTGCACACCACTACACTGATTAAAAAGTTAGTCTTTTGTTCAGCACATAGATTTGGGGACAAACATGTCATTTTGTATGAAAATCTAATTTCTTCTATGCATGCTTATAGTGTTCTTGGCACGCTCTACCTGGTTGTTTCAGTTCTTCAGGTTAGAAGCAGGGTTACTTATTGATTTTATTTTTGTGCCGCAGGTGTTGGGGTCTTACTCATGCCTAGCTGAGTGTCTTATAGACTGCTTTAGAACTCTACACGGGCAACCTCTATAAGCAGGGGTAGCCCGGGCAACATTTGCTTTTCTGAAATGGACACCTCTCTTTTTGTAGTACAACATAAATGTAAAAACTGTCTATATGGCAAGTTATCCTTAAAGATGCATTGGTTCCTGGTTACCATCCTGAAGTAATGTTTACCAGGCGTGCTGTATATACTAATGCATAGTAACCGCTCTGTATGCTGCAAGCTCAGATCCAGGAATTTGAAACATTTCTTCATACTATACTCACTGGTAAGTCAAGGCTATGTTGGTAAATTAAACCTTCCTGGCCTGGTTTTATTGCCTTTCCATGTATAATAGATAATATTGATAGGTTCCTTCCACTGCTTCATTTAGGCCAAGAGAGGGGTTCAAACCAGAAAAGATAACAGGTTTTGAAAGTCAGACATAAACATATTTGTCAAATTCAGGACAAAGCTAGAACATGCTGTATTACCTTTTGTCTGAAAAGCAATTTTTGGGAAGAAGGATATTTTCTCTGTAAGGAAGATAGTGAGTAACTAATGTGGCGCTTTTGGGTAATCAAAGCATCCATGAATAAGCCGGCATGCCAGATCCTTCTGGATGTGCTGTACAAGGCCTTTGATGCTCACGGTGACAAGTAGTTTACATTCAGAATCAAAAGGACAATTTACAGCCAATTTAAAATGCTCCTTGCTATCACATACGTATTTTGTTCTGTGTGGAATAAAAGGGTCTGATAAAGCATCCGTGTACCCAGCAAAATGGTTGTCAAATTGTTTGGCAACCCTCGTCTCCTGTGCGGGATTGTACAAATTGCTATGGATCACAGGTAACATTATAGATAACAGAAATTGTAATACCAGGGTACGTGAGAAAATTGGAAATCTCATTTATCCACTGCTGTGTTATTCTTGCATTAGGAGAGAGATCTCTTATTGCACGCTTTTGCTTGGATCACGTGTAAGACAATGGTAATGTTCACGATTGATTAACTGTGAATTGATTTATGACTTGTATTCCACCACAGTTCCTTTGATCAGAACGTGTCCATCCTTGTTGCTGGTTTAATTAACAACTACAGATTTTGTATAAAATTCTTCAATGCCAATCATCAATTCTTTGTGCAATTAAAATCTACATATTTCATATTTAGAAACCACTTGCCAAAGTCCTCAAGAGTAACTCTTTCTGAAGCAGTAATCTCCTCGCACATTTCAGTTGTGCAGGGGGAGAGCCGATTACAAGGAAAGCCCAGTAACCTCAGTCCGGCTTGCGTCCTCGTTGCCCAAGAAGAAATATTTCAGACATATAGGAAGAAAGGCCCTCATAAAATCCAATTTCACTTCAAAAATGGAATTTTGAGTGGGTGGTACAAAGGGCAGTCCTTTGCTAAGTATATATATAGTGTGTAAAGTGCATTTATTGTATACTAAAGCACTCTGTCATTGGTGTAATCTCCGTATTTTCTCAATCTCCTCACCACAGCGCCCTCACCCTCGTGTAATGTCCATCACGTTCTTTCTCCCGCTCCACTTATTACCTCGTTGACAATCTGTGCTCTTCCTCAGTCACTACACATTAAGGGCTCATCCACACTCTACCAGGGCAACTACGATAGTAAGCTAAACTCCTTCACAAATTACTCCTACCCAGTTGTCTGGATTGATGCCAGCGCTCGTATTCGCTACAAATTGATTTATCCTTGATTCAATCCTACCCTACGATCCTGCTTTCTCTCCCCGGTCACTGCCTCCCTCTCGTACGCATGCTCACTTTGCCCCCCTCCCCCCCCCCCCCCGGAAGCTGGACCTCGAATTGGCCATTGCCCCGAAAACCTGATCAGCTCTCGGCTATCTGTACTGTCGGATCCACCTCTCTTATCTTCATTTATTGACGCCAGAGCACTCTTTTTTTTTTTTTTTTTTAAAAACCTTTATTACAGTTTCAGAGACATACAAGTATGGGCCTACAACCAACAAGCCGGCCGCTAATGCACACTATAAGCATAGACACATCGGTGAAGCAATAAGAGAGCCACTAGAGTGCTAATCAACTCAGCCAGCCGCAGTCCATAGACAAGCAAAGAAAGGTTTCATATTTTTAAGAAAACGAAAAACATCACACACACAAGGCAGAGGAGGTCAATAGTAGTAACATGTGCTCCCCGTATCGAAGGGGTAAACAAACCCAGGGAGAAAGAGGGGGGGGGCAGGCAGAAGAGACCAAATGCACATGTCGCAGGAGCATAGAGGAATACGCGGGCTAGGGAGACAGAGCAGCGTCCATCTCTCGCATCTGGGGCGGTGCGCAAATACCTCCACGATAGGAGTTCCAAGGACCCCACACCTTGATCCACTTCCCAGGCTTGCCTCTCGCCACATACACCGTTTTCTCTCTGAACATACACCAGTCCATATGTTCCTTCCACGCTGAGACCGTTGGTGGCCTCTGGGAGCCCCACAGTTGTGCAATGTCACGCTTCGCTACCATATAGCCCAGAGTCACCCACTGCGTCTGCATCACATTGTAATCAGTCGGCTCCCAGACATTCAGCAAACATCTCCTTGCCTCCGGCAACAAGGCAACATGCGTGACTTCTTCTAACACCGCATGCACTCTACACCAAAACCGAGTCACCTCCGGACACTCCCACAGGATATGGAGGAAAGTCCCCAGTAGTCCACAGCCACGCTTACACAGACCATCCACCGAATACCCCATACGCATCAAACCAGGCCCCGTGACGTACACTCTATGAAGTATCTTAAGCTGGACAAAACGCAAGCGGGCCGGGATAGCCACCTCTTTCGCGGAGGCCACCGCCGACACCCAATCCTCGTCGTCAAGTTCCAAACCGTCGGCAATCCATGTCTCCCGCAATGAGGTCAGCAAACCCATTTGATCATTGATAAGCTTCTTATAAATCAGCGAAATGGTGCTATCCGGCACATAGCCGTCCAATACTCTATCTTCCAACGGGGAGGACCCCGGAATAGCCGCAACGTCCGGGAATACGGAACACAAGGCGTGATGAACCTGAGCGTACCGAAAGTATTCCCTATCGTTCAACTGATATTCGGTTTTCAGCATGTCGAACGTCTTAAATTTCCCTTTCGTCCAGAGATCCCCTACCTTGCTGATACCAATCATATCCCATTTCTCAAAGCCTTTCGTAGTCCACAGATAACCCAAACGCCGGGAAGCGTACAATGGCGTTGCCCGAGTCAAGCGATCCCTCCACCCCATCGCCGCATTGGCTGCATGCCACACCTGCACCGCGACCCGCGTCGGGCCTGTCAATCGCGCATCAAGGGACCCCGAGTGTAGTGCTCGATTATAATCCCCGCTTGGCAATAACAATTTGTCCATCTCAAAAGCCGGGTTCAAAGCAGGCCCATACATCCCGTGATTGACAGCAGCCAACTGGGAGGCCCAATAATACCGTTTAATATCAGGGAGAGCGACCCCCCCATCGTACCACGGTAGGGTTAGTTTGGCAAGAGCGATCCGCGGCCGCCCATCCCAAAACAATCGACGCTGAAGACACTCCACCTCCCGAAAATAGCGGGCCGGCACTACGTCCATAGTGTTCTGTAGGGCGTACAAAAAGCGCGGCAGCGACATCATTTTGAACAAACAGCCGCTGCCAACCCGCCACATCCGCCCTTAGGCGCTGAAGGGGGGGGAGAAGATTCCGCTCATACCGGGCCACCGGGTCTAGGGTTATAAAGATTCCCAAATACTTAAACCCCGACTGCACAACCTGGATAGGGCACCCCCGCGGAAGGGGGGGGGGGGCCTCCCCGGAGAGAACGTACACACAAGACTTAGCCCAGTTAATGACCAATCCGGAGTTGCGACCAAAGGAGCTCAACACATCCACTAATACAATGAGCGATTTGCGCGGGGATGCAAGATACAAGAGGATATCGTCCGCATATAGGGAGACACGATCCTCGTACTCCGGCGTCCATCTAAGGCCACGCATTGAAGGGTGCCACCGCAGCCACTCCGCAAGGGGCTCCAAACAAAGCGCAAAGAGAAGAGGCGACAACGGACATCCCTGTCGCGTGCCCCTACCCAAAACAAAAGGAGCCGACACCCGTCTGTTGACCACCACCTGTGCCAGTGGGTTATCATAAAGCAATTTCACCCAACCGATGAACCCCGGGCCGAACCCAAACTTCGCCAATGCTGCCCAAATATACGGCCATTCCAAGGTGTCAAACGCCATGGTAGCGTCCAGGGACGCCAAAATGGCCGGCTCACGCATGAATGGCGCTCTGGCGAGGACGCCATGCAGTCGCCGCAGGTTCAAAGCGGTATTGCGATGGGGTATAAAACCGGATTGATCCTGATGAATCAGGTCGCCCACGACCCGGATCAGGCGATTGGCCAGTACCTTGGCAAGGATTTTGGGCTCCACGTTCAACAAAGAGATAGGCCTGTAAGAAGTACACCGATCCCGCGGCTTCCCTTCCCTATGGATAACAACAATAGTAGCAAGACGTTGGTCTGGGGGGAGGGAGCCCGCCGCCCGTGCCTCAAGGAACATGTCCCGGAGATACGGCGCAATCTTATCTGGGCGCAACTTATATAATTCGATGGGAAGGCCATAAGCAATAGAGCGAATGGCCAAAGCAATCTCATCCAGCGACGGGGCCGCGTCCATCAATAATGTATCCTCATCAGATAGAGACGGCAAAGCAATGTCTTTAAGCAGCAGGCGGGAGTCTTCCTCCGATCGCTCAGAGACCGGAGAGTAAACCCCGTGAAAATACTCCGCAAAGCAATCAACAATATCACCGGGGTCCGTTACACACACACCATCCACCCTCTCAACAACCGGCACCACTCGACTCGCTCTCTCCTTCTTATCCAACCAGGCAATCAACTTCCCCGCCTTATCACCCATATCATACAAACGCCCCTGTTGCTCCCTGCTCATACTCTTAGCAGATTCAGTAACCAGCGCCTTGTAGTCGGCCTGTTTAAGCCCCAGCACATGCAGTCTGTCATCCGTAACACCTTGCTCCAAATCGCTCTCTAACTCGGTGATCTCATTTTCTAGTCGAACCACCTCTTTCGCCTCGCATTTTTTGGTATGGGAGATGAGAGACAGGGCCTGGCCCCGGAGCACCGTCTTAAAGGCCTCCCAAAGGGAGACGGCAGAAGACACCGACCCCACGTTGTCGTTAAAATAGTGTTCAAGGGACCTAACCAGGTCTGCACGGATCGTGGGGTTTCGTAGGTACCAGGGGTTGATCGGCGCCACCCTCCCCACCGCCCCCAAGGCGATATCTAAGTGTAGCAAAAGAGGGGAGTGATCAGATATACCGCGGGCCAAATGTCGCACCTCCCCAATCATCCCAGCTTGGGCCGCAGGCACTAGCATATAGTCAAGCCTCGAAAGACTACCGTGGGCCCCGGAGTGGAAGGTATATTGTGCTTGTCCAGGGTGTTTCAACCGCCAACAATCTATCAGTCCCAGGGTATCCAGAAAGCCCCCCAGCCAGTTCTGGGCCCGAGGGAGGTCCCTAGGGGGGTGCCGATCTTCAACTCCGGAAACCACTGCGTTAAAATCCCCCCCCAAGACCAAACCCCCCCCCCGGATGCCCAAGTAGCAGGCGCCCCAAATCAGCAAAGGTGGCCGTCTGCAGGCCCGGCGGCACGTAGACAGTAACCAGCGAAATCAGCTTACCCTCCCATCTCCCCACCAGCGCAGTGTAGCGCCCTCTGTCGTCGTGGAGCACCTCATCCACCTCCAACGGGAGAGAGGTCCTAACTAAAATGCCCACTCCCCTCGAGCCAGAGGTGAAACCAGAATGGGCCAGAAGGCGATATCCCCGCCTGTTCATGGCATGGAAAGAGTTCCCTATTAGGTGCGTCTCCTGCAGGAACACAATATCCGGCGAAATACGTTTCAAGAACTGCAGGACCACCCCCCGCTTTATCCTGTCCCCCAGCCCATTCACATTCCATGAAAGAAATCTCAACCCCTTACCCCCCATCCCCCCCAGCACAAAAGATCCCCCTCCCGGAGAGCACAATCATAATAACACAACAGAAAACATTACCCCGCCTTGTGGTGCAAACAAACAAACCCCAACCCCACCCTGTCAGCCCCAACAAAACTCCCCCCTCCCTGCACCCCTGCGTGAGCCCAAACAGCCCCCCCAACGTGCAGTGTGCCTGTCGCCCCAACATGAAACTCGCTACAAAGAAGACAAGAAAAACCCCAGAAGGAGGAAAGGGCCCCAGCAAGCCCCCCGCAACCTCCAAATACCAAAGGGCAAAGTGTTACAAACTGGAGTCCAGTGCAGCCACAGGTGCAAAACGTTACCAGTCCGGTCCATAGCCAGGATCCCAGTTCTACTCCGCCGAGCACTCTCCGCTCTCCGCCATCCGACCTTCCCGACCTCGACCCCTAGGTAGGGCATCCAGCCAATCTCCAACCGCCTCCGGTCGGTCGAAGAAATGCGAGCGACCCTCTAACTCAACCCGCAGCCTAGCCGGGAATAGCATCGCATATTTCAGCTCCATGTCCCTCAAGCGCCGTTTGATGGCCAAAAATCCCAGCCGTTGCTTTTGAACCGCTTGCGTGAAGTCTGGGTAAAAGCTAACATTAGAGTTCTCAAACTTTAATGGCCCAGCCACCCTCGATGCCTGAAGGATAGCATCTCTATCCCGAAAATTAAAAAGTCGGGCAATGATAGGCCGCGGGGGAGCACCCACCTTGGGCGCACCGCCCGGAATCCTGTGGGCCCGTTCCACAGCGAAGAACTTGCTCAGTCCCTTGGGTGCCAGATGAGTCACCACTAGATCCTCCACAAAAAGATCCGCAGCAGACTCCTCCGATCGTTCAGGCACCCCAATAATACGGACATTATTCCGCCTGGCCCTGCTTTCGGAATCCTCAAGGCGACGATCACTCAGGTCACTGGCGAGCCGCAACCTCCGTACCTCCGTCTGCAAAGCGGCCACATCCACAGTTAGGCTCGACGCCGCTTGAGTCAATGAGTCGACCCGGTCATTTGTTTTGGACAGGTCCGCTCTGACCAAATTCACATCAATCAACACCGAGTCCAATTTATTAGCCAGGGTATCAAATTGCTGGTTCACAGTCGCCTTCATCTCCTCAATGGCCCCCACGACATCCAGCAGAGTCAATTCGGACGATGCGCCCGAGGCCTCCTTGGGCCGCTCAGGCGATTTATGTGATCCACTAGGGGATCCCTTTGACAGCGCATAGCGGTCCATGTTGTTGGCCTGGGTATAAGCTCCCCTCCGGGTAGACTTGGGTTTCAGCTTGTCGCCGTCCACTCTCGCCGCCATCATCAGCGACCACCAAGGTCAGCACCCTCCAGCACCCGGAGGAAGGCCAGGCGACCAATGCAGGAGATCCGGGCCACCAACTGAAATAGGCCCGTTTACAGTTCGAGAATCAGGCCATGTACTCCGTCCATGGCGCTGCTTACCTGAAGTCCCAACGTCAGTTTCCGCAGGTCAACTCGAAACCGAAAGTGAAAGTACGGGGTACGGGGCAGGCCCAGACTGGCATGCCGCTGTTGTTCACTTCGCACCCGGGCACCTCACCAACTCTAGTTCGGGACCAAGGCCGGAGAAGGCCGCAAACTTCGGATCGCCACCAGTCCGGTTCCCAGAGTCCGATTTCGATTTGGAAAACGAGTGGCACCTTAGCGCAAGATCATACACAAAAGCCCGTCTAGAAAACCAGGATTACGACAGGATAGACGTGGGAGGTTGCGGAGGCCCACGGGAGCCACAAGCCTACGCGGCCATCTTGGTTGCGCGCTAGGCTCCTCCTCCCCAGAGCACTCTTAATGAGTCATGTAACCATCGTCCTGATGATGACCTCGAGTTAGAGAGGTCGAAACGCCGTCGACCCCACAACGCCAATTGCGGCATACCCAGTGGTCAACCATAAATGAGGAAATTAGGTTTGTGAATGTAAAATAATTCTGTTGACCTTCACCATCCTTTGTATTGTTTGCGCCGCTGTGCGTTGTTCTTCACCACAGTTGTCACTGCGCCGTTTATTCAATTTTACACTTCCAGTGCACCTTGGTTGTTATGGTTACTGCAATCTAGTTGTGTTTCTGTGCTTCTATATGCAAAAATAACAACCTTTCATCCTCCTCGGTCTCCTTTGTTCTTCCTTGTGCTATATGATTGATCGCTTGTTGAACAGTCCCCTTACGTGATTTACCTGTTGAGACATTGTGTATTGTTGCCAAACTCCTTTGTACAACACGGAAGCTGGGTGCTTTTTGCATCACCTCTGGGAAATCTTGTCAAATTTGCACTAACCGGGCAAACTGGTTCCACCAGGAGTGAGATTAATCTCCTTGCTTCCCTGAACTCACTTATAACCGATAACCGTGCATGAACGACTATGCTAGTCGGCAGTGGATCCAGGGACGCGAGTGGCATAAGGGAGAGCGACAGACACCGGACATCTTCACACTGCCTGTTCTTGCAACTGAGCTCAACTGCTCAGCTGTGTCGTTGATCTCTGAAACGACAATAAACTTTGTTAGTATTTCATCTTTTATGTTCAGTACACTACCCTATGACCCTACCTTGCAACAATGTCAGCATCTCTGACTGATGGATGGTCGGAACTCTGGAACTTCCTAGAGCTGAAGCATAAAGGTAACCTCCATGATATATGCAAAGGTATGCATGAGCTTTAATACTTGTTTTCATGTCAAGAACTACCTTCAGTGATTTGTGAGTTAAATCTGCGCTTTGAATAATTCATAATATAACAAGTTCACCGGTGTATTACCATACCGAGACTCTAAGAAAATGTGAGCAAAGTCTGTAGAGTGGAGATTCTTCTCATTAAGTAAATATTGCAAGTTGAAATTCACACTCCTTGGAGGGATACCTCTGTAAATAGCACACGACGATTAAAAGCCTAAATCCTTGATTACAAATGTTATCCGAGAATACTTCTCTGAATGTTGGAAAGTCAGCAACATATCAAGGCGTACCAACTCTGATAATAGTAATCTGGATGCAGTAGCTAAGCAGCCAAGAATGCTCTGAAACATGAGGAACCTCTAGAGACTCCAAGAATTCAAGATGGCCATCAACATCGCAAGCCTTGTGACAGTCTTGTGGCGCCCTGGGATTTGTAGTCTGTCCTAACTCCAACCATTTTTTTCACATAGTGTGTTTCAATTAGTGTGCGCCTCACATCAACCAGCATCCACACTCTGCCTGTAGTGCTGACCGCGTCTGCCTAAAAAGAACTGAGCACCCATGACTTATGAAGGGGCATTTCCGCACCTGCCCTGTGGCCATAAGTGAGAGTGGTTCATGGATCATGGCAAATATTTGGGGTCCCTATATGTTTCCACACTTTGTTTTACTACTTTGCCCTTAGTGTGCAGTTAACATTTTTCATGGGGAGACAGCAGAGACCCCAGTAGTAGAGCTGATCCAGAGGCAATGAAAAACGTCTTCTAAATTAGCCATCAAAAGTATGTTGCCTTGAATCAGCATTGCTTTATTAAGATTGGAATTGCACGGGTGCTTGTAACAAGGTATGGAAATAAAAGATGAGCAACGGTTTGGTAATCTGAAACGCACAAAAGTGGCAGTTTGGGCTGGACAGTTCCTATTGGAGCAAGGCCAAGGCTGATTTGCCTTTGGCTGGGTCTATTATGAGGTGGCATGGTGAACAAAACTATTAAGGGTTGGAATGGCACATTGAGTGATTACCAGTGGTTGTGTGTTAGGTGTAACACCCTAAGTGGCCAAGAGTAGGCCCAGGCATAGGTCCTGTATTCACTGTGCCACTGGAGCCAATTTGCATCTGATGAAGGGGTCCAAATAGGCCGAAACCGCTCTTGAAGTGCTTGTGTTTCGGTTCAGAGAGGACCTAGCTTGGCATTTGGGGTTGGACTGTTGTTATTGGAGCAGGACCAAGGTTTATTTTCATATGGCTTGGTCTAAAGTGGCATAGTGGGCCAGTGAGTTGAAATGCAGCCCAGAGTGATTGGCAGCGATTAGACTATTTGAAAGCCTCCTCCCATCACCTTTTGTGTGTGTACTAATATGGAAACCTGCAACTGCTACTCATTGGACCACAGATTGCGATGACCTTAGCGGTACTCGCCATTCCAGAAGTACTGTACACCATTCGATTTCTATTTCAGAAGACCTGTTGACCATGACCTCTGCTGGTTCTGTGATAAGTAAGAATTTCTTTCCTATACATATTTTGGGCTTGTGAGTATTTGAAATCATATTGGGCTAACGTCTTCCAGAGAAATTGTTCTAATTTAGGGAATACTCCCACATAGTATACCTACCTTAGGTCTTCATGACAACAACTCCACAAGGTAGGCATAAAGAATTTCTACTTTGTGCTCTCTTAGTGGCCAAAACAGATATGTTGAGGCTATTGAAGTCAGTAAGAACACCTCGAGGACTGGAAACAAGATGTAATTTGGCTACCTTAGAAAATTCTTTGTTTGCAGTAGATAATTCCTGGACAAACATGAGTAACATTCGCATGGATTTGAGAAATGTTTGGGTTCAATTTACCATTTGTGTTACTGTGAATAACATACATTTAGGACTGCTCTGATCTTCAAATTAATATCCTCACTACGAGCATCAGATGAAGTATCACAGATTTCCTTCTTTCCCATCCTTTCCTTTCTCCCTCTTTCTCATTTCCCTGGTTACGAACGCAGATAATAAGGTACAAAAGAGTAAAAATATTTGTATACGTATCAGTGGTTGAATACTTTCGTAAACTGTTGTTTCATTCACGCCATTTTTAAATCGACCGCGGTGAATACCAGTTGTGCATAGGCATGGTGTCATGATCATCGTGTCATTTGAACTTACATTTAATGGCGTTTGGTCTTAACCAATCGACTGTGTAAGATCCACCTGACTTTACAAATGAAAAATGAAATGAATTAAAAATAGAGCCATGCTTGTGGGCCTGATGGTGCCCGAAGCAGCAGATCCCCTTGTAAAATGTTTTGCATTAATTTATGGAACGTTGCGGTTGGTTCATTGAGAGGACAATGGACTAACGCCCTACAAATTCTTAGGAATTGGAGATTGTGAAACTCATTTGTGTGATGCACAGCTGTTTTTTGTGTACAGTTGATTAATAGCTTTACTAGAAGACATCACATTCTGGAGTAATATAAATATATTTTAATGAAAGCTTGTCAATGCACTTAGCATGACTGCTGCGTTTCTTGGAAAATTACCATTGCACAATGTTTTAGAATTATTCTCCATGAATATGCATCGAGGACCTTTGCCCTGTTTGCATCATTACCCTAGTGCTTCTTCTTTTTAATATTCCATAAATATGTCCCTGAAATTGCAAATAACATTTTCTTCTAACAGCAAGACATATTCTACTAATTCTCATGCAAATGTGATAGTGTCTCTGTGGGTACCTGATGTCTCTTTGTTTCTGCTTTTTCACATCCCAGGTGTGAATGGGAAAAGATGCAGTGTGTGGATGTTTTTACCGCTGGTGTTCTCCCTTTTTACGGCCTCCGGACTCTGGATAGTGTAAGTGACCATCGGCCATTATTACGCTTTCTTGTGGGCGTAACGCAGGACCATCCAATGTAATTGCAGGAGGGCCAGAGAGATATCAGTTTTCAGTAAAACCCCTGATCATGATATTTGCTTTTGTAGTAATCATTTTATGTAAATATATAATGTGTGGATAACCTCAAAGCCTTTGGACAGCCTCATGTAGTAAGTGGTACCCCTATCTTTAACTCTAGCCTGTGTTTTCACCTCTTGAAACATGATCAGTGTCACAAATGAAGCACCTGAAAACAATTTAAACATATTTACCAATAACAAAAATAGTTTTTCAAATACAGCAACACCAACCCCTTTCTGTAGTCAGTAGCACACAGTATAGGAAAGCTGGCACACAGAGCCACTGATAGTTTATTTTTTATTTTGCATAGTTAATTAAAACCATTGCAATAAAGTATTCCAAAATTCTTAAAACATTCTTATTGGAAACCAATAAAAGTCAAAAAGTGAGACGGAGCCACTGAAAGATTGAATTCTGATATTGAGATGATTTTAAAGATTATTGGGGCCTGGAACAGCATTGTGCTGCATACTGACACCAGTAATAATCTCTTAAAGAACACAATAATAACTCACCTTAATGAAAAAAAACATCTCCGGAATTTTCAATTTTGAAACTGATTTGCTAAAATGTAAAATCTATAATAAAGAAGGCCATAATTCCGAAAATATTTCTTAAATCCTTACCATAGCCTTTCATCACTCAACACTAATTTTATCTCTATAATCCTTACTTATCCTCCTTTTACATGCCCCTTTCTCTTACATTAACTAACACAAACTTTGAACCGAACCCCATTTCTAACGGAGATTTGCTTTCCTGGGAGCACATCAGGTGTACTCAAGGAACTCTAGAACCAAGGTGTGCAATTATGATAATGTGCATTTTCACATTAGACTTTATTTTGTTTATCCTCAGCGAAAATATTTTCTCATGGAGAAACCCCTTCCCACAAACCTCTTTTACATTCATGGATGTTGCCTCACCATTCCTCCTGTGGAAGCACAGTTATTTACTCATGCCTTTGACTGGAGTAAATTAAACTTTGTTTCCAGGGTGGGAATCTACATGCAAGACGTTTGTTAGAATTCACAAACTCACAAGTATGTTTACACACGTTGGCAAGTAGGCCCAAATGGAAATGTCCACACCACTGCCATTAACAGTCAATTTGCTAATGCAACAATTTAATTTTCATATTCCAAGATGGTCTCTGTAATTCAAGATTGTAGCTTTACTTCCACAAATTTGTCATTTTGTCCAAAAATGTTTAACCTAGATGTGCAAAATACTATGTGATTTCCTGTTGGCATGCCAAGAATTGCCCCCTGCGGTGACATCTGTATGTTGCATGTTCACTGGTGGCTTTTGGAGGGTGTGCTGGTTTCAGGTCAAAGAACCCAACCTCACCTGAAAGGGTAGCCTTGAGAGATTTGCCTGTGCTTTTTGACATTGTTTGTCACTGATGCCTGCCATCATCAATTTGCCCATTATGACTTCTCAATTATAAGTTTAAACAAACAAAAAGAATGCTCCTTATGGCCTTAAACAATCCATGGCCTTTTACCCAGAGCCCACTTAGAATCAGCCCCCATTTTAAAGCTGCTAAAAGAATCGTTCAGCGAAGAGGTGTGCAGTCGTGGAGCAAAAGTTCTGGGGTATTGAGTAGTGCAGATCTATAGTTTTCTTATCTAGGACCATCTCCCTGGTATGCTTGTGGACTATGAAGAGGAACTTAAATATAATCCTTGCTTCTAACTGGAACCAACAAAGTGCTTTTAATGCCGGTTTGATGTGGTTGTGCTGCAACACGTCTTTGCGATTATTGGGATGGAGGTAAGTTGTATATTGGCCCTCCCAAAAAAACACTTGACTTATGGAGTAAAAGAGACTGTGGTGTCCAAAAGAATTCCCAAATCCCTTACTATTGATGACGTTTGGGAGGATTTTCAAGGCCTAGAAGTCAAGTAAAGGGCAAAGATTCACAGTCAATTCCACTCATCACCAGGATTTGAAGCATGAGGAGTGATTGTGCCATTCAGCACTGTCTGGGGCCGGACAATGTGTTTACCTTAATGGTAATTGAATTATATGAATTACGCTCTGGTCCTTGATAGTGCTTCAAAGTAAGTTCCCCAGCAGGGTAGTTTGACCATTGTGTTTACTGCATAGAGCACCAGGAGGACCCTGTACGCAGGCACTGCACACAGGCTTCTATGGTGAAGTTGCTTTGTAGTGCACTGCCAAGGGTTCGGGCAAAATATTTACCTTAATGCAACTATTATTAAGGTACTTACATTGACAAGCCCCTCATTGTGCTCCTAAGAACAAATGTGTTGGGACTACTTTTTCCTGCCTGCAGAACCACCCTGATTCTGATCCACAGGCAGTAAAAGGTGGATTTTGCAAGTTTTGAAATTGACTTGAATATTTTTCAGAGCCCTAACTTTCGCTGGTTTCCTTTGGTTGCTCTCCAGCTTGAACTGGATTTTGGGGTCTTTGGTGTACATTTGGAAATTCACCTAGTGTTGTTCGAGGAGCATACCTTTATGCTGATGAGCAGGCAGGCCTATGCCAATAACACCAGTTGAGAAGATGTTCCACAGAACCAATTATTTTCTGATGTCCAATTGAAGATAGGGTTTGCTGCTCCTGGCCAAGGCGGATCCAGACTTGCGAGCTCACTGCTCTAACCTTTGCAAAAGGTTACTGTGGTCCACGGTGTCATAGTGTGCATCAAGGCAGATTTCTTGTCTTCATCCACAGACAGTAGGCGATCTTTTCTTATATGGCTTAAGGAGGATTCTGTGCCTTTACTTGTCTCAGTCCTGACTGGTGGATAGGGAAAAGGCTTTTCTGTTTTATGTGTTGCTGACATTTTCATATGAAGTTCCCTTAAATAACCTTGGTACAGTAGATTGACATATAGACGAGTTGATAGTTACAAGGATCTTCTGTTCTACTGATGACTTTTTTAACAGTGGGGTCTCATGGTTCATTTTGGTGGACAAGCACAGCTATACGTTTTCTTATGATAAACTCTTCTTTTCTCAAGGCATTGTGGATTTCCACAGATTATTCTATTGTGGCACTTTTGTATTGACGGGTTGGGAGGTTAGGTTGGATGATTTTTGCAGGGGATAGAGATGTATTTGTGTTTTGAGAGGTAGGGCTAAATATAGTGTTAAGACCACATGTTGTAGAATCGACAAGTTGGGGTTGTTCGGGTTGTGTTTAAAGACCAGGTTGAACATGTGTTTGGATGTGTGCATTAGGCTCTCACTGTCTTTTTGCAAATAAGGCTTTCTATTTTTATGAAGCAGCCCATTGCTGATTTTAACCCAGAGACAGACAGAGGAATTTGTGCTGTTATGTTGTATCCAGGGGTATTGATGGACTGTAATTGGTAAGCGCAAGTGTATTTATCACACTTTTGTCAAAAACTGCTTTGGTGCAGCAGACATAATAATGCAGCAAAATCACAGAAATTGGAAATCAATTAAATCCAACAGACTTTTTTAACATAGTTGCCCGTTGACAATATTGCTCAGTAAAGACTTTGTAGATGTTGTGCAAGGGAGAAAAAAAGCACATTTAAGGAGGGTCAGTTAAAGAGATCAGTAAACAATGGGCTTTCAGAAACCAGGGGAAATATTGACTACTTCTGTCAAATGGTTTTGAGACCGCGATTGAGCCAAAAAACATGTCTGAAAGGAGAAGACAAAGAAGGGTTGGTTACATTTGTTGATTTATATGCTGATTACAAGAATGTTTCAAGAGTTAAAATAATATGGAGAGATTATTACAGGTGCAGAATTAAGGTACTAACTATTTTCTTTCAATAAAAAAGGGGCAGACTTAATGGGTTTAATGATGGACCTTAGCCTCTGTTGGGCTGGCATAACCTATCTCAGTGCTCTACTTGTGAAAATGGGCCACCGAGCCTAAAAAAGGTGAAAGAAAAACAATATGAGGAAGATAAGGAAACAAGGTGAGGGGTCATATTAGGTATCCAAAGCTCATATGATTCTTAGGGTTAAACCCTCCAACAGTGTCACTGACGTCTGTATTTTAGGAGTATCAGATAAACCAAAGATAAAAAAAGTTGGAAAGAACGGTGAAACCGGTTCATGGGTCACTGAGATTGAAGCGAGTATAGCAGAATTTTGTTAGCATGTGGGAGGCGATTTTTAAGTAGAGAGGCACCACCCCAATCTTTTATATGGCCTGCAGGCTCTACAGGTGTCATCAGAAAGACAAGTTTGCAGGGTGGCGGAAGAGGCAGACACATAGCCCGTAAAGTACACACAGTGTGCCAGCACTATACTGGAACTGATCTCCCCCATGTGTGACATGGAGGAGGACAAAGGTGGTGAAGGCTGAAAGTCCAAACCAGCTTTTTAAAGCTCTCAGTCGGGGCTCATGCGGGGTGTGAGGACCGCTAAATTAAGGTGATTAGCTATTGGCGGAAAGCTTTTATGAAGCTGCTGTGTGAAATTGAGTGGATACATTGACATAGTTTGGTGTATTGAGGCTCATTGACAAAAGCACAAAAAAGAATGCTGCAGCTAATTCCCTTTTCAAGTCTCGCCCTACCATATAACAGAAATCGTCAAGCGTTCTGGGGTCATGTGACCCTCCCTGATGAACCGGAGCTTTCAAAGGGTGAGAAATGCGTATGCGCTCTATCAACTCCATGCCTTCTGATCTCAGATTCTGCTATCGAGGGGAAAGAGACCAAACTGGGAGCGTGATAGCAGTTGAACAGATGGTGCACAAAGAAAAGCATCTTGGAATACTCCACCACAGACAAGGAATCCTCCTTGGTGGATTCAATGAGTTCTGCAACCATGCTATCTATGTATTTGCAGCTTTAGACGCTTACGAATGCTTGTTATTAGCCTTCCAGTAGAGCAAGGCCCAAGTAGCCTTCAGAATGCGGTCTCCATTAAGAAAGTCCTCTGGCTTCCAAGTAACGGCCCAGTGGGCACAATAAAGGATGGTACACAATGATGTTGGTTTTTTCAGACTCAAGGAGACATCTTCGAGGCTTCAGTAAGCAGCAAATCTTCCTATTCCCTGACTTATGTACAACAACCTTGTAGAGGAAACATACTCTTCATTGGATAAGAAAGTCACACTCATTGGGGATCCCAGCATAGGTCTTACCTGCAAAATGTGAAGTAGACATTTTTTATTACGCCCGAGGAGGCTGCATATCGTTTTTTGAAAGGGTGGGAGAGAAATTCGGTGCCTGCCTGGTCTTGTAGACCTTTTAGGGCTATTCTTTTGCTGAACACTTGCGTCTGATTCCACACCTAAATTCGCTTTGGTCTATCCTCCTGACAGAACAATAGGGAAGGCATTACATTTATATATTAGATGTTGCTTGCTAACAAGGATTCAAGTTGACACCTGTTGCAATGTGCGATCCTCCTTTTGGCTCCCACTCCCCGAAATTCCAGCTTATGGTTTACAAGGAGTAGTTTTTCTTGGTTTTAGAATGTGTATTGCTGTTGTGTTTCTGCGTTTGCAACTTGGTTGGAGGATTGATGACCAATCTATTGCTCTCCTGAAAATAGAACTGACATATCTGTTTTTATCCTGAGTAAAACGATTTGAACTAATAGAATGAGTCTATTTGTTTGCCATTCAAGCAGTATTGCACAAGAATGGTAATTCCCGAGTAGCTACTGCCCAGGAGAGCTCTAGATGAAGGACTTTACCTATTGTCCTGGAAGGAGCCTATGGGCAGTAATATGCAGGGCTCTCCTTTGCAAAAGGGTAATCTGGTCTCCCTTGTCAGGGGTGGAAAACCTACTTCATTCCAATGGTATCTGTGCCACAGACAGTGGTTCTTAACCGAATTACTTTTGCAGACCCCGATTTAATCATTACAGAATTCTGGAGACCCACCACGGAGTCATTATTGGAACCTGGGGACATTCATTGAGTCTTTGTGGGAATCCGGGGACATCGGCCTAAGCAATTTGATTTAAACTGCAAAACAAAGCAGAAACACATCATACAAATTATTTAGAAAAATGTAATTCACAAATAGATTTTTTTTTTAAATATCACAATTTTAATGGATATGTTGGAGCGTCCATACTATATTCTGTTTCATGCACTTGCACTCGTCCCACAAATCAACGTAACTTTTAGCGTCCAATTTAAAATTCCTTTATATTGCCAGAACGTTTTAAATTTTCAATTTTACTTTTTTGTTTCTTTATTTATATATGCCTTATCAATCTGTTAACATAAGTTACTTTTCTCAGCAGTGGTAGAAGCTCCGAGTAGGTCTTGCGGACCCTCAAGGGTCCCCAAATCACATGTTAAGAATTGCTGACCTAGGGTGTCTGTGGAGGGAAATTAGACCTCCCTTGGGCTGGCAGTTGAAAGAGCTTTCCCTTTGGTTGTAGAGAGGAGCGGGGTCTTGTGGAAAAATCCCACCAACATGCTGCCAACTGATTGGCAGCTGCAGGAAAGGGGGAGGGAAGAGATGACTGCCTCGCTCAAGCTTTCTTCAGTTTCTTCCAAGGAACTAAAAAATACCCCAGTGCATTAATTTGTATTTATTTTTTAATTTAGAAAGTTTTATATAGCGCTAACATGACCCTTGCAGGTATCTGAGTGCTTTACATGTGAACAGAGGGCAGAGACAAAGTAAAACAGATATTAAGCCCAAATACAAATGGATATAAAAGTACTTGCATAAGAACAGTAAATAAAGCAAACATCAAAAACAGAGACTGCCAACAGCCATCTTGCGAGTAACTGACGCGATCAGGTGAGTTAGCTCATGAGTAAACACTTCACTTCTTTCCTGAAGGAAGCAGTTGAGGGGTTCACTCTGGTTTCTGGGGGCAGTGAGTTCCAGATCCTCGTGGTGATCCCAGAGAAGGCTCAGTTGCATGTTTTCTTTTTGGAAAGTCTTTGTGGTTTCAGCAGTAGAGTGCTGGAGCTCCTGGAAGATCTATCCCCACCAGAGAGCACCAACCTCTGAGCCAGACATCTCGGGGTCTTGTAGTGAAAGGCTTTGTGAGCCATGCAAGCGATTTTGAATTGGTGTCTATTGCTTCGTAAGGGAGCCAATTCAGAGTTTCTAGGTCTGGTGAGATGTGGCAGGTTCTTTTAGATCCTGCGATGAGCCTAATAGCAGAATTAGGGGAGGCTCTTAGAGGAGCCGTTGTAGACCTGGAGACGCCACAAAAGGGTTGCACTCCCCTAAACAGCCAATCCGATACAGCACACTAAAACTCTATACAGTATATATACCATATTTCAACGTCCATCGATTTGCCGCCAGTGCGCATTGGACGTTAGTGTTGATGTAATAATACTCTGTTTTGCAGATACTTCATAGCAGTGGAAGACGACAAAATATTCCCGCTTCATTTGTCAGACCTGTAAGTACTCTTTTACATCCCTCTGAAATTCTAGACTTTAAAAATGCACGACTTAACACGTTAAGTGCAAGAATTTACACTCCACTTCCTTCACCGCTCTGTGTTTTTCTCCCTCAGGAAACCAGGCTCCAGGCTGCCTCCTTACATAAGGTAAGTGTTGAAAAAAAGAGCCTTTCTTTCTTTTGAGTCTGACAGGAGGCTGGTAGTAGATACATGACACCGTGTATATTTTTAAAGTATTGCAGGTGATGCACCGCCTGCAAGCTGCGTGTTTAGTCAAGTCATGAACATGGCAGCCTTCCTAGGTAGGCACGGCATGAGATGTTTTGTTTGTTTCATAATCTCTATTCAATCTTTTTAAGCTGCACGCAGACAAAGGCCTGATTAAAAGCTGCCTGGCATGAACTGATGTTTACTTTTGCTGATGTGAAACTGTTTTCCACCGCCAACCCACCAGAACATGATTACATTTGCATTTAATTTCTAATATTGTTTTCATACAAAACACCGACAAAAACCTTATAACCTTGTATTCCATTATGCATTAAATGCTTTTGCATGAGATAGTGGTGAAACCCGTGTTCTTTTAAAGGTCTTTGATTCAATTGAAGCAGGATTCTTTGAAATTTGTCTTACACAGTTTAGAATGCATATATTCTATTAAGTTCTTCTAGGGCTCTGAAGCCACGCAGAGTAAAGTAAAGCTTGGTGCCCAAACATTTTATTTTAATCCGGATAGCTTATTGACTATCCCCTTAAGCCAAACTAAAGCGCTTTTTAATCCATATATACAAAGGACACGGTTAAAGTCCAGAGGTGAGGGGATAGAAAACATTTCCATGGATTTTCCTGTATGTCCGGCACTTTACTTACAAATGAGAGACGGAGGTTTCTCCTGACTAGGTTTCATCTCAAACTCATACATTTTCTGTTAGCCTTCCCAGTAAAAGGCACGTGGTTTTCGTCTCCCCCCCCCCGTCATTGTGAAGCCCCAGCAGAACAAAGCACTATGCACTTTTTTTGCACATTTTATATTGCACTAAGAACGCAGTTTCTTCGTCCAGTATTACGAGCACTAGAAGCCATATCTCATATAGCTGCTTTTGCTTATTTGCACTGTTTGGGAAATGAAACTGTTTTTATCATGTTTAAAATTACATTTTAAGTGCTTTAAAGATAGGATGCAATTATTGAATGCTTTCTTCATATATTGATGTTTTTATACTTCAGTATTAAAAAATTATTTCTCCTTTTTTATATATCATACTGTATCTGTTTTTCTGATGTGACTTTTTTGGCTCAGTAGAGCTGAATAAAGTGTTTCGATTGATTGATTCAAGTCACGGAGAGGTGACACGCAGCTCTATATAAAACTTGTATGAGATAAATAGGTTTTAGAATTCAGGGCAACAGCTGGACATTTTAGAAGAGAGCATCTTTTTGAAGAGGCAGTGTAGAAAGGGTTTTGGATGCTAGGTTTCACATAGGTGGCACGAGACCTGCCAGCTCCCCTCACCTTCCCTTATGTTCAGCTCTGATTTTCTATGCATAGCCCGTGGCACCACCTGGTCCACATGGAGGGACAGCCAAAGGGTACGGTAGAGTTACTGGCCTAGATGGTTCGGAGCTGGAGTGGTACCCGTGTTGTCCTGTCAGCAGTAGCTAAATCATCCCAGAGTATGGTTGTGTGCAGAGTGGGAAAGGTAAGTACCCTCATGGTGAGTACCTCTCACCATTACGGCCCGATACTCTCCACTCTAAGTAATGTGAATTCAGTTGGTACTTATTCAGTCAATAAACTAGATATCCCCTACAGATCATGGACACAGCAAATGAGTACCAACACGCCTTTATTGTGGATGAAGTAAAGTTACACCCGTGGGTACATGCTGCATTTCAGTAAAGACCATGTATGGCATCTTTATTGGGAAGATTACGCCCACCCAGACTTCCCGGCATATTGGTCTTGGGTCATCTGTAGTCTCCGAGATAACAGATAGACATTCGACATGCTTCAGAAGCCTCATTTGTGATGTTGTGAATAGCCAATCGCCTGACTCCCTACATTCCTGTAAGAGAGGTAGTTCAGGGATATGGCTCACACTGAGGAAATGCTCCCACCTCCCCTTCACAAAAGTAATCTTTATTAATAATTGTACTACCCGTGACTTCCCACCAGGGACATTTGAGTTTGTGTCTAGAGACTGCCAGGACCTATCGTTCAGAACCCTCTCAGGATGAATAGGTTGGTAGAAGAGTCTTCCAGTGTCCAAATCACCCAAAGGGTTGGTGTCCCTAGTGGTGACCTGCATAGAGGCCCATGAACTGTTCTCTGCATATCCATTGGCACTATGTCACCCACCAAGGACAGGGCCATCATATTCTTGCAAAGGATCACCTACAAATAGCGTACGATAGTCCTAGTGTTCATTTGTCAGACTCTTGGAATCCTTCTCAGGTCCTACTCCCTTGGAGTACATGTCCCAGATTAATGGCCATCCCACTTGAGTATCCTTCAAGATCCGAAGCACCCGTCTCACTATACTCTACCAATCTGGCCCAGACAGACTTTTGTCACTCATTTAAGCTCCTGCCCAACCACTTTACCCAAACACACCCAGAACACACCCCCCACCTTTCTCTCATTGGGTGCCCTATCCATGCATATACATATCTGCCCCCTGTTGCTAGGGAATAAGATACCCAGCAGGAATCGCACCCCTGTGAGGCTGTGACTAGCAATGCCAGTAATGAGTCAATAGGAGCATGTGTGTACCCAGTTCACATTCCTCCTCAAGGTCACTCTTGCGAGGGATCTACGGACTCACTATTCTGTAGGTAGAGATCCCTGCATATGCAGCATTAGTCACTAGCACTCTTTTTGGCTACTGCAGTTTCTCTCAAGATGAACATTAAAATATGAATTGCTCCTTAATTTCTGGCAAAGCCTATTCATTCCAGGGTGCTTTCCTTGGAGGGAGGTGTTGACCCCTCAGGTGTTTACTTCAGGCCTTCTGGAGCTGTGAGACCAAGTCCTGACTGCTCTGTTGCATGCTTCTCGCACTGATGAGATCTATTGTGGTTGATCGACTCATCGTTTAGAACCAGGGTGTTGGGGCAAAGCAGTATCTCCTAATATTCTGTGCCAGTTTTTATTGTGGATGTGATTTCTGGTTCAGCTGGTGGTGGGCCATTATTTTTCAAAGCTCGGGTGACATGGACATATTACTCTAAGTAGCAGCTTGATTTTAGATTCTCTGGAACTTCTTAATTACTTTCTTCATAACCACACCATAAATTAATCTACAGTAGTGCATCCAAGACCTTACCAGCGCCCTGGCGTGTTTGATTCAATGTTTAAACATAAGAGCAGGAAGACCTTCCACAACATAGCAGGTTATAAGTTTATATTTCCTGTGCCACTGTGGCGCCTTGTGTGAAGGAAAGCACTGGATCAAAAGAGGCCCCAAGAATTTTGACTAAGTTGGGTGTGAGTGGGGATGTGAAACTATTGATCAGGTTTGTTGCAAGCCTTACACATTCTTCCACAAGGAGAAACTGTTTTTATTGATCAATTCTGTTTTTAGAACATTTGTAAACCTGTACAGATTCACCACCTACAAATTAGAGGCCGGCGTAACTTGGTTGAGAAAAACAGAGGAAATTGAAAGAGGAGGGAAAGAACGTAGGAAAGGAAAAACTGTGTACCCTGCCTACCCCTTTCCACTTCATTGACTCATGACGCCTATGAGTAGTACATGTTTCTGGCACTGTATCTCTTAAAACCAAAAGCAAAGGTAATCAAGGTCTAACAGTCCTGGTAACGTCCAGAATAGTTGCTAATCATAGACTCAAGCCTCTGTCTCCTATGTATGATTGGACACTATATGTAGCAGCTTGAGGTACTTCGGACAAGTGAATAGATTCTGTTGAAAGAAGTTCTATGAACGGAGACCAAGGGCCAGATGTACGACCCTTTTTTGCGGCCGCAAATGGGAGATCCTCCCGTTTGTGGCGGCAAAAACGGTAATAGCATGTACAAATGCTATTTTGCACGTCCCTTCCTAATAGCGAGTCAACATGCTATGTACTGATGTTTTGCGGCCGCAAAACACTAGCAGTTTACCACCTACTTCAAGTAGGTGGTAAACCACTCGCAAAGGGGAAGGGGTCTACAGGGGACCCTTTCCCCTTTGGGAGTATGTGGGAACATATTTTTTAAGAGCAGGCAGTGGTACCAGAGACCACTGCCTGCCCTTAAGTAAAAGGAAACTTTCCAGTTTAATTTTTTTTTTAAATGCATCCCATTTTCCTTTAAGGAAAACGGGCTGAGGAGCGCTAGGGGGTGCCTGACCATCATGGCCGCTTAGCGGTGCGGCTCAGGGCGCCCGGCCCCGTTTCTTTCTGCCTGCTCCGCCCTGAGCTGCCCTGGCCGAGCTTTAGCGGGCGCATTGGGGCACGGAGCAGACCCACATCCTTGGGTCCCAGTTTGATGAGATCCGGCCCTCCCGGGCGCCGCTGAACAACATCGTAGCGGGCCCGGGGCGCGGACGCGGCGAGCCTGGAGCAGGGACCGGGGAAGGCAGCCACTGGAACCCGCAGCGCCCACGAGGTGTCTGGGCCCCGGGCCTTCGGAGGCGAGGAAGAGGCGCTCGGCTGCGGGGATCGCGGGGGGCTCTTCCCCCGCCACCCCACGAGGCGAGAGCTAACCCTGCCTGGGGTGTCCGAGGAATATGTGAAGACGTGGAGCTGGTGGAGCTGGTCCCGGGGGGCAGCTTGACGCCAGGAGGTTGCCGGTGAGTGCGGCGCGGCGGAGGTAGGCGGCGGGGCCATTGGAGCTGTGAGGGGGATCTAGAGGAGCCTCCTGGGGGAGGACCAGCGCTCCTTCGCCCGACGCCCCCCCCCCTCCGCTGGAGGCGCCCTTCTGGGTGTGCGGGTCCCGGCCCATGGAGGGGCGCTGCGTGGCGTGAGGTTCTCTCTGCTTATCGGGCCGCAGGCCGGCGGTCAGGAGGGCTAGTTCCATTTCCCCCCTCCGCCCGCGCTCCCGGGGGCCGCCCTGCAACGTTTGGAAACCCGTGTGGAGTGAGTGGGCACTGAGGCCCCACTACAGACAGCGGCACTGACCGTGGGCAGGGGCGGGTGGCGGCATACCACCCTGGGCTTCGACGGGCCGCGAATTGGCGGCGGTCCCTGGGGGCGGATCGGCTGTCATATCGGGCAGCGCCCCAGGAGGTGATTTGCGGGGCTTCGGCCGACGGGCTGCCCAGGCGAGTGGAGGCCCCAACTGCACGTTCTCCATCCTGCTGCCCAGTTCCCCGGTCCTGGTGGGCTCACTGAGATCTACTGCGGGGCCCATCGGTGGGTACGGCCATCCCCCACAGGCTGAAGTGGGGTCACCATGGGCAAGGACAGGCCCTCTAGACAGACGCCTGCGGCCACCCAAAACAGGATTGAACAATTTACGACCTCTGAGAGGGGGACTGGCCCGACCGGGGAGGCGGCATCGGCCCCTGCTACATATCTGTCCGCCATCTTGCAGGCCATCAACGCGTCCCGCTCCTCCCTGGAGGGTATGGTCGGGGAGGTCAAGGTGGATGTTGCCCTCCTCCGACAAGACTTGCGCAATGCCACCACCCGCATCTCTGAGGCCGAATCCAGAATCTCGACTGCTGAGGATGATATCCGCCAGCTGCAGGACCAAGTACAGGAGCTCACCACCCACTCTAAGGAGCTGCATCGCCGGGCCGAGGATGCAGAAAACCGGGCGCGGCGCTGCAACCTCCGCCTGGTGGGATTTCCGGAGGGGGCCGAGTCGGGCCGGGTGGATGACTTTTTGGAGCGCTGGTTTAAATCCTGAATGCCTGCGGGCAGCCTGTCGGCCTGGTTGGTGGTGGAGAGGGCCCACCGCTCCTTGGCTCCTAGGCCTCGGGGGGCACCCCCCCGCCCCTTCATTCTAAATTTCAGAGACCGGGACGCTATTCTCCGCGAGGCCCGGCGTGCTGAAACTCTTACATACCAGAATCATAATATCATGATCTTCCCGGATTAAACTCGGGAGGTCCAGGAGCTGCAGCGGTCCTACACGGAGGTGAAGCAGAAGATGCAGGCTCTGGGCCTTCAATACCAACTTCAGTTCCCGGCCCGTCTCCGGGTCATCTTTCAGCACAAAGCCATATTTTTTGATACGCCTCGAGCAGCTTGGACTTGGCTGACGGAGGAACATCCTCTGCCTCGATCCGGACAGGGCTCACCGTCGATGAACCACAGGGGACAGGCAGTGTCCAGACCGTCAAGAACTCATCGACGGCGGCGCACAGAGCCCCGGGGGCGCGCGGAGGGAGAGGTGGTGGCCACGCGCTCCATGGGACGGCCACGTCAGGCCTCTGGAGCTTCGCCCGCCTCTTCGGACGCCCCTGCCGGTCCCGCAGCTGCTGGAAGCCGGGCCGGATCCCCTCTGCGGGTGGGCTCTGCGGTTCCACCTGCTGCGCAAATGGACACCTCGGACCTCTCCCGCAGTCCAGTTATCTGACTCTCTCTTGCTGGGGGTGGTTTGTTGGGAGGCTTGGGAGTGATCTACCAGGCGGCCAGTGCCAGCGTTTGGACTTCCGTGCCCCACTTTAGGGATAGCTCTCGGCCAGGGCAGGGGATTTAGTCATGATCCGATCTGTGGAGGGGTCCACTATGCACTCAAGCCCGAGCGTTCTAGCTTGGTAGTTGTTATTTAGAGTTAGGGCGACAGATGCTTCAGTTTTCGAAGTATAGGGTGGGGGATTGGGGTTGTTTTGGGGTTGTTTCCTTCTTCTAGAGAGGATTATGTTGACTGGAGATATCCTCCTCAAGGTTGTTGTCCAATGGCATCGTTGCGTTCCTGACCTGCCCGCTGACCTGCTTTCCTGGTGTTTCTCCCCTTGGGGAGGCCCTGCACCTGCGTCCCCCCTGGTTTCGCTGCTAGGTGCGCGCTCTAAGGACGCTCCCCTTTCCGCGTGCACTGGGTGCCCCTGCTTGGGGTTATGGCTGACACTATCATTCCTAGGGCCGCCATGCGTATTTTGTCGTGGAATGTCAACAGCCTTTTGGACTGTTTCAAACGCATGGCGGTTCTTAAGTACGCGCAGCGTATGGGGATTGATGTCCTCCTCCTGCAGGAGACCCATCTTCCTGGCAATAACTGTCCCTTCCTTGCCCGCTACGGGTACGATAGGGTGTGGCCCTCAGGCTTTGCTAGGGGTTCCCGGGGAGTGGCTATCCTGTTCAGGCGGACTTTTCCCTTTGTTCTAGCCCAGGTGCATTTAGACTCCCAAGGTATGGCTGTTGCCATATGTGGTACTCTCGAGGGGCGGCCATTCACCCTTATATCCTTGTATGCGGCGCCGTCCCTGTTGCAAACCGTCCTCTCATACACTGCAGCCTTACTTCCAACACTCCCGGCGGGGGCGCTCATTCTGGGGGGGGGGGATTTTAATGCTGTCTACACGCCTAGCATGGATGCGACGGGCCCGATCTCCCTTGCCAGAGCCGCCCGCGCGAAGCTGCTGTCTGGCTGGGCTGAGGCCCAGGGCCTATGTGATGTGTGGAGGGTCTGGCACCCGCAGGCCCGCCAATACACCCATACCTCGGCGGCGCACCACTCGCACGCTCGGATTGATTTAATCTTTGTCCCGTCTACCGAATGCGCGGGGGTTCAGGATGCCCGCATTCTTCCTAGGGGCCTCTCAGACCACTCTCTGCTGCTTCTGGCCCTCGGCCCGCCTCCCTTTTCCGCCCGCCCGGTGTGGCGTCTGAACGCTTGGTTCCTACAGGATAAGGACTTTCGGAAGTCGGTAGGAGACGAGATCTCTAGCTACTATCACCACAACGTGGGTCTGTTTCTTCCGCGACCGTCCTCTGGGAGGCTGGTAAGGCGACTATTAGGGGAGCGGCCAAGGGACTTGTACAGCAACAGCGCCGGAGACACCTCCAGCAGCTTACGGAATGTGAAGCGCAGGCCTTGGAGCTTGAGCGTGACCAGGAGGCATTGAGTGATGCTGGGCGGGCACGGCGGCTGGCCTTTCTGCGGGAGGAGATTTGTATGCACTTCATGGAGGCGGCGAAAACTCTATGGCGCTCCTCAGTGGCTCGAGTATACGGCTGGGGGGATAAGAACGGTGCACTTCTCCACCGGCTGGCCACGTACCACCGGGCAAACAGGATTGTCCCTGCCATTGTGGGCCCTACCGGCGAAACTCACACTGTCTCCGTGGCGATGGCTCAGTCCTTTGCCGATTATTATTCCACGCTGTACCGGGCTCGGGCACTGGGGATCTCCCTGACGGAGCTGATGGGAACGGCTGGAGCGGGCCTGCAGTGCTTGGGGCGAGAGGCCGGTGAGACCCTGGACTCGCCCGTTACGCTGCAAGAAATTGACGCAGCCATCAGCCATCTGGCTCCTGGGTAAACTCCGGGTCCGGACGGCTTCCCACAGGAATATTATGCCCACTACCGTGAAGCCCTCGTTCCGCAACTTTTGGGCCTCTATGCAGAGGTGATAGAGAAAGGCTTGTTCCCTTCGGAGACGGAGACGGCTACGATAGTCGTTCTCCCCAAAACGCAGCCCCCATCACAGTCCTGCTCGGACTATCGCCCGATATATCTAATTAATACTGAAATTAAGATATACGCTACCATCCTGGCGCAACGATTGCGCCCGCAACTTACTTCACTGGTCCATCCGGACCAATGTGGATTCATGCCGAACCGAGGGACTCTGCACTGCCTGTGGCACCTGCATCTCGCCATGGCTCACCGGGGGCGCCTCTCTCCTTACCTGGCCCTGTTGCTAGTCGACTTTGAGAAGGCCTTTGACTCGGTGGGGTGGGTCTACCTTGAAGAGGTACTGGAGAGGATGGGGTTCGGTCCTCAATTTCGCGCCATGGTCCGGGTCTTGTACGCGGCTCCAGGGGCCAAGAATGGGGCTCTATCCCGCCCGTTTCTCATCGGGCGGGGGACGCGTCAGGGTTGCCCGCTCTCGCCCCTTTTCTTCGCCTTGGCAATGGAACCCCTGGCCGTTCTGATCCGGTCGGATCCTGCTCTTCGTGGGTGGGACTGGCCGGGCATGACTCATAATAAAATAGCTCTGTACGCGGACGATGTCCTCCTTTACCTCTCAGACCCAGCTATCTCCGGTCCTCTTGTTCGTCAGATTCTTCGCCGGTTCGGTCAGGCATCGGGTCTCCTTCTCAACCCCGGGAAATCGGTCTTGGTTCCGCTGCATCCGGCTAGAGATTGCTTCGACTGGCAGTCCGATATTCCCCTCCGGTGCCTTTCTTTTAAGTATCTGGGGATCTGGGTCACCCTTCTAACGGAGCTCTGCTGGGCCCTCAATGTGGCCCCCGTGGTCAATAAAGCCAGATCAGACCTGGCGAGGTGGCAATCGCTCCCATTGAACCCGCTGGGGAGGATTGCACTCTACAAGATGATGATCCTTCCCAAGTTCCTGTACATGCTGCAGAACACGCCCTGCTCTTTTTCTCGTCCTTGGTTCCGGGACTTGGATAAGATGGCGACCAAGTTTCTCTGGGGAGGCGGTTGAGCCCGTCTGGCCTTGAGCCGGTGCCGGATTCCATCATATGACGGAGGTCTGAGCATGACCAACCTTTATTTGTACTATCTTGCAACTCAGCTCCTGGTGGTCCACGATTGGTTTTCGGGCGGGTGGGACAACCCAGCCTACAGGCTGGAGGTACAGCTGCTGGGGTTCCCCTCCATTCAAAATATGCTCTACGGAGCAACAGCTCCTCGGGTGCTCCCGGACGTTGTACGGGCCCCTTTCTTGGTATGGCGTGCCGTTCTCCGGCATACCCGATGGTCGGGGAAACTTACTCGTGTTACACCGCACTGGCATGCCACTTGGCTGCGGGAGGTCGCGGTGTTGGGAGGGTTTCGAGTGTGGGATCTCTTTGGGATTTCTTGTTTAGGCGATGTGTGGCAGGGGAGTCGCATGTGCTCCTTCCAGGAGCTCCGGGATCAGTTCTCGTTGTGCCCCTCGCAGTTTTATAAAGATCTCCAGCTGCGTCACGCGATTCAATCTCATGTACCTCTGGATTCAAGGATCCCTGATCATAGCCCACCCGAAGCTCAGGAGATGTTGGGGTTTCTGGGGAAGGGGGGAATTTCCCGTATTTACCGGATCCTGGTCAATAACACCCCGACGGACTGGGATGACATGAAGCTGCGCTGGGAGGCCTGGGTGGGACCATTGCACGATGCTGATTGGAGGGACGCCCTTATGGCACCCAGGACGATTACCTCATCAGCCAGGTTGCGGCTCATCCAGCTTTATTACCTGCATACCGCCTATCTGACCCCGGAACGCCTCTACCGTGCGGGTCTTTCTCCAGATGCCTCATGTGCGCGCTGTAGGGCAGACCCGGTGGACTTCTTCCACATGGTGTGGGCCTGCCCGCATCTGGGAGCCTACTGGGGCGAGATTGAAACTGAACTAACTGAGATACTGGGGTGGGAGGTCCCCCATGATCCCAAATTGGCCCTGCTGAGGATAACGGACGGTCTGGACGGTATCCGTAATGAGAAATTCTTCCTAACTACTGCTCTGGTGGTGGCTAAAAGGGACATCGCGGCCGCCTGGAAGCGGGCTGATCCACCCAAATGCGCTACATGGAGAAGGGGTGTGGACTGTTGCGCGACGCAGGAGCGCATGATGTATTCGGCGCGGGGTTGCCCCAAAAAGTTTAGCAGAATATGGGGGAAGTTGCTAGGGGGTATAATCTAGGGGTGTTGATGCGGGTGGAGGGAGTGAGGGGGTCGGGGAGGGGGTGGGAGGTCTTGCTATTGAGTGTTTATGAACCCAGGAGATGTCATTTTGATGCCAGTTCATTTGGACGGTTGTATGTACATTTATGTGTGTTCTTTTGCAAAAATAAAAATTTGCTTATCAAAAAAAAAGGAAAACGGGCTGCATATAAAAAATAAAAAAACAGCTTTATTAAAAAAGCAGTCACAGACATGGTGGTTTACTGACCCCAGCAGGCCACCATCCCTGTGAATGCTAGCCATTCCTAAAGGGGTTGCAAATTGCACCTGCCTCATTAATATTCATGAGGCATGCAATTTGCGACCCCATTAGGAATCGCAAACAGTGTCTGAGACACTGTTGTGCATTCCAATTAACGAGTCGCAAATTGTGAGTCACAAATGCGACGCAATTTGCGACTCGCTAATTGGCGGGTCGTATATCTGGCCCCTAATCTCTTGAAAAGTATCAGCTTTGCATTCTATGGAAAGGGCCAGTTTCTCTATACCCAGCATGCGCCATATCAGGAAAATGTTTTTTAATGTCTATCTTTTCAAATTTCCTGCAGTATGATTGGACTTCATAGTTTTCTTTTTATCCAGGTATATTGCATGTTGAAATGACGAGACGAAACCTTGTAGCGAGGACGTTTTATCTGTAAAGAACCGGGGCCATTTGGTTTTGTATAAACTTTGATGGCTGACTCCTTGAATATCACTTCCTTAAGACTTTCTTAGCTTACTGGCTGGCCACTTATACCTCGAGGGCTACAAATTTACTGGTCTCCCACCTTGGTGCCTTGATGGCAAAGTTAGCATCCGTTACGTTCCAACACATTTCCTGTTGCACATTATAGTCAAGGAAGCCACGTAGTAACATCTTGCTATAAATATAATTTCTCAAACTGATTAACGTGGTCCTTTTCAAGAATCTGCTTCATTGAGTTGCTCCTGCTAAAATAGATTCCTTTCCACTAAAATGATTTCATAATTATTTTTTTACTTCCCACAAACAAGGAGTGTCTTGGACTGGCTCTCCTATAGTTCTCCTAGCTCCACACAAACCATCTCACCATATCCCTCTTGGTCTCCGCTCTGTACATGAGGAGGAATTAATGTGTTCATCCAGCGGGTTAACAAAACCTACCTCTAGTTTATCATGAAATGCTACACTCTGCTTTGCAGAAGCACATTTTTACCCAGTAGTGTAATCTTTAAGTTCACCGAGTCCTGAATAAGGTGAAAGGCGAAAGCCTTTTATCAAATCAGGTTGTCTTCTACAGAAAGACGATATTCATCTTTAAAACACTTCTGTAACCTTACAATCTAGTCTCCGTTCAACCAGGTCACATCTTTTCACCTTATCTGGTACTCTACAGTTACAGTATCTCCCGTCAGTTTCTTTTACTTACTCACTGGAATACCTAACCAATGTCCTAGGCCTCAACATCTAAGCCTGCCTCCGATAACACCATGAGGCATCAGCTCAGCTATAATCAGAGCACATGCAGCCTCTCCATCAGTGACAGGTTTGCCTTGAAGTAGAAGTTTCTTAAAAGAACTCTGGTCTGGAGACAACACTCTGTACTTCTTAACAACTTCAGTCCACCTTTGAACAGCTACCAACTGACTTTTTTCAAATTAACAGAACCAGAAGTAATAAATACACTCTGTCATTCAGTTCTTCCGGACGTTCTGGTCAACCACCTAAAATTCTAACCTGTTCATGCCGCCAGCCCATGGATTAGTTAGTCATACACAGACAGAACACTTTTCAAACCACCCATGTCGTATACAGACACTGATCAGATGCAGCAACCAATCTTGTGTGAATCACCCTCTCCGAAGAACTGTATCTTGTCTGTATCGGTGATAAATTAAGTGCATTTCAAAATTGCCTTAAATCTACAATATTCAGGCATCAAACTTATCTTTTAATGAACTGGGAGCTACTCCGCTTCAGCACAATAACCAAGGTGCTGGACACATCTGTGAAAGCTGATTGCAGTGCTTCAAATCTCGTTCTGGTCGATACAGAGTCAGTCCTCATGCAGAATCAATGCTGACCTGGGTAGGGTCAGACAGGCCCAAAATCACAATTTTTTTTTCTTTTCTTTCATTCCTCTAAAAAATGTACTTGCAGCCTAAGCTTTCTTGTGGAGTAAGCATACCAGTACTCAGGTCTTTGTTGGTAAGAGTTGGAAATGTGGTGTCCTGAGCTGGTAGTACTTGTCTTTATGACAGGCTGCAGTACCGAAACCGCCATGGTTAACATTTTTGATGACATTCATCATTCCTTAGAGAATGGAGAGGCTTGCCTTCTTATCCTTTTGGACCTCTCCGCAGCGTTCAATACAGTCAATCATTCATCCTTACTGGAATCTCTCGAGAATCGTTTTGACCTCAATGGCACTGTCCTAAACTGGTTCACCTCCTATCTCAAACACCGAACACAACAAATTAAAATTAACTCCTGCCTGTCTAATCCTACTCCTGTCTCTCTGGGTGTCTCCGAGGGCTCAATTCTCTCCCCCTCGCTCTTCAACCTCTTTATGGAACCCCTTACTATCTTTTTGAATCAAGCCAGGATCAACTATCACCTGTACGCTGACAACAAGCAACTCTACTACAAAATGAATTCACACAGCGACATCCTTAATCTAAACAACACTTGGAGTAAGATTCAATCCTGGTTTTACACTAACCATCTAAAATTGAACCCCACAAAACAGAAATCATTCTATTCTCCCCCCAAAAGTAACCACCTCCCTATCCAAAGCTGGATTACCGGCCTCTCAGCCCTAAACTGTCCGCTCATAATATACGACGTTACATCGTTGTGTTTACACCGCAATACCTTTACAACGCAGGCATTACAACACAAGTCGTTACAACCACTTGCGCTGGAGGGCGCTGGACTTAGGAATAGTATGATTTACTATTCCAACTCCAGCCTACGTTACGGTAGGGAAGGTGTTGGAATAGTAAATCATACTATTCCTTAGCTTAGAGCGCCATCCAGCGCAAGTCATTATAATGACTTGCGTTGTAATACCCGCGTTGTAAAGGTATTACAGTGTAAACACCGCGATGTAAGCGATGTTTCCCGTCTGCTCACTCTATCCAACTCGGCTAAATCCTTAGGTTTCATCCTGGACAACAATTTGGCACTGAAAGACCATATCAATAACTCAACCAAAGGAGCTCTTTTCACACTTAAACACCTAAAAAAAAATCAAACCCTTCATCCCTACAGACAACTTCAAATATGTCGTTCAATTGTTAGTCCTCTCTAAACTTGACTACGGTAACGCTATTCTCATTGGAACCCCTAAAGCTTACCTTGCCCCCCTCAGATCCGTGTTCAATATGGCTGCCCGGCTTATAACAGACTGCAAACGGTTTGATCACATCACGCCTGCCCTCAAGTCTCTTAACTGGTTCCCCATCTGTTGTGAATGTGGCGCCTCACCAATAAGCCACACCCAATCCCTGCACTCCCACTTGGAAGGCAAATATACCACTGCACCTTTGAATAATATACACTTTTGAGCATGTCTTACCACCCCAGGCACAGCAAGACTGCAGCACAAAACAAACAGCACCTTTTGAAAATGGGTTTTATTTAACAAAATGCAAAGACTCTATCACTTTTAGAATAAGGCTTGGGGTTTATTACATAATACTATCTAAGCAAAGGCTATCTCAGATACCAAATGCATAAGATTCAAATATATGTAGCAAACTTATAATCTAAAGGCATGAATCAATAACTGAGCAAACTATAATACTGATTAATAAACGAGCAATAACTGATATAAGATAAGGTACACTGGACGTCCTGCAAGAGATCAGTAAGATATAAATATATAGAGAGCAGAGGAGTACTCTGGATGTGCACCTCCCACACCACAAAGAAAACGCCTCCAATGATCAAAGAACCACACAACTCAATACATCACCTGTTGCATACACTGCCCACTTCTGACTGGGGGAATTACAGCCGGAGATCAGAGCTCAGCAAGCCAGGGCTCAATCCGAGATAGACACGTCTGCCCTCGCTCGGAATCCAAACTCCCAGTTTCTCAGCCTGCAACCCTCAGCTATAAACACACTAGAAGATTCGTGAAAGACCTCCTCCCACCGCCAGAGGAATTTTACCAGAACTGGCCAAGTTCCAAGCAAGAATCTCCATGGCAGTAAGGAGCTCTCAAGTCTCTTCCTCCATTCGCACTTCTTCCAGCCTCTGTCTTGAAGAAGCTCTCACAAGGCCTTCCACAGTACACTAAACAAAAACAATCGCTCAGGAAAACACCAAGACCTTGAATGTGAATAACCCAAACAACTTGCAAGCACGGCTGTGCACGCAGCAGCAAGGCAGAGTCAGACATGAGGCCCTGTCAAAGGCAATAGTCCGCACCTATAATTCTCATCCACACAACTTACAAGCACCACTGTGCACACAGAAAAGTTTGAAGCAAGGTAAAGTCAGAAGGCAGAATGACATTAGACCACGTCAAAGCCAATAGGTCAAAGTCATAATTCACCTAACCCAAATAACATTATACACTTAATCCCTCAGTATACAACATTGAGCACATGTGTGCACCACCACCCACAAGACTGCACCTCAACATCCCATACCTTCTATTCTTGGAAAGACTATTCCACTAAAAGGCAGAAGAAAAGCAGGCTTATGCAAACCCATCCTACATTAAGGCTAAAGTAACATAACACAGTTAAGTCAGCACAGAATGGTGGTGGTTGAGGGTCATCATAGGGCGTCAGACCACAAAAGTGGCTGATTCACTACACCATCGAAGGAAGATGCATCTACAAGACCGCCTCATCACCCACAAAGTTCTTCACTCTCAATCCCCGGACTACTTATTAAATAAACTCACAAGAGCGGGAAGTGCAAGACCGAAGAGAAGCTCTAATGCTCTTCTCGTCGTTCCCCCATTTCTAAAAAAGAAATATACCCAGACTCGCTCCTTCTCAGGAAACGCACCTCGCATCTGGAATTCCCTTCTGAGGGACCTTCGTTTTAACCCCTCCTACCACGGCTTCAAAAGAGACCTTAAATGCCATCTCCTCAATACATACTGGAGGACATGATCCTTTCAGAACCTGATATCTTGTGACACCTATTTCAGATCATCTCTCAGGTGGAACAGACAGTCGAGGATATTTTCTGCAAAACTCTCTGGCCACGGTTGCCCTTCCAGGACCCTTTCTGAATTAATTTCAATGGATGTATCAAAGGATGAGCTGTTTCCTGTGGTACATCTGGATACGCATTGTTTACAGCGCACTGAATGGAATTGTTTCCTGGCATTTGGTGGGATTGACTGGTAACATGAGGAGGACAACGAGGTAAAGACAAATGTTCATGAAGGTGTTTCAGCGCTTCCTAAGAATATAGCTAAGCATTTGGTTTTTCAGAAAGATTTCCAAGTCAATAATATTTGTCATGTGGTAGCTGAGCAGTTCTCCAAGCCCTCTGTAGATGCAGCTTTCTGAATACCAAATCCATCTTTGATGCGAGGTGCAAAGGACAATGTTCCATGATCTCTTGACTTGAAGCCTGCTGTTTGTGGTCTCTTTACAACATTCTGCTGTGTCCCATCCTCATCATTTAACCAAATTCACATCTGCTTTGTAATAGGCCTCCCTCTCGTACAGATTAAAGAGAAGAGCGTGGTACCAGTTAGTAATTTAGATTTCCTTCCTGTTAATATTGTCCAACCTCCTTCCTTGCTTCCCAGGGTGTCTGCCTGGTGTCCTTCAGTAGGATCGTGGGGAAAAAGTCCCTTGTGAGCATCCAACAAAAGTCTTCTATCCCACCATGTCTCACTCTTGTACTTTAAAAGGTATGTGACTGTGGCATAGTCACGCTTGACATGTCATGCCACGTATTGCTGATAAATACATTCTTGTCCTGGCTGCCTGTTTCCCATGATCCAACAAGTTATACTCAAAGGAAGGTTCACTCAGAGTGACTGAACGACTACAGGCGAGTAAATCTTGTATCTCAAAATATAAAATTCAAAAGATATAATTTTGGAAGAGCTCGTTTTGTTTCCCATTTGCAGTCTGTGCACGATTTATTGACTGCTTTTCGTTTACAATTTTGAGTAATTGTCTGTGCACGATTTATTAACAGCCGGTTGTTTGTACGAACTTCAGTTCAATTGTATCCTGTCTTTTAGTGCTTGTCGTTGCAGTTCTTCGTTTCATACAGCTGAAACCAAAGGTTTTAAGTCCGTGGTTGAACGTCGGCGGGCTGGTGGCCCTGTGCTTGTCATCATTCGGAATCACCTTGCTTGGGAATTTTCAGGTACTGTACTCACTGCTGTATGTCATTGATGTGTGTGCTTGACTCTTTTTTTTTTTTTTTTTTTTTTTTTTTTTTTTTTGAAAACCTTTATTGACAGTTCAATAAGAACAAGTATGGGCCTACAACCCCCCAGGGCCGGCCGCTAAGCAATCAGAGCAATAACGACAAGTATAAACACAGGCAGCACTTCGGGGAGCAAAATCGTACTGCTAATACTGTGAACAGCGTAAGTAGGGCACCAGGAGAAAGAGGTTTTCATTTTATGATGAGACAAGGCAGAAGGATCAGGTGACAAGCAATTTTAAAAACAACGATCACGGATCTGCAGAGTAATGAACGTTAGCGATTTACAGCAATCTATTAGGTCAATGGCGCAAACACAAGAACTTCAGGATGGGGAAGAACATAATATACAGCTGCGCCCGCAGTCCCCCGCCAGAACTCCCCAAGAACACCCCGGAAGTTGTGAACACATGGAACGGCAACGAGGCATAGCAAAAGGAGGTGTATCACGCTGATCCCAGAAAAAGAAAAGCAGAAAGAATCAGAAAAGAAAAAGGAGGCCATGGAAAAAGAGATGAAAGAATACAGAATCCCCTCCCCCAACCCCCCACCCTGCACCTCTGCAAATGAGTACGGCCCCCCCTGTGCTTGACTCTTTTAAATCATTTCCTTTATCTAGGCATTTATCTGTGCTGTTCTTCCCCATTATGGTGACTGTTGGCATAATGTGCAGTTATATTGGTGGTATTTGTAAATGGGAATTCACTTTCAGTTTTGGGTCTTCCCAACCCATTGAAGGGACTGCAATAGCTAAAGAGCCTTTAAGAATAATCAAGTTTTGCATTCTTTGCTGTAATGACAGTAAAATAACAACTGTACATGACCATGAATGCAGTGCTCCCTATGCCAGCTTCTTTAGCACAGGCAGACTGCATTGCTGTGGCAGTGACACATAGTGGGCAGTCAAGGTATGGCATTCTGTGTCCCACAAGGTATCCTTTAGTGTCTGTTTGTACAATGTGCAGAAAAGAATCAGTTTTTTTACTCCATTTTGAGGCCTGACCAGGGAAAATTTGTCTGGACTAAAATAAGGAGAAAAAGGAAATAGAAAAAAGACCCACTTTTGTGGGTGATGATTGGCAAATGTTGGATACCGGTGTGCTATAATTGTGCCCAGCCCTTCTGAAGGCAGGCTTTGCCCTTTATTATTGTTTTGAGCATTTTTATATTGCACACTAAAGCAAACTGTATGAGAATACTGTACAATGTAACAATTCCATATATGGCACTGTACAGAGAAGTAATTAAAATACTTGACCTTCAAACTACTCCATACAACTCCTAAAGTATTGGGGAGCATGGCAGTGATTAGTGTTACATAAGTGAGAGGCTGCCATGGAACTCAAGAATCTACAAGAGGGTTTCAGAGCCCGACTACAGTCAGCAGCTCTGGCCATTAAGCCACATCACCTCCTTCCTTGTGAAACTCTAGCGTTTCCTGGCATCTAAGTTTGACTTGGAAGGTATCCAAGCTGGCGCTGCCCCTGAGAATGATTGCCTGGCCGCATTTATATATTGTCTCTTAGATTCAGTTGTAAGTTTTGCATTCGTCTCAGTTTTCTACTAGATCCTGCAATCGTATAAAGTAAATTTAATTGAACTATTTTATCTCCCATTTTTAAATGCCTCCTAGCAATTTTGTGTCTTTAATTTTGTTTTCCCGTACCAGTTGCTAGGATATGTCCAATGTGTAAATAAATAAAATAAGAAAATAGGTTGTTTTGTTTTGGGGGGGGGGGACTTTCAGATATTTTTATTTCAGAGACGATCAGCTACGTCACCTAGACAATACAAATTTCTAATTGTTGAATGCTCCCACATTGGCTAGAACATTGCCAGTTTCACCATGCAGTACCACAACATGGAGAAGTAATTTGTTCTGAAGCAAAGTCGTACATTAGCTATTCCCTTTCCAGAGGAAAAAACAAACCTCCAAGTGCAATGGAGGAGCTATGCCATATGCAAACGTTGGATGAGTGTGCACAGTGTAGTTCAGAAATGTTAGTTGAAGTAGCAAGACATGATTCAGCTTACTTCAATGCACAAGATGGAACATCAAGGATTAAACTTAGTTTATGTCAAAAAGTGGTGAAGAAACTTGATAAACTTGAAAAGTCAGTTTCAGGTACAGCTGGTTTAGAAAAAAACTCTAAGCCTCTTTAAAATGCAAGGATTATTTTGCGCTGTAATTTGAACGTTGACCAGGGTTTAGTGAACAGACGATGGGAAACGTGGAAGGCGTCATCACATATCACAACAGAACTGACAAGGAGTCAGCTGTGGTGACGTTTAACCATATAGAAGAACCTCAACAAACAGGTAATTGCAGTGCCTGATTTCTGTTGGTGAAAGATGTGTATGTGCGCGGAGTAAAGTTTCTTCTCTGCTTGGCTCATGCTTTCACCAAACATAAATCACAGGGATTTAGGTTGGATGCAGCAATGATAAATATAGGCCACAAAGTTATTCAGGAAGGAATGTTTTACGTTGTATTGGCACTTGTTAGGTCACCTTCTGGACTGTATTGTCTTGATTTTGATGGCAGCAAAGGAAATGTAGACATTGCATTGTTACAGAGTATAATCACTTGAGAAGTGTGTATGTTCCTCATCTGGGTCCTTACCCAAATCCTCAAAATTGTGTATTCTCCGACAAACTAAAGTAAATCTTATTTTTCTTTTTACACCACTTATTCGTCCATTGAGGAGAACACAGATTAGACAATACTTGGGGCATTGTCAGTTCTACTGTGAATAGTGCAGGCTAACAAACATGTGTCCCATTCTGTGACGCATAGTCACAATATTGCCAGCCTGTGTACAGGTACAGCATAGTTTTACCTCTGGCTAAACTTTCACTATTTAATCATTTTACTCGCTGGGTAGGCTTCACTTTTGATGTCTATTTAATATATGCAGGTCTTTTAATACATTGCGCTTCTGTCATTTGCACTGAATCTGAACGGAATTTTGCTATTTGCACATTGTTAACTGTGTCTGTTTACTGTGTTTTTCATTTTTGCTTGGTCTCCGCTTCCCCGGTCCAACGCTGGCCTTGCTGCCGTTCGATTGGAGGGAAGCGGACACACCCCCTTTTCCGGCCCGGCCTGTCTCCCGGATAGTCTCACTTCCGGGGAGGAGGGCCGGGCTTGGATTTGCACATGCCCAGCCAGCTACTTAATCCCATGCTGGGCCGGACACGCAGCGGACGCGCGCAGCGGGGGCGCCGAAGGCAAGCCCGTCTGCGCCCAGGCCAGGACAAGGGTGGGAAATGCTTCCCATACTTCCATAAAGGCGGTATACACATCCGAAGCTCTTAAACTTCTCAATAGCAGGGAAGACTGTAAATGTCTCATTCCCCCTGATAAAATACTGGGGGCCTGCTCTTGTTACAAGTGCAGGATTAATCTTCCCACTGAGTCTCTCATTCTGGATAAAAAACCCAGCCTCGCTAGTACTATCGGGAATGCTCAGCTTAAAGGAGGTCTAATTAATGCCAGATCCATGTGCAAACATAGTCAAGATGGTAGAGATTTAATTGTAGATTACCAACTAGACTTGTTGTTTGTCACTGAAACATGGCTAAAAGATTGGTGTAGCCCTGATGTCGCTGTTTCTCTCCCACCCGGTTACTCGATATACAGGAAAGATAGAATGGTAGGCAGAGGAGGGGGTCTGGCCATTATTTTACGAGACACATTCTCATGCATATATTTTGACCTTGACACTATTAAAGGAGCAGAAAGTCTTGGCTTTTGTCTCTCCCTCAATGCCACCTCATCTTTTTCAGGAGCCCTTATCTATCGCCCACCAGGTCAAAGTACCACTTTTACAGAGTCACTTGGAGATACTTTGAACTATCATTTGCTCAAATAAGCAAATTTTACACTTTTAGGCGACTTTAACCTTCACTTAGAAGGCAGTGCTGATCCAGGTACAGATAACTTTCTTCAAATTTTAGAACTTTTTTCGTTACAACAACTGGTGAGGGGGCGAACACATCTGGCGGGTCATTCCTTAGATGGGGTATGTTCTAATTTTGGCTGGTTATCGGCTGACACCCCTTCCCCACAGTTGTGGTCTGACCATTTTTTTATCCCCCTTACGCTTAGAATTCCTCAGAAGATCCAATTAGCTAAGTCACCTATCGAACCCCAACAAGGGCCTAAATGGGCACAAATAGCCGGGAATCCTAAATTAGCCACAGGGGCACAGGCCTATACTCCCGTCCTGACAGGTAACACAGAGCTTGATTCACGCCTCTTTCAGTCCTGGATAACTAATGTATGTAATATACTCTCTCCTCTTGAGAAGCCAAATAAGCATAAGAAACTTAAAACTTTGAAAGCCCCCTGGTTTACGCCCTCATTGGCACAAGCACATTTGCTTTGTAAACAACATGAGCGGCAATGGAGAAAGTTTTATAATATTGAACAAAAAACAGTGTTCAAGAATAGAAAGCTCTACTATCGTCATATTAAATTGGCTAAAAAAGAATACTTCACTAATAAAATAAATGAAGCTAATCAAGATCAGAAAACTATTTTTTCAATAGTGAAGTTGTTCACAAATCCTAAAGCACAACAGAAAGAGCTTCCTGCCTCGCAGAAATTGTGTGCTAATATCTCATTATTCTTCGAGGAAAAAATCCATAAAATTCAAAAAGACTTTCCTGTGTCCCCCGCCCATAATCAGGATTTCGCCTTTGATCCTGTTCCAGTGAATATTACTGAAGCTATTGGTACTTTTGAACCAGTCTCACTGGAGCAGACTCATGCGGCTATAGGAATTTGTAAATCGGGCTCGCCGTTGGATGCTTGCCCTCCAATGATTCTTCATAGAATTATAGACCAAGTGAACCCTATCATCAATCATATAGTTAATTCTTCCTTAAGAACAGGCATAGTACCAGACGAGTGGAAGCTTGTGCTGGTAAAACTGCTAAAAAAGAAACAAAATATTCATCCTTCGGTACTCTCAAACCTTCGTCACATTTCTCTTCTTCCCCTATTAGGTAAAATAACAGAGACGTTTTTCACAAGGATCTAACTAAGCTCATTGAAGTTCACCATCTCCTCCATCCACAACAATCTGGATTTCGACCAAAGCACTCTACAGAATTGGCTCTTTTGGAAATAACCGATATTCTTAAAATGATTGCAGACAAAGGCAGGAAAGCGGTTTTGATTCTTTTGGATTTGTCGGCTGCATTCAACACCATTTCCCACAATATTCTTTTGAAACGTCTCGAATGTAGCGGCATCTCCAGTACGGTGCTGGACTGAATCAAATCATTCCTTTCTAACTGTAGACAAGCAGTTACCCTGGGTACGTTCCTTTCAATAGAACGTAACTTAATGGCAGGGGTCCCTCAAGGGTCTTCTTTAAGCCCCTTATTGTTCAATATATATATGACCCCACTCATCTCTCTGATTGGATCATTTGGGATAGAGGTCACCTCATACGCAGATGATACCCAGATGATCCTCTCAATAGACAATACTACAGCTGAGACCAATTTTAAAAGTTGTTTATCTGCTGTCCTCCAGTGGATGAGGAATAACCAGCTAAAATGCAACACGGACAAAACAGAAATCCTCCCGATAGGGAAAGATGTCCTTTTCCAGCCATCTAAATGGTGGCCTGAGGGTGTGACTCCTCCGCCAGATGTGGTAGAGGTGGCCAAGAACTTGGGGGTACAATTTGATGCCACACTTTCTTTCTTACCACATGCTAAAGCGGTAGCAGGGACTTGTTTCAGCCTCATCAAGTCACTAAAAAAGTTCTTCAATTTTCTCCCACTGGCAGCAAGGAAATCTGTGGCAGTGGCTTTCATTCTTTCGTGCCTAGATTATTGAAATAGTCTTCTCGCAGGAGCTAATAAAGCCATTTTAAAGAAGTTACAGGTGGTGCAGCAAGCAGCAGCGCGGTTAGTGCTTAAACTTAAACAAAGATCTTCAGCCTCCGCTGCTCTAAATAGTCTTCACTGGCTCCCAGTGCACAAGAGAATTCTTTTCAAGATTCTCCTGATCACTTACAGAGCCAAGCTCAACGTGGGACCCAAATATCTTGCAGCACGCTTTGTTCCATACACCACAATAGGACTTCTCAGGTCATCTTCAGCATACCTGCTTAAACCCCCTACTTTTAGATACAAATTGAAAGGAGGCAAGACCGTGGCTTACCTTGGAGCCAAAGCCTGGAATCTGCTTCTATCTCATCTTAGGCTATGTAACTCAGAAACTTTATTTAGGAAGGCCTTAAAAACTTGGCTCTTTAGTGTCTCAGATGAATCTTGTCTTGCTCTCATCTAGTCCCTTTATGGTTCCTTCTCACCTCCAAACTCCAAAACAATTCAGCGCAAGGATACTCCTCGCGGAGTGACAGTCGCGCTTTACAAATCCCAAATCAAATCAAATCAAACATGTGGCCTAGGCAGAGTTCATGCCAGCAGTGGTCCTTAAGTGAGAAAACTATTTGGGATAGAAGGCTCATCCAAAGCTGCCTTTGCATGGCCCAGTGATTTAGTGGGTCTCAGCCCATATCCCCGTTGATAATGGGGAGCGAGAAGTTATGAATGAGGACGTTAGATTCCAACGAGCATATGAAGTGTATAACCCCATGTTATTTAGTGCAGATTCTTGTGAAATAATTCAATGATATAGTGTTCACTTCAACAGCTAATTCTTTATGAAAAGCTTGTAGTTTGGCTGTGTGTTCAGGCAATGCACCCGTATAAGTGTGCTTGAACTCTGAGAGAACGACCTCTGTGTTGTTGCTTCTTTGGCAGATTGACAGTTTGTCTAAATATTAGACCCTAAACAGATCACATTATGACCCTAAGTATCAATTCCATTATCCAGGAAAATTAGGGAACCTAGAGACATTTCTGACTGCAGAGTTTTAAACTTGCCAGTATATTACATTGATTATTTGTCTGGCTAAAACACAGTGCCCAACTGTCTAGATTTAGAAAAAAGAATCTAAAGGTCTTATTGTGTATTTAGCAAACAGTCATGGGATCTGGATGTCCGTTTTCAGTTTCTGCATGGGCAGCGTATCCATGTTCATGGGCCGTATGGCTCGTGTGGGTATCGTGATTTAGATGTCCACAATATCTGTCCCGTCAGGCATCACACTTACTCAGACTGATTCCCAGGTGCTGCAGAATCTTTTGCACCTCATGTCTGTCTTCTGCCTCTTGACGGTCAGTTTTCCTCTCTGGCCCTCTCTTTTGCTGGGGTTCGTTACACAAACCCTTAAAATTTTAGCTGACCTCCAACCCTCTATCCAGTCCCATGCCTCCGCCTGGGACCCAAAGTACCCAGTCTTTCCTTCAGCCACCACTCTCAATTAAGCCGGGAACATCATGGAATACTTAGGTCACGTTGGTGTAGTGTCCTCTTCACCTCGGCAAAGTCACTTTGGAGTATTTGGACTCGGAGAGGGAAATCGGGAAAAAAACTGATGATTGCTTCTGCATGTTTCAGTGGTGTGGGCGACTTGAAGAATTACATCTGGGTCTCAATATTTGAAAATGTGGGCAGTGATGGTTGAGGCACTACACCTGGGTTTGGTGGGACCCCTGGCATTCTGTGTGCCCACTCAGCCGAGAAAAAGTTGGGCAGTCTTCGTGACTTCAGAACTTTCGTGATCAGATCGCCAATAAAGAGGTCTGCACTGGGGCCATCTGCCTGTTCCGGAACTCTGACTACTCTTATATTATTTTGGCATGCACATACCTCATAATCTTCCAGCCGCTCCACTGTTTCAACTTGGTTGACCCTCAACTTTTCGACTTGGCTTTTTAGAGTCTTACTTTCGCCCTGCAAAGTCACAATTTCATCTTCTACTTTCCTCACTTTATCTCCCATGTTGCGCAGGTCAGCTGGGATCAGTGCAATTTCGGTGGTGACTAAGTTGATTTTTGGTTCCAGAGAGCCACAGATTCCCTGAATGGCCGACATTATACAATTAAACAAGTATGTGCAATACATTACAACGAAGGAAAAAGGGAGACTCATGATACGTTTTTGAAATGTGCACATGGCATCATATAATTAAAGTAAAAATTAGAAACGGTACAGTTGTAGCAGCACTGTAGGCATAGAATGCATAGGCACCCCGAATTGGACTTGGTGCACAAGTGTGCTCATGACACATAAAAGTGGCGCAGCAAGTGACAATGTGAAATCAGCGAAAGGTGTAAGGTGACACACTGTGAAATATGTACAGAGGACTTTGTGGTTCAACAGGAACGATTTACAATGATTGGATAGGTAATGACTGAACGATTTAATTGAACCACAAGAGGTTTTGCACCGTAAGTTGCGCTGAGGAGTCGACGACGTTTCGACCCTAGAGATTCAGGATCATCTCCAGGACCGGGTTCCCGAATAGGCAGTGCTGGGGTCAGGCTAGGTAGGACGAGCGTGGTTGTGAGGAGGTCCAGAGGTGGCGCACCGAACAACGTCTGCGTGAGGGTGAGCCAGAGGCTGAAAGGGACACGGTCCCGTGTCCACGGTATGGCGAAAGGAGTCAATCCAGACGTGATGGCAGCAGATCGGGGGCAGCATGTTGAGAGAAGGCTCCGAGTGATTCAGGAAGCCCTAAGGGATGAAGAACGAATGCCACATTGGGTCGGAGCTTGGAACCTCTGGGCTGGAACGCCGTAATTGGGGATCGGCGTGAAAGGCACAGGAGGCACGTGACTCAGGAGCCTCTGCGTAGCCAAATAATTGGTGTGGCAAGGGGGGATGGGTTGGTATGGAGTGAATCCGCCGGGGAGGAGGACACTCCGATCAGCGTCGAACCGCCACAGTAGTTTTTGCTTTAATTATATGATGCCATGTGCACATTTCTAAAACGTATCATGAGTCTCCCTTAATGATACCAGTTGAGATATTGTTGCTTATTTTTGTTAACCTAACACTGACACCTTTTATTTTTTACAATATAAATATGCAAATAGTTGGAACTGGAACTGTATATATGTAATTTATTAGCGTGTTTAGTGTATCTTGTGTACCTTATGTAATTTACCTGGTTCTTTTGCAAAGCACTCTGACACCTTTGGGTAAAGTTTGTGCTATATGAAACTGCATTAAATAAATAAATAAATAAAAGTTTGAGATGCAGAGCCGCTCCAGAAAGCGGCCATCGTGTTCGGTGGTTGGCCACGCCCCCTGGAAAACAGAATCTGACCGAGATCTCCAGGCTGGGAGATGTGTGGCAGGGAACACAGATGAATTTTTTTGTGATGCTCCAAGTTGAGTTTGACTTGTATGAAGCACAATGATATAAGTACCTGCATTTTAGACCAGCCCTATCTACCCAATAAAATTAATGAATCCTCCAAGAATATTCCCCTGAGCCCAAAGTGGTCGGGCGATATTTCAGATTGGCCACTCTTCGTAAATGCACCAGACCTCTGCGCTAAGCTTGGACATAAATAGGAAGCCTGGGGGATCTGTGGATGATAGTGACCGGCAGGATGCTGGAGTGACCCGTGTGACATTGTTATCCTTGTCAGATTCTAACAACTAAAATACTTGAACACCACATACTTCACCTTTGAGCAACTGTGGCAGACTTGCAGGATCCCTTCTCCCTAGTACTTTAGATGTGATGAGTCAGTGGAGTCTTTTTTCATATTGTCTGGGAATGCAAAGTGGAGATAACTGAATATTTGACATTAATTCTATCCATCCTGTCACAAATTCTGGGGTGACCAATGGAGCTAGCGTTTGCCCTACTGGGGATTCTGGATGATATTGAAGGTGGCCGAGATGAGCATACATTGGTCTTCATCAGAACAATGATAAGTTAGTAAACCATAGCCAGACATTGGGCGGCCACAACTGCATGATCTGTTTCAGACAGGACCTGTGAAATAGATCTTTGTGCAAAATTTGAAGTCTCTTTTTACAAAGTAAGGCGCCTTCCAAAGTAAATATAAAAACATTTAGGGGCCATTTTGGTTTTCTATACGATTGGGTGGAATGTAATTCTCCCTAATCCTTGTAATGTATTTTCATCTGGAATTGTGTCCATACAGATGTAATCGTGCTAGTTCTTTTTATAAAACTCAATAAAATACTTGTTATAACAAAAATTGATGAGAAGCTCCTAACTACCCCTATTGTAAGGGTGTCTGGCATTAGAAATGGTGGAGCAGTCTGGGCTCTGCATTTAAAATCCTTAAGGGTGTAAAGAGAGGCCATTGACAGCTATACACATTCGTGAAATCACTTAATCTGGTGCAGCCTCTCACTGGCACCATATTATACATCTACATACTGACTGTGCTGTGGGATTTGACAATTGATAGGGCCATGAAAAGGCAGTCCTTCTTGCTCTGGTGCAATGGGCTATCTGAAACAGCAAAAGTGAATAAATAAACAACCTTTTTATGTCAACAAAGTAGGTCGCCTCTTAAGCAACAAACACTGGCAAAGCCAATGGGTCTGGGTTTAATTTGCTAATGTAGTCGAATAAGCACACTAGAGAGAGACAAAATGGAGTCAAAGAAGTGGATGCAGAGGACCATGGTTCCAATGTCGACCCTAATGCAGCTTAATGCAAGCACTTCAGTGTGGACAAAAAGATGCACCCAAACAGCGAATAGCATTAGGTTAGTGAAGAATACACCACTGAGATGACCCAAAACATGAGTGACTGAATCTCAAGCCAGTGTCTGAAAGTGGTGGACCCAAAGCCCACTTTTGAATATTGTTAACAATTGGTCTGGCTGATAGCTGTGCTGTCAAACCTAGACCAAAAAGTGATTAGATATGTGGCTGTTCTCATAGTCCTTTAATATGGATGTGAATAGAATGTGGTGGGGGAGTTCAGATGATGGGGAAGTGAAGTGGTTCATGAAAGAGGGTGTGGACAGTGGGGGGATGTGATGCCGGCTCTATTTTTGCATCGGGTGTAACGAAAAACTGAGAGCAATGCCAATGCATGCAGGATTTTGGAAGCCTGTGGTTATTGGTGTCCTGGACTGAATCTTTCATGAATGTCTGATGGCATGCAGCCTATTTTATGATTTGTCTGTATTAACATTACTTGCAGATATGTAAAATAAATAATATTCTTATGTTTTATTTCAGATTTCAAATGATGAAGACATACATAATGTGGGCACTGCCATGACATTTGGGTTTGGCACACTGGCCTGCTGGATCCAGTCTGCTCTTACGTTGCGAATAAACCTAAAAAACGAAGGAAGAAAGGCTGGAATCCCCAGGGTTATTTTATCAGCTACTATAACACTTTGTGTTATCTTATGTATCCTTTTCACATTTTTCTTGAACACCTGAATCTCAAAGGGGTTTATTTCCCCATCTGCTCTTATCTGACGACTAAAGGGCTCACTAAAGAGATCAACAAGAATAGGCGAGAGTGGGCACCCCTGCTGCGTGCTTCTTTTAACAATAAATATGGTTAGTCAGAAAATTGTTCACCAGAACCCTAGTTGAGGATCTAAGATATAAGGCTTTAATCAGATTTACAAGATTTTGGAGGATCTCAAAACTCTATAAACAACATCCGAGGTAGTTACAGCACACCTGGTCAAAAGCCTTGGCCCCCTCTACTGCTATTATTGAACTGAGAGGAAAGATCTATGGCTCCAATCAGCTGATGAACCATGTCACAAAGTTACCTCCCAAAGATAACGCCTTTTTGATCCTCATTGTCCAATTTGCTAACTAGCTCTGAAAGTCTGATAGCCACTATCCCTGAAAAGATCTTATAATCACAATTTAATAACATTGGGATTCACACTTAGTTGAGTTCTTGTTAGGTTTTAATTGAACAATTATAGAAGCTTCTCCCCACAATGAATGTTGGGTTTGTCTCTTGATCAGTATGTTGTTGAACAACACCTTCCATACAGAGATTACACGATAATATATAATCTTATATACTTACCCTGCAATGCCATCTGGGCCTGCACCTTTCCCGTTTTTAATACCTTAGAAATTGCAAATTTTATTTCTTCCTCTGTTATTTCTTGAGTAAATCTTTCTTGATCATGTGGCTCAAGTGTAGGAAATGGGAGTGATCAAGCCAGGCATTTACGTCTTGAATATTCATGGTTGACGTTTCATTGTATATTGGATAGTAAAAATTATGAAAAGCTGAGCCAATCTTTTTACTTCACAATGTTGGTGGATGGCCCAGGGAATGCTAAATACCAATATTATTATTGCTTGCTTCCTGTCTCCTGCCTTTCCATGCAATGATTTCCACACTTTTTTTAATCTCCATATTCAACGTTTTTAAGATTCCTGGCTTTCGCTTCATCTAGTGTTTTTTGTTCAATTAGGGATCTGCATTGCAATGTAAAATGTTTTGATTGTTCCTAATCTCTTCATATTTCGACTTTTGTTGTGGGTCTGGCAGTTGAGGTTGCGGTCTATTGATCTGTATCAGGAGATTCTTCTCCATTGCCCTCTCTACTTTTCCGTGCTTAGAGACCCCCTTAGTAATATTACCTCTCAGATATCCTTTATACACATCCCAAACCATTTTTAACAGCCAGCCATCTATCCATCTATGTGTATGTAAAAAAAATACTTGTGTATTTAAATTCTAAATTCTGAACTACAGAGGTTTGATTTAGCAATCTCCTTTCTTTAGTCCACTTTCAGGACTGATGTTTCCTGTCTATTCCTAGCTCCAGGGCTACAGAGGCATGGTCCCAAAGAAAGAATGGGATGTACGTGTCTTTAGTTACTTGTTCTAAACAACACTCCCAATCCCTCAACCAATAATCGATCCACAAACTATGGCCATATTGTTTACTGTGAAAAAAGTAGGCTCTCTGGTGTCCTGCTCTCTCACTCTCTCTCCTTGTATATCTGCAAGACTCAAGTCCTTAGGAATATTTTTCAGGCATCCTGCTGTTTTTGGCAGATTCCAGTGTGGGTGGGAAGTTGACCGATCAAGGATGTTATTCATTAACGTAATGGCATCACCTCTACACAAAATTGGAGCATTATAATATATGAGCCAAGCGCTTTAAAGGGGACAGATAGTCCAAATTCAGACCATAATATCCTACACAGGTAAATTGACGTTGTTCGATTTGCAGCCGGGATGGTAACCATCTGCCATTCTTGTCTACTTCAGAGCATTCATGTGCATTTTTCCTCACCAGTAATGCTACACATTTATTACTGCCAAACCAAGAGGTACATATCACGACTAGACCCAATACTTCTTAATGAATAACAATTAAGTTCAAGCTCATCCAGGTGCGTCTTTTGTGATGAGAATATTTGTGCGCTGCTTCCCCTCAGATATTCTACTGTACATCTGTCTTTTCTTGACTTTCAATCCATTTGTGTTCCAGGAGATTAACCTTATCAAGCAATTACCTATATATCCAAAAACCCTTTGTTATAGGCATGACTAGACATTTTATGAATAAAGGCATTAAAGGACTATTCCCCCCCCATGTGCTCCCACCCTGTTTTCTCCCCCTCCGCGAACCCTCCATTATCTAGCGGCCTCCGTCAACCATTGAGCGCCCCTCCCAAGATGAAATGCCATGTTGTATTCTCCGACTTGTATGTCTTCTAATGCATGTATTGTGAGATAGTCTATGACTACCTGTGTGGTAGTGTATATTTGAAAAGATGACTCCTAACACGTAAGATGAAGTCTTTATTCAAGTTCAAACAACAAACGTCTCGGGTCTGTAACCGCACAGATTCAATGGTCGCAACGTGTCCCAAAATGAGTTAGTTACTGCCACAGATGATTAAAACTTGCACATATAATAGCTGCTACTAGGCAATTAATGATCATGCCACCGGTTGGGAGAGGGTATATTCTTGAATCTGTACTGATTTCTCACACAGCCAAAGTCATTCAGAGTGTTACCCCCAGTTACTGGGCCGACTTTAGCGCTGGTGGTACCCGGGAAGACAAAATCTGCAGGAGCGCAGCAGCAGGTGCTTTTAAAACCAATATAAACTTGCAAAATCGGTGCCCCCTGAAGTCAGCAACCGGTGTGTTGGCACTGGCCGCACCACTCTAGCCCCGCCTCAGACCAGTTAATGTAGCTGATAGTCTCTGATTAATGGAGTAGAACTTGCGCTTAGAACGGCTGCTATTAGGCAATTAACAACCATTTCGCAGGCTGGGTAGGGGTATAATCTAGCACATATACTGGTGTAACATAAAGCCAAAGTCAGTTCAGTGTGTCACCACCAGTTAATGAGCTGCTAATCTCTCACCATAAAGCAGGGGGATAAATTCTCATTGTAACCTACCATCCTTGCTCTGGCACAGCTTCCTCAGAATTGATATTCACAAATCCCTTCAAGAATTATTTCACAGGGGTGGAGACGTCTTGCTGCCCCCTGCACAGCATCCCACCCTCGTCGCAATTTGAAAAGATGACTCCGGACACGTAAGATGAAGAGTATTCAAGTTCAAACAACAAACTTCTTTAGTCTTGCCATCTGCATTTTTACCGCTCTGACAGGATCCCAACATTCCAATTATTCTCCACCTGAAGGTTCCAAGGTTTATACAAAGGGTAGGGAATAAGGAGGGGGAAAGCAGGTACATTAGCTTATCATATTTAAAAAAACAGTACAACACAATTATCATGCTGTGAGGGGAAAAAACCTTTATCTACCTCTATTTAGCTCCATCAATGTTATAATTTCATAATGAAACAGGGGTCTGTCTTTCATAGAATCTGATCTGAACACCAGGCCTCACACTCCTTGTTATGTTTTTCCTGTTTTAGTGTCTTGAATTATTATCTCAGGATCTTCTCAAAAGGTGCATTTTGTTGTTCAGCATTGCCTTCACTGACTTTTGGAATTCCAGTTACGCTTTAGCCCCCAAACTCTGTAGTTCAGCCATTTCATTTCCAAGAAACCACTGTCTTTCGTCAGTAACATAGTACAGATTGGATCAAATGGTGCAAGTGAAGTTGTGATATACTATGACCTTGGACTTTAAAGCAAGATGGTGAGTCTAAATGGTTCTCTGTGTACTTGCTGAATCTCCAGAGCAAACTCTCCTTGCAAAACAGCCGTAGTTCCATTAAAAAGACCATCTTGAATTGTACCAATTACAAATGATTTTAGATCTGTGCCTTCTGCTCCCTCCACGACATTCATTATTTTTTTATATTTTTCCTTCTGGCCTATTTTTCTAGCCTCTCAAGTGTCTCCTGTATGGTTTTATTCAGAACTTTTAAAGTGGCCAGTTCGTGAGTTTCTTTCCACATAACGGACACATTTTGTCAATGCGTCTTGGAGTGTGGAAGTGCAACTTGCCAAATAATCTAGTTTCCCTTCCAGTCCTTGACACGTATCCGGGATATCAGACTGGTTAGCCTGTGAGATAACACATCTATTTGTGAGCTGCCCTGCTATATTTTTCAGCATGTTTTTTGATCCCTCCTTGCTTGTAGCAGCGGTCTGACAGTGCTTATACTGCCTCCGATCTGCTCCCCTGCTACTCTAATAGGAACCAAAGGCCTGTTGTGACTGGCTCCTCCTCAAATCCTAGTTGGGTCAGGGCTTTGCACATATGGTGGAGTGGGATTTCTTTACGTACAGTAAAAGGAAACGGGACTATGAGTGTATTTGGGGCTGTTCTGTATAGGGCTCCAGAGCCCCTCTGTTTATCCTGGGAGCATGAAGCTCAGGTTCAATTGCTGCCCTGATTATGTCAGTATTTAAAGCTATCACATCTGACTCTGTGTTCCTATCCCTGTTCAGTTCTGAATGGGTATCTTGGTGACAAAGAGCTCTATTTAGGGCATACAGAAGCTTTAGTGCACACACTATTGTCTCCTGGGCATCCTCTGCAATCCAAAAATCTGATCTGAGTAAGAGTGTTGGCCTAGGAGACCTATGCTTGAGTTTCTGGTGTTTAACTCTGTACAGAGCTTAAGATTCACTAGCAGTTCTAACCCTGCGACCTGGGTCAGTCTCAGCATGTTTTTATATGCTAAAAGATGTTGGTTAGGTTTTACTTTCGCCAGATAAAGCTATTGGGTGCTCTCCAGAACCTCTGGCCCCATATCAGCAGACCTTAATTGGTAATAATTGTGAAATTTTTGTTTGTGAAGGCTGGTAGAAACTACTTTTCCTGCTATTTGAGTTTTAAGATAGGGTGGCCAGAAAAGTCCTGCATGTCTAAAGACCTTACTGCTCATCCTCCTACCGCCACAGGGCCGGACAGCGAAGCCGAAGTGGGGTTCGATTTGCTTAAATCCTCTGGTGCTGTTATCTCAGCCAAAATCTTGTGGGGTCTGCTACACCCCAGCAAACGCTCCGCTCCCTACCACTGCCTCCTTCAAAATCATCAGCTACATGCAGATTCCCTACGGCTGGCTGTCTGGTGCTGACACTGCTGCGTCTCTCCCAGAGGGTAAGCTTCTATGCCGCTTCCTGTTCTCTGGTGAATGTGACAGTTGCCCGAGACCAACAAACCAGGAGCCATTGGGCGCAGACTTGACCTTATCATGAGCGCCCTAGGTTCCTGTGTTGCTGGAGTTAGTACAAGTATTCAAAATTGAAACACAAGGTTTCTCATTGCTGATCAGATCTGCCTTTCCTCAAGCGTCTGCTTATGGTGATAGCATGGTACTCAGAATGGGGAGGCTACACTCGCAGCACCGGCTTCAACCTGTAACCATGTTCCTAGCACACTCTGATCCTTCCCTACTCATGGGAACCTTTGTGACCAAAATACTTCATAAGGAATATGTGGGAAGTGCCTAACACGGTGGTACCATAGAAAACATAGGCCTGCGGTGGTTCTATCATTGGATGTTGATTCTGTGCAATGGCCTTTATTAATGGCTGTTCTGAAATGGATTTGATTTTGTCGGACATTATGTCCTGGGTGTTGCTGTCCTGTACAGTGACAATGGTAAAGGTCAATAGAACAATGCCGGAACCCTTCCAGCTGAACAGTGGTACAATGCAGGGTTGTCCCCTGTCCTTGCATTTATTTGCCCTTGATATCAAACCCCTGGCATGCTGTATTAGGAAAGTTGTGCTGGTTAAAGTTGTAAGGAAGGACCATGATTGGGAGGATGTAATTTCACTATATTACAAAGATATACTCCTATAGTTACCAACTCCTATAACTTCCATTGAGAGAATTCTATTTATAGTAAAAAGTTATAATTGTTAATAAAAATTCCATAAAAACTGGGCCAGCTCTATACTCGTGCCCATCCCAGACCGACATTCACACCTCTCAGGAGCCTGCATAGGTGGAGGCCCTGCTGTCTGCAGGAGTTCAGTAGCCATGCCAATCCCACGAGCACCAGCACCACTTCCTGCTATGCGACGCTAGAATAGAGAGGCAGGGCCATGGTGTGGCCTTAGTGAGACCACAGGGGTTCTGACCTCACCACTAGCATGACCCAGCTGGGGCATCCCACAAACAACTGCTGTAACCTGCTTCAAAAATGCATTGGGTGTAGAAAGGGTAATTGTGTTACACATTGGGTTAGGGGCTCCAGACCGCATCCAGGTCTGGCACCACCCAACCGCCATCTATTCCGATCCGACCACTAGGGGGAAAGCTGCTGGGGCAGCTTGGCCTTCATTCTGCATGGTGGAAAGGGCCACTTCGGAAATGGACTTCCCTGAAAGGCACACAAACTTGTTTGGATGTTCCCATGCAGAGTGAAAACCTTTTGCTTGAAACAGGCAAGTCTGGCCAAGTAGTCCATCCCTAAACAGGCCTAGTTTACCCAATTGATCATAGTATGGTGCTGGCTAGAACATCCCTGAGCAGGCTGCCTAGGGTGTTTTACTTCAGGTCTTTGCCTGCTCTCCAGGAAGCTTGGCTCTTGGACAAGCTCCTCAGGCAGGGGTATCCAAGTGAGTGTCTAAGTGGCAGTGCTGTCTGTAATTCTTTAAAAAAAAATACTGAAGGCCAAAACACTTATCGGGGTGAATTAATCTGAATATTATGAAGAATTGATAGGTAACTGAGAAAGCTACAGAGACAGAGTCGTTTCCATCATTAACATCAAGGACAACTTTCTGTCTTAACATCGTGTGTGGTGTGCAGTTAATGTTCTGGGTCCATTTTAATAATGTGGTGGAAAAAGGATTAAAAATATGTTTCAAAATATTGTATAAAAAATGTTTTACAAGTGTGAGTGCAGAAATGTGAAAGGGCTCAGCACTACGCAGACCAACATTTGTACTGATGTATGGCCGTACTGAAGTATTACCACAAGTTCTTAGGTGGCATTGTTGGCCTAATTCCCCATAATATGATGGATCCAGGTAACTCGTCGTTACCAGAGACACTGTCTTCCTTCCCCACCCACCAGCTATCTGGTCGTTACAGCAAACCATAACTTCTAACTATGCAATCTTGATGTCGCCTATATGAACAGCATGTAATCAGCCAGTCCACTGGAAATAGTCACTCAATAGCCACTGGACAGGCATGCTAGACTAAAGAGATGTGCTGCTGGCCACTGGAGGACTTTAACAAGGTCCACGCCTGTTGGAACTGACTTGTTCTATATCAGCTGGCATCCTATAGCTGAGAACATATTTCAACAGCCTCATAAAGGATGATGGTAAACTTTGACATACTGACAGATCTCTGTCTCTGCCTCCCAGTGCTTCAACACCGCATTCCCCAGATCCATAAGGCCTTGGAGTGGGCAGCTTTCACACAGTCCACATATAACACTTTGTCTCAGAATTTAAATTAATTATAAACATAAAATGGGAGTTGCAGAGTTACTCACAGTACCAACAAAATATAAAACATAAACTTGGTGTCTATCTCTTATGTCCTTCATCCAACACACCACCATCTGCTATTACAAGGCGAGAAAAGCACACCTTTCTGGCCACTCACGCAAGCCCTAAAAACATTTCCCGCATAGGCCCCAATTATGAGTTGGGCAGAGCGGAAGTGGCTTGTGGCACTCCTCTCTGATGGAATTCCGCTTTGCTCAACCACGACTGGCACACTGTTTCCGCACCTGGTTTTCTTGGGTGCAGAAACAGTGAATCTGTTTTTACTGACCAGAAATTCTGGCTTGTAAAATCACCCAAGGCTACAGTGGAAGCCAGGCCTTGGAATCCACCCCAGCCTGGTTGCTTTCTCCGGCACTTAACACTTTCTAAAATGATACATCAGTAGAACCGCTGTTTTCCATCTTTTGCTTCCAAGAGTTGCTTTCATGCAAGCTGATGTATGTAAATCAAGTTGGGATTACCAGTGGCCTTTCCATGATTGGTTAGTACCAATGAAATCGATTCATAATACAAAATAAAGAACATATGTCGCAGGTCTTGCGCAAACCGCATATAGCCAGGGGATCATTAGGCGCACTTCAAGTGACCCACTGTGACTGACACCCCGAATTCCCCCATTGAGAGGTATCATATAAATATGTACAGAGATCACAGGCATTGAGTAAAAAGAAATGATGTGAAGTGTAGCAAAAGTTATTTTTTGGTTGTGGTCTTCCACAGCACCACAATGAACAGGGTGCTGCAATGGGCCACCACACTTGAGCTTCACAGCAGATTTGTCAATTTGTTTCAATGCGCTCTCTGTACCCTCTGCTACACTTTATATTGTGTTGAATTGACACAGTGTGACACATAGTTTCAGCTATGAGACGGCGCCCTGTAAAGTCACTGCCAGCAACCAATTGCAAACTACTCAGAAAAGATGTTTAGAGACAAAGAAAAGATTGGGTACTGTGGAATGTTAATCTATATTTGTTTGCATTGTGGCTAGTATCTTCCATAGTTCTATGCTGAAGATAAGAAAATAACCCCAACTTGTTTCCTGCTCCATGTATAAAATATTTTCTTAGAATTTCATAGAACTAGAGACCAGCCTTACTTCACCTCTTTTGTGGTGATTGTCCCTTGACCTATTCCCCAGATTTCATCCTGATGGCGGAGCAGCTACATATGCATGCGGCGAGAATCCAGTGGACGCTGGTGATGGGCTTTCTGCTCTACTTTGGCACCTTTGCAGTGGAGTTCCGGCACTACAGATTTGAGATTATTTGCACCGAATTTCACGAGAATTTTCTCACCTTCTCTGAAAATCTGTCTGAAGCATCGGAGTACCAAACTGATCAAGTTTAAGCACCTCTTCTCCTTCCTTCCTTGTTGTTATTTTACTTGTTTTAGTAGTGGACGGATGCGGATGACCGATTCATCTTCAAGCACAAATTACACATGGAAATACACAGATGCTTGAGATATATTGCCAAGAGCCTGTATGGCAGATGCAGCTTTTTTTACGCAGCTTTTTGATCGAATCGGAGGCGAGATCTCTTTCTTTAAAGAAGATCCTTTTTACGCATGTGCAAAAGGGGTTGTAGAATTTTGAAAAGTTTTATGCATTCCATTTCACTAGTTAATTTGTACGCTTACAGGAGGAGGTATGGAGCGGAGAACGGGCACTTTGAACGGCTCAAACAGAATCAAGCAGTCAGAGCCAGGAGATGTGCCGGTTCGCTAGTGGTTTTTTTCCCCGCAGATCCATTTACTGAATGAATGTAGCCTAAACGTGTATGTCACCAACAGAGTGACTGGTTTTGAAGGCCGCTACCACATAGCGTTAGACACCTATTCCTAGAAAAGAATGGATTTAAAATGGAAACTGATTTATATATTAGAAATGCAAGGCCAACAACTGGATGGCAGCTAAGAATGTATGCAAATGCTTGACAAGCCCTGCTTTAAAATGTGAACGTTGATAAGCTGTAAATTCAAATGTGAATCGAAACTTAAGAACCTGAAGGAACAAGGTAATAAACACTAAAAACACAGTAACCTAGTTTCGCAGGGTAAAGTGGAGTAGATTGGCGGCTCTGATTATTAACCTCCACCCAATAATACAAAGAAGTCTCAAGTTTCAGGAATAAGATAAGAGAAAGGAATCATCCACTCCAACTTTCCCCCATGGACCTTCAATCAGAGGTGTCCAGTGCTAGTCCGAGATGGGGATCCATGCCAGATTTTGAGGCTACTTGCTGACTTTGTAAATTATTTCTTTGTGGTCAGTTGTATGTAAATATATTTCATGTGGATGTCCTGAAAAGTTAGCATGGATGCGCTTTATTGGATCCACAGTGAACACTCTACCCTAGAGAACGTAGTATCTTTTATAATCCAGGTCTGAATAGGTCTTGGTTGTTGCAGTAGTAGTATCACTTCTGGTGAAGTAGGCAAACATCTTCATAAGAATTGTTTGCAATGATTTCTGGAGCCTGTATGAGGAACACTGTAAATTCTATCTCTAAACCACTGACCCAACGCAACAGGAAAATTTGAGTCCTGTATGTGAACAAGGCAACTTGCTGGCCACAATCACCATGTGTGTGTCCTGTGTTGGACAACATAAATCACTGTCGAAATTTACAAGATGCTTTTTTGTGTTTGATTTGGGACACAGGATTTTTTGTTGCTTGCTCTCCGGACAGTTAAAAAAAAAATCATGAGCTGGCTTTTTTGTTATGGTGTGGAATTTGTTCTCATTTAAACTGAATTGTGCTTTGTGAGAATATCGTAAGTGGCGGCACCTTCTCTGCCTGCAGCCGAGATATACAAAACTGCTAGTTTGGGCAAACCTTTGGTTCAGACCTAGATATTTTTTCTTGCATTTACCTTCTGTGTTCACAAAGAACATGTGTTCTAAAATTGTTTCTATATGTTTTATTTTGCTACAGTTAATACATTGAGTTTTTAAACAAAAACGATTTCATTTTATTATTCAGGTCAGATTTTGAATAATCATGCAGTGTGTGTTTCATTTAGATTAACCGTGTACATTTATCTCACTTGGATATCCAGAAAATCTGGCAAGGTTTGTGCCCATCTGGATCTACATTTGACCCCACTGATTTGTTGCTAGCCTTGCAAACAGCATCACACTAAACACATCCACTTGCCTTTCATTGGCTCCCAACAAAAGCAGCCTTGTGACATCTTGGAAGAATGTGGCGCTGGTTCACTCCACTACTACTGTGTATTTTGTACAGAGAAAAGGACACTTTTGCAGCGCAAAACACCTTATTCGTTGAATAGTAATTACCATGCATGATGTTGCATTGCTTTGCACTGGTACAAAGCCGTAGTAAATCTGGGTATAGTTCATAGGGAAAGTTCTCTTTAATTTTTTACGGTTTAAATCTATTTTATTGAATTTCAGACAAGTAAACAATATAGAACATTAATCTCACCTACATCTAGTTGCTGGTTAGGTGCATTATGATGGTGGCGAGGAAGATAAACTAAGGGGAGGGGAAAGGGAACTAGGAATGGTGCAGTGAGTCCAATACAATTATCCGTGGGTGGGGGAGAATGGGGGGGATAATAAAGTCAGTGAGAAAAAGAAGGTACTGCTTGACCCGGTCTGCCCCTGCAGGATGCTGTAGCCTTTGGGGGTGAGCATTAATGTCCAATGTTCATTCTCACTAGCTCACTCCGCATCCTTCCCTGTGTGTGTGAGTCAAAGTATCCGCAGATACGCTGGTCAAGACCGCTGCCTGAAGTCTCATGCCAGGAATTGTATTCATAGGCCCCATATCTGATCAAATTGTGGAAGCTTATGTTCTACAGCGGCTTAAATGTTTCCATGCTGAGCAGTTCCCAAAGCTTGTGTAGCCAGTCAGCATGCGTCTGTATCTTCTCTGTGCCCCATTTCGACAGAATGACTTGTTTGGCCAAACAGAGTGCTGGGGTAATGGCTCTCTCTCTCTATCCCCGAGCGCAATGGGTAAATCAGAGCATTGGGAAGCCCTAGTAATCTGTAACTAGGAAATTTGGGTATATAGGACTTGTACATTTCATTAATGGCTGCCAGGATGTCCGCCCAATATCATTTTAGTTTAGGGCAATGCCAAAGACTATGGATCAGCATACCTAAATGGCCACATTTCCGCCAACAACTGTCATCCCTGTCTTGTTTCCAATTAGCTATTTTGGCTGGGGTGTAATACCAGTAATCTCCTTCCAGGAAGCTCTATAGGGTGGTCTTTGTGAAAAACGTCTGCTCATTCTTTGGCAATGAAGGCTGCTCACATTCTAATTTAGTGGTGGCTGTGGGGGTGTTCAAGAAGGCATAAATATCCAAGAGTAGGCCTTTATCATTGTGACATGTGAAGAGTCATTTCTCAGAGTGTGAGGGGTGTACTGGCATACGGTCGCACTTGGGGATGTGTCCCCCAGTGCCAAATAGCAATGTAATGCTAATATTCACTGGGCGGAACTCCATAGCTAGACCTTATTTGTGGTAAATTCATGAGGCTGTGGTGGTCAAAGAAATCCCCTATCCTTTTCCAATTGGCTCCTTGCCATGGGAGAAACGTTGTGCCCTGCATGGCAGGTGAGAAGGCAGGGTTCCCCATAATGGGTGTTTGTAATGTAGTGAGATGTGGGTAGAGAGGTTTTTCACCAGTTTAACTTCATCCCATGACTCTTACTACTGATGAGATGTAAACCTCAAGTGGGCAATGTTTTTAGGTCTCGCGCCTAGCGATGCAGTGCACAGCACTGCTCGCGCAGCGAGAGTCCTTTTGTCCGGGGTTCCAAAACGGAGCCAGGAATCGCACACGCTCTTGCGTGTGCTTTTCCTTTTGTGCCCCGCTATTGGCCTTTGATTGCGTGTTTTTTTCCGAAGAGAGCACGCAATAGGCCAAAGGCGGGCGCATTGCTCCGCCCCTGACTTATTGGTGTCTATTACGTGCACCAAAGGCCATGTGGTTTCAATTATCGTGCCCAGACACGGGCGCGATAATTAAAAATATATGGCTCGCTGTGGCACGCGCGCACACCACTCGCTGGCATTTTTTTTTTTTGTACAATAGCGATTTTCACTGCCGCTTGTTTTTGTTTTCCACGTTTGCAAAACTGCTTGAGCGAGAGCGCACCAGCGCAGCTCTTCCTTGCCACGAGGGAAAGAAGCCCTCTTGTAAGGGCATGCTACTCTGCTTTCCTGTCACCTCTTTCTGCATGTTGAAATAGCAGCCTCTTTACTGCATGCAGCATCCTGCTTTGACGGATGTGCTTGTCTCACATTCAATTTCTCTTCCCTCCCTAGCTGTACCTCCCGGGCCTCATTTCTCTTCTGTGTCCTACCTCTCGGGTACTTACTTTTCCCGCGCTTCTCTGAGCCCTTCTTTCCCACCACTGCTCCGCTGATCCTTTTCTCATCTCAGGGGCTGCTCCCTTTCTGACTCGCCTTAGTAGCTTCACCCTCCCCCCCTTTACGGCTTGCTTTATTCTCAGCCCCCAGTCCCCGTCACTCTGCGCCAGGCCATGTCCTGCAGCAGCGGTGCTGGTGGCAGGCCCTAGCCTGGTTGCAGACGGCCTGCCTGTTGATGAGTTTGGTGGCCTGCAATGACGCGCCCCCGGTGCCGCTGAACGATGTGCATGTGGAGCGCCGCTCCGTGCCCAACGTCAGCCCCCGCGATGTCACAGTCGGCGACTTCTTGCGCTATCACTACCACGGCATCTTCCCGGACGGCAGCAAGTTCGACTCCAGGTGAGGAGGGGAGGCGGACGGGCTCGTAAAATGACAGGTCACTAGGCGCCTGGAAGTCACAAAAGTAATCTCACTTGTGACTATTTCATATGCTTTCCAGTCTGTCAGCCCAAGTCTCCTTGGACTCGTAAAGCCTCACTAGTCTAACATCAGTTTCCATGATACTGAAAATGCCTCGAATATTCCTTGAAGTAATTCAGTTAATCCAGAATATAGCCGTGAAATGAACTTGTATTTACGATCTCACTTTCTGAACTGCATCACAGTGCATTGGTAAGGACTCAAATTAGACGTGTAAATTGTTCGCACAGAATTATCCCAGCTATAGGTAGAAGCTGTTAAAACCAACAGGACCTCCCCATTGATACTATCGCTGCGATATACCGACCCCCTCCCCCCCTGATTTATCTGCACCATCCCATCACCTCATACTCCTGCGCTTCTTGACTGTATTGAGTCCTCAGATGATCATTCATTGATTACAAGCTCGCGGCAATCTAAATAGAACTTTGAAAAAACTCGTTCTGAAATTTAAGGTCAAACCAGTTGCTCTGCAATTCATTAAAATCTTGAGACACATCTGGCCAAGCAGACCTTCCGCTCCATGAACACCTAATAAAAACTCACTTTACACACCCCACCCAAAAGCCAGACTCCTTGGACCTCTTTCACAATCTCTCCCATCAATTACCCCCTAGTAAAACAAACTCGTTTTATCATGTTTGGTGCTCACAGGAGTACAACTCACACTTCAAGTTTGCATAGTGATTGTTTTAGTATCTCTGAGGGTGTTGGTCAGACCTCCAACTACAGTGTGGAGATGCAGATTGCCTGCTGGCGTTGGACCCGACCAGTAGTGTCCATGAATGAATGAAAAGCATATTTGTTTGGAAACTCAAACTGGGACTGCCCTGAAATTCTCAACGGATCGAATCCCCAGAGAATGTGGACAGTGGAGGCCCGTGATTGTTTATTTTTAAAAAAACATGTTTATTGTGATTTGCACACATTTGAGGCACAATAGCACTGTACATATGATGTTTAAGAAAACAGTAGCACAGTACAAATAATGTGTAAGAAAACCGAGCTGTATCTGGTCCCATGTGATAATCAATGCGACAACGAGTATCCAGATATCTAAAAGAAACATTGCAAAATAAAACAACCGAAGCACAAAAAACTATACCTAAATCAACAGCAGCAGCAAGGGGCCAGTGCAGTTCTTCACCAAAACTAATGACCCTACCACCCACTACCTCTAAAGGGGAAAGGGTGGAGAAGATCAAAATACAAGAGGTGGGCAAGGGGAATAAAAGGAGCAGTGGCACAAAAGGAAGGTAGGGGAAGGGAACAGCCACAGCAGCCCCCAACATGCTGTCACCACCACACTGAGACACACACTGCTATAAGTACTTATCCATATCCAACTTCCAAATCCTCGTTCTAACCCTCTACAGGGAACGACTCTGGCTCCGGATCCTGAGAGGCAGCGAGGGGAGGCATCGGTTGGCATATCCACCTCCAACAAACCATCTAACATGCCTTACCATAGTTCCAAATCACGTTCAGTATGATCGTCAGTGCACACTGCTCGCAGCCGCCACACCCCACTGATGCACCTCCGCCATCCACTTACTAATCGTCAGTATGAAGGGTTGCATCCAATGGCCACCAGTCACTTGGCCAGCACCAGTCCCAACAGTGCGAACCGATGGTTCATCTTGGCCCCACGCTTAGGTGTAACAAGAACCCCAAGTAGGCTGTGATCAACACAGGCCTCCACAGGCACCCGCATGACCTCCGGATGATCCTCATGACCTCTCACTAGAACCCCTGTAATTTGTTACAGTCCCATGTCATGTGGAGAAAGAATGCTGTAGCAGACCTGCACCTATTGCAAGCATCCGTATAAGCTCTGTTGATTTTATGCAAACACTGCAGGGTTGGATATGATTGGTGCAAGTAATAAAACTGTGTAAGCTTGAACCTTGCATTACTAGTCACCTCCCTAACTTAGACAAACGCTCTCTTCCAGGCACCCTCAGTAAGCAGTGATGACAGAGCATCAGTCCATCTGCTCTGGACCCCTGTAATGCCAACACAGCAAACCCCCTTAAGAGCCTTGTAAATGCGTGAAATTATACCCCGAGTCGGTGGCCCTTGATTGTTTACATGTTCCTGCTGAAATATCACTATGGCACATTATTGACTTCTGCGGTGCTTGTTGGAATGCCACTGTGGAGCACATGCTGACGGGTCAACTTTGAATTAGACATTTACATACTAGTGCTTTCAAACTACAACAAGCAAGCCCGACTTCCACTAGTTCCTTTAAAATGTGTTCTTCCCTGAGAAAATATTTGACATTCTGGGCACCACAATTCTCTCACAAACAGACTGACAAGCAAGCCAAATGTTTTGACCGAACACTGATAAAATATTCAAGTACTTTCACAGTGTGCCTAGCTAGGCAGGAATTCACCAGAACTGTTGGGCATTCATCTTCACCAAGGAAAATGGGAAAATGTGGTGGTCAATTGAGTATTTTCAACACAGTTTTCTTAAAAAATTGCTAAATATTTACAGCTAGTTAAACAACTCTACAATTTCACATTGGCCTATCAGTTTAAAAAAAATAAACTCTTTTGCAGTAAGCTTTCTTAAACGTCATCAGTCTGCCCTTCCCACGTGGATTCTCAGTCATATTTTGTGCATTTTAGACTCATTCCTCAGACACCAGTTGTGGAAATGTCATAAAAAGCTGTAGCAATGTAGATGAAGAAAGACCTCCGGAGACATCATGAATTAACAGATATAATATTTATCCTCTGGTTTAAGTCTCATGATCTCAGCATTAATTAGCACTCAGTAACGTTTATATATATTTTGGAAATGCTATAATTTTTTCCCCACACACAAGCTTGTCAGTTTCTAAACAAATTAAAAAGTTTGCTTTCAAATACCCGTTTGTATATGTGAACTCAATACCGCCACACAAAAGCCTATTATTTTAATGAAGGAAACATGCTTGTCCAGAAATAGCAGCATCTAATTTTTAGCAAAATAGAGGTGATCCCCAATTATGCAGTAAGGCAGGTACAGACTGGTTTTATTATGCATGCTAATTCATCACTTTCACATACCAGGAATGCCCGTCATATGACCAGAATTGTCACTCTTATGCTAGGGAAGACCATAATATGTCATATATCTCATGTCTGCTCCTAGCTACATATTTGTGGGGAAGAGGCAGGGTAAATGCCACTCAGATAGATCTAAAGTCTTTCTGCGTGCTTACTTTAACACATAGAGAGACTTCTTTTGCAGACAATTTTTACTTGCTCAATAGATCATTACAACAATTTATCTTCAACAGGTAAAGCCTCCAATTAAAAATCGCTTTCCACCTTTCTGCTTCCAGCTTCAGTTGTATGTTGCCCTATATAATCTTAGCCCATTGCTTGCATCACAGAAAAATAAGTTGTCATACGGTTCCTGTTGGTCGGTGTAGGTATTCAAACTCACCAACCATGGATGATATGCACATATAGCTCTTCCCTTCTGTCAGTTACCCTCCTGATAAGCGTTTCTACCACCGTAGACTCATCCACTAAGTATAACTGGCAAAGTTCAATTGGTATTACTTCTATGTAATTACTTTCAAATCGTTTTGACCAAAAGGCTCCTGGCAGGAAACAAACATCAGGGTGGGGCATAGCAGCAAGTTCGGAACACAGACTGAGGTTTGAGCTTGAGTAATACTCTTTTTCCAGGTAGTGTTAGAGCCCTTTTAATAATTCGACCATCATATTAATGAAAGTAATCCAACTGTGATTTTCACTCATTTTAAAATGCTCTTGTACTGCAAAGCATGTTTGGGCAATAATTATGAAGGGAAGGGAACTCAGTAGGTTGTACTTTAGCTGCACAAATTTCTGTGAAATTTGCGGTCAGTCTTGAGCAAGTACTTTGTGTTCTTTATGGCCGTTTCTAGTGTTGCAAACAGTCATAAATAAGAGTCCTATGTTAAATTCATTCTTTAAAGCCCATTCTCTCACAGTGCTTGATTATTTGTCTCCTCATCTGTCTAATGCCAGCGGAGAGTAGGAACACATAGGCAACAGTCTTGTATTACCGGCCTGTGCTGCTTTATGCATCTGGATTCTTTACCTATGTTCCTTGTGACTGCTTCAACCTTTCTGCATCATTTACATGTATTGTTATTTCCTAGTCCTTCAGGCAGAATGCTCAGTTTACTTCTATGAAAAAATGGAACAAAAGTAGCATTTCTGGCCTAGTTTTCTTTTAAGAAGCACAGTATCTCCAATGAAGATGTTCAGGTGCCTGAAGGGGCTTCTTGTCCGAATTCAGAGCAGGAAGAGGCATGAATCGCGCTACTCGAATTTCTTTGCAATTTATGGAATTGTCCACGTCTTTGGATTCCCCCTTCTCTGCCTGTTGAAAGCGTTTCACAACTTAAGCCCCGCAGAGCCACGAGACATTCTTGAGGTTACGTTCCCCTAGAAGCAAGCCCTCATAAAACAAGCATTTGCAATGCAATAGGTCTCGCATTTACGCGAGTTTGAGCTATTGACATTGCAAATGACAATGCCTTTTATTTTTGTTTTCGTTTTTTAAACCTAAATAAAGGGCATTGTCATTTACAATGCCGATAGCTTAAACTCGCGTAAATGCGAGACCTATTGCATTGCAAATGCTTGTTTAGGCGGCCAGGGAATTTTCCATATATGGATCCCAGTAATCGCCTGGTCAATGGATGTTTTTTTGTGTAGGTTCTATTTCATTCCACTAGATATCTCAGTTAAGCCGCCTGATAATAAAAAGTCCAATGGGAAATACCCAGGCATCCCTCCACTACAGATAGGTAGGCTTGCTTCCTGGCCATTGTATGTATGTATGTATAGGATTTATAAAGCGCCGGAATCACCCCCGGAGGGGTATCACCGCGCTGTCTTTGCAGGAAAGTAAGACAACCAAGTGCGGATAGAAATTACATCCTGAATAGTGCAGTTTTCAGGAGTTTCCTGAAGTGTACAAGATTGGAGCATTTACGCAAGTCCACAGGTAGGGTGTTCCAAAATTTCGAGGCCAGATGGACAACAGTTTTGCCGCTAGTCCTAGGAACCACTAACAGCCTTTTCCCTTCCGACCTAAGATGGCGATTGCGACAATAGACTTTGAATTTATCCGCCAGATAGCTGGGGCTTGTTCCATACAGAACTTTATGGGTGAGGCAACCAAGCTTAAAATTAATAATTTAGCGGATAGGGAGCCAGTGAAGCTGTTTTAAGAAAGGGCCTGCCGTGGTACGCGGAGGTTTTTTTAGAGCCAGGCGCGCGGCCACATTTTGAACAATCTCCAGTCTGCTGAGAAGGGACTCATTAGCAGATGCCAGCAGAGCATTGCAGTAGTCCAGGCGGCCAATAATCATTGCCTGAATCAAGGTTCTTCGCACAGCGAGTGGCAAACATCTATGCGAACCCCAAGATTGTTTGCCACTGAGGTTGGAGCGGGGGCTGGACCTAATGTAGCAGGCCACCATCTAGGGGACCAAACAGCATAGATGCATTTAACTGTAGACAATGGTCCGTCATCTATTCAGATATAGCTAACATACCCTTAGCAAAACGTTGCTCAATAGCCTCAGAGTCCTTATCAAAGGTCAGAAGCAGCTGGGTATCGTCAGCGTGAGAGAAAGGGGTAAAACCGAGCTTCCTGATAACCTTGGCCAGGGGGGCCACATAGACATTAAATGAAGTCGGGCTAAGACAGGAGCCCTGGGGCACCCCCTTAGTAAGTTTTAGGGTTTGGGACCGGAAAGGGCCCAAGTTGATGGTCTTAGTGCGCTGGTCGAGGAAACTGATGAGCCAGTTGAGTGCCTGTCCCTGCAGCCCGGCCTCTCTCAGTTGAAAAACCAATTTCTGATGAGAGACCGTGTCGGAGGCTGCTGTCAGATCCAATAAGACCAATATCCCTGCTTTATTACCATCAACACCATTTTGATATGATACGTGACCCCAATAAGGGTTGTCTCTGTAGAATGGTAAGGTCTAAACCCAGATTGTGAAGGATCCAAATAGTATGGTTATCAAGGTAGTCCATAAGCTGAGTGTTGACATAGCTCTCCACCATTTTACTCATCACTGGGAGGAGCAAGATGGGACGATAATTTGACAGCGTGTCATCAGATAGCTGATCTTTTTTTTTGCAGGAATCACTTGAGCAGATTTCCAGTCCAACTGTAAAATACCTTCATGTAAGGAGGTATTCAAGATCTCCGTAATCGGAGCGGCTAGAAGAGGGGCAAGCAGAGCATATTTGTATGCTGGCATAACATCTAGGGGGAGCCCGATTTCGCTGTGCTAAGCATGGCTTCCACCTGAGAGATCAGGATAGCTTTGAAACTATCCAGGCCCACTTTTAAATCCTCAGCTACTTTAGAACCCAGGTCAGTGGACACAGCATAATCAGATTTTTGCGGAAATTCACTATAAACCGATTTATTTTCTCATCAAGGAACACAGCTATGCTGTCACAAAGGCTCTGAGAGAGAGTGATCTGTTGGGCGCAAGCTGTGGGCTTGGTGAAAGAGTTAAGGACTTTATATAATTCCTTTGCAGAGTTTCCTGCCTGGTTCAATTTCAAAATACCATGATTTTTTCGTGCTATTTTTAAGTTCTTGTGGTAAGCAGCAAGGGCCAGTTTAAAACTAAGTATCATTTTCAAGCTGAAATTTCCGCCATCTTTTTTCCAGCACCTTATAACTGGATTTTTCCCTGCGTAACTCTACAGTACACCATTCGTCATTTTTTTTCCTAGATTTGTTTGTGCCGTGTTTCAGTGGGGCCAACGTATCAATTATTATGCTAACATTGTTATGAAAGACCATCAGCTTCATAGTACTGTCCATGTGTTCCTTAAATATCATGGGCGTATATAATTTGCTAAAAGAGTAATGCATGACTCTTTGCCATCGTCTTTGAGGGACAGTCCGAGCGCCTTTAACCAGTTTCTGTCTAATGCAGCTGGTGATCCGAAATGGGATCATGGAGTGATCCGACCAAGTCAGTGGGCAGGGGGGATCAGCGTTTATAAGAGGGGAATTAGTGAAAATAATATCCAGCGTGTGGCCGGCCAAATGTGAGGGGCCAGCATTGATCTTTCTCAGTCCCAAGATGGCCATGTCCATTAAAAAACTAGCAGCCTCATTGTTGTCTTTATCCTCGCTGTGGATATTGAAATCCCCTAGCAGTAAAAAATTATTAGAGGTAACAATGTGAGTGGCGATTTTCTCAATTAATTTTAAATTCAGAGTCAACCACTGTAGCTTTCAGCTCTTTTTTTAAAGATAATGGCCAATCCACCGCCCACTTTCCCTACTCTATCAAGTCTGAGAATACGGTAGCTCTCAGGGAGCGCAAGGGAGATATCAGGCGTGTAAGTCGGTTTTAGCCAGGTCTCTGTCAAAAAGCCAAGATCAGGAGATTCTGAACTAAACAAATCCCAGAGTTCAGTGGCATGTTTCGGTAAAGAGCGTATGTTAGCTAACAGCCCCTCCCAGGTACACAACTGGTTTTTAGTGTTAAATCCAGTTGAGCTAAGAATCTCATCCGTTACCCCAGTCTCACACTTCTCTTGAGAGCCACTTGTATTGGATACAATATCGCTGCAGTCATAGTGGCAGTCCAAACAGGCAAACGGCCCTTCGAGATTGTTAAGCATACCATTATGTGAGCATAGCATCAGGCCCTGCCTCACCTGTGCGGACGTATAGGAGAGTTTAGACATGTTACCTGGTGGGAATTGGACAGGGTCACTGGCTCCTGGCGACAGTCTGGCACGGACGGGCGCATACGGGCTTGCCATTGGCGTGTCTTCGGCACGCGTCCGCTGCAAGTCGGCGCCATCTGATACTAAAATAGTCAGGATCAGTTTCCAAGTGCAGAAGACTAGAGCGTCTTCTAGCAAAATGGCCGCCCAAAAATGTCCTACCAGAAGTGAGGATTAACTACCTATCCTCCCTTCACCCCGCGGCTCCCTCCACACAATCCGCTCAACCAGCTGCGGTGGACCGGGGAGAAAAACGGGTGAGGCGGCTTACAACAGGGAACAGGATCCCGAGAAAGTCACAGCGGTAAGAAAATAATGATTTACATACAACTAAATGAAGATACTTCAAACACAGTACAATTTACATAGTAAAATCACTAACAATTAATAGGAAAAAAGCATTTAAAATCGTTAAGTCTCAAGTGCCAGAAGAGGGCACAAGCTGTGTCTGTGGATCACGCACAAGCGCTGCCTCAAACTGATAGTCCATTTGTGCCTTTTACCATCCCATATGTAGTTCTCACTCAGATGCTGCAGTTTCCCAAGTGGTATGTGTGGTGGGTTGTAGGGGGATGTTTCGCTTTATATAAAGTATCTTTGGAAGGAGGGTCATATTGACTGCCACTATCCTACCCAGCCAGGAGTTAGGACTGCCCCTCCAAGACTGTAGGTCGGAACGGGCAGCTGTCAGCAAGGAAGCATAGTTGTGCTCCGCTGTCTTCTCCACCATGGAATGTATTTGCAGGTACAAGTACATTACCCCTTAGGCTGCCCATGGAAAGGAGAAGAGGTGCTCGAGCTTCTGTCACTCTGGGGGATAGTAAGGCTGAGGGCTTCAGATTTCTGCATGTTGACTTTGAACACGAGGTCTCTGCAAAAAGACTTCAAGCTGTTGCAAGAGTGGTGGTATGGAGATGCGGGGTTGTGAGTGCAATCATTACATCATCCGCATATAATGCGATCTTACGCTGCTGGTGGCCCATGGTAATACCTGTAATAGGGTTTTTTTCCCTCATCCGCTTAGCTAGGGGCTTCATGTAGAGAGCGAATAGGAGAGAGGACATGGTGTATCCCATACGAGTACCCCCTGCTATATTTAAAGGTTGCAATGTCAGTCCATTAACCCTCACTGTGGTGGCTGCGGGCTATGTATAATTGCACCACCACCAGCTCCGAAAACTGGCGCGGAGTCCCGTCTTTGCCAGCACGACCTGGAGAAATGGCCAGTGCACTCGGTCAAATGTCTTCTCTGCATCAATCGTTATCAAGAGTGCTGGTATCCGGGAGCAGTTTGTTTTAATGATGAGATGCATGAGGTGCTTTGTGTTATCACCACAGCCTCTCTCTGGTATGAACCCAGCTTGGTCTGGATCAACCAACCCCTGCATGTAGAGGGCCAGTCGGACGGTACATATGCTTGTAAAGATCTTGGCGTCTATATTAAGTAAGGAAATGTGCTGTTATGAGTAACAGAGAGTTAGGTCTTTACTGATCTTAGGAATCACTGTAATGGTAGCCTCGCTTATTGTGTCCATAAGTGTACCTTGTGTCACTAAAGGAATTATTGAGGTAGGGTAAGGATGGAAGCCAGTTGCGCAGCAAATGTTTTGTAGAAGTTGGACGTGAAACCGTCTCGCCCAGGTGCCTTGCCCAGTTGAAGCTTTGCTATAGCAGCAAGGACCTAGTCTTCTCGGATGTCCTTTGCCAGCTGAAGAGCACCCTCAGCAAATAGGCATTCAGTATGCGCATGAGCTATATAGGCTGTAGTGTCCTCATGCGTTGCGTCTTCCACCGAATAGAATGTGGCATAGAATTGCTCAAACTCCTGCCTATGGTAACATCCTGATGCGCACGTTGGCCTTCGTGTCCCTGAATTTCAGCAATACTGAGCTTGGGTGCCTGGGCTCTCAACCAATGGGTGAGAAGTCGCACTGCCTTTTTGCCCCCTGCGTAATATTTCTGCTTGGTTCAAAGGAGAGCATATTCCTCCTTGTCCATGTTGAGGGCTTTGAGTTACTTTCTAGCCAGCGTTAGCTGTTTCCTCACTCTATGGGAGCCTGATTGTTTGTGTGCATCCTCTAGCATTATCCTTCCTGTCTTTGTTGAGTCGAGCAGAAATGGCTATGAAGGTTCCTCTCCGGACCGCCTTTAGGGATCCCAGTGTAGGGAGATGGAGGTGTCTGTTGTGCCATTTGTGCGGATGAAGGTGTGAAGGGCTTCCCTGATATCTTTTAATATCGACTCATAGGTCAGCAATTTGAGGTTAAGGCACCATGGACAGGGAGGCGAGTATGGGCCTGAGATATTCAGGGTAATAAAAATAGGAGAGTGGTCAGATAGAGCAGTTGTGCCTATGTCTATGTGTGTGTGGCTGTTATAAACCAAGTAGATGTCCGGAAGTAGTCTATTCTAGCATAAGCGTGATGGGCTTCCGGAAAATAGGTAAGGTCTTTCACGGAGGAGTTGCAGACCAGCCATACATCCACCAGCCTAATTTCTCCCAGCCAGTGGAAGCCTGCCGATGTGTATGCTTCTGTTTGTCCCATCCTGTGTATTGACTGGTCCATGAGTGTGTCTGGGAAGAGATTGAAGTCACCCCCATGAGTGTGTCTGCATTAGGGGTAGTTAGTATCTGTCCTATAACATCCAGGTTATCATTTGGGGCATAAATGCTGGCTATTGTTAAAGTGTGTGCTATCACTGAAAACCTCAATGAGAGGAACCTGGCCGGCAGTTCCTCCTGTGTCTGAAGGATCTGACCCTGGAAGTGGCCTGAGAGTAAGATCGTCACTCCTTGGTCTAAAGGAGGGGTATTGGCGGTCAAACCAGCAGGACCTCATGCGTTTCCAGTTTCCCTTGAGAATGTGTGCTTCTTGTGTAAGGCAGATGTCACAGTGGGAGACTCTAAGCATAGAGGGGTGCACTAGCCGCTTTACTGGGGTCTACGGACATTCAGTCTGAGAATTGTAACCACTTATCACTATGGGAGGGTGTTAGTGGTAATGGCCAAAGGTTGGCTACCATCGGCTCCCCTTGACAGTTGGGACACGCGAGCACTGTGTAGAAGAGGTAGTCAAGTGGGTGGGTGATCGAGGAAGGGATGGGGAATAGTAATCCATACTGGGAAACTCAATCACTCCCCTCTTTGGAACATGAAACATTAGATGTTTGGGACTCATGTCACTGGTGAGCGAATGCCTTAGTAGTAGGAGTGGTCGAGCTTCGCCTCCTTTGCTGGATAATAATTAACATGAAGGGCTAAGGCAGTCAGGCTCCCAGTCGCTTGACTGACCCCTGAAAGTGTGGGTGTCACAATCAGCCCCTCTGCCGATAGTGCATAGTCCTGTTGCAGCCCCTTAGGTTGTTTCCTAGTCTGAAGAGGGTCTCCTGTGTTGGAGCTGATGAAGCAAGGTTGTTCTCTCTTTGCGGCTCTCTGCAGCCGTGGGCTTGACCGTTTTCCTTTGTGATGGTTGACGAGTGTGATCCGTCATACCAGATGAGGTCGGCAGGCTCCATGGAATCGATGAGCAGGTGCCCTTCTACTGCAGGGTTTCTAGGCCCGGACCGACCGACCGGGCCTCTTCCATGGTGCGAATCTTGTGCATCATTGGTCCATTGGCTTCCTTTTGGCTATAGAGGTCTACACAAGTCAGGATGTCTTGAGGCACCCACGGGGATCTGGATGTGCAGTCTAAGACAAGGCCTTTCTCTATTTCTGGTAGGATATGTCGGAATAGGGAGATCACGTAGTCCCCTAGGTTCCCTGAATCGGCCTGGGAAGGGATTCCTTTAATTCTGATGTATGATCGGCATGATCTGTTTTCGAGATCTTCCAGGTGAAGTTGCAATTCTGAATTTTTGTCACTTTGCTCCAGCAGTTCATGTCAGTGATCGTCAAGTTCCTCTTCTCCTATGTCACAGCTTTGCTCCAGAGTGGCCACACGTTGACCCAATTCCTCCACCTCTTTTTTTATTTCTTTGAAATTTACAGTCAATTCTTGTTTATGGGTGGGTATGTCGTTCCTTAACACACTGAAAAGACTCTCCACGAAGGAGCATGTGAATGGGGCCTCTTCCTCTGGAAGATATGTATCTGCCGCTGTGCGGGGGGGTGATCGGGGTGGATGAGGTGTCTCGCTGTTTTTCTGGCTTTTTTGGATTGAGGGCTTGCTAAGCATGTCTTTTAGTGTTGTCTATTTTTGTGCAATGGATAGCCATGATGGTGCTGGACCATCCCTGTGTGGCGGTGCGCTGTTGGTGGTCAAGTTAATGGGTCGGAGTGGGGGTGTGGCCTACCAATATCAATGAGCACCTGCAATCCCTTGACCACGGTAGGGAGAGACTTTGTTGTTGTGAAGGTGCCCCGTGTGGTCACGCAAGAGAGGGGGGAGCAGACTCCTCAACTCCTCAGGATTTGTGTATCTGACTGACCTCCCTCAGCCCCATCTCTATTTGTGGCATGCAGCCCCCCTGCCAGAAAGTCACAGTTCATTCATTTCGGCCCTCACTGTGATATCCAAGAGTGTATCCGGCCCTCTGTCTGGGTTGGCCATGTTAGGGCACTTTCTGTTGCCTCAGGACCGTGGACTGCGGTGGGCAAAGCCTGGCACCAGCCCCCACAGTCGTGCTACCGTTTCTTTCTCTCTTTGGACCAGCGCACTTGCCGCTGGCTGGAAACTCTGTGGCCAGGTTTGCCGCTTGCACAATCCTGCTCTGCTTCGAGGAAGGCCTTAGGGTTTACAGCCTAGACTTTGGTGGGGCTCCCTTCGCTTAGCGTGGTCTCAGTGTTCGTCATTTACAAGACCCTGTGTGCGGCTCCGACTGCACAATGCGGCAATGTTGGGACGGCTTCCCTTGGGGTTTTAGTCCATAAGCTCTGCAGGAGCTGCCCTCTGCGGTGCGCTGGTTGCCTTCGCCGTCTCTATTCTCAGCTGTGGAGGGCAAGTTTTTCCCTCAGATGTGGCCTGGGGTCGTCCCCCATCTCCGAGTGTGGTTCAGTCAATTGGGGACCAGGCGAACCCGCCTGCGTTCTGAATCGGGCGGCGGAGCTCCGCAGGGTCACTGCTACAGGGGTGCCATGTTGGACACACTGGCCCTCTAGCTTTTAAAAGAACCTTCTTTTTTATAAGACAACAGAAACATCACTCCTCCTTCCTTTTACAAAAAGGAGGAGGGCACAGTAATGGGTGCTTGGAAGACCACTCATGCAGCAATCTTATAGCCGCTTTATCTCGCACAACACTGAAGGTATACATTAAGGGTCTGTCAATGTAAATATAACTAGGGTTCCTGGAATTTCACGTTGAAGCTGTAAAAGTTCACCTTTAGGTTTACTGTTATCAGGACTTTCAGTGAAGCCATGTCAAGCCCCCTTTTTAATGATTCTAGTATTTTTATTCCAGGTTTAGGAGTGCTGACTCATAGAAAATGTATCTTCGTATTTTCGTAAGCAGTAGCTTTAAGGAAGGCATGGCCAAAACTCCCATTAAAAGAGCACAAATCAAAATCTTAGAGGTCAGATCCAACGATGCAAATTCTGCCAGAAAAGCAGGGTGCGGACAGGCAGTTTCACTGAGGGCAGAATCAGATTCTTGTAGGAGTATCTGCCACCTCAAACATCTTGCTGCAACTCTGCCAACAAAAATCATGGCTAGAAGTGTATGCTCAATACCAATAATGACTGTAAAGTAGTTGTGGTCCCCACTGGAATCCACTGTGTTTCAGCTGGAATCTCCTGGAGAAGGTTTGGGGAAAATGAGGCATTACCAGTGGAAATTGATGCAAAATTATCAATTCTTCAAGTAACTCCACACTTTTTTAGTGGAACCTCAGTGTCCCCCCTGTTAAGTCCCTCCTCCCCTTCTGATGTTACAGTGCCTTCCATATCCATAACTTCAGAGAGGGTAGTGGGAGTTAACAAATTAAACTATTGAGAACGCGCACTGAGGCCCAAAGTCAGTGAAGGGTCTTTAAATCAGTAGCTTATCGTGTGCAAATTTGAAGAGCAAGAAAACATCACTACATATCACAATGTGGTGATTTTGTTCCTATAATCATGCAAAGGAGCCCTTTTGCCGTTAAATTCAGATTTTTGTTTGTAGTTTGAGATCTACAGCATACACGCTTAACATAGAATACACCGTAGCAGAGTTCTAGACTGATGGTCTCTGCGCGATGCAGCGCTTGTTGAGCACAATAATATGATGGGCATGCTATGAAATAAAATGAGTTGTCAGTCAGTGACTCATGCGCTGTACTGCCTTAATAAAGCTTTAACTGGTGAAAGCGCTAGAGACAGATCTTAGCAGTAAACAAGTCAATCATCATAGCATACTTTTCCATATTCGGATACTATAACGCTGCGACTTGCAAACCCAACATGTCGGTGTTTTAGACATAGTTAATCATCTTGAGGGACCTGCAAAGTGTGCTTTCACATGGGTGCAAATTCCACACCTGGTAAAAAGTGTGCCTGTTGGGTATTTAAAGTGTGCTTTCACATGTAAATGTTGTATACTTGTAAAGCGCACAGCTGCCCCAGCAACGGGGAGTCCCGGCGCTGTATACCGCTGGGGAACCCATCCTGGCTTTCCCTGTGAGATGGTCCCTACTGGGCATCTCCAAGGTGAAGACCAGCATCCCCGGCGCTGATGGGGCCGTAAGTGGAGATTAAGCAAGCTATTGCCCAGAGTTGCTGAGTGGGATCCATGGTTAGAGTAGGCACCGAGGCGAGAATTATCTAGTCCGCTGACCTTGGCCCAAGACCCTGCCGCGTCGGGAATCGAACCCTGGTCCCGGGCCGACCTCTGCTTCCGGGTCTGCCACCTCTAACCAGTGAGCCACACCACTCCACATGGGTGTAAATTCCACACCTGGTAAAAAGTGTGCCTGTTGGGTATTTACCAGGTGCGCAATTCTCCTTCTCATTGCCACACATTAGGCAGGTGGGTAATGTGCTAATAAAACACCATATTTCCCATTCGCCTAGCATCAGGATGCAATATGTTTTCCCATAAATATGTGAAATCTGCACCCTAATTAAATTCATAATTAAGCCAGTATCAGAACAGATGACTTCAATCTCCTGCCGCAATGTATGGAGAAAGGATTAGAATGATAGCTGTTTGCTTTAGCTAAGGTTGTGTGGTTCCCATAATAAACGAATAGGAACCAATATTAGACCAAAATCTTGTAAACCCATACCAAAATGATAAAGTGCCTGTGTATTCCCACAGTATGCAATAAGCCTTCCCATTAAATTATTTGGTGCCAGTTATGTTCAGTAATCCTTGCAAATTTGCTGTGCCTCTAGACTGCCGTCAGGTTGATCACTGATATCTGCAGATCTGTCCACATCGGGCGTGCAACACCCATTGGGCTCACCGGGCTTCATCCCCCCCCCCCCCCCCCGGCTGAGGCGGGCTGGCAACCGTCTAATTGCAGCCGCACCAGAGTACTTCACGGGTCTTTAAAAGACCATTTACTCGTTAATGAGGCTTTTGGTGTGTTTTCACCCCTTCATACAGCCACTCTGCCTATGGCTGGAAGTCTTAGCCCCCCCTCCCGAAATCTTTTTCAGCCCCCCTCCCGAAATTTGTCTCTAGTTGCCCGCCTGGTCCACATCAGTCCAGTCCACAAAACTCTTCATTGCTTCAACACAAGTGCAGAATAACATTTAAAAGTACCCGCATTGCATACAAATGCATCCAACAAAATTTGCTGGTTAATTTGATGACAAACCGAAAATCAGCTGCAGTGCTGGGGGGACTTAATCACCTTGAAAACACCCAGAAACAACCATATCTTCACCCAAGCATTTATCAGAGCTGTTATGATTTATTTTGGAATGCCTTGCCAGCTGATCTAGGACTACATCACCTCTTCAAATCAGAAAAAATGAAATCCTCTTTAGACAATATATCCGAAGGCTGCCACTCTGGCTTGGCCAACATATTTTGCTTTAATCCCAGCTCCCAGGTGTAACCAGTTTCTGTGGCTTCCTGTGGACTTTATGAAACCTTCTAGTTGGTGGTCACCTGTATATTTATCAGGCAGCCACAAGTATACCAGCGCTAGGAGAGAGCACATATCTTTGAAAATATGTTATAGTTCTGCCCTCTCCCTTTCACGCAACACAGCGCAGCAACTTCCCTTGTTGCGCTGTATGAAATGCTAGTAAATATGCCCCTTATTTGTAGTAATCCTTCTCAGCTTTGATTTCTTGAAGAATTTCCATCCTACTCTGTGCTTAAGTGTGAGAAGGTGACTAAGGCACAATGCCAGAACATCAACCCTAAAGCCCTGAGGGCACATAAATAGCAACCTATTAACAATGTGGGTAACACTGAAACCCAACCTCCATTAAAGGCAATAACGCTTAAACCGTAAAACCTAGGTAGTTACTACATGCCATTGACAATATGTGACTTTGCAAACCTGCAAGAGAGATTCAATGGCAAAACACTTAGATACAGCAAAGCCAAACTAAATGCACAACAGGCAAGTGCTTTTTGAATTCAGTGGCAGCGAATGAACTCGTGATCACTTTCAAGGAATAGCTTCTACGTGAGGAAACAGGCAATTGCTGGATTGTGGAGACCTCCAAAACCAAATATGTGGAGAAAAAATGTCTCCTCTTTATGTGCATACAACCGTTCATTTTTTGACAGTGATATGTTTAGGTGAGGGCATAAGGCCTGTAGTCTTGAAAGGGCAGTGGGAAGGGATTTGTTTGGGCCTCGTCATACAACCCACACAGCCTCAGGCAATTACATCACAGTGTGCAGCTTGTAAAACCAATGCGTTCTCATCTTTTAGGCCCTCAGACGGGAAGCAAACGCCACAATGAGCCTGGGATCAGGCGTGCTTGTCAACTTTGAGCCAGCTGCCTGGATTTAGGAGTAGGCTCTCCGCTCTCTAGATCTCCACAATGTCCTGGCGTTTTCTTCATCTGTTGACTATCACTTTTCATGGTTCATTGTTCTGGGGATCTGTTTAGGAAAGAACTGCTCACAAATTTTCATTACCTTCTGTGGTGGAGATTGCTGGGGGATGATGGATGTACGGGTTGATCCAGCTGCTAATGTTCTTCTGACAAAAAACACCTCTCTCCCGAATGTTCTACTCAGAGATGACCTGTTTGGAATCTCTCTATTTCAGGTGTGTTAGTTAACCCATTCTAGCTTGAGCTAAATAGTCACATAGTCGCATGATGCTCAATCAGTGGCCAACCGTACAAGCATTGAAAAAGTCAATAGCTCTTGGCAATTAAGAGCTATTAGCTTGGTCAATGTATTTTAGCCATGTTGCATTGTAGCACGGCTGTTGTTCTGCATGGCTGAAAGTCAAGGGAAAAAGTGGTATGAGGCGGCCAGCACTGGCTGCTGCATAGCCCTTTTTTGTATAGTAGGAGGTGTGGCGTAAGTAACAGAATACCAGGAATTGGAAAAGCAACACAATAACTGAGGGGGGGAGAGAAGGGAAAAAAATGCTATACAGGGCCAGCGGTGTCTGTATCATAGCTCTCTTTTTTGTACTTGTAGTTGGGATACTGGGAGTGAGAGGCAACACACGGAAAACGGGTGGGAAGGAAGAAGCCAACAAGACAACGGGAGAGAGGGAGCAGATAGTCAGGGGAAAGCCGAATATGAATGAGGGTGGGTGGGACGGAGAAGAAACAGGCGGGGATGGGAGGAAAGGAAGCAACATGGACAGGGGTAGGGGAGTGGGAAAAGGAGCAACATGGAAGGGGAAGGGGAGTGGGAAAAGGAGCAACATGGAAGGGGATATTGGAGATGGTCTGAAAGCATAACCACTCATATGGCGTGCTTGACCAGAAAAATAAGCTCCAAAACGGGAGCTTTGAAAGGACACAAGTACTTGGTCCATGCTCCAGGGGAATTCCAAACACAAGAAGAGGACATGATGCATGCATGCCTTGAGAAACGTGAACAAAGGAAATTAAAATGACACTGAAACTAACCAATGGTATTCTATTGGAGAGCTGTAAGCCCATTGTGTTGTGTATAAATAAAATGTCTCAAAGAGAAATGTTCATGTGTTTGTGGAAAGAAGCATAACAGCATATGTATGGAAAGTTACATATCGGTTAATCCTCAGTCCTACAGAGGATTACACTCTGCCTCTCTTAGGAGGAATTTCCAGTTCTTTGAACATGGCCAATGTACATCTGGGCAAGAGGGTACCTCACAATGTGTAAACCTATACTTCTGTAGCCATTCCTGATGTGTTCACTTGGTGTATTCTTCATCACTCTCTGTACTCTGTTCATTGTAGGGTGTCCCATTTATTCTCTAGAATTAGTATACACTATATTAAGTAACAGTTTGTTTTTCTTCGCTTTACTTTTCTTCAAAAAGGCAGGTGTTTAGCTTAGTCAGGGAGTTTCAAGGGATGTGAATATCAAATTTCCCAATTAAAAAATGGTGGCACAGAGGGTGGAAGGGTGAGGTGACCAAGGGGTTCAGCACCCATGAGAGGTTGGAAACCTGTGAGGGCAGCTTTGAGATTGTACTTTCTTTTTTATTGGACAACACATTCTTTCCAATTAATATTTTTGGATATTGTGCTGTCAAATAAAATCTTAAGCCCCAAATGTGTTTCAGATTTTGTTGGTGTGACAACCCAAATCCTCCTGGGGAGGGTTAGAGTGTCTTGCAAGGGTCCTCAGTGCAATAGGGGACGGGGATTAAAACATTTCCCAGAGCTGCATATTAAACATAAAAGTAGCATGAGAGTTTTTGGATCTGCTGTCCCATTTCACACACCAACTCCAAAAAGAAAAGAGAGCCATTGATCTTTATGTTTAGCTCCTCCATCCCATAATATACTGACATTGTGGGCCCAATTCACGAAGCCAAATGTATGACCAAGCCCATCGCTGAATATTTAGCGTTTACTTCTTTGCAATTGTACATCACAACTTCATACATATATGCAGTGGAAAACCCTGTGAATGCCCACCAACTTGTGAGCATTCTTAAACTCCTGTCTGACACTTCCCCACCTTGGAAATTGTCAGAGATTTACTCCACAAACAGCTGGAGGAAATCCTCTTCCATGGCTGTAAGGGAGCTGAATACCCTAACATTTTGTGGGGGGGATGGGGTTTCCCAACACTAAAAATATTCCCTGTGGAGAAAAAATGTACAACTTTCTCAATGAGAAAATGCATTGTTTGCGTAATCTGCAATTTGGAAATAGCTTAATCCAAAAATGTTATACAACCAAAATGTCACATGACATTACCAGTAATATACCTGGAAACCTGAGACTGGCACAGCTTTCCAAGCCTACTACTACCCACATTTGTGAATCTGAAAAAGTAGTAAATCTGGACTTCACAGAAGTACTTCTACGAGTGCAGATTTACTACCTCCGTTGTAAATCAGTCACTAAATATATCTTTAAATTCCCAGCACAAAAAATGAACAACTTAAAACCTTCTCTTACTGAAATGAGGACCAGAGAAAGCAACACAGACATAGCAGACCCAACTCAGGCCCAAATACGAGGGAAAGAAGGCATTTATTTGAAAAAAAACCTTGAAGCCACGCCCCTGCATAAAGGAACCTTCTCCTCTGCTCATATATCATCATGGGGTTGAATTTTATGATATTGTCGAGTGGGCTAGGAAGGGGAGCCCTGCCATTCATTCTTGATCCCAGACCCTTTCAGCTGTAGGGGAAATAAATTACTGAGTGTATTCGAATCTTACTTCGAGCATTATATTGGATGCATTTGCTGTGTAATGTAAGTCCACCGATTTCACCCCTTAGCCTCCCCCTCCCCCCAAATCAAGCTTCTTTCACTCGTCCTCTTCTTGTCCAGGACCACTCCATCTTTCCATAGATTTACCTTGTTTACTTCTCAGGGATTCTAGGTCTGAGTGTCCTGCCACCTCACAGAGTATCATTCTCTCAGGATTCCACACCTCCCATTTTATCAAAGAGTAATGGCATGCAATGACTTGCAGCTTCTGTTGATATAGTTGCTGTTGTTGTACCCTTCTGCATATATTTTGGATGAGACCCTAGAACAAGGGTACCCGCAAACATTTTCCCGGGACCCAAAATGTTTAGTCTGTAATGTGACCGATGGCCACATTGATGCCAGCAGGGGGGGGGGGGGGTTGGGGGTGCAATGGCAGTATAGTGGGTGTAGGAGAGCAAGGCATAAACATCTAGTGTCTGAATTGCTCAATGTGAAACCAGAAAACCTGGGATTAATCCTGGCTTCCCCACTTTACCAAACTGTGTGATTCAAGGGAATCATTGTATTACACATTCCCTTCATTTTCTTCATTATCACATATGAGGACCTCGAAATACAGGTCTTCAGGATGTGCACTGTACAAAACCTTCTCCTGTGTTTGATTTAATAAACAATAATGTTGATACAGTATAATAGGAACCAATGCTACCCAAAGAGTGCACATAACAACTGATGTGCCTCTACATTCACTACTGGCATTGTTGTCAGTGTGGAGGGAAGAATAAATATTTCCAAATTCATGTTTAAAAACTACCACTTTATACAAAATAAACTTCTAATGCACAGATATAACCTGATGTACTAGGGTGAAATGGTTCTGCATGTTAATGAAATGTACTTTTTGAATTTTGAAGTAACTTTATCATATTTTTACACTTTTGCTGCAAGAGGTCTATAAAAAATGGTGTTCCTATAGTTCAGCGGTACAGGACAACCTAGTTACATCTTTAACTTCAATTAACCTTTAAATGAATGCTTGCCTGTTTATTTAACATCTTTTTAATGCTAGTGCTGGGTCGAGTTACAAGTAGCCCAGTACTGGTGTTGATCAGGGGGCTACATGTAAATGTCAGGAGGGTCGTTCTTTGAGTATCACTGCCCTAGACAAAATAATTGGAGTGTGGGATAAGGACAAGACCGGTTTCTTGAGAAGGGTAAAACACTCTCCAAATAGTAGTGCAAGCATAGTATGTTAGAGGAACCATCAGTCTCAGGTTTTGCAAAGTGGGTGACCCCCTTGTACTCGGTTGGGTGCTAAGTGTTCCCCATTTTCTTTCCAGGACAAGGAGAATAATTGAAATTTCCTCCTTCATACCAATCCTGCTGCATATATACGCTGATATAAAAGAAATCATCAAGTTAGTGTGTTGGTACGAACCTCATCCCTTCACATTGGGTACCCGTATATTCCAGAAGGTTTTCTGGAAATCGTTTGAGTTAAAAGTGTACTATAGGCTTACGGATTCATTTTGAGGTCGCCTTTTGTGTCCAATATAGAATCTCTCAATTACTTGGCCTGGCTATTGAAAGACTAGGCTGTAGCATGCTGCCTTGTGGGAATGAATGGTGAGATGCATTTAGAATTAGAAAGGTTTGGAAATAGGAATCCATGTACCAAAGAAGCATTGTTTTAATTCACAGATATATTCTGTGATGTTGAGTATTTTATTCCTGTAGGCCAAGTTATTTATCAGTGTGCCTTATGATTCCTGATGGTAATATGAACGCATTTGACATGTGTACTTGACTTGGGGCATGCTTTGTTTGCTTTTTAAACAATATTAAGGGCGGGTGTAAAATATCAGTCTTATCCAATATGAACATACTCCTCCTTGGAGTTTTACTCCAGATATCTGCAAAAAGACCACTATAGTCTTTTAACCAGTGTTTTGATGGGGTAATCCCTAGAGATAACCCAGTAAATTCTGAAAGTTTTCTCTATGCATGTTTTTCACCATAGAAATTGTATTATGTATTAATCAAGGTTTTCTTGTAGAGAGGATACTGTGCTTGCCCCCAGTGCAACCCTGGAAGCCTCTGTATTCTTTCTCTATAACAGGAAGTGAGTTTCTAGGGAGCAAAGATAAGAGATTTTGAGGGTAAACTGCTCTTGCACCCCATGCTCAATTATTCAAACGGAACTGTAAGAAAAATTCAAATTTCAGTGACAATTTTTGCAAGGTTGCAAATCTAATCATTTTAATGGCTGCGCACCCAACACCCTAATGGACTGGCGTGTTGATGAGTTCTGGGCAAAATATGTAGTCTCGCAGTGAAGTTAAAATGTTGATCAGTTTTCACATAGGTCTAGTTATTTAAGAAGGAAAAACCTAGATTCAGACAGTGTGAGGGTGGAAGTTTTTAAAATCATTATAAAGTTTCCTTGAATGTCCCCTCCGATGTCAAGGGAGAATTCAAAACGGGTGCCTTAAATGGAGAAAAATAATTGGATAGTGGATAATATAGTTAATGGATGTTTTCCAACTTTTGTCCCCCTCTAAACTTTGAAACCTCTTCACATTCTAAAGACTCACTAGAGAGAGTATGTCTTTATGCTGTTCTGTCGCTTAATATCTCTTTAAGTTAATTCATTGATAGTTTGTCTTTATCAACTCAACAGGGTTCAGTTGTAAAAAACCATTGTTTTGGGATTAATAGAACTAAATAGCACAATTGTCATAGTACTGTCTGATTCCTACCGCAACACCAAAGGATCTCCCCATGGGGTCCTAAATCAATGTCTTGGTAGAAGAATAAAATGCCGCTACCACCATATTCATAATCGTTTGAAGATACAGGTCACATATGCAGGTTCGTCATCAGAAAAATGTGTACGATTTTGGGGACTCGTTACGGGTGCTCCCAGTAACCCTGATGGGTCTAGTAACCAAAGTTACTATGGAGATAGGATAACAAATAGAGATATTTCACCCAGAGATTTCTGCAGCTAGTGAAAACATGTGAGAGTCCTCTCAAAAACACGGATTCCCAAATGTTGTTCTTCAAAATGTCATAACATGGAATATGTGTGCATTCCCAGAAATATGCCCTTGGTATCTGAAACCCTGGAATGGTGTGGAACATCAGGCCATATTCCTGCCCTGATCCTTATAGTCTCTAAGGATGAAATGATAGTGCATAAATACAACTTACTCTATGAAACTAAACCTAATCAAAACTGCAACTACTGTGCTATACGAAAGAAAACAAGGTGGCACAAGATCTCACAATTTATAAAGAGTAAAGTTATAGAACTGTAGTATTGCGCTGTTCTGAGCAAAGTGTGTCTTCACACCGAATACTTCCAAGGACGCACAACAGTTTGGTATGTATTCTTAAAAGCACCTTTGATGGTTGCCACAAATTGGAGCTCCAACCAGCACGTACTTCAGAAAATAGAGAAATTTCAGATGTAAAGTTGTTGCAATCTGATAATTCGCAGAAGGCTTAAAGGGAATTTCATTCAAACCTCAGAGTAGACATTCACTTTAACATTCTCAAACATTTCTACTTCAATTGGTCATTCAAAATGTCAACACTCCGGGTTGCCGATGATGTTGGCTGCCACAATGTGTGTTAGGCAATTTTGAATTCATTCCTGGACTTTTACCAGCTGTTGCAAATACCAAACAAAAGACAGACATTTGAGCAAGACTCATTCTCACTCAACCTAACAATCTTAGTAGCTTGGCTTCTGAAATCTTGGGATGTCGCTGTTTAAAGTTCGCTTTACTTTTCCCGTAATTTCTTTTGGAGACAAGGAAGTCAACAATGGACAGGTGCCATTCATTAGGAATCAAAGCGTCACATCCTGGCACCCAGTCGGATTGTGTGGGTCTAGGATGAGAAGCTTACAGGTGGGTGTGCTAGTGTTTGGATCCAAATTTAAGCCTAATAATCCCTTTCTATTGTTGTGGTTGGCGGGAGCTGTTTTCCACTAAAGAAGTCAATGTATTGCCATTTTCAATTACTAACTAGAACGTCCTCCTGGAAAGAGATGGGTCAGTTTGAAAACCATTGAGCTATGCAGGAAATACCGTCTTGAAACAGCCAGATTTTGAAGAGGTCTTTATGGATAAGACTGAGTATAATACCCATTATGTTTTGTTGGGGACAGGGAGCATCAGAAAAATATGGGGTCATTATTAGAGGCAGGCAAGGCCGCCTTAGAGCTGCTCTGAAGACCATTATTATTTGACAGACTAACAACTTTTTCCGCAAATTCATCAGCAATGTTTTTGGGTGAAATGATTGTAAAACTCAACTCCTAAGCATCTGCATCTGTGGTTGAGCAGCTAAAGGATCGGCGGCTGATGAGGTGTGCACTCATAAACCAAGGTTTCTGGGTGTGAAATATAGGGAGCCAAAGATTGTAAATATTTTGGGTCTTTTCTCCATAATTCTTTCTGGTCAGTTCAGAGGACCTTATATTTCGTGGTCGCCTTATGATGGCCAGCGAAGCACTTTTAGTTCTGGTTCGGTTCAGTCACAGTCTTGCAAACTGTTTCTCCCTCTCTTAGAAGCCTGTCAGTTGTTTGCTCCAACCATCCTGACCTTGTGCGCTGTTTAGGCCTGTTCTTGGTTGTGACCCGTTTGCAAACAGATGTGTCTTTTATTTAAACAAGAGCAGTAAGGAGATTGAATGAGAGATGTTGTTTGTGGGGCTTTTCAGTTGACTTACAAAGCAATACTTGCAACGTGTATTTTTATGCATTAAACTGTGAATTCCACTGGATTCTCAGTAGTATTAAGGTAAGAAATTATAAGGGAGGGACACTTATTATAGATACCGCGGTTTTAGGTTGTTCAGATTTTCTGAGAACCATCCAAATCCTTTCTTTGATATTTCACCCACCACTGCTTGTTACTTGTGTGTAGTGGTTTCATTAGGGCCCCTCATGAGTCGAGGAGGTGGAAACCAGTGGAAAGATGGAGTCCATCATACTCACATGGACAGTAAGAAAGGGAGGTGAAAGGTCTGCCTACAATAGGAATAAGGGCGAGAAGCGGCAACACTGTTACTGCGGCTTTTACCGATAAAGACATGGCGGGCATAACAAGGTGTGACTACTTTAAAATTTAGTTTGGGTCTGAAGATAATGAAAGAAGAATGCAAAATCACTGTTGAGAGAACTTATTCAGTACATGCGGTAAAAAAGACTCGAAAATATATACTACAAAAATACCCACTTGATTAAACATTCCAAGTACAGACTCAATATTCACCTACTACAGCACTTGGTCCAGCCCTAGCAAATTTGAGGCCAAGTCCTTGTTGGAGGGGTGGGTGCATGTTAACATTTCTGTAAGTAGGTCATTTATATGGTCTTTCATTTTTATTCTGGCTTTTAAGTCTTTATTTTGTGGTCTCTGAGCGCTAAAGCTTTCCAAGACTTATAGGCCCCAAGGAAGTATTGGTACAAGATTATCACAGGAGTGCAGATGCTACAGAGTGCTATTTCCATGTGCAGAAATCCCATGTATACAAGACATTCAAGACATTCACAATGTTCAGTGTCTTCAGATCTTTCGCTCATCACTTTACAATACATCACTTTTCAAGAGCTGTTACCTACAGATCAAGAAAGTCCAGGTGGATACGCAAAAGACCCCATCCTACATGCATTTATACATTTTGTTTTACTCTAGGTTTATGGACTTGTTGATTCAGAGCATTTTAATGCCTGATCAAAAGCTACTGGGATGCAATATTTAGAAAAATTAATAGAGAACTGCTATAAATGCATCTGGTTTTGTGGAAATTTAAATCCTGTTGCATCTTTATATACAAATGTATTTTAATCATCGTAACGTTCTCAAGTAAAATGCCTATTAACTTGGGCACTATACATCTTCAGAACGTTCTGAAGTGTTTTGATATTGTACATTTACTGTTTTGAATGACGCTGACCACTTTGCCCACTTTTCTGCTGCTTGTGGCACATTGCACTATAGATGAAGTAAATAATGCAGTGAAGTTACAGTGAAACCATAAAACGGGGGTTTGTATTTTAAAACTAGTGTCACCAAGTGTACATCATCATGGACAGTAGGATGTGTACGTTTTACATGCCTGTTGTCAAATCTAAAATGTGTTCACAAATAATAAAAAGCAAAGTTTAACAAAGACCTGCTTGTCTCTTTACCCGTGACTGTTGTAGACATTTTTCTTTTGCGATTTCAGGTGCATAAACTGTTATAAATGACGATCTTTGCATGATATGCTGCCAGGGATCAGCATGGTTGAATTAAAATACACCTGGCGATTCTGCCCTTTCCTCATTGTGTATAAGTGTGTACAGGATTAGCTAAGAAAGGCGGTGGCAAATGTGTTAAATTGCGGATGAAACCTAAAAAGAAAGAGCAGTCTTTCACTTTGTGCTTTGCTTCTGTAATGGAGCTGCTAAATACATTTTCTATCCTCTTTGGTGTTACTTCCTGGATCAGCATTTGAAAGTTTTTCACATAATGGCGGCCGCAGGGATCAGAAAAATGCTTAGAGAAAAAGTCAAAACCAGTACAAGGCAGATTGAAAGATGTGTTGTAGAGAAAACTAGAAGAATGTAAAACTTTAAGTGAGGAACAATGCATCGATTTTTTTTTTAAAGTGTACATTTAGTCAAACAAAATACATACACTTTAGAGGGGGTGGGGCAGATTTTCAGGGCGCTCAACGTAAAGGACGTTTACTTTTTATCTCTGCTCTCTAACATCAATGTGTGCTGCTGCAAAAACATAAGAACGTCCAACACCAGCATAGGATTTCTGGAAAGAATGTACCACCCCCCACAAAGGAACATTAAGTGAACATTTTTTACATTTCAGAAGAAGTGTATCTGTGACTTAAGAGATGAACGGAGGGGGTAAAGACCAAAAATAAAAATATATAACTAGGGTTCCTTCCAGATCCTTAGTGGTCTGAGCCAGAAGCGAGCCAGTACCGGCAAATCCCACACCATCTGAATGAAACCTGCATCCACAAGACCACATCAAGGACAACTCATAGTTTGTGTGTAACGTCACTTCAGTCGTCTGTGAGGCACTTCTGTAAATAATTAAACTGTGTATTTTTATAACTGGTATTCCTGGAGACTGCGAACATGGTCTAATGCCTGCTCCCACTCTTTCCCCTGGAACCATCTGGCAGTCGCCTTCTCCCCGTCATGCACAGTCGGAAGCTTGGCAGACATCATCTCAAAGAGTGACTTACAGAGCCAGGAAACCAGTCAATGTCAATTGCCAAACGTCAGTCAGACCTGCAACAACTCACGGGACTGGGTTCTAATCCGCCACTATACCAAAGATGCTGCAGCGACCATATCACTGAGCCATGCGTCAAGAAGTGAGCACCAGAAAGACCGTTTTCCTCTTTCATTGAAGGGAGGTCTCAAAGAGTCCCCTCATAATGATAATCACCAGCGGTCTCTATACCAGCCAACTGCCACTTCCGCAGGCGTCTTGCTGTGAGAAAACCCCCACTTGGAGTGAGGAACCCCACCAGTTGAAATGCCACGGCATGTAATCAGTGTTGTTGCCAGTGGAGTAAAAATAGTCCCCGCGGTGTGGGTTGATGGTGAGCTCCAGGAGGCCTCAAGCACTGTGCACGGAAGGCATGCACATGGCCCGAAAACACCTGAATGGGTACATAGCGTTGGGGGACCCCCTCCATGTACTTGGCGGGGGGGCCTCAAGTTTCGATAAGTCACTGGTTGTTGCGTCTTTTTAACTACCACTTTCCACCAGTGGATCATTACTGCAAGGAGTTTCGGTTGGTGCGTGAATTTCAAGTGTACACCCAATATCAGTGTCATCAGTGCTTCCTATCTGTCCAGTGTTGCCCCCTCTCTAATTTTGGCTAAAGCCATCCATGCAAGCCATTGCAGCTGGGCTGACAGATAATATACGTAATCAGCTAATTCTAGACCTCCACATCTGGTGGGTAACGCAAGGTATGCAGAAAGACCCATTGACGCCCACCATCCCAAACTAGATCCCGGAGCAGGGAATCATGCAATTGAAACCACCATTTTAGAGAATGATTCTCCGGCCATTATTGGCAATTTAAGCCACGTTCCCCTTAAGATACCGCAATACACTGTTCAGATTACCCTCTTACCGACCATAACACCCAGCTATTTGAAGGTGTGGGGCTCCCATTTACAGCCAAGCTTCGCCCCACTGCCAATTGTTGATCAGGCAATACCAGGAACGCACAAGTCTTTCCCAAATTTCTGCAAAGACTGGATACTGTCTCTAGTTTATCTAAGAACCCTACGCTTCAGGGAACAACTGTTGACCTTTGCTTTTAACATAGGATGTCACTAGATTTAAAATGTGAAATGATTAAGAGCATTTTAATTTACAGTTTGCAGCAGCTCCTGTTTAAGCAGGGCTACTGGAAACTTTAGATGCTCGTAAATACCTCATGTCACCACAGAACATACAGAAAGGGGCTTTGGGTCAGCCCTCTCTAGCCATTGGCTCGTTTGGGTGAGACACCTTCAGACACTGGCTGTTTCGCCTCTCCATTATTTGTTTCCCTGCAGGCCCTCTTGTCATTTCCTCTCCTTGTTCCAGCACACTCGTGCATCTCTAATGCCCTCCTCTGCCTGCAGGTTGCTCCTCTATGCCCCAGCTGTCTCCTGCCTGGAGTTCGCTGCTGCTCAGGCGGTGCCCTGTCTGTGCCCTTACCTAATATATCATGCATAATAGTGCTAAGTTTGCAAAAATACAAGTGACAGGGCTCTCGTCAGGAGGCCCCTGCCATACTGCCAACGATAGAAACAACACAACTACTAACCATCACAATCCTAAAGTGTGACAATTCGGACTATTCCAGGCCCCAAAGCTACAGGAATGACTTGGACGACAGGTAATAGTCATTTTTCATTTATATTAATTTAATGATTAACTGTTGTTGTGGTCATCTCTAAATTAGACAGACAGCGCCCCCTTGTGGCAGACTGTCACGAGCGCCGGAGTTGACACTGAAGTGCTGATCCCAGAAAAACATCGGCTCATATTAAGCATGGATGCATACTGAATGAATGAATAAATGAGTGAATGAAGGTATTTTTAAAGCACACAGCTACTCAGGAAGAGTGTACTGGCGCTAGTGACCCTCGGAGCTGGACTGCTGCTGTCCCTGAAAGTGGGAAACCTTAAGGTAAGTGCTGGAAGACCCAGGTTTTCAGCAACTTCTGAAAAGTAAGTAGGTCAGACACTTGTCTGAGTGTAACCGGCAGGAGGTTCCAGAACCGGGCGACCTGCACTTTGAAAGAGCGATCTCCAGTGCGGGTACAGGACAACTTAGGTACAACAGCCTGATGCCATCAGGATGACCTCAGGGTTCTGCGGGGAACATAGTGTATGACTCTCCTGAGATATCGTGCGCCCGTACCCTGTAGAGCCTTAAAAGCCAGAACCAAGGCTTTAAAGCAAATTCTTTTTCGAACAGGAAGCCAGTGCAAAGCCTTCAGGTGAGGAGAGATCTGAGCTCTCGATCCAAGCAGGAGGACTGCCCTGGCGGCCGGATTGTGGACCACCTGTAGTCTTCAACAGGTACTACGGGAGGCCTAGGTATAGGACATTGACATAGTCCAACCTGAGACAATAAGAGCTTGGACAACGGTCTTCCTATGGGCAAGAGGAAAGAGTGGAAGAAACTTCTTGAGCATCTGCAGTAGGCCAAAACAAGATCCTGCGACTGACTGAATTTGGGCTTTCATGGACAGGGTAGCATCCATCTTAACACCCAGATTCTTGACTGTTATCCGAGGCGAGGGGGGGGGGGGGGGGGGGGGGCGACATGTCTGATGGCCACCATTGTTTCCACTCATCCCGAGGTGTAGAGCTGAAGAAGATTACCTCCGATTTCTCTGGGTTGCATTTAAGTTGGTTCACTCTGATCCATGCGTAGACCCCTGTCAGGCATTTATTGATCTTCTCCTCTGCAAAGTCCTCGCCCTTATCACAAGTAAACAGAAGCTGCGTGTCGTCAGCATAGGAGATTATTGTCACACCGCAAGCTTCAGCCAGGGGAGCAAGGGGGAACATGTAGAGGTTGAAGAGTGTCAGGCTCAAAATTGAACCCTGAGGGACACCCACCTTCACAGGGGGGATGGGAGCGGAGAAAGGAGGAGACCAGACCTCTTGGTATCTATCCTCCAAAAAGGAGGAGAACCACTTTAGCACCGTGCCACCCAGGCCGCACTCCTGTAATCTGTGCAGGAGTCGGTCATGTGACATGAAATCTTAAGCCATGGAGAGGTCCAGTAAAATCAGCACCGCTTTACCCCCTATATCCAACTTCTCCCTAATGGACTCAGAAATGTCAAGCAGAGCTGTTTCTGTGATGAAATTAGATCTGAAACCTCACTGGCTCTGGTGGAGAAGATAATTTTTTTCCACATAATCCGCGAGGACTAAGTTAGGAATATGCTACTTACCAGTATGCATCTATTCTTGGCATGTAGAGCTGCAGATCTACACACTTGTGCATAGATCGCCATCTGGTGTTGGGCCCGGATGTTTGCAGTTTGTTTTTCCTCTTGAAAAGTCTTTGGAAGTCACGAGGTCGGTGACTCCTCCTTTGGATCGAATTGCGCATGGGCTTCGGCTCCATCCTCAGATTGTTTTCGCCAGCAGGGAAAGATGGAGCGTAGTAATAACAGTGAAGATGCCCATGTGTGTGCTATCTAAATAAGATAAAACTGGGACAGATACAGGTAGCCGGGGAGGCGGGTGGGCGTGTGTAGATCTGCAGCTCTACATGCCAAGAACAGATGCATACTGGTAAGTAGCATATTCCGTTCGAGGCATATGAGCTGCAGATTACACACTTGTGCATAGATTAGATAGCAGTACCCACCGTTAGCGGCGACCACCCGTATCTGTTGCAGTGGTTTGAAATAATGTTTTGAGTACAGCCTGGCCCACACTAGCTTGTTGCTTAGTTTGCACATCTACACAATAGTGTTTGGTGAAAGTGTGCGGTGTTGACCATGTAGCTGCTTTGCAGATATCATCTAATGGGATGTTCCCTAAGAATTCCATGGAAGCCCCTATTTTTCGTGTAGAATGGGCTTTCGGGGGAATGGATAGCGTTCTCTTTGCTTTATGGTAGCAGATTTGAATGCATTTTACAATCCACCTAGCTATCCCTGATTTTGAAATGGGGTTGCCTTTGTGCGGTGGAGAGAAAGAAACAAACAGTTGTTTTGGCTTACAGAAAGGTTGTGTTCTTTGAATGTAGTAGAGTAAGGCTCATTTGACATCCAGTGTGTGAAGAGCCCTTTCTGCAACGGTCTGTGGTTGCGAGAAAAATACTGGTAGTTCTACTGTTTGGTTTAGGTGAAAGGGAGAAATGACTTTAGGGAGGAATTTTGGGTTGGTACGGAGAACAACCTTGTTGTGGTGCATTTGGAGAAAGGGTTCTTGAATGGTAAGCGCTTGTATCTCACTGACCCTTCTAAGGGAAGTGATGGCTACAAGAAAAGCGGTTTTCCATGTTAGGAATTGTAGTTCGCATTTGTGCAGATGTTCAGAGGGAGGCCCAATTAGCCTTGTGAGAACGATATTTAAGTTCCACACAGGTGAGGGTGGCACTCTGGGGGGGAATTATTCTTTTATGGCCTTCCATGAAGGCTTTGATGGCAGGCACTCTTAAGAGGGATAGATGTTGTCTGTTTTGTAGGTAAGCTACAATAGCTGCGAGGTGTAGCCGAATGGACGTGTAGGCTAGATTGCACCTTTGTAGGTGGAGTAAGTAGCCTATGATGTGTTGCATGGACACGTCCAGTGGATTGATGGTGTTGTTATGGCAATAAACAACAAAACGTTTCCACTTAGCGGCGTAGCACGCTTTAGTGGTAGGTCTTCTAGCTTCTCTGATGACGTTCATACAGTCAGGGGTAAGATTTAGGTACCCGAATCCTAGGATTTCAGGAGCCAGATCGCAAGGTTGAGCTGCGCTGGGTCCGGGTGTTTGATCTCTCCATGGTTCTGGGTTAAGAGGTGTGGAGAGAGGTGTAGTTTTTGGTGCGGTACTACAGATAGTTCCAGCAGTGTGGTATACCATGGTTGTCTGGCCCACGTTGGAGCTACTAGGATTAGTGTGAGGGAGTGTTGTTGTAGTTTGCGCACCACTAGTCGAGTGAGTGGGCGAGGCGGAAAAGCGTACGCAAATCTGCCTGACCAGTTCATCCATATTGCATTTCCTTTGGACAATGGGAGTGGGTATCTGGCGGCGAAGCTTGGGCATTTGGCGTTTTCGTGGGTGGCGCAGAGGTCTATCTGTGGATGCCCCCACATTTGAAAGTACGGGTGAAGAACTTGCGGGTGAAGCTCCCACTCGTGGATCTGTTGTGTCTGCCTGCTGAGCAGATATGCCACTGTGTTTTGGACTCCTGGGACATGCTGAGCTAGGAGAACGACTTTCTGGGGTATTGCCCATCTCCATATGCTCTGTGCTAGGTGAGAGAGCTGTGGAGAGTGTGTGCCGCCTTGTTTTTGAATATAATACATGGCTGTGATGTTGTCTGTTCGGATCAGGACTGCCTTGCCTGATAATTTGAGATTGAAAAGATTTTAGGGCTAAGAAGATTGCTAGTAACTCCAGATGGTTGATATGGAGTAACTTTTGTTGAGGTGCCCACTTGCCCTGTGTGGTGAGATGTAGTAGATGAGCTCCCCAGTCGGGAGCGATGCGTCCGTTGTCAGTACTATTTGAGGAACCGGGTCCAGGAACGGTCGACCTTTGGAAAGGTTTGTGGTGTTCCACCACTGCAGAGAGCGATGGGTGCGACCGTCTACCAACACCAGATCTGTTAATTGACCCTGGGCCTGGTTCCATTGGCGCGCTAAGCACTCTTGGAGAGGACGCATCTGGAGTCTTGCGTGAGGCACTTTGAAAATGCAAGAGGCCATCATCCCTATTAGTTGCATAAACACTTGAGCTGCGAGGGAGTGTTGTGCTATGAATTTTGTGCGTAGAGCCTGAATGCTTGCAATCCTGGCAGGATTAGGGTAGGCTAGTGCTCTTGAGGTGTGTATGGTGGCACCGAGGTATTGTTTTATGTGGGATGGTTGGAGATGGGACTTCTGGTGGTTTACTGTGAAGCCCAGCTGGTGGAGTAGTTGAATGGTGGTAGACGTGTGTTGTACACACTGATTGTATGACCGGGCTTTTATCAGCCAGCCGTCTAAGCATGGGAAGATGTGGATGTGTTGTCTTCGCAAATGTGCTGCCACCACTGCTAGGCACTTAGTGAATACCCTTGGCGCTGTTGTGACTCCGAACGGGAGCACTTTGAATTGGAAGTGTTGTCCGTCCACTACAAATCTGAGGTACTTCCGGTGAGCTTTGTCCACTGGAATATGGAAATAGCGTCTTTTAGGTCTAAGGTGGTCAAAAAGTCGTTTTGGGAGAGGAGCGGAAGTACCTGCTGAAGCGTTACCATATGAAAATGGTCTGAGTGTATGTATGTGTTTAGGGGCCGGAGATCTAGGATGGGCCGCAGAGTCTGGTCCCTTTTTGGTATGAGAAAATATAGGGAGTAGACTCCCATGTTTTGTTGGTTGGTAGGAACGGGTTCTATTGCCTGTTTCTGTAGGAGGGAGATTACCTCCTGCTTTAGGAGTATTAAATGTTCCTGTGACATTGGGCGCTGCCTGGGTGGAATGTTTGAGGGGGTAGATATTAGCTCTAGGCAGTAGCCTGACTGAATTATTTGTGTTACCCATTTGTCTGAGGTGATGGTAGCTCAGACAGGAAGGAAATGTTGGAGTCTGCCCCCGACCGGAGTGGAATGGTCTGGGGGGAGCGGGGGGAAGTCATTGGGTAGGCGTTGTGGCAGAGCGGGCGTTGTTTGTTTTGTCTCTGCCTTTATTATTGTTACCCCTATAGCCGCCTCTTTGATAACCCCTCGTGAAGGTGGACTGAGTAGGGGATTTGTATGAAGTGGACGCGGATGAGTAGCCTCTAGATGTACTTCAAAAGGAAGAGCGGCGAAAGGAGCGTCTAGGAGGGTGTGACTGTAAGGCTCCCATGGACTTCGCCGTATCCTTCTTCATTTTTTCTAGGGCCTCATCCACTTTTGGGCCAAATAGATGTTCCTGATCAAAATGATGGTTCAGGATGGAGGCTTGTACCTCCGGTTTAAACCCTGATATTCTTAGCCAAGCATGGCGACGGAGGAGGACGCTGGTATTGATGGCCCTGGAAGCTGTGTCTGCTGCATCTAGGGCACAGCGTATAGAGGTGTTAGTAATAGTTTTAACCTCTTGAATTAGTTTGTTGGCCCTAGCTTTATATTTTTCAGGGATGTGGTGCATTATGCTCTCTAACTCATCATAATGTGCCCTGTCATATGTGGTCAATAGCGCTTGAGTATTGGCGATACGTCACATATTGGCTGCTTGTGACGCAGTGCGCTTCCCTGATGCGTCCAGTAGCTTTGACTCTTTGTCAGGTGGTGGCGCTTCGCCTGACGCCTGGGAATTTGCCCTTTTACGTGCAGTGGATACCACTAGAGAATCTAGTGGCGCTGGCCCTCTGATGCAGGAGGGATCTGTGGGGGCAGCTTTGTATTTTTTCTCGATGCACAGGTTAATGACCCTGGCCCTAACTGGGTCCTTAAAAACCTCTGGCGCATGCTTTACCACTCCTTTAAGCATAGGTAATATGGAGGTAGACCTATGTGTGGTGTCGAATGCGTCGAGGAGGAAATCTTTCTCCACGGGGTCGGTATGTAAGTCTACCCCGTGATAGTGTGCCTCCCTTTGCAGTAGGTGGTGGAACCCCAATGAGTCTTCTGGTGGAGATGGTCTGGAGGGGTAAAGCTCATCTTGTGGGATGTTGGGGATATCAGGGATATTGTAGTCGTCCCATGGGTCTGGGGATCTTGTAGGGGTGGGGTCCCCTGTGGGTAGGTCCTGGGGGACATCCCCGATGTCATCATATGGGTCCCCGTGATCATCATCGTGCGGAGAGGGGCTGGGAGAACGATGAGGAGATTGGGGTGGAGAAGGCGGAGGGGGTGGAGGTGGGGAAGGTGGAGGAGGTGGAAGAGGCGGGGAAGGTATTCTGAACGGAGAGGTAGCAGAGTCCTTCCTCTTTGGAGGCGGAGGTGGAGCAGGCTTCTCCAAATGTCTCTTTTTGGAAGAAAGTGTCAAATGTCCAGATTTTGGATCCTTGGTGAGTGTTTTTTGCAAGGGATCCAGTGTAAATAAGTCTGGTGAGGCTGGTCGGTCCGTCGGTGTCGGGCCGTAGGCTTTTTAGGCTTTTCTGTGCCGGTTCGGTGTTTGGAACCTGGTTTGGGAACCTCCGGACGCTTGGTCGGCGTCGAGATGGGCTTCGGCCTCGAAGTGTCGGTGGCCTTGTGGTCGGCACCGAAGGTCGTGTCGGTGCCGAAGAGCTGGGTTTCGACCCCGAGTGCTTTGGTGCGGGGCTCGGTGTCGATATGGAGGTCGGCTTCTTTTTCGGTGCCGAAGCGTGTTTATTGGCACCGACGATAGGCTGGCTCGAGCCCGAGCCACCGGAAGGCTTGCTTGGCTTCTTTACCGGGCCCGAAGGTGCGGTGTTGGAAGCAGTGTCCTTGGTCTTGCCTAGGCCCGGAGGCGAAGGTGTGACCGGAGCCTTTTTCGGTGCCGGCAGGGGTGTGGGGGGAGAATCAGTACTCACGACACTCTGGGCCGGGGTGATGTCCTCCACATCTGAGTCGTCGGCTTCGGAAGCGCTGACGAGGCCCTCTTCGGTGTAACGCTCTGGAGCGTCGATGCCTTCGCCGAAGATGTCGTCCGGAATCGTCGTTGAGGAGTGCGCCATAGTTCTTCTGCCTCTTCGGTCCCGAATTGTCTTTTTGGACCGGAAGGACTTGCACGCCGGACAGTCTCGAGCCTCGTGTTCAGGGGAGAGGCAGAGATTGCATACCTCGTGGAGATCGGTGTGGGGAAATTTGGACCCACATCGAGGGCACTTTTTAAATGGAGTCCTTTCCATTAGCCAGGACCGAAGCTTGGAGAGGCACGAAGACCGCCGTCGACGACTGGAACCGAAGAACTGTGCCGATGAGAAGACGCGTCGAGTACGGGAGATCGCGATCGAAACAATACCGCGGTTCGGGGTGAGGATTGCGCGTCGATCGTCGAACTGGAAGCTGTTCGGAACCGGAGCGCGAAGATTACATCCGAGCCCGATGGCGGAAAAAAACAATCTGAGGATGGAGCCGAAGCCCATGCGCAATACGATCCAAAGGAGGAGTCACCAACCTCCAAAGACTTTCCAAGAGGAAAAACAAACTGCAAACATCCGGGCCCAACACCAGATGGCGATCTATGCACAAGTGTGTAATCTGCAGCTCATATGCCTCGAACACATATTTCTCTAGGGCTTTAGAAAAAAATGGGAGGATTGAGATAGGTCTATAATTGGATGGACAATACTACCTTTGCAAAAGTGTGCAGAATGTTAGCGTCTGCTTTTCATCAGGCTACAATACCTCTGAAGCCCATGCTCTCTCCTCAGACAAAATGAGATGAGCAGAGGCAAGAGCAGGGGCTAGTGGGATATTGAATATTGAATATTAAATGAGCAGAACAGTTTGTCTCTTTATTTAGAATTATCCCCGCAGCCTCAAAGCCTCCCTGCTGAAGCGTTGGCCACGTGCTGTTCTTCAATAATGTAAGCCGCACCCAGCTGAAGTACTTAATGCCATGGATGAGGTGTTGAAGTGCTTTACGCCGCAAAGTATACTTCTCTGTAAACCAAGGTAGTGGTTAATCCGATGATTATTGTTGGTTTTTAGGATTAGTTGTGTGCTCTCAAGCGGACCATTCCACGCACTCACTCCAGTTCCTCTGTGGAGGATTAAATTAAATATGAATCAGGGGCGAATGCTGGAGGGGAGGCATCTGAGTTTATGCAGATGGGTGGTGGGGTTAATAGGTATGTGCGAGTGCAGGGCACAAAATCACGTTGCTGGGGTTGATCTGCTGTTGGCTAGAGCAGTATTTTGCCTCAGTCTTTCCTAGCTGGGGAGGCACTTGTTGCAAGGTTTTGGTGCCTGCTTAGAAAACAGCACTACAGCACTACAGTGAGTGAAGTGTGTCCAGAGGACGTGAGCTAGGGTTGCCACTGCGCATGAGCAAGCGGTAAGAGAAAGGGGACCGCAGGACTTGTGACTACAAGCAATACTGGTTATGATTTACACTATTGATAATACGCAGCTGGCTAGGCCGCACTTTTTCCTGAACTTAGTTTGAGCTGCTGGAGAAGACGGAATGGACATGCACATCAACACCCTCTGATATGCACAGGTTCTTCTTGCTCAGAGTCTAGGGAGAATAAAAGTAAGCTCTTGTGTTCAGGGGGCACTCTGCTCCGAAGAGTGGTGCGTCAAAGAGTGCGCGCACAATTCATACACAACTGTATTGAATAGATTCTTTCTTCCATTGGACTTCACAGGCTGTTCCGTAACGTCCACTGAAATTCTTACCATGTAACCTTTGTACATGCTTTGCTGGAAGAAGATGGTGGACATGGGAAACATCACCATGCTACACTGAGAATACACCCTCTCAGGTCCCAAACCTCTAATCGTGTTGGAGGTGCAAGGACCAGCAAGGTTTAAAAGCTACTGTGACAACAGTAGCGATTGACATCAGCAGGATTTCATTCAGTAATCTAATCAACGAGCTGTGTTCGTAAATATAACCAACATTTGTAGAGTGGTGCTGTAATCACCAAATCTAAATTGAATAAATAGTAGATGTGCTTTGGTAATACAGGAGCAGTTCTCAATAACCTGTCTGTGCTCACGATAGGGTGACCCTTTCAATCAGATGTTTTTAAGCTAACTCCCCTTTCAACAACATAATGGTGTGCAATTATACTGCATAAAACAATGCTAAAGCAGCAGAGGTTATAAGTCTGGTATTACAGCCATGCTACTCACTTTGCCAATGCTTGTTTTCTTGGAATGTTCTTGGTAAAGTATACCAAAAACAATTCCAAGGTGACCAATTGTGAATGCACACAATGTCTGACATTTCTTAATGATTGGTAGCACTCAAGGATTGGCAAAAATACTAACACCCCCAATTTATTGTTTGGACCCTCGTAATCCAGATGGCGCTTGACAGGTCGGATAGACCTTTGCCACCTTGGTGCGAATGGAGCAAGGACAAAAGCATCAGTCATAAATACCATTAACTATCCAGTTTAGTATTTTCAGTAAATGATGAGAAGCTATTGAAGTTTCTAAATCGTTATATAATTACTTTGGTTCTTATCTCCATTTCAGTTAGTCCAAATTACAGAAATATCGAGAAAAGATTGATTGGTGATAGCATAAATCAGAGTATTCCATAAAGGAGATTGTTACGAAAATAGCTAAGAAGCCTAACCTACCCTAATTTAGAGAACCCATAAAGAGCTCTTTCTAGAGAAGAATAGGATTTTCGGAACATGGCTGAGTTTCTAGAACGACCCTTTATGGGAAATTCAAGACTTATCTAAGTCCCCACAGCTGCAGTAGCAACCGTTAAAATATCGGTGGTAGCGAAATGATCAATGCAGTTGCATTGATTAAGAGGAATCAGTATGGCAGAAAGTAAAGTCACTGTCAGTAGTAGCATCCAGCATTGAGGAGTAAAGAGGATTCAGGAGAGAACTCCAACAGCAATCCACAATAAGTAAAGCCACTCCTAACTAGGAACACTCACATATAATATAAAATCACAGAATAATGTAACAAATTAAAAGGTGTACAATGCTCTCATCCAATGAAAACCGCTCATTCGATAGTGTCGCCAACTTCTGTTGCTTCTTCTTCCGATTCCCACGGTATACATTCACGCCGGTACATAGTTAAACAAATGTTGTGAGTTTTTGAAACATGGAGGAAAGTTCTCATGAGAACCTTCTTACCTAAGCTAATAGCTAAACTATGAAGAAGGGTTTGTAGTGATGCGGTATGCGATGGCGCCACTCGTGTGTACGTATGTTTGAGGCAATGTAGGATTACAAATGGTGCCACAGGCGGGGGGAGAACGATAAACCATTCCAAGAAGACCAAGGTCTATGATTGATTGAAAGCAAGTGGTATGTGCACACGTGATCTGTGTATTACAGCATAAATGCAGCACGTAATAGTATAAACAAACAAATATCTTAACAACAGTAGTCCAATGTGACGTTTTTTCCTGATTTAATGTAGATCTGATGCCCAGCCAGGCATACTATTACATGCTGCATTTATGCTGTAATACACAGATCACGTGTACAAAGGCCACTTGCTTTCTAAACTAATAGCTGTGTTCAATGTCCCGTTGTGAATACAAAGGGCCAGTCAAATGGAATGAAACAATTTTATTGACAATATCCTAGCATACATAAAATATATCTAAATTATTGTTCATTCTAACAGTTTATTCATTATGAATTTACAACAAAGTTCCCTGTGCAGGCATCATGATCTAAAATGCGTGATGAAGCAAAAGAACATAATCTTGAAGTCAGCACATTCTTTAGCAGGATGCTGGTGCTTGGTGAAATTCGAAAGTAGTGCCTATTTAACTGTGAGCAGGAGGTGAAAGAAAATATAGCTTGGGCCTAGTTACAGAAGCACATGGAGAATGATAACCTACTAAATTTTTAGGTCTCGCGTAGGCAGCTCTTGCGCTGTCTCTTCGAGACATGCTGTATTCAGGTATGGACTTTAAGCTTTGCCCATCTTTTCAATTGGCTCTTGTTACTGTTGTTTGTAAATGCTGGCTTTTCATTCATCAATAGGCTTAGTAGTACCTCCTTTTACACTATTGTACCCTCCCATACGGACTGCTCCTGTTATATGTGTTCTTACTTTAACCGTTATTTATGGTGCTCTGTGAGAACTCTTTTCTTATTAGGTCTCACCTAGTTTGGTGGCTTGCTGCTGCTTTATACAGCATGGCACGCGCTTTTCTTCATTTCTGCACAGCGCAGGAATAGCAGTGCACCTTTCTTATTTTTTCTCCACAGCGCTGCTTTCAAATGAATTTATGACGTGGCAGAGGTGAAGGCTGCGCTTTAACACATAGCATGGCGTTGCACCTTTATTTATGAATGGCGCCGCTTTGACTTTAAGTGTGTCTTTAATTGTTTAAGAATGGAGTTGATTTCCCTATGCGTTTTTGCATTTCTTTTTCACACTGGCAAACCAATTTATTTCATTTTCCGAATGTGCTGAGCCAACAGCTGGTTGTTCTCCTGTACCCCAGTCACCGAACTCCTGCTGTTCACTGGCAATCTCACTTGTTTTGCTGTCCCAGCTTCTCATCTCCCACCCCTCCTCCATCCTGAACCACTCCCTTGCCGCTGTCTCCTGAGCACCGATCGCTTGATTTACAGCCTCAAAATCTCTAACAATTTTCTAAAAAATAACTCCACTGCAAACAAAATAAGATAGATAAAAACATTACCATTTACAACACCAATAGTTATAACTTTCACAAATGCAAGACCAATTGCATTACAAATGCTTTTCTTTTTTTTCTTTATCTTCCTACATGTTTAAGGCAAGCACATTTTCATCACCGTGTTATTTACTTATGCATTTCTTTTAGCAAAATTAAAATGCATTCTAAAGTGATTCTATACACGTTTAAAGCAGGTACATTTTCCCTGTGTGTTATTTTCCCATGCAAAGTAATTTCTGCAAAGGTTTACACGCATTCTAAGGTGCAAGTCCAATACAGTGTGTAAGTCGACATTTGCTTTTAAAATGCATTTCTTACATGGTTTTAAAGCCCATTCAAAGATGGCACCTCAGTGTGCCCAGGCAGTGGCGGTTCATTTTAAATGGGAGCTTAGACGGTGAGGGTGACTTTATACCACTACCTGGCACTTTGGATGTCTGGTGTGGTCCGTTGACCACAGAGGGAGTCGATTGGCCACCATGTCGGGGTGGGCAGAGTTTGGGCTTCCAAGGATCTGACAGTTGGATCTGGCCCCTCCTTTTGACCTAGGTCGGTGGCACTCTGGTCTTGTAACAGGACTTTTGGCAGTTCAGGTACAACTTTGGGTTTTTGGGATTTATTGTTGGCAGCTAATAGTGCAGGTAGAGTACTGTTTTGGCAGGATGGTGAGCAGAGTAAAGCAGTCATTGGCACGCTCCTGGTATCAGAAGAGGCAGGGAGGGCAGATTTGATCACGCCTAGCGCACTTGATCAGGCATGGGTACCCTGGCATTGGAGCCCCCAAAGGCCCTCGGTGGGCAGAGTGTATGCTGCCATTTTGGCATGCTTGTCCCCAAAACCGAAAGTTAAGTGGGAAAAGGGAGGAGTAGCAGTGGTGAATGCAGGGTGTCAGAGCGAGAAAGTGCTAGCGGGTGGCCCTCCAGAGTTGGCGGGCTTCACTGTGTGGCATTGGTAGGAAAGACCAGAAAAAAGGCATGATGGTACCTTAAGGAGTCGATTGGGACCCCCATGTGAAGTCCAGGCCGGTGGAGCTGCAGCAAGCAAGCATGTCAGATGCGGGCCTGTCCCTTGACTTAACAGTGTCAGGTGGGCAGGTCCACTCGGTAAGCACAAAAGTAGGACTAGGCACGTGACTTGATTTTCCTACCTAGTAACGAATGACGCGACACTGTCACGCAACTAATGACACTTTTTGAGTCTCTTCCTCCAGCCTATTCTTCGGAAGGTGTTGCCTAGCAACCTAGGACGCTACAGCTTCTGTGGATGGAGACGGCGCTCCTTCGTGATTTTAACAATCTCTTCCCCTTGCCTTCCTCTTGTTATTTCTCGCTGGCAGGCACAGCTTGGTTTACCGCCTACTTGCCATTTCGCTGGTAGGCACAGCTGTTAGTTTCATAGCAATTCAAGCCTTCTTTTTGTTAAGTTTAGCCCGCTCACACTGACGGGCACAGCCTGCTTCCTTTTATCTCTCGCTGGCAGGCACAGCTCAACATTTTGCCTTCCCACAATTTTGTTGGTAGGCACAACTGTTTGTTACTGCAAATAATATTTCAAAGTCCTGCTTTTGTTCAAATCAGCCTGCTTACGCTGACTGGCACAACAGTTCTTAATTTTCTGAAGGTCTACATCACCTCACCTGCCTTCTGTTGTTTCTCGCTGGCAGGCACAGCTTGGCATATCGTCTGCTTGCCTTTTCGCTGGTAGGCACAGCTGTTTTTGTGTGTTAGTGATAATTTTTCTACTTTGCCTCCACTTCTGGTCGATTTGCCTGCTACGCTGAAAGGCACGGTTCATTTCTATCTAATTTGTTTACGACCACCAATTGTTCACCAACCTTTAGTCCTTTACTTGTGCCTTCTCCTCTCTTACTGCTGTGATAAGCACACTTCCATTTGGAGTGCTTTCACTACTTTCTTTGGTGACAGGCACACCTCTAAAAATGCAAAACGTCACCCGCCACCTTTCTTCATATCTAATCCAGGTGAACCCTCCATCCACTGGTCAAAATGGAAGGAAGTTTATCTCAATTACGCTAGGGTGTGCGGAGAGTCACTTAGTGCCGAAAGGAAGTCGGCCTTACTTTTACACTGTCTAGGCACTGAAGGACAAGAAGTTTTTGAACATTTACCAGACCTCAACAACACTGAGACTGACAGTCTCAACCAATTTGAAATCTGTTTAAAAAAAACTAAATAAACACTACCTTCCCAAGGTCAGCACCATCTTAGAACTGTACCACTTTGGGAAGCATGTACAGCAACCTAAGGAGTCCGTTGAGATGTATGTGACCCATTTACGCAAACTAGCTTCTACTTGCAAATTTGAAGGCGCATTTGAGGAACGCATTAGTGACCAATTTATGTTAGGTTGCTCCGTAGAAAAAGTGAAGGACGAACTGTGGCAAAAAAGACGACCCAAAGCTTGATGAAGTCATCTTGATTGCCAAACGCTTGTGTAGAAGTGATTAAGAAGGAGAATGGCTCTTCTAACACAACTAATGACAATGTACATGTTGTTTCCAAGATTAAGACGTTTAAGCAAATCGAACCTCGGCTTTCAAATTTTAAAAAGATTTTCTCTGGTAAATGCTATCGTTGTGACATGGTTGGTCATCTGGCAAATGACAAGTCATGTCCTGCTCTAAATGCAAAATGTCTCAACTGTGGGAAGATTGGCCACGTAGCGAAAGCCTGCAGAGTGTTAAAATTGTTGCTTCTGACAAGGTCTATAATACTAGAGTCCAACCCATGGTTGTGCGCGAGACCTCGGTTCATTGCTGGCAGGAAGTAGCTTTGGATCTTCTTGGTCCCATTGCTAGCAGCTACGGCCAGTCCTATGTCCTGGTGTTAATAGACATGTTCTCCAGGTGGCTGGAGATCAAGATTACTCCCAGCATGCGCCAACATAAATGTCAACATGCATCTCCCCTTCACATTGCAGAGGGACAAACAACACTTCCAGCAGGTCACACCAGACAACCCATCAGTGATGCCGGAGACGACCACCACACCTTCGACACTGACGCACTAGAACAGCCCATTGACATCCCACGCAACCCACCACCAGGACCAGGGCAGACAAGCTACTTCGAGGAGAACCCAGCCCCTGCAACAGACCACACAGCATGAAGCACCCGCAAGCACGGCTGGCACACAACAGTTCACTGACCCACACATGGCACACCAATGCCAGGTGTCAGAACGCCAAAAGGAGGTGGGCCAATAGGTGCGGGTATGGTCTGAACCCATGGAAGGCGAAACCGAACACAAACGTGGGTGTCAATTACCCTTAAGGGACCACCTACACCCCACAAAGGAGACCCACACTGCCATAGAGACACATGCAGATGCACATTCCCAGGATAGAACCACGCCCAGGGGCACGCACATATCAGTCACACACCCACGTTGGCTCTACGTACGACGGTACAGTCCACTTCCCTTACTAATTGAGTGGGTGAAGACAAAGCTACATGTCCAAGCTCTAACCTACTGCCTGCGGTGACATGTCTGCGTCCGCTGTACACAGCACAATGTAATGTCGTAGGGCCCAGGGCCCTCATGCATACAAAAAGACCACAGGGACACGCGCAGATATTCTGTCGAACTGGCTACGGGCACTTGCACCCGGCCCCTTTATTAGCAGGGCCACATGTACAGTGACACCTGTGCTGGATGTGTGTGGGGTGGGTGCAAGCCAGCCCTCAGGGAGTTGTTGGTGCTGGCAACAAATACGACAGTGAACACAATGAATACGGAAACAGACAACACCACCATTTCAGGGACAACTGCGGAGCATCATGGAGGTAGCCTGAGCAAGTCCAGAGGGCACACAATGAGCAAACAGAAGTGTCTGTGAGTTGCAGTGCGCTGAGTCTGGGGCACCAGGAGTGCTGAGCAGGGGATCCGGCAGAAGATGGCATTCACGACATGTGGAAGCAACTCCGTCAGTCTGCCAGTACGAGGATTTCGACACAGGCATTTTGCGGTTGGAGGCAGTCCTGGCGTTTGTGGTGTGTGCCTACTGCGGTGATGCGACGTCCAGGCCGGTCAGGACTCGATTTGATGTGTGAGCCCTGGTGGGCCGCAGTTGAGACCGGAGGCTGCGGACAGCGCAGGGCCACAGACACATGGCGTTGATGACCCCAAGGCCATCGCTTCAGAGGCCATCCAATATCTCAGAAGAAGGGATCCCGGACCTGACCAGCACAGAGTTAGTGGCCCTGGATGCACTACGGGCGGCACAGGCACCCAGCCACGGGACGGTGACTTGCGGTGCAGTCAGATGGGTCCTCATCAATGTCCGAGGTGTATGTTGCAGAGGGTTGCAGGGGACAGTGTAAGGTGTCCTCCAGGACATAATGCAGAGGGTGGAAACTGTCCGGAAGTAGCAAATGGAGGAGTGGAATGCCACGGCCTCGTTTTCGCCACAAAGTCAGAATCACCGCCATGATGGCGACAACAACCCCAAGTCCATGGACTCGGTCGCCACCAAAGTCCAACCAGAAAGTGTTCATGGGTCTCGGGGAATAGACTTAGTAGCACCAGGGCTGAAAGCGGATGCAGTTCGCCTTGAGGCCTGTACAATGACATCAAGTCAGCCATAAATACATCAAGGCTGAATTCAAAACTGTGTGTGACCTATTCGACCGCAGTGTAGGCCAGGGGCAGTGGTCAGCAAGGGCCCACAGCCACGTGTCGTTGTCTTGCGATGCACAGAGTTAGTGACACCAAGGCAGTTGTTGGTAGTGTTCGATCACCTCCATAACGATGATCCTTTTTTTCCTCCTGCCTGAACCACGTCTTACTCTTACGCCTCTCCTTGCGTGCAATGATTCTTACTCTGCCCTTGAATGATCGATGTTCAGTTCCAAATCTGTGGCCTACTCGAGCGCAGCGTAGGCCGGGAGCAGTAGTCCGCGTGGGCCCACAGCCACGTGTTGTTGGGATGCTATGAACATGGTTGCTGCCATCTGGTCGAAGGGAGTACAGTGAAGTAGAATCTTTATTATTGTGCGTACACAGACAATGTATGATCAAGACTCAGTTCCAAATGTGTGACCTACTTGTCCGTAGTGTGGGCCGAAGGCAGGGGACAACAGACATGTGTCGTAAGAATGCCATGCACAGAGTTGGTGCAAAAGCAACAGTTGATGGACATAATGCAGAACAATGTCATACATTCACCCCAATACAAAGATCTGGGTCTAAATCCATCGTTTTTTTGCTCACCATGCCACCCCAGTTTAGACCTGGCCATATGCAAATCAGTCTTGACCCTGTGCCCAATGGGAACAGTCCAGCCCGAACTGCCAAGCCAGGTCCTCCCTGGACTGGAAACAAGCATCCTAGGACCGGTTTCGGGGTTTCACCCCTCTTCAGCCAGGATAGCTTGATTCCAGTGGCATGGAGAGCACAGGACCTACGTGTCATCCTGGGAACTCTGGTTGATGATGGACTTGCGGAGGATGAAGGAATCATGCACACTGGCTGGGTATTTGGAGGCGACATTGGTGGAGGTTCCACGATGTTCGGATGTTGCCTGCACATTGATGTGAGACGTGTGCTTTCTGTTGTGGTGATTGTGTGCTGTGTCACCAGGGGGCACAGGTAGGACATGTGTGCTGTGGATTGCCCCCAACACGTGCGTGTATCCAGCTATGACGTATGATCCTTGCTTGGTCTCCAGCAGATCCTGCGCATTGTGTTGGACCTATAGGGACTGGGGTACCAGGCTGATGGTGATGTCCAGGACAGGTGTGAGGGACTTGGATGTGGCTGGCTGTGAGACTCCTCCGACTCTGGCGGGTGTTGGTTGGGGGGTACCAAGGGCCAACAGGTGCAGCACAGCCAGCAACTTTGTGTGGGGTGGGATGTTGGTTGTCCGCTGTGTTGGTGCCGTCGGCCTGTTGGGCGATGATGGTCAGGATGCGTAGGATGGTTGTCCTTTTGAGTCTGTAGTGGACAATGACATTGTCAGGTGTTGAGTTTGTGAGGCTGGTGCGTTTCCTGGGGGTCCGCTGTCTTTGTCTGCGCTGCCTCTGAGATGGTCCGGGGGGGGGGGGGGGGGGGGGGGTTTAGGGTGGGGGGTTGGGGTCCTGGGGTGGTGGCGGTGGGGGTTGTGGCCCTCTGGGGGGTCCGGGCCACATGACCAGTGGCTCCATGGCATCTGTTGCCCTTCCGATGTAGCTCTGGGCTGGGCTCCCTTTTGTGGTGCAGGCTGTCGTCCGACTTTGCACCAGGTCTGAGCAGGTGTTAGTTTCCGGATGCTAACGCGCCTTATTGCCTGTTTTGTGTTCTTATCGCCGATCTGGCTGGTCGTTGAGAATGTTGAGGTGTGGTGTTGTCACGGCTTTTCACACGGGAACGCCTATTCTGCATCTCATTAGCAATAGTTGCGAGGGTCATCTGTGGCGATGTTTTTTGTGGCTGCTATCACGGGTAAACTGGTGCTGTGGGCTGTTAACACCAGCTTGTGATTGGGGCAATAAGTTTCTCGCAACTTTGGCTGCGATGAAGTGCCGTTAACTCGGCGATAGGTCCTTGTGAATATGCCCCATAGTGCGTAGCCCTAGCTGCAAAGATTGGCCAGCTGCTGGTGTCATCCCTTGTGTTGGTGCACAAATAGTCAGCTTTGCGCAACACAGAGCTTTGCACTTTGGTGCAAATGTATGCTTTCCAGCATAAAGTTTGTACTGGAAGCATACCCTTCTAATACAAATTGCTACGCATGGGCAAAAACCAGATTCTGACACATTAGATGTGTGCTGTTCACTGAAGCACACATGCAGTGCATTGGATTCTGGGAGAAATCCAACACATTACCCCTTTTTTGTGCCTGCTTGCAGTAGGTGTTAGTGGGCAAAGCCTGGTCTGGTTTTGTTAGTAGATCATGCTTTGCTTCAAAACCAAATGGTGTTTGAACTGATCTGGCCCCCGTTGCACCCCTGGAAACAAAGCGGCACAAACTGGATTTCGTGCTCTGAACAGTGAACCTTTTCAGAGCAACTAATGCTGTTTTGGCTCGCTCTAGCACCAGCGCAATGCTTTAATTACTTTACTGCCTTTGTGCATGTAGTAAACTGTATTATATTCATCTGGTTACTTTCTGTTACTTTCTCCCTAGCTGCTCAGTCAGTGTGAGTGTGATGCATGGAATGTTGGTGTGACAGTCTTGAATGGAATGTTTGGGTGCCTGGATGCTTGAGTGTGACAGTTGGAGAATGGGCTGAGCAGCAGGCAGACTGCTCCTGGTGGAGCTGCATATCTACAACTCATCTACTTGTGACTGAACTTAATAAATCTACTTAAAACTAAGCCTGGGCAAAACACTACGCTACGCTCGCGTAGTTTGCGCTACTTCGCGCTACGCGAATTGCACGTAGCACAGTGCAAACATGCGTAGCGTAGCTGTGCGTAGTGCAGCGATAATTTTTTGCTTGCTCGCGGTCCTCAACATCAAGTTGGCGACCGCGAGCAAGCAAACTGACATCCCGGAGAGACTTTTTCCTTGTTCGCGATCAGCAACATCAAGTTGCCGATCGCGAGCGTGGAAAATAAACGTCCCGGCGAGATTCTCAACACGAGGAGGTCAGGTTTCTTATTGCGAGTGGTTGCGTATGCCCGCGACCGCTCGCGATGAGAAACTACCAGTCCACATTGAGAAAGCTGCCGCTCGAGTAAAAATCTACTCGAGCGGCAGAAATCTACAGCTCGCACTGTGCAAGATGCCGTTTTCAATGATTGCACAGTGCCGGATGCTTGTCCGCACTGTGCAATCATTGAAAACGGCATCTTGCACAGTGCGAACAGGGTACTACGCAGTTCGCAAAGTGCTACGCGTAGTGCGAAGTGCACTTTGCGTAGCTTTGCGTAGTACTACTACGCGAACTACGCCCAGGGTTACTTAAAACTACATCTTGGCTATGGAACTCGTCACTACAGATTTTTGGGGATGATTCTTGAAACAAAACTGCATGTTTAAAAGGACTCTTAAAGAAATAATCTCTAAAGAAAATGTACTACCAAGAAAAAGCCTATTCTGAAGTATAAGCTTTGTCAGCCCTACCAGTGTCCTTTTTCATCGGACAGCCCCAGCCAGCTTGTACTTCATTGGACATTTCCTGTTACTGTGACAGCATGTGTGAACCTGAGCACCTGTCAGCGATCTGCTTGGTCTGGACACGCTTCGTCGGTCCATTGTATTTGTTCTAATGTAGATAACTGGTGCGACCCTCAGCACTTTCATTTCATCTAATGATCTCTGCATTGTCGGCTCTAGGGAGAGCATGTGTTCTGTCAGCCCTGGGTTAAATTATCGCTACCGCCGACGTTTAGAACTCTGCTTGCAATGTGTATTTATTTCCATCTGGTTTCCGCGTTAGGAAACTATTTTGTCACACATAAAAACATTGGTAAATGGCTTTTTATACCGCCAATCGGAGCACGAGTTTTGCAGCGAGTTACAATTTGGAGTCGCAACGGTTCTGTGGCATGTTGTTTTATGCAGTTTACGTGGCGTGCTATACAACTATTAGTAATCACACAAGGTGTTTGAAATGTGCCATCGGCACCGGGGGACACATCAGGATTCTGTACTTTTGCTGGTGGATACCATGGTTTGTATATTACCTACATGGAATTTGTTTTGACCTGGCACAAAACGGATTAAAAATAATACATGAAGCATTTTAACCCCTTCGCTGCGGCGCGAATTCCGCCGCAGCGCTGGGGGGGGTTTGGGGTGAGCGCGGCGCCGCCATGCTCATGACGGAACCACGCCGTCATGAGTCACGGGCGAGCTGTGCTCATGACGGCGTGGTGCCGTCATGACTCCACCCACTTGCGCTGATCGCCCGCACAGGCGGGGAAACAGCGCCGCATGGGCGGAGCGGCCGCCAACGGCCGCAGCATGACGTAACCACTCCGTCATGAGCACACGGCGCCCGTGGCTCATGACGGAGTGGTTCCGTCAGAAGCATGCAAGGGGTTAAAAAAAATGTTTTTTAAAAGGAAACAGTTAACCACCACGCGACTCTACTGCACGAGCCATGGCTTTCCTTCACAAGCAGCGGTGTCTCTCTCTAGCTCTGCCCGCAAGCGCTGCTTTTCAATGTGGGCTGCATGCACGCACCTGGAGCCACCCAACACTCCTGTCTGGTATGTGCTGCCATCTTGTGTTTCCTGGCAGCATTTTCCTAAATCCTCTGCATCCGGAGGTTTTAGCGCTCTTCATGCTGGCGTGACACCAGTTTTGTTTACTGTCTTGATGTCCTGGCAGATGCTATCGCTATTCTGTTGTGCACGGTTGTGCACACGCATTGTTTGGGTTCGTCTATTCAGCAATCCGGGGAATCTCAAGACATAGGACTTCCTTGATGGAGGTAACTGTAATGTTCCTTCCACCACGACCAGAGTCTGGTCAAACGTCTTCTCTAAGATCCGGAGGACTTTATGACAGTTTCCAGTGTAACTATTGTGCCACTTCTCTCTTTTAACAACCTTAGTGTGCTGCTCCCTTTAGTGTATTGATCTTGTGTCCACTTTTAGCTGTGTTTATCTTGCAAGCTGATTCGTGTGGGTATTCTCTCACATGTGTCCTTGTCTCTTATTATGAGGCATGGTCCAGTTGCTGTAGTACGTTTTCTTTGTTCTTGTCTACAAAACTTTACACAAGCTTGTGGTCATTTCATTTTGATTGGGGATCCCATCTACATTTTGAATTTTGACAGAATCTTCACTGCTCAATTTGGCGTTTTGTGTTGCATTTTAATGTAGCTGGCTATATGTTGGCGTTGTTGGTCTATATTTTTGTTTTGTTTTTAGTTGGGTCTCCCCTTTATCACAGTTGATGGGTTTTAGTCCCTTTCAACATAGTGTTCACAGTTCATGGGTGTATTCACCTTATGCTTCACACTTTAGTTTTGTTTAGTGGGTGTTAGTCCCATCTACGCAGTTTATTGTAGTTGTTAGTCCCATCTGCGTAGTTCTAATGGGTACGAGTCCCACATTTGCATATTGTTTTGTTCACACTACCAACCTCTGCGCAGTTGGTCTAATGGGTATTAGTCCCATGTATGTACATTGTGTGTCCACACTACCACTACCAACCTCTGCACAGGGGTGTCTTATGGGTACCAGTCCCATACTATTGTTTTGCTCACTCTTCTAACCTCCACATTGTGGTTCTAATGGGTACGAGTCCCATGTATACTATTGTCTAATTCACGCTTCTAGCCTCCATATAGGAGTTCCAATGGGTATGAGTCCCATGGGTTCTATTGTCTAGTTCATGCTTCTAGCCTCCACATAGGGGTTCTAATGGGCACGAGTCCCATGTGTTCTATCATTCCATTTACGTTTCTAAGCTTCACATGGAGGTTCTAAAGGGTATGAGACCCATGTGTTCTGCTGTTTTGTTCATGCTACTAACCTCTAAATAGAGGTTGCCTGCCCTTAAACCTTTTTGGCTGCTTGGTCATTAGTCAACCTTCTTTCTTTCCCTTCTATTTTCTTTGGTTTATGTTGGATGTAGATTTGCCTTGTTGTTTTCGGTCCATTTACTCACCTGTATTTTGGGGAAAGTTAGTTCGGGTGTCCGTCACCCATTTCTAATGTTAAAAAAAAAAAAGAAATAGGCGAATGATGGGTGGGTAATATATATTTTATGTATATTTATCTTTGCATCTCCTCTACATTGTTTATTTTTCTTACATGTACTTCTTGTACAGCTCTTGAATATTTTATGTGAATTTTCTTTTCATTTCTCTTGTACTTCGGTCTTAACCTTTCATTTCATTTTCTCTAGTACTTACTCTTGCATATCTCCGGTTAGTTTCTTCCTTGCTCACGCTTGATTTTTCTTGGTATTTTGCTGTGATCCTTTCATGTTCGGGTTCACTTTCTTCTTGCTTTTTCTCTACTTTTCCGTTTTTTTGTTTCTTGGGATTCCCCTCGTTTGAACCTTATTCTTCTTTGTAGTTTCTATTCTTGTTTTGTGGAATAAGGGAAGGTATGTTGTAACCTGTATTATATTCATCTGGTTACTTTCTCCATAGCTGCTCAGCCAGTGTGTGTGAGATGCATGGAATTTTGGTGTGATGGTTTTGAATGGAATGTTTGGGTGTCTGGATGCTTGAGTGTGACAGTTGGAGTATGGGCTGAGCAGCAGGCAGACTGCTCCTGGTGGGGCTGCACCTCTACAACTCATCTACTTGTAAATGAACTTAATAAATCTACTTAAAACTACATCTTGGCTATGGACCTCGTCACTACAGTGTCCATGTTCCTTCAAGCATTGCAAACAGTGTTGGGAGAGGTGTTATATTATGTTTGGATTTTGTTAAGCGGTCTTATACCCGAAGGTCTTGTGGTGCTGGGAACATACAAATATGTTCAAATAAAGAGCAGTTCATCAGCTCTAGTAAAAATATGTTTCTGATAGATTCTTATAACCACAGATTACTCATTTTGTGCCAGACAGGATCCAGAAAACTCAGAAGTCAGTGTTCCTGTGTGACGATAGGCGGCGCAGTGCAAGTCTGTGTTGACTCAATTCTAACTCGGAAGTGATGATCAAATTACCATAATACCTTCAACCATGCACACTGATATTAGTTTCTTTCTTTCCACACCTTCGGACGAGGATACAGAGCTCTGCTCCTCTTTTTCTTCACTCTGTGAAGAGATTATTTTTTTCTTCGTCTGAACTGTTCCAGTGTACAAGGGAACATTTCACTCCTAAGATTACAGAGTTTTTTCCTTGTAGCAGCTGTCACAAAGGAACTTCTATGACATATCCCCAGGAGATGTGCCTCTGGTGTTTGGTGCACGACGCTAAGGCCTGTGATGACTGCACGCAGATGAATCCGAAAGCCATTCCTGAATGCGAGAAAAGCTCTATGTGGAAAAACAACGCAAGGCTCCAAGCCAGTCCAGTTCTGAAATGCAGTTGAGAGTGCGGTCAGGATCCCACTCCCAAACTGTTCCCATAGCAGATCTTTGAGTTGTAGTCTTCAGTTTAGTCCAAGAAAACACTCAAGATGTCAAAGTGGACCTATCCGCTTCCCACCACTCTTGTGAAGGTGTGAGTGTGTCACTGTGCCTCCAGGTCTCGCTCTCATGCCACAGCAAAGTCAATTCAAAATTTTGTCCCGATGTATCCTGTGACAGCCAGTTTCCTGGGGTACGATGCGAGTCCAGGGTCTGGTCTCCAGTTGCATCAATTTAAGTTGTTCACATTGGTGTCCTGGGGCCACACTACTGCTGGACCCTAAACTGGATAACCAAGTACTCCTCTAAAACACTTTTCTCTCTCTCGCTCGCTCTCTCAGAGTAGTGAGACAGAGCAATCCACAGCTTTCTCAAGGATGCGGGGTGGTTTAGACTTTTATAATACAGTTTATACCATAATAGCAGCTAAAATTATCAATATCTAGTCAGTGCTTTACTTTATAAAAGAAAAGTACTTCAATACATACAAGAAAATGTGCACGCGACGGTGCAAAAATGACGACCCTTAACTGTGAATTATCAAGCCACGTAAAACCACCTTGCGTGGCCCTAAGTGGCTTGATAAATTTAGAGTAACGCAACACCCATGGATTTTGGGGCATTCCCAGATTTACCATAAGTGGTAAACCTGGGAATGCATCAAAACTGCTACGCATCCCCAGGGAAGGCATAACAAGGAGAAATATCTTCATTTCTCCTCGTTTCTTCAACTTTCTCTGTGTGGTGCAGAATGCAGCACACATAGAAAGAGGAAAATGCCTCAGGGGATTGTTTTTGTTGAGGAAGGTTTTCCTTCCTGCACAAAAACAATCCTGCTTACAACTCGGGCATCCTTGCATCATGGTGCAAGGGTGCCTACATTGGCGCTAGGCAGCACATTGTGCGCCAGCATCTGAAAGAGACAGGAATTCGCCCTATTATGTACATTACAGTGCATTCCTGGCCTTTTCCTCTCATGCAGTACAGCAAGGAGACTTGCTGCGCTGGGTGACTTGTTGGTTAATATGCCCCCAGTGGTCTCCGCAACCCTACCGGCCGCTGTTCTCAACCTAAACAGTATTATAGCGCCTAAACGTAAGCACTATAAAACCACAGTTAACACTGTATTTTATAGACCATATTACACAGGGTTACTCTGTAATGGTACCAATATTTGTATTACAGTGATTTGGTTTCAGCATTCGATACAACGTTGAATGTTCTTGGTCCATCCACTGTCCCACCATTCAAAGCAACATAAGTACCCACCCTGTCTTGGCAAGGACACCACTCTGGTGAAGTCAGAGGTCTGCTTAGGGGTGCCTGGAGTATTGGCAGTAACTGGAGTCCCACTAGTCCGTAGCCACTGGGCTAGCCATAGGAGGGTGGTGACTAGCCAAGGTGTTATTCCACCCAAATACTTTCAGATTACAAAAAAATGGAGGGAACTGTACTACAGAGCCCACTGGCTGCAGTCTAAATTTTCTAACATCAGGGCACCCACGGCTACCTGGTACTAGTACAGCACAAGCAAGGACAAAGCTGGAGGCTATGCAGGTTCTATGGCAGTTACCAAGGGGTAAAATTGTCAGTTCTTCAATAGGGCACTATTTCCCCAACTATAGATGGTAACTCGAAGCACTCATTGCCCACCACAGCACATGGGCGGGGTAAGGGGCGTACCAGTCTCACCTTCAATGACAATATGGAGCTTCCCCAATCTTTCTAAGTGTTGATGTGAAGCAAGTTCCCTCATCTTGAGCAGCTGTCTGCAGTTTCCTTGTGTTCCAAAGCACCCAAAGCCTACACAAGCCTCATAGTTGTTCCCTGCTTCGATGCTGCCTAATGATCTGAAGCCCAGCTCCTTCCGTAGGACTGACAAATTCCTTTGACCAGTAATCCTGAATTCCTTTCCTGGATCTCTGCTACCTCTAAGACCTCTTGTGGGTGCCTTGTCAGAAAAGGAGAACAACCTTGAAAAACCAATTGGGCGGTGAGACCAGACTTTTATCATTCCCTAATGGACAGGCTAATCCAATCAGGGGGGTCTGCTACTTTGCTTTGGGAGAACCCCTCCAATCCTGGGGCATTTTTCCTGCATGTGCACTGCGTTATCAGTGCATGTGAGAAGGGACCCTCCCCGTCTTTTGGTACCTGTGGGGCCTATCCCCTAGAGATGACTTTTAGTTAACTGCAAAGAGGCCCTGACCATCACCCAGAAGAAAGTGAGGAGGCCCTCCTACGGTGGTAATCTTATCTAAATTCATATAAGAGTTAATGCTCCTCCCAACCAACCAAGCTTCTACAAGAAATAGAAAGGGGCATGAGTGAGCTGGAATGTCCAGCAGAACATAAACGAGTTTGGCTCACATTAAACACAATTCCTCACTGTCCTCAGCCAGTGAACCCAATGGATCTCTAAGCACTGATCCCAGATATGAAAGAGGCAAAAAAAAGACCCCAGATAAGGGAGACTGCAAAGACTTTATTATGAGGGAGCTGGTAGGAAGCCCCTCCTCAAGGTTACAGCTACACCCGAGTAGGGAATAATGCTGCCACCACTATCAGTCTACCACAGCCTGGATAGAGAGGGGAGTAGCCACTCTCTGTAAAAAAGAGGGATGCAGTATGAAAGTACCCTGAACCTCTGTGCCAAGCTCTATGGTCTCAATTCATGTAAACAGGAAGACTCTCGGTAGACATGTGTGATTGTCATATTCACTGCGTTCGAGATCAAGAAAATCTACATCAACTTTCCAGTGACCCGCTATGAGATCAAGACAGGGCAGGAAAGCAGGATCTTCAGGGCCATGCAGAAGACTTACAGTCCCAACATACCCCAAGTTCCTGGGCCCATTTGCAATGTCTCAGCAGGGTGAAGCCTTTTGAGAGGCCATGCTGCATATCTTTGGCACTCTTTCTGCTCCCTCTGGCGTGCCTTGGGCCTGACAGACAATGACTAGGCCATCAGAGGAAGCATACATCCCAATCCCCCACCTTCTGGCAACAACATCTAAACCTCTTTAGTGCATTGTTAAGGGCACACAGCTATCAGATAGGAGGCATGGTCAGCCACTTACTTGAGGGGTGGCAGAACATTACATCCAACAGGTGGTTTCTTCAAAATGTCCAACAGAGCTATGCTGCACAATTTCTTTGCCACCCACCACACCTGCTACCCACATAGAAGCAACCTTTGGAGGGCAATCTGTCTGTTTGCCATGAGATGCAGGCTCTTCCTGCCCACCATCAAAGAGAGGTTGGCGCAGATTCTCACATACAATACCACTGCAATGTGGTACTGTAACAAGCAGGTGGGGTGAGGTCTTGTGCCAGGAGGCTCTGCGTCTCTAGAGCCGACAATCATTAGGGCATTTCCATGGTGGTACACAACCTGACAGATCTCTAAACAACAGGGTGGATGAAATCAGCTGGTGATACCTAGTGGATCACAAATGGCAGTTACTCCCAGAGGTGGTGCAGGGCATCTTCAAGCAATGAGGAGAACCCTGGTCTGATCTTTTTGGCATCATTGACAATTCTTAATGTTAACTCTTTTACACGCTGTAGTTCCCAGGAAAGGTATTCCTGGAGATACATTCCTTCTGCAGTGGAGTACCGGTCTCCAGTATGCCTTCCTGGTGCTATTTCTCCTGGCCCAAGTCATCTTAGAGGCTGCGGATTGGGCCAGGAGAGTGTGATACCCAGAACATCTATGCCTGGGCATGTGTCCTCAATCAGACTGCCGGTTGAGGAGGACTTTTGGTAACAGCAGAAAATTGCCACCTCTCCCAGAAGTGATGCGTCTATCACTACTGTGAGTTCTGGGTGCGCAAGGAAGAGGGGTCAGTCCCAATCGCGGTTCGTCAGCCACCACTGAAGATTTTTTTGCAGTTTCCTCCAATACCAGAACCACGTCAGGGAGATTCCCCTTGATGCTGCACTCACTGGCACTTCAGATCCCACAGTAGAGCCCACATATGCCACCAGGGCATGTTTCAACACTAGGATGCAGGAGGCCCTGAGACCCAGCATCCTCAGAGTCAGTTTCACAGAAGATTCACATCTTTATTTAAGGATATCTGCAAGGAAGGAGGACATCTCTATGCCTTCAGCAGAGCTGCCATTGTGGCAACTCCACTGAAGGTACAAAAAGCTTGCTCAGTGGCTGCCATGTTTAATGCAGCTGCTTGGAAAAGTTGTGGTTCTTCAAAAACAAATTTGCGGAGCAGGAGTTTGTTTTGAGTAACAAAATCAATTTGCTGCTGCTCTCCTGTTCAGGACTTCCAATTTTTCCCATAAGCTCAAAACGGCAAAAAGGTACTTCAGAATGTGCACCCTACAGGCGGCCTTTGACTGATGGCCAAATGTTAGTCGTGTTGTCAGTCAAAAGCCTCTGACTCCACCAGCCAAACATGAGGCTCCCCAGTCTTTAGAGTGAGTGGACCAGGGACTTCACCACATTGTAAATAAAGAAAACATTACTTGCCAGTAACAATTAGTTTGCAACTTGTGCTGTATATTCACATGCTTTGCATACTCCTGCCATTTAGTGTTGGGTGCAGCTGTTACACACTGCTTTTCTTTGAAGTAGAGGTTTTGTGATAACTTGTGATCCCTCCCTGGAACTCACAAGGAAAAAACGTCACTCTAGTTTGTGTTTTCCCATGCAAGTGAGAGAAAGTATACGTAGTGTAACAAAAGAGGACAATATATGTGTACTGGTGCTCCATAAATGTGGTTCGCTAAGTATTACCCCAATCATTTTGCTATAGCTTTGCATGCAGGGCAGTGGGAGGGTGCATGTAAATTTACACAACTAAAAGCTGTAAAGCAGTTATTACAGGCAAGTAATCTTTTCCGTTTCCAACACATGCTGCTACAGAGGACATGCCATGCACATACTGAAAATCAGTGCCCTCTTCCCAAAAGCACTGGCTTACAAGTAGAAGTAGATATTGTTTTGAACAAAGTTCCAAATACAGTTTGTCCAACTTGTGCATGAATGTCTACACAGTAATACTTTATGAACATGTGAGTTGTCGACCATGTACAGCGTTTACAAATGCCTGTATGTGGAATGGTGCCTAGGCAAGCCATAGCTGCAACTTTTTTTACTATAGAATGAGCCCCTTGTACAGTAATCAATCAATGCTTTACCTATGCATAACTCAATTATATGCATTTAACTTCATTTTGCAATGCCTGACTTCCAAATTGTAGCTTTTGCGAAGCCACAATTATAGACACCAAACAGTTGCTGGGTTTTCCGGATTGGACTTGTATAATAAATGTAATACGTCAGTGCTCTATTAACATACAAAGTGTGCAAGTCCTTTTCTGTTACTAATTGGGAATGAGGGTTTGTTCTAAGGATGCTCTTATCTTTCTGCACGTGATGAGAAGTCCCTCCACCATACATGCCAACATGGAGAATTTGAGGAAAAGATTTGGTGAATTTATTTTCCCTATTGACTTTTTCAAGAGGGGATTTTAGGTGGGAGACATGTAAATAAATTCATTTTGGGCTTAAAAAAAGACAGTTGGGAGCCTCCTGCCTAAATCGGGTCTCTTGGCCTGTATCCTCCACCGCCAGGGCTTGTAACTTACCAGTGCTCCGTAAAGAAAAGCCGCTTGCCATGAAAGAAATTGTAATTTGCGTGAGTGCATCAGCTCAAAAGGTGGTTTCCTGAGCCAAGTGAGTACAACATTAAGACCACATGAGCAAACTCGTGCCATTTTCGGAGGGCTGACTCCTAATACCCTGCATGAACGCTGACATCTAGAACTTTAGATACAAATTGGAGTTGCCTCTTCTGCATGTAACCTCATACAGCTGCCAAATGAACTCTGACCAAGGGCTACGTTAAACCTGCCTTTTGCAGGCGCTAGATGTAGCAAACATTGTGTTGTAGGGGCTGCTTGTCATTGTTGCTACAGCAGTGAACACATCTTTTCCATTTTACTGCTTAGTTAGGATTAGCAAGGTCATATGAGCCTCCTTAAGAATGAGCATGCACTTTTGTGGTAGTTAAAGGTACCCAAATTCTTAGACTTCATGTGCTAATTTTCAGAGTTCAGCACACTGAGGTTGGGGAGACATAGCTGACTCCAACGCTTTGTAAGTCTACATGAAGAGGTAATTTATTGTGTGGATTTAAAGACGGTCTAGTGGCAGTGAGTAACAGGGTTGTCTCACCCCTATAGGTATTATGAAAATGAGCTTTGTCAATACCCGTCTAATTTCCCTCACTACATACAGTAGCAGTGTCCCTGGAGGCAAAGCTTAAACACATGTCCAATCGGTTTATCCATGGAGCTCTGCCCATGGACTGTGGGTAGCTGAAGACAAGGTTTGAGCATTTTTGTGTTCCCTGGAGTGGCAAAAAATAGAGCATGGGCATCCCCAGCAGTGAAGTGCTGTTAAAGTACTTGGGCATTAATCTCCCATTCATGTGCCCACGGAAGCGTCCTGCTGAGCAGGTCTGCAAAGTTGTTGGCCTCCACGCGGGGAAATTCTGTAAGGAGAAAGACCTGATGACAATTAGCCCAGTTTCATATTGTCGATGACAGTTGGTAAGAATGTGTGCCCTCCTATTTTTGGATGTAATATATGGGGGTCGTGTGGTCTGTTCATATTCTTCCAGCAGATCCTACTGCCACACCTCACACTCATAAGTCCTTGCCCCTGGCTGCTTCTCCCAATATGGCTTGGTCCTAGCTAGTGCACTGAGATGTTCAATGATTTATCTTCGGTGTTGCATGTGGGAGTCCTGGATCAAGGTCCAAAATCTGGAGATTCACAGCTTTGTACTGGGACAACTTTGGAGCAGTACGAAACACATCCAAACCTGATGGTGGAAAAAAACCACAATCTAAGGCGGAGACTTTGTCCTGGTCTATTGGGGGTTTCGGAGTGGGATTACGAGTCTTCTTGAAACTGAAACCTACTCTCGAAACAAAGATAACCTGTAAATGCTTAGTCCCAACACAAGATGGCAGGAGTATGCAAAGCATGTGGGCAGAGCTTGATCTAATAATAAAATTGCATTATCTGTTGAGCACAATTCGTGTAAGCTGCAGGTTTTGTCTACTAAAATCTTTTGGAAGCAGGGTTTTCATGTGGAAGGAGCAAAGTATATTTTTTGGGCTCCAACAGGCAGCACTCAGACTATGCTCAAAACGATTTTCTGATTGTTTGGTTTAATGTAGATGTTCTTTATAATATTAACCGTAATAGAATTAAAATATTTGTAGATCTCTTTATTTTCATACAGCACATGTTTTCAAGCCTTAGGCAAGGCTGGCAACTGAAGTTCACTGAATGATGCGATTAGTCTATAATGCAATTTTTCGTCATCTGTCAGATCAGCGTTTCCTGGTCTCACTGCCACACATACGTGGGTGCCAGCTTCCTCTGCTGCTTTGGCCTCTGTTGGAATAAAGAGAATGGTTAGCAGAGCACACATACTTAAAACATGTCTTTAATGTCATATGCTCTTCAGGTATTCCTAGATGCAATACATGGATTAGCCACTTCCTGCTCTGTTGGGGATACATTTATGAACTTTGAACATAATCGTCAGGAAGCCATTAAGGCAACCATGCTCAAGGTATCAGTTGCTTCAGTTCAGATTTACAACTACTCTCTGCACTATCTCACAGCTCTCTCCCATAGATAATATGAATCGGGTGCCACAATAGGGGGTGGTGTTACAGTGCCTATATAATGCTGAACCAAATTCCTAATTTTTGAATATTCAATTACGACTTCACCTTGTGTATTAAAATAGTACATCTTTAAAGGCTTCATTCCAGTCTCTCAGGACACATAGAATGTCTTTGCCGCAATGTTTCTGCACTGATCGGTTGGAACTGTTACCACATGTCTCTGTGGTCAGTAAGAAGCAGTAGGTGAAATCAGCAAGATGTCTGAATGGAATTTGGCTCACAGCATTTAGTGCCAATGCAAAGAAAAGTTAAGTTACATTTAAATCAAGGATGGGCTAATGGGGCCATTCAAAAGTGATGAAATTAGTATTTTTTTGACAACTGTGTGCTGATTTGTGAATAGTTATGTTGTGAGCATCTGTATATATCCCAATTCTAGGAATCTGCACATTGGTCATGCCAATTTGCTTTTGGGGCTTTGTGTCTGGAGGCGTGGACAATTCCAAAAGCAAATGACATCAGCCCACTGGAGAGGCACCTATATAGGCTGCATTTTAGTTCCAGAGCGGAACGGCAGCCATGTAGAGCAGCACTGCACCACATACCGGCGTCCTGAAATACTGCTGAAAAGTTTCCTGATCCAGTCTCGCACCTGGGGAATATTCAAAAAGTGAGGAATCTGCAGCTAGATCGAGTCTCTACCAGAAAGAATCATGTATGCCTTTCTGCCACTGTCTCTCTTGCCGAGAGTTCTGAAAAGCAGGAATGACAGGCCCACGTTATACCAGAGCCTCTGGATTGGGCAAGGAGATTATGGTACCTGGAAAACCTGGGCATGAGCATTTGCATTTATCCTCAGATCAGGCAACTGCTTCGGGAGAGGAGAATCTTCTATCACAGCAGCATGGTGCTGCATAGAGCTTACGCAGTCTACACCTCCATGTGTGGAGATTGAGCAGCGCCAGTTGACTGCGATCACTCTACCTTCATGTTGGAAGCAGATGCAGGAGCCAGGTCTCGGTGAGGAAGATGACGTCGGGGGGAGAGGGTCATGATGAGGTCCGTGTTTGCAGCTTGAGCATTGTGTTGAGAAGGATGCAGCGAGTTGTTCTGAACTAGGTGCATTATGTTGGTTTGTAGGCTTGGAGGTGGTTGTCATGAGGGCAGGTGCTCCAGTGTTGCAGGAGAAGGGGCAGTGTAGGCAGCCGAAAGGCTCTACCATCTATCGGGGAGATGTGCGGCAGCAGTTAATGTTGTGGTGTCAAGGGTCCAAGCACGAAGTTTGGTGGTGGTGTTGCTTTGGGAAGTTTGAGACCCAGGGTTCCTGGCACTGGGTGCGGACACCACGCGCCTGCAGTGTGTGGCTGCGTTGCAGCCTCCATTAAGTATGTTCTGGTCTGGGAGGAGGGAGGGGTGCAGGCTGGTGGAGGGCAGGGATGACGAGAGGCAGGAATCCGCAGAATCGGGAAAATGAGCAGGATTGCAAAAGAGTGTGAAAGGAGCGAAATGGCTGAAAAAATGGGTAAAGTGTTAGGAAGGAACAAAACGACCAAGGTGGAGGAGAGTGAAAATGCTCAAGAGCTAAGAGAAACACACAAGCAGGAGGCAGGAGAGAACAATCATTAGGGGGCAGAGACAAAAACGATTAGGGGGTAAAGAGAGGCACACAAGCAGGGGGCAAATAGGAAAATAATCAGGGGGCAGAGTGGAAGAGGGTGAAAAATAAGCACATAGCATGAGAGCCTGCTGTTCAGGGTCCGACAGCAGAGGGGAGCTAGGCCTAGGACCTGCTCCTGGGATCCAGGAAGAAAATGTTTAATCTTTCATTCCACATGGTGGCTGTGTGCCGCTCATGGCTCTAGGAAAGTGGGTTTCTGTGGCAATAACACCCCCACTTTTGGCAGATTTCTGACGCATTTTGAGTTGAGGAGCCCTAGGCCCCAGCCAATTAAGTTCACCAGGGGCTGTGTTGCAAAACTGTACCTTTGTACCGCCAATTGGCACCTCTCTGGCCACATGCAAGTGCCTTGTAAAAGGTACCATGACCAGGAAAGGCCTCCAAGGGGTGCAGCACATATTGTGACACCCTTAGAGGTTCTGTACCTACACACACACACACGCCTACACACACCTACACCCCCCCCCCCCCCCCCAGCCTCTCCAGCTATTAGGAGCAGGCCCGCTTCTCGTCTTACCCCCCTTCTCTTCTTACCCCCCCCCCCATTCAGTAGGAAGACAGGCAGGAAAAATTACAGCAGCCCATAAGGTGTGCACACCTCTGCCAACCCCACCCCTCGGGTGGGGGAGGCGAGGTGAAGCCCACTCTTCAGTGCCTGCCATCTTGCAGATAGCAGCTACTCTCCAATCAGGGTGTGGGACTGTGCCCACTCCCCCAAGTGTGGTGAGCACACCAAGGGTGTAATCACCCTAAGGACAGTATCCCAGTGGCTACAGGCCTCGAGACCCTTAATACGCCCCCCTAAATACAGTATTTAGGGGGCATCCCTGAACCCAGAAGCAGATTCCCCGAACCTACGAAGAAGGAGGACTAAAGAAGACGCCCAGCAGAGGAAACTACAGAGAAGAACTGACTTGGCCCCTGCCCTACCGGCCCGTCTGCAGTTTCCAGAGATCTTGTGCCAAAAGTCACCTTGTCCTGCAGGCAGCGACCTCCAGAACCCTGGGAGGACTGGATGCCTTCAACACAGACTAGATCTACATGAACAGCAGCTCTGTTCAAAATAATCTCCAAAGAAAGACTCCGAGCCTGCTGAAGACAAAGAAACCCGCAAGTCTGCACCACTCTGCACCAGACGCCCACAGCCTGAGTTTGAGTGGCACAACACCACAAGGGGGTCACCCCGGAGAGCCTGACCTGGGACGTGGTGATCCCTGACCTACCTCAAGTCTCCAACCGATTCCTGCAGCCCTCTTCTGGAGGATCCCCCCCAACGGATGTCGGTCAGAGAAACCAGACGCCAAAAAACACCCCTGCACCTGACATGCCACAGCCTTGGGTGGCCCATCCAACGGGGTACCGTCATCCCAAGACATACCAACTTACCTCTCCAACCCGTGGTTGCCTCCAGAAGATCTTCGTCGCCAAGCCTGCAGTGTTTCTTGCAACCAGTGAATCCCCATAGAATCCAACAGGGCACCTGACGCCAAAACAGCACCCGGCCGCCCCTGTGGGTGCACCTTGTGTGCTAAATCAGATCCCCCTTTGCCCTGAGCCTAAAACCAGGAGCTTTGCTCCCACAACCTTGTTGCCTGCTAGTGAGCAGCCACCAACCGGAGGCACCCTTTCCCACATTGGGCCTCAGCACTCTGCACCCGGCTACCCTCCTGCCACTGATGGTACTTTGGGAACGCATCCTTCGCCCTGGGAAAAACGCTTGTTCTAACCCCAGAGAATCAACTCCCAAACCTAATTACTTCCCATTAAACCGATAACATTGTTTTCTACCATAGGAGTGCATTGACTGCTTTCTTGTTCTAAGAGTGGAGTTGGTTTTGTATGAAACCTCAAAAAATTGCATATATACAAAAACTGATTTATGTCCCAGTGGGATATCTAGGCATATCACACGGTGTAGAAAAAGTAACGTAAAAAGTAATCTGAAAAGTAATGTACAAAGTAATTACAAAAGTAACTGAAAAGTTATTTTGACTGTTGACTTACCCATAAACAAACCAATTGCATTCTACTGCATTCCAACTATAATCAACAGCATTATTCTTGCAAAGTATGGTTTCACTTACCTGCACCAGGCCAGGCTTGGTTCTAAAAATAAAATACAACTAATAATATTTTTATACAAACAAACTGATCTGAGTTCAGTCTTTGAGTGTGTACAATAAGTGCTTAACACTACTCTCTTATAAAGCCTTACTGCTAAGCCCACACTACCACAAATAGAGAGTAAGGTATTTTCTACTTTTACCTCTGCCTACCTATGGGGATCCACTGGACTCTGTGCACACTATACCTTACTTTGGTATAGTATAAACAGAGCCACCTTCCTACAGTGGCAAACTAAAGTGGTTTGGAGGTTGATGCCAAAGAGGAGAAGGACTGGGTAAAACAGTGAAAGCAATCAGACACTGCGCATGTCACCAAGTTTTCAAAAGGACTAGGGCGACCGCTGTGGGCATGGTTGAGCCTGGCAGTGGCACCGATATTTGGCTCTGCTCTGGCACATCCGGGGCAAAATGAGGCAAACGTGGAGCCTCACAATTCCACAGAGTGGTGCATAAGTGCAAAAACTACAGGATCCAGTCTGGTGCCAGGGGAGTATTCTAAAGGTGAAGAATCTGTGGTTAGAAAAATCCATCAGAAGATAAAGGGCTGGCCGGCCTCACCAGACATCATCGCATCTGTGAGGCTCATAATTTGATCAATAGGTGGGTAGAGGCGCACAGAGCAACTTTCCACAAGTCAAATATACAATTCAAAACACAATTTCAAAGCTTATCCACACGAGAAGCGAGACACAGATTGCGTATTTTGTAATGTTGTTTCTTTATTTATTTCATTTTTATTGTCATACTGCACACAAGTAACCAACAGCAAAACAATGCACAGCATGACGCAATAGGGTTCATGCAGAGGTCAATAAACAATATCCGTCACACATTTTGTAAAGCACAGACACATATCAGGTATACACCAGATTACATCTGCAGTCCAGGCGAGGGACAGTATCCCATGAGTTGTGCAGAGCCCTTATACAGAGGTTAGTCCACCACAGCTAGCCCTGGCCACAATTCAAGAGACATATTTGAAAAGACACAAGGGTACCCAGAAGAGGTAATCAAGGACCTTGGGTAATTATGTTTTTAAACAAGAAACAGTGGTCCTTAGAAGAAGGGAAGGTACAATTGGGATAAATATAGTCCGGAATCGAAACTATATTGTGGGATGTCCAGCCGGACAAACCTATTTATTTCTACAATGTAATAATCACATATACAATATACATACTATTGTGGGACACAGTCCTGTATCCTTTGGGGGAAAAAAAACGACAATACATGTAAAACAATTACATACAAGGGGGCATTTCAGGCAAGACGGAGAGAGCTTATATGCAAATCCAATGTTTAGAAGCTTTTTTGTAACAGCACATGCACTTTTTTAACACAATGGTTTAATGTGCACGTTGTTAGCTTAGGTCGACGACGTTTCAATCCTGTCTTAGAATACTAGGATCATCATCAGGACAAAATAAAATTGCTGGCCTGAGCATAAGAAATTGCCCAATGGAAGCGGGAAAATGGTCAGGGGAGGCGAGGTACGGAGACCGCGTGAACAGCTAATTTTAGCTGAGCACCACCAAGGGTACAACCAGGGGGGTGGACCTGTATGAATAACGGCTGGGAGTACTTTTCAGGGGTCAGTAATCCAGGGAAAACTCGCTGGCAATGCAGGAGAGCGTAGCCACGCCAGGGATAACGGTGCCGGAGAGGAACTCCAATCGAATGGGCGGCTCACTAATCGTCTAGGATAACCTCTATGGAGAAGTCTCTTCTGGAGTTCTTCTGCATGGAAAGTGAACTCACTCATATTGGTGCAGTTACGTCTAATCCTTAAAAACTCTCCAAAGGGAATGGAGTCCTTCTGACAGCTTGGATGAAAGCTGCTAGGTTGTAAGATGGTATTTTTCGCAGTCGGTTTTCTGAAGAGGCTAACTTCGATCTTACCTTTGCCATCAATGATCCAAATATCTAAGAACTCCACTTTCTCTGTAGAGTATTTGGCCGTAAATTTTAAATTCACGTCACTCAGGTTAAGCCACTCAATAAATTCTATGACAGACCAAATGAATTCATTCTGGAATGCCTCGATATAGTACTACATAACAACTTTTTTGAATTTGGAGATGATCTTTTCCATCAGATCAAAGGCACCAGTATGGGAGCTTCATGTGCTCCTAGTGTAGCGAATACATACATGGGCGAATTCGAACTTAAACACATCTTTAACGAAATAGCCCCTTTTTATGAGAACATACAGGCATGGCACAGATTTATAGATGATATTTTTTTCATCTGGTCAGGGAATGAACAGGATCTTCTAGAATTTATTGAGTGGCTTAACCTGAGTGACGTGAATTTAAAATTTACGGCCAAACACTCTACAGAGAAAGTGGAGTTCTTAGATATTTGGATCATTGATGGCAAAGGTAAGATCGAAGTTAGCCTCTTCAGAAAACAGACTGCGAAAAATACCATCTTACAACATAGCAGCTTTCATCCAAGCTGTCAGAAGGACTCCATTCCCTTTGGAGAGTTTTTAAGGATTAGACGTAACTGCACCAATATGAGTGAGTTCACTTTCCATGCAGAAGAACTCCAGAAGAGACTTCTCCATAGAGGTTATCCTAGACGATTAGTGAGACACTCCATGAAACGCGCCAAATATTATAACATAGACGCTTTGATCGTTGGGAGACAAAAACCCTCACTTGATAAGATCGTCTGTGTAGTTAACCACTCTAGCCTGAACAATAAAATTCAGAAGGTACTGCACAGGAATTGGAAAATCCTCAATGTCTGCGAAGAAGATAGTGCTCTAGCTCCCCCCATCGTAGCATTTAGAAGAAACTCCAATTTAAGAGACAAGCTGGTTCACAGCAGACAACGTCCACGTAAAGAACATCAGATGACTATTGATGGACTCCCCCCTATCTTAGGGAACCACAAATGTGGCAACTGCCATGCGTGTCCCTCAGCGATCACCACCCAAACTTGCAACTATGGCTCCAAAACAGCTAAATTGAAAAGTCACACGAATTGCAGAAGCAGTAACCTGGTCTATCTAATACTCTGCCCTTGTGGACTAGGTTACATAGGAGAGACAAGCAGAGAGTTTAGAACTAGATTGTCCGAACATAAATCTGCGATCAGAACGGGAAAAAGACAAGCCCCAATGGTAAGTCATTATTTGGATCTGCACCACACTGAGAAAGAACTTCGTTGGCTGATACTGGAGAAAGTCATTCCAAAAGCAGGACGAGACACAGATAAAATAAGAAAGGAGCGAGAATCTTTTTGGATTTTCTACTTTGATACAGTGCGCAAAGGGTTAAATGAGGAAATTGTGTGGTTAGTCACATAATTCCCCTAATCTATGTGAGGATTACAGGCTGGACACATCAATATTGGGGACTAAATCTTATGCCCATTTTACCGAGTGCCTGATACTGCCCAGTTGATCCATCGTGACTAAATCTCCAACGACTTTTTGAATCAAAAGTCTTTGGGTACACACCATTACGTACAGTCCAGTAGCTAAAAGGATTTATTACGTACTGCCTCCCGAACTCAATCACGCTCGGAGTTTTTTTTAAATACTCAATTTATGGCGCGTCGAATTTAAATATATTTACGGATGGCAACATATCCACAATTCCCTGGGACCCTTACCGATGTATCGACTAAGAATTATTCCCTAACTAATACAAAATACCAGGACGGTCATATTTAATCATGGAACTGTAAGATGAGGTTAGCCTCACATTACAATATGGCGCCCGCAGTAACTCATATATAGCATTGGGCTGCAAGTCCTTACAATACGATCACGTGGGATACCTCGTGACTATCTTTTAGGCCAACCATCAATCAGAATACGATTTAAAATCCGCGCCAACATTACGAGCCTCGAAGAACTTGTCTATGGTGATGTCCGAGTTACACCGACACTCTGCTATAATCAGGTAAGCCTCGCTCGCTAGCCTTATCGTCCCGGACTAATCGTTATGATACATTTAGTATTAAAGCAAGGCGTACCATATTCGCTAATACATTTTCAGCACGTATCCTGAGACCTGCTTAGCATGTTTGTAGGGACATCGTAACGTTCCAAAAGGAATACAGCTTCTTTTAATCTGCCATCTGTCACGATACCTTTTTAGCACGCATACTAAGCATGGACTAGCAAGCCTGCAAAATGCGTCGTATTGCCCACAAAGGATTAATAGTTTTTCTTTTGCTGTTTCTTATGATGGGCTATACAACTTTACAAAAATTAATGGTACTCCAATGTAAAATTACGTAGAGGCTGTGCTTAGATAGTGTGATGCTGGATATCACAAAATGGTAGCTATTATAAGTATATACATTGAAACATTGCTGTTATTTCCTTAGAGACATCCAAGCAGCAATTAGATCTAACCGTATTGGTGGATACAGTGCACTGCGTGGAATCTAATCCTTGCCCCAAGAAGAACCTAGACGCACCTGAAGTAGTGAAATCACTACTATCCAAAAAAACAAAGGGTAAGCATTCCATTATGCCGAGGCCTTAGATGATGTCGAATCATTTTCATATTGATAGACACATGATGACCCATTAGATGCCCTATCAGTTGGTATGACACATTGTGATACTTTGTTGTCATCTCCCTAAAGGGCATTGCAAGCAGAACCATCCAGGTTATAATCACACAGCGGACACTATGGAACTAAAACATTTGACTGAGAGAGTCCCCACCCGCTTCTGGACTAGGAATTCCAATGTTCTCGTAAATGCGTAAGGGTAAGTATTCCCTTAAGCCCCATATGTAGAAAACATAATCTACTGTGTTTCTCAAATGCGCAGTATTCCAAACAATTGTAAACCTTTCTATCTAGACGCAGCATGCCCTGAAATTTACTGAACAGACAAGTTTGCCTATAATACTACTATCGTGATTGGCACTCCAATTGTGTATCTTACTACTCAGGTAGTCTGGTCTATGTATTAATTACTCTACACTTGTAGGTTTCTTTATTGTTTACTTTCTGGTGAAGGTTTCACACTTTTAATCACTCTTAAATGATTTAAGCTATTTCTATTTATTGTGATAACATGTTGGGTTTACCACATGCTTGGATGATCCCAGATGTACTCACTGTGGATCTACTTAAGAGATATGAAGTCGTAACGTAATGTTTAAAAATGGTTTCCTACCTCATTCTAAAATCAAAATATTTAATTCTCTACAGATAACCCCGTCTCATTTTAGGGCTTTAAGCCCCTTCAGTTGATGGCCCTGAAGAAGGGGTTTCCTCACCGAAACGCGCGTAGGGCTATCCTACCCATCTAGAGGAGAGGTCCCAAGAGACCCAGCACGATCTGAAAAAACTGTGTCTATTGCTGTCTTTTCCCTCCAAGCTCTCTCTGGGGGACTTTGCCAAACCTCTAAATGCTTGTCATTATTTTAAGAGTAGGAGTATGATTGATGTATGCTTGAGAGTATGAATTGTTGTGTGTTACATTAGCTACGGGGTTATGCACATTTAAATGTAAATGTTTTTTGTTCTGTACATTACTAAATGAACTTATATGTGAAATGTTTACACAATAATGTATAATGTTTTCTAAATAGATCCCACTTAAATTGAAAAAAGTGAAAAAATAAAAATGGTTACTAAATAATATTTCCTTCTTGTTTAATTGTTTATTTAATGTTGGTAGGTGAGAACTTGTTCAAGTCTCTGCTAAACTAATTTAGGTCCTGAAAGAGTTCTTCCAGACTTTCTTTGGCATTAACAGAGCAGGCACGCTCGCTCCCGCGTCGGGGTGAAGTAAAGCATTTGTGCTTCCGTGAAGCCCAGCCACTATCCAAGCAATCTGACAACGCAAACATCCAGATATCGAGGTTTTCTTGTCTGCGTAAAGGTCATGAACGCTGGTTGCTATACGCCATAAATAGCACCACGTTTACACCCGACAACCAGTTGCCGTTGCCCGCTGTCATGACGCTGTGCTGGGACCCCAAACCTTCCAAACCCCCAACGCTTCCAAAGTCCCCAACTTACACCACCGCCCGGAAGAAGTCTTCATAGCCCTCCTCACGTGACTAAATAGGTGTGGAGGGTCAGTACGTCGACAACCTGCATGGCAAATTAGAAGAACCGTAGAATGAATGACCCGGAAAGAGTACTACAGAAAACTTACTACACGAACGAGGAAACTGAAATGTTAAAACGTCATCCATCATACAAAACACATTTGTGAAGCCAATGTGCACAATTGACATGTTCTTGATAAAACACAATTTCAAGAAAATGATAGCTTTCGAGTGAATGGTGGAAGGGAAACAGGACACAATGTGAAGAGATGAAGCGCGCATGCGCTGCAGCGCTAGGTGACTGGGCGGGGCATAAGGGAGACAGGGCGGACACAAACCCCACTTCCAAAGAAGCCGGACAGAAAACCAACAACTATAGATCTCACCAAGGCAAGCAACGCATGCGCTGCAACGTAGGCGAGACTTAAAAAAGTGAACTCCGATTCGAAATCAAATCCTTACGTTCTTTTGAAAGTCATAAGGTAAAATAAATGGTTGAGTGAAAATTAGAAAGAGTAAAATGTAAGAAAATTACAGCAAAACGACAAAAACTCAATAAGGGGAATCAGAGATATGAATTTTGAAAGTTATAAGTAAAAATAGGGCTGAAACGTAGTAGGCATCTAGGGAAGCCGTAGACCGGAACCCAGGCACAATTTAAGGCTGATACATTGAAGCATATGTCAGCCAAACCAAGCATGTTCGTCCTAGACAAATATTTTACTTTGTGAATTAGTTGTGTTTATGGAGTTAAAAATCAACAGCATGGCAAGCCTGAAGCTGCATGCAAAAAACATACATCGAAATTGGACACTTTTTGCCCTGAGGTCCCCCTGATGGCTGCAGAGGTTTTGGAAGTCAAACAAGTTTCTGGAGAAGCACCTCTAGTCACTTCTAAGTCTCCTAGGACCTCAGGAATAGTACTTAGGGGGCAACTCTAGCAGAGGCCAATAGCAAGGTTCAGCTGATACGAATCATTTCAGAAAAATGGTGTCTTGCAGCTTGCTGTGTCCTGTAGCCACAGAGGTCAGACAACTGACTCAGAGTCCACATCGCTGTCCTGGGTACAAGAGGGAGCAGGCCCAGTCTTTCAAAGCTCCTCTCAGGTTACAGCAAGCAGGGTCCAGTCGTCTTCTGATCTTCCGGAGTTCCAGAAAGTTTATGAGGAAGGTGTTGTGGGGTGCCATATTTATGGAAGACACCAGCCAATGGATTCAGGGGACTCCTGGCTCCTCCCTAACAAATTGGGTAAAGGTTCCCACGGGGCAACTATTCCCACTTAAGCAGCAGTTCCTGTTTGCCCTACTAAAATCTCATGGGCGCCTTACTTCTAAACTTCAAGAAGCAGAAACCCTTCCTTCCTTGTGCAGAAGCTGTGTGTCCACCCAGAGGTTTGGCTATGGAGATGAGCAACCTCCTCTCCTGTGATCAGTCAAAACCAGTTTTGGAGCTAGGTTTCCTGCCAATGGGATTGATGTCAACCATGCTGGAGGGTTGCCTTCTTCAGGTCTCACCTTAAATTGATTTGAGAAAGGACAGGCGCCTTTATAAGTTAATGAACTTCCTGGGTTCACCCTAACTGATCTCCCAGCAAGGTGAAGAAAACTTCTCCTCACATCCAGGACATTGTTCCAGCCCTGGAAGCAGCTTTCACATCTCATTAAGGCCAAATACTGGCCGGACAGCTTCTAGAGAGCTAATGGAAATTAGCCTTCAGGAGTTTCAGGCTGGGAAAATGTAATTTAAAAAAAATTACTTTTCCTAAATATTGTTTAAAATCCAACTTCACCAATGAATAGGCCTTTTAATAAAAATGAAAAGTATCCCTTGAATGACTATTTTAGCCATTTCCGGTCAAAGGTTACAGCTTAAAGTTTGTAATCTGTACTTTGCCATTTTCTGTGACAAAACTAATAGCTCTGCCAGTAAAAATAACTTTTGGGGGATAGTCACTAGAGGAACACGGCAACTTTAATTTCGAACATGTTCCACTTAGGTTAGATCGATTTCTGCTAATCAAAAAAACACGTGACAAGTTGAACTGACTCGAAGTCTTTTATTCAGATTAATGCACTTTCCAAGTCCTCTTTATTGGGGAATTAGTCTATAAAATGTAACTCGTCATAGTAATGTTGTATTTTGTTGCCAGTCACTATTATCCTGTGGTTATGGGAGTGGTTGACTCTCTCAATCGTCCTATAATTTCCTCTTGCATTTCTTCCTTTCAGGAAAATCGGGCTCTTTCCGAGCCTGTACCCTCGGAGACAAAAGCAGGAGTAAGTTTTATGCCTCGTAGTCATTTTGTTATACTACTACTTTGTCTTGTCTTTTTTTCCCTCCGACTGCAACTTCTCGCCTGACCTGCTTCAGTCTTCTGTCCCCTTTGACAGAATACTTTGATTATTCTTTTAACCTTTTATTGTTTGTCTTTGTCTTTATCTGCTTAGCCTTTCATTTCTAGGCTCTAGCTAAATGTTACCTGTAACTTTAAAGGAAAAATAATATTCCACTTCCTGGTTCTTCTGTACTTTATACAATTTTCTTTTCTTTTTATATATTTTAACAAACAACATCTAAATGGGACAAAACGACAACAACAAAAACCCCCAAAAAACAGAATTTTGTTCTCCACCTTTGAATTTGGACTTTCAAGCTCCTTAGAATCCCATTGATCCTCACTTCCTTTAGCCGACATTTCCTGACTATTGAGCATGAAGGTCCCCTTCAATTAAAAAACCTGGTCACGCACCTGTCACAGCCATACTCCTCTGAAAATACAGAAAAAACGCACGATGCAGACAGCTCTGGCCAAGTCATACAGTTTTTGGTTTGTTTTTTTACAGTCCTGTTGTCCGTTGCCCATTCCCTCCCACCCTCACTCATGTTGTCTCTGTTGCCCATGCCCCCATCAGCACAAAAATGCTATGATGCAGCCAGCACGGTCTTCATCATAGCTATTTTTTCTAACTTCTAGCCATGCTGCCCACCAGCTGCGCTGAGCTACAACATTGCTAAAAGACAATGGCAAAGTCACTAGCTCTCCCAAAGGTGAGACCTATTGGCTTTGCCAATACTTGTTGGTTTTGCCATTGGTACATTTGCCATTGTTCCTGCTCCAAATGCAGCATTGCAAACAGAGCCACATTTTAAACAGCAGCAGTCTGCGGTCTTTCAGTGCTCCCAGTGGTCACTACGGAGTCTAAGTAATCTTTATCTGCATGATTAATTAAAACCATTGCAATAACATTTACATTAATAAAAGTGAAATGGTAATCAAATGAGCAAAACAGGCAGCAATAGTTAAAACATAGGTACTAGACAAACTGCACCAGAAATCTGGAAGATACAACATCGATCTTGAAAGACTACATAAAGTAAGCAAGTATTGACAATGCCAATCAGTCTTGCTTCTATCTGAACATTAGTTAGGCCGACTGGAATTGCCAATGCTTGTTTTTTTTTATAAGCCCTGCTACTTCTTAGTAAAACAACTTTCTTTTTCATGGACTATGCAAGCAGCATTATTTTCATTTGGTGAGATGGTCATATGCCACTCACAGTTCAACGTTTCATATTTATTTTTGTGTCTTTATGAGATCTTTACAGCAGCCAATCACAAGCAGATATCCTTGTGTACAAGAAATTATGTTTAAGGCAGTTTTGATTCATTACGATTATTAGAGGACTGCCTTCAAAAGAAGAAGCCATGCAACTCTGCAAACAAATGCACTCCAACAACATTTGCATTTTATTTACAAATTTTCGTATAAAGGTAACACAACTTGCAGTATTTGAACCGCTAGGCCTATCGAAGACAGTGTTTAATCTTTATTTACACATATACATACCAAACCAACCTCACTCGACTGGAGTGAGATTTACTCAGTTTTACATCAACGATAGCAGCTATTATGGAATTTCATGCTCACGTTGGAAAAGATTAAGTGTATTTTAAAGGGGCTTTTCAAATCCGATTCACTTCCATTCTAAATGTGCTTTTTTATTCCTATTACCTTTACTAGCTGGAGTGCTCTGTGCATGCTCATCTCCCTGCTCCTCTCTTGAAGGCTGGGCTGGCTTAGGAATTCAGATGATCCTAAAGATGCCACCTTTTATGATCTTCAGATAATGTCCCTGAATATTTATTTATTTATTTATTTATTTTTTTTGAAACCTTTATTACAGAATGCAAAAGATATACAAGAATGGGCCTACAACCTTCAGGCCGGCCGCTAGCAAACAGTAGGAGCAGAGACACAATTATTAAACACAAGCGACAAGTGAGAAAAGTCCCAGAAGTCGGGAAGCGTTGGCGGCCACACCGTCCGGAGCCCCCAACTGGCGGTTCCATTTTTTATAAGAAACTACAAACAAACCCACAAGGCAGCAAAAATCAAAGCAGCATTATGAGCTCCCCTGGGGAGGACCCTACCGATCCACAGGAATAGGGGGGGGGGGGGGGGGGACGGGCCAGGACAGAAACAAAATGAAAACGATACCCAGAACCAAGGTAACAAGCAGACTAGGGAGACTGGGCCACTGCCAAATCAGGCGTCAGCGGCGGGGTACAAATCCCGCCACAATAGGAGTTCCAGGGGCCCCACACTTTCACCCATTTCCCAGGCTTACCTCTCGCCACATACACTACCTTCTCCCGAAACATACACCAATCCATGTTGTCCTTCCACACCGAGACCGTTGGTGACCTCTGGGAGCCCCACAATTGGGCTATGTCACGCTTGGCCACCATATATCCCAGAGTCACCCACCACGTATGCGGCACCGTGTAATCAGTCGGCTCCCACACATTTAGCAGACATCTCCTAGCCTCGGGAAACAGCGTCACATGCGTGACCGCTTGCAACACCGCATGTACACCACGCCAGAATCGCGCCACCTCCGGGCATTCCCACAAAGTATGGAAGAAGGTCCCTAGCGAACCACACCCACGCTTACACAGCCCGTCCATGGCATATCCCATATGCATCAGTCTCGGCCCCGTAACGTAGACCCTGTGGAGTATTTTGAGCTACACGAAACGAAGGCGGGCCGGTATGGCCACCTCTTTCGGGGAAGCCACCGCAGACACCCAGTCCTCGTCATCCAGCTCCAAGCCATCGGCAACCCATGCCTCACGAAGGCCAGTCAGCAGTCCCGAGCGATCGTTGATGAGCTTTTTATAAATCAATGAGATAGTGCCATCCGGTACATGCCCATCTAGCACTCTATCTTCCAGAGGAGAGCACTCCGGGATGGACGCCACATCCGGGAATACAGAACACAGCGCGTGACGAACCTGTACATACCGGAAGTACTCCCTGTCCTGCAACTGGAATACCGCCTGCAGCACAGCGAACGTTTTGAATCCCCCCCTCGTCCAGAGATCGCCCACCCTACTGATGCCTATCGTGTCCCACTTCTCAAAGCCTTTCGAGGTCCACAAGCAACCCAATCACTCAGATGCATACAGTGGCGTCGCCCGGGTCAACCGATCCTTCCACCCCACCGCCAAGTTTGCCGCGTGCCACACCCGTACCGCGACCCGCGTAGGACCCGTCAGGCGTGCGTCGAGCGATCTAGAGTAGAGCGCACGATTGTAGTCGCCACCCGGCAGTATCAATTTATCCATTTCAAAAGCCGGGTTAAGGGCGGGCCCATAAAGGCCGTGGTTTATCGCAGCCAGCTGGGAGGCCCAGTAATACCGTTTGATGTCTGGGAGGTCGACCCCCCCCGTCATACCACGGGAGCGTCAGCTTCGCGAGGGCGATACGCGGCCTCCCATCCCAAAACAGGTGGCGCTGCAGACCCTCCACCTCCCGAAAGTAGCGTGCCGGGACGACGTCCATCGTGTTTTGTAGAGCGTATAAGAAACGTTGCAACGACATCATCTTAAACAATGCCGCGCGGCCGAGCGGCGAGAGCGGCAAGCGCCTCCAACGCGCCACATCCTCCTTCAGGCGCTGGAGGGGGGGGGGGAGTAAGTTCTGTTTATATCGGGCCGCAGCGTCAAGGGTAATAAAGATACCCAGGTACTTAAATCCCTGCGGAGCAACCTGGATAGGACAACCCCGCGGAAGGATAGGAGCCTCCCCCGAAAGGACATACACACAGGATTTAGCCCAGTTGATGACTAAGCCGGAGTTGCAGCCAAATGAACGCAACACATCCACTAACACAATCAATGATTCACGCGGGGAAGCAAGGTACAAAAGAATATCGTCCGCGTAAAGGGAGACGCGATCCTCATACTCGAGGGTCCATCGGAGACCATGAATCGAAGGGTGCCACCGCAGCCACTCTGCCGTAAGCGACAACTTCTCCATTCCCAGCACATGCCAAAGCCTATGCAACCAACCCGTGATGGAGGGGACAGTGGTGGTGCGCCAGTGGATAAGGATGTTCTGGACCGCAGACCCCAGCGCAATCGCGATCTGCCTACCCCTGCGGGACTTCAGTGGGTACATTAGGTCATTGGGGAGGCCCAGCAAGACATACGCCGGAAAGCGCGGCAGCTCTATCTCAAAGTGCTTATCCACCTCGTCCAAAACTTCCTTCCAGTAAGCGGTCAGCACGGGGCAATCCCAAAGAATGTGTGAGAGGGTACCCTCCTGCCCGCAGCCCCGCCAGCACCCCTTGTCAGTGTGTCTATGCATTTCATACAGTCTCTCCGGGGTGTAGTACCAATAAGTGGACACCTTAGTAAAGGTCTCCGTAAGGCCCGTATGATATGCAGAGTGCCGCGCCCGATACGCAATTTTGTCCCATTCCTTGTGGCTGAGTGTCCTACCCAATTCTCTGTGCCAGCGCTCCCTCCCCGGGTTATAATAGTGAAACGGCGGGGGTTGTAGGTACTTGTACAGATCGGTAATTAGCTTAGCGTCGGAGGTCCGGGTAGCCAGCCACCTCTCATACGGTGTAATTTGACGAGCAGCGGTGCCACGCACCTGGGTCTGGAGGGCCCAATGCCGAACCTGCATGTAGCGCAATCTGTCCAGCTCCGTCAGGCCGAATTCCTGGCGAAGTTGCTGAAAAGGAATCACGCCCTCCGGTCCATAGATCTGGAAGAGCACCCTGCAGCCCGCCTGCACCCAATGGGAAAAAACTCCCGGCTCCATCCCTGGGGAGAAGTCCGGGTTGCCCACTATGGGTGTGAACGGCGAAGGGAAGGTGGTGAGGCCCCGAGCCTCACAGACTGCATCCCACACCCTCAGGGGGACCCGCGTAACAAAGGAGGCGTAAAGTTTAGGGGGGCGATGCGCGCGGCGCAAGAATGGAACCTCTTGTAAGGTGCGGCCCGCCACTGCCTGGTCTTGAAAGAGCCAGTGTTTGTCGGACTCCCACCTGCTCCACTCCACCAGATATCGCAGCTGTGCCGCCTGAAAGTACTTACGGAGGTCCGGAATACCGAGACCCCCCGCCTCCGGAGCAAGCGTGGAGAGGACCCTCTTCATTCGTGGCTTGCGGCCCTGCCAGACAAAGCGGGAGATGTCAGCCTGCATTTGTCGTATCCAGCCCACCGGGGGCTGGAGAGGTAGGGCCCGGAAAAGATACAGTATCTGGGGCAACACCGTCATCTTAACCGCCGCGATTCGCCCCAGCCAGGACAGTAGGCCCTTGCTCCAGCGGCCAAGCTCCTCCTTGATCTTCCTGCTGAGGGAGGTATAATTAGCCGTAACCATCTCCGGTAATGTGGGCGCCAGCAAAATCCCCAGGTATGGCACCGTGGACGAGGACCACTGCATGGGGAAGAGTCGCTGAAGGTCCCTCCTAGTGTCCGCAGCCAGGGACACGTCTAACGCCACCGACTTGCTCATATTCATTTTGAAGCCGGCCACACGTGCAAAGGCGTCCAGTTCCTGGAGGCAAGCAGGCAGCGACCTCCTAGGGTCGTCCAAAGTCAACAGGACATCGTCCGCATAGAGACTAACCGTGTGGACATACTGGCCCATCTGGACCCCAATAGCATCCGGGTTGTTGCGAATCCTCTGAGCAAACGGCTCCATGTAGAGGGCAAACAGAAGCGGCGAGAGGGGGCAGCCCTGCCTCGTGCCGCGTTCGATAGCAAATCCACCGGAGCTACACCCGTTGACCCGCACCGACGCTGAAGGATGCTTATAACAGTTGAATACCATGGTGCGGAACTTATCGCCGATTCCCAATTTCTTGAGAACCAGCTCGAGATACGGCCAGTGAACTCTGTCGAAGGCCTTCTCCGCATCAACGGACAGCAACATCCGCTCCCCCGGGATCCGCAAGGCCTTCTCCAGAACATGCGTCACCCGCTTGGTATTGTCAACCGTCTGTCTGCCGGGTACAAAGCCAGCCTGGTCCGCCTCCACCAATCCGGGGAGGTGTGGACCCAGCCTGGACGCTAGAATCCCCGTGTACAACTTGAGGTCGACATTTAAAAGCGAGATGGGTCGATACGAACCGCAGAAGGCCCGGTCCTTCCCAGGCTTCGGGATTACCGAGACCGTCGCCCTCAGGAGATCCGGTGGGATGGCTCCCGGTTCGGAGAAGGAATTAAATAGCCGAGTAAGGACAGGGGCCACAGCCGTGCAAAAAGTCTTGTAAAACAGAGACGTGTACCCGTCCGGGCCCGGGGCCTTACCATGCTTCAGCCGCGCGATAGCGGAAATCACTTCCTCAACATGGATATCCCGCTCCAGGTGGTCCGCCTGAGCAGGATCCAGCACCGGAAGGGTCACTGACTCCAAATAACCTTCGGCATCCCGCGGCGAGGAGGGCTCCTCAGCATACAGCGCCTCGTAGAAGCCGCGGAAAGATTCCGCTACCTCTGCGTCCCCGGAGACGACCACCCCGTCCGTACCCACCAGTTCCCTCACGACGCTACGCTGCTGCGTGACCCGGAGCCGGTGTGCTAGGAGCTTGCCACATTTGTCCCCCCCAGTGTAGAAGGCATGTTTCAAGCGCAAGGCGGCATACTCCGCCCTATCAAGATCCAGTGCCGACAGGAGCTTCATCGCAGCCTTCAACTGCCTCCACACCCTTGGCGCCCCGGTGCGGCGGTGGACCTGCTCAAGCTCCCGGACCTGAACGGTCAGCTCGTCCCTCTTCTGTTGCCGCTCCCTATTTTCGGCTGAGGAGATGGAAATAAATTCCCCCCGGAGGACTGCCTTCAATGCCGCCCACTGTGTCGCCTGTGAGGTGTCGGTGTTGCTATTGTGAGTTAGGTAGTCCTGTATGACCTCCCCAATGCGCTTCACTACAGACTTTTTGTGTATAAGGGTATCCCGAAGGCGCCACACCCCCCTAGAGGGGGAGGCCGCCGGCCACTTGAATACGCCGGCGACTGGTGAATGGTCAGACAGGGTCAGGACACCAATGTCCGCCGCCGTGGCGGCGGCGCGCATCGGTCCACTTACCAGAAGATAGTCCAGCCGTGAATAGGTTCGGTGTGCGTGTGAAAAGTAAGAGTAGTCCCTATCAGTGGGGTGCATGGAGCGCCAGAGGTCGTGTAAGTCCATTTCCGCAATCCGGGCCTTCACAGCCTGGGACAGTGCCCCCGTCTGCGGGGAGCGCTGCGCCGATCTGTCCATCACAGAATCGAAGACAATATTAAGGTCTCCCCCCAAAATGACGTGGCGGTCGGGAGAAGCAGTGACATCCACCAACACAGAGTCCAGGAAACGCTCTTGGTGGTCATTCGGGCTATAAACGGAGCCGACTGTAAACGCTATGCCTCCTAAGCGCATGCGATACGCCAGAAGCCTCCCCTTCTGTTCAGCACACTTATACAAAACCTCCCCCCTAAAGGAGCTCGCTAGAAGGATGGCTACCCCCGCCGTCTTGTTCGCTGCCGAAGAGAAGAACTGGGTAGGGAACTTAGCAGAGCGCAGCCTATGGCAATCCCGGGACAATAAGTGGGTCTCCTGCAAGAGGCAAATGTCCGCCTGCGTCCCCTCCAGCAACGATAAGATCGCTCTGCGCTTCACAGGGTTATTCAGACCCTGAACATTAAGGGTCACTACCTTTAGGGCCGACATTCCTCTCGGGGATCAGGAACGCAGTGCAATGGGCAGGAGATCAGCGGGTGGGGCGCGCGGGGCAGCTGCGCGGGACAAGCCAAAACAGACCAAGCGTGGGCATGGACGACATCGGACGGGACCTCCCCAGCCCCAGAACAACCCCTACACCCACCCAAAACACAACCCTGGCAACTAGCCAAACGCAAACTCAAACACCCCATTGTCCCAGTCAAGCCCCAAAACGGGCAAGTCCGTAGAAAAAAACGAAGTGGACGTCCAGCCACTCACCTCCATCCGCTCCCCCCCGACCCCCCCGCCCCATACCCAGCATTTAAAGAAGCTAGAGGCATCTCCCCCCGGAGTGAGTGTTAGGCCGTCAAGGCCACGCCGGTGGAGCCGGCCGAGTCCCTGGCCGCCGCCCTCAAAGCGTCGGCCATGTCCGCCCTGATGGTAGGGGAATCAGGACGCCCTGCGCTGGCCGCCGATCGTCGCCTCGTCGACCTCCGCCGGCTCCGTCTCTCCGAGGGCCTCCACAACGGTGTAGCCCCTTCCTCCTCCGCCGCCGTAAGCCCCAGGACCCCACAAATGTCCTGCAAGGAGCGTAGCTGATGTAGCACCCCATTCCACCGGAAGATCAGGCGGAAGGGATGTCCCCAAGAGTACGGCGTCTCGTGTTTGCGCAAAAAGTCAGTGGCAATCCTGAAGGACCTGCGTTTCTGCAGCGTGATGGCGGAGAGGTCCTGATAAAGCGCCACTGGCCGCTCCCGGAAAGTCAGGGGCTGTTTCCTGCGGGCCTCAGTCATGATGCGTTCCTTCAGCGGGAAGTCGGGCAGGAAAGCCAAAATATCCGGTGGAGGTGCCGATGACTGGCGCTGCCGGCCAACCCTATGTGCCCTATCAATGCGAATAGGGAAGTCCGCAGCTTCCCCCAGGATCTCTCGGAACAGGTCCCGCAGGTAGCCCCCCAGATCGGACCCCTCGTCTGCGGACGGCACACCACGCACTCGAATGTTGTTCCTCCGTGACCTGTTCTCAAGGTCCTCAGAGTGGGCCTGGAGCTCAACACACTGCTCCCGGAGGCGGAGAACGTCCTGTTGAAGATGGACTATCTCCTCATCCCGGCGTTGGGCCTCCGTCTCCACCGTTTCAACGCGCTCGCCAAGGCCCTCCACCTCCCTGCGCACTTCCCGGACCTCGCTGGCCACTTCCCGCTTCAGTGTCTGGAAGTCCTCTTTGAGGGAGCTAAACAGTTCTTCCATAAAGGCCCTCGTGACCGGTGGCTCCCCCCAGTCACATCCGCCGAGGCGCGGGAGGACCCCGGCGAAGGCTGTGTTCTGTCCCGCAGTTGCTGGGCCCTGCCAAGCATGTCCGGCAGGGTGCGGTCCCCCTTCTTCGAGCCGCCTCTTCCAGTCATCGCAAACACTGCGGTCGACGGGTGGGCACAGGTCCAGCCGCCCCAGGGATGCCCAGCCGCTGGCAAGCGCTCGACGTGGGGTCCCCCCGCAAGCTGAATCGCTGCGTCACAGGCGACAAGATGGCGGTCCAGTCCGGTCACCGCCAGCCGCTGGTGCCCATCCGAGACAGCAATGGAAGCTACAGTGGGGGGCTCCTCATCAGCAAGTCCCTCAGAGAGTCAGCCCGGCAGCAGCGACGGTCACATACACCCACCAGCAAGGGCTCCGGTGAAGGCCAACACCACTGATCCCTCGGGAACAAAATGGCGGCAGGGCGGGGCAGGGCAGAACGACCAGGCCCGGCGACACCACCGGGGCCCCCTAAACGCACAGCAATCAGATAGGTTCCACCGCCGGTTTCAGTCTGTCACTCGCAAGGGCCCAGATGGTCCGACCCCAACAGAGAGTCCGCCGTACTTCGGCCAAGGGACAGGGGCCCACACAGTGCGAAGTGTCGCCGACACAAGTCTGAGTGCCAAAGCACCCGTCCTAAGTCTTCCGCACCGCCGGTTCCCAGCCCTTAGAGCTCCTTCACCCCCCGTTGAGCGACGGGCCAGACTTCCTCCAGATCGCAGCTTTCAGCACCAGGCCCAGCCGAGGCGCCCGGACAGCACTCCGATGCGCTCCGCCTCCCAGGCCCTCCGTCGCTCCTCGAACTCGATCGGACTTTTGGGGGACTTCCCCCGAGGCGATCCGGACCAAAGCGACAACAACGTGCGCGCCAGGTGCTCCGCCGCACTCCTCTCACACGCTGAGCCTCAGCGGGGGGAGAAAAGCGTAAGAAAAGGGCTCAAGCTCGGCCGGGCCGGAGGAGCTACGGGAGGAAGCGTCCGCTCACCCCGCCATCTTGGCCACGCCCCCCTGAATGCCTTTTAAAGTTTTTCCTGGAATTTTGTTGTCAACCCGCCTTTCCCATTTGGCACTGCTAAGAAGGACATTCAAAATAATGGGAACCTGTAGCAGGGTTTTAATAAACTAAAGAAAGATGTTGAATCTTTGCATTATCTTGTCCCTCCCGAGCACACACAACGTTCGGAGACTGCCCATATAGTGATCTTGGGTTGCTTGTGGTCCCTTCTGGAGAAGGCCTTGCCAGGCAGTTTGGGACGCACTGCTCCCACGATAAGCAGGGCCAGTACGGGGACTTGTATAGGGCGGGCCTATGTCTTGAATGACATGGTGGGCGAAAAACAAAAGAATGGAATGTGGCCTCAAGCGATTGTCAGTGGCTGAGGTTAATTCATCCATCACCTTGTTGTTGCAAAGATTTTAGGAGGGCATAACTGGTTGCCTTTGTGGAAGGAATAATATAAGATTGTTTTTGAGGGCACACTCCTGTTTTTTGAGTTTATATAGTCAATTGTCAATACAAGGATTCAACAGGACAAGGCCCTTCAGAAGTGAATGGCTGGAATATCTTCGAAAGAGTTCTAAATATGAATCACTGCAAGACACCATCCAATGTTTGCCATTACTGTAAATTCCCCTAGACGGCTCTCTTCATAGTGGAGTTGAAAGGAAAAGGACGACATTGATCGTTGCAGTCGCTGGACAGGTACACCGATTATGGGAGTCCTGCACGATAGTCATATGCGACTTTTCTCCATACCCTGTTTCCAGACAACAACCCTGATAACCAACATACCTCCTTTATGCATCTGTTTTGGAGAATGCTACCTGCAAATTTAAAGTGACCTTGTTTAGTATTTCATATTCTATTAGGTCTCGATTCTCAAAACCTTTTCTACATGCAAATCAGGCTTAAATGTGGAAGTGGGAGGAAGTGCACAAGAAGCTTGATCCTTATTCATAAAGGTAGGGATCTACAGAAGGTTCATTGCAGACCAGAAGTCACGCCAAGTGTGCAGACTGACCCACAGTCATGGCCCTCCAGGAGAAGAGCAGTGGGTAATCCCAGCAGTGTTGGGGCGGAGAGGGGGTGGGGGATGCACTTCTAAAACAGATAGACCGTCCACATAGACGAATGAGGTTTGGTATATATGGAAACATGTACTTTCATGTGAAGAAAAAAGAAATCTCGTGCTTTACCCCTGCGTATTTTCAGCAATACAAAGGTGTGGGGGTAAATGGTGTCAGAAAAGAGAGATCTAGTTTTTGTTTTAGCCGCAGGGTCTGAAATACAGGAGACACCTAAAGGGACTTTGAACTTCGTTTTCCAGGTCCTGTGAGTACTTACTCTTTTCATCTATTTTAATGGAATTTCCTTTTTTGGCTCCTTTGTGGGTTGTGTCTCTTTGAGGAGTATGATCAAGTTTCTTTGGAGACATTTTTTGGGGAATTATGCCTGTAATAAATTTGCATACTTCTGTATACCACAATTTCAGAAGGAAAGGCTACTACGACTCCACTATAACCATTCCCAACACTGGGCAGATATGTGTACGGAAGAAGTAGTTGAAGTTAACACATTCCTGAATTTCTGGGGGCTGCCATGTCGTTCGGATTAGTTCCATTGAAGATTCCTGGAAGGTATGGCTAGGAGGCAATGTTTACCAACAAGTACATTACCACGTTTGTGGAGTTTAATTCCGCTGCTCTCTAGCGCACTGGTCTATTGCGTCTGACCTAAAGTAGGAGATGTACTCTTAGAGGGAAACAGACCCAGAGGAAGCACAAAGTACAGTATAAAACAACTTACCCCTAGTAATGTCCGTCAGGAAAAGAATATTCTCAGGCAAGCATCCAATGCTTTTGGCTATTTGTTTGTAACTTCTGCTTTCCACTTTCTGGCCTGATGTGGTATCAAAGTACCCGTCAAACAGCTGAAAAATGAGCGACAGAAAAATATCAGACTGCAAACTAAAAGAGAAGATTCGCCCACCCAAAAAAAAAGAAATGCAGGTAGTTTCAGCACTATTTAAAGCTTGACTCAAAAAGTCGTTTATACATTTACAGCACAGTATATGTCACCCACAATGTTTAGCAAAAAACAGGTTTCATATTAATTAGTATTGTAGTACATGATATGAATTGAAACCTTCTTGCTTATCAATCAATCTCCTTTAAATATATGCATTCAAAGCAATATAAGCTGCAGAATATGGACAGACACCTGTATCACTGCCCTCCCTGTCATTTAGATGTGCCACGTAAGGCGGCCTTCAACGAAGGTCTGGACAATCAGTCAAGTTTGGGGAGCACGGAAAGTGTTGGCTTTGTCAGTCGGCTGATTGAGCATTCAGAAAAGCCCCAGTGAAGGACTAAGCTACTAGAAGGGCAGAGGATGCACTAACCCTTGCAAACCAGCACCAAGAGGGGGCCCAGCCTATGGTGTTGAGATGGAGGGGTAATGCTTAGAGAGTCACTACAATATTATTGTTTTAACAAGTGCTCTTCTCCTTCTCCCACAGTAAGGTTTTGATTTCAGTCATTCCACAGTACACTTACTACTAAATATTCGCTTCATCACCATGGACCGGTAAAAGAAAAAAAAAAAGTACTAAACTTCTAAATATTATGGAAAAGTTAGGAATATTTACAATCAAATATATGTATAAAAAAATCAAACAGGAGAAAATAGTTTAGGTAACAGTAAAAATAATTATCGGTCCTAGGAGTAGTTTTCCACGACTACTGCTGCCCAGCAAGGAAGGCACACCAGCAAATGACTGGAAAAGAAAGAGCATGGAAAAACAAAATATTTAAAGTACAAATGGGCACAGAGGGTTGGTTAACAATAGGTTATGCCATCCTGTGGCAGCAAGAGGCTAAGTGTCTCTCAGTGGCGACTGTATGGCAGACGCTGTTGCGAGGCAGGTAGAGGCCATCCAGATGGAGCCCAACTTGGGAACAACCCGCTCTCCTGCAGTAGCTCCATACATACACATAGAACTGAAAGGGAAATAGGGAGGGACAAAATTCCTACTTCTCAAACTTCATTGCAGCTCTCCTACACAAGACATTAAAATGTAACAAGGGCTAAGGACAAGGTTGGGGTGATGTGGAGAGGGTCCATGAAGCATAGAACAGATATGTACAAGTAACACAGCAACTTTACATAGGCAGAAATGGAGGTAGCAAAGCATAAGAGAAAGAGTGGACATGGGAGAGGCGTGGAGTGCAGCAAACGAGTCAAATCTGTTTGACATGAAGGAAAAAGAAATATTATAATCTGAGTTTTGGCCAAGAAATACATTCAGAAAGATGGTATGGACCACTTTCTGAATGCCACTTCCCAAGAGGCTTCCAAGAGAGAGTGAGATGCTACAGGAGACTTCCCAAGAGGCTTCCAAGACAGAGGGAGATGCTACAGGAGACTACCCAAGAGGCTTCCAAGAGAGAGTGAGATGCTACAGGAGACTTCCCAAGAGGCTTCCAGAGAGAGGGAGATGCTACAGGAGACTTCCTAAGAGGCTTCCAAGAGAGAGTGAGATGCTACAGGAGACTTCCTAAGAGGCTTCCAAGAGAGAGGGAGATGCTACAGGAGACTTCCCAAGAGGCTTCCAAGAGAGAGGGAGATGCTAAAGGAAACTTTCTAAGAGGATTCCAAGAGAGAGTGAGATGCAGGGGCGTAACACAGGCCCCCGCATTCCCCGCGGTGCGGGGGGGATGCAGGGGCGTAACACAGGCCCCCGCATTCCCCGCGGTGCGGGGGGGATGCAGGGGCGTAACACAGGCCCCCGCATCCCCCGCGGTGCGGGGGGCCCCCAGCTGCAGGGTGCCCCCTCAGAACAGAACTACGGTCTGAGGCCTCCGGATAAAATGCAGAGTGGGGGCCCCTCTGTGTACATTGCAGGGGGGGCCCCTTAAACTTTCGTTACGCCACTGGTGAGATGCTACAGGAGACTTCCTAAGAGGCTTCCAAGAGAGAGTAAGATGCTACAGGAGACTTCCCAAGAGGCATCCAAGAGAGAGTGAGATGCTACAGGAGACTTCCCAAGAGGCATCCAAGAGAGAGTGATATGCTACAGGAGACTTCCTAAGAGGCTTCCCAGAGAGAGGGAGATGCTACAGTCAATCAATCATTTGCAAAGCGCACTACATACCTGCGAGGGTCTCAAGGCGCTGGGGGGGGGGGGGGGGGGGCGCTACTGATCGAATAGCCAGGTCTTGAGTATCCTCCTGAAGGTCAGCAGGTCTTGGGTCTGTCGTAGGCTCTGTGGGAGGGTGTTCCATGTCTTGGCGGCGAGGTGGGTGAAGGATCTCCCGCCGGTGGTTGTTCTTCGGATGCGTGGGACGGTGGCGAGTGAGAGGTCGGCGGAGCGCAGCTGGCGGTTGGGGATGTAGAAGGAGAGCCGTCTGTTGAGGTAGGCTGGGCCGGTCTTGTGGAGTGCTTTGTGTGCGTGGATGAGGAGCTTGAAGGATATCCTCTTGTTGACGGGGAGCCAGTGCAGGTTTCTCAAGTGGGGCGTGATGTGGCCGTGTCGTGGTACGTCGAGGATCAGTTGCGCCAAGGCGTTTTGGATGCGCTGTAGTCGTTTGATGAGCTTGGTTGGGGCTCCCGAGTAGAGGGCGTTTCCGTAGTCGAGTCTGCTGCTGACGAGTGCCTGGGTGACTGTCTTTCTTGTATCTGTCGGGATCCATCTGTAGATCTTGCGGAGCATGCGGAGGGTGTTGAAGCAGAAGGAGACGGCGTTGACTTGCTTGGTCATTGAGAGACTTCCATTGAGAGACTTCCATTGAGAGACTTCCTAAGAGGCTTCCAAGAAAGAGTGAGATGCTAGCAGCTCAGCCTGCGTTGAATAGATGATGCATAACTTTGTGTGGAGAATGCAATCAAGCGTCAGGATGATCCAAGAAATACTGAAGAGACAGAGCCGTACATCATAGAGACCTAGAACATGCAAAAACGCCCCAACTGCAGATTCACCCTGGAACCAAGCTTAAAGGTTCAACCATTAATCTTACTCAGTGGGGGCAGGGTTGGGAGGTAAAAATAATCCTTGCCTAGTTCAGCAGTATGCCTTAAACACACATAAATAAGGGCCAGGCATCACATGAAGAAAAACAGATTGGCGGTAGGGGAAAGACTGAAGGGGTTGGAAACAGCAGTCAAGAGCAGATTTAAGGGGATGAGGAGAAAAACCACTACTGTGGGGTGCAACACGCAATTGCCAAAGAGCTCATTGTTAAGTTACCATGCAAAGGAGAGATGGGGGAACCCAAGTGGATGCTAGCAGTCCTAAGGTTTCACACGCTCTTCAGTATAAAGGAGGGTGCAAAAGAGAGGAGCAATTGTAAAAGAGCTGGACGTTGTGCCTTCAGTGCACAAAGCAACTGTGTAAAGGCCTGGTTGACAAGGTATCAGAGCATACACTAGCAATGTGCAGTGAAAGGAAAGGTAAAGGTATCTGCCGGCAAGGCCAAGGGCACCCAAATTAGCTTTCAGTAGAAAGTTGGCAACACTGGAACAACAAACGTGCATTCGAGTGACCATTCTTTCATTCATAAGTTACTGTGGCTCCATATTGTTGGTGCGCATTGATGTTTGACAGCTTGTCTGCGAGGTGTTTCGAACAGCAGTCTTCCACTCTTTCTGTAAGATATGGAAGGAGGACTTTTTAACACAGGACTGCATGTTAAATCGATTTGTGGGGCAATTAGAAAAATATTAATTTAGGCTTTGTTGTCTCTTGCAACTATAGTCTTCCATAATTGGCAAAAATGTTGTTGTTTTTTTTAAACAGTACTTTGAGAGAGTTTAGGGAGAAGATCTGTAGGTCAAGTAGAGTACCTTCAATATCAACCGAATCTCCATTGAGATCCAGTGCAGCGTGAGTAAGATAGGATGATGTAGTCTCAAAATGGTTGACCTTGAGTGGCTTTCAACGGAGTCAAACGTGTTCTGGACGTTTATTATGAGGGTACTTCCCTGGACAAGTTTGGAGGTAACCAGGGCCTGGACCACCGACCACAGGTCTAATTCAACGGCCAGATGTTTACTGCTTTTCAGCCAACAGATTCAAACTAATCAACTTTTAACATCTTAAAGAAGTGACAACTAAGTTACAACTTACTGCCCAGACACAAGCAATTACTCACTTTTTGCTAGATGGGAGCATATTCAGAGAGCCTGAACAACTAACATCATTTAAGAAAAAGGAGGTTGGAATGTGAAAGGATCACTGACAAAGTAAAAAAAAAATCTAATATGGTGTGGACAGAATATCGTGTCAAAAATATCGAGGATCAAAATATGGAGAAGGTAAGTGCAAACAGGTAAGTATAGATTTACTATTCTTAACTCCACATCTACAAACTTCGAAGATATATATATAAAATCAAGGTACATATATGTGGAATTCAATATAGTAAAATTTACACTAACAATATTTTTTGTCCTCGATATTTTTGTCACAAGATTTTATCCTACGATATTTGTGTTTTCAATATTCTGTCAAAATACTATGTGAAGACAAGAGTAGGAACAACGATTTTTGAGGGATGAACTAGCAGACATCAAGCTCTCTGCTGTACCTTTTCAATCAGCAAGCTGGGTGAGCTCCTGTGCTACTGTGACATGAAGGGGTTAATATCATAACCCACTGGGAGAGGGTTCTATTCATGTCCCTTATCAGCTGGCCAATAGCCTACAAGTCTGTATTAAACAGCAGCCGTGTAAGGATCAATACTTAGGACACCCTAGTGTGGGGACAAGTGGAGATGCTGAGCCAATAACTGCCACCAGCTGGCATGGCCATGGAGGTCCACAGTCCCTCAGTACCAAGATGGGACATCATAGGATGCAGCGGTTTAAGATGATGACGATATTAAACGCCACAGGGGGACCAGAAGATGAGTTTGCAAGATTCACTTTGTCAAGAGGCGTGGAGGGTTTCACAGCCAGGCATGAGGCTTGACAGGTAATACAGGAGCAAGTTATTTTCTGAGAGTTAATGTATTTAGCTGTGGTTTCACGGAAAACCTGGGGATGGAGCAATAGCGGCTATAGATCAAAAGGATCATCTACCTTTTTAGTATTGAATGGATAGCTTGTGTTACGCGAAGGCCAAGGGTAGAGAGACAAGTATCGAGGCTATGTGACTTGATGGTTCGAGCAAGGTGATCACTTCTCTGAATGTTTCCAATGATGCCAATCTGTCACGGGTTTGGTTTTGGGCCCAACAATAGTTTTAACAATGTGGGACAACGCCTGATTTCGTGAAACATATCAGTAAAAAAACCTGAAAATTTGAGGCAATGTCTCAAATCGTTTCCATTACATAACAGTTGGCAAAAACATCCAAAGAAGCTATTTGATACAGAAAAAACATGCCTACAATCCACGCCAATATCACTGCACACAACCCCCTTCCCAAAGTGGATTGGAGGATTATTTTCCCCTAAATTAATTAACTCATTTGGACGTTTCTTGCTGAATTGTTTTGGGCGTCAAGATGCAAAGCTTTGGTATCAACAATGAATACATATTTTCTTCGGCGACGGCCTCTAAAACAATGCTGGGCGCTGTCACCATTTCCTTACAGATGACTTTAGGAGCTGTATCTCATTTTTTACAGGCCTTGAAACCAATTGGGTAAAATATTTGTGACTGTTTCCCAACAGCTTGCAAGAAAACTTGTTTGGGTACAAAGTGTTGCTTTATATTTTTATTGTTGTGTAATTTGGATGTTTGCGGTTGATGTCTTGTGACAGCACTTTGGAGAATCGTTCAATAGCGGCACACTAACATAAAAAAAACAATTGTATGTGAAAGGGAAGTAATATGCAGACAAGGTGCAGGTGTTTAGCATTAAACCGTATGTATACCTCGTCTCAGAGGAGACAGGGAAGGCAGAGACCGTGAACTACATCAAAAAGCGATTAAAGTTAAAAAAAACACAGCTTGAAACAAACTAACCAAAATACCACTGGAATTATAAACAGATAGCGTGCGAGGAAACCCTCTTCACTGTGTTCGGAATAAATTATCTATGAATAGGACAGTTTCTTGCTCTGAAAGGCCCGAAAGGATGTGCACGGCAGCGGTTTCGTTAGAGAACCTCAGTCTGCCAGCATGCTAGTATTCACTTAAATCCACAAAAAACAAGGAGAAATATCCAGAGCACGTGGCAAACAGAGAAACACGCTGAAATGACCAGAGTCCACACAGAAATAAAAGGCTTCCAGGCGCACCGAAGAAGGGCAGGCAAATACTCAATCAACAAACACAAGAATGGGTCTTGGTTACACAAATGTCATTACTCATACATATAAAGAGAGATAAAAAGTGAGTGAGATACATAAAGGGTAACTGCGTCATAACAGCCTAGATTGCCAACATACGTTTGGCCAAAGGAAAGGTGTTGTTCAGGCGCAGTATGGCACCATCCTCATGTGCCGGGCTGGACATATGGATTTGATGCTATTGAGCACAATCTGTGTTTAATACACAGCAGATCGAGGAAGAGACTGTTGATAATTTCAAGAAGCTAACCGATGGTAGTCCTTTCTGCTGGTGGGGCACATAATCCCTAAATTAAAAACAGAAGCGGCCGTAATCCATGGAGTGACAAGTGGAGCCTCTCCCACAAAGCAGATTATCAAGAAAACCTGCATGAACCCTCTAAAAGTGAAAAAGCAGCATTGTCGCACTAAGAAAACAACACTATAAAATGGCCAAATCAATTTAGAAAATATATATATAGAGAAATGTAATGAGCCAACAGAAACAAAAACGATTCAAATCAGATAAGGGGCTCAAGAGATATTATTTTTTGCAGTTTGAAGGCAAATCGGTCTAGAAAAAGTAGTTAGCCGGTTGTTCCGTGATGGGAGTACTCTCCGCGTTTCAGACATATGCACATTTATTTTACCGTACCGCCTGAATACAATTAACACTAAGGTTTTACTGAAAAAAAGCATTATTTGAAACTGCACCTCTTCTTCAAAACTATTTTGAGACCCATGTTGAATGGGGTTATCCACAGGCTTGCCTGGATTTTGGCGTACCTGTCTTCAAATTTTTGAATGTCCTGAGGAAGTCAATGGGCGATATACCCAAGACGAAACACGTGTTGGCTACATTGGTAACGCCTATTTGCTGATATGAACCATCTGTAAAATATTTATGGCTTCTGAACATAACAATCAGAAAATAAAGAAGAAAACGGAAGTACAGACTCTGGATTGATACTCTTTGGACTGATTCTTTGATGAGATAATTTTGCTTGTTGCTCGGGAACTGGATTTAGTTTTGCAACTTGCTCTCTGTGAACCCCGGTCTACAGAGGACATTTGGATACGTGGGTGGCCGTTTCCCAATTGTTCCCTTGAGCATTTATCAGACTAGATTGATGACTTGGTGATAGAAAGGGCTTTGCGCGAAGTTTGACCTAGCCACGTTTTCGAGTTCACATTGAAAAATACCACTTTGCGGATGACCAGGACCTAGATGTGATTTCAAGTCGACCACGACGGAGTAGAGGTTGGATACACCGAGCAGGTTACCCTGGTCAAAGATTTACCATCAAATGTAGTCATTTTTTTCAAGCTCAAAGTCTTGCAGCGAGGCAAAGTCCAAAGCTGATGCCCGTGTGGGTTCTTTGGGATCAGATACGTCGTCATCAACATCCGGGTGAAGACGTTATTTTTGTATGCAAACGCTACTAGTGGGACAAAGCATTGTTTTGTAGCCAACAAAGCTGCTTTAAAGCTGGGATAAATTTGCCACTTTGCCCTGATCCATGGTTTTACTACGGATTGAAGTCTGTTTTTGGTTAGGCCTGGAAGCTGCAGCCTGGCAGGGATGTGTTTACTGGTGGGACGTAAATAATCAGTGTTCAGCACAGCAAAAACCTTCTAGTGGTACAAACCTGGTTTTCTAGCCCGCCCAGGGTGCACGCACTATGTGTAAGCCTCAGCACCTTGTCTGGTTTATCTGCAGGTGGAACAAGCATTTGCAATGCAATAGGTCTTGCATGTTTGGGAGTTTGAGCTAATGACATTGTAAATGACAAAGTCTTATTTCTGTTTTCGTTTTTAAAACATAAATAAAAAGGCATTGTCATTTACAATGCCCAACAGCTTAAACTTGCGCACATGCAAGACCTTTTGCATTGCAAATGCTTGTTTTTATTCCAGTAAAGAAGTCCCTTGTAGAAACCTGTGGGTTATGGTCGTTTACAACAAATAGAAAATATGTATTGGTTACATCTAATATGCCCTGTTTACAGGTCGAGTTCCCTTGGATTTTGAATTATATTGTAGACAGTTTAGAAAATAAAGAGATTAAAATAGGAACATTTTTACAAAAGCAGCACACTATCCCATATTAAAGAAAAAAAGCCTTGGAAGATATCACGAATATTTGTTATGATAGGCTAGTAGTGTTGGAATTATTGAGTAAACGTTTGTTTAAAAAGAAAAAGAAATGGATGATTTAGACAAAAATTCCAGGCTGTATCATATTATATCATAACAGAAAAGTAGCACATGTTTCTTGAAAACAGATAGCCTTTGATTGCTGATCCTTATCTTATCAGGGCTGTCTCCTTCCTGGAGCACCCATAAAAAAGCTTGTGAGTAGCGTGAATACTGAGCAATGAACTCTACTTCTAAATATAACAAAAGACTGGCTTTCACAGAGCAGTGACATTTGCATTCTCTAAAGCTTTGTGTTCTATCAACTAAAATGTGTGCTAAAGAAAAACACTCCCTTTGCATTAAAGCCAGAAAACTGCATTAAGTGAAAGTAAAGGGCACAATGTGTAATGCATTGCTAGACTTTCTCTGCGGACATAGGAGGAGAGGGCATTTCATAAATAATCTGGTTCTTTGAAAGGGGCCACACATCAGCTTTGTGGAAGTTATTTTTAGCATCTGAATGGCTGCAAAACTCTCGTTTTTGAGAAAGAAAAGGAGACTGTGGGGAAAACTACATTTAATGACGGTTTGCCAAAAAAAGTGTTTTTTCCAAATTTAATCTTTCTTTGCCCTTATACATTACTAAACCCTCAGTTTACAACTCGCATTTCTGCAGGGCAATTTAAACAAGCAACAGGAGGGAGGGATGTTGGAGCTAATTAAAGCTGGGTGGGGTGTGAATGTAAAACTAGCAGCAGACAGCATCCATTAAAGAAGCTGGAGGGAGCAGAGGCGAGGGAGGGAGCGTCTGTCAGTAGGAAATTGTAAACAAGCAGCTGCAGATTGCAGGAAAGCATATAGTGTGTGCGAAAGAAGAAAGCCATTTAAGAAAATAGTTCCCACAAACAGTAAATAAAACATACTGCGTAACACCACAGTAAGAGGGCCAGTCCTCATGGGAGGTTACAAAGAGAGACAAGGAGGGACTAAGGAGGGACTATTAAGCCTACTGACGAATCAAAAGCCATCATTTACAAAGGACAGGAAGAGAAGCCAATTGTAAAGATGGGTGGAACATGGGTGAAGCGTAATACGCATATACTGAATACTGCATGTCTCGAAGAGACAGCACAAGCGCTGCTCTAAGCGAGACCTAAAAAGATGCCTGTGTCCCATTTTTCTCAAACTGCTGGGAAAGTTCTTTCTGGAACATCCTGTGCACTAGGGGGACCACTAGCTGCTTGTTAGTTCCTGGCTCCGGATTCATGAACTCACTGTAAAGCAGTCCAGCTTCCCAGCCAACGTAATGCCTTCAAAGCAAGTCCCTTGGTGACCCGTTTCTGGGCTTCTTTCCAAAGTGCTTAAAGTTTGGGGCACTTAACTTGTGTCTGGAATACTTCCTTCGGGGCAAGTCCTCCAGCCGCTCACAAACTAAGTGTCTCTTCCTCCTTCCCCTCTGAAGCAGGGGCAATGAACAGCACAGCCTGAGCCTTCTCAGTCTTCTGCGATCCACTCGCTACATTTCTTACAAACCAGTGGCAATTGAATCACTGCCCAAGAGACATCCAGTACCTTTCTACTCCATCACCCCGACATGAACCATAGCCAACTTGCAATTAATTTCTATCTCAGATCAGTTAATAGGGCAATCATAGTCATCCCTGCTGGCTACCAAGCCTTTGCCATTGTCACCAATGAGAATCTCCTCTGGTTGAAGCTACTTCCTCTCAACCACAGTTCTAGAAGCTCCTGTATCGCTCAGAGCAGAAACGTTCCTCCCGTTGAAACTAGTTTCTAGCACAAATCATATCATGTTTGTGTGAATGTGCTTCAAGGCATCTAGGCTCCATTCCCGAATATCCATAGCCACTAGGTTGATGGCAACAGGACCCTCAGGGGTCCCTTCACCCACAACCCACACATTAAACTAGCATAAGTGCAGCATCTTTTGCAGGATCTTTTACCTTGCAGTCTTTTTGTAATGCCCTATTTGTAACACCTAGAACAAGTAATAACTTTAGGCTTGGAAAAACCTTTATGTCTACCCCAATTCTCTTAATGTCTGTTCCTCCCTTGGAACTTTGGTAATTGCATTGGTTCTTACCTGCCCAGTTTCAGACTTCCTCTCTCCCTTCCGCCTGCATCCATGCTGCTCCAGCCCTTGGTTAACTCTGTTAACTAATACATTTTCAGCCAACCTTGCAAGCTTCTCTGTCAATTTTGACAGATATTGTGTAAGTAGTGCACCTTCCTTGAGTCACCCTGTCACCGTTAAGGGCATGAGAATTCTTAGCCTTCACTCCTCTCACACAATCATTCCAATCATGCAACACACCACTGTAAGAAATGTGATTATTATTTGGAGAGAGGTGAGCACCCACCTCAAGGAATAATCACAATCTTGGTCAGGGTGAACCCTCAAAGTCACTGAATAAACCGGAGCTCAACCCCATGGTAGCTATGGAACAGAGCAGGCAGGCTTCATTTAGGGCAATCTATAAAGTATTTATGCAGTACAAAAACAAAATAAAGTAGAAATGAAAAATAATAAACATCCTAAACCGAATCAGAAAACTAGAGTAAAACTGAATAAACAAAATGAGAATGAAATGAGAATAAGGGGAACCAGAGATATGAAGTTTTAAAGATTTAAGTAGGAACAGCGCCAAGAAGCATAAAGTGCCAATGATAGCCAATGGTCGCTGTAGATTGGGACCTAAATTTGAATTTGACTGCGATGGAGTGTGTGTCGGATATATCATACATGTTCACCCTAGTCAATGGATTTACCTTTCGACTTACTCCATTAAGTCCCAACCCACCATGGAAGTACACTTCGAATCCTTCCAGGACCTCATCGGAGGCACTTAAGAGACTCACAGTTGTTGTTTTCCTCTGCACGACAAGGTCCAGTCCAAGTCCAGTTGCCACTGGTCAGCAGGGCAGTTGCACGAAAAGACCTCTTGCAGCTTGTTGCTTTAGCACTAGGTCAGCCATATGGCCCTTTAAAGTCTACTTCTTTGTCCTGGGTACAAGAGGGAGTACGCCCAGTTATTAAGGGCTCCTCTTAGGTCGCAGACAACAGGCCCAGTCCTTCTCTGTTCTTCTTCAGGTCCAGAAGTGTTCTTAAATGGGTACCTGGAGATGCCACATGTATGCCTAGCATCAGCTAGTGGGCACGCCCTAGCTAATGTGATAAAAGTTCTCCAGCGCCAGTCATACAAACTTTTGGCATTTTCAAGGTAAAAAATCCTTTGGCCACTCTAAACTTGGGCTCTGAGGGCTGGGGGTTTAGGTAAGTTATGATAATCCTAGTTTCCTTCCATATCTAATACCAAAATCTAGTTTGTGGCAGTCACTGTACCTTCAATAAACAGAAGAGACAGGAGTCTAGTAGAACAAAAGTAGGGTTCCCCAGCAACCAGCCAGCAGATACACAAGAATTGTTCTGGCATCCTGTTTCTCTTCCTTTTCAGTGCGTCATTAATGTTATATGTAAAACTCTGTGGCAGAAGTCTGGCATAACAAAGCAGGGTTCATCAGCAACCAGACAGTGGATACACAAGAACTGTCTTGCCATTCTGTTCTCTGCCTTTCAAGTGCGCCCCAAAGCATTAGATGTAAATTCCACAGACCTGTCAAACAGGATTTGACACCGTAATGCCAAAAAGGATGCTCACTGCCCCCACTCTGCATATTCTTTGAAGTAATTTCTGCCTAATCGGGTCAGCATATTGTTTGCTCCAGGGACGCATTTCACACACATTCAAATATTAATCCCTGGCTGGGAGAAGTTTGAAAGCAAATGCAAATTAGCCTACAATGGCTAAAGGCCGTTATAAGTTATTTTTTTTAAATTACTTCTCTTTAATATTTATTAAAACTATGACTTCACCATTAAATTGGATTAATAACTATCAAAATAGTTGTTGAATTATTAGGTTTCGCCTGCACAGCGCTTTTGCTGTACGTGCAAAGCCTTGGATATTGAAGAAAAAAAATCTTAAAAGGGGCTTAGCACCTGCCTATTACTTACCTGAACTTCTCATTCGTTAATTCCAACGTTGCTCTAATTTACTTGCATCTCACTGTCCAGCATGTCGTTTGCTGTGCTTTTGCCATCGTTGCTGTCGCGTGGAGCTTGGACCAAGTATGCTTTCCTGTCACTGACCATTGGCTACTGGCCAGTATAACATCTACTGGCTACTCACTCTGCAAGTCTTGCTCTGAAGTGAAAGCTTTAGTTTCCAACTGCAATTTTTCTGAAATCCTTGCTACCAGTGTGCTTTTTGGTTCAGTGGGGCCCTAAATATCCCCTTTTGCAGAAGTACACAATGTGGAGTGTGCATAGGGAACAGAAGCTGGGTTCCCCTTGCCCCCTTCCCCCTCAACTTTCTTACTGCGTGGATACTAAAATACAAACATATAATTGGGATAATGATGGCCATGTGTCGTGTAACGCATAAATCTCTGCAGAGTTCAGTGGATCATGTTACCCAGTAAAGGCTGCCAGAGGTGGGGGGCGTGGCCAAGCCGTGGGCTACGATGGCCGCGCGGTGTTGAAGCTCTGCCGGCAGACCAGCATGAATAACGTTGTCCCTATCCTCCAGTGTCGCTAAACAGAAGGGTGTCGCTGCCTCCCCGGTTCCAGGTGTCCTTGTCTGGGGGTTCTATGTCCGCTGAGACGTCCGTGTGCGGTCCCGGAGCGAACTCTGCCTGTGTCGCGGTGGAGCTCAAGATGGCGGCCTTAGCGGCGGAATCAGGGCGGACGTTGATGCTGCATTCGCCGGAGCAGACGGGAGATTGCTGTGGGGGCCGCTGGGGTGGTGAGTACCCGGGTGCCGGTTTGGAGGGCTCTACTTCCCCCCGCGCCTTTGCATGAGCAGCGCCGTCCGTGTGGCCGAGACGGTGTCGGCCAGGCGCTGCTGTGCGGTCCCGGCTGCACCGCTCCCCGTTCTCGTCTGACGCTTGGATGGGGCGGTGCAGCTGGGCAGGCGGCAGCATTCCTACTGCGGGGGGGGGTGAGTTTAGGCCCTCTGAATGCCCCCGGCGCCTGGGTTGCCCCCCCCGCGTGCGCCCCCTCTCCCCCCATCGGCGGTAGCGGGAATTTACCTGGAGTCGCTGCTTGGCTGAGCTGGTGTGCCCTGCCCACATGACCCCACGCATGGGGAGCTGCTACCCTGCAAGGAAGATAAGTGCTTTTTGACTATTGTGGCCTTGACCCGGCGGTGCCGGTCCTCTGCAATTCCTTTGCCCCAGCCAAGGTCCTGTCAGAGCAGGTAACCACATACCCAATGGTCGTCCCACTGTGGATGAAATCCACCTCCTACCACTAACTGTTAGTCAGGGCCACTGTACTCTATGTTAAGGGACAGTACCCTTAGAAATCTATGTTTTTGGGGTGCCCTGAGCAACCTTATGCGCAGCAGTTTTACCACCGGTGGGAGCTGATATCTGTAGATGCAGTCAATGGGCATCGGGGGACTGACAATGATATTCATCTGGGCAAGAGCGCCCTCCCTTTCTAAGGATACCAGAGCTATAGGGTAGAAACAGTCCTGTCCATTGGCCAGCGTTACCTTAAAACCTATCCTGTTCTGGGGAAACCAATCTTGCTATCACCATAGTCTGGCTGGCACAAGTAACCCACGGACCAGTGACAGGGACCCCCCATTCCCTTTGGCCTCATGGCAGTGATGGCTACCATCCTCCAGGATCTCCAAATAATGGATACTAGTGCGTGTTCTACCCTTTCCTCCTGGAAATACCCTTCCTCCAGGGCTGTATAGGCCACCTCTGTAAAAGTCCCACCTGGGGGTGGCTTCCTGGCACCTACATAGTCAAAAGGTAAAAGGGTGCCCTGGGCTTCCGCCCATCAAAACCTCCCCTCCTGTGCTCTGAGGATGAATGGGAATTCTTCCTCAAAACTCTTTTGGGGCCTTCTGTGTAACATCTTGGCCTTACCCTTCCCTCTGTGAAGAGCAACCTGAACCACCCTGCCTGTGGTCACTCCGGGGTACCCTTTAGACACTCTGGTGCTGATCCAAAGGTCAGCTTTCTTCCCAAGCTCTCAGGGCACAGTGAGCTAGTAGTATATCAGGTGGTGATGCCACTCTGTTAAACACTAACTTAAAATGTGTTCTTGCTCTTTCATCATCAAACTGTACAGCCAATCATAATCCTTTACTTTGCTGCCCTTCTCCCACCCATCCAGTGCCTTTCTGAAGAATCCACAAATTTCACCCATGACTGATTTGAACTGGTTATCTGTAACCCTGAACATCAGGTGATACTTCTGAAGGGTCAGGCCAAACTTCGTGATAAGGGTTTCCTTTATATACTGCATCTGGTAAACTACTTCAAGGGCCAATAAGTTATCTTCCCTACAATGGGCATGCGCTTCTACAGACTGTCCCCGCCTCGTCTGATTCTAGTGCTCTATGCAGACGCAGGGCCACCTCATATGCTGTAAACCACTTATCTACGTCACCCCCCACCATATACTTAGGCAGGTCTTAAGGGATGTGGGCTCAGCATTTACCTCTCACAGACACTTCTACGTCACAACCACCATCATCACTAGACAAAAAGGACCTCAATGCCATCCTGTGCCGACTACTCGAATAAGTCAGCAGGACCTTCTAATCTAAGACCAATGTAAACATTTTCTCCTCCAGTGCCATCTCCGCTCTTGCTTTTTCTCCTCCATGGAAGCCATCTCTATCAGTCCTATAGCTCTAATTGGAACAAACTGGTGGCTGACATACTGCTCCTTGCTCTTGAAAATGCAGGTGAGGCTGCTCTCTGAGACACACACCCCTCTGGCACTGAAGCCTCCTCAATGTCATCTACACTTCCCTCTTCAACTTCAACCTCATTCACTTCTGAGGGCAATGGTATAGTCTTCCTAGTTGGACTGCTTGTTCTGCTTCCATCTTTTTTAATCCTGTAGCTGGACTTTATCACAGATATGCAAAATTGAATATTTTTTCCTTGCGAAATTCCACAAAAATTCCTAAAGAATTCCCCAAATTACAGCTTCTTAGTAATGTTTAGTTTACCAGTAACTCATGTTACTTTTTTTAGGCAAGCATGCACTCCGCATAAAAGTCTCTACGGGTACCGGGAGTAGATGGTTTGAGCAGAAAATGCCTCTCAACAAGACATTTACTGTGTGAACCAGTCTCCCACAGATGTCTCCTAAGACTGATTTTTACTAGAGATGCGTATGCGGGTAAAAAAGTTATGCGAAAAGCCAAGTGAGATTTTGAGAAATTTGTCATATTTTGCTTAATGCAACATTGAGGAATTCTGCAAACATCAATTTCCAATAAAGTGCACAAAAAAGTAAAAAACTAAAATCCAAAATGTAATATATTTGCAATACAGGTCTCATAAAGTAGCCTAGGGTTGCACCCACCACACCCTAAACCAATCCACCTCCACAGAGAAAGTCAGATACATTGTATGCCTGTCAGGGAAAATGATTTTCTTTTTCCTATAGTTGGGGAAACTTGATGTGTATCTTTGCAGCAAAGCAATTACATATGCATTCAATAGGAGTTCCAAGATAATATCTCACTTGATGGGTGAGTATTTTAGTAAAGATAAAGCAGACATTTGTCTTCAATTGCTGTAATGTGAGAAAATTAAATAACTATCCCAAGTTGTTGCCATACCAGGTTAGACAATACCATCTTCCAGGTTTTTTCATGGTTTATTTCACATTGCTGTTTGGATTTCTGGTGCCATGCTTTAAATTTGAGGATTTTGATTGTGAAAGGCACCAGAGTTGTAGTTTACTAATTAAAGTTTACATCAATCAACAACAGAAAAAAACAAGTCTAAAAATGCGTACCTCCAGTAAATTTCCTTCTATAGAATATCTGAAAAGGAGCTTCTGTGCCTCAACGCTCCCTGAAGAGTATATGTAAACCTTTAAACCAGCTTCCCTCCATTTTCTGATGGCTGGAGCCACATCATCGTAAACTCTGCAGTGAGAGACAGACCATGTCAAACAATTAAATGCACAAACGTACCACAAAGGAGTAGGGGACAGAATGGAGGACTTCATAGACTTTTATGTCTTTATCTCTTGTTCTTATTTTTAGCTTCTGAAGTGTTGTGCACAAGATATGACATTGACAGATAATGCTAAATAATGATTTTGAATCAAAGCACGAGAAGGACAGAGTATGTATGAAGATTCACTATTTTGAAACAACAAGGAATATAGTATAAAAAAATCACGGGGTGTAATGTGTATTCTGCGTAAGTATAGCAATGTTTTCTGACATCAAAATCTAAGATGAGCTAGTTCTATAATGTGCTGCATATTTTATTTAATCCAGAGTGGCATGATTCTATCTGAGTAATGAACGTCCAATAAGGGATCTCTCACTGGTGCTCATTCTTGACTGGCAAATGCTAGTACGATGAAATGTTGCAACATTACAATATGCCTTCTAAAATGGAATTAGTGAAATGATGCCATTTTTACAGTGACTTGTTTGTATTAGTGATAACCATATAACTCTGATGTACACATCCTGGAATCCCTAACTCAGCACATGGAACTGGATCTTTCGTTCACGTGTAGCCATCTTGTTGGTGCTGCTATTGTGCAACAATTCCCAAAACATTCGATGAAATTGACAACATTTGTGAAACTTAGGAAAACGGTTTTAGATCTGGCTGTCACCATAGTTCATGATCAATAAAGAGCTCAAAGCTAATTTGTATTCTTCAAGAGAGAATTTATCTGAGATTGGGTTGGGTGTTTACAGTTTACTTTCAAATGGCATAGCTTAAAAATTTCAGCTGAATACGGTGCCATTAGAATAGGCCTTCTCTGCATTCCATTGCAGCAGCATGGTTTGTCATTCACACCTTCTATAAAGCGTACAGAACTGCTGTTGCATTATGTGGCTTAAGGGTTGTAAACTGAAGGTTTTCTGCAATAATGTTGCATGCACAATTGTAGAAACACATGCAAAGGCCACTTTGCAGGTGGCTGTTCTGATAAGCGAATTGGTTCCTGGCACAACCAAATGCAGCAGGTGTATAGAGATGTTATGTATTCGGTTGTGAGGTACACACTGCTACAAAGCACGGAGTGCTTCTTCCCTGCTGCAGCCTTAAATTGAACATGCTTATGTAGCTTGCACTGCTCTCGGTGTCCAATGGCCTGAGTGTAATGTGCTTTTGATTTTCTAATGTTGCTGGGTCCAATGCTTCAATGCCTTGCTGTCATATGAATGATGGAACTGTGTTGCAGATGGCCAGCTTGGGCTGTAAAGATAGGGAGTATTGCTTTTGTGTAATGGGGCTGTGTGCAGGAATCCAGTAGGTCTCCTATCGGTTGTATAGTAAGAGCTGGTGATATGAAGTTTGGTCAGCACTTATTCTGGGTTTTCAAGAACAAGTTTGGAAATCAGTATGGGTATGTGCCTAGGAGTTGCCTTGAAGAGGATAACAGTTTGGTCAAACATTCTGATGGAAGAATTGAAAAGAATGTTGGCTCTATACCAGATGGGGATGCCCCAGAACGTTTGCTAGGCTATGCAATGAGTACCATCAACTGAACTGATACACATGCTAGGGAACACAACTGATTTATCCGACTTGCTGAATTTACTGCCATCATGGAGGATTTGAATCAAGAAAGATTTTATTGTTACTTTTTTATGCTGCATTAGTAATGAGAACCACATGGACCAGAGCGGATTCTTCATGCAGGTCTTATTCTTTTTTCATCGAAATGCCTTAGACGTTCAATGTTTTATACTTGCGTTAGTATTGGAACATCCCTAAAATGGTTTAAATAAAAAAGATGTGAGAAATTATGGTGAATGAACGTATTGTTGAGTAGGCGGAATCCTAATTCTGGGTTTTACCAATTGTTCTCGATAACAAAAAAATGATACATTTATGCATCAATTTAATGATTTTATATTCTACTAAAATTGAGGTTTCTTACCCTTTAGCTAAACTTGGTGAGGTGGTAAGTATGATGAAGAGTGCAGTCACTTGACCTAAAAGGCCAGATTTCCACCAAATGGAGTTTGAAAGACATTTGACGACTTTTATTACTCCTTACTGGTCACATTAATTTTGTAGGATGTCTTATGGACTTCTTTAAGTTTTCCAGAGATGACTGTGTCATCTATTTAAGGATGTGGAAGACAATGGCAAATACTTCTGCCTTTTGGCTAGGATAGATATATATATATGATAGTATTTACTAACAATGAGCTTTCACATTATTAAATTAATTGTGTGAAAGATTGGAGGAAACGGTTTGCACCTTGAAGATTTCAAAGGCATCATTGTAAAACAATCACCTATGGATAGGAGTAGTTACTGAATGTGCACCTACCAGTCACGCCAATCTACCAAGACGTTACTATATTAAAATCGTCACTGACTAAGCATGAATGCTGAACCTGAAAGCTGTTTGAGAAGTCACGACTAATGCGTATAAAGTGACAATGTTAAAACTACAAAAGTAGCAATGGTTCCTGTGGCAAGGCCAGTTCACATGTTGTCAAATGTTTCTTTTCATAATGCAAGTCCATTTCTTTGCTGTCATCGTGGCATTATGTAGTGGTCGTTGTGGATTTCCACTCAAATGGGAAAGCTCAAATATACTGGCAAGGCCAATTGTTGTAGTCTACTTTATGTATTGGTCAGAACCCTTGTGTGTCACTAATATTGGAATGGCCACTTACCACCATGCTTGCATGTAGTTAGTGAATGATTAAACCTATTCAACAGTCTATCACTCTGATGTGGTTCTTACATTTCAAATCTTAACAGTGGTGACAAGCTGCGTAAGAAGAGGCAGGCCATTTTCACCAACAACCCCTTCAGTCGAACGCCACAAGTTTCTCCAGAGGAATAATTAACCTAGTTTTGAACAAATTTCTAGCTTGGAGCTTTGCGCTTATTATTTGAACTTTGTTATCTTGGTCTGGTGAAAACTTGATCAATGGATTATTGTTTCTGAACCTTTGTTAAGTGGTTTAGTATTCAGCCCGAACTGAGACAACGCGAGAAATGAAGCACAAGGAACACGGACATTAAAAACAGAATTCAGCACAAGTGGTGTGCTATCCCTTGATGCAGCTTTTGGGCGTCATTGTATTAAGCGACTGACATCACGCCACTATGGGTAAGAGTTGTTCCATCGGCGCATCACACGTCATTGCTACAGCAACAAAGATCTGACCAGAATGTATGCAATGGAACCAACCGGAGTACCCGTGCACACCCCGCAGTGCGGACTGATTCTTCCTCGTATATTCATACAGTAACACAAGATATTCTATTAATGCACACTTTGTTTAAATCCTTGCAACTGCCAACCATATTTATCAACAACAAAACTGGCAACTATATTTATCACAACAAACCAAAGTTGTGTTGAGCACAATCAAGCCACAACAAGTAAACAAGAAAATGGATTAGGTAATTTGTGGACCACTACTCTAAGGAATATGCAACGGTGTTATCTTAGTGCTATTTATTTACATTTATTATACTAGCTTGTTAATTTAGATTGCTGTGTTGGCTTATTATTTTAGTTTGTTATAGTATAACTATTCATCTTCAGTAACGTAGGTGTGCAGCAAACGTGACAGTAGAATGTCACAACCCTCACAGTCCTTTTTTGATGAACTTTGTTACCGTAAAAGAAATGGACAGTTATATGACTCAGATTTTGGTGCCAGTAAGTGGTGAGATGTTTTCACCATGCATGGAAGCACAACCTTGGGAACGAAGGAGGGAACATTTATGAAAGTCTTGATGAACTTGTAATGCGAGATACTGAAGGTGAGCCAAAAGACGTGTACAAAATGTTGGCAGCAATGTTAGAGAAACATTTTACATCACGCAATAATGTGGTCATGGAAAGACATACTTTCCTTTAACCAGAACTCAAGCTAAAAAAGAAAAAGTTGGAAATGATGTCACCTGTTTGAAAGGTCTGGCATGAACCTGTGAATTTAGGAAGCTGAAGAACACTCGCTCATAAGAGATCAACTGGTCACCTATGACTTGAGAGTGCAGGGAAAACTGCTAGCCAAAAACCCATATCTGAAAGAAGCGGTTAATATTTTTGAGGGGATGGAATACACATTGTGTTGGGTCAAAGAAATTAGGGTTGGCTAACATGTTATTGCGAGAGTGGTTGTGGTAGGACTGGTTGGAGGTTATACAAAAAGTGGCTGGGGGAAATTATAGGATTAATGCTACTAATTATTCCAAGTTGAGATGTTATAAACGCAGTAGCCCTGGACATCTTTCTAACAGATCAAACTGCTATGTCCATAATTCTATTTGCAGGAAGTGTGGCAAACGTGTCCATTTTTGCTCAAATGCTCAATAACATCAAGGCACACAATGCTGGGGAGGTTCCAGAAGAGGGCTAGGGTTCAGTCAATTTAATAATGGTATTGTGGGTCAAGTGGGTAGTGTGGTGGATGGAGGGAGGGTGTGTTTCTATGCGAGAATGTGAGATTTAGGAGGATTCTGGTTCTCCTGTTGCACCAATTGATGATAAGAACTAGGAGATGATATCTAGTGAAGAAAAGCTGGCATTGTCTCACACCGATATTAATCCTGATGGGTACCGCAGCATAAAAAAAAGTCTAATTGGTTACCCATTTACGAACATCAATTTTGAGAGTAGAGAGATGGTGGAAAAAGACAATGTGGCCAGGCTAGTGTGACAATCTTTTAGCGTGGAAGCATCAGATGGATTAAGGGAACATGCTTAACCTCAATGATCCAATTACTGGTGGCCAATGTCAGTAAAGATGAGGATATTGTGAGTTATTTGGAGGACACTTTTAAGGAAGACTTGGCGTTTTTAACGGAATTCAGACATAGGATTGTTCTGAAGAAGAAAGCTAAACCTGTAGTACACAAAGTAAGGAAAGTGCCAAACCTCCTGCACCCGCCTTTGAGGGGCAATTGGACTTATTGAAGAGACCGAAGCTTTTAAGGGATTGGCACTGGTGGTTTCTTCGGCCAAAGATGTTGCCACTAAGACAAAGATGTGTGTCCGTGATCTCAATCTCTGTATTTGCGTTGTTCACCAAAAACTGTCAAATATCTCGGAGGCACTATTTATGCTAAAGGGAGTCAATTTGTTAAGTGCAATGAATCGCTCTGCTGCTTTTCATCGGGTGTTTCTCCATAAGGACTGTAGGCTGCCTCCATCTTTTTTGTCACGCCTCTAGATGATTTTTAGATTTATTAGGATAATTTTAATTTGGTTTCTGTGGCTGCTTGCTTGCAAAGACCAATGGAGGAAGTCCACTCTGAAATGAATATTGTGATGTTTTTCTAGGACGATATCCATGTATATGGTAAAGATAGCATGACAAATGATCTGACATTGAGGCAAGTCCTGATCAGGTTAAGAGAGAGTTCTTACACTAAAAAGAGAGCAGTGCAAGTTCACGGTAGGCACTGTGTCTACAGGGGTATGTGTTGTGGTCCGTTTTTTGTATTTGTCAGAGCCCGTGTATGTCACTGGTATTGGGATGCCTGTATCACCCTAAAGCTAGTGTAGGCTAAAGGATCTAGGCAGTTGAAGTCAGTTACTGTTCTACCTGCAACTTGCTGGTGGATTATTAAACCTATTCAACTGGCCATCACTCTGGTGTGATTACTACATCCCTAATCTTAACACTAATACTTATCCTGCTCTGGGTTTGTTTTACACAGAAAATGGTGTGCAGATTGTATTCAAACTGGCAAAAGATTTTGAAGGAGTTTGGCATCAGGCATGTTACCACAGCTTTGTGTGACTCGCAGTGTAACAGGCAGGTTGAACACTAACATGGTGTTCCAAGAATTCATTTAATTAATGCTGGTGAGTGACACAAATTATTGAGAATGGTCAGCGATAGAATATGGCCATATAGTGCTACAATGGTGATCAGTCCTTTCTAGAAGTTGAAAGGGATGGTGCCAGTTTTGGGTCTTTGTTCTTGGCAGATGAAGAAAAGGGTACGAAAAAAAAGTGGAAAAGTGTCATGTTATCCTTTTGTCTTTTCTTCTATGGGACAGGAGGGAGTGTAAACTTAAGGAAAGAATGGGAGTAGGTTGTGTCAGTCTCCAAACTGGGGTGTTAAGCATGACTGGAGTATCTGGTTGCACATATTTTAGATCTCTAACTAAACTTTATGCCCTCACAGAGAAAGGTCTCTTACGGCACACCAAAATTTAGGTAGGGAAAAAGACTAAAGGAAAAAGGGGGGGAAAGGCGTACCTGAGTAATGCACCAAAAAGTCTATGTATCTAAATGTTTTTGTGCTGAGGAATACACAAATGGAGTAGACTTCATAATTTTCTACAGACATTTTTTCTATTGGTTTAATAAGCTGGAAAGTAAAACAAGGACTTTCTTCTGCCGTTACACTTTGAAAGCAAAGTATCCAATGTAACCTCAGCTAATAAGGAAGGGAGTTCCCTTCATAAAATCGGAAACCATCATGAGCAGAAAAAAGGTTTGTTTCCACCTCTGTCGTAATGGAAGACTGTGGAATGGCCCATACAGAAGGAAGACTGAAACTAAACATATGCTTGTGGAAGAAGTGTAACACTACCAGAAAGGTTGTTTTCCTCAAAAGAAGTTATAATCTCAGGAAGCAATTGTTTCAAAAAGGGTTGAAGGAAGTCGCTTGACAGCTGTGCTTATGGTTAGAGAGGTTCTCTCTTTGGTGAGATCTTGTATATAAACCCATGCATGCAACAACCAATGGCTTCACTTTAATGAGAGGGGCTCTTCTGGCCGGTCACTGTAGTTCTTCCTTCTAGTGGGGAGAGGAGTGTTGTACATATGGACATGAGTGGGTAACTTGGGAAATCCCCCTTTCCTAAAACATCACTGTCAGCCGGAAGGAAAGAATAAGAATTGATTGTGACCCGATACAGTGTTAGAGTATAAAACTGTACATGTTAGCATACTGCTCCACTGCAGCAATTCTAGGAAGTCTTTAAGCACAGACAATATAGCACCAGGCTGTAGAATATTAATGCTAGCATAAGGTCCTAATACCATCACCTCATAAGTTGATTGTTACTGATATTACTGGAGAAAGGGGCTAGGCTAGCGGGCTTCTAAGTAGGTGAGGAGAGTATGCACACCACATGACTAAAAACTGTAAATTAGATTCAAGGGAAACTGCAACAAAATGTGGCGGAACAACTTACAGCTCAAAGATGTGATGCTCTGAAAGGCCTCTTCCGGAGCATTACTTGTGAGAAAACAGGCACACCATGAGATCCAGAAGCCTCAGCAACCACCATTCAGATGTTCAGACATGGCATAGTAAACCAGGTCTTTGATTTATGATGGTGGAGACACTTTCTGGCAAGAGAAGATGTAAAAGGTGCCTGCCACCAAGTGAAGAATATTGTGAGCTTATCCTCAAGTAAGGATACTAGTCAACAAGTCATCCAACTATGAGTGTTCATGGGCCCCAGAAGATGAAGACTGCCACTTGGAATAAGCCATTGATGAAGGTATATGGAGCCAGGTTTGAGACAGGGACTAAAAGGTGGACATGACCCTCGACACATATTTGAGACACTAGCATGGGCATGTGGGAAAGGAATGTGGAAGTATTTGTTCTGAACTTATATCTTTACTCTATCTATACTTGTTTACAATGCATAGCAGATAGAAGATTGAGACTTACAATAGCAGTGATTCTTCTCAGAAGTGACTTATTAGACAGTGCCACAAAAGATGTTATCAAAAATATCTGTAAGCATCATATTTTAAAAGGCCTAGGACAACTGAAGCGAGCCTTGTGGAATATGGGGCTGAAAATGAATGGCACAACATTACAATATTCAGAAAGAAATTTGGGAAAATGAAGACCTCATATGTACGCAAAAAATATTCTGAATTGCTTTTTTAAAGTTAACTTAGCAATGGCTGATGCCCAAAACACCAGAATTGTGACTGAGATGAAGACATTTTTCCCCCATTACCTTTTGTGGTGTTGTATCTGCACTTTGCAACACTGGTCAAGAACCCGTCTCCACCAAGCTGAAAAACTCAGACTCACTTGAATTAGAATGGGGGTCTACAAAAGAAAAGCCGTTTGACATTCTCACTTACTCTCCCTTGATTTGACCATTGGTGTAAGCTGCTTTCCACATGTGACCCTGCAGCTGTTTTAACGCTGTGGTCTTTCTGTCATGAGACATCTGCCAGTTGACATTGTTCACAACAGCTTGTATTGTTTGGTCCTCATCGCCTGCTCCCTCTGCAGAGCTGTGTGGAATAGGCACAGCGCCGTGACATGTAGCATCCTCTTCTGCCTTTAATTAAAAACAGATAAATATTACAACTAAAACTTAGCAAAAAAAGATTTTTCAATAAAAAAACTATATTTTTTGGGACATTTCAAATATTTTGTAAACAGTTTATAAGAACAAATATTTTAGGGCGATCACACATTAAGAATATAAATATCGATATAAAATAGACTGTAAAAGATTTTGAGAACCATGCAATGTATCTATTTATTTATATATTGTAGAACTGTACTGAAACCCTATTCATTCGGCAGCTCTTGTCCGACTTTCCTCCATTTAAACCCCAACTGTTATTGCTCAGTGCGACTCACAGGCTTATTAATTTTTGTCTTTTCTGCATATTACTTTTGTATACACATTATTTTCACAATAAAAAAAATGAAATTTCCACTAATTTCAAGTTACGGTTATTGTCATCAACCTTTTCTATGGGATAAGCTCCACTCAGGCGAGTGTTAATGGACTTCAAATCCTAAGACATGCGAGATGATGCCCTGCGAATGTGAGTGCGGGGTCAAGACTGGAGTCAATATTTCGATCCTAAGAATAAAGGTGGACTAAACCTTGCATGACCAATCCGATGCAAGGTTGTTTGGTTGCACTGTTGAAGTTAAATTTTACCACCTGTGAGACTTTGGGTGTATTATAGGGTATGGTTGTGAGACCTTACCGTGTAACACACTCTCAGAAAATGTCTTGGGTCCAGTCAGATTTGTTGCAAAACCTTAAGCTCAACACTGGGCAGTGGTGTCTTCGAGCAGCAAGGCTGAAACAAAGGAACTAGTGAAAAGAATTTAACAGTACCAAACAACAACAAAAAGAAAGCCACACAACATGAAAGAACTCCAACACCAATTTATGAAAATAGATCATATCTTAATGAATTTTTAGAGTCTAAGATAAGCACAATGCACCTTGTTGAGAAGTTCTCTCTTCATTTTACCATGCCTCACTCCCCAAATAGTAATAGTAGCTGACATGACCACCAGACAGCTTTCTGCCAACCTGGGGAGGAGTGTCAATGACTACCAGGCTCAGGAACAATAGCAGCCTGCTACAGGAAGAGGTGTTACCTCCCCTTCGCAGGAAGCAACTCAGGATGTTATCCTAAAAGGCGAGCTTCAAAGGATAAACTGCTTTTGGTGGGAAAATGGCCACCACACTCTTCAGGGGCTTCCCTTTGTTCAGGTAGACCAGCTAGCGACTGGGATTCCCATAGACTACATTGCCCACAGGTGGCCACAACTCTAGGGTGGACTACCAAGCTCTAACATCCGAGGAAGGGTTGCAACATCTTAAATTGGGCAGAATAGTGCACTCTGGGATTGCTAGATGCCACACATAGCCAGCAAGTTACCACCAAGAGGGAGGTGACCTGGTAGCACATTGGCTAGTGACCACATCATCCCCCAGGGCTCTTTCTGGGAATAAATATGGCACCCCGGCCTCAGATCATGCCAGAAGCTAAAAGAGGACCAAATAAGGACTGCTCTGCTGACCCCTGGACTTGGTAAAAAGAGGCTGTACTGTCGGCTGGACTGCACCTGCCGCACATTGGGCTAGCGAAGAGAGGACCGTGCCTGTGACATCTGCTTTAGGGAGATGGTGCTCTCTAACTCCAGACTAAACAAGTGACTCCAAGGGCCAATTGGCTGACCCCCCATGGAACCAGTAGCAGGACCAACAAGGCTGAAGTAGCCCAACCCTGCAAGTCAGTAAAGCCACTCCAGAAGAATCCCCACTGACTGGCACTGGACGCCCCAAGAGACTGATCGTCAACTGCCATATAGTTGCACCCGAGGCATCTGGACCCAGGAGTGTTGTCCGAGTCCAGATTGGTCACCCAAGAGGGACACCAGACTCCACCAGGAGTGCTGAAACTTTTCAAACAATCACCCCCAGTCAAGAGATCTGGGTTTAATCCATAATTCTTTTGCTCACTATGCCACCCTCATATGCAAATCAGTCTTGACCCTGCTCCTCATGGGAACAGTCCAGCCCCAACTGCCAGGCCAGGTCCTCCCTGGACGGAAAACAAGCATCCTGGGACCGGTTTCAGGGTATCACCCCTAATCAGCCAGGCTAGCTTGAATCCAGGCGGCACAGCAGGCAAGGGACCTCTCTACTGGGGTGAGTGGTTGAAAAGTTTTAGCACTCCGTCCATCATCTTGTTGTGTTTGCTATGTTCGCTCTAAGTAGCCAAGGCCATCCCCAGATGTGGGTCCCTTGCTCGCTGGTTCAATCTCTATACACGATGGGTAATGGCCATGGACACATTCGCTGGCTGTACAAAGCCCCTTGACATTTTACATATATATCACTACAGCCTCTGCATGACAAATAGGAATCTAAGATTTGAAGAGCAGTCCACAATAAGGAAACTCAAGAGCTACTGCATTTCCAGAAGCAAGGACAACATGTTATTGGGAAGTATGAAGAAGCTAAATAAAGATAACACACTACCCCCGTAGATCACATTATACCTTTCCTAAGATCCCTCGGCTCACCATGCCATGGGTTTCAGTAGATACAATATCCCCAAGACGAAGACTGGACAAGAAGGATGAACAGCACTTGCAGGTCTTCTACACAACTCTGCCTTCACCCCAAACACAATGTTACCTTTGCTACCCCACCTTTCTCTGCTATGACATCCTCACACTCCAGTGACACTTATCCCATTCATCTCCAAGCAAAGGCATTTTTCCCCGCCCTGAGGATACTCTCACCTCCCTATTACCACCATTCCTGCCCTACATGCAAAGAAAGGTTACATGAATTCACTGATGGAACCTGCCACGATTCACATATTATTTAAGTATGAATGTCACACTAACAACACAACTTGTATGGTAGTTAGAACTGAAATGTGAACAGTCTATCACAACAAATTGAACCATACGAATCAGACTTTTCTGCAAAACTTGAATGGGCTGCCTGTGCGTCTAAGAATAATCGAACACAATAAAAATGAGAGCTTACTGAAAGTGGTGTCTTTTGACTGGTTTAATAATTTGAACGTAGAGTGCTTTTGGAATGTTGTGCCCCTCAAGACAGCACTGATGTGCTGAGCTTAGTTGAGGAGCAATTCACATTTTTTATACACTTCTCTGTGAATTATATGGCAGAACTACCTTATGGTAGTCAAATGATGACTATGAACATAGCAGTTGCTTTCCCTCTGCTTTGACCTTTTGTTATCAACTTTAGCCAAGGGGATCCTTGCTGCAGTCTTGGCTTTCTTCCACAGTTAGGCTACCAGTATCTCTATTGGCTACGTACTCTTTGAGTAGTGTCTGCCAAGCGGAATTTGTGTCTAGTCGGAAAATAGTAATACCCACAATCTTGCAAGATTTGCACTGTTTTTGTCCATTCCTCTGCAGTTTAATCTTTTTTAATAACCATCTTTATTGAACGTTTTGCAGCATAACACATATCTTCACAATAGGAAAGCATTGTGCGTACAGCAATACAAGGAGACGTTATCAATCTGGCATGGGAGCGTTAGTTCACATTGACAAGCCATAATAGTTGCACCATTTCCTCCACATTCGCTTGTGTTTTTGGGGACAGCCCCAAGCTTCAAAATCCCACCTCTGCCTTGTGTGCTCTATGACGTCAGCAGTGTGGATAACTAGTGAGCGGTAGATTAGGGAGGTTGCACCCTTCCCCAGACGCCCCAAGAAGATCCTGGCCTCAAGCGGACTATACTCCAAAGCGGGTCATCCCAGAGATTTTGAGCCAGCAAGGTGTTGCAGAATTGAAGATAGCGAAAGAACTGCAAATTGGGTAGGGTGTAGCGATTCTTCAGGTCCTGAAATAACACCAAGTTGCCCCCTTTATAGACGTTCCCCAGGTAGGAGATCCCAATCCGATCCCAGGAAACAAAGCCCTCCGTGAAACTATGGTTGCAACGGGTGAGATGGAGAGCAGCCCTCCAGTAGGTGATAGATTTCCACATGCAATAGGGCATCCTTGAGGGTAAGCGCGCTCCATATAGAAATTCAAACAGACCATCAAGGCCAACTGAGTAAATCTCCAAGCGAGAGGCGGGATCGTCCCATCCTCCCATGAACCAGTCATTAATCGATACTAAGTGCGCGGCAAGGTAATCAAGATACATATCTGATATGCCCAACCCACCGTCAAAGGGGGTTTTACGCAGTATTAGAAAAACTACCTTAGGTCTGCCTCCCGCCCATACAAAGTTGGCAAGCTTGGCAGTTAGGGACTGGAACTATTTACAAAGGATGGGGTAGAGGTAGTTTCCCAATATGTATAGGAAGCGCAGAAGGTACATCATTTTAAATGGCGCGAGCGCCCTAGATGATTCAGCAGGAGGTTTGCATAGCGACTCAAGTATAGGTCGAGCACCTGAATCAGTCCCCGGAAGTTAAGATTCCAGGCCAAGTGAGGGAGAGGGGACACATGAATCCCGAGGTATTTGAAAGAATTACGTCGAACAGGGATATTTGGGCACCAAAGCCACCCCTGCGCGTTTCCCCTCACCTCCACCATTCAAGACTTGCCTTTGTGAATTCGAAGGCCTGCTCTGCAGTTTAAACTTATAAAATTGTGTGGCTTCTGAATTTGCTATTCCAAGATGTATAATATTCAACAGGCCGAGATCTCTAGTCTCAGCCTGTTGTAAATTTAGACAGAGCAACCTTCACATGTCGACAGTCATATGTAAATGACTAATCACACCCAACTATGAGGCTGCCTATGAATCGGTGTGCTCCTCCAAATGTAAGCATATTCTTTTCCCTTTTTCACTGTATCCACACACTTCAACAGCAAGTTTAAGTTGCATGTTTCATAGGAAAGGGCTCTTCTGATTTGTTTACAACTTTGGCACCGCTGGATAATTCTGTACACTTGTCAGTAGCCTAAAGTGTTCAGTGTTGTTTCTTCATTTCTAATTTGTGTAGATCGTTTTGCTGCATGGATTGGGACAAAGTTAATGGGTGAGAAGTAGAAGTAGCTTGCCTAAAGCATTTGAAGCTGAAATAGCCCCAAATCCGGATGTATTGAGCAGACATCAAGGCATAAGACCCTTTACAGATTTTATAGATAGCTCAAGGCAAGATGCTTAGAACTGAGCCTTATGTATCCTATTTCAACAGTTAGAACAGAGTTTGGTCTGAAATCTGTGAAGTACAAGACCAAGTCCAGATTTATTTATGGAACAACGGAAGTTCTGGACAGTACATTAGTTACTGTATGTCTAGAAAACCTTAGCAGCTATGTAAATGGGCAGTAATATTAGCTATATTGCATGTATCATCTGCCTGTGATCCGAATGCAACTGCCTGAGGTCAACAACGAAAAAAGCCTATTAGGCGGAAATCCAATTAGGGAGAAAGCCAATTAGGCAGTGTATTTTTACATATTTGATTTAGCCTACCAAGTATAACTTTTACATCAAACCTTTTGTTTCTAAACATCCTATTTACAAATGGCGACAGCTGACTCAATCAGTTATATAAATATTCACCTACGAAATCTTTCAGTAGTTTTTTGCTGTTTAATATTTATGCCCAATGGCTTTCCATTTGAAATCATAAAACTCTCCCGAGCAGTATACGTGTATAATATTTTGCTGTTTTTAGCTTGCATTCTTGGAAGGTTTTTCATCATTTAAAAAGGTGAATGGCTTGTATCCAAGTCTTCTGGTAGTTTTATTAATATTTACAACCAGAATCAGTCTGTTCTTTTCAGCAACTGACTATTTGCATACACGTCTCATTCATTCTTCAATTCCTGTGCATCCGTTTTCATCAAATTAATGGCAACTCTGAATTTCGCTTTCACCATTGGTAGCATAGCCGCCCTTTTCTACATTTTGGTTTGAATTCTAAATGTCCCTAACTCCAGAAGGCAGGTATTAGGAGCTAACTTCACTCTTACAGGATTTTAAAATGACCACAGTGTTCCAGTATTGTGCAACTCTACATATCATGTGAATGATTTCTGCTCTGCCAGGATGCCATATGGGACAGTTATGAGGTTTTGCATTATCCATCCTAGCCAACATGACCATGTTGTATATATTCTATGAAAGAAGTTCAATGAACATATCTCCCATTTTGTCCAACCTGTCCATCCTCCAATTGGATAAGTGCATATCCATCTGTGCCTTATATTCATGCAGGTCCCACAGAAGAGCTTCTAAAGTTAAATATAAGACAAATACAGAATTTAAAGGCATCTTTATTTATTGCTTGGACCTTCGCAACCCAGATAAAAACCAACTCACAATTCACAGCTTAGGAAATGCTGGTGTAGATACACTCTCTTAACTTTCATATTGCTGCCCAGATTAGTCGATATTACCCAATCTAGTAAACGCCTCTTTTAAATAAGTGATCACACATCCTTGTAATATTTAGAGGTACTTGGGGGAGAACAATCATGTTTGTCAGTGTATCTCTTCCAACAACATCTGACGAGTTAGCCAAAGGTTTATCAGTTTATCTAAATATTCCATTACTATCGTGATATTCAGTGCATGTGTTAGTTTCCTCATCAACTGTTATCTGTATCCCAAGGTACAGAAATGGTTCCCTCCGACACCTCATCGGCAATGCTAGCAGATTTACCCATTTCCAGGACATCCAGATCCTAGATGGAACAACATTAATTTTGCCAATTTTAGTTTGAGTCCTGATACTCTTCCAAACTATTCAAAGCATATATTCAATTAGGCCTCAGAGTTACTCAGTAGAACAGCTTGTATCTACTTACAGTGAGCCTGTTCGTCTAGTCGCTCCTCCTGCCCTATTCCTATGTTATTCTTTTGTATACACAGATATAGCATTGATGGAAGTGGATATATTGCTAACCCAAACAAGAGTGGGGGGTGGGGCATACATGCTTGGTACCGCTGATCAATTCCCATTGGTCTGAGACAACTGCATACGTTTTCCCTCTTGCCATGGCATGTGAAAAAGAAGTTTGCCATATTTTATAAACTGTGTTCCAAAGTTTATCGCTTCTAATAATTTCAATAAATATCAACAGTCTACGGAGTCGAAAGCTTTTTCGAATGATGAATCCAATGATGCCAAAATGTAGTTAGGATCAACTTGTTTTTCCCCCTCTTAAATATTCTGCACATGTTCTGTCCTGTGTCCATGTGGAATGAAACCATTGTCGACAAAATGTAACTTTAATTTATCTGCTAGTGATGAAGCGGAGTTTACCAGCTCTACACATTCATACACACAACACTCATCTGGGCCCATATACATTCATAAACACGATGAGCTGTCAAATATCCACTGGTCATCAATTTTATTTTACCCTAGGAAACCTTTTACACCAGTATTCTTACCATTACGGTCTCCTGAGTAAATGAACGTTCGATAAGATCTAGTAGTAGATTAGAATAGGGAGGAAAGACAATAATTAATTTATTTTTATTTTAAAGAACCACAGACTCAGAAGGAGTTTAAAAAGTTTATCTGAATTAATAATTTTGTGAGTCAAATCCAAATACACATGAATATACCAGAAATCTGCATCAGGAAAATAGTGCAGTTAGCTTATAATCAGTTTGCATTAATACATTCTTGCAAGGACAGCACCGGAGGAGAGAAAGGACAGAGAGCAAGTACGGAGCATTTACTCTACAGATATATTTACCTAGAATGGTGTGAGGACCCCGACATCAGAGAGTCAAGGATTCTGGACAGGTTCGGGACAAGGAAAAGGTGACCTCTTCTAGTGCAAAACCAGTGTTACACCCCTCTCTGGTGCTACTCTCTCCGGTCCGGACCCCTTCCTAGATGTGCCTCCTCGGTTGTTCCGTGAATATTTTCTAGTGTTGGATTCGTCAGTCAGATTGCAGCAAAATCAGGCAGCATCTCAGCATAGCATCAGCATCAAGTGTGTCTAACTATCTATAACTTACCTCTGTTAAACCAAATTCAAGTGTATGGATACACCCCCAAATGTTTCAATTCCATGTTCACCCGCAATTTGATTGGGCAAAGCAGTGGGGTGAGAACATTACACCATATCAAGTGCAATACTTTCCTTTAGTATATTGTCTAATTCCCCGCCCCTTAGTTTTAATACCCACAAGCTTTAGTCCCACAGATATGTCATATGTGGATCGGTAGGTCTAATTTACAATGTTGCTTCTCCTTCCTCTTGTAGGGTCAAAAGTTGGGTTCCCATGTCCTTGCTGGGCTTGAGTTTGGCAGTCAATCAAGTTAGTTCACTTGTTCAGAATCAGCAGACGTTTGAGCATGCGTGGAAGTCACATGGAAACAGAGACGCGGTCACCCTCCAAGGCCCAAATGGGAACTATTAATAAAGTCAAAGAAGAACACATTCGAATACAAACTTAAATGAATTCACTGTATACCACTTCTACTCTAACCCCATTTGCTTAATAAATCCTTTGCATTAATAGCTTAGTAGAACTTGCATGGGTTAGTTTCAGCTCAGCATGCGTGTTAGTGCTTTACCTTAAAGCAGTCATTTTAGAAGCTACTGCGCAGCTGCAAAGTTTTCTCCTCAAGCGACAGAAACCGTCATACTACGTAGATGTAGTAGACGCATGTGCAGAAAAATTCCTGCGTTTTAGTGGCCATTTTAGGACACTCAGGTTACTTATTAAGACAGCACATAGAAAAGCTTCCCCTAGATATGATTATGTAAAATGTGGTGCAAAATTAGTATTCACTGACAGATTGGTTATATAGTATTACAGGTTATTCGAGAGGATTGCATACGAGCAAGTTTTCTTTTGATGTGAAATCTTGCTCCATCACTAGCACTTTACCAAACATCTTGTTCTCTTTATTTAGCACTGATAAAGGACTGTATGCTTTACAATCTGTTGGCCTGTCACTTAGTTTGGAAATCATTATGCTCACTTCCTATATAGCTAAGCAATTGCCATAGTTGTTCTTCTATCACCTCCAAAAACATCTGTCCAGATATTTCCTTATTCTATGTACTCCTGAGCACGTAAACTGTCACCTCCGGTTAATTTGCCAGTATTTTGACCATCTAGGGACAGCAATTTCTCATTTTTGTCACAGCCTAATCTAAGATCATCTTATGGTCGTCAGTAATTACTTAAAGTTGTACTGCTTAACATACCTTCCATCCCACCTGTTGCTTCAGAACGGTTCTAAACAGCCCATTCAAATAGGCAAAACATTGTATTAGTTCCTTTTTGTGTATATATTAGTCTCACATTTGTCTCCAATGCCAATACTGTTGCGCGTGGTTCTTTTTTAGTAACAATTTACCAGATCTATTCGGCTTCCTGTGCAACTACGACCTGTGCGATGTAGTTGGTATTTTAATAGCCCATCAATTAGCTCTATCGTTTCTGCCCTGGGCTCCTTCCATTGGTCTCCTAACTCCATAATCCCACAGCTTCACTAACTTTCTTTTCTCACATTGTTTCTTTGGTCTTAAGTTCTGATAACAGTATCTGGCTAACTCCTATTAGTTTTCTTATGGTGAAGTGTCTTACAACTGTCTTCAAGGCATCCCATTCTATCCCCCGGTGGTGCTCGTTCAGTTGAAAGTAATTTGTTAATTTTTGCGAGTGTTCCCTTGTAAACTTGACATTCCACAAGGTGCCAATTGAGAATTTCCATATTGGGGCCTTCTGTTGGGGTCTATTACCCCTGTACCTCTCAAAGAAAATGGTCAAACAATAGTCTTCCAAAATATATATATATTTTTTTTTTTTTAAACTTTGTTTATTGAATTTTGTACCAAAACATTACAGTCACACAGTAATCATAAGCTAACTTCAGTGGCATTTCAAGGTCTAAATCATTACAGCAGTACATCCAGTGCATGTTCGGGGGGAACGGGAACAGCAAAACATAAATTATCATGAGTCTTGGCGCAGGGACAGTGGGCATGAACAGCTGGCAGCAGAGCCATACACAAGTTAAGCGATCAATGTAGGCATGGGGGGCCCTCAAGTGGATCTCCCCCATGCAGTATACCTTTCCCAGGGCGTGACCGCCAGCCTTAACACACGTGTAACAGGCATGCAACCTAATCATCATGGCAGGGGAGTCATGGAAGAAAGATCAGAGTAGCTGCTCAGGGAGAGGGGGAAGCCAGGGGACACATGAACAGAACCCCCGCCCCCACAGTGCTGCAACATCTCATCCGTCACCTTGCTCAGGATGTGCGTCATGAGCATCAGAAGCAATGTCGTCATGGGCCAGCGGGGGAGCATCCTCCGTCAGGGCTCCCGGGTATTGCAGTAGGTAACATTGTAGTGGTCCCCAAACATCAGCGGGACGGGATCGAGCCGGGAGCAGGTCGGAGTATGTCAGTATCTGCTCTTGGCAGTAGACAAGGTCTTTAAGCCATTCCTTAAATTTTGGGGCCCTCCCCCTACCCCACCGGCATGCTATCCGCCGCTTCGCCAACAGCAGCGCCGTCGTGACAAACCTGCGGCTTGCTCGCGGAATATGTTTGGTGTACCCCAATAGCGCCTGCACCGGTTCGGGCTCAAGGAGCTGGTCCACCATCTGCGAAACAGCGGAAAACACTTGGGTCCAGTAGGTCTGAATTGCGGGGCAATCCCAGGATAAGTGCAGGAAGTCTGCATGTGGGGCATGACACCTCTCGCAGTTATCCGAGTTCTGCAGCTTAAATTTGTACTTGGTGACCGGTGTGCAGTACAGGCGGTTCAGGAACTTAAAGTGAATGACACGGTGTCTACTGCTCGCAGAAATCTGCTCTGTCTGTATGCAACAGTACGACCACCTGTCATCTCCCAGCTCCAGCCCCAACTCCCGCTCCCACTCCCCACGAGCCCGTGAGGTGTCAAGTGCAGCGTCAGAGCGAACTGTGTGGTATAGTACGGAGACCAGGTGGGAGGGCGAGGACGCCTGTAAGACTCTATGCAATGGGTCAGTGATCTCGGGTTCCGCCGGAAATATCTGCAATATGGACCGCATTCCATGCCTCAGTCTCATGTAGGTGAAAAGCTCCAGAGGGGTAGGCGCGTACCCGTCGAAGAAGTGTTCCCGGTCGCGGAAGCTCCCAGCAGAGAACAGATCTCCCCACCTCTGAATCCCCAATTTGCGGATCAAGTCTTGAAACAATCTTTCTTGTAGAAGGGGCAGCTGCGGGTGGTAGGCAATGGGGAGAAGGGGCGAGTACAAGAACGAGCTCGCCACGCGCTTAGATATCTCCAGCCATGCCCGCACCGTTCCCTGCAATGCGTTATAATCCGAGATATTATGAGGGAGAGTACTATGCAGCAGGCCGCGCAGAGGTAGAGGAGCCGCCAGCCAGTCCTCCGCAGCGAGTTGGGGCATAAATGCAACGGGGTGGAACCAGTAAAATGCATAGTGCGCTTGAGCGCAATAGTAATACAACTCCAGGTCCGGTATGTCCAAACCCCCCCGGGAGTAGGGAGAGGTCATCACCGCCCACTTCAGCCTAGGTCTCTTCCCACCCCAAACAAGCCGTATCAATTCCGAGCGCAGGCGATTGAAAAAATGCCGGCCCGGGGGGAAGGGAATGTTCATAAACAAATATAAAAGTCGAGGGAGCACCACCATCTTAATCAAGGCAGCACGTCCTGCCATCGAGAGAGGGAGCGCAATCCAGCGGTCCACACAGGAGGAGACCTGTGTCAACGCCGTACCGTAATTAGAGCGCATCAGTTCTTCCCTGTCACGAGAAATCTTAATGCCGAGGTATTTTACGTCAGACTCACACCATTCTATGGGATAGTCAAGTGAGAACTTCCGACATCCATCCGTCAAATGGAGGATCTGAGACTTTGACCAATTGATTCGCACGCCCGACTTCTCACCGTACGTGATGAATTCCCGGAGTAGCGGGTTCAGGTTATTTTGGGGGTCCCGTACATACAAAGTAATGTCATCTGCGTAGAGCGACAGCAGAAGCTGCCTCTGCTCGCAGATCAGCGCCCGATGTTGATGACGCTGTCGCAACCGCGAAGCAAGGGGCTCCAGCGCCAGCGCAAACAAGAGAGGGGATAAGGGGCACCCCTGCCTGGTCCCACGGGCGATTCCAAAGGGCTCCGATGTCCTACCATTGATCAAGACCCTGGCACGGGGGCAACTGTAAAGGATAGCTATCCAGCCCAGGAAAACCAGGGGGAAACCCATACTAGTCAGCACCGCCACCAGGTAATCCCACTCCAGGGAGTCGAACGCCTTCGTCGCGTCTAAAAAGACGGCCGCCATCTGGAGGCTGGGGTCAACATTCTGCAGAGTGGCAAACAACGTGCGCAGGTTGTGCGACGTTGCCCTGCCCGGTATGAAGCCCGACTGATCCGGGAGTACTAGCCCCTCCATAAGGAGCGTCAACCGGTTAGCCAAAGTTTTAGAGAGGATCTTTGCGTCACAGTTAAGGAGGGATAGAGGCCGGTAGGAGTCAGGGGAGGTCGCCGGTTTTCCCGGTTTCAAAAGGGAGGTAATCAAGGCCTCTCTCATGGTAGGGGGGAGCTTTCCCAGCGTGTGGGCTTCCTCAAACACCACTTTCAAGATCGGGGCAAGGATATCTATGTACGACTTATAAAACTCGATCGGGAGCCCGTCGAGTCCAGGGGCTTTCCCCGAGGCCATTTGCATGATGGCCTCACGAATTTCATCAATCCCAAGCGGTGCCATGAGGAACTTCCTCTGTGCATCAGAAAGCCATCCCAATGTGATCTCCCCCAAATAGGGAGCCAGCTCCGGCGGTTCAGTGTGAGCGGAGGAGTATAGTTCAGTATAATGAGCAACGAATGTTTGCATGATAGACCGGGTGTCCCTATGGAGCTCCCCCGAACCACCCTGGATCTCGAGGATTTGGTTGTTAAAACGGGGCGGCCGGATTGCCCAAGCTAGGTATTTACCCGGGCGCTCCCCCTCCCCGTACCTACGAGCCTGAAAGTATTTCCCCCTGAACCGAACCTCTCTGTCCGCAGTTTCTTTATATTCGGTCAGCAGTTCCCGGAAGCGGGCCTGCGCCCCAGCATCAGTATGAAACGTGGGGGCAGTCTCCAAGTCTTTCAGGTCAGTCTCGAGCTTACAAAGGGTGCTACGTAAAACCTTGAGGACCCCCACCCCTTTCGAGATGCACAGTCCTCTAATTGTGACTTTAAAAGCCTCCCACACCACGGCAACACTATCCACCGTGCCACCGTTGCGCTGGAAGAAGCTCTCAATTTCCTGTGCAATTTCGGATCTGAAGACGTCGTCCAACAGGGCAGTTGGCTGCTGTCTCCACGACGTCGGAGAGCCAGCGAGGTCAGTCAATTCAACGCTCAGCAGGACCGGGGCGTGATCGGAGTATGTGCGAGCAAGGTGTTTTACACAGCCTATCGTGGGAGCAAGCCCCGGGGAAACTAGGATATAGTCTAGTCTCGCCCACGTGGGGTGCGCGGCAGTCCAGTGCGTGCCCTCCCTTGTCGCCGGGTGCCTAGAACGCCACGTGTCCAGTAAATGACGCTCAGTAAGAAGGTCATGTACATATGCCTGCGAGCGGGAGTAGTGGTGTGGGTTCGGATTCGCCCTATCCCTCTCGGGGTCAACAGCTATGTTAAAGTCACCTCCCCACACTAGGTAAGTGGAACCGACACGCAGAATCTCTCCCCATAGCGTTTGAAGGCAAGACGGATCATCTATGTTGGGACCATAATAGCACACTAAAGTGAGCGTATCCACGCCCATGCGCCCCCAGACAACACAATACCTGCCCTCCCGATCCATCCGCTCGCCCATTTGCACAAAAGGGGTATGTTTCCTAATGAGGATGGCCACCCCACGCGAGTAGGTGGAGTAGGAGGAGAAGGTACGGTGCACAGCCCAACGCGAGGCAAACAACACCGGCCTGGAGGGGTCTAGGTGCGTCTCCTGAAGAAAGGCTACCCCTATGTGATGCCTATCCAGGTATGCCAGGACGTGCCTGCGCTTTCTGTGGTCCCCCAAGCCCCTCACATTCCAGGATAAAAAGTTAAGCTGCCCAGTAGAGTCCCTATGTGTCTGCGGATCACTCATGGAAAACCAAAAGACTCAAACACAGCGATACCATGCAACCGCCGCCTCCCGAACCATGTGAAGAAGACCATGCCAACAGCGCCACATCCCATTCAAAACTAGCATACATAACAAATCCCCAACTCCCCCCCCCCCCCACCCACAGCAGCATCCCAAACATGCTATCTGGACAGTCCCCCTCCCCCCCACCCCGAAGCGAACTCCGTCTATAGCAAATGCCATATTGGAGCAACATGTAAACTTAAAGTCAAGTGGGTAATACCCTTGGGAGGACAGTCTAGGTGAATACACAGTAACCCCTCGATCCAGAAGAGTGCGCCCCACCCGGGGGCCGGACCCTCCTCATGGACAAAAGGGTGCCCAGCAAGACGATGTAGTCCTGAGAGTCTAGAGCAATCCAAATAGTTGCTGAACTCCGCCAACATCCCCTCACAGTGAACAAAGCTAGGTCCATGGGTCCCTGTATCAAGTCCCACAGTGGCAGACACGCGCAACACCTTACCAGCTGACAGGCAACGGTCTCAAAGTCGACAGGTCAACAATCCAGCACCATCATCCTGATGCCGGCGATGAGGGGCAGTCCTGGTCACGTTTCTTGAGTCGCTTCAAGAACTCCTCCGCCTGTTGGGGTTTAGTGCAAAAAATTTGTTTCCCTTGATGCGTGATGCGCAGGCGGGCCGGGTAAAGAAGCGCATAGTCAATTTGTGCAGCACGCAGTTTATGCTTGACCTGGACAAATTTCTTCCGCTCCTCCTGAACCACCGGGGTGAAGTCCGGGAAAATGGTGAAGGTTGTGCCGCCATAGGATAGGGTCTTCTTCTCCCTCGCCGTCCGAAGCGCGACATCTCGGTCACGGAAATTCAGCAAGCGTGCGATAATAGGGCGAGGGGGAGCCCCCGGCGGCGGTCTCAGGGCCAGAGATCTGTGTGCCCTTTCAACGATGAACTGGGGAGATAGGGAGTCCGTGCCCACCACCTCTCGCAGGAGACCCTCCACATAGTCCTCCATCTTGCCCGTGTGGGTCGATTCCGGAATGCCAATTATACGGATATTGGTCCTCCGACTGCGCGCTTCCAAGTCTTCATTTTTGGCTGCTATTACATGGAGGACTTTGTCCATGCGCGCCACAGTGGCGGACAGTTCCGTTGTTCGGTCTTCGGTGTCCGAGATACGCCTCTCCGTCTCCGTGAGGCGTTCGCCATGGCTGTCAACCTTATGTACAATCGAGTCCATGCGGGATTGCATGGAATCCATTTTGTCAACTATGGTCGCTAGACTTTGCCTCATGTCCAGCAGTATGGACCTGACATCATCCCCCGGCGGGGCCCCCCCGACGTCGACCCCGCCGCAGCGGCCTCCGGCTGCGACCTGGTCTGCTTCTTGGTCTCAAAAGTAAGGCGAGGCTGACGGCTGTCCGGCTTCCCCATGGCGGCACCACCAGGCCTCCCGCAGCGGGATCGGGGGCACGTTCGGGTGGGCCTCGGGGGCAAGCAGCAAAGGAGGGGGGGAGCGGCAGCTCAGGGGAGAGGAGAAGCTGCCGGAGCGCACAGCAGGTCACAGGATCAACCACAAGCACCCTGTGCGACTCCCACCACCTGTTACGCAGGACCCCGCTGGGGACCAGCCGCCGCCCCCGGGACCGATCGCGATCCCACAAGCTCACCCCTCACCTCCACAGCTGGTAGCAACGCTCCTCGAGCAAACGGGATGACCCCTGCGCGGATCGCCAGCAGAGAAGAGCCAGGTAGGTGGGGGCAAAAAGGATCCAAGGCGGGCCCCACACGCAGGACCCGCAATCGTGAGCCCGCCAGACAGGGGGAGACAGCATGCACCTCCGTCTAGCACCCTTGGGTCGATGGCTCCCTTCCCAGTCCCGTCTCTCCCCAGCGTAGGCTCCACAACGGAGGCCCTGGCGCAGGAGGGCCAATGGTCAGCGCACCAGGCAGCAGTCCCTCCGGGCCCCGCACCTCCTCCGATCCGCCGCTCCGTCGGACGAGCAATCGCCTCCAGTGGGCAAGCAGCCAGGCAACAGCGGGGGGGGGGGATCCGCACAAGCTGGTACGAGCGGGGATCCGGCGCGGGCAGGGAAGGCGGCCGCCTCAGCTGCGACCTCAGCCGGATGCGCCACTCACCAGCGCCCGCGCCCGTCGGGCATCACACTGCAATCCAGTCCGTCCTCACGCCCCCGGCCAGGGGTATCCAGCGTGGGCTACAGCGACCCCAGCAGCCACGCCGCAGGGCCGCCGTCCGCAGCCTCGGATCCGGAGGCGAGGCCTGCCACCCACGTGGGACGCACCGGCCTCGCGTCACAGCAGCCTCCCGGTCGCGGCTCCAGCGGGATGCCCCCCACAGCCGGCGCAGCCCGCAGCGGCTCCCCAGTCCGATATCGCCGGGCCACCAAGGATAAGACAGCGCTCAGACTGCGGTAGGGATGTCGGGCCGCCCACACAGGCCCGTGTAGGCAGCAAAATGCGACTTTCAGGAAGGATTTTTTAAGGATTTCTTCGCTGGGCTGCGGGAGCTTCACCCGAAGGCAGCCATTCCGCTGTGCGCCACCTAGCGCCCCCCCAGTCTTCCAAAATATTTAAAAGCTACAAATCACCCCATAAATTCTGTTGACAAATACATGAAGAGACAAAAAATGTAAAGTAAGCTGGAACCTCATCTTTTCTGTGCATTTACCACCAAAGATTAGAAAAGACTCCATGGCCTTGAGATGGATACAAGTTAACTACTTCCAACAAAAGACAGATCAAATAAATAATTTTGACTCCAGGCGTCACGGTTGGGTAGGGTGCTCCCACTAGCTCACCCAGAGCCTCTTGATATACTCAAGGCTTCACTAGTCACACGTTCATTAAGGCAATTAAAGAACAAAACTATTAAGCAATTAACTGCTTCAAAAGGACTTTTTAAAGGCAGGTAGAAGTGTATGGGGTACACTACCTTACGATTCTAAGATTCTTTTTTTAAGTTGCTGGCTTAACAATTGTACTTTTTGGAATACCTGAACAGATGTCACAGTGACTAATATTTTTCTTATAGATTCTATATTAGAATAGTGCTGGTCCTTCCAGTTGTTATGATTTACAGATAATAATTATTTTGCCTAAACGATACAAACAATTGATGATGTAAAAGTAGAATTTTCGCTCAAGGCGTCACATGACTTTTTTGTTTCTGCTACAGATGCTAAACGGAATTAACCAAACCTGACATGAAGGTCTAATGTTGCTCAGAATAGACTCCCTCCCCGTTGTGTTTGGGTGTAAAAAGCTTGTTGGGCTTAAAATGGTTAATTTTATGTTTATCTTCATTGTAAGACCCTTGGAGAATCCAAAAGGAAAAACACTTGAAAAGATTCAAATGAAACTGAACAGGGAAGCATCTGGCTCTTTCATTCCTCCTCACCCCATCCTGTCCTCTCTTCCTCCATTTCAGTGCCTATGGTCTTGAGCAAACTGATTGGTGGGCTGTGAATGAATACCGTTATTGCAGTCCCCATTACACAATACATGAATTTCAGCATCACAAATAGGGGGTGCTATAATGGGCCAGGGAGAACGTCAAATGACCTAACGGAGGATATGGGAGCAAAACGGAAATTATAGCGGGAATCATATGCCCTCAAAAACTCCCCAAAAAGCAACACACTGGTTTTCACGATGGGACCTGTGGATCTAGAGGCATCCATGGATGTCACAGCCAATATTTTGAGACGCAATGAATCTGAAGATAACAAGCCATCTAGCCATGGAGGATAAACAAATTCAAGTGGTGGCGGTAGAAAGGACTGAGGTAACAGCCTCCAACCATACGGAAGATGTGGGGAGGGCTAAAGAACAGATCTTGCCCCCACCTAAAATTTGAGAACGGAGATGGGTGAGGGTCAGCATTTCCAAACTAGATCGGCTGATCCTATGGAAATATCAGTCTTCCAGATATAGGAAAACAATACAGCTTTTTAAAAGCTGCAGAATTAAAAATTGGTTATAAAGTGGTTATACGGTGCACGCTAAATATAGGAAAACTGGAAGCCCTGCTCTTATAGCCTGGTGTGCATAGCCAATGGCTATGTACTGTAAGTTCAAGAGCACAGAGGTTGGGAAAAGGGCGTAGTCAAAGGCCATGCCCTGTACTTTAAGCTCACTGCGTACTGCCAAAGGCAATGCAGAGAGTTCTGGAAAAAACATGGTTGGGTACATGATGTGACTAAAGATCTTGCTGGTCAATATTGACTTCCACCTCCTTAGAGACGCAATACTTCCAGAGAACGGAGATTAAAAAAAAATGATGTGCAGTGCCTCACAAGATCAATTAAGCTTTTTTAAGTGTACAGATTCAGGAGTATGGGAAATTCAAAGCAAACACATCAAACCTGGAACTCTGATATAGTTTGTCATACATTTAATAGGCAAAATCCTCAAATCGCTAGAGCCTTCGAAGACTAACAACGGTGCGAACTGCACCAGAAAAGAAGCCAATATTTATGATGGCACCCATGACTTGTGTGAAGGACTCATGGTTGTATAACTCACCAGAACCCTCAATTTCATTTATTTTTGGACAGTAACTACTAAGGATCTTCAATGAAACTGCGCACACACATACATTGAGAAACTTTCAATGGATCAGGCATATGGATGGAGCAAAAATCCTTATTAGGGTGCCAGAATCCAGTGGGCAAGATAAACGAGAACTGTTAAACCCCGAGTAGTATATTCTTTGGCAAATTTTTCTGAATGCCCATCTTCACACCCCCAACACAGCAGAAAATAACTACTTAGAGAAATTTGACCAAATGTATGTGCATGTTCCCAGTGTTTTTTTTTTTTTGCAGCTTGATAGAGGGCGAACTTGGATCAAGACATTACTGTACCATCCATGAGAATCAGGTAACATTCCACATTCTTCAGGCATGTGAAGATTAAACTATTTGCTCAGAATCACAGGATGTTGAGCTGAAGCCGGCGCACGAATCTGGTTGCTGAGTTCCAAAGTGGTCCTTTGGCCACATCTCCTCCACTATTCATGGCCAAGATGTCCAGAACAATTCGGAAATCAGCAATGGGCACTTCGGCTCGGCTGTTTAGGGATCCCAACTGCACACAATAATGGTTGTTTTGCTTCTGTTATCAGTATTAATAAGAGCCCCTAACGAAAGCAGTGTAGCCTTGCCTCTGCCCTTATGGTTGATTTTAACAGGCACACTCATGTTGATAATCACATTCTAAATGATCAATTTTATTCTGGATAAAACCCCCTAAAAATTGTATGTCAGCTGACTGGAAACACTCACTACCCAAGGCAGACTAATCTGAGATGGATAAGTAGGTTTATGGCCCTGTCTCTCGGTACTCTAGGAAAAGAGTTCTAGACAAGAGTACTTTGAAATCAGTAGCAAATGAAGCCAGAGAGATATTGACTGTGTGGGGTGGAGGGGGGCGGGGGGGGGGGGGGAGATACGAGACACTGCCTTTACAACATGGCCGTTACTTACCATGCAATACCATTACCATGCATCGATTACAACATATATGCCTTTACCACGGAAAAAAACCTTTATATTAGGGCAAGGGCGTTTTTCGGGTTTAGGGTTGGGTGAGGGTATTGGATGGCTAGGGTATTTTTAGGTTAGGTCAGGATTTGGGGCAAGGATATTTTTAGGGTGGGTAAGAGTATTCGGGTGGCAATGTATTTTTAGGGTTTGGGTTGGGTAGGGGTATTTGGGTGGCAATGGTATTTTTGGAATTTAGGGTGGGAAAGGCTATTTGGGTGGCAACTGCATTTTTAGGTTCTAGGTTTTAGGGTGCGTAAAGGTTTTTGGGTGGCAAGGGTATTTTTAGGGTTTAGGGTGGGGGAAAGGTGTTGGGAGGCTATGGTGTTTTAGGGTGGGTATGGGGAAGGGATTTTTAGGGTAGGTAAGGGTATTAAGGTGGTAAGGGTATTTTGGGGTTTAGGGTGGGTAAGGGTATTTTGTAGGCAAGGGTGTTTTTAAGGTTTAGGGTATGTAGGAGAATTTGGGTGGCAAGGGTATTTTTAGGGTTTAGGGTGGGTAGGGTATTTGGGTGGCAACTGAATTTTTAGGGTATTTAGGTGACAAAGGTATTTTTAAGGTTTAGGGTGGGTAGGGGAAATTATGGGTGGCAAGGGTATTTTTAGGGTGGGTAGGGATATTTGAGTGGCGAGGGTATTTTTAGGATGGGTGAGGGTACTTAGGTGATGGGTATTTTTAGAGTGGTTACGGGTATTTGGGTTGCAGGGGTATTTTTAGGGTTTAGGCTAGGTGAGGGTATTTGTTGGCAAGGGTATGTTTCGGTTTACGGAGTGTAAGGGTATTTGGGTGGCAATGGTGTATTTAAGGTGGCTAAGGGTTTGGGTCGATAGGGTAATATATATATATATATATATACACACACACACACACACACACACACACACACATATATATATATATATATATACACACAAACACACATATATACACACACACATACACACATACACATACATATATACATACATACACACACACATATATATATATATATATATATATACACACACACACATAGAAGAAGAAGAAGAAAAAGAGGGTGTTACCTCGAAACGCGTCGGCATAAGGGACACAAGAAATAATGACCGGATTTAATTGCTTTGTTTGCCTTTATTAAATAAACCGCAAGGTTTTAACAGCAGTCGAGTGGATCCATATATATATATATCACCAACTTGCTCAGCAAATGAGGCCGCGCACACAGCAGGTAAGGAACATCCTTTATTGCAATTCAACAGGCAGCTTCCGATCCCGTAGTAACATCCCAGGCCTAACGCGTTTCAGAGTCCTTTTAACTCCTTCATCAGAGGCAATCACTCGCATTCGTTGTCTTCCGTGCAAAACTAACCAAGTCCTGCGTGCTTTAAATACCTTTTATTGGTCTCCGGTGTGCCATTGGTTTTCAAAGTGTCACCCCTTGCACGCCGGTACTCGTAGTTCAATGCTGCACCTTTTTAAAACCCTCCAGTGGGTCCGAATGCTCTGATACTATTTTCGGGATACTTTTAAATCAGCCCACAATTGAGCCCCTGGATCAGACTTTGCCTGCTGTAATCTTCGACCTGCTGTGCCATTCACAAGAAGAAAGTTCCACCCTGTATGCATCAGTAATGAGTCCCGGATGGAGCGATCCCTCTACGGCCTGAAGCCGCCGTATAACATATCACCAACTTGCTCAGCAAATGAGGCCGCGCACACAGCAGGTAAGGAACATCCTTTATTGCAATTCAACAGGCAGCTTCCGATCGATATATATATATATAGCGCTGCAAACTCACCTGCGAAATCATTATATTTTCGCTATAAAGGCATGCATGGTAATGGCATATGCATGGTAACGTTTTCAGTGGGTCATGAGCCTCGGTTTGGGATACGCTGATCTAGACGTAAAATAGGAAATTGCTTATTTTGTACTCGATTGCCTTGTTAACGTACAGCAGAGAAAAAAATTGCGCTACTTATTTCTAAAATATGGTCCCTCACCCGATCTAAAGCATTGCCCACTTTATTTTCAATAAAATCATTATTCATTTGAGTTTAGCAAACTACAGCTAGATGACACAAAAAAGAACGTTTCTTGATTGATGTACAATGGACTTTGCGTATGTGCTCTTGGTAATCCAACTCTTCCAGAGATCGATGTAAAGAGGCTTGTTGGGTTTACGGTTATTAGTTGTATTTTAACATTTTTTACAACAGCTTTTATTAGAACAAGCTGCTTGGAATTATTGTACGTATTTATGACGTTTAATAATTCATTAAGAATAAAGTGACTAGTGCCTCAAAACAAATAATCACTCTAGTCAGTTATACTTCAGTCATAGCAAAAAATAACGTTTCTTCGTTGAAATACGAGGATTCTTTTGAATGTCCTACCTTCTGCGGTTGTTCATGTGAAGATTTGCTTTGATCTATTTTAAAACAAATTTTTTCATGGTAGAGAGTTGTTGGGCATCATTATATTTTTGGATTACATATCTACAAGGCTATATTTTGGGAATTCTCTACTTGAATAGCAATTATTTTACAAGCCACATGCTCAGATGTTTTTTTCGCCAGTGTCTGTCAACAGGCAGACAGCATTGCAAAGAGGTGACTTACTTTCAGACTTGTTTTTGGAGGCTGTATTTCGGTGGTAGGTTGGGTCGGCCTTTAGCATGGGGGAGCTGGGCCCAGGCCCAGGGCGCCAGTTTTCTGAGGGGCGCATGGAGCTGTGTGCATTAAGGTTATGCCAACAGCTGTGCCCTTCACATCCTGCTCCAGCATTGTCCCTGCCTGTTCCTTTCTTTCCCATTTGCCAGTTTAAAGTTGTTTTAGTCTTTCATTACCATACGGCGTGAGATGTTTTAAGACCGCTTTGGCCTCCTCCCTTGCCCTCCCCTTCCCCCTCTGACCACTGCTGGCACACATTAACAAAACCATCACCTGCTGTGAGGCAGTTAAACTATTGGTGATTTAGGTGAGCTGGGGGAGGTCCGGGGATGTTTGTTTTCAGGGGCCAGTCCCTGCTCATCCAGGTACTAACCTGTGAACACAAAAGGGACCCTCCTGCTACCTCATTTAATTCACTACCATCAGCCAGTGTGCCAAATTTATCTCTGTCCATGCCCAGGGCGCTATCTTAGCAAAGGTTGGCTCTGGTGGTAGGTTTTAGCTCCTGCTGCTGGTCATGATCTGATTTGTTGTATAATCAAGTGACTGCAGCATCAGTCACCCTCCCATTCCGGTAGTTGCAGGTTCCTTACCGGGGTCTGAAGGGGCTGTGGCTTCTCTTATTCTAGGAGCTGTGTGAAGACTTGCCTGCTTTAACTGGACGGTACAGGCTAAAATAATAACCCCCAATTAGGCAAGTGATTGGTCCTTGCCAGACTCAGTTTCAGCTGGACATTGAGGAGTGGCTAGCAATGTTACATTGAGTGAGTATAAAATAAATGTCTGGCACTGATAAAGGGCTGGGCCATTTTAAGTTAAATAATAGGGCACTTTCTGCTCTCTTCCATCGCATCTCAGTGCCTTATGTCCTAAAGTCACAGGTCAGGGGGAGGCACAACCAAAAGGTAGTGTTAAAAAGCTTAAAAACAAAGGTACGGTGTAAGGCGGCAAGTTGGTTTATTCCTTAATGCGCCTGAGCTGTTGCCCTCCAGCTTCAACAAAATGATATCTAACAGATGCAATGGTAAAGATACTTAGGTTTTTATTCCCCACACTACATATTTCTACTATCATTGCTATGTCTGTTCACCACACACTTCCCTTTCTTAAAACAACACAAAAAATGTAAGGGAAAGACATCTATAATAACAATATTAATATTACTTACATAAAATTAAATGAAGCAGGCGTTATACTCGACTTAAACCACATATGATGGACCTTGACAAACATTAAACTGTTTAACTTGCAAAGTAATAACAATACTAACATTAAGCAGTGTAGTCCTAAATATACTATACTACAGCTTCCTTCAGTTTTGTTCGAGTTCTACTCTCTTTAGATTTTCCTACCACGGCATCATTTGAGTCTCCCTGTTTAACTTCGTACTCTCTGAGGCACAACTTTTACCACTATTCAGATTCAACTGTCTTCCATTTTAACAGCATTGTTGAGCAACTTTAATATTTTCAGCAGGACAGAACAAAATGAAAGTTATTTCTATTACCAGGAATCCTTATATTGACAGTGTATCCAGCTTTCATATAGATAACCTTTATCCTGTTTTCTTTTATCATACCAAAATGTTGTTGTCTACCTTGCATTCCTCTTCATTTCTCCACTCTCCCTGTGAAGTGTCATCCACTGTCTTGCCATACTTAGTCTGAGTAAGACTCAACAAAGTATTTGAGTTTCTGTGTTTAAACAATTCAAACGGTGTTCTTTCAGTCACAATATGCGGTGTGAGCCTATACGGCCCCCACAACGCTAAGGATGCCTGGCCTTCACCTTGGGGGTGCCCAGGAGTGGACGCCTCACAGGGAAAAGCCAGGATGGGTTCCACAGCGGTATTCGTACAAGCGCCGAGAGGCCTCCGGGTAGTCGTGCGCTATACAAGTATCCATACATATATACATATACATCCTATTTTAGTTTTGACCTCTCCTTTTCAGCTTCACCCATAATTTCCATTTGTTTAAAAATAGTATGAATCACATTGTGTGCTTAATCTTCCATTATTTTTAAAAAAAAATATTTGTATTAACATTTCTAGTTACAAACATAATCTTCCATCCTTCATGACTTTGGCATTCAAATTGATGTTAGCTGTACCCCACTGGCTGCTAAAATTACTTTAAAGAAATCTTCTCTATCAAACGCTGAATCTAGAAACTTTTAGAATTCTAATAACTCAAAATTAGGAAGTACTCTGACTTTTCTCACCTGGAATATAGACCCATCAACATTACTAAATTCTGTCCTTTTACCCTAGATATTGGTCCTACTATGCCATGGGCAACCTCTTCTCATAATCTCCCCAGTAATTTCGCTCTAACCAAAGGTTATACGTGATTTTTACACACCTGATCACTGCAGATGCTCTTAGCACAGTTCCTTAATTAATCTCCTTTCAACTTGTAAATTAAGACTGGTCACCACCGAAAGCCAGGTCTTAAAATGCCTTCAGTTCTGCTGATACCCATATGTCCATCATGGGCTAAGATTAATAATCTCTCAGAGAGGCATGTGACAACTAATCTAGTACCTCTTCCACCAACTGAAAATTCATTCCTTGTCCGGAAAATGTTTCTGTATTCTACACCACACCTTTTTTCTTTAGTTCCACTTTCTCCTTATTTTTCTAAAAACTCGTGTAATACTGCAAGGTCCACCTAACTGGCATATATGGTGGTCTATATGGTTGCTTGGTTACCGTATTTGCTAACATCTTCCAAAGTGTGTTTGTAATTCCCAGTAACAAGTAGTAACAAAAAAAAGTTGAGAGAACGTTAAGCAGACGAGAAAGTGGAATATATTTTCTTTTTACAAAAGGCTTCCTCAGACTCAAACATTTATTTATTAAGACCATAGTCCTTTAAACTAGGGGTGGGCGGAATTTGCGAAATTCACTTTCGCAAATTATCGCAAAAATGTTAAAAATCTCCGCAAACACGCGGAAATATCGCGAAGATGCAGAAGTTTTTTTTCCCGCCCGTTCGCGGTATTTTCTGCGTGGTCGCGGCTCGCCAACTTACCCATGCGGTGGCTCGCGGGCGCGGCCATCCTGTTTTCACTTGTCTCGCGGTGCATGATCGCGAGAAGAAAGACGTGATCGCGCGAAGACAGCGCAAATGGCTACCAACAATCCAACATCTCGTGGAGAACGCGACCGGATCGGGAAAACTTGTCGGCGAACGCGGGGATTCAGGTAAGGCGATCGCGCGCACGCGAGAATGTATTATTTTACAGCGCGAGCAAGCAAAAAATTTCCGGTAAAATGCGGATTGCGGAAATTTTGACATTTTCGCGCTCTCCGCGGAACGCGAAAATTTTAAATTATCGCAATTTCCGCGAGCGGAACGGAATTTTAGCCCAGGCCTACTTTAAACGTAAAATACATCACTTCATCAATTTTACCCCTATCTCTCATAAAACATTCTATTTAATAGCATATAATAATTAACCGCAACTAAAGAATGTCCTACAGCATAGACAACTTCTAAAACTGCATTAAGATTATAAACGTAATTGCTTCTCATCAGTTATACACTCCATGTTTCATGAAGTTTTTTTGTTTTTTTAATTCAACTTTTCCCTATATAAAAATATGCAAGTTAATAAAATATGAGTAAGTGTACATTTCATTCTTTCACATTTGTAAATACCCCTACTTTCTCTCAACCATCTTAGATCGGGCATAATATGGATTTAAGCCTATTCTAAATTTTTAAATCGCATCTCTCATTTCTCGACTGGATAGAGATGAAATATCCTGGAAGACAGTTTCAATCCCACACAGGAACTGTAGACTGCCTCAATAATAAATAGCTAAAACACCTTCTCTGGATAAGTCTTCAGTTCTTACTTGTATTTCTACTTGACAAAGTTTTACCAGTGGACCAACACAGCTGCCCCTACTAAAACAAATGTGGTTGAGGGTGCTAGAGAGCCCAGCTGCAAGATGGCCACCGCGAAGCAAGGCTCTGGCGGCCGGAGAATTAATCCTTCATTCATCGTGGTCATGAGGGTGTAATTTTCCCACCCTTCATCTAATTCCAGCTGCTGGGGGCTGGAAGCTGCTAGACTCCCTCTCTCCCAGATCAGAGACTGCTGCTGGGGGGACACCACCCGTGAGCTCAGCGGACCAGGCTTGGCCTGGGTGGTGACAGAGAAGTAGAGTGGGTCATGTGCCGATAAGGCGCCAACGAGAGGAGACGGAGAGAGGTTGAGAATTCTGCAAGCCCGGCGTGGAGTACACTGGTGCATTCCAAACTGTGACTGCAGCAGTAACTGGCCCCTAGCGCCTAAAGCAGAGACTGCCATGAGACTGCATGGCATGCAGCCCCATCACGGAGTCTGCGGTTTGCTGGTCTGAAGCTGTGCCACGTGGAGTCCTGGTCTGGCCCACCGAGCATTGATACCTGTGCGGCGATCACTCGGTAGGTCTTGCCCCAGAAGTTATTACCCTTCAGGAGGGCACCACCTGGTAGGAGTGGGGTTTGCAAAACCAAAGGAAATGATGGACGGAGTGTTGAACATTGCAAGCACTCACCCCCAGTCAACTGATCTGGGTTTAATCCATCACCGTTCTTTAGCCCACTCTGCCACCCCAGTTCAGACATGGCCATATGCAAATCAGTCTGACCCTGTGCCTCATGGGAACAGTCCAGCCCGAACTGCCAAGCCATGTCTTCCCTGGACCGGAAACAAGCTTCCTAGGACCGGTTTCTGGCATTTCAGCCGTCTTCAGCCAGGCTTGCTTGAATCCAGTGGCAAAGTGAGCAAGGGACTCACGTCTGAGCATACCCTGCCAACTTATGGCAAACAAAGCAAAACCAAAGGAAATGATGGACGGAGTGTTGAACATTGCAAGCACTCCCCCCCAGTCAACTGATCTGGGTTTAATCCATCACCGTTCTTTAGCCCACTCTGCCACCCCAGTTCAGACATGGCCATATGCAAATCAGTCTGACCCTGTGCCTCATGGGAACCTCATGGGAACAGTCCAGCCCGAACTGCCAAGCCATGTCTTCCCTGGACCGGAAACAAGCTTCCTAGGACCGGTTTCTGGCATTTCAGCCGTCTTCAGCCAGGCTTGCTTGAATCCAGTGGCAAAGTGAGCAAGGGACTCACGTCTGAGCATACCCTGCCAACTTATGGCAAACAAAGCAAAACCAAAGGAAATGATGGACGGAGTGTTGAACATTGCAAGCACTCACCCCCAGTCAACTGATCTGGGTTTAATCCATCACCGTTCTTTAGCCCACTCTGCCACCCCAGTTCAGACATGGCCATATGCAAATCAGTCTGACCCTGTGCCTCATGGGAACAGTCCAGCCCGAACTGCCAAGCCATGTCTTCCCTGGACCGGAAACAAACTTCCTAGGACCGGTTTCTGGCATTTCAGCCGTCTTCAGCCAGGCTTGCTTGAATCCAGTGGCAAAGTGAGCAAGGGACTCACGTCTGAGCATACCCTGCCAACTTATGGCAAACAAAGCAAAACCAAAGGAAATGATGGACGGAGTGTTGAACATTGCAAGCACTCACCCCCAGTCAACTGATCTGGGTTTAATCCATCACCGTTCTTTAGCCCACTCTGCCACCCCAGTTCAGACATGGCCATATGCAAATCAGTCTGACCCTGTGCCTCATGGGAACAGTCCAGCCCGAACTGCCAAGCCATGTTTTCCCTGGACCGGAAACAAGCTTCCTAGGACCGGTTTCTGGCGTGGGGTTTGCTCAAGCATCCAGAGTCGGTGTGTGGCAGGGGCACGGAGACAATCCCCATCACCCAGCTACGCACATTGGGACATCTACCAACTGAGACTTCCATAGGTGGCCCATGATATGGGGGCCCTGTAACCTTCATTTAGGTGGACATGCACGCCTTGGCGGACGACTGGGTCTGCTCGTGTCACCCGGGGCCCAATCGCAAAGGACCGTGTGAGGCAGGAGCCTAAGAACTCTACATAGCAACAAGTACCTAAGAACTCTACATACCAACAAGCCCTGTGTGCACACCAGAGCCCAGCGTGTAGGCTACAGCCATCACACACTTCTCGCTGTGGGTAAACAGGACAACAGGCAGCCCAAACTGACATTTAACAACAAAAGGGGCAGTTGCACGACTGATCAGGACTAGGGCCCCGCAACGCTGCGTTGCCTGTAGCGCCATTTCCGGAAATAAAAGAAATGCTGGCAGAGATGAAATACAGCCTCCGCACTATCGTCACGATAATTGGCCTCCTCACTTCCAGGATCGATCACATCAAGAAGCGAGTTGACAAGCGTGAAGATCCTATTGATCAGTTAGAACATCAGACCTCCAACCTCGAGACACCCAGACCTATGCGAGTGAGCACCTCCACTACATGGAAAAAGTCCTTGAAGTCATCAAGAAAAAAAATTAAGACTTTGAAGCGCCCCAGATGCAATACCATTCACATTCTCTGAATCCCTGAGTCGACTGCCATTGACAAAATGGAAATACTTGTTGAAAGAGGCTACAATCTCCGTTTGGCATGGCCATCTTCGATCGTCATAGTGCAGTGCACTCATCATGCACTAGGACTGCGTCCCCCACCTGGGGACCCACCTAGGCCCATCGTGGACAGGCTACTTATTTATCGAGACAGGGACGTGATCCTGCGACTTGCCAAAGAACGCCAATAAGTCCAATATCAGGGCAGCACGGTCTTGCTATAAACCAAATTTCACACTTACCGTCCATTACAGACTCTCCTGCTCACTGGGACGTGGTTCTATGAGAAACTGCCAAGGCCTTATTGAGAGTGTGTGCCTTGCGTTGAGCAGGTACTATTCTGTACTCTTTACCTTGCTGTGCACTACCGAACAGATATATATATATGCGCTATATAGGTGTTCTGTTTCCCCAGCTTTCCCCACTGTTCTGTTATGCTTTTCTTCGCTACAGTATGCTGAAATATTGAATAAAACAAAACATTTTTTAACAAATGTGGTGATGGGAATGACAGCTAGAGGCTAGAAGGGCAGTCTACATGGAGAAAAGATGCCTGAAAAATGGATAAAAATGTGGAATGGGCGGAGAGCCTATGATGGTCTGGACTCAGTCTCAGGGTATAATGAGTTGTAATCGCCTGAACAAAGAGGCCCAGACACTACTTTAGGTGCTCACAAACCATGTGATGAGATGTGAGGGAGCATAACATTTTGACCTCAGAACACAATGTGAAACAGTTTCGATGCATTTAGATTGAACACCTTGGACTTGAAGATTGCAAGAACAAATTGATGTTTTGAATGTGAAATACAAAAAAATAAGTTTTACCAGTGATGTTATAACAGGATAGTTTGGAAAGTATGGTTTCACAATTTTTTTCCAATTATTCGTTATATGTCTCAGCCCATTTTATCTCTCTTCTTCGGATTTCTGCTCTATAAAAGGCTGCTATTTTGTCTCCTCCTGACAATCATTTATTCCAAAATTGTAATATTGACTGCATTGATATACGACACCAGGATGTCAACATTGTCTCAGTAGACAGACATACACAGAGCAACAACAATGATGGCAGTGGATGAATTCGTACATTAAATCCGCTAGTGCAAACAGACAAAGAGAGCACACGGGACCTCAGGTGACATTTATGAAACAGCAGAGACTAGGACAGTGGGCGAGCTCCCATACGAAAGCCGTTGATATAGATATATGAAGAGTGCAAACATTTCCATAGATTTAAAGCAGGTCTGGTCGGGACAGCAGGTATGCAGTGAGCGGGGCCCAGAAATCCTTGGGACGAGAAGTCTCTGGCAACACCTCCTCATAGATCAAAAACTGGTCCATACAGTAAAGCAAGTCAGAAAGCCATTTCTTTACTGCTGGAATGGTCTTAGCACCCCAACATTGCACAACAGCCTTCTTACCAAGAAAAGTGGCAACAGCAACCATAAGTCTGTTACAGGGTTTAAGGCGTTTAACATACCCAAGAAGGCAGATCTTGGGAGTGCAGTGCACGGGTTTTAGCACGATATCGGAAAGCATCTTCACCACATCAGTCCAGAGGGCAAACACACCCGCACACACCCATGCCACATGTAGGAAGTCTGCATCCGCCCTCCCAAACCGCACGCAGTTAGCGGTCTCTCGCAAACCATACCTACAGAGTTGTAAGGGGGTATAATATAATTGGTGTAAAAGTTTGAAGTGAATTATTCTGGGATTGCAGTTCACTGTAAGCCGACCAGTAAGTTCACAGCATGCCTTCCAAACATCCGGTGTGAGGGTGTTTCCCAATGCTGCGCCCCTCTTGGGCCAGCATCGCCAGCAATGCCCATAGAGTAGTGGGTTCCGCCAGATATTACGGATAGACAGCCCTAATAGCTTGCCGAACTCTGACATAAGTAAAGCCAAACAAAGCCACGATCTGTACCATTTTGCATCTCTAGTAATGTTTTAAATTGACCATGCGTGTACAAATCCCCTATCCGGGAAGATACCCACTTTAGCCAGCTCATGTAAGGCCGGCTTCTCTTGTGCTGCAGAAATATCAGGGTGCGAGGCCAAGGGTAGCAATGGAGCATATAAATAGGATAACTAAGCCCGTTTAGCAAGCATTCGCCAAGCCCACGCCGTGTATTGTACAGGGTTTATTTCAGTCCGTGGGCCACCCGTGCCGCCTGACAGGATCGCCGCCTGCAGTGGCATTGAAAGGACGGCATCTGATTCAATAGCTACATGAGGCTGAAACCGCTGGGGCAAATGTTAATAGTGCGCAAACTGCGCCTGAGCGCACAGATAATATAGTCTGAGATCGGGGGCCTCAAACCCGCCCCGGTCAAAGGGCTGACCCAGAAAATCCCACCTGCATCTGGGTTTCTTACCGCCCCATACAAACGTCAGCAGTGACGATTGAAGTGTTTTAAACAGCGCCACATTCAGTTTTATAGGAGTGTTGACAAAAGAATAGAGCAGTTTGGGGAGGAAGACCACCTTTACAACCGCTATCCTATCTGCCAATGAAAGGGGCAGATGCGCCCACCTCTCAGCCAGTTCAGTGATACGCGTGATCGTACGACCATAGTTCTCAGATACAACCACATCCGGACCCCTGTGCAGCCACACCCCGAGATATTTCAAGGGATCTGATGTCCAGGTTAGTGGACAATCCAGCTTCACCTCTTTCGTATGCGCAGTCAGTGAAAACACCACCGACTTTGACCAGTTGATCCCGAGACCAGAGAACCTTTCAAATTTTACATATTTCCTGAGCAGGTCAGGCAGAAACACGGCGGGCTCGCGGACATAGAGTAACAAGTTGTCAGCATAGAGGGAGACTAAGACTGGTCTCTGCCGAAAATGCAAGGCAGCTGCTGCATGCTTCTGACAGAGTTTACAGACCAGGGACTCCAAGGCAATCGAGAAGAGCTTTGGTGACAGGGGGCACCCCTGCCGCGTGCCTCTTTCGATAGGGAACGTCGATGACACCCATCCAATAACAGGCACCCGAGCAATCGGATTGTCATAGAGCACTCTAAGCCATGGCAAGGAAAACGGAGGAAAGCCCATCCTGGTCAAGACCGTGACCATGTAAGGCCATTGTAAAGAATCAAAAGCTTTTGCTGCATCTAGCAGCACTGCAACTGCTCGGAAGTCAGAGTCAAAATAGTGTAAGGTGGAGAAAAACGTGCGTAGGTTGTGAGTCGTAGAGCGTGCAGTGACAAACCCAGACTGGTCAGGCAGGACCAAAAGAGGTACCAGCGGTTGTATCCTGGTGGCGATAATTTTTGCCAGGATCTTTGCGTCAATATTAATGATCAAGAGAGGCCGAAAGGACTCGCACTGATTTGGAAGCTTATCTGGTTTCAATAGTTACAAGCAAAGCCTCCTTGAGAGAAGGTGGTAATTTTCCCTTCTCATAGGCCTCCGCATAGATATCATGCCAGTGTCCTGCATCTAGTAACCCCAATAGCACTTCCGCAGCTTGTTTAGGCCTCTCCTCACTACGGCCAACTCTATCCAAGGTAGCATCCAGACAAACATTAAAATGACCACCCCAGATGATTGCAGCCGGTGGGAATGTAGAAATCCTGCGACACCCATCAGAGTAAAAGGATGGATCATCCGTGTTTGGGCCATACAAATTCACCAACAGCACACTCATGCCACCTAATTGCCCATGTATAATTACCACTCGTCCATGCTCATCCGTGTCAGATCGAACCACAGTAAACGGAACACCTTTCTTTACAAGAGTCAGCACAGCCCTAGAGTAGGTAGAGTAAGAAGACGCAACTCTAGCACTTGCCCAGCGCGCACCCACTTTTTTCGCCGAGTCACTAGTTAGGGGAGTCTCTTGCAATAAGACTACTTGCACTCCCATGCGATCCAAATATGCAAATACCGATCTTATCTTTTTGGGAGTATTGAGTCCACATACATTCAAGGTGAGGACCCCAACTAAACTGTTCACATTATCAAGCCATCATTAACTGAACATCTTTACAACAATGCATGTCTGAAGTACCATAATATTCCAGAACAGAGGATGCCTAGCACAGCCATAATGTCATTCTGCCATCCCCAAAACAAATCCCCAAACCCCCTACCCACTTCAGCGTCCCCAACTCGCCAAAGCCATCCCAATGTAACAACCCCCACCCGCCAACATACCCATAAAAGAGCAATATGCATTTGGGGTACACCCAATTCGGGGGCACAGAGTGCTACTAGCCTCCAACTTAGTAGGAGGTGGCTGAGCAGATCCAAGTCTGTGCAAGGATGTAGACACTTAAGTCGCTTGGCGCACAGTATAACAGATTGCAATGCCTCCTGGAGTTGTGAGACACCTCCATTAAGGCACATCCTAACCTGTAAACGCTACATTCTGGAGTGGAAAATCAAAATGAAGAAGTTAGACATAGATAGTTAACTAACAGCAAACACAGAAAGTTCAGTTTGTCCGTTACTTCATGGGCTATGTCTAGTCCGCACTTCCAGCAGTTAAATTACTTTGTGTGTTCGAGAGTGGCCCGGATCCGTAAGCACCAATGTAACAATGGACCAGGAGCAGTCCAAGAGAGTACATTAGGGTATACTATCTAACGAGTTCACACATCTCTCTACTGCTCCTCTTCATCTGGTGTAGCGCTGGCCTCCCGTCTCCTGCGCTTTAACTGTTTAGCGTGGTCAAGAGCAGCTTTTGGATTTGAAAAGCTTTTGCAATCCCCGTCCGAGCCTATATGTAGGCAGGCAGGATAGAGCATTGTATATGGGACCCGTTGCAGAAATGTTTTCACTTTGCCAAATTCTCGTCTGGCTGCCTGCACAGCCACCGTGAAGTCGGGGAAGAAGGCCAGTGAGTTTCCCTGGTGTACTAGATTGCTTTTGTCCCTCGCCATCCTCAAAATAGTGTCTCGGTCCCTATAGTTCAAAAGTCGAGCAATGATAGGGCGGGGAGGGGCCCCCAGGACAGGTTTAGCGGCAAGAGAGCAGTGAGCACGCTCAACAATGAACATTTCAGAGAGTTGATCAGCGCCAAATATTTCTTTAATTAGGTTTTCTATGAAGGTTTCCATTTTTCCAACATTGGTGGATTCCGGCAGCCCAGTAAGACTAATATTATTGCGCCTGGACCGCGCATCTAAGTCCTCATTCTTGGCCTGGAAAAGGGCTAATACTTTCTCCATATTAAGCGTCTTCTCAGTTACATCACTTAGGCCATCCTCCGCCGTAGACAAGCGCTGGTCCACCTCCCCCATCCGAGCATTTTGTTTTTACCAACTGTGACAACATATGGTCAAGTCGGTGGTTTACTGCTGCCATCGTGCCCTCTATGGCCTGAAGACTGCGTTGCATAGCCAGCAGCGTGGATTCAAGAGTGGGAGAGTTTTCAGATTGGGCATCCGCCTCCGAGTCAGACGCTGCCTTCTGCAAAGTTTGACGATTTGCGCACCTCAAAAGTGAGGCGAAGCTGTGATTTATCAGTTCTCCCCAGGACCACTCCCTCTGAATACTCCACCTATGTCAGATGACAATCGAGGAAGTAGAGTATGGGATGTCAGGGGGGAGAAAGTAGAGTCTCAAGGAGCCTGCAGCGGGTCTCAAATCCAGTTGAAGCCCCAGGCACAGAAACAGTGCCTTGCCGTCTGGCTCGTGCACACTTACCCACAGGGCGTGCAGTCAATCTCCTAGGAACCAGCGGCCGTTAACGTCTAGCAATGACCAGCCGGGTTTTGTCATGGTTGAGCCAAGTCACCACCGTACAACGTTAGCACTTATGCACAATTCAGGCTCCACAGATATGACATGCACCGAACGTCAAGGGCTAGCAGTAATCTTTCTATATTATGCACCTCCGAATACTCTCGTACACCCAAGCAGCGCACCCCACCATCTGCGGGGTAGGACTCTGAGGCAGCAGACAGCAGGTTAAGGGGGAGCACAAGGAGAACCAGGCAACCAGGGAGGAAGACGACCAGCGCTCAGACGGTAGTCACCTGTGAAGGCCTCACATCTGCAGGAAATCCCTCTGTAGGGCACCAACATATATTGACTCCCAGCAATCATTTCAGCACCAGTCCCAGCTCCGCAGACCTAGCGCCGCACTCACCACTCCAAGGCGAGGTTGGAACCCCCGGCCTCCACACCTCGCGCAGACAAGCCACCCGCTACAGTTCGTAGGTTGCGGCCCTCTCCCAGGTCCACGCCCACCTCCGCAGCCACAGCCTGGACCGAGCCGCGCCCGACTCACCGCAGCCGGCACCAGCGAGCATCGGCAGTTGTAGGCAGTACCAGTCTCCTCCACTGGCAGGTTAGCAGCAGGTTCAGCCGGGGTTCCGCAATCTGCAGGCGACAGCTCCGTGCTCCCTAAAGGCCTGGCAACGCCAGTAAGCGCGCGGCCTCCGCGATAGTCAATCGGCCCTCTGCAGTCGTCCACCGGAGCACGATCCATCTCCCAGCAATGCTTGGTACCGGAGATCACAGAGCAATAAGCGCTGTGAGCGCAGGACTCCCCACCACAGATCTGATCGTAGCAGGCGAGAATCACCTTTAGAGCCTTGCGGCGGCCGCCATTTTCCCCACGGCACCATCCGGATGTAGGAGACCACAAAGGCACTCGTGCAGAGAATTTCAGAGGCCCCCCAACTGCTCCCAAATTGTGCCAGATGGCCTCACAACACCCAACAGTCGCTGTAGAGACTTAGATGTAGCAGTTATCAGGCGGATAATTGTGGGATTGTCGCTCAGCAGGGCAGAGCCTCACTAGGGTGCGGCCAGCTTGCCGTGCGCCCTCTAGCACCCCAGACATGGCATATTCAATACACTTTTCAAACATTGCCCCTCTGTGCCTCCCCAATTCTGCGTCTCACCCATAAATAACATTTCTGTTCCATCTAACAGTTTTGTTTGTACCATAGCTTTAGATGTAGTTTTGGCACTAGGTCTGGGCCACCACAATCCTTACCAAGTATTCACAATCCCATTATTGTAGCTAATACACTTTATTTTATTATTTCAAGATGGTTTGTCCAGCTTAAAATTGTTAAGAAATGCATGCCTAGCTATCAATAAGATTTAACCGCCTCCATTTTTTATTTGCCAATGACCCATTTAAATACATTCTTCTCAAGTACAAAGAGCATTATTTTGTTTTTTTACATATTGACTGTTAACTTTTTCAGTTCACAGTCCAGAAGGAATGCATCAAGTTTACTAGTTATACCTAATTGCATCAAATGCATCATCACCAATTGTCTGTAAGGAGCAGGCAGGACATGTGGCGACCTCCTACCTTTGGCAAGAAAGAGGCAATCCTTGACATTACTGATGGCAGATCCCTTAAATATAGCGCAAATAACGTGGGTGCCAATATGCAGCCTTGCAGTGACCTGTTTTCTATTAATGTTTTCTCTGACCGGATGCCACTGTGATACAGTTCTACTCTCCCCCACTTTCCCCTATCTTTTCTTTCACTATAGTTAAATTGACCACTTTGGATTCCCAACTCATTTCAACTATCTCAAAGCGTCCTTCTGTTTACCTGGTCAAAAGCAGCCTGGAAGCCGACATAAGCACAAAAGAGATTCCCCCTAATCTCTTTCGCCTCCTAGCTATTGATCACAGGCTGAAGCAACATTCATTTGTTGAATGGCCTTTATTAAAGCCAGTTTGTTCAATGGGAATTAATTAATTTTCCTTGGACCATTCCTTCGGTCTCTGAAGTATAAACTTTGCATAAACGTTCGCCCATACAGCCAGTAGGTTTATTAATCTATACCTCGAAGGATTGGAGGGATTTCCTTTCTTTTTTTTTTATATATGGGATTTAGAAATCGTCCCTTTCCAACTTTCTGGGCTGATCCCAGTTTGGTTTTGGTTTATAGCGTTGTCAGAACCCAGTTAAGAGGGCTACGGGGAAGCAGGAGTTACTCGGCCCCAACTGTGGTGGGTTGAGGCCTTTTACTCCGGATATCTCGGGGCCCGCCCTAAAATGGATCCTGAGCAACTGAGCCAATTACCTCTTCAGGACTTGGATCTCAGAGGTAGCACAGGTCAAGCAGTCCAAGGATTCTCAAGAGAGAGGCAGATACTGGGGGGTGAAACAGGATAAAAACCTCAAAGAACGTTCAATAAATGATGTCCAGTGACTTTCATGATCAATGCAGTATTTATATATAAGCACAAAGTAAAATACAGCATACGTAAACAATACAGACAGCCCCCTGAGCTTGAGTGTTCAATAAGCAGCCCCCCCCCCGATTCCCATGCATCTCTCACTAGAGGTAGTGGTAATTCACCATTCACTATAGGCAATATTCAGGTTAGGTCCCACTAGAACGTCGAGTCTCAGGAGTCCCAATCTGACTTTGTTAAAAAAGTCAAAATGTTTCCGTGCCAAAGTGCTATCTGACAATCATGTTCCCCTAGGGACTTCCAGCCCTTTGATCAGTCTTACACACACCAGCAGGGATTGCATGCCAAGAGTCTCCATGAGTGTCTCTCTCGCAAGCGTGGTGGCTGCAGTGGCTGCCTTCGGTGAGTAACACATGCAGCTCTGCAGGAGCTACTGATGAGTGTCCTAGGCACTCATCTGATGCATTGGTAAGTTTCCTTTTAATCTTCCACTCTGGCATACAGTGTCACTGCACCTGCTTCGCACGCGAAAGCCCAACTGGCACAGCAGCAGGTTCCTCTTCAAGGCGTCCCCCCACCCCCCCCCCCCCCCCCCCCTTTGGCATATAGACTCAATCGATGCTGCAGCTGTCTCCTCACTCCTTGCGATAGGTATTCTCTTGCCAGGACCACTCCCTCCATCCAGTGCTCTCCTCTTTCTCACAGGGCTCACTTGTCTTGGCAAGCAGGCGGGCAGGCAAAGGTGCTCCAGGGCAGGTGGTTTGGATGTCTCTGGGTGATGTCCCCTCACCCAGCTGAGGGACTGGAAGGTCTTAACCCCCCACTCCTGGTCACAGGCAGAAGATTTGCAGAGGTTTCTTCCTCACACAGCCTGACAGTTGACAATTCTTGGGGCCATGAGCTCCCCTACTTATGGTCCATTTCCAGACACCAAATGTGATTTAGGGTGAGAGTCTTTGAAGTTTGTGTTGGGGGTGTGCTTCCTTTTGACGTGCCCTCTCCGCTGCGCCACCCTGCCCTTCCTCCAGAAACCAATCTGTCACATCAGGAGCAACTTCAAATCTGATAGCTTCACAACAAAGGCCATGGGAGTGACTAGAGGTTAACACCTGGATGTCAGCCACAATTATATTTTTGTCAAAAGGCTACTTGAGGACCCCAGCCCTACTCTTTATGATTCACTTATAAGCCCCATCTCATTCCCGAGATGTGCTCAGCACTCTTTCCAGTGACCGCTCTCTGAATCAAAGAGCACCCTTTGAATTATACTGAACAATCTCCCTCTCCCATCTGTCTGGGGGATTCCTCTACCTCCTTGTGCTTCTCCAATCAGTCTTGGGTATCCCAAAATGGAATACAGAATCTTGTATTGTACAAATTACACAAACACAAACTACACAGCACGACATACTAAGTTGATGTAGGCCAAGGGTGAGTTAAACACACAGCGGCAGAACTTTACATGAGTGACTCTGTAGGCCTCACTCCAGTGACACAGGTAAAAAGGCCTATTCACCTCTACTGATCACTACATGTTATACAGCCACTGCTGTGCTCGTACTGCTTAACTCCTGGCATGTTATTTGGCCATTTAATCACAATGGATGGTTTCAGTTCCTATAGGTGGTGGGGGATACAGCCACTAATTATGTGCTGTAACAAGAAAGGGGGTAGTCTCCTGGGATAGGTGAGTGTGCAAAGAAAGAGGAAGGTACTCCTTAGTTTGGTACATAGTGCCCTCACACACCCTTACGAGTGTATAGCATCATCATCGGGCAAGGTTGCTCCTCGTGGGGGTGGCGCTGCAGTCCCTCACGGGCCCCTAGGGGCTCTCTAGCGGAGATCTTTTGGGAGTTGCCACAGTGGTGAGTGCGGGTATGTGGGAGGAGGTGTTTAGTGAATGTGAGTTAAAATGGGTCAGGAGGCCCTGAAAATTTTATTCGTAGGACCCCTGATCCAAAATAAAATTCCACGGGGATGGAGATGCACGTTTGTGCCGTTACGAGAGGGGAAAACTAGACCAAATAAGTTCCCACTTCTCTCAACCCGTGTAGTGTGTGATAAGGTGCAGTTATTAGAAGGGGGTCGACATGTTTCGCGCTACAGATTGGTCCCTAAAGGATCCTAAAGCGCTTCATCAGGACCAGTTGGAGAAAAGAAACCGGGAATCAGGAAAAACACCCTGTATTCCTTTGATAAACCTACTTAAGGTATATGGCAGTAATAGTCTAAGGACCCGTTTTTATACTAATGTCCTTATTCACAGCCCTCCCAAAGTTGAAGAAGGGCTCCGTCGGATGTACCACGGCGTGAGGTCACGTTGCGGCCTCATGGAACCGGAAACCTACCCGTCCAGCGGTACTGTTATTTGGCCATACATGCCATCTCAGTTTGGACCCAGTCATATGCAAATCAATCTTGCCCCTGGTCCAATGGGAACAGTCCAGCCTGAACTACCAGACCAGGTCCTACCTGAACCAGAAGACAAGCAACCTAGGACTGGTTTCACCTTAGTTCGGGTTTATCTGCCTGTATTAGCTCAGTTCCAGTGACACATTGTGCACGGGACCCACGTCTGGGCATTCCCTTCTATTTAGGGTGACACACTAAAGTAAACAAAAAAGTGCTAGACGGAATGCTTAAATTAGCATCAGTCACTGGTAATTACTAAAGGCTGCTTCTCAGTTCATCATTATTTTGCACACCATGCTACCTCAGTTTGGACACAGAGTATGCAAATGAGTCTAGACTGTTTCAACGGGAACAGTGCGAACCGACCTGCCTGAGGTTTTACCTCTACCAGTCAAGAGAGGGCATATACAAATGTGTTTCTTTTAGTTCAATCGCTATTGTCTTTAAAAAGGTACAACAGAGATTTCACTGCATCGTTGTTTAGAACTATAGTCTCAAGTATACCATGTCAAATTTTCTGGATCAGAAATAACACATCCAGCATGGATGATGATGCTGCTGCTGCTGCAAAAGCCTAGGGATGACATATTTTACTATCTTTATTTCCATTTACCAGCAGCTGGGCATTTACTTCATCCTGATTTTATTGAATGAACAATTTGTTTCTTGAACATAAGTCCCCATTACTAGGAGCCGTCATATTACAGATGGTACTCTGCATATCAATCAGTAGATTAGGAGAGGATAATAAACATGGTTCCAGAGTTTCTACAACTAGAAATAAAGATACATTTAATTGGGCCATTCTTAATGGAGATGAAACTTCCTCTGGTTTTTTCTGCCCTTTTGCCTTTAATGAACTGGGCTTTGGAGTATCTCCCACACTCCTCGATTTGAAATGCTTAGCTTCATACTTTTTTTTTATTAAGGATGCCAAGAACGATGCAGAGTACCATCGATATCCTCAGTCTAGACTCTAGTGTAATTCATTTCTCGATTTTTTGTAATTTGGGACAGTATGAGTGGAAATTGTCATACTTTTGTGAACTATGCTCATAATGTCCCTAGTGTACATTGGTTTCTCTTGACCTTTCATTCTTCTTTTACTTCTCCCTTTTTCGATTGACCGGAATTTTCGGTGGATTTATCCTACTTACATGCATAGATGCAATCTTGCAACCAATTTCCAAGGGTTTATTTACGTCAAAAGGAGTCAGGATTCTAAAATACAACTGTGATTTAAAAAATAATTTTCAAAAGTTGAATTGCTGTAGCAAAAAGAGTAAAATGAACTCACCTCACTCTGCAGCTGAGCCATATTATACCCGTTGTCTTACCTCTCAGTGTGGTCACTAACTATCTCTATTTAAAGGTTTTTGGAAATCAAGCATAGTAGCTCTTGCTGCTTACTAGGAGTACTGTCCTTTGTTGTTCTTAGGGAAGTATGTTTGGTTAGCAGATTTCATTTGGCCATATAGTGAGCTAGTGCTTTGCACCACCTCTCAACCCACCCACACTGAGCTCCCTGCGTGCCTGTGAATGGAGGTGTTGGAACCAGGCAAAGTACATCTCTTCTCACTTATACTGGCTGATTTTCCATTAGTTTTGCTTTTGTAAAATAAACATGCACTGTGCTATGCACCTTCTGTGCAAAACCATCCCTTCTCTTACCAATCGCCGGTCAGCCTTCTATGCTCCTTGTCCTTATCCTCTAAATGCGTGCGACTGACACCAGAGGTTGGGACTGTCCCTTGCCTCAATCCATGCTGTTGCCAGTTCCCTCCACCTGCCCTTTGTTGGGGCTACATGGTGAGGCGGGATCCAAGAAATTCACCATCCTACTTTTGGCTTCTGTATCTATAAGGCCACAAGAACAGACTTTCCTCGATGATTTTACAAAAAAGATTTTTTGTTTTGTTTCGGACACATTAAGACACCTTTATTTGGAATATAGACCTATGCATCATAAAGTCTTAATGATGTTAGCTGAATGCAAGCTGAGAAATCATCCACAATTGGGATACCAGAGTAACTGAACAAGAAGTAGGAGACTTCCCTTTTTCTCATTCCCTCTATGCCCCTAGCCATCTCCCACTACGCAGTCATAGATATTACTACTGCAATATCTATCATTTTGACCAATAGGCAACTTCCTCAACATAAGTCCGCTATAACATATAAAACAAAATTAACATTACTCTCGACAGTCACTACACACAGCCTGTGTGACTTTTTGGCATGGGGTCTGGTCTTCCCACTGACCCTCCAGGCTAGGTCTGATGCATACTATGAGCAACAACTCAGACTTTTGACAATGCAAAAAAGGATTGTGGCATCAGATGTTTCAGAGTGCCAGCCCTTATAGGTAGTACCTACACTGTTGCTTTGCGGGCAGACAAGATGTGTGGAATTAAGAAAGGAATGCCAAGGTTAAATCAAACAATTTGGGGTGAGGGCTAAGATAAGATTACCCAGGCCAAACATTAGGACAAAGGTGTAGACTACATGAACTGAAGTTGCTCCCACTAACAGTCTCGGTGTTCTATTATGAGACTGAATTCATAGAAACCCCACATTTTCATGTCTCCAACAGTGGGTATAATGGCAGGTATTTAAAGCAGTTATCCACAGCATATGCACTGCCAAACAGTCAGGAAAACTAAAGATACTGCATGCACACTTGACCCAACTTGAACTTGATATTTGTAAACTAGAACTCCTTTATTTTGAGGCTGGGGACCCTAAGATGCTAGCAGCGATTAGAGAGAAATTATCAGAACACCAAGAGGCAGCAGTAGGAGAGACAGGCTTCCAAAGTAGAGAGGCTACTGCCAGACACTATGGAGGGGGAGATAGATCAGGGAAGACACGGGCAGCACTCCTCCGTAAGCCCTGGGCCACTGAGATACGATCAACAATCCAATCATATGAGACCGGACAAGATAATACGTGTCAAGACATCCTTCTATTAACATCTCTATTGAACAACATCGACCGCCGACCCCTTGAATGCACTCTTTTACACAATTCAACTTCTCAGGCTGGAGGATGTGCAAGCCAATACCTTGATGTACCCTTTACAATGGGTGACATAATTCAGGTCATTTAAAACCTGCCTAGTGACAAAGCACCTGGCCTGGACAACCTCACTCCATCCTTTATAAAGGATATGCTTTGATCCTGCCCCCCCACCTACTGGCGAAGTGCAAGGAATCCTTATTGCTGGGCACACTGCCATCCTGCTCGCATGAAGCAGTCATTGTCACCTATATTAAAACTGAGCATGCTGCTGCAACACCTACCAACCTCAGTCTAGGATTAAGGTCGATAATAAAATGTTGGCGAAATGGATTTTAAATTGTCGACTTCCACCCCCCTCCTTCCCTGCCAGATATAGTCCGCCTGACCAGTGGCCAACCCCTGGTTGTTCCATAGCACATAACCTTAGAACAATGTCTGCTCTCATGCACACTATAGACCTCTGGAACAAGCCGCCGCCATACTACTCAACGCCATCAAGGCATTTGACTCCTCAGAATGGCCATATTTATACAACTCTACTCTTCCCGCACAGCAGAACTGAGTCTTAAAGGCACAATCACTTCCTGTTTCGCGGTGTCCAGAGGCACAAGACAGGGATGCCACCTGTCGCCAATCCTATTGGCGATAGCAATGGAGCCCCTGGCAGGATGACTGCATCAATACCACTCACACAGAGGCTTATCCTTTTCCGCCAGGAGAATTTTGGTATGCAGATGTCACTATCTACGTCTGCGACCCACAGACTAGCATCCTCCCTGATTATACGATAGGTGATTCGCTCCAGAGGACATGCCAGGATCTTCATCAACTGGTCCAAGTCAGCCCAATTCCCACTCAACTCAATAACAGACCAATATGAATCTGAATACCCGCTCCAATAGGCGATGGAACTGCTTTGGTACCTGGGCATTTGGCTCAGCAGAGACCAGGATGAACCATGGAGGGTGAACTAAGGCAGAGCCATGGTCTGGCTGCAGGAACGGACCCCAGTTTGGTCCAGACTTTCCCTATCTGTGGTGGAAAAAAATGCCATTGTCAAAATAGTCATTCTCCCTAGGTTCCTCTACCTGTTCACCAATATTCCCACCCCCTCACAAACGGCTCTGCTCTAATCTGATGGCCCTGGTAAGGGCTGGCAGGCAGCTCAGTGTAGCGCGGAAAACACTGACTTTCCCCTTCTCGCAGGGCAGTTTGTGTGCCACCCAAATATGCACTTAAACTTCTATTGCGCCAAAGCCCACTTCACCCACTTCTGGTTATATCCCATGTTGCAGGGATTCTGCTCATGCACAGAACTATGCGCAGGAAACCAGGACCTCAGTGAATTGCGGTGTACCAAAAACTCACCTCAGTACCCAGAACCCCTATCCGACCAGCATCAGTGTCTCATTCGCTCTTCATACCATATAGAAGCTACCAATGATGACACAACCGAGAACATGCGACTTTAGAGTACTCTCAGGAATGGTGGGAATCAGAAATACCTGTTCGTTATTATTCTCATATCAGTCCACAACAAGAGTATTCAGAGACACAGTAAAGTTTAAAATGTTTATTTTTATAAACTGCGTGTCCTAAGAAGCAGTACTTTGGCTAACGTGAGCAGACAAATGATTAAAATTAAAACCATCAGCATTGTTACAATACCATAGAAAATGAAGGGAGAAATCATATTACAGATGATAGTGGATTACAACCACCCTCCCTTCGCTAGTAAGCTAGTATTATTAGACTAATAGAAGGTCTCTAGGTTTGAATGGGGAACCCCATATCGTAAAGATCAGCTTAGGTGAATCACATCACAGGATCAGCTTTGCTCTGCGCCTGGAAAAGTTCTTCTCCAGAATGTGTATCTCATGCATGCAAACTGCAATATTAAAGGCGCTCGAGTGTCAGATATTTGCAGCTGTGTCCATGTTATGGCTAGAGCGTGGCCCGATCAACCTGAATTCAAAAGCATATATTGTTTGTTGGACCTGAATGTTTCTGCACACAATCTTCAGACCAAGGTCTCGGTGCACGTCTAGTGATGTGAACAACAGACCATTCTCATGTGAAGAAAAGGCAAGCAAGCATTTTTCATATCATAACATCTATCTGCAGTGTCGTGTGCAAAAGCAGCAAGATGGCGTTTTAACTTCTAAGACGCTTATGCTAACATAGCAATGTGTACATCGGAAACTCCGCCTCCACTACACCCTCCCTTGATCGGACCACGCACAAATAGGGATACAATCAAGGAACGCAGAGATCAAGTTCGACAGAACACAGAACTAAGTGCATGTATTGGAAATCCACATAAATGGAAGTGAAAGTTCAAAAACCCAGTGTAAAAAATGAAAAAGAAAGAGAAAAAAAGAAAAAATGTCACACTTTGCAGAGGCTCAACAGAGCCTAAATGTCGAATCAAAAATATATATATATGTGTAGCTCGTACAAGGAAAGTTGGACGACATCCCAGTTAATCCATCAACGTGTAAGCACAATAAGTAGCGACAGCCTCCAAGAGGAAGTCATTAGAATGTTCTGTAAAAGTTTCCGCCATCCAGTCTAACAAGGAAAACGAACATACATGTTCATCTATAACTGGAGCCTCTAGCACAATCAGAGGACAACTGGCGTGTTCTTTAAGATAACTTCTCGCCAAGAAGTCATACGCTGCCGTACCGATGTCCCAATTCCCTAGGACTCCATGTGCTGCTCCACAGGCCATAATCCTGATACCAGAACAGTCCAACTAATGAGCCACTAAGGGACTCATCAGTCGATCATAATCCGGGGCAGGAGACACCGTGTTTGACAAGCACAAATCCAGAGCCCATTCGAAAGGACAATCTAGGCAATGAAAAACAGGTTGCACGCAAGTAAAGTAGGAAAACCGGAAGGACAATCCATAGGCAATGCTTAAAGTGGCCAGTGGTAATGTTCCATAACATTCAAGCATCGGGTTACGAAGATGAAGCAACCGGGACAGGCCGTTGTGTGACACAAATTGTGCAGCCTTTGTGCAGCAAGCAGACCAACAACAGCACACCAGCCTTGAGGGCGAGAATCAACGGGAGCCCACCAAAGACGATGGAAAAAAATAGAATGAAAAACTGCCGGTATCACACCAAAAATTGTTTGGAAAGAGGTCACGAGGCCGGAGCCCACAATTTTGAAAAAATGCGCCAAGCCCGTTGTTGACGAGGCATTAAATATAGTGTGAATCAGAGCACCGAAATGAAGGGGGAGATCAGTATTTAAAAGCGCATGCACCTCGGTGCGGGTGCTCGCTACGTGAAGGACAAAAGTTGCACGGGAGGAAGTCAGAGCGATTTCTTTTTGAGACAATAGAGCCCTTATTCTGCTCATCTTGTTGAACTCTGCTTTCAACGTTGGAATGGAAGGCCAGATGGAAACATCCAGCCGCCCATGCGGGGGTGGGAAAAGAAATGTTTTACAGCAGACTACCCTTTGTGATACGGTCACAATGTAGGGAATCCCCACTAGCATCCCGCAGCAAGCCTCGTTATTTAAAAGCAAATATCTACCATTAGCGAACAACGTGAAAGAGGGTGTAATAGCTGGCACTGGAATCCCTTTCAGGACGCATGCTAAATTTGGTGCCTGAATGTTGCATGCGCCATGCAATTGGATGTGCCTACAGACTACTGAGTGATCAGGTGTGGAAGTGCACTCCTCACCTTTCAAATAAACTTCTTTACCTTCTCTCATGCACCTGTGTGTAAATAGGAGTGACCAAACTTAATGCAAGAAAGCCGTACCCAATGGTTCATATCTGCCTAGGGCACAATGTTTCATGCACAAACTGAACTTAAACAAAGGGAATGGTAATGTGATTAACCCGTGGATAAGCCACACAGCGGAGTTCAGTTCTGCTACAGAGAAAGGCAAATGTTCCAACTTTTCAATATGCAGTAATGAGTATGTTGCATCTTTCATGGACATGAATTATTGTTTTGCAGTCAGATTAAAAGGAAGGAATAAAGACGATGTATTCATGTAGTCCCAGGGGACTTTCCCAGCCTTCAACGTTTGCAAAGTCCATGCAAACTGCATATTAGAACGCAATTGATTTTGACCACGATATAGAACAGACATATCATCATGCACAATGTCAACAACAGATTAAACAATATTATCTAACGTGTAAATTCTGGAAGAAAGGGTGTTAATGCTATTATCGATAACAGCTAGTACTTTTTCCAAATGTGATTGATCTATGGCTCTCAGTCTAGAAGCAGCTTCAATTTGCGACACTTTCCAAACTTCGTTATAAATTGCATACACCCATCTTTTGGATCTGACACCAACAGGACCCTTAACAAAATCGTTCAAATCTATTTTGTCATGTAACTTTGATAAATGATGCTTAACAGAAGCCAATGTTGCAGCCAAGTTTGGCATAACTTCCCCACAGAGTAGGTAGTAACTGAATGGGAAGATTCAAAGCGGGGGTCCAATCGAACCTGCGTATACCCAGGTTGCAGACCGAGAAAACGATGTTGACAGGCATCTGAACTCGTCTGCCATATTAACCATCCTTCCGGATTTAATTTGGAAATATTGAAGGATGTATTAGTAATGTATGACTGCAACGCATCAAGGGACAGATCTGTATGATTATCCCAATTAGGATAAGCACATAGATCAGGAATAGAGGCGGGATTGAGCTTTTTAGAAGTAGCCAATCCGAAACAAGTGGTCTGAAAAATAGTAGAATTAAAAAATAACATGTGGTTTGGGATGAGGCAGGCAGGATGCAGAGCTTCTGTTCCCCGTACTTGCCACGTCTTAGATCCCCAAACAGGTTTAAGATCAATAGTAGCTTTCCACAGGTCATAACCCCCAATAGCCAATTCATCCATAAAGGATTTGGAATACAACAATTTAGTGTGTGTCAGCCTAACCTTCGAGGCAGACTCAGCTGCCACTTTAAAGTAAAAAGCAGCAGGTTTGGAAACACTGAAATCGGTAAAATATGCAAATTTGTTCATCAATGTGTTGGAACTGCCTTGCATTGGCGCCGGACAATGTTCCCATTGTGTATAATTTACAAAATTTCGAAACGTATTGGCTTTATGTAGGAAATGATTGCCATAATGTTGATAGCAAAACAGTTCCCCATAATTAGCTGTGTCTAAATACAAATCTTCAGCATCAAAAGCAGCATAATATTTCAGATCAGAAAACAGTGCCTGTATGGCCTGAACGTCCCAATCATCAGAGCGGATGTTTTGTTTCACAACATCACCCATAGAAACACGAAGAACATTGGTAACATTAATAACCTCTGTGGGTCCATGAATTTGAAATTTAACAGCATCCCACACAATCCCAGCTAACACAGGCCATGCAATAATATTCACAAAAGTCAGGTCCCTCTTCATGATGTGTGATGAGGAGTGGGGGGCCAAAGTTCCATCAATTAATCTAATTGTAGATCTTTCGTTGAGATAGTGTCCATTTACAAGACGAAAAAATACCACCCCAAATCCAATGGACATAAACAAAAAAAATACATATGAGCACCAGCCAAATGTAAATCCAAGGGGGAATTAAAAAATGTCTTTTAAACCAAACTGCAAAAATAGAAATCTTCGATGGAGCACTGGAAGTCATAGAGTTAGCGTCAAATGAGAAACGTGACTGGTTAACTGCGGTTGATTGTAAAAGAGGCAATGATACCTCTGTGGGATAAGCATACTCAGAATCTGCAGGTGGACCACCAGCCGGTGGTGTCTACAAAGGATTAGTAACTGTATGCATCTCAATGGCAATATCAGGCATGGTGGTAGAAGCCGGAGCCAAAACAGAATTTCTCAGCATCACAGGGCAAGAGACCGCTGGAGTCATACTAAGAATAATCGGCCACTCGCTGTAGTTTGACATTGTCAATGGAGATGTACCTGTTATCCTTGCGACCAGGAAGTGGAGGTAAAATGACTGTTCTTGTACCCTGCACGCCAAGCACTGGAACCGGTGCACGATAAGAGGGGCCAAACTATTTCTTGTTCACCACCTTCTCACAGACCAGATCACCAACTCGAGGTAGCCAGACGACTACCGGAATCTGAAGCGCAGCATCAGTCGTGAAGGGAAAGTGTTCCTTTGCAAGACTGTCTCCGGTCTCTTGTAGATTCCGTAATATAGCACAGTGATCATCCACGTCAAAGGGTGCGGCTGACGCCGCCATGTCTAGACCATCAAGGTCCGGGAAAAACATTTTTATACCAAAGAGCATCTCGTATGGGGTCCGCCCACCCAGAGACCTTCTAGGGAGATTATTAAGTGCACGTTGTACGTTCTACAGATGGGCTAACCAATTCCTGCCAGTGCCTAAAACTCTAGCTGTCAGGGATTGCTTTAAGTCACGGTTCATTCGCTCCACAACACTATTACCCTCAGGCCAGTATGGAGACGAAAATTTGACTTGGGCCCCCAAAGATCTCATGGCTTCTTTGTATGCCTTAGAGGCGAACGCCGGGCCCTGCTCAGAGTGAAGGGTACAACATGCAAAAATTCCCACAAAGACATGCAAATCCCTGATGACAGTTCGAGCATCAGCACTCCTTTGCGGCCACACACAAAGAAAACGTGTGCACAAATCCACTGCAACTAAGATGTACTTGAACGCAGTATCAGAGGAGAATGGACCGCAGTGATCTAGATAAACGCACCCAAGTGGTTTATTAGATATGTACAACTGAGCCTGTGGTGGGCGCGCAGCAGTCGAAGGTTTAATCTGCTAGCAAATGTCACAATCAAGAACATAAGTGCGAGTCTGTTTATACAATCCGCGCCACCAGTAACGCTGTTGTAAAAGACTAACAGTAGCTGAAACGCCGGCATGGGCAGAGGCCATACCTTCGAGAGCCGCTGTTATCAAGGAAGGTCTGCAGTCCGCGTTGGGAATCAATCTATCACCAACGTCGTTAATTCTCACATACGGGACTTTTTCCGGACTTAAATGATAAGAGTACCGAGAAGGGAAACCTCTAGGGTAATTACCTCCCTTCTCTGTTGCAGCAATAGCTGCCAAAATGTCATCATCGATCTTACTTTTGGATCTTGTAACTGCTGCTACTAGATATGTTACAAAAGGGGGTGGCGATGGCTCCGTCTATCACCACCCCCTTTTGTACCGCTTTGTTCACCATAAGTTGGCAGGGTATGCTCAGATGTGAGTCCCTTGCTCACTTTGCCACTGGATTCAAGCAAGCCTGGCTAAAGACGGCTGAGATGCCAGAAACCGGTCCTAGGAGGCTTGTTTCCGGTCCAGGGAAGGCATGGCTTGGCAGTTCGGGCTGGACTGTTCCCATGAGGCACGGGGTCAGACTGATTTGCATATGGCCATGTCTGAACTGGGACGGCAGAGTGGGCTAAAGAACGGTGATGGATCAAACCCAGATCTGTTGACTGGGTGTGAGTGTTTGATTGGTTCTGATGCTTTGTCCATCACCACCCCCTTTTGTACCGCTTTGTTCGCCATAAGTTGGCAGGGTATGCTCAGACGTGAGTCCCTTGGTCACTTTGCCACTGGATTCAAGCAAGCCTGGCTGAAGACGGCTGAGATGCCAGAAACCGGTCCTAGGAGGCTTGTTTCCGGTCCAGGGAAGGCATGGCTTGGCAGTTCGGGCTGGACTGTTCCCATGAGGCACGGGGTCAGACTGATTTGCATATGGCCATGTCTGAACTGGGGTGGCAGAGTGGGCTAAAGAACGGTGATGGATCAAACCCAGATCTGTTGACTGGGTGTGAGTGTTTGATTGGTTCTGATGCTCCGTCCATCACCACCCCCTTTTGTACCGCTACTAGATATGTTGCCACTGCAGTTTTCGCTGCTTCGTCAGCTAAGCTGTTGCCGACAGCGTGGACACCGACTCGTTGGTGACCAAGAGTGTGAATTACATTCACGAGAGGCAGATTCTGTTTAAGTTCTGCCACTCAAACCCAAAGCATTTTATGCTTGATTTTGCTACCTTTGGAATCGCGATATTCATTCTGAGACCAAAAAAATAAATGGTTGTTAAAAGACTGAACACAGTAAAACGAGTCACTCACTATAAGAGTAGTAACACGAGGATAAGCAAACTCCAATGCAAGCACTAGAGCACGTAGCTCCGCCAACTGTGCGGTACAATCACCCAATGACTGTGTATGCACGACATCAGACTTGAATTCACCATTCACGAAAGTGCCAGCCACAATTGTGCATGCCGCTGAATAAGCGTGCTTCGATCCCGTTGCCGGTTGCGTCGAACCGTCAGTATAAATGACACAATGGTAATCTTCAACCGGGCGCAAAGACAGAGGAGCTGGATGAACGAATTCATACTGCAAGTACTCCTGGGTCTGTAATGAGGAATCAAAGATATAGGTGACATCTGGCGATGTCAAGGATGTTGCCCATTGTATCCAACGTGGATGCAAAGCTTTAGAATTAGGTGCACTGGCTTTCGTCACTGCCTCTAGAGCAGGATATAGTGTAACTACCAACATGCGTTTCCCTTGCGACAGTGCTCGCTCTTTAAGAATCGCCATTTGCACTGCAGTCAAGACTTTTTCGACCATGGAAAAGCGCATTTCAGCAGTGTACAGGTGTGATTTGTAAGCAATGGGGACTGTGTCGCCCTCATTGAACGTTAAGTACGTGAAACCCACTGCGCCAGGCACAATTCTTATCACCAGGCTAGTATGGTTATCACGTGTCAGTAAGTATTTCGAAGCAAGAAGATCAGCCTGCAAAGATTGCAAGATAGCTGAATGCTCTGGCAGCCAGCTCGATTTGGAAAAAGTAGGTTGTACCAAGGCATATAGCGGCTTGATACGCTGGGCATAATCGGGAATGTATGTACGCCCGAAATTCAGCAAACCCAGCAAAGACTGTAATTTTTTCTGCGTTGTCGGAGCACGCAAACATGCGCACTTCTCCAAGAAGTGAGGGGCTAAACCTCGACCTTCATTGTTGAGCTCGTAGCCCAAAAACAACACTGTATACTCTGCAGAGTGCGACTTCGCAAAATTGAATTTGTAACCGAAGTCCGCAAACATAACAATGATGCGATCAGCGACATAGATGCGGCCATAATTTGCCGTCTGTGAGATAGATATTGTCAACATACAAGTACGCATCAGGGTCTATGCTCTCTAACAGAGAGACTACACGTGCGGCAAAGACGCCAGGGGCTGTTTTTATAGCCCATGGCTAATCTCTTGAACTGTTTTTGTTTGCCGGCAGAAGTAAACGCTGTCCACTGACTACTAATAGAGGACAGGTTATGGCTATAAAAGCCATTGGATATGTCAAGTGTGGTCTTAAACCTTTTCCTCACAAGACTATCAACGAGGGCTGAACTGTGGGTATTCTGTACAGCACAAGTCCGACAATGAGAGTTCAAATGCCGGTAATCCAAAACTAGGCGGTAGGACCCATCAGGTTTAGTTACAGTGAATAAAGGATTATTCATTGGTGACACACGTTTCAATAACACCTTCATATTCCAATTGTTCAAGGATTTCCGCGACGTGAGACCTAGCTGCGCGGCGTATGGGATATTGGGGCTGCGGCTGGGGCATAGACCGTAAAGGAATCTCATGGCTTGGGGACAATTTATCCCATCCAACCAGAGTACGGTACAAAGCCGGAGCAAGCACCTGAGCCCACTCTTCGGCAAACCTTTGAGCGTGCTCCTTTGGCACTGTGTGCGCAAAGGACGGGAGTATCACCTCCTCCCCTCTAGGAGCATCCAAAATGAAAGCTGGGGGCCAGTCCTCCTCCGCTAATAGACTATCATAGGTAGAGGTCAGATTATCCCAAACAATTCCTTGGATCATACGTTGTATGTCACCTTCAATTAAGAGGACTATGTCATATAGTCTGTCTGGGGGAACCACTCTAGCATCAGCAGTTTCTACAGTAATGAACGTGTCCGTTGCTGTCTCCTCCAGATATGGACGCAGTGCTTGCCGCAATACTGTAACCTCTGCCGCGCTGTCGAACAGCGTTAGTGCCCATGTCAGGTTCCAAAGCTGTGTTCTCACTATCTGTGGCATACCTCGCTGTTAGCGCAGCAACTTTCTTCTTCTGAAACGGGAGACGTTGACCTGCAAACTCGTCCTGCTTGCCTTTACCGTCAGGCTTACGGGGTTGCTCAAGTCCTTGTTGGGCACCCCGACCCTTGCCACGTTCTCCGCCACCGGACTGTGAGGCCGATGTTTCCTGTGAAGAACGAGGAGAACGTAGTTCAGTAACCTGAAATCTATCAGGTGACCTAATACTAGTGCGATCACACAAATCATATGTGCGTTCACCAGCCACCTGTACCGGTGACGCAGGACGAGACTCCTGTTTCTGTTGCTGCTTTCCCTGTTTCTTTGTTCTCCAATTTTATTTAGGAAAAGCTGGACGATCGTCTTTGACAGACGAACTCACCTTAGTTTGCTGTTGTATGTCTGGAATGACAATAGTAGGCTTAATCCCAAACTACTGCGGCCAATAGTTCTATAAGCCTCCGCAATAATTTTAGGCAACTCTCGGGGCTTATCGAGTAGGTCAACGAGGGCTAAACCATTCACCACTTGAAAGTGTACTGCATCTCCCTTGAGGTTACCAAGGATGAGAGTGGCAACTACGTCGAACACACCGACAAGCCTCATCCCCAACTCGACAGCCGCCTCTGGACCGTGTTGATCTTGAACACGCTTGATGACGGAGTGAAGCACGGCCATAGATGGGGTGCCGAAGCACTTCGAGTAGACCGCTGCAAAAACTTTACCCCAGTTGTCACAATCTGACACCTCTGGGACTAAGTCCTTCTGCAAACTAATGGTGAGTATCCTGTGTTTCTCCACAGGAGTAGAGTGCGGAAAGACTGCCTCCAGCTGGTCAAATTTCTCAGCAAGCCAATAAGGTAAATTGTCCTTATTGTGGGGGCGCTTGCCCATAACCGAATTAACCATGACGGGACTAATGACAATCCCGGCCGGGCCAGCTGGCTGTCCCGCAACAACAGGTGCCCCCACCTGCACATTACGTGAAGCGTATTGCACTAAAGCTCTATGTACTGTAATCAGGGCTGTATGGAGGACATGTAACTCATCCACCGTAGCCGTTAAATAACGAGGATTAAGCGTAAATCCGGCCAGTACCGGCCAAGTGGCCCATGGAATTGACAAAGGGCCCATTCGAACCGGTGTAACCGTATGGGGAAGGGCGCCATTAAACCAAATTCGATGCAGCCAAGCTGAAATAGGAATCTCCTGCGTCCTATATGGCGTATGATTTGCTGTGATCCGCGTGGGAGTATAGGAGTGAAACGTATTATCATCCGCATTCACCGCCAGCATAGTCACCCAAGAGTAAAACAACTCGTAGGGATATGATGCATCGGCACTCACCACAAAAATAACAGCTATCCCATCGTCCGGCACCCCAAACTGCGTCAAATGACGCCGCAGAGGAGTGCGGCTATGTGCTGCAATATCGACCGCCATAAGGACACAGAGATGAACAACAATGTATTTTATAGTAGCACAAGGGTTTAAAAATATAAAAACCTTTTTAATTGACAAGCTTGATTGAACCTATCGTACCAATAGGTAGGTTAAAACCGTCACTCCCGCTATCCGGAAACAAGAGTGAGGGCGTCATGGACTAATATAAGCACTACTAAGGCGTCTCAAATCAGAAGACCAAACGTTAGGTGCACCATGTTGCAGGGATTCTGCTCATGCACAGAACTATGCACAGGAAACCAGGACCTCAGTGAATTGCGGTGTACCAAAAACTCACCTCAGTACCCAGAACCCCTATCCGACCAGCATCAGTGTCTCATTCGCTCTTCATACCATATAGAAGCTACCAATGATGACACAACCGAGAACATGCGACTTTAGAGTACTCTCAGGAATGGTGGGAATCAGAAATACCTGTTCGTTATTATTCTCATATCAGTCCACAACAAGAGTATTCAGAGACACAGTAAAGTTTAAAATGTTTATTTTTATAAACTACGTGTCCTAAGAAGCAGTACTTTGGCTAACGTGAGCAGACAAATGATTAAAATTAAAACCATCAGCATTGTTACAATACCATAGAAAATGAAGGGAGAAATCATATTACAGATGATAGTGGATTACAACCACCCTCCCTTCGCTAGTAAGCTAGTATTATTAGACTAATAGAAGGTCTCTAGGTTTGAATGGGGAACCCCATACCGTAAAGATCAGCTTAGGTGAATCACATCACAGGATCAGCTTTGCTCTGCGCCTGGAAAAGTTCTTCTCCAGAATGTGTATCTCATGCATGCAAACTGCAATATTAAAGGCGCTTGAGTGTCAGATATTTGCAGCTGTGTCCATGTTATGGCTAGAGCGTGGCCCGATCAACCTGAATTCAAAAGCATATATTGTTTGTTGGACCTGAATGTTTCTGCACACAATCTTCAGACCAAGGTCTCGGTGCACGTCTAGTGATGTGAACAACAGACCATTCTCATGTGAAGAAAAGGCAAGCAAGCATTTTTCATATCATAACATCTATCTGCAGTGTCGTGTGCAAAAGCAGCAAGATGGCGTTTTAACTTCTAAGACGCTTATGCTAACATAGCAATGTGTACATCGGAAACTCCGCCTCCACTACACCCTCCCTTGATCGGACCACGCACAAATAGGGATACAATCAAGGAACGCAGAGATCAAGTTCGACAGAACACAGAACTAAGTGCATGTATTGGAAATCCAAATAAATGGAAGTGAAAGTTCAAAAACCCAGTGTAAAAAATGAAAAAGAAAGAGAAAAAAAGAAAAATGTCACACTTTGCAGAGGCTCAACAGAGCCTAAATGTCGAATCAAAAATATATATATATGTGTAGCTCGTACAAGGAAAGTTGGACGACATCCCAGTTAATCCATCAACGTGTAAGCACAATAAGTAGCGACAGCCTCCAAGAGGAAGTCATTAGAATGTTCTGTAAAAGTTTCCGCCATCCAGTCTAACAAGGAAAATGAACATACATGTTCCTCTATAACTGGAGCCTCTAGCACAATCAGAGGACAACTGGCGTGTTCTTTAAGATAACTTCTCGCCAAGAAGTCATACGCTGCCGTACCGATGTCCCAATTCCCTAGGACTCCATGTGCTGCTCCACAGGCCATAATCCTGATACCAGAACAGTCCAACTAATGAGCCACTAAGGGACTCATCAGTCGATCATAATCCGGGGCAGGAGACACCGTGTTTGACAAGCACAAATCCAGAGCCCATTCGAAAGGACAATCTAGGCAATGAAAAACAGGTTGCACGCAAGTAAAGTAGGAAAACCGGAAGGACAATCCATAGGCAATGCTTAAAGTGGCCAGTGGTAATGTTCCATAACATTCAAGCATCGGGTTACGAAGATGAAGCAACCGGGACAGGCCGTTGTGTGACACAAATTGTGCAGCCATTGTGCAGCAAGCAGACCAACAACAGCACACCAGCCGTGAGGGCGAGAATCAACGGGAGCCCACCAAAGACGATGGAAAAAAATAGAATGAAAAACTGCCGGTATCACACCAAAAATTGTTTGGAAAGAGGTCACGAGGCCGGAGCCCACAATTTTGAAAAAATGCGCCAAGCCCGTTGTTGACGAGGCATTAAATATAGTGTGAATCAGAGCACCGAAATGAAGGGGGAGATCAGTATTTAAAAGCGCATGCACCTCGGTGCGGGTGCTCGCTACGTGAAGGACAAAAGTTGCACGGGAGGAAGTCAGAGCGATTTCTTTTTGAGACAATAGAGCCCTTATTCTGCTCATCTTGTTGAACTCTGCTTTCAACGTTGGAATGGAAGGCCAGATGGAAACATCCAGCCGCCCATGCGGGGGTGGGAAAAGAACATTTTTACAGCAGACTACCCTTTGTGATACGGTCACAATGTAGGGAATACCCACTAGCATCCCGCAGCAAGCCTCGTTATTTAAAAGCAAATAACTACCATTAGCAAACAACGTGAAAGAGGGTGTAATAGCTGGCACTGGAATCCCTTTCAGGACGCATGCTAAATTTGGTGCCTGAATGTTGCATGCGCCATGCAATTGGATGTGCCTACAGACTACTGAGTGATCAGGTGTGGAAGTGCACTCCTCACCTTTCAAATAAACTTCTTTACCTTCTCTCATGCACCTGTGTGTAAATAGGAGTGACCAAACTTAATGCAAGAAAGCCGTACCCAATGGTTCATATCTGCCTAGGGCATAATGTTTCATGCACAAACTGAACTTAAACAAAGGGAATGGTAATGTGATTAACCCGTGGATAAGCCACACAGCGGAGTTCAGTTCTGCTACAGAGAAAGGCAAATGTTCCAACTTTTCAATATGCAGTAATGAGTATGTTGCATCTTTCATGGACATGAATTATTGTTTTGCAGTCAGATTAAAAGGAAGGAATAAAGACGATGTATTCATGTAGTCCCAGGGGACTTTCCCAGCCTTCAACGTTTGCAAAGTCCATGCCAACTGCATAATAGAACGCAATTGATTTTGACCATGATATAGAACAGACATATCATCATGCACAATGTCAACAACAGATTAAACAATATTATCTAACGTGTAAATTCTGGAAGAAAGGGTGTTAATGCTATTATCGATAACAGCTAGTACTTTTTCCAAATTTGATTGATCTATGGCTCTCAGTCTGGAAGCAGCTTCAATTTGCGACACTTTCCAAACTTCGTTATAAATTGCATACACCCATCTTTTGGATCTGACACCAACAGGACCCTTAACAAAATCGTTCAAATCTATTTTGTCATGTAACTTTGATAAATGATGCTTAACAGAAGCCAACGTTGCAGCCAAGTTTGGCATAACTTCCCCACAGAGTAGGTAGTAACTGAATGGGAAGATTCAAAGCGGGGGTCCAATCGAACCTGCGTATACCCAGGTTGCAGACCGAGAAAACGATGTTGACAGGCATCTGAACTCGTCTGCCATATTAACCATCCTTCCGGATTTAATTTGGAAATAATGAAGGATGTATTAGTAATGTATGACTGCAACGCATCAAGGGACAGATCTGTATGATTATCCCAATTAGGATAAGCACCTAGATCAGGAATAGAGGCGGAATTGAGCTTTTTAGAAGTAGCCAATCCGAAACAAGTGGTCTGAAAAATAGTAGAATTAAAAAATAACATGTGGTTTGGGATGAGGCAGGCAGGATGCAGAGCTTCTGTTCCCCGTACTTGCCACGTCTTAGATCCCCAAACAGGTTTAAGATCAATAGTAGCTTTCCACAGGTCATAACCCCCAATAGCCAATTCATCCATAAAGGATTTGGAATACAACAATTTAGTGTGTGTCAGCCTAACCTTCGAGGCAGACTCAGCTGCCACTTTAAAGTAAAAAGCGGCAGGTTTGGAAACACTGAAATCGGTAAAATATGCAAATTTGTTCATCAATGTGTTGGAACTGCCTTGCATTGGCGCCGGACAATGTTCCCATTGTGTATAATTTACAAAATTTCGAAACGTATTGGCTTTATGTAGGAAATGATTGCCATAATGTTGATAGCAAAACAGTTCCCCATAATTAGCTGTGTCTAAATACAAATCTTCAGCATCAAAAGCAGCATAATATTTCAGATCAGAAAACAGTGCCTGTATGGCCTGAACGTCCCAATCATCAGAGCGGATGTTTTGTTTCACAACATCACCCATAGAAACACGAAGAACATTGGTAACATTAATAACCTCTGTGGGTCCATGAATTTGAAATTTAACAGCATCCCACACAATCCCAGCTAACACAGGCCATGCAATAATATTCACAAAAGTCAGGTCCCTCTTCATGATGTGTGATGAGGAGTGTGGGGCCAAAGTTCCATCAATTAATCTAATGGTAGATCTTTCGTTGAGATAGTGTCCATTTACAAGACGAAAAAATACCAACCCAAATCCAATGGACATAAACAAAAAAAATACATATGAGCACCAGCCAAATGTAAATCCAAGGGGGAATTAAAAAATGTCTTTTAAACCAAACTGCAAAAATAGAAATCTTCGATGGAGCACTGGAAGTCATAGAGTTAGCGTCAAATGAGAAACGTGACTGGTTAACTGCGGTTGATTGTAAAAGAGGCAATGATACCTCTGTGGGATAAGCATACTCAGAATCTGCAGGTGGACCACCAGCCGGTGGTGTCTACAAAGGATTAGTAACTGTATGCATCTCAATGGCAATATCAGGCATGGTGGTAGAAGTCGGAGCCAAAACAGAATTTCTCAGCATCACAGGGCAAGAGACTGCTGGAGTCATACTAAGAATAATCGGCCACTCGCTGTAGTTTGACATGGTCAATGGAGATGTACCTGTTATCCTTGCGACCAGGAAGTGGAGGTAAAATGACTGTTCTTTTACCCTGCACGCCAAGCACTGGAACTGGTGCACGGTAAGAGGGGCCAAACTATTTCTTGTTCACCACCTTCTCACAGACCAGATCACCAACTCGAGGTAGCCAGACGACTACCGGAATCTGAAGCGCAGCATCAGTCGTGAAGGGCAAGTGTTCCTTTGCAAGACTGTCTCCGGTCTCTTGTAGAGTCCGTAATATAGCACAGTGATCATCCACGTCAAAGGGTGCGGCTGACGCCGCCATGTCTAGACCATCAAGGTCCGGGAAAAACATTTTTATACCAAAGAGCATCTCGTATGGGGTCCGCCCACCCAGAGACCTTCTAGGGAGATTATTAAGTGCACGTTGTACGTTGTACGTTCTACAGATGGGCTAACCAATTCCTGCCAGTGCCTAAAACTCTAGCTGTCAGGGATTGCTTTCAGTCACGGTTCATTCGCTCCACAACACTATTACCCTCAGGCCAGTATGGAGACGAAAATTTGACTTGGGCCCCCAAAGATCTCATGGCTTCTTTGTATGCCTTAGAGGCGAACGCCGGGCCCTGCTCAGAGTGAAGGGTACAACATGCAAAAATTCCCACAAAGACATGCAAATCCCTGATGACAGTTCGAGCATCAGCACTCCTTTGTGGCCACACACAAAGAAAACGTGTGCACAAATCCACTGCAACTAAGATGTACTTGAACGCAGTATCAGAGGAGAATGGACCGCAGTGATCTAGATAAACGCACCCAAGTGGTTTATTAGATATGTACAACTGAGCCTGTGGTGGGCGCGCAGCAGTCGAAGGTTTAATCTGCTGGCAAATGTCACAATCAAGAACATAAGTGCGAGTCTGTTTATACAATCCGCGCCACCAGTAACTCTGTTGTAAAAGACTAACAGTAGCTGAAACGCCGGCATGGGCAGAGGCCATACCTTCGAGAGCCGCTGTTATCAAGGAAGGTCTGCAGTCCGCGTTGGGAATCAATCTATCACCAACGTCGTTAATTCTCACATACGGGACTTTATCCGGACTTAAATGATAAGAGTACCGAGAAGGGAAACCTCTAGGGTAATTACCTCCCTTCTCTGTTGCAGCAATAGCTGCCAAAATGTCATCATCGATCTTACTTTTGGATCTTGTAACTGCTGCTACTAGATATGTTACAAAAGGGGGTGGCGATGGCTCCGTCTATCACCACCCCCTTTTGTACCGCTTTGTTTGCCATAAGTTGGCAGGGTATGCTCAGACGTGAGTCCCTTGGTCACTTTGCCACTGGATTCAAGCAAGCCTGGCTGAAGACGGCTGAGATGCCAGAAACCGGTCCTAGGAGGCTTGTTTCCGGTCCAGGGAAGGCATGGCTTGGCAGTTCGGGCTGGACTGTTCCCATGAGGCACGGGTCAGACTGATTTGCATATGGCCATGTCTGAACTGGGGTGGCAGAGTGGGCTAAAGAACGGTGATGGATCAAACCCAGATCTGTTGACTGGGTGTGAGTGTTTGATAGGTTCTGATGCTCCGTCCATCACCACCCCCCTTTGTACCGCTACTAGATATGTTGCCACTGCAGTTTTCGCTGCTTCGTCAGCTAAGCTGTTGCCGACAGCGTGGACACCAACTCGTTGGTGACCAAGAGTGTGAGTTACATTCACGAGAGGCAGATTCTGTTTAAGTTCTGCCACTCAAACCCAAAGAATTTTATGCTTGATTTTGCTACCTTTGGAATCGCGATATTCATTCTGAGACCAAAAAAATAAATGGTTGTTAAAAGACTGAACACAGTAAAACGAGTCACTCACTATAAGAGTAGTAACACGAGGATAAGCAAACTCCAATGCAAGCACTAGAGCACGTAGCTCCGCCAACTGTGCGGTACAATCACCCAATGACTGTGTATGCACGACATCAGACTTGAATTCACCATTCACGAAAGTGCCAGCCACAATTGTGCATGCCGCTGAATAAGCGTGCTTCGATCCCGTTGCCGGTTGCGTCGAACTGTCAGTATAAATGACACAATGGTAATCTTCAAGCGGGCGCAAAGACAGAGGAGCTGGATGAACGAATTCATACTGCAAGTACTCCTGGGTCTGTAATGAGGAATCAAAGATATAGGTGACATCTGGCGATGTCAAGGATGTTGCCCATTGTATCCAACGTGGATGCAAAGCTTTAGAATTAGGTGCACTGGCTTTCGTCACTGCCTCTAGAGCAGGATATAGTGTAACTACCAACATGCGTTTCCCTTGCGACAGTGCTCGCTCTTTAAGAATCGCCATTTGCACTGCAGTCAAGACTTTTTCGACCATGGAAAAGCGCATTTCAGCAGTGTACAGGTGTGATTTGTAAGCAATGGGGACTGTGTCGCCCTCATTGAACGTTAAGTACGTGAAACCCACTGCGCCAGGCACAATTCTTATCACCAGGCTAGTGTGGTTATCACGTGTCAGTAAGTATTTCGAAGCAAGAAGATCAGCCTGCAAAGATTGCAAGATAGCTGAATGCTCTGGCAGCCAGCTCGATTTGGAAAAAGTAGGTTGTACCAAGGCATATAGCGGCTTGATACGCTGGGCATAATCGGGAATGTATGTACGCCCGAAATTCAGAAAACCCAGCAAAGACTGTAATTTTTTCTGCGTTGTCGGAGCACGCAAACATGCGCACTTCTCCAAGAAGTGAGGGGCTAAACCTCGACCTTCATTGTTGAGCTCGTAGCCCAAAAACAACACTGTATACTCTGCAGAGTGCGACTTCGCAAAATTGAATTTGTAACCGAAGTCCACAAACATAACAATGATGCGATCAGCGACATAGATGCGGCCATAATTTGCCGTCTGTGAGATAGATATTGTCAACATACAAGTACGCATCAGGGTCTATGCTCTCTAACAGAGAGACTACACGTGCGGCAAAGACGCCAGGGGCTGTTTTTATAGCCCATGGCTAATCTCTTAAACTGTTTTTGTTTGCCGCCAGAAGTAAACGCTGTCCACTGACTACTAATAGAGGACAGGTTATGGCTATAAAAGCCATTGGATATGTCAAGTGTGGTCTTAAACCTTTTCCTCACAAGACTATCAACGAGGGCTGAACTGTGGGTATTCTGTACAGCACAAGTCCGACAATGAGAGTTCAAATGCCGGTAATCCAAAACTAGGTGGTAGGACCCATCAGGTTTAGTTACAGTGAATAAAGGATTATTCATTGGTGACACACGTTTCAATAACACCTTCATATTCCAATTGTTCAAGGATTTCCGCGACGTGAGACCTAGCTGCGCGGCGTATGGGATATTGGGGCTGCGGCTGGGGCATAGACCGTAAAGGAATCTCATGGCTTGGGGACAATTTATCCCATCCAACCCGAGTACGGTACAAAGCCGGAGCAAGCACCTGAGCCCACTCTTCGGCAAACCTTTGAGCGTGCTCCTTTGGCACTGTGTGCGCAAAGGACGGGAGTATCACCTCCTCCCCTCTAGGAGCATCCAAAATGAAAGCTGGGGGCCAGTCCTCCTCCGCTAATAGACTATCATAGGTAGAGGTCAGATTATCCCAAACAATTCCTTGGATCATACGTTGTATGTCACCTTCAATTAAGAGGACTATGTCATATAGTCTGTCTGGGGGAACCACTCTAGCATCAGCAGTTTCTACAGTAATGAACGTGTCCGTTGCTGTCTCCTCCAGATATGGACGCAGTGCTTGCCGCAATACTGTAACCTCTGCCGCGCTGTCGAACAGCGTTAGTGCCCATGTCAGGTTCCAAAGCTGTGTTCTCACTATCTGTGGCATACCTCGCTGTTAGCGCAGCAACTTTCTTCTTCTGAAACGGGATACGTTGACCTGCAAACTCGTCCTGCTTGCCTTTACCGTCAGGCTTACGGGGTTGCTCAAGTCCTTGTTGGGCACCCCGACCCTTGCCACGTTCTCCGCCACCGGACTGTGAGGCCGATGTTTCCTGTGAAGAACGAGGAGAACGTTGTTCAGTAACCTGAAATCTATCAGGTGACCTAATACTAGTGCGATCACACAAATCATATGTGCGTTCACCAGCCACCTGTACCGGTGACGCAGGACGAGACTCCTGTTTCTGTTGCTGCTTTCCCTGTTTCTTTGTTCTCCAATTTTATTTAGGAAAAGCTGGACGATCGTCTTTGACAGACGAACTCACCTTAGTTTGCTGTTGTATGTCTGGAATGACAATAGTAGGCTTAATCCCCAAACTACTGCGGCCAATAGTTCTATAAGCCTCCGCAATAATTTTAGGCAACTCTCGGGGCTTATCGAGTAGGTCAACGAGGGCTAAACCATTCACCACTTGAAAGTGTACCGCATCTCCCTTGAGGTTACCAAGGATGAGAGTGGCAACTACGTCGAACACACCGACAAGCCTCATCCCCAACTCGACAGCCGCCTCTGGACCGTGTTGATCTTGAACACGCTTGATGACGGAGTGAAGCACGGCCATAGATGGGGTGCCGAAGCACTTCGAGTAGACCGCTGCAAAAACTTTACCCCAGTTGTCACAATCTGACACCTCTGGGACTAAGTCCTTCTGCAAACTAATGGTGAGTATCCTGTGTTTCTCCACAGGAGTAGAGTGCGGAAAGACTGCCTCCAGCTGGTCAAATTTCTCAGCAAGCCAATAAGGTAAATCGTCCTTATTGTGGGGGCGCTTGCCCATAACCGAATTAACCATGACGGGACTAATGACAATCCCGGCCGGGCCAGCTGGCTGTCCCGCAACAACAGGTGCCCCCACCTGCACATTACGTGAAGCGTATTGCACTAAAGCTCTATGTACTGTAATCAGGGCTGTATGGAGGACATGTAACTCATCCACCGTAGCCGTTAAATAACGAGGATTAAGCGTAAATCCGGCCAGTACCGGCCAAGTGGCCCATGGAATTGACAAAGGGCCCATTCGAACCGGTGTAACCGTATGGGGAAGGGCGCCATTAAACCAAATTCGATGCAGCCAAGCTGAAATAGGAATCTCCTGCGTCCTATATGGCGTATGATTTGCTGTGATCCGCGTGGGAGTATAAGAGTGAAACGTATTATCATCCGCATTCACCGCCAGCATAGTCACCCAAGAGTAAAACAACTCGTAGGGATATGATGCATCGGCACTCACCACAAAAATAACAGCTATCCCATCGTCCGGCACCCCAAACTGCGTCAAATGACGCCGCAGAGGAGTGCGGCTATGTGCTGCAATATCGACCGCCATAAGGACACAGAGATGAACAACAATGTATTTTATAGTAGCACAAGGGTTTAAAAATATAAAAACCTTTTTAATTGACAAGCTTGATTGAACCTATCGTACCAATAGGTAGGTTAAAACCGTCACTCCCGCTATCCGGAAACAAGAGTGAGGGCGTCATGGACTAATATAAGCACTACTAAGGCGTCTCAAATCAGAAGACCAAACGTTAGGTGCACCATGTTGCAGGGATTCTGCTCATGCACAGAACTATGCACAGGAAACCAGGACCTCAGTGAATTGCGGTGTACCAAAAACTCACCTCAGTACCCAGAACCCCTATCCGACCAGCATCAGTGTCTCATTCGCTCTTCATACCATATAGAAGCTACCAATGATGACACAACCGAGAACAAGCGACTTTAGAGTACTCTCAGGAATGGTGGGAATCAGAAATACCTGTTCGTTATTATTCTCATATCAGTCCACAACAAGAGTATTCAGAGACACAGTAAAGTTTAAAATGTTTATTTTTATAAACTACGTGTCCTAAGAAGCAGTACTTTGGCTAACGTGAGCAGACAAATGATTAAAATTAAAACCATCAGCATTGTTACAATACCATAGAAAATGAAGGGAGAAATCATATTACAGATGATAGTGGATTACAACCACCCTCCCTTCGCTAGTAAGCTAGTATTATTAGACTAATAGATGGTCTCTAGGTTTGAATGGGGAACCCCATACCGTAAAGATCAGCTTAGGTGAATCACATCACAGGATCAGCTTTGCTCTGCGCCTGGAAAAGTTATTCTCCAGAATGTGCATCTCATGCATGCAAACTGCAATATTAAAGGCGCTCGAGTGTCAGATATTTGCAGCTGTGCGTGTTATGGCTAGAGCGTGGCCCGATCAACCTGAATTCAAAAGCATACATTGTTTGTTGGCCCTGAATGTTTCTGCACACAATGTTCAGACCAAGGTCGCGGTGCACGTCTAGGGATGTGAACAACAGACCGTTCTCATGTGAAAAAAGGGAAAGCAAGCATTTTTCATATAATAACATCTATCTGCAGTGTCGTGTGCAAAAGCAGCAAAAGTGGCAAGATGGCGTTTTAACTTCTAAGACGCTTATGCTAACATAGCAATGTGTACATCAAAAACTCCGCCTCCACTACACCCACACCATTCCAATCACATACTGCCATAGAGGTGGACAGCGTATGGCCCTGCTCGATGGCCACTGCGCTATATCTTCCAGTCAAGCATCACTTGGGGGGGGGGGGGGGGGGGGGAGAATTATATATTGCAAACTGGACCCGAGGGTATAAGAGCACTTTACATGAGCACCAGTCGCGTTACAGACGGGCAGATTAATTTTTGTAAGGCGCGGGAAGATTAAGTGATTTGCCAAGAATCACAGGATGTTGAGCGTCCCTGCCGAGACTCGTCCCCCAGCATAGAGGTAGACCGCCCTAGACATTAGGCCACATCCACAGTAGTGTGCATGCTATGGGTGCGGGATGGCCTATTATTTGCACATGGGCTATAAGATTGTAATACATTGCTTGAATTGCACCAATGAAGTTACTTCCCAGAATTGACTTCCAGAATTTTCTTCAAAAAGGCCCACGACACACGGTCGAAGGCCTTTTCAGGATCCAGTAAGGCCACCCCCATTGGTTTGCCAGAACTTCCGTTGCATCAAATAGAGATATGACCCTCTGAACGTGATCAGTGGTCCCTCTGCCTGGGATGAACTCATGTTGCCACTCAGACACCAGGTGGTATATAACACCGGCTAATCGGGTGGCAAAGATTTTAGAATATACCTTCTCATCACTGTTCAGCAACGTGATTGGTCTATATGATCCCATAGCTAAGGGGTCTTTACCTTTCTTTAAAAAGATAATTATATTAGCAATACCCCATGACCTAGGGGGCAGGTTCCCGATTGTAACTTAATTTACATGACCTAGCAGTTCCTGCTGGATCTCTGTAAAGAATACCTTGTAAAATTCCAGAGGAATGTAGTCTGCCCCAACAGCCTTCCCCGATGGTAAGGCAAACAAAGCAGTCTAACTCCTCAGGTCATATTACTCTCCCTAGCATCAGCCTCTCCTCATCTGTAATTTTACCGGACTGATCTACCACACCCTTATCTGAGAGCATGGGTCCATGGTTAAAGGAGTTTTTATACAGATCGGCATAAAAACCCCAAAAAGCTTCTGTAATTTCGGCGGGATCTGTAACTGTTTCCATACAGATTCTTAATTTTACTGATGCAGCCAACGGTGCTCTGTTGCTGTGCACTTACTGTCAAAAAACCGCCCAATGCGCTCACTGTACTCGTAGCGGTCCTGCTCTTTAGACAGGTACTTCCCAGCTGTTTTCTCTGCAAAATGTTCATTTAAGCATGCCTTCGTGATAGCTATCAAGTTTAAAACCGGGGCTGAGTCTTTCCTGTTTTCAAGAGCACTAATTAATTCTGTTTCCAGACTCCTTAGCGTTTGATAACGCTCTCTACTGCGTCCACGCTCATTCTTCTGTTTAGAGACACTAAAACTCAGAGTTTCACCCCTTATCCCCGCCTTAAATGAGTCCCAGACTATTCCTGCATCCACACTTCCGTTATTTAGCTAAAAAAAACACAATCCAGGACTTCATGTGTTTGACATAGTCAGGATCCAGCAACAACCCCCTCTCAAATGTCCACTTTCTAGGTGTACGAGCCATCACTTTAATGGCAAACTCAAAAATAATCGGGTTATGATCGGACACCGCTCTAGGGAATAATTCAACCAGTGCCCCGCTAACCAGTATGGGTGACATGTAAAATAAACCAACCTGGCTAAACTGCCATGGGGTGCAGAGTAGTAAGTATATCCTGGGTCAGGTGCCGTTAACCACGCCCAAACATCAACCAGCCCTAGTTCTTTCCGTAGGTGCCCAAGGATTTAAACGATTGCGGATTGCGCCCCACATAGCTTTCTTCATTTATTACATAGCCCTCCCCTTGAGCCATTTAAATTAAAGTCCCCACAAACAACAAGTGGGCCAGGTCATGATGGAAGTTCGGCCACCAGGAAGTTAAACACACTGGGGTAATCTAATACTGGGGCATAAATTGTACATAGTGTGAAAGAGCCACAACCTGCCTTGCATTCTATTAACGCCCATCTTCCCAGGTTGTCTGCAGTATTCCAGCAAGGGATAACAGAATCCCCTTTCAATAGGATCGCAACCCCTCTGGTCCTAGATTCTTGTGACATATAGCAAACAGCTTTTAATCCAAGAGTATTCAGCAGGGCCCTACCTTTTCTGGCAACATGGGTTTCTTGTAAACAATACACATCCGCTCTCAAAAACCTTAGCTCTTCTTGTACCCGCCTTCTTTTTACTTTATCATTCAACCCGCAGATATTAATAGATGCAATTCGCAAACTAGCCATAGCTCTTAGAGGCTGTCAACACCACCAAAGAGTACCATCCAAGTTGAAAAAAACCTCACTCCCCCATTCTAGCCTTTCAGGGCCTGCTACACCACTAACTACTACCCACCCTTTTCCCAGGGCTTGTCCAAGTCCACAGTGCTTGCATCGAATTTGCAGTCACAACACTATAAGACGCTGTTTGATCTTTATAGAACTACTGCAAAGATTGCGAAATGGGGTGGTGTGGCGGGGACTAGGTGCCCCAGATGCCAAGCGATGGAGGCGGATCTGGAATATATATTTTACTCCTGCCCCAGCTTAAAACGGTTAGAATCAGAAATCGCTGCCTTTTTGGGGGAGGTACTGAAATGTAAAATCATCCCATCACCGTAACTTACGTTATTGGGGTGGATAAGACATTGTCGGGTCCTGTGATTGAAATGCTTTTTATTGCAATTACAGTTTTTAGTGTGTGTTTCTTCATCATGGTTAGATACCTTACATTCGACCTTTCAGCAACGGAAGGGGTGCTTTTTACACATATATCAATTTGAAATGGCTCTGTATGCTCTTAAGAGCATGCAGGCAAAAAGGAAGGGGAGGAAGATATGGGGAGTGCTAACGACTTGGCTGGATATGTTTCATTAAGATACTTTTAAGTCTTACAAACTGCTTACAAACTGGACTGTATAATGAATTAGTGCTGCTACCGCATTTTTGTACAATATTTATTTTGGCTAGTTTATTAGATTCACATGTTAGATATTTATGCACACTGGCTGATATTGTTTATGTATTATTTGATGAGAGAAAAGAAATTTAAAAAAATTTAACTAAAAAAAAAAAAAAAGAAACTTCGGTAACGATTATTCAGAGATTTAGGCCCCTCTATTTAATGCCTATTTTTTGTTCCAATTAATTTTACGTAAACATTTTGTTCTATGGCAAAAACGGAGAGATGGAGATAAAAAAAAGTTGCAAGCAATGACTATCTTTTGCCTATAATTTACTTAACATCTATAATACAATTTGTGTTTTTAAAGGCAATAATATCGAAACTCACGATCATAAGAAACAAACTCAGTCATTTTTCTCATTTTAAAACTACATTTATTCCATTTCTATTTTTTAAAATCAGCAAACGATTGCAAATCCAGAATTTACCATTTATTTGACCGCGTTTGCTAAAATTTCCGTGCAATATTATCAGCAGCAGATGCCCTTATCCCATTCCTAATGTGAACTTAACAAAAGCGGCACGCACATAAGGCCTCGTGCTCCACTTCCGCTATCCACCCCCTACAGAACAGTAGAAAGCGCTTGGTTTCAAAACAAGCGCTTGGTTTCAAAACAAACGAACCTGTTTCCTCAGCAGGTTAACATCCTCCTTGCACTCCTCCTCTCCCCAGTGTGCACGTAGGTAGGACTCGACATTGTCCTTTATGTACGGAAACAAGATGTCCTGGAAAAGATAAAAACATAAAATCGTTTAGCCGTGGTACCTGCAATGAAAAAGGTGCTTTGACTAGAGCAGTAACCGCTGATAATGGGGGTCGAATCCAGTGCAGAGCTTGCTAATAAGCAGTGGGTAATGAAGCAGGCACTTAAAGGCAGCAACAGTGGCATCTGGGATCTGACCCTGAAAGCGCTTTGGGGCACAACTGCAAATGCCCCCTTATTGTGCCCCCAACATTTTGTAAGGGGTAGCTGGTGGTGCATATTTTTCACCCATATGACCACCCTTATTTACAAGCGGTCTAGCCCATGCAATGAGGGGAGACCTTTCCGGCCAGGCTGTATTACAGGGAAAACAGGCTTTTGGGAGGAGCAATAGCTCTGTGCCGCTACAGATTGCTTTGCTTGTGTGCCTACCAGTGGACAACTTTTGTGAGGGGGTTCGAGAGGGCCACAAGGAAACCCCTTGGTATCCTCTAGTAAGGGAGTGCGCCAGAAGACTGTACAGTCACAGTACTAATGTGTGGACCTGAATCCTGCATTCTTTTAATGTAACATGGTGCCCGCACAATTGGTATTACAGAAGGGACCACACAAGTATATGTGGCCCATTCAGAAACCAAACTGCCCCAGTATCCTGTGGGTTGCCAAAGAAAGTACAAAAGTCTGTTGTGACCCGTGGGAGCATTTGTAACCCAGCCCTGGAGGCAACTTAGCCGAGGACATTGGCACACCGCCATTAACAGTGAAGTCACTCTAGTACACACTGCTGCTATGAAAGAAGAGCATAGCGAAAAACCAACTACTGTGATATGAACTACAGCCGCCTCATTCAAAACTTTACAGAAAGCAGTGCTGAATTCGGATAGAATTCTTGAAGAAGCAACCCAGCAATCAAAACGTTATGAAATGTACCCAAACTCATAGAAATTGAATGCCTGCTCTTGTTGGCTAGAAAAGAGTTGATAAACCCCAACAAGCAAGAGTTCGCTCTAAAACCAGCATGTTGCCTAAGATACACACTAATTTCTACCTAGGCAGACTCACAAAAGCATTATGAGTTTGACAATTAGTACTACAGACATACTCGTTTACGGACTCTTACATGCATCTCTGAAAAGGCCCTGAAGCGTCCAACTCCCTTTTAGTAAACGCGAACACAGTCCTTTCATGGACGCCGGAGTAGGAGCTGCGCACCGCAGCAGTCCGCTGCTCTCTGTTCCCTGTGCCCAACTCCCCGCTCTCACAACACGATTGACAGAGGTGACTATCAGCGGACTGGGTAGACAGCTGAGATCGCGCCTCAGCTTGCGAAGGATTCGGCCCAGCTTCGGCGAACAAAGCAAACACAAGGAGATGATGGACAGAGTACTGAACATTGCAAACACTCACCCCCAGTCACAGATCTGAGTTGAATCCATTATCGTTCTTTAGCTCACTTTGCGACCCCAGTTCAGACACAGCTATATACAAATCGGTCTTGACCCTGTGCCTCATGGGAACAGTCCAGACCGAACTGCCAAGCCATGTCTTCCCTGGACCAGAAACAAGCATCCGGGGACCGGTTTCGGGCTAACAGCCCTCATCAGCCAGGCTAGCTTGAATCCAGTTGCAAAGTGAGCAAGGAACCCACGTCTGGGCATACCCTGCCAACTTAGAGCGAACAAAGCAAACACAAGGAGATGATGGACGAAGTGTTGAACATTGCAAACACTCACCCCCAGTCACAGATCTGGGTTGAATCCATCATCGTTCTTTAGCTCACTTTGCCACCCCAGTTCAGACACAGCTATAAACAAATCAGTTTTCCCATGAGGCACAGGGTCAGACTGATTTGCATATAGCCATGTCTAAACTGGGGTGGCGGAGTGAGCTAAAGAATGATGATGGATTAAACCCAGATCAGTTGACGGAGGTGAGTGCTTGTTCAACACTCCGTCCATCATCCCCTTTGGTTTTGCTTTGTTCACCCTAAGTTGGCAGGGTATGCCCAGACGTGGGTCCCTTGCTCACTTTGCCACTGGATTCAAGCTAGCCCGGCTGATTAGCCAGAAACTGGTCCCAGGATGCTTGTTTCCGGTCCAGGGAAGACATGGCTTGGCAGTTCGGGCTGGACTGTTCCCATGAGGCACAGGGTCAGACTGATTTGCATATGGCCATGTCTGAACTGGGGTGGCGGAGTGAGCTAAAGAATGATGATGGATTAAACCCAGATCAGTTGACTGGGGGCGAGTGCTTGCATTGTACAACACTCCGTCCATCATACCCTATGGTTTTGCTTCAGCTCGGTTCAGTGGACCATGTGGGAGAGACCTGATGGGTGTAGCCTGGTGCAACCTGGTGGCCCCGGCTCCCTGGTGCCGTGGGTCCTCGCTGGTGGGCCCGAAACTGGGCCGAGGAGTGACTGGGGATAGAACAGGGTCGAGCAAGCGTGGCGGCCTCGGAGAGCCGCCACTGAATGAGCACCCCCCGTAGGCTCCACTAAGGCAGCCCAGACAGTCTTGATACGGCTTGTGGAGCCCGTAGAGCCTCGCTTTGCTCCACCCACGACTACCATCTACATCGTCCAGGCCACTGATCATCCCACGTGGCAGCAGGAACAGCCAGAATAAAGGGGAGATGGTGGGTGGTGGGCTGGAGTGCCCGGACCACCGCCTGACTTGAAAGCCTGTCGACCAGACCATTTGCGGAGCACGCAACAAAAACAGGCGCAAGCAAATAACATTGCAGCACAGGCACAGGGGGGCTCAAGAATGCGGGAGGGAGGAAGGAGGCGGATATAGGGAACTAAAAGGTCCCCCAGCAGGAGAGCTAGTGTGAACCTTTTGCGCTTAACTACAAGAGCAATTCAACAGCAAGCTCACATATTAAAGGTCAAGTGCTGCTCTGGCATACAGCACTCGCCCAAAATTTCTGTAGCTTTTCCTGTTGAACATGGCACCCAAAAAGACGACTATCTGCCACTTTGAGGCAGACACAGACGAGAATGAACTTATTGAGTCAACACAAAAAAGGGTCACAAGAAGTACGGCACCCCAAAAAAGGCTCATAACACAATACTTCCAAACACCTGGTAGTCAAGTAAATATCCTGGACAGTTCCTTGGAGGGGGCAGATGATGCGATAAAACATAAAACCTTAAGGATAGGCTCTAGCCCAAGTATGGCCGACTCCCCTTCTTTAAGTAATCCCGCCTTTAAGCGCAGATCATACTCATTCCCCAGGGAATGGGAAGCGTTCCCTACTAAAGGAAAAACAAGGGGCAAACGAGGGCAACAGTCGTATTACCCGCCAAAAATGGAACCACGTAACACCACCCAGAAAGAACTCATTGAACATGAAGAACACCAGTGAGTCAATAAACAAGGAAAATGGTCCCCATTCCACCAAAGCGCTAATTCACTGGCAAAACGAGCAAGACTCTGTAGTCCCAAATAAGGACCTAACGCTATCTACCCCAAGGTCTGCTTTATCTTCCTCACCAGCAACCAGTCAAAAAGTCGACATTTCCGAGACAGAAGATCTAACAGCCTCCTTTCTTCAAAACCTGGAGATAATCGGAAGAACCCTGGAGCTCACCCCAAAATTATTTGGGAAGAGAGAAGAGGCAAAGGATTTTCAAACAGAGACCGGGCAAACTAATGACCATGAAGACCCCCATTTGAAAGGCATAAGAGACACACAAAACATCTTAGCCAGGGCTCTGTTATGGCAGTCAACAAAAAAGGAGGTTTAAATTGACCTCCTGCAATCAACTGTGCAGCGCCTCGTGAAACAGGGTAATAGGATGGCAAAAAGGGAAGCAAACATCCTCAGCAACCAAGCCATGAAAGACTGCTTGTGCTCATGTGCAGCCATCATTGACAAGTGGGCCCAGTTGCCTGAGATATTAGGGGACCTGGTAGCAATATCTGGGGGCAAGGGGGAAGCATTAACAGCAACCAGTGGATTCTCCAGACCAACATTAGGGAGCGAGCTCCCACCAGCCTCAAAAGGCAAAGGCAGCCTCCCCTCAAGTTGAGTAATTAAGGAAACAAAGGCAAGGCAAAGAAGCAATGCCACCCAGGAATCCCAGAGAAGCTCGTAAAGGCCTGAAGTACCTACTAGCCAACAGGTAGCAAATACATACAAAGAGGAAGAGATAAAAAAACACCTAGGGTGCCGCAGAAACCATGGGACTCGCCACGGCATAAGCCTCCATTTCCAGGAGGGCCAAGAAGAAACTGAAAAATAGACCCAAAAAAAGACAGAAGTCAAGCAGAGAGTGACAATCCAAGGCCCCTTTATACCATACTGCTGTTCAGCAGCGGAACATGTCACATGGGCCAAGGGTAGAAAACACTCAAGGGAGTTAGGCCCCACTGCATCAAAGTAAGCCCCAGGCTTCCCAGCTACTTCCTGGACGAAAATCAGCCTCTGGACTCAAAGCAGAACTGCTGGTAAGCCCTGAGAAAGCAGACACTAGCACACAGATCTGGGCAATAAACCATCTAAGATCTGAGATGCAGGGCAGCCCCGAAGAGTGCACCACACTCTCCCAGATGGAACAGCAGATAAAGGAAAGCCTAGCAAGCAGCTCAGTAGGGACAGCTGGTCGACAGCAGCACAGAACCACTCACAGAGCTCTTTTAAATTTAGGCCCTCAAATAATTCTACAAGCCAAGGACAGGAGCACTACGGACTCATCAATAGCAAAAGAAACGCCTCGAATCTATGAGATAGTGCTCACCCACAGGTACATCAAGGGCCCCCATGAAATATTGAACAGGTCTAACATCCTTCGGCTATTTAGCCATATTGCAACGCTCGCACAAATTGATTCAAAAACTGGAGTGGATAAAATTCACAATGCTCCGAGGGGACACCCTCGGAGACTCCACCTTAGTGGGATTAAGACAACAGCAACTACAACTGGTAATGCTAGGTGAAGCGCAACAGTTAGCTAGCCGGGACATAAATGCATATTCACCCTGCCTGACGAAATATTGGATGTCCTCATTCCCAATTATAAAGGTAGGGGGGCCTCCTCCGTCTTGCAGGGAACAAACCATTACAGTAAAGGCGGCAGAAGCAACCAAGAACGATTAAGCGCCTCCACAAACATTTGCATCATATATAGAAACAACCAGTGTGATACGTATTTGTGCCAGCTTGAGCAACCAACTACAGATGAACCCAGGTCGCAGCCACAGTACCCTCAAGAATAGACAAAGCTATATCACCGAAGAGCAGAAAATGGGAGAGCCCTCGGCACTACAACAATTGACATTAATCTCCTGGAACATAGCAAGGCTCAGGAAAATCACCTGGGACAAGAAAATACAGCACTATCTACAAAATGGAGACATGGTGTGTTTCGAGGAAACTTGGGCAGTGACTACGACACTTTTAGTTGGCTTCTATGAATATCAAGTAGCTGCCACGAAAAGGCACATTCTCGGCCATCCATCAGGAGGACTTCCAGTCCTCCTAAAGCATGCCCTGTCACAAAAATATTTGTTAAATGCCATGAAATCCGGGTTCTACTAATTGAGGGCCAGAGGCTGAACTATCAACCCTTCAGCTTGTTGCTAATAAATTGTTATATTAACCCTGTGCAAAGTCAAACAAAAGTCCTCATGGAAACCCCAACTAGCACGCTGGAAGATCTATTAATTAAACATGAATTCCATCATGTAATCATAGCTCAAGACTGAAACACAGAGGCTTGGACATGTCATTTGACTCGAACAGGCATAGGGGCAAGGCTGCGCCCCTTCTCCCTCTTCTTCATATTCATAAGCTACGATCAACTCAATTAAAACAAGCATTGAAAATGCAATAGGTCTCGGCTTCGATTAAGTTAAAGCCATTTGCTTTGCTAATGGTATTTTATAGCAAAGCAAATGGCTTTGACTTAATGAAAGGCGAGACCTATTGTATTTTTATTGCTTGTTAAGTAACAGATCTCCATCTGTGAAAACCTTTTAGGCAGTAAACGGAGGCGGTAACAATACACCAACAGGGTACTGCATAATGTTTGCAGGACATATACACAGGAATGCGAGGCCAGTAGGCACAAAGAGCACCCAGGCAAACTTAGCTACAGAACAATGCACAAACTATGTAGCGCACATGAATTTTTAGCATTGGTGAGAAATGTATGCATGCCTTCCCTTATCTAAGTGAGCAAGCTTTGGGGTCAGGCAGTGTAGTCACACAGCCTGCAGTTCAAAACCCCATACACAGCTGCCAAGGAGCGCCATGCCACGTCCATGGTTGGGCGTGTGGAGGTGGGAGCCAGTAAATGAAGAGCCACTTTCCTTTTGTTGAAAAAGGGCAACTGTTTAGTGTGTCGGAAAGCTCCGCATCCTATCTCTATTACGCACGGCGCTTAAGAGACTCCAAAATGAGCGAAGCGATCTACGCACTTCCACGGCACTATAGTGATCAAAAGTCTGCATGAAACTTGCCATTCTTGAAGCGCTCCGGCATTCAGTATTTCAAAGACGCCCTGCTGCAGGCCTAGAAACTTCACGTCACAGTACTTGAGGCCCCGGTCTCGGGATGCAGGAAGTACGCGAGAAAATTGGTGCGGTAGAATTCGCGGCAGTACGCACAAGGGAATTCTAAATGCTAAAAATATATACGGAAAAAGTGTTCTATTGCAAATAACTTAAAAGGAAGACTGACCTTATCAAAATGAGTAGAAGCAGTAAAAGAGTAAGCTTGTCAAGCTGGAAATTGATTCATCAAACCCAGGTGGCAGGTTTTAGGACAGTGGATTGATGTGACAGTCCTGTCCAGCTTAGGCCAAAACTTCACCAGCAAAAATATTTTTTATTTATTTGAAATGTTATAAGGCATACATGCCTGCGGTTACTTCAAATCCCTAATGGGGTAATAAATACAACAGGATGGTGGAATTCCGAACTTAGTGTCCATACACAGGGGTATTACTGTGTCCATAATTATTTGGCTGTGACTCCTGCACCATGTAGAGTTCAGTTAAAGGCAAGTCTGAACGGTTTGGTTTTCAGGAGATTTTTGAATGAAGTTGGGTTTTGCTCTCCCATTTAGGCTGAGGGAATTCCATAGTGTACTAGTCTTTCTACTTACCGTGATGTGAGCGGTTCTCCCTATTGAAAGATCATTGGTGAATCTGATAAGCTAACAATGAGTAACGGGCTCGGATTGGGTCTCAGTGAGGAGGCATTTTCTGCAGGTATAGAAGATCTTAGACCAAGCATGCCCCATGGGCAAGTCTTTACATTGGCCCTGGCGTTGATTAGGAGCCAGTGGATTTTGGTGAGGATAAGTCTGATGTCTTCCCGTTCATGAAAGTTGCAGCACAGTTTGGCTACCTAGTTCTGTGGTCTTTGGAGTCCGGCAATGAGTTTTTGGGAGGCCTGAAAAGGGTATATGTTAGTAGTTGAGGCATGCTTGGATGAGGCTGGTTGTCAGCTTAATTCTGGGGTCAGTAAGGAGGAATGAGAGGGTTATTCGAGGGAGATGCAAGTGGGAACGCTTTTGTACAGCGCTGACTTGGAAAATAAAAAGAAATCGCTAATTTGCTTACTTCTTCCACAGGGGCCTCCTTCATTTCTTCAGCAACTGCAGTTTTTTTTTAATAGACTACAGGATATGGGACAATGACATTGAGGCATGTTATATACACAGTCACTGCATTGAACGCTGTAGGTGAAAGAAGTTAAGGTTGCCGTATACAACATTGAAAACCAATATATGCAACAGGCAAGAAAGCTGTATTACATTTATTTTATCCACTACTTTCTGTTCATGACTGCACAAGGTAGATTTCATGCCAAGGTACATCACTGGTGACATCACCAAGTCGGTGGTACCGTGAGGAGTAAGATCTCACTGCAGTGCAAAGGGCTAGTGACCGAGGAATGCATCGGAACCCACTGACATACATAGGGACTCAATAGCATGTGAAGGGCACTCGGCGCTCTCCCTAAACCCTAACTGGGCCCCGTGGCTTCTGAAACCGCCCGATTTCCAAAGATGGGGTGTAAAGTACGTTGGTGGGCATTTCCTAGTACAGATTTGAGCTGTTCCGAGGCAACCTCCCTGCACCCTTAGTAGGATTCCCAGACAGCAGACACTCTTCAGCGCTATATAGAGCTTGGAAGTCAGTCTCCATGTCAGGACAGCTCTGAGATGCTTAGATGGCAGACTCTCATAGGGGTGGTGACCCGGTCAGACTGCAGTTTCCCAGTACTGCTGTAAGGTACTTCAAGGTGCTCGCACGACAGCACGCTGCCTACATTTACAAATGTAAACTGCTCTGATGGCAGCTTCCCCGTTCAGCTGTTAAACACCTTTCCAGAGCAGCTCCGGGTCCCATCAGGGGAGCTGGGAGGATAGCGTTTCAGTCCTGCTATAACCAGGTGCTAATACTCGCTTTACACCTCTAAGAGGGCAGCCGCCAGGCACGAGCTATACGGAACCGAGAGTGAGGGAGGGCAGGCCCTCGGAGTCTGCCAAAGAGATACTCTCAGAAACTCGTCTGTCTGTCTGTGAGGTAGAGGGCTATCTCTGCAAAAAGGGTAAGCGCTCTACAAAATCTACAGTATAACGCGACAGCAAAGCTAATTAAATTCAAAACAACCAGAGTCTCCGGATACCAGCAATGAAGCCAGCAACGGAAGATGAGAGGTCCCTTGTGTAACAAAAGGCAAGTTGGTACAAACACCCAGCTCGAAGCACCAGCCTCGCTGCTTCTCACGGGCCGCGGTGCGCAACCCGGTCCAGGGGAACCCTTCCGAGATGCAGCTCTTTATTCGGAGGCTTGGGGGGAGAGGGCCGGCAGTGACAGAAGAGGCTCGGGCAAGTGAGCTCATCTGTAGACATGCAACTGCGTCACCTGTCGGGTCTGTGAGGAACGGCAGCAAGACACTCAGAGTCCGAAAAGAAGGCTGCCCCAGGGGACAGATGCATGAAAGCGGACCGCGCATGCAACTTACAAAATAACGAGTATTTGTACATGTCTGTAATTAACAAGCGCGGCCCGTCATGGGAGGGACAAAAGATGTGCACGCGGGGACTGCCTTTACTGGCGGCGGAAAAAAAAGTCCCCAGTGTATCACGTCGCCAGTAAAGCATCCAATCCCCGCGTGCACATCTTTTGTCTCGTTTTTAATTCCCGCGTGCATGCTGGAATTGTATCAATTCCAAAGACCTCTGCAGAGCAGCGCATGCGCTGCTTTCGCCAGGCCGAGACCTTAAACAAATATGCTCCCCGTCATGGCACCTTAAACCGACTTTTAAGAACGCATCTACAATTGATTACATTCTACTTAATGAGAAGCTGGCCGACAAGCTGGGAGATTTTGCAGTCGATGACAGGGGAGAAAGTGATCATAGTGATCATAGGCCACTGCGTGCCTCTCTTCAACTAGCAGTGCGACCTGCAGTTTCGTAGCACAAGATGGGAGAAACAATAAGAAAAAAGAGGGACAGGGTGGTTCAAAGAATTAAACGGACAGCCAGTCTCGGAACTAAACTGATGGAGTGGGTGGAAAAGAGCGAATCATGCCCAGAGTTAGTCTCTCCAATGAAGGCAATAAGATACTGGGAAGCCCTAATTGCAGACTTAAAGCAGAACTTGGGGGTGGTCCAACATAAAAAAAAGAGAACAAGCTTAGAAACAACAGCCACGCGCCCCGAAAAGCCTAATTCAGTGCAAACGTGCTCTTAGAAAGGTGCTCAAGGTAAAGAAGAGAGAAGGCAAATCGTTGGAGGCGAGCTCCATAGCCGCCCTGAGGGCAGCATACAGGAAGAAAGCATGGAGTGCAAAAGAAAACTCATTGAAGGTAAATTGCTCAAAGTGTTCTCCCTGTTGAAAGAAAAGAATCATTCCAAACTATGCAGATACATTAACCAGCTTGATACCCAAGGTCCAACAAAAGAGAACAGGGTAGCCGGAAACGTGTGAGGAATGTATGTGAAAGAACTGTACACAAAAGATTCCCCAGAGGACGGGCCCACCATTAAAAGAGACCCGGAAGAAGGCCAAGATGTTGCCCACGGCACCCCATTCACAGACGGCGATGTAATTAAGAACATCAAGGAAATGAGAAATGATGGAGCCCCAGGGCCAAATGGGACTCCCGCCCCAGTATTCAAACTAGCTTAGGCACACTTAGCTCCAATCCTGACCTGTTCAAGACTGCAACGACACCGCAGTCATGGAGAGGATCCATCCTATTCACCATTCATAAAAAAGACGACCACACAAAAGGCAAACTATAGGCTTGTTGCCCTGCTCAATCTAGAAGCTAAGGCATACGCCCAACTTTTACTGAAGAACCTAGAGGCATGGGTATACGACAAAAGAATCCTTCCATTTTACCATACAGAATTTTGGGCAAACAGCTCAACTATGGACATCATAATTGCGCTGGCTTATCTTTCTTAACAAGCAGTCAAGGAAAAGCACCCGCTCCAGATCTGCTGCTTCATAGATTACAGCACGGCCTTGGCCAGGGTGGACCAAGAAAGCCTTTGGGGAAAATTGACAGCCTGGGGGAAATTGCACCCAAGCTCTTGAAAGCTATTTCATCCCTATATGAGGGGACTTGGGTCCAGGTCAAAACAATCCCCACTACAGTAACATCAAGAGCAGATACCAACAATGGGCTTAAGCAGGGCTGTGTTTTGGCCCCCTTACTCTTCAACCTCTACAATTCCGACCTGGGGACAGCCGTGAAAAGGGCCAGCTTAGTGGCCCCAAGGATGGCCAAGGTGAGGCTCTCCATCCTTCAATAAGCAGTTGACACAGTGATAATGAACCATACCAGGGTGGGTCTCGCACGAAAAGGCCAACACTCTGATCACTTGTGGGGAGCTGTTGGATCAGCGTGCTGTGTGATGTCCCCTTGGAGACTAGACAGTTAATGCTAGTGATTGGGCGGCTGAGGGCGATTCCAGAGGTGGGCGGGGGAGTAGGTGGTGTCAGAAGACCACCAGGAACCCTTGAATAAAGCACAAATGTGGGGGCAGCAGGAAAGAGGGGTGATTAACAAATACGGAAGTGGATGGTACTGTTAGGCCACCTGGGCACAGGAAAAAGAGAAGGGTGTGATTGGTGGGCAGGCAGGGAAAAGTGGTGCAATTACATGGCTGCTTAGAAGTGGTCAGGAGAAAAGGGGGCCAAGAGAGGTGTATGGAAGAAAGGGGGAGGGGGGCTGAAGGCCATAGGGCACCTAGGAAATGTAGCATACTGAATTGGGGGAAGTCAATGATGTGGTAGAGAGGCATGGGGAAAGGAGAAGATAGAGACCACTGGGAGACCAGGGATCAAAAGCAGTCACAGGGGAGTGAAGTACAAGAGGAGAAAACACCACTTAGAGATAGGGGGGCATGAGTTACAATGGGCAGTGGCAAAGAGAGCTAGGAAGGTGGCTAAAGGGGAGCAAATTTGCAGGGGTTGGAGAAATTGACATCCTTGCTCCCAGCTAGAAGGTCAATCAATGTGCAACGGTGGAAATGTTAATAAATAGCGGACGTAGAGGAGGCTGGACAAGTTGAACAATGGTGAGGTGACGGGGGGGTGTGGGAGAGGTGGAAGAAAAGACAAGAGAGGACCTGGAAGGGGGCATCAGGGCAGAAGAGTACGAGTTGGAGGAAACAGCGTAGGAATGGAATGGAGCACAAATGAAGGGGGACCGAACACGCAGGGAGTAGCTTGGAGAACGAGGGAGAGGAATGTTTTGTAGAATGGGAGCTAGTAAGGAGGACGATGAAGAGTCAGAAGACGCGCAATGTGACTTTACAGAGGGGGCAGATTGAGAGAGCAGTGGAAGTCAATTCAGCTGGTCAGCTAAATAGCTGACTACTTTGAGTGACGTGTCCCAGCGCTGATAAAGTCTAGCTACAGAGGTAAGCAGAAGGCCTAAAGAAAAAGCTGGAACTACCCAAGAGCCAGGTTTTAGGATTTTTCCGAAAAGATAGCTATATTTTAGCCTTTTTTTGAGAAATGTATCACCTTATTGGAACAGAGATGTAAGTAAGATAGCAGTTTTGATGGAGTAGTGCATGGTCTTGATGACTGTTAGTAAGTAGAGTCAGAGGGATGTCAAAGATTGCTAGAATGTTTCTAACATATGGCAATGAAACTAAGAGTACCCTTAGCCCCTGAGAAGTGGGAAAGACCAGGGACAAAGCTATCCTTCTTGGGAACTGAGATGGGCACCATTAACAGGAGTAAAGGCTTCCAGAAGGGAAGTACGAGCAATCAGGATGTCAATGTGCTTTTGCTGGTTCGCGAAAAAGGTAACACTGCTGCAGCTTCAGACACTGTGTAACTTGTGTTATACCACTGGGGAAGCCCTTTTAGAGGATGTAGGCTGTGGCTACAGGGGTAGCGAGGCACAGATCACATTTTATCAGGCTGTCAAAGGGGGTGAAAGAAGGTTTGAGAGAGGAAACTCTTTTTGGCTAACCTTAATGTGTTTTTCCTGTGAAGAGGGAAGAGAGTTTCCAACAACGCAATAGATATCTGCACAGATGTGTCAGGGCAGTGGCCAGTACTGGGAGGCAATTCAGGCCCGTAGAGAAGCAATACAGGTCAGGTGGGACAGTTTATTTAAATAGAGGCGTAAATAGCATCAGAGCTGGCAAAATACAGAGAGGACATTGGCAAATTGTTTTATGGCAATAGGAGCAGTGATGTGTGGTCTTATTATGAGGACCAGTTTGGAGGGCACAAGGAACAGCATCCGAGTTTTAGTTGAAAATGGATGCATGCAGACTACAGGATGATAGGTGCATGAGGCCCTTTTCATTCAACCCCCCAGCAGGGGCGTTTCAATTTGGAGGAATTATGAAAGATTTAGGAAGAAAGGGTACTACTGGCAATGTGACCAAGGAGTCGCTATGCAGGGGCCTGCAGATTCTTGCACAGCAGGTGCAGCGATTCTCATCCAATAAGGAAATGTTGCGAATTATTATTAAGACTTAAGAGAGTGGAATCTCTTTTTGGCTAACCTTAATGTTTTTTTCCTGTGAAGAGGGGAAGAGAGTTTCCAGCAATCCAATAGATCTCTACACAGACGTGGCAGACAGCCCCGGCTTTGTCGCCTCAATGCGCAGAAAACAGTGTGCGGGGCAGTGGCCAGAATTATGGCAGCAAAAGGTTCTTATGGACCACTTTATCTCTCTAAAGTTATTTCCCATTTTGGTGGCAGTGACAATTTGGTCCAAGTGGTTAAGGTGAGCATAGTCTTATGGTCAGACAGCTGGTTGTTCGTACAGGTCTTGAATAAGCTTTCTACGAACCACCCGCAAATTATACAGTCTCTATGGGCACTAACGCTGCAGTGCTTAAAGCTGAACATTTCTTTTACTAAACGCTGTGAGAAAACCTGCAAGAATGTGGTTGCAGACACTGTCTAGAAGTAAGTGTGACATTTTCAAGAGGATGGTGCCATGTGCAGAGGAAATAACAGCTTTTCTGCCAGACCTTTGGAATTTTGAATCAGCACGTGCTATAAAGCAAACACTGGGTAGGCATGATGTGAGTGTGGAGAAGTACAGTGCTTAATTCAAAATGGCACAAGGATCAACAAGGCAGTGGCTAACTGAGGAAGCCTAAGTACAGTTTAGCATAAGGTCCAAAACGGAGGATTAGAGGAGATAGTGGGTGGCTCTACGGCTGGTAACACTGGACTTTGCAGCTAAGTTAGGAACCCAGTTGGTGATTCACCACTGTTCCTGGCTGTAGCTTCAAAGGGTGAATCGCCAACTGTGTTCCTAACCAGGAAAATGATTATAGGCCTTGACAGGCTGAAGAAGACTAACATGGATAAAAGGAGAGGGATTGCATTGGCGACCTTGGAAGCAATAGTGCGGGTATTGCCTAAGCTCTGTGCATCACAGAAATACCTATTTAAGAGAGCATATGCTCTTTTGTGTTTTGGGGCATTGAAAGACAGTGAAGTAGTGGTTAAACAGAGCTATGCAAGCAATGGCAGGGTGATTCAGAAACAAGCGTGCTGGACAAAGGAGGAAAAAAGGGCTTTAAGATACGAGGGTCCAAGACAGATCAGTCATGTAAGGTTGCAGTGGTGGTCCTGCAAGCTTAGTCATGATCAGTTATATGCCTGGTCATGGTCAGAGCAGAATATATGGCAGGGAGCCTTGGGGCGAAGTAAGGACTTCACTGTTGTAAACCACAGGGATGGGTCTCCAATGACAAATTCCAGTTCAGTGCTATGTTGAAGATAGCTCGCGGAGAATGTGAACTGGATCACAAGCAGGTTTGTACTAATTCTTTCTCAATAGGTGCGTCGTCAGAAGAGGCTGCAGTGGATGACAGCAGAATCATGAGGATTCAATATTGGAAGTCGCAAGGTTTTAAGCATTAGGTTGCCCATTAAATACTTTACTGCAGGGGTCTCTCGTGGCTTAATGTCAATTCAATGATTGCCAGCCGGAGTTCAACTGGTCGGCAATAGGGGGAATTACCGTATCTCACCATTCTCCCCTCAGGGTTTTTTGGAAGGCTGTAGTTTTCACCTGTGGCAGGATGGCATGACATGGGGGTAAGGAGGCGCTAATACTAAGCGTGCGAATGGCTGTAGCTGCATAAGAGTGAGGAACAGCTATTACCTAATAATGCATTTACTAAAGCTGTAGGATTATGCTAAAGTAATAGGTTCACATATGCTTCAACGTTTATTCAACAAGACCACACAAAAGACTGCATATTCATGGTAAAATACATTTTTAGATAGTCAATGTATATGGTTTTGTAGAAACAGAAATATATACACGCAGCTACCTGAGGAAGCCACTTCCTGGGTATATCAAAAAGTAGAATAGAGCAATAAATAAGGGCATTTTCAAGTTTGGAAAAATAATAATTCAGGTTACATAGTAAATAGGCATAGTTAGCAGAACAGAGATACGTAACCAGCATAAAATATTCTGGGGCAATTTTCTGGTACTGGCATTAGATGGTAAGGGGGTCCGCCCACTGGGGAAGGTGTTGATGTCAAGGTCTGCAGGTCAGCCTATGGAGGTTCCTGGTAGGACCTACAACCCTAGGAGAGTATGTTCACCAGGTGGATACCTGGGGGTTCACTATAGGTGACGTGTGATGCACCGAGGGACATATACAACTTGCTTTTCAGACTTTGGCCAAGAGGCAATGACCTGCATTGCCAGTATCCAATTCAGAGAGGGTAATTCCTCATGAAGGTGAACTGTGTCCCTGACATGGATGAGTGATGAACCACTGAAGGATATGAGGGTTGTGTTTGATTTGTACCCTACCATCAACTTTAAACTAGTTAGCCTAGAATTTAAATAGGCAATACCTACCTGATTGCAGCCGTTTTTAAACCCCAACATAGTGGCTATCTTTATCGAGTCAGCATTCGCTTATTTGACAAGAACAGTTGGGATAAATGGGTGTATGATTGTGATTGTGGGGGGGGGGGCGAATAGGAATGTGGAATCTTAGGCCTATTTCACACAATGTGTACACCGGTCCTCAAGAAAACAAGGACTATGTCAATCAACAACAAGAGGAAGAGGGCGTGGTCCAGGCAAATGGGCGGCGACACAAATAGAATCAACAGCAGATTACAAATATTTAGGACTCAAAATAGAGAAAGAGGGATCCTTCGCACAACAACAAGAAGAAATCAGAAGGAAAGGGCTGGTGCTAGCAATAAGTATAAAAAATCTTACATCAAAGCTAACCGGGCTGTCAATAAACCCCCTACTGAAAGTAGCACAAAATTCTACCCACAATAACTTATGGCAGTGAATCTATGCGAGGCAGAGACGCCAAACTATTGGACAGAATTCTAGTCAAAGCATACCAAATTATGTTCAGCCTCCCAAACTACACATCCCCAGCGAAAATAAGATTGGAGTTTAACCTATTGAAGCAATCCTTGGCCAGGCGTGGCGCCCACATCATCTGCTGGAACAAAATCAGATCATCTGCCCCAAACACTCCAAACCAGCTCTTATGGAAAGATCTCCAACACAGAGACACAGCCACTGCAAGATGCTATCTGCAGGAATATCTGGGACCTACTGGGCTTGCAGATCCATCATTCAGCCTTTATGAAGCTGGTCTGGAAATCTTTAAAACTACTTTCTCTGGTGGAGGACAAAGCTGCCTTCTCGACCAGATCTCATGCCTATATGACTCTGAACAATTATACAACTTTAACTCCTCAAAAATACTTCAACCTGGGATACACGAAACCTTGGAAAAAAACATTCTTAAACTAACGCCTTGTCCTGCTCCTGTGCACTCAGAACCTCCCTCGTGTCAGCAAGTGTCAACCATAACTTCTCGCAGCAGGTGTAAAAACGGCCAGGGAGATATCATGCATCTACTCTGTCCCTGCAAGAAGATGTGGCAGGACAAGTGTAGGATCTGCTTTTATGGTTACCCTTTTGCTTGGTGCTATGCTGTTTATAACTAGACTGACTGGGATCCTGCTAACCAGGACCCCAGTCTATATGCTTTCTCTCCTAAATTGATTACTTGGGTACATCTCAGATTGGATACTGGTGTACCTAGTATATGGTACTGAGGTAGACATAGCATAGGTACACCAGGGGTACCTCATGGACTAAAGCATGTATTGTGCCACCCTTGAAAGATCACTCAAACTGTAACTATAGGCCTGCCATTGCAGCCTGTGTAAGCTGGTTCTAGCACCACTTATGACAGGAATAGGTTTTCGATATCCAAGGTCACTGCACTTAAAACCCATAAGTCACCCCTAAAGCAGGCCTTTTAATCCTGAAGGCAGGGTGCTCGGTTCCAAGTGTGAGGGTGCCCCTGCATGAGGAGGACACCCCTACAACCTTCAGAGTCCATTCTCCCGGGATGCAAGAGCATCAGCCATTACGATACATAGAGTGGCCATGCATCATTACACGATGACCACCTTTAAACTGGCTATAACGAACCCTGTCATGTTTGGTATCAAACATGTTGGAATCATATCCCACACCGTAAATGGTGTGGGAGGTATGATTCTATGCACTGAAAAGCTTCTCCGGGAGGCCCTCAGTGCTCCCGGTACCAGTCTTCTAGACCCGGACAGCACAATATGGCTGCTGTGGACCAGAGACACAATTCTGCCCTCTTGCTGCTAAGCCAAGCTCAAGCACGGGAAGGCAGAACGATAGGTATCCTGTCACAGGGAGGTGTGACCACCTCCCAGACAGGGTTTAGTGTATTGGGGCCAGGTAGGAGCGCTTGTCAGCACCACTCAGTCCGCTTATGGGGCACATTTGGTGCCCTCCTTGGGGGGCGCTAGGTGGCGCACATCCAAGATGGCCACACACCTGTGAGGCTCAGGAAGCTTGGCGACCATATCCGTAATTTCTCCTCATCTGCACTGCTGTGGTGTCTTGCACAGTTCTACTTAGCTGTTGCTTACCTGCTCTGCTGCTGCTGGGCCTGGAATCGCGGACCTCGTGGCTGACTGGCTTCTGCTGCGAGGTGGAGTTGTCGGCGGGACTCCTTTGATCTGCCTCCTACGTAAGGACCGCGGCTTGCCACAAGGAGGTAGTCCTTATTGCCGGTGGCGGGTCTGGGCCGCGGTCCTGTGGTCCCGGCCTGCCGCTGCCGCCTTACATACTGCCGTTGCTCTCCCCCTGGTTGCTGGGACCTGTTTCTTCGTCTCGAGCGCCGGAGTGCAAGTGATCCCGGGTGCGCTTCTCCTCCACCTGATCTCCGCCCTCCGGGCCTGCGGACCTGCTCCGGGGGTCTCTTCGTTGCTGGCGGGCCTGCGCTGCACCCTGCAGCTCCGTCTTGAACTGCTGCTGACGGCGCGGCAGTGGTGGCTGCCGCTTGGTCGCTGGGGTCTGCGGGTGTCCCTGCTGTCGGTGGGGCTGGGGGGGGGGGGTCGGCAGACGGCGGCGCGCCTTGCTCCCCCGCCCTGGTCGTCTTGCCTGCATCCACTGGCCCCTTGCTGTACCAGACGTCGTGATCTATGCCCTGAGGGAGCGGAGCGGGCGGCCCTTTGTATCCTGGACGTTGTTTTGCGGCACAGAGATCGGGGGCACTAATCCCTGACTGAACCACCATACTCCCCCCCCCCCCCCACCCCCCATTGTGACTCCAATTGTGCCTCCTGCGGCCCGCTTGTCCGGCGCTACACTTGTTCCCTTGGGTCTGCTGGTGTGGATCCTGTGGCCCCTCCCCCCCCCCGCCTTGAATGGTGGTTGCTGCACATTGGGCTGGGGCCTTTGTGGGGCTTTGTTGTGCTGGTCTTGCTGGCCACGCTGCTGACGTTTTCCTGCTGTGTGCCCCATTGGAGCTTTGGTAGCTGATCCTCCTATGCGCTACTCCTTCCGGCATCATTTATAGTTACGCTGCACCCGGAGGGCGCATCCATCGTGCCCGGGGCCTGTCTGACCGCACCTGGTTCCCCTTGCAGGTTCTGCTGGGGGGGTGGTCTGCGTCGACTGGGGGCTGCTCTACTTTCCAGCCATCTTATTCCTGCCCTATTGGCTTGGATTTGATCTCACGCTTTGTGCCTGATTCCAGCTGTCGCCCCTCTGTACGGCTTTGTTGCCTCACCATCCTGCGTTGGCTGAGATGGGGAAGCCTGATGGACGCCCGCCCCGTCTGAACTTCGAGGCAAAAAAAACGGCGACGCGGTCCACTTCTGCTGGGGCGGAGCCTGATATTATGGATCCCACGCAACCCACTCCGTCCTCCTCAGAGGATGACGTCAAAACGCTGCTCTTGGCAGTTCAACACAGCCTGACGGACTTATCAGGAAAAATGGACACCATGAATACTAGGCTTGATTTCTTGGTGCACAAGGTCGACAAACATGATGGGCAGATTAAAGAGGCGGAAAGACACATCTCGTAGAATGAAGACGTCACTACTAGGATGCAATCGCAGGTTGCCCAGATGGATAAACTCCTCAAAGTTATTGCGGCTAAGAATGAGGACATCGAAGCCAGAAGCCGCCGCAATAATTTTCGCATCCTAGGTATTCCAGAGAGCAAAAATACAGGACGCATGGAGGTTTACATTGAACGTCTTCTGCGGAGCGTCTTTGGTGGGGACTCCTTTTCTCAGCACTTGGTGGTTGAGCGGGCGCACCGCTCCCTGGGCCCGCGTCCCCCCCCATTGGATGCTCCTTGTCCAATCATAGCTCGCCTCCTCAACTACCGGGATCGCGATGTGGCATTACAGAAAGCACGTGAACTGAAACCGTTGCAGTTTGAAGGTAATGCTTTCACGATATATCCGGATTTCACCCTGTCGGTGCAGGAGGCGCGCCGGAAGTTCATCCCTGTTAAGCAAAAACTTCGGAACGCCCAGTTCGAATATGCTCTTCTATACCCTGCACGGCTCCGGATTACACACAACGGGAAGCATGTTTTCTGCACTAATCCACAGCAGGTTGAGGACTTCCTGAAAACTATTTCGCGACGTCCCCCCCCCAGCAAGGCGGCTCATCCAGATCTTCTTCTCCACCACCTGGTTGAATCTTGGGCTGTCTCCTAACATGTGTTGTTCAGTGTTTTAACATTCGTATTTATTGTTCTGGGGGCCAATGTCACTACTTGCGATTCTGCTTTTGTACCATTTTTTCTGTTTATTCTTTTACTATTTGGCGGCTCACCTCCCTTGCAGTCATTTGTCCAGATCAGTACCCTTGGGCACCCTTCTCTTAACAGTGGTCCAGTCGGTATGTTAGCATTGTCTACTGTAGGCTGTGCAGATGAATGACTAGCCAATTCGCCAAGCGCCCTTCCCTTTAAGTGCCACTCTTCCTGGCCCTGGGGTGACTTCCAGGGACTGCGTTGTGGTTAGAGTTCGGCCCGGGAAGGGAGTTCTGTCCCCTGGCTCCCTCCTATGGGACATCCCCTTTGTTGTTGGCTTTTCTTTTTTTGTTTTGTTGCTTTCTGTCACGTTACGCCATCATCATGCTGGTCGCAGTTTGTCGCATGGGATCATCGGCTATCGTTTACCTTTTTGGGTGGGCTACACTATGCCGGCACGTTTGGGGTGCCGTTGTGGGAGGGGGTGGGAAGGGTGGCTTCATACCCCTGTAGGGATTTCCTACTTCAGTGCTTTGTTGCAAGAAGAAGGGTATGGGTTGGAAACTGTTTTACTTGTTTCCACGTTTATTGGACACACACAGCTACACAGAATTTGGTCTTCCCACTTGACCATGTATTTTCGCGACACTCACGGCATTATCACATTTCTCTGACATGCCCGCATGGATGATGCCTGCTGACTCTTCTTGTCTCAGACTGCTTACATGGAACGTCATGGGGCTTAGTGACACCCGCAAGCGCTGGCAGATATTAGCGTACCTTGATAGGCATCATATCCAGATAGCCATGCTCCAAGAAACGCACATAGATCCCAAGCGCCCTCCCCTCTTTGGTAATAAATGGGCCTCTGCAAGCATATATTCATCTTACTCCACGTACTCCCGTGGCACACTCATACTCAAAGAAAAATACACCATTTATTGTGGGGGGGAACCTATAGTGACTCCGCAAGACGTAGCTGTATCATCTGGGGTACGCTGGCTACTCAGTCTGTCACGCTTGTTTGTACGTATGGTCCTAACACGGATGATCCTGGCTATTTCACTGCTCTCTGGGGTCAAATAATGAAAATAGGCTCCACGCATATCATATGGGGTGGAGATTTCAACACTACGCTCTGTCCCTCCATGGATTGTTCTAATCCCCATCACTATACTAATGCGCGAGAGACTTTGGCAGGACTCTTCAATGACCATGGGCTTGTGGATACGTGACGGTTTGTACATCCCGTTACTAAGGAGGGCACCTTCTATACAGCGGGCCATTCCACATGGTCCAGGCTGGACTACTGGATCTGTTCTCGAGGAGTGACACCTTGGATTCGTAGTGTAGCGCATCTGGCCCGTACGCACTCCGACCATGCACCGGTATGTCTTGAATTGCTGCCCCCCGAACTCTATTGCCGCTCCTCGTTGTTGGAGACTCATCCCTGAGGCACTCCACGATGCGGTGTTTCATGCTGAGCTGGGAGAGGAGATCGCCGATTTCTTGGCTAGAAATAAGGGCACTGTGGATGACATGGGCATATTCTGGGAGGCCTTCAAGGTCACGGTCAGGGGCATATGTATCTCAAAAAGTTCTGGAGTACTTCGAGACATTAGAAATAGACTGCGTGGCTTGGAATTGGAGATAAAGCAACTGGAGATTAATATGTGGGGTGTTAACTCCACCACTCAGCGGGCCACCCTCCGTGGAAAACTTACTGATTATGTTAATACTGCGTCTCGGGAGGTGAAGCTTCAAGGCAAATATTTTACCGCCCGTAGATATGGGGAGGGTGAGAGGCCTGGGCGTGCTTTGGCGAATACCATTAAACAGCCTCGGTTCTCTAATTATGTGTTGGATTTGGTGGACGGCGATGGAAATAGACATAGAGACAGCCTCAGCATACTCAACGTCTTTGTTAAATATTACAAGGACTTGTACTGTTCGCACCGCTCTTCGCCCCCAGATTTTGCTCCATATTTGCAAGAAATAGCTCTCGGCTGGCTGGGAGACTCCCAGCGTGCATTCCTAGCGGCACCCTTTGAGGATGATGAAATACGCGAGGCCGTAATGCAACTGGCGTAGGGAAAGGCTCCAGGCTCAGACGGCCTGCCTATTGATTTTTACAAGGCCTATATAGAACAGATACTCCCCGTACTGAAGGAGGTTTTTCTTGAGGCCCAGAAGGCGCAGACCCTGCCCGCCACAATGCGAGAAGCGTTGATCACGTCGTTATTAAAACCTAGTAAGCCGGCAGATCACTGCGAATCTTATAGGCCGCTCTCTCTTATCAATACAGACACAAAAATTCTGGCCAAGTTACTAGCCAATCGTCTGCGCCTTCTTATGGATAAGCTGGTGCTCCCAGACCAATCTGGGTTTATCCCAGGAAGAGCCACGTCCCATAATCTCAGAACGCCGTTTTCTATTTTGCAGGAGGTTGACCCGAAACTGCATCTGGCAGCAGTGTTTCTAGACGCCTCCAAGGACTTCGATTCTGTGACGTGGGACTACCTCTTTACCATCCTGCAGAGTCTAGGCCTACCAGTGGGTTTCGTTTCGTGGATCCGCTTACTGTACTCTGCCCCCACGGCTAGGTTCTTTATCCCGCGGTACACGGCAGGGTTGTCCGCTTTCTCCCCTCCTATTTGCTCTATTCATGGAACGCCTAGCAGCGAAAGTTCGACAACATTACACCCATTTGGGCCTTCGGTGCCTGTTACGACCTATTCTCATCTCGCTATATGCGGATGATGTCACTTTGTATGTTAAAGATCCGCAACTTAATCTCAACTCCCTCCTGCGGGAATTTATCAAATTCGGTGGTTATTCTGGTATTCGGATAAACTGGGCCAAGTCATTGATTTTTCCGTTGACTAGTGCGGTTTCCCCCTTTGATACAGATTATCCGCTCAAATGGTGTGATACTGACGTTAAATATTTAGGTGTCCATATATCGGCAGATCGGGAGGAATTAATGAGAACAAACTATGGATGTACATTGGAACACATCACGAATTGCATTACTCGGTGGATCGCCCTTCCATTGTCTATGGCCGGTCGGGTGTCCCTTATAAAAATGGTTATCCTCCCTAAATTTTTATACTTATTTATTAATATTCCTTACGATCCTGGTCGACATTTTTTTGCCTCGTTGCGTTCGGAACTGATGCGCCTGGTTTGGGGAGGAAAGCAGCCACGCATACAATGGGATACCCTCATGAGGCCCTATTCCCATGGAGGTTTCGATATACCCAACTTCGAACTGTACTACCTCTGTGCCCAGGCCCACTATGCTCATTATTGGTTCCACCAGCCTCGAAATACCCCTCATGTTGCGACAGAGCATTGGATAGCTGACCCTGTCCCGCTGAATGGCGTAATCCTGGCCGGCGTTTCCCCCCGGGCGCGCTGTCCCTCCTCAGTGGATTGCACAATCCTGGCCTGGTCCCGCATCCGTGATCATATGCAGGCCCCTTGTTTATATTCTCCCCTCCTTCCGCTCACGTATCATCCAGATATCTCCCTACTACAGGAGGGCATCTTTAGGAAGGTAGCGCGTGCATGTAAGCTATACTGCTGGGGAGATCTGTATCTTAATGGTACCTTCCGCACACTCCCACAGCTGTGCTCTGATCCGCCGCCGTCCTCCATGGAAACATTCTTGTATGCTCGCCTTCGGCACGGCATGCAGGCCTGCACCCCGTCTTACCCTTCTGAGCCTGCGACGTTAGCCCCTCTACACCATGTTCTACGTTCATCCTCTGTGTCACATCTGGTGTCCACTTTCTACCATGCGCTCTACAGGCATGTGGAGTACCCCCCGAGTGTAGCGCGAACTAAATGGTCGCTGGAATTTAAACAAGGTATTACTGATGAACAATGGCTGTTCTGTTGCAAACAGACAGAGCATATTTCTTCTAACAGCCGGCTTCGGCTGATTCATTACAGGTTTTTGCATCGCAGCTACCACACCCCTGTTAAGCTTCATAAATTTGGGTTGCGGGATACGGACCGGTGCGAGAGATGTGGGATGGAAAATGCGGATTTCCTGCATCTAGCCTGGGACTGTTCGGATGTCTACGCTTATTGGAGTCATGTCCTCGAGGCTTTGGATGCTATGGCTCTAACACCTGTACCCAGGTCCCCCCTGGTGGCCCTGCTGGGGTATACTGAGCACATTCCTGCTTCATGTCGTAAATTTGTTTCCTTTAGCCTAGCTATCGCGAAGCGGAGAATAGCCTGTAGGTGGGGAAGAGGCAGGGCGCCCAAGTTTAAGGACTGGCTTTCTGATATGATATTTTGGCAAGATCAACTCCACACATATGCTGAATTGCTTCCCCGTTCCTCCCGTCCGCGGGACATCTAGGGCCCACTTCAGTCATATTTACTGCAACATCCCATCAGTGACACACACGCATTGTAGGTTATTTGCTGGCTCTCTCATTTACAGTATCCCGTTGGACACTCTGTTGCTCACGTAAGGAGGACGCTCAGGGCCAAGACTATTTCCCATACCGCTAGGTCCCGCGCTTGACAATCCTCCCCTCTCATCTCCCTTCATACCAAGATGCACAGCTTTTGAACTAGGCAGTGGTATTTTTAAAAGAAAATAGGCGCTTGTAGTGAGTACACCCGGTATTCGTGAAGTTCTAAATCAGTGACGGTGCTAAAGGGTAGGGGAGAACCACTAGCCTCCCTAAAGGATTGTGGTCAGAGCCACAAAAAGTCAAGAACAAAGGTACCCAAGCACACGCAGAAATAAAGTTTACATAGATTATTACGTCAAGTAAAACATGTAACACAATAAGTGAATCTCCGTTTCTTTCTTGTAACTTTCTTCAATTTAATATTCTTGTTTCCATAGTAATTTCACAGTCTTCACAGTGGTTTCCAAGCCAACACGTGTTTCGTCGCCTCTAGTATTATTGTACATGCGACTTGTTCACGGCTAGGTACAAATTGATATGGTAATTTACATTAGTCCAACTGTTTACTCAAGAAGTTGCATACATTTGTTAACACTGTAAACAAATCACTGAGTCCACCTAATCCCAGTCTTGACCTTTTTCCCCCCCCTTGCTACTCCTATGGATTGGTAGGGTCCCCCCCGCTAGGGGAGCACATGCTGCTGTTTCCGATTGTGGGTTGCCTTGTGGATTTGTTCTTTTGTTGTTATTTCTATTAAAATGAAACCGTTATGTGGGCCCGGATGGTGTGGCTACCACCGCTTCTAACTCCTGTGCATTTCCCTTTGCCGCGGCATGCGCGCTATTGTTTGTATCACATGCTCCTCTTGCTTGCTAGCGGCCGGTTTGAAGGTTGTAGGCCCATCTTTGTATATTTTTTGAATTTTGTAATAAACGGTTTCAAAAAAAAAAAAAAAAAAAAACCACTGGAAACAAATGTGCTCCCAGGGTAGGTGTCAGAATTATGGGTTTTCTTCGTGGGAGGTGGTATCACAAGGCTATAGTGTATTTGGCATGCACCGTGAGGTCAGGTGAGTACTAGCCTTATTACATCAGTTTGTGACCAACCAGATACATATAGCTCTAGCGTGGGGGTGGCATATTGTGAAATTTTACATATGTGATAGAAATCTGTTTCATGTGCTGTCTACTGAGTAAAACATGCGGTATGCAGAGTCAAAACCAGGTAGGTGGTATGAGGGCAGAAGCCAATCATATAAATACTAATGAAGGTAAGTTTAGCTAATATGCTATTTTTTTCAAGTGAAAAAGTAGAATAGACTGACCTGAACACTGTCTAGTTATCAATCACTGCAACGAATAAGGTAAAAAAGAAAGAAATGTACACATAGCTATAAGTAACCACGTAAAAGGGACACAAAAGTGAAGTAATTGAGATTATAACAGGCATTTGCCAGAAAGAAATACATACTTTAGGTATGACGATAATTCCGGGTCATACAGACATGCGACGGGGGGGGGGGGGGGGCAATCCTTGTAAGGTAATCGAATTCCTTTGGTAGCTGTGCTCAATATTTAAGGAAAAATTCCCATCTAAGATCAACGAGACAAATAATAGTTTCCGTATAAGGAACCACTATTTAGATTGAAAGTGTTCAAAACCCCAAAAGGGGGGAGGGGGGTGATACACAGAATATGTGCGTCCCGAGTGCTGCTGGTAAATCTCTTACCTCCGAGTAGTGGAGAGTATGTCCGTCGTATGCAACTGTCCCCAACCGCGTCTGGCTCCAATTCGAGTTGCCGGTTGAAATCACTCGGCATGTTTTTAACTCGGAATCGGAAGTCACATGATCGGAAATCGGTCATGTGTACAGATAAAATGCTAGTAACCACAGGCGCCATGTATAAGACTGTTGCGATTAGTGTTATCTAATGTATGTTATGAGATCAGAAGGTGATCCATGTCCATCCCGTGGCTTATTCTAAACGTCAGAAGTTCCGTGCATGTAAGCATTTTGATGCCGGTAAAACGAACACGACGTCTGGTCGGGTGTGTGCACAATACATGAGGTTGGAACTGGTACCCTAGAATTTACATGAATACGTAATGTTTAGGCAAGGCCAATATCATGATACCAAATCTAATTCATATTCCAAAATAACGTCGGGTTAGAACCCTGTTTTACCAAGAGATGGCGGCCATCTTGGATCAGGTTATGCCCTAATTAATAAGGAGAAAAACTGAGGAAAAGCGGTGGGGTCAACTTTATTCAGTATCTAATATGAACACAAAAAGAACGACATATATAGTCAGCAGAACCCCGTATTGGAGCTGACAGGCGATATATCTGTTAAAATCGTGTAGATTTGGTCTATTGTTATATACAAGCTCCTAAAATTCTATCTACATAGGAAATGATTGGGCCCTGAGGAGGATAAGTAAATTGCCCAGAAAGTGGCAGATCTGGTATAGAAAACCACGAGGTATCGGGCAAAAACCTGTGTATAGACTATATCTACGAGCTTAAAACAACACTGAGAATTATTATATATATGAAAGACTGTACATACCGCTGTGTGTAATTAAGTGATGACTTGTAGATTGTAGTTGTTAGTGGCTATAGTGCAGAGGTGAGTGACATCTTAAAACATAATACACGCATATTTTCAAACATTAAGCTGCATATGTACATGATTTACACAGTTATCATAGATGCTTAGCTACTGTGTATACATGACGGGAGATGATGTATCAATATGGTTACATATGAGGCCCTACTTTCATTTGCCAAGAAAATAATGCATCTCATCATCGACATTCATCCCTATATCAGTCGTACGTAATTTCAGGATCCAGGATGCTTCGTTCCTGCGAAGTGTGAGTTCTCTATTACCCCCTCTGGGGTTTCTCATTGTCTGCTCTATACCATAGAATAGGAAGTCCTTATGTACGCCCTGTGATTGGGATTCAAGGATATGTGTCGCGATGGGATATCTGCGGTCCCCCTGCTTGACTGCCCTCATGTGTTCGCCTATCCTGACACGTAAGGGACGTATCGTGCTCCCCACATATTTTTTGTTACATCTGCACTCGATGATGTATACTACAAATCTCGTATTACAGTTGATATTCGTAAGAATCTTGTAGCGTCTGTCATTAGGACCCACATGTTCTAATTTCTTGCTGTATGCCCATTTGCAGGCTGAGCAGTGTCCGCACCTGTGGAAACCCACCATATATGTAGACAGCCAGTTCCTACTAATAGGGGGTGCGGGATAGCTGGGGCTAAGGAGACTTCTAAAACAGGTCCCTTTTCTGTAGGTAATCTCTGGTTTGTTATCAATCACCCCTGTCATGGTCTCATCTTTCTTAAGGATGTGCCAATGTCTATTCAGACTTTTCACTAGGACGTCAGAGAGGTTATTAAAATTCGTGATGAACCTGACTTTGTTCTCCTCTTTCTTTCTACTAGTGGTATCCCTTAGGGTCGTGTCTCTTTTAATCCTCTTGATCCTAGATTCAGCTTTCTTAAGGGTTTTCGTATTGTAACCTCTAGACTTGAAGCGTTTGGTCATTTCTTCAGTACATTTTGTAAAGTCAGAATCCACACTACAATTGCGTCTAGCTCTGACAAATTCCCCATAGGGGATGGCATTAATCTGGTGCTTAGGGTGCGCGCTGGACGCATGCAGTATTGCATTACACGCTGTCTCTTTGTGATATAATCTGCTGTTGATCTGATTATTTTCTATATACAGTTCTGTATCGAGAAATGTCACCTTCACCTTGCTATGCTCGTGTGTAAATCTGATGTTCCATGTGTTATCGTTAAGGTGTTCAACAAATTTCATAAGTTTTACATCGTCTCCTGTCCAAATCATCAGGCAGTCGTCAATATATCTGCCCCAGAAGAGAATGAACTCTGTCCATTCCGATCCATGTTGGCCCCAGATCCACTCCTCCTCAAACCAACCCATGAAAAGGTTGGCGTACGAAGGAGAGAATCTGGAGCCCATGGCAACTCCCTGTTTCTGACGGTACCATTTATCCTTAAAGAGAAAAACATTGTTATCAAGGATGAGTTCTATCATGGTAATGAGCATCTCTGTGTGTTCCCATGTGCTGGCAGATCTGGTGCTGAGAATTTTCCTAATGGCTTTCAATCCACATTCTCTTTTGATGCTCGTGTACAGTGCTGTAACATCTAGTGTTACAAGTGTCATGTCAGGCCCCCACGTGATGTCCGTTAAAAGACCTAAGATGTGTTTGGTATCTCGTATAAATGATGGAAGGTTATACACCAATGGTTTCAAGAAGATGTCAACATATTCAGACAATCTTTCTGTGGGGCCTTCTATCCCAGAAATGATAGGCCTACCAGGGGGGGGAAGGGTAGATTCTTGTGAATTTTTGGGAGTGTGTAAATACATGGGAATCTTGGCTTGTTTACCTGTAGATAGCTATACTCGTCATTATCCAGGATACCCATGCCATACCAATGTTTTAGGTGTCTGTTAATGTGGTCTGTAAGCTTCCAAATAGGATTAGTAGTGATGTGTTCATAACATTCCAAATCTCCCAATTGTGAGAGAATTTGGTTTTCATAGTCTAAATTGGACATAATGACGATGTTGCCCCCTTTATCCGCCTCCTTTATGATAATGCTGTCATCAATCCTTAACTTTCTGAGTGCTTGTCTCTCTCCATGTGTCAGGTTGTCATTCTTTAGGTGTGGTGTATGTTTTTTTAGGTCAAATTTATCTAGATCATTGATAACAAGTTTATAGAAAATATCTATACTGTTTCCACTCTGTAAAGTGGGTGTCCATTTTGATTTTTCCTTAAGACCACTCTCCGCTCGTGCATCACTTAACACATTCAGATCTCGCATGACAATATCTGCAGTTGTAATTTCATCCTCACAAAGTCACTAACAGACTGTGAGGATGAAATTACAACTGCAGATATTGTCATGCGAGATCTGAATGTGTTAAGTGATGCACGAGTGGAGAGTGGTCTTAAGGAAAAATCAAAATGGACACCCACTTTACAGAGTGGAAACAGTATAGATATTTTCTATAAACTTGTTATCAATGATCTAGATAAATTTGACCTAAAAAAACATACACCACACCTAAAGAATGACAACCTGACACATGGAGAGAGACAAGCACTCAGAAAGTTAAGGATTGATGACAGCATTATCATAAAGGAGGCGGATAAAGGGGGCAACATCGTCATTATGTCCAATTTAGACTATGAAAACCAAATTCTCTCACAATTGGGAGATTTGGAATGTTATGAACACATCACTACTAATCCTATTTGGAAGCTTACAGACCACATTAACAGACACCTAAAACATTGGTATGGCATGGGTATCCTGGATAATGACGAGTATAGCTATCTACAGGTAAACAAGCCAAGATTCCCATGTATTTACACACTCCCAAAAATTCACAAGAATCTACCCTTCCCCCCTGGTAGGCCTATCATTTCTGGGATAGAAGGCCCCACAGAAAGATTGTCTGAATATGTTGACATCTTCTTGAAACCATTGGTGTATAACCTTCCATCATTTATACGAGATACCAAACACATCTTAGGTCTTTTAACGGACATCACGTGGGGGCCTGACATGACACTTGTAACACTAGATGTTACAGCACTGTACACGAGCATCAAAAGAGAATGTGGATTGAAAGCCATTAGGAAAATTCTCAGCACCAGATCTGCCAGCACATGGGAACACACAGAGATGCTCATTACCATGATAGAACTCATCCTTGATAACAATGTTTTTCTCTTTAAGGATAAATGGTACCGTGGGGGACGCTAGGTGGCGCGCTAGCGAATGGACGCCTTCTTGTAAGGCTCCCGCTGTCCGGCGCCGTTACTCCGGTCATTAATCCTGTTAGTGGGCACGCCTGGGTGCCGTCGGTGCCCTCGAGGGTCCAGGAAGCTGTCGAGAGTGTGCGGACGGGAGCGGAAGCTCCTAGCGGCTGGGACATCGCAGCGCGAGACACTGCAAGTTGCGGCGGCTGTGACGCCGGAGACTGCTGGGCGCGGACCTCGGATCAGGCTGCCAGGCGAGGCCGCGGCTGGAGACGAGGCAGAAGGCCGCGAACGGCGGAGACGAACCGGCAGGGCTCCTGACCCTGTGGAGACCCGGAGGGCTTGCAGGAGCGCACCGGACGTCCAGGGAGCCTGGTGAGAGTGAACAGAGGCGACTCCCCGCCCCCCCCCCTGTCCCCCGAAGATAGAGTGCTCGCATCTGGCCTCGGGCTGCTGGTGTTGGGGGAAGGCCCTCTGAGGCCGGAATATTTTCGGAAGCGGGGACAGCGGGGACATCGACCCCCCCCCCTCCCCCCCCTGGCCGCCGGGAGGGCATTGCTACGCAGCGTATTGGACGCAGCAGAGGCACTCTTAAATGGACACTGGGCCTTGCGGAGGGACGGCAGCGTGGTGATAGGTATCACTGCTGTGGGCAGGCTGCCCCCCTGGACCTGAGGAGTACGGCTGGCTCCCCCTGACTGTGTGGCTGTGAAGCTGGTGCACACGTGGCCTGCAACGCGCACGGGACCCTGGTGCAGCGGCGGAGGCGACTCGCCCGAGGCCGGATCGCGGGGCAGCGAGGCCTGAGCTGGTGGTGTGGAAAACCCCTACCTCCGTGCCCACGATGGGCAAAACGGATACCAGACAGCCCAAACTCACGTTTGCGGCGGGCAAGAAAGTGATAGCGACTGAAGAGAAGTCGCATCCCCCGGACGCGACGGCGGAAACATCGGGAAGTGCGGCGGATGCGGCGCTGAATTTGCAAGCAGTACTTTCCGAGGTGCGCCAAGGTTTCGCGACCATCGCGGATAAGGTGGACCGACTCTCGTCGCGCATGGATGCGGTAGTGCATAAGGTGGATGTGCACGAGGGTCGCTTGAAGGAGGCGGAACAACGCATATCGGACTCGGAGGATGTGGTCACCCAACACACGACGCAGCTCTCCAGAATGGATAACCTCCTACGCGTCATCGCGGCTAAAAATGAGGATTTGGAAGCGAGGAGTAGGCGAAACAACGTACGCATAGTAGGTATCCCGGAAACGACCAACGTGGGTAGAATGGAGGAGTACGTTGAGAAGATGTTGGTGGCGGCGATGGGATCAGAGATATTCTCTACACACTTCATAGTGGAGCGGGCGCATCGGGCCCTGGGTCCCAGACCGAAGCCGGGGGCGACGCCTCGGCCAATTATAGCCCGGATGCTGAATTACCGGGACCGGGACGCGGCCTTAAGGGCAGCGCGAAGTGTGCGGACATTGTCATATGAGGGCAACTTCTTCACGCTGTACCCGGACTTCACCCCGCTGGTCCAGGAGGAACGGAGGAAATTCCTTGCAGTCAAAAATAAACTGCGCAACCAGCAAATAGACTATGCTTTGCTCTACCCCGCACGGCTGCGGGTCACGCACCAAGGGAGACAGAAATTCTTTACCAACCCGCAGCAGGTGGAGGATTTTCTCAAGCAGATCAAACGGTCTCGGAGGCTGGACGCAGGGGCGGATGAGGACCTGGCCCCTGGTCAGGAGCGACTGGCTGAGGGGGAACAGTGAGTGGCCGGTACTGTGTATACATATTGACTCATCGGTAAGCGTGGGGCGCTGCTCCAGAGCTGTCATACGAACTTAATGTTGATGGATTTTGAAAAGATCTCCGGGTGGGCATAGAAGAGGGGGGCGGACGGGGGGATAGGGTTCTAAAAGCTGTTTCCGGGGTCCCTAGGATGGGGGGGTCCCTCGCAGCATGCGATGCAGAACTGTATTTCTGTGGCAGGTAAAGAGACATTATTGAGGGTCGACGGTATTCCACTGGGTGTCTCAGATTATAGCGCCGGACACCCCCTCCTGGCTGCCGGGCTGGGCTACAGGTGCTGTGGCTCGGGCGGGCTGTCATGCGAGGGGTCATAGTGGTGCTGCCTAGATACGTTACCCGATGGGAAGTACCCTAGCTCATGTTTTTGAAGTTGAGGGGTGTGTTAGCCCTAGTTATTGGGGGACGTATGGGAGGGATGGGGAGGGAACGCTGCTGGCAGGTTGGGGGTTGCTACAGTGGGAGGGGGGGGGTACCAGGGTAGGAATGTATGTTTGTATGATTGGCAATGGCGACTTAAGAGCAATGCAACTCATTGGTATGGTGTCGGTCGGTTGTGGAAGGCGAAAACGCTGGGAATGTGCAGTGCGAACGCTGTGGGGGTCCCTGTGGCCTCATTGGCGGGATGTAGCTGGGGTGCTGAGTGGTATGGCGGGTCCCCCTGGGCGGGCGATGAGGATGGAATGGGGTGGCGGGCTGGATCATGCATGGCTGAACGGAGATGACAGAACACAGTCATAGCTCTAGACTAACGGTTATGTCCTGGAATGTTCGTGGGCTGAATGATGCGAGAAAATGTCGTAAGGTGGTGGCCTATTTGGACCAGCATCAAGTGCAGATCGCCCTGTTGCAGGAAACGCATCTTGGCCCCAGGGCTACTTACACCTTTGCCAATAGGTGGGCGGCAGTGCGATGTTTCTCCTCCTACTCTGCATATGCTAGGGGTACGGTGATTCTGATTAGAAAAACGGTGCCGTTTGTACGCCTGGGTGAACGAGTGGATGAGGAGGGGAGATTTGTATTGTTATGGGGCAGACTGGGAATTGATACGATTACGATTGTCAATTGTTATGGGCCTAATGTGGACTCGCCTGTATTTTACACCAAATTGTGGGGCGAAATACTGAATATTGGATCCATGCATGTTATTTGGGGTGGGGACTTTAACATCACACTGTCGCCTGGGCTGGATAGATCGGATGGTAGTCCCCAATATAACAGGCATGCGAGGGATGCGGTGATGGGTATAATGGTGGAAGGTGACCTAATAGATAGTTGGAGGTTTGCGCATGCTGGAGTCCGTGAGGGAACGCACTTCACGGTGTACGCTAACACTTGGGTTAGACTCGACTACTGCTTGTTGTCCCGTGGATTGGCGGTTGATTTGGGCAGGGTGGTGCATTTGCCGCGGTCCTACTCGGACCATTGTCCGGTGTTGGTGCAGGTGGCGGTCCCGGGATACGGTAGAGCGCTGCCGCGGTGGCGTATGCAACCCACGGCGTTATTGGACCCACTGTTTCAGACGGAATTGGGGGAGGAGATAGCTGAATTTTTTCCACGAAATAAGGGGTCGGTGGCCAGTGTCGAGACTATCTGGGAGGCGTTTAAGGTCACGATTCGCGGGTTTTACATCTCCAAGAGCTTTGGAGTTTTGAAGTCGATACGTCGCACTCTTGCCAAGCTGGAGGCCGAACTTAAGGAATTGGAATCTGCCATGGCCCGAGGGCCGATGGGCCCACCCCACAAGGAGTTTAGGGACAAGCTGACGCAATATGAGAAAGAGGCGGACAGAGAAGCCAATTTCAGAGGGAAGCACTGGCGGGCCCGCCGATATTGTGAGGGGGAGAGACCGGGGCGAGCACTGGCGGGCATTACTAGGCCTATGAGGGGCGTCTCACACATATTAGAGATACGCGCACAGAACGGAGCTCTCTACCAAGACACAAGGGGAATATCGCGGCAATTCACTGAGCATTACCAGAGGTTATACACAGCATGTGATGCCGGGGAGGTTCAGTTTGGGGACTTCTTAGACGATATCGCTTTATGCTGGTTGAGTGATGAACACAGGGAGTTTCTGGGGGCTCCGTTTGAGCTGGACGAGATACGGGAAGCGATCATGTCGTTGGGAAATGGCAAGGCGCCCGGGCTGGATGGCTTGCCGGCGGAATTTTATAAATGCTATATTGACATAATGGCTCCGGTGCTTCGAGAGGTCTATGAAGACTCACTGGAGGCGGGAGTGCTGCCGGGCTCGATGAGAGAGGTGGTGATCACCTCCCTGCTGAAACCTGATAAGGCGGCGGAGGATTGTGATTCCTATAGACCACTGTCCCTCATAAACTGTGATGCTAAGATCCTGGCGAAGGTGCTTGCCACGCGACTTTCATTGTTAATGACTAAAATTGCCCTCCCTGATCAGGCGGGGTTTGTCCCGGGTAGGTCCACCGCTAGTAACTTGCGGACGCTCTTCTCCCTGATCCAAACGATTGCGCCGGAACTGCCTGTTGCGGCAGTATTCCTGGACGCAACTAAGGCGTTCGACTCTGTGGAGTGGAATTATCTATTCGCTATTCTGTACCGGATGGGTTTTCCCAAAATCTTTGTAGCTTGGATAAAACTGCTTTATACTGACCCCACGGCAAGAGTGTTGATCAATGGGGAACTATCGACCCCAATTCCATTAACTAGGGGGACCAGACAGGGGTGCCCGCTGTCCCCACTACTGTTTGCTATAGCAATTGAACCACTGGCGTGTCGTATCCGACAACTCCACAAGCATAGTGCCTTTAAATGCTGTCAGAGGCAGATTGATGTGTCCTTGTATGCGGATGACATAACGCTATATGTGGTGGATCCGCAGAATAATCTGAACTCGCTGCTCCGCGAATTTGTAGTATTTGGGAGAATATCTGGGATCCACATTAACTGGAGGAAGTCACAATTTTTCCCCCTGACGGCGGCGGCCGACCGCTATGCCTTGGATTACCCGTTGGAGTGGTGTGACTCGGATCTCCGATATTTGGGGGTTCGAGTCTCGACGGATCGAGAAGAGACCTTGCGCCTGAATTATGGCACAGCCGTAAGCAAACTTGCGGAGGATGTGTCGCGGTGGCTTTCGTTGCCGTTGACCATGGCGGGTAGGGCTTCTTTGATTAAAATGGTGGTGCTGCCTCGGTTTCTGTACCTCTTCCAGAACATTCCGTATTACCCAGGTGCGTTCTTTTTCCGAACGCTGCGCTCTGAGTTGCTGCGATTGTTCTGGGCTGGTAAACAGCCCCGACTGGCCTGGTCGACTATCATCCTCCCATACAGTAAAGGGGGCTTTGACGTTCCTGATTTTCAGGTATATTATCTGAGCGCGCAAGCCCACTTCGCATATCATTGGATTACCCCTACGCCCTTTATGCCGCAGCTGGCGGTCGAGGATTGGGTGGCCCGTCCTCTGCCGTTACAGGGACTCATTCATGGCCCCGTGACTGCGATCGAGACACCGCTCACCTCCGTGACGTGCACGATCGATGCTTGGCAGCGCATATTGCGCAGACTGAAACTTGGCCTACTGTATGCCCCGCGGTTGCCGTTGGTGTATCACACGGGCCTCTCTCTGCTGCAAGAAGTGGGGTTCCGCGTGTTGTGTGCTAAGATAAAGATCCGATATTGGGGAGACCTCTTCGAGAGTGGGCAGTTTAAGACGAGGGAACAATTTTTCGCGGGACACCAGCCTAATCCACTGGAGGTCTTTTATTATCTCCGGTTGTGACAGGGGATGGGAACGGTGCTACCGCATTATCCGCAGGAGCCCGATTTGGTGAAGCCGTTGCAGGTTCTGCTCGCTACCATGGATGGTCGGCATTTAGTCTCTCAGTTATATGGCAGTATTCGAGAGAGCACCGGGACTGCAGGCTGTAAGGCACTTCGCGGTTGGACGGTTGAGTTGGGCAGGGAAATTACTGAGGCGCAATGGGCATACTGCTGTGAGCTCACCTCCCGGATTTCCTCAAGCTGCAGATTGCGCATTATCCATTATAAGTTCCTGCAGCGCTGGTATTACACTCCTGTTCGGAAATATCGATTCCGTCTGTCAGATTCTGATCAATGTGAAAGGTGCCGTTCGGAGGGGGCTGATTTTTTGCATCTGGCGTGGTCGTGTGCGGGGGTGGCTGACTATTGGCTGCAGGTCCACACGGCGCTTACGGCCATGGTGGGGGCTGTGGTGGAGCTTGACCCGTTAGTGATGCTGCTGGGCTATACGATGTCGGTGCCTAAGCAGCACCGTAAATTTGTCACAATTGTATTGCTGCTGGCGAAACGACGTGTTGCGTGTAGGTGGGGTAGGGGTCGCGCGCCAAAGTTTAAGGACTGGTTGGCGGATGTTTTGTACTGTCAGGACCAGAACGTGATATATGCCGAAACGCAGCCATTGAAGAGCAGGGCAAAAGACATATGGGATCCGTTTCGAGCGTATCTAGCGGCGCTGGCAAGCTCCACTGACGGGGACAACTGAGGCTGGAATGAACGTGGTGGTGAAGAGATGAGGGTTGCTGTGGGTGACATGATGCCCTGCTTGATGGTCCAGAGTGACTGATACTGAGGTGATCCGGGGTGGATTGTGTGGACGTGATGCGCCCCGAGATGGGGATATATTGTGCAGTGCAGGCTCCCGGGGGGGCCTGGGGAGACATTCCATTGCTCTGGGACCTGCGGCTGCCCGGAATTACATTACACTGACGTACAGAGTGCTATCTGCAAACACGCCGCCGGGCCCCCGGGTTGACGGCAGATTGGCTGTGTAACTGATGGTTGAATTCTCCATGCACTGTCTATTATAGCCGGCCGATGCGGTTGTAGGCGTATATCTGTATGGTTGCCGAAAGTTGAAATAAAGGTTTTTGAAACTTTAAAAAAAAAAAAAAAAAAAAAAAAAGGATAAATGGTACCGTCAGAAACAGGGAGTTGCCATGGGCTCCAGATTCTCTCCTTCGTACGCCAACCTTTTCATGGGTTGGTTTGAGGAGGAGTGGATCTGGGGCCAACATGGATCGGAATGGACAGAGTTCATTCTCTTCTGGGGCAGATATATTGACGACTGCCTGATGATTTGGACAGGAGACGATGTAAAACTTATGAAATTTGTTGAACACCTTAACGATAACACATGGAACATCAGATTTACACACGAGCATAGCAAGGTGAAGGTGACATTTCTCGATACAGAACTGTATATAGAAAATAATCAGATCAACAGCAGATTATATCGCAAAGAGACAGCGTGTAATGCAATACTGCATGCGTCCAGCGCGCACCCTAAGCACCAGATTAATGCCATCCCCTAAGGGGAATTTGTCAGAGCTAGACGCAATTGTAGTGTGGATTCTGACTTTACAAAATGTACTGAAGAAATGACCAAACGCTTCAAGTCTAGAGGTTACAATACGAAAACCCTTAAGAAAGCTGAATCTAGGATCAAGAGGATTAAAAGAGACACGACCCTAAGGGATACCACTAGTAGAAAGAAAGAGGAGAACAAAGTCAGGTTCATCACGAATTTTAATAACCTCTCTGACGTCCTAGTGAAAAGTCTGAATAGACATTGGCACATCCTTAAGAAAGATGAGACCATGACAGGGGTGATTGATAACAAACCAGAGATTACCTACAGAAAAGGGACCCGTCTTAGAAGTCTCCTTAGCCCCAGCTATCCCGCACCCCCTATTAGTAGGAACTGGCTGTCTACATATATGGTGGGTTTCCACAGGTTCGGACACTGCTCAGCCTGCAAATGGGCATACAGCAAGAAATTAGAACATGTGGGTCCTAATGACAGACGCTACAAGATTCTTACGAATATCAACTGTAATACGAGTTTTGTAGTATACATCATCGAGTGCAGATGTAACAAAAAATATGTGGGGAGCACGATACGTCCCTTACATGTCAGGATAGGCGAACACATGAGGGCAGTCAAGCAGGGGGACCGCAGATATCCCATCGCGACACATATCCTTGAATGCCAATCACAGGGTGTACATAAGGACTTCCTATTCTATGGTATAGAGCAGACAATGAGAAACCCCAGAGGGGGTAATAGAGAACTCACACTTCGCAGGAACGAAGCATCCTGGATCCTGAAATTACGTACGACTGATATAGGGATGAATGTCGATGATGAGATGCATTATTTTCTTGGCAAATGAAAGTAGGGCCTCATATGTAACCATATTGATACATCATCTCCCGTCATGTATACACAGTAGCTAAGCATCTATGATAACTGTGTAAATCATGTACATATGCAGCTTAATGTTTGAAAATATGCGTGTATTATGTTTTAAGATGTCACTCACCTCTGCACTATAGCCACTGACAACTACAATCTACAAGTCATCACGTAATTACACACAGCGGTATGTACAGTCTTTCATATATATATAATAATTCTCAGTGTTGTTTTAAGCTCGTAGATATAGTCTATACACAGGTTTTTGCCCGATCCCTCGTGGTTTTCTATACCAGATCTGCCACTTTCTGGGCAATTTACTTATCCTCCTCAGGGCCCAATCATTTCCTATGTAGATAGAATTTTAGGAGCTTGTATATAACAATAGACCAAATCTACACGATTTTAACAGATATATCGCCTGTCAGCTCCAATACGGGGTTCTGCTGACTATATATGTCGTTCTTTTTGTGTTCATATTAGATACTGAATAAAGTTGACCCCACCGCTTTTCCTCAGTTTTTCTCCTTATTAATTAGGGCATAACCTGATCCAAGATGGCCGCCATCTCTTGGTAAAACAGGGTTCTAACCCGACGTTATTTTGGAATATGAATTAGATTTGGTATCATGATATTGGCCTTGCCTAAACATTACGTATTCATGTAAATTCTAGGGTACCAGTTCCAACCTCATGTATTGTGCACACACCCGACCAGACGTCGTGTTCGTTTTACCGGCATCAAAATGCTTACATGCACGGAACTTCTGACGTTTAGAATAAGCCACGGGATGGACATGGATCACATTCTGATCTCATAACATACATTAGATAACACTAATCGCAACAGTCTTGTACATGGCGCCTGTGGTTACTAGCATTTTATCTGTACACATGACCGATTTCCGGTCATGTGACTTCCGATTCCGAGTTAAAAACATGCCGAGTGATTTCAACCGGCAACTCGAATTGGAGCCAGACGCGGTTGGGGGCAGTTGCATACCACGGACATACTCTCCACTACTCGGAGGTAAGAGATTTACCAGCAGCACTCGGGACGCACATATTCTGTGTATCACCCCCCTCCCCCCTTTTGGGGTTTTGAACACTTTCAATCTAAATAGTGGTTCCTTATACGGAAACTATTATTTGTCTCGTTGATCTTAGATGGGAATTTTTCCTTAAATATTGAGCACAGCTACCAAAGGAATTCGATTACCTTACAAGGATTGCCCCCCCCCCCGTCGCATGTCTGTATGACCCGGAATTATCGTCATACCTAAAGTATGTATTTCTTTCTGGCAAATGCCTGTGATAATCTCAATTACTTCACTTTTGTGTCCCTTTTACGTGGTTACTTATAGCTATGTGTACATTTCTTTCTTTTTTACCTTATTCGTTGCAGTGATTGATAACTAGACAGTGTTCAGGTCAGTCTATTCTACTTTTTCACTTGAAAAAAATAGCATATTAGCTAAACTTACCTTCATTAGTATTTATATGATTGGCTTCTGCCCTCATACCACCTACCTGGTTTTGACTCTGCATACCGCATTTTTTACTCAGTAGACAGCACATGAAACAGATTTCTATCACATATGTAAAATTTCACAATATGCCACCCTCACGCTAGAGCTATATGTATCTGGTTGGTCACAAACTGATGTAATAAGGCTAGTACTCACCTGACCTCACGGTGCATGCCAAATACACTATAGCCTTGCAAGATGCACAGCTGCTCATTGCACGCCTATGCTGGATATGTGCGGTTGGCCGCTGTCATTTGATGTACGCAGGCTCATGGCTGCTCTCTCCCCATTGGTTTCCTGTCCATGTAACTGTGTCAGATTCCTATTTGCTGGCCTTACGGCACCATGTCATGTTGTATAGTAGGATGTCCTTTCCATATGTCTTCACCAACTGTCATTTCCTGATTTCGATATGTTTATATGCATGCTATACTTCTAAATCAAGCTGAGCATATCTGCTGAGTCCCGGTTTACGCTGCCTCCCAAATGACGTTCCGCAACTGAGGACATTTTCATGTAAATGTCAGTGGGTTTTGTTCAAAGGCCACCAAACTCTGAGCCCTGATGCGGGCATCTGTAATTCTTCTGTGTTTTTTTTTTTGCTGTGCGATCCTTGTCATTACTGTAATGTTGTGTCTGCCTCCATATAATCAATAAATAAAGTTATCAAAAAAAAAACATTTGGTGCCCTCCTTGCATAGTCCAGTTCAAACCAGCCATGGGAGCCATTGGCTCCCACTCTGGCGCGAAACTGGACAAAGGACATGGGAGTATCCTCTCCACTGTCCGACCCCTACCCAAGGAGGGACCCTGAATCGTCCCAACCCTTTCCTTAGGGTACTTAGAGGCTTACATGTAGGTAAGTCCCTAGATTTGTCATGAGAAAAGATTCATTTTAAGACACCACGTCTTCTTCGACCGTCTGGGCACTCTGGACTTCACTGGACCTTGCGCTGGGCTCCGATACTGCAACTGGGAAGACTTCTGCTGCTCCTGCTCTCATCCTGCAAGTCTGCTGCAATGTATGTACCTGTGATCAATACAGGAAACTTCCAAGGCCTGTGGGCATCCAAGACACCTGAAGGAATCTCCTTTGAAGGGAAGAAGTCACTTCCCTGTATCTGCAGGCACCTCAACGAAGCTGACCGGTCTGTTGATCCTGGGCTCAAACAGACTCCAAAAAGCTCAGCAACACATGTGGTGGTTCTTCTCATCCCTCGAGGCTTGCCCTGTCCTCTCACCAAGTCTGAGGCCAGTATCCCTCGTCAGTGCCGCAGCAACCGAACCCCTGTGTACCGCGTCGACTTGCCGTTGCAAAGGCTTGTTGACTTCCTTCAAGATCTTCGGGCTCCAAGTAGACCCAACCTCAAGCATCTTCTGTGACCAAGATCTTCGTTCTAACCTCACCTTTGCACCGTGGGCCGGCATCTTTGGTGAGCTGCTCGAGGTCCTCTTGCGACTCCAGTGCCTACGGCCTGCAGGTTCTCTTGAGGGTCTCCTTTGATTTCTGCCGGCTCCCCTGATTGTTTGGGGCCTGCATTGACTCCCCTGGTTGTAGTGACTCACCTGGATATTGCTGGTTCCGACACTGCAACTTCTTCGTGTTCCACGTTTTTTGCAGTTGCCAAGGCTTGTTGGTGCTCCCATAAGACACCAACTCCTCAACTCTCGACATCCGATGTGGGACTGCTCGTGGTCTTCCACAGCATCGCCTGGTCCGCACAGCTGCAGCTCCAAGGTCACCGTCAACTCTCCTGCAACACCGGACATCGGTGAACATTTGTCTTCCGTGCCTCCTGGTCACTCCTGAGAGGCATAGACTCTGTCCCCTCTGCTTGCAGGTACTTCTAATCTTGAATCGCATCTTCCTGAAGTCCTCCATTGAGTTAGACAGCAGTTTCCTACGCCACTTCACACCTATGCACCCGGCTTCCCTGGTGTAGATATCCTGGTTCCTAGGGTATACACGGGTGGGGTAGCTCTCCAACCTTCTGTCTTCCACTGTTTTTTTCAGGGTCCACTTGGAAGGGTCCTTCTTCTTTGAAATTGCAACCGCGACATACCCATTGACTTGTATTGCGCTCGCTGTCATGTTCCCACTCTGCACACATCCTCCGTGGCGTTCCTGGTTACTCACCTCAGGTGGATTCTTGGGTCCCCGGCAATTCTAAATCTTCTGTGTATTGTCTTGACTTGAGTTGTGATTCGCATACCACTATTTTAGTATATTGTTTGGTCTCTCCCTGGCGACCACTGTGTATTTGTGCTACTTACCTGTTTTTATTTCAAAGTATTGTGTACACTGTGTATAGCTCCAGGTAGGAGATGTTTATGTGTTACTGACTGTCTTATAATAAATGCATATTTTTATAAATACACTGTGTGGTTCTTTTTCACTTAATCTATACCTATAAGATTATGCTCTGGTAAAACAAGCTACTTTACACTTCTTCTGGACTAAGCCGGAGGGCTGCGCTCCACAACTACCACTTAGAGAGCTTTCTAAGGTTGTCTAAGACCACTAAAATCACCATAGGGCTGTCCGGATTAGTGCAGGTTGCCCACTTACATAAGTGTGCACCATATACTAACCCAGCTTCTCACAAAAGGAGGCAGCTTCTAAAGATTCCCTTCCACCAGAGGGCAATGCGCTCAACAAGACAAGCGGTCTTGGCATGCTTCGACCCAGGTGCTCCACAATTAAATTGCAGACTAGTAAGATTTCTCGAGCTAGCCGAACAAAAAATACCTCCAGCCTCCGCTCACAGACAAAGCCAGTTCACCAGATGAAGCCCTACTAGAAATTCGCAGCTGGCCTGCTAGAATTTGTGTAAGTAGGCCCGGACTCTAATGATCGCCAGCAGCTTCATAATCCGGTGAACCAAGCACCACCTACTTAACCAAGGAAGGTATGCCGCCACCACCAAGGCAGAGCTGGGACTCTACAATGAAGCCAGCTCCTTATAATGTCTGTGAAGCACTTTCACACACTGATTGCATTGTTTGCACCGGCAAAAAACTCTGTACTAGTACACAGACATGTCACCTACTTTTTTTTTTTTTTTTTTTTTTTTTTAAATCAAACTGCGTTTTTAACTATTACCTCTCAAACCCCAACTTTCAACAATGCTCTTTGTAAAAATGTAAGCGTGCAATTCTACATTTTATCGTGTTCTTACGGTTTTAATTGAAGCTTTTGTACTGCAATGGTTTTTAGTAACTATGCACCTGAAATAAATTTGAATTTATCTGTGGACACCATCAGCAGCTACGTTCTCTTTCAGGCACTTTCACAGGTTTTTAAGAGGACCATTGATATCACTGGTGACCAGAAAATAAATCTCCTATATCTTTTTGATACTCTCTGATTTTATAAAATAGTAGGCTAGTACATACTCTGCGGCCGAGACATTCAAGACTTACAGCTTCTGCCTTTTTCATGGTGTGCTCAGACTCCGGACTAGGAATGTTGTGGTATAAACACAGAGCAGAAAGAACAATAGAACACAAAAATGTACACCTGAAAAGTCAGAAATAAGAATAATTGTGGTTGGAAAAACGGAGTGCAAATAAACACACAACGAAATTTTACAAATGCGTAGATAAATAATGAAAGATTTTTAAAAGGCCACAGTGACAGAGGTATGCAGGAGGAGCTCCCATGTAAAGAGCACCATGGGCAAGGTGCAGTAGTCGCTGGAGGAAATAAATTAGGCTGCACTATATGGTGAAAATCTGACAGGGGAAGCGAATGGGCTGGATTGAGGGGGGGGGGGGGGTAAATGTATTAGTACAAAGGGCCTACTCCACAGGTGAAAAAAATCAAAATAGTATAAGTCATGGTGACCTCAAAATAGTTATACTAATAAGGTGAAACACCTAAAAACACCACATAATTAAGACATGCTCAAACCAACAACAAAAAGAAATACAAAGTAGTTACTGTCACAGCGTTAACAGCTATATAATATTCAACCCCATGTTTAAGATTATTTTCGGCATTTGTAATTTCATCTGTCATATCAAAGGTGAGGTCAATTATCAAAGCAGATTTTTTTTTTTTTGGGAAGCAGGGAGGCTGTAGAACCATCTAAAGCTGTCTTTAGGCCAAATCTTTAAAAAAATGTTTAACTTTATAAAAACAAAGAAAAAAAAAAAAGAATTGTCAAAGCCAATAAATCTGTTCTTAGTAAGCCTGAGATATTTCCAATTGTATTATTTTATAAACATGCATTGAATTGTAAAATCTGTGGTGTTTTTGAAATGGCTGGCGTGAGTTAAGTTCCCGATTCCCAAAATACACACATGTATTGAGAGATGAGGACTTGTGTTAACACCTGAAAAGGATAAAGCATACCAGTGTTGCAAAACCACTTGTGCTATACAAATACACGCAACGACAATAATAGTTCACAAGGCGTCTTTGACATGGATTAGGAACTCTGAAACGCATTAAGGTGGATGAATATTTCGCAGCAACCAGCAGAAAACAGTACATATTTTTTACAGCTATAGGCACTATCCCTGCTTTGAAAGGTTGCAGAGGTTCTGCTTATGTCATCAATCTTTCTCCAATTGTTAATTTGCTCATGCGAGGTGCATGAAGGTTTAGGCACTGTCCTTGCCCTTTAAGAGCCGCATAGGTACGTCTACCATTAGCCTCTTAATTCCCGGATATACTGTGATTACTGTATTGTATGTATATGTGCTGATTGGTTGCATTTGTGACGACTACTTATTTTATACAATCTCTCTTCAGTTGCTGTACAGGGTCATTATGTCCAAAGAACCTTATTTGCACAGCGTTCTATCACAATCAGTTTAGCAGCACATTATCAAAAACTACTAAAATAAAAAAGAAATATTGATAACTGTCAAAAACGAGGGTGAACGCAGACGTTTAAGATTGTGATCTCGTAATTGTTGAACGGACATGTTCTTGCAGGTTGATAAAGGTATGAAAAGCGCGTGCCATGATACACTTAAGTCTACTTAGGTATTTTGCAGAGGCCGCCGTTCCTCCCCGAAGGGGGGGGGAGAGGCTCAGGGGCCGGCGCCATAACCCGCGCCGAAGGTGGCAGAAGAACCGGTTCTGGGCGCCTCCGGCGACCGGAAGCGGCAAACGGTAGCCCCTCCTGCCCACGCGCTGGCCTCGCGGCTACCACCCCCCCCCGCAGCCAATGGGGGGGCGAGGCAGGATGCAAACCCCCCAATGGGGGGGCATGCCCAGATCGGCGGGAAAAGAAAAGGGGAATATAAGGAACCGCTCTCCCAAGGAGCTCCTAACTTCGGGGAGCAGGGAGAGCGGCGCACCGTGGTGGGACCCTCGCAGTGAGCGTGGGAAGGAACCATTTGATCGAGGCGACCCTCACGAACAGCGAGCGGCGGAGATCAGCACCAGCGCCGGGCGAAGAAAGTCACGCTCCCTCTACCCGCAAGCTTTCTACCGGCGACCAGAGTCCCAGGGCTCCCCTCGAGCCACCCGGAGAACGGGGAGGATCTTACCGCTTCACCGGAGCGGGCCGGCGGTGGTGTGCCAGGTTTTCCAAGACCGGGCTTTCAAGTCCTGCCAAAGCAGTCCAAGTGACCTGAGAGGTTAAATTCTCGGCACGCTCTGGTTCCCGGAGCAGCTCCTTCACCCGGCATCGCCGCAGGCGCACTGGTCGCGGGTGCACCCAGCGGGACGCGAGCGCGTTTCTGACGAACGTGCCGGGACCGCCTTAAAGGGACAGCGCACCGCAGACGGCGACAGGGCTTGGGCCAGTCTCGCGTGCACCACAACGCTCCTTTAAGAGCCTGAGCAGCGGGGAAAAGCAGCAGATCGGTGGCTTGGGGGCAAAAACTCGGCCACGAAGCGGAGAGAAGGGCCGTTGGAGTGGGCACCCGGCCCGGAAGTGCTTATTACGTAGTTGGAAACAAGGCATAAAAAAAATATATATATATATAAAGCGTCATTTGGTGCATAAGCAAGCGGCAGCACCCCGCCAACAGCGATGGCAGAAGGGCAACCTGAAGAAATTACAGAGCTCCTAAAGCGCATCAGGGAGGCAGCTGAGGTGCATGGCAGGGAATGGCTGAAGCCACATTTGGGCCTGGAGGGAGAAGTAAGTGCAGAGGCACAAGCAACGGATGACGCTGGCCCACCATCGCCCAAGAAGCAGAAGACGGCAGCACCAGGGACTGCTGCACCAGGGCAGGCTCAGAGGAAGGTTCCCAGGAAGAAGCCGCAAAGAAGGAACCCACCATCAGGGGGCGCACCAAAAGGCGACAGCGGCGGAGACCCCAGCAGAGCTACAGGCGGTGAGCATATTTCGACCATTGTGCAAGAATGTGTAAAATCAATGGCGCCGCTATTGCTTAAAGGTCTTGGGCAGGGGGCCGGGGAAGCCGGGGCGCAGCGCGCAGATGACGTGTCCGGCTTGCCATGGCACTTGATAGATCCCGGGTGGGCGCGCCAAGCCCGACTACAGGGACGGCAGAGCAGTCAGGGCAATGCGGGGTCCCCCCTGGCGGCATGGAGATACACGGGCGGCATAAGCGCCCCAACGAGTGAGCCACCAGCTGCAGAGGGCTACAGCAGGCCCAGACCCGGCCTGTCGGCAGGGCACAAAAGGTAGCGAGTTGGGGCCTAACTCCGGGGGGAGAGAAAGCTACCCCTCCCTACACGCAGAAAGCTTGGGTGACCAACCAAATGGTGGTCCCGGTGGTAATTGGACCAAAGAAAGAATACCAAGGACCAACAACAGAACTGGTTGGGGGGGTCGGGTCATTTACGAACTGGAGATACAACAAACTACGAATGGGGGGGGGCACGGCTTTGTGTCCAAAGATATGGCAGTTCGCAAATAACACAATATGACCGAAGTCATGCCAAGATGTATGTAACCATAATAAAAACTGCGGCCAACAACGACCACAACTGTACCATCCTTGTTGGCTAAGTTCTTTGGGATCGCAGGTGGGGCGGGGGGTAGGAGAATAAGTTCCACCGGTTAGGCGCAGTGCGAGGGTTATTGCAGAGGCCGCCGTTCCTCCCCGAAGGGGGGGGGGGAGAGGCTCAGGGGCCGGCGCCATAACCCGCGCCGCGCCGAAGGTGGCAGAAGAACCGGTTCTGGGCGCCTCCGGCGACCGGAAGCGGCAAACGGTAGCCCCTCCTGCCCACGGGCTGGCCTCGCGGCTACCACCCCCCCCCGCAGCCAATGGGGGGGGCGAGGCAGGATGCAAACCCCCCAATGGGGGGGCATGCCCAGATCGGCGGGAAAAGAAAAGGGGAATATAAGGAACCGCTCTCCCAAGGAGCTCCTAACTTCGGGGAGCAGGGAGAGCGGCGCACCGACGTGGTTTCCTGCAAACCCCACCAACCCACACCTACGATACAGCAGTGTCGCAGTGCTGGACAGCAACACGAGCGTTTGCGGAAAAACGGTACGATGGTTGGCTAACGAGACACACCGACAGGGCGGTGTGTAGGAGGAGGGCCGCTCACCTTGGGATGCCGCACGGCAGGGTGATGTGGCCTGGCCAACAAAAGAGGGGTAGCAAACTGAGACGGCGCTCGCGGCCCAGACCCGGCCTGTCGGCAGGGCACAAAAGGTAGCGAGTTGGGGCCTAACTCCGGGGGGAGAGAAAGCTACCCCTCCCTACACGCAGAAAGCTTGGGTGACCAACCAAATGGTGGTCCCGGTGGTAATTGGACCAAAGAAAGAATACCAAGGACCAACAACAGAACTGGTTGGGGGGTCGGGTCATTTACGAACTGGAGATACAACAAACTACGAATGGGGGGGCACGGCTTTGTGTCCAAAGATATGGCAGTTCGCAAATAACCCAATATGACCGAAGTCATGCCAAGATGTATGTAACCATAATAAAAACTGCGGCCACCAACGACCACATCTGTACCATCCTTGTTGGCTAAGTTCTTTGGAATCGCCAGTGGGGCGGGGGGTAGGAGAATAAGTTCCACCGGTTAGGCGCAGTGCGAGGGTTATTGTTTTAAGGGGGGGGGTGGATATCAGTGAGGAGGGAGAAAACCGACAAATGAGGGCGAGTTGCCATTTACTTATGTACTGAACATAATTCGACAATAGTAGAATATCGTATCCAGAATATTTTAGTGGCCAAGGCACAATTTTAAGAACTACAAACCCCATAATTCAGTGTGCTGCTGATTCAAATACACGGGATTGTCAGGAGCCAAAAGCCACACGAGATCACATGTCTGCTACTACTCTGGAGTGTGAAGCTCTCCGTTGTGTCTGGATGCGGGGGTGGGGGGGTGTTGCCAAGTACTATACGGAAGACCGTGTCTACTCGGGCAGTACATGCTGTAGTTTCTCTAGCATTAAATCTGTGTTCTGTGGTATTCGTATCCCCTAGCAGTGAATGCTTCTAGGTGTGTCAGCGAGTACTTCCTCTCTGGGATGTGGCGACGCTTGTTTCGTCTGGCAGGCTAGCCTTCCCTCACCTTCACGAAGCTGATGGGGGTCGTGGTGCCTTCTATATCCAGAAGTAAAACCGAGGCCCCAGCAGGCAATTGCACAGGACGCGGCGCCATCTCCCGGCAGAAGGCGCAGAGGCCGCGTTGCAGTCAAAGCACAACAAGGGATAGCGAATCTGCTGTTCGGAAGTCCTCGGAGCTCTGCCCTATTGGCCAGCTCCAAGGGCTCTTCTGTAGCCACGCCCCCTCAATGACAGCGGCGCCTCGGCTCTGCATCGGCATGGGCAGACAGAAGCAGCTGCGTGCCGAGCAGAGCTATACGGGAAAAACATACACCTGCCAAATCTATAGCGCCCGTCAATTAGCGGCTCTGGAAAACGCTGAATGGGCCTGGTTTGTTTACCATGCCTGTAGCGGTGACCACAGGCAATGGCAACCTAGTGGGGGAGTGAAACATTGATAATCAAATGTAAAATAAACGGGGAGGAAGGAACACGTGAGAAAACCTTAATGCCAAATTGTTTTGTGTGTGTTGTTTTAACGAGATTGAAAATTAACGCGAATTTAAGAGAAGGTAAACAACTGGGGCAACAGTGGCAGTGACCGAAGGAAATAAGCGGAAGGATAAGATGACCATAAGGAAACGGTGTAGGAATAAAAAGGTAATGGAAAAAACGGACAAGAGCATGCATGCAAACATTTTACGACAGGTCAGTGGAAGATTTTAAAAACAAAGTCGAAGTTTGCACTTTTCGCATTTATTTACATAGTAGCAGAGACTGCTAAAATAAAGCCATTTTGCCTTTTAAAATAAGAAGTCACCCGCCGGAATAAGGTCTTTTGGAATTTATGCAAGAAGAAACAAACAACTAAACGTTTGGCTTTTCTTTAACTAAATATTCTCATGACATCTCTAAGGCACATCATGGGTGCAACATAGACCGGAGCACTGAGCAGCGCAGGCTTCCTGTGCATAGGAATGCTTGGGCTGAGGGCCCTGTGTTGTAATACACATCTTTTGGCATCAAGGACGTTGCATAGTGAGACTTGTAGTTTCCCCTTTTAAACAGTGCTGGAAATTAAAATAATAAACTTTAGGATCCCATAAACTGATAATGGTCAAGTTGTTGTATCCAAAAATTAGTAGAAATGAGGGGCAGACTCATGAGGAGTCAACTCTGACAGTCAACGTATGCATTTTTAAACCCTGCCACAAGGAAATTGCAAGATTACAAAATTTATGTTCAACATATCCCACCTAAATAAAGACTCATAGGCTTCATCTAAAAATACCTCTTGGAATTAAAGCACCTGCTGCACAGATCTTTGTGTAAACAGCAAGTTCCAGTGCATTATAGTGGTAAGATAACTGACAGTTAAAGAACTTGCTGGAGAGATGTGTGTGCAGTCTAGTCGTAGGCCTGATTCATTATAAAACAGCATAGAGGGTTAATGTTCATGCTGCTACCCACATTGTGTAACATGTAACTTTGCATTTTTGTGTTACAGATTAGTATTTGATGCAAACAGTTCAAATGCTTTTTGCTTTGTTGCCGAAATTCTTGTGTTACTTGCTGGTCACAAACTATTGTCTTTGTGTTATAGCTTAATGAGTTATGAACCTGCATCAAGAAGCTGCATGCAAACTGTTAAGTGCACGTTCAGATCCTCAATGGCAGATTTACTAAGCCTTTTTGTCACCCTCAACACAGGAAACCACCATACACAGTCTTGTCACCTCACTCGCCACACTACATTAACTATAAGTCACCCCTTCTCCATGCATTCGTTATTCCCTTGCATATTCCATGACATAGCATGTGAAATTATAGCATTCATTACAACACTTATGAAATCGGAAATGACATAATTTCAGAGAACACAGTGCATAGTAGAGTGGCGAGTTATAGTTATGTAGTGTGGCGAGTGAGGTGACAAGACTGTAGACGGTGCACAAGTAAATTGAAGGTGGTATGTAAATTATAACTTAAAGTTATAACTAGTGGTGTGTAAATTAGAAATTTAAGTTATAACTATAACTTTGGAATTTCTCAGTTTGTATAGTTTAAGTTAGGTTTGTATACAAAGAATAAATACAGCTTTCCTAACTATAGCTTAGCTTTAACCTTTGTTTTTTTCATTAAAGTTAAATGTTTTTTATTTTTTAATAAAAATATATTTAAATTAGAAGTTTCGAATGTCATTTAACTGAGTGTTGTTAAGTGCAGTGTTGTAGAGTATAGAGAAGGACAGTGTCGTACAGTCTAGTATCATCGAGCCTGATTGACAAAGGTAAACTTACATGTTTGTGTAAGTTTACGATTGTTTACTAATCACAAAGGTATTTTACTAGTTGTATCTTTACGACTGTTGTGTATCCGCACGTAAAAAGATAGGACAGTCTTTTGATGTGCGAAGACTCCTCACTCATAAAGATACTACTCGTAATATACCTTTCAGAATCAGGCCCATAGAGTCTAGTGCTGTAGAGTGGAGTAGAGTGGAGTGGCATTGCATATAGTGATGTAAGTGTTGTACAGTGGAGTGGATAGGTATGTACAGTGGAGTGGCATGTCATACAGTGGAGTGACGTGTCGTACAGTGCAGTTGAGTGTCATACAGTGGAGTATCATCGACTGCAGTGTTGTTGAGTGGACTGGAGTGTTGTTGACTGGCTTAGAGTTCAGTAGAGTGTCATACAATGGAATAGAGTGGAGTATTGTACAGTAGAGTGTAGGGGCGTACAGTGTAGTACGGTGTTATACGGTGGCATAGATTGTAGTAGAGTGCTGTAGGGTGAACTTTTATAGAGCCAAGTGTTGTGGAGTGGAGCGGCGTACATTGGAGTGTCGTACAGTAGTGTAGAGTGGGCTAAACTGTCATTCAGTGGATTTGCATAGCGTAGAGTGGTCTAAAGTGTCATATAGTGGAGCAGCGTCTCGTAAAGTACAGTGCCATGGAGTGGGGTACAGTGTGGTAGCGTAGTGCAGAGTGGAGTAAAGTATTATAGCGTGGAGTGGCATGTCGTACAATGGAGTGGTATGCTGTGTCGTAGAGTGTGGGAAACTGTTGTAAAGTGGAGTATAGTGGAGTGGCATAGAGTGGAGTACACTGTTGTAGAGTGGAGTAAGGTAAAGTAGACTTGAGTGTGGTTCAGTGAGTGGCATACAGTGTTGTGGCATATAGTGCCGTTGAGCGGAGTGGCATACAGTGGAGTGGTATACAGTGACATAGTGTGTAGTGGAGTGGCATCCAATGGAGTAGCATACAGTGGAGTGGCTTACACAGAAGTTACATATAGTGGTATAGCATAGTGTGGAGTGGCATTTACTGGACCAGTGTAAAGTGGAGTGGTGTACAGTGGAGTAGCATACAGTTGAGTAGCATAAAGTGGAGTAGCGTACAGGGGAGTGGCGTACAGTGGAGTGGGGTAGAGTGCAATAGCATACATCAGAGTGGGGTGCAGTGGACCTGCATACAGTGGAATAGCATAGATTGGAGTGGTGTATAGTGCAGTGCTGTAGAGTGGAGTAACGTACAGTGAAGTGCCATACATTGGAGTGGCATACACTAGAGTGGGGTAAAGTGAAATAACAGAGTGGAGTGGCATAAAGTTGAGTTACATACAGTGGAACAGTGAAGAGTAGTTTGATGTAGAGTGGAGCAGTGTAGAGTGAGTGGAGTGGCATACACTGGAGGGGCGTAGAGTGGAAGAGTGTAGAATGTAGAGGTGTTGCGTACAGTAGAGGGGAGTAGTGTACAGTGGAGTGGAATAGTGTACAGTGGAGAGGCATACAGTGGAATAGCGTAGAGTGGAACGTTGTACAGTGGAGTGGAGTAGAATAGAGGAGAGTAACGTAAAGTGGAGTGGTGTACAGCGGAGGGGTTTAGAATAGAGTGGCATACAGTGGAATATGGTAGACTGCTATAGCATATAGTGGAGTGGGGTAGAATGTAGTTGGGTACAGTGGAAAAGAGTACAGTGAAGTGGGGTATAGTGGAGTGGCGTAAGTGGCGTGGCATTCAAGTGGACTGGCATACAGTGGAATAGGGCAGAGTGGAGTGTTGTAGAGTGGCATGGTGTAGAGTAGAATAGCCTAGTGTGGAGCAGCGCATAGTAGAGTGATGTACAGCAGAGTGGCATAGACTGGAGTAGCGTACAATGGATTGTGGTAGAGTGCAAAAGCATTTAGTGGAGTGGTGTAGCATATAGTTGTGTACAGTGGAATAGCGTACAGTAGAAAGGAATGGTATAGAGATGAATGGCACAGAGTGGAGTTGCATACAGTGGAATAGCATGGATTGGAATGTCGTGCAGAGTTATGGCATAGAGTGGAATAGCATACAGTGTAGTCGCGTACAGTGGAATAGCGTAGAGTGGAATGGCATACAGTGGAGAGTTGTAGAAAGGAGTGATGTAGAATAAAGTAGCATAGAGTGGAATAGCGCAGAGTGGAGTGGCATACTTTCGAATAGCATAGAGGTGGAGTCGAGTGGAGTGCCATACAGTGAAATAGCTTAGAGTAGAGGTGCGTACAGTTGAGTGGAATAGTGTAGAGTGGAGTAGTGTACATAGTACTGACATACAGTTGAGTGTCGTAGACTGGAGTGCCGTACAGTGGAGCGCCGTAGGGTGGAGTGGTATAGAGATGTCGATAAAATTAATCAGGAATGTTCAATATGGTATGTAGATTAATGCAAGGCAGCAATTTGCAGTGCCTTGCATTTCTCCGGATTTACCGAGCAATGCAGGGCCAAGCATGGTGGCCTTTGTGTGCTTTGTAAATGTGACTTAAGTAATGTGTTGCCCATATGAGACCATGTTTTACGCCATGGTTACGCAGTACAATAATTCATCTGGCCCTTAGTTATTTATTGTTCCACGGTATACCACAGTAACTTTGTAGTATACCGCGGTACATGTAGATGAAAAGGCAGTACATAATTGGGTAATGGCTGCCTATCCTAATTTAAAAGGCAGGCATATATTTCTTGAATGCACTTAATTATAGGTAAGTAGTAGGTAGGCAAATTAATGTAGTTTTTTTCTATATATTTTTCAAGCAGTTAGCAGAGTATAGCGCTAGTACCTAGGCAGCACTATTTTTTTGTTATAAATGTACCTTTTTTGTAATTGTTTTTTATTTGTGCAATAATTTCTCACTATTTTCACAGTATTCCGTACAATTTTTCATAAAGAGTTACAATTGTAACAAAATAAAAAATGCGCTCTAGTACACAATATTTGGGAAATATAGTGCATTACAGTTTTTTTATTTTTTTATATATTATAGTATTTTTAAAAAATCACTGTGGTACCTCCATGGTAGTTCGTAAGACTGCAGCCAGGCCCAAGACAAATGTACCTACGAGGCCTAGTTCTAGCCGAAGAGCGGCGGTGGAGGCTAAAGTGTTCAGGCCACACAACCTCCGTAAAATGTTTCCTTCCACCAAGTCCACGAAGAGCCATTTGTCAATTGGCAGACATTCCATCACATAAGGGATAGTGACATTCTCAGACAATATAGCTGCTTTAGAAAGGAAAAGTGTCTACGTCCGTATTTCCCTCCTCAAATACCTTGCATACATAGTTTTCTTTATATGTTGTTTGCCTTTAATTATTAATATTATCTTTAAAAAAAAATGCTCTTCGACAGAGGAATTGAGTATGTCCAACCTTTTTTGTGAACCCTTGGGCGCATTTCTAGTATTATTCTATTCTCTGCATACAAGAAGGTTATAGCCTTACTGCCTACCCTGGGGGGGGGGGGGGGGGGTCTCCTCTATGTGAAGAAAGCACTTTAGGTAAGCTTACTATATAAAGGGTGAATAGCAAGGGTGCTAACAGACAGCCCTGTTTGAACCCATTATTAATTAATCTCTTATTTGAAAGGCCTTAATTTCTTCCCAGGAGCACTTGGCACCACGTGGTGGAATACAAAGCCACTTTTAGATGGAGTAAAGAACAGAGCATTTCTAATGCAGTGAGTATTGTCCATAGGGTAGGTCTATCGACCCGATCAGAAGCATTCGAGAAATCTTTACGTACTTTTCTGTGATAGCCTTGATAATTGAAATACTATCCAGGGTAGCACAGTTGCTCCTAAAACCTACTTGTTCCCTCGGGGCGATGCCCGTATTGACCACATATTCTTGAAAACGATCCAATAAACTTTTGGTGAAGACCTTTCCTGGCTCGTCTAAAAGTACTATTTGACGATAACTAATGGGGGAGGCTATATCGCCTTTTTAGGTCTCACCTAGCGTTGCAGCGCACATGCATTGCTAGCTCAGCGAGACATATTGAGAGAGAGGAGATTTCAGAAGGGGGCTTGCAGCCCCGCCCCTCATTTTTATTGGGTCGCATCAGCGTTTATGCTAAACGCTGGGTTCCCATTGAAAAGGAGGCTTTTTGGTCACTGCCCTTTCTCCCTTTTGGACGGGCCATCCGGACTGGGTCGTCTGCTTCACGGCTGTCGTGAAGCAATTTCGTATCTGCATAGGGCCATCTGTTTCTAGTTAGCGTGGTTTCTCTTTAAACACACTCTCAAAGGGGTTGTTAGGGATGGAGACGAGAGCGGAGCTGGGCGCTGCCCTCTCTTTGAACAAGCTGGTGCAATGGGTCGTTCAGGGAGGGGGAGAGAGCGAGCCAGGTTGGATGGCCTCTGAGGTGAGGCACGGTTAGGTTCCCTTGCAGAAGGTTGCAGCTGCCATGCCTACTATGAAAGGGCCCATTGTCCGCGTGAAGCCGGAGCTGGCAGGAAGCTGACGTGCTCTGCTCGGGAATGAGTTAGAGCCGTTTGCCGGGCAAAGCTCAGCCCCATATACCTGGCACCTGGCGTCGGTCTCCTGGGTCCTGTGAGGCTCCTCCCGGAGACCCCCTGTGAACTGCTCCTTCCCGCCCACCTAACGGGGCCTGCGCTGCCCGAGGATGCTGTAGGCAGTGCCGCCGCAGTGATCGAGCTCAGCCGCTCCGGAGTCCCGGGTATGGCAGGCAGTGTACGCGGCGAGGAGTGGGCCGCCCCCCGGGAAGAGGCTGCGGAGAGCCCCGGGGAGGTGGAGAGCCCCAGCGAGGCACTGAGCCTGCGGGACATCCTGCGGCTCTACAACCAGCCCATCAACAAGGAGCAGGCATGGGCCGTGTGCTACCAGAGCTGCGCCGCGGTGCAGCGGGGGCCCCGGGCCAGGATCGCCGGCCCCACCGACATCTGCATCTGCATCTGCAAGTATGGCATGGTCAGCACCGAGCTACTGGAGCCCCAGCAAGGGGCCAGCGCTGCGGTCACAGGTGAGGAGACGAGGGCGCAGCGCCCTCCGACGCGGCTGCCGCTGCCCAGCAGCACACGCATGCACCCTGCCCGGCAGCACATGCACCCTGCCCAGCAGCACACGCACGCACCCACCCTGCTCGGCAGCACACGCGAGCGACCCGTGGTGCTAGTTCAGTATAGGTGCTGCTGTGATTCCCTCTAGTGATAATGCCGCCCTCCTTGTGCCTGGGTTGTGTGCGCCAGCGGAGCGCTCCTGAGCATTGCGCACTTGTGCTTGTATTTGTGACCCTGACATCCCAGCATGTATCCTTAAAGAAGCCGGGCCTTCATACTTCTTTGGCCTACAACATCTTTCTTGTAGTAAGTCTCCTGCCCTCTGCGTTCCCCCGTCTATTGATATGGCCCGCCCACCTAAAATAATTAATAGCCAAGTCATTAATACTAAGGTAATGTCCAAAATAACAAACTCGACATCCGTACTCACATTCTCAGAACATCCCCTCATGCTGAGGTGAGGGCAGCCCTCCTGTGGGAGCTCTATCCTTATGCAGGGCTTGGCCCAGCATAGCATCTTCCTTCTGCTCTGAGGATAACATGACAGCAACTCAAATCTGTGCAATCTGTCATCGCCAGAAGTTAGAGGGATATTTAAGAGGGCGCTAGAACGCTGCAAATCAGTGTCTGTACCACGTGAAGGTATCCGTGCTATTACAGCTTGGAGTGATGTGCGTCGTACCTTACTGCTATAGTGTCCTGGAAACTATATAATATGGGTTTGACAATGAGTACGGAAAGTGTGCAAGAGGGTACTGGCAGTACTCCTGTGTCTAACCCTTTTGATGTATTAGGCACTTTGATTATTTGCTGTGCAAATTATCCGTAACTGTATAATTTGTGTAGGTGTCTGGCCTTGCGCTAGGGGACATTGGCAATACACGACTAGGGCACTGTGTGACTGGCCTGCGGCACTGCATTTTCTACAGTGCCCTGGCTTTGCTTAATGGTTGGGGTTTGGAATTATACATGGTAGTTAAATCTGCGGGCACAATGGTCTAGCAATGCTATGGCATCTTGGAGTACAATTTGGCATTGTGACAAGGCGTTGTGTAAAGACAGCACTTAGAGTATAAACATGACTTAAGTGTATTTGTAAAGCTCTTGTTCACCCAGAATAGCCCACAGTGCTTGATGGCGCCTGGCACGCCACACGTCTATGTATACAAATCCTGTTCATCTAGCAATACGACAACGAATATTATACAGTCCTGTCCCCCTGAACATTGGAAAACAAGCAATGGTATAGCAATAGGTCTCGCATTTTCGAAATGTTAACATATTAGTATTGTAAACGGCAATGTATTTTATTATTGCAGGTTTTTTAAACAAATAAATAAAAGACATTGCCATTTACAATGCCAATAGCTCGAAATCTCACAAGTACGAGACCTATTGCATTGCAAATGCTTGTGTACCCTTCCTCCTAGTGAAAGGAGCAGTACCATTTACAATACCGATAACTCACACTAGTACAAATGCAATGCCATAGATTTCGCAGTTACAAAAAAGTTAGCTATTGCCATTTTGCATTAGAGCATTTTCTTTTTTACAAAGGAAAATAAAAAAAAGCAATATCATTTACAATGCCAATAGCTCAAAATAATGTCATTGCGAGACCTATTGCATTGTAAATGCTTGTTTATACAGAGGTACAGTAATACCACCTTTCCAAGAAGAAGCACCTACACCCTTCTGATAACAGAATTTAAAGACTGGAGTGGGAAACAAGGACCAGAGCAGAGCCTCTTTTTTTATAACTGAATCGGAATCTCATATACCGAGAGTTCAAGATAAGGGTTATAATCAGCCTGGTTGAGGGGGGACCATATTCACAGGTATAACCACCTTTGTGTGCATTCAACAAGGCAACTGTATCAGTGGCGGTGGCATTAACCACTTACAGTTCCTTTAAATAGTGCGCCCAACTTGAACTGCCAATGGGAGACGGAGTAGAAGCTTTACTATTTCCACAAGCTTCTGCTACCAAGGACCAAAACTTCTTAATATGTGTAGAAAGCACTGCCTATCTTAAATCAATCCATTTTAAATCTGCTTGCTCTTGTTTATGGGCTGCTCTAATTCTGTTTTGTTCATATTTACTGGCTTAATCATGTTGTCCCTTTTTGTGGAATGGGTCTTGATGATGGTATACATTTAATTTATTTTGCTTAGATACAGTTTTGCCTCACAAATGATTTAATCCAAAAAGTGAATTTTTCTAAGGGGCTACTAGATGTAGACTTTAAATCTTCTATAGTCTCACAGAGTCATTTCTTCAAAGCAACCACTTTCCTCTCGTTCCAATGGGTATGCCCACTGCAAATGTTCAGTGCGAGATCTGCACCATGGTTACTCCATATGGAGGCTTTTTCAACAGTAATATCTGCCTTAAAATAAATTATATTGTGATTGCTCAAAGAGTTATCAATTATTTTTAGGCTACAGAGTAACCCAAACAATGTACAGAACACACTACTACATAATCTAAAATAGAACGATATGCATTACATTTGTAAGTATAGTTCTCAGGAATATTGTTCTTCATTCGTCCATTCCAAATTAAGCAATACATTTTTCCCAAAAATTGCAAGAGAATACGCCCTCTAGCATCTAATGAATTTGACTCTGGGAAAGACGGGCTAGGTATTTTCAAAACTTCCATTTTTTTTTTTTTTAATCTTTTTTTATCAACCAGTCTCACAATATCTCTTACAATGCATTACAAGCATGCATAATTAACCATTACAATACATTGGTGTCAAAAGAATTTTTCATAGCCAGCACCACATTTAAAATACACCTCAGTTTTGTCAGGATATCATATCTTTAACCATAGTTAGGACAAACTGTCTAGACTCGGAATTGCCTTTATACAGAAAGTTCACCTATTTCCCCTGACTTGTACCCGGACAGTTTCTATACGTCTCCCAGGGGGGCCATATTTTCTCGCATTTTTTTTACATCCCCTGCTATCATATATCACTTTTTCCACCCTGGTAGCACCAATCAAGGTCCGCCTCCCATTCGGTCACAGTTGGGAAGACGTAGGACCCCCATTTGCGTGCTATGTCACGCTTGGCCACTCCGGCTGCGAGGGCGAGCCAGATTCTTGTGTGCCTAGGCCAGTCTTCTTCGCCCTTGATCATCATTAGGAGATCCTTGGCCTCCATAGGTATCTCTACTCCTGTCACACTGGACATTATCGCCGCCACACCTTGCCAATAGCATGCAACCACTGGGCAGTCCCAAAGTATATGAAAGAATGACCCCTCAGCTTGGCATCTCCTTACGCAGTCTGCAGACTGTACTTTGTCCCATTTGTGCAATAGCGTGCGAGGATAGTACGAGCGATGTAGAAGTCTGAGTTGTATCAGTCTAAATCTAGACCTGATCATTATTTCTCTAGGCCCCTGCAACGCATCGGTCCACTCCTCGTCCTCCAGAGTACCCTCATCAGACTCCCAAGCTGCACGTAGGACTGTCAGGGGATCCGGCGTATTGTGAATTAATTTTTTATATATTGTGGAGGTTGCCTTGTCCAGTATGGGATCTGCCAGTAGACGATCCTCTAGGGGGGAGTAGTCCAGAATGGTCTCTCCTCTCTTAATGTGTCTGTGCAGTGCACTTGTAAGCTGCATTTGGGGAAATGCCTGGGCAGGCATTAGCCGAAATTGGGTTTGTAAGTCCTCAAATGTTAGTGGCGCTGTACCCATGCATATGTCGCACAGATGATCGATACCCAAGGCTCTCCATCCCGCAAACTCATTCAGACCGGCCACCTCCCCCAGTAGGTCACCCACCCAATGTGGCGTCATCGCCGTCAGTCGGGAATACCACCCTAAGTACTTATTAGCTGCAAACCAGCACTGTAGGACCGTTGCTGTGTTGGCCGGTAGAGCCGGCATGCCCCCAGGGCATACAGCAGGGCCTCATGGTTCCTATAGAGCATAGCCTCTCTGTCCATTCTATAGGCTGGTTCCTTCCCTGTCAGTATATATCTATTCATTCATAATCATCAACTGTGAGGTCCAGTAATATAGCCTGGCGTCCGGGACCACGAGACCACCGTCGTAGACTCCTCTCTGTAGCTTGTTCTGTGCTATCCTAGGTGTCCCCCCGCCAGATTAAGTTGCGGAGTTCCTGGGCTATCTGCTAAAAGAAGACGGCCGGCACCGGGTAGGGTGTATTTTGTAGCACATAAGAAGGTGCGGCAGGGTCATCATTCTATACAGTGCCGCCCTACCCATCAGCGTCAGGAGGAGTGTGCTCCAGTGTCCCGCGTCCCCCTGAACAAGATTTGATGCGTGAAAAAAAGCTGAAATAATTCCATATATGGTCTGTGTTCAATAAATTCCCCTAACTCGTGTGACCTCTATTTGAGGGTAAAGCAGGACAGTTAATTGAAATTTATTTTTCTGAATGAACATCGGATAAGCACCATGTCTCCTGAATACAAATAATGTCCGACTTCATGCTGGTTAAAAGTACTAATTTTAGGTCATTCAATTAATACCCCCGTATATTCCAGGAAACAATACTTAAACCAGTATTAAGGCTGAGACCCGAATCTTTGAGGTAGCGACTGATTCCTCCAGTTGTGAAACTGGGGGTGAGTTCTCTGGAAGAAAATAGACCTCAATCTCCCAGAGGGAGCCAGGGTCACAACAGTGTTGTGCACTTCTGATATGGTGATCGCTGCCTTAAAAGCATGTTTTTTTTTTAAACAACAGATTTTTATTTGTCATTTGCACAATATACACAGGGCTCTGTACCCCAGAGGCCACTGCAGCATCAAGTTACACAGCAATAGGACCGCAAAGGACATTTTCATTTTTAAGAAAGAAAACAGAACAAACACATTCTTTGATCTTAAGTGTAACCTCGGATCTCCAACCCCCCCCCCCCCCCAACTCCCCCCTTTAAAGCATGTTTTGAGATTCTGTTAAGCCCTCCACCTGATTTCGATGCAGTTATATTACATGAAGGCTTACTCTTAGATGGAAGCAGGGGGCTATCTATGCTCCTGCAAAGAAAGTAATCACAGCTCTCCATAACCAACTTCGCTATAAATGCTGAATAAAATTGCATTCTTGTGCGTGGTCCCAAGGGTGTTGGATAAATATATATAGACCACTTGAATAGCACTGCTCATTAGTGCCAAAGACTCAATTTCCCAAAAACAGCTTAACAAAAAAGATCTATTCACTGCTTGAAAAATTAAAGTCAAGCGTAGAGAAGGACTTCCCTGGATAGACCTACCAATCTGGATGACTTATCTGGACAATACTTTGAGATGCATTCCTCAGGGTATAGTAAGTACTTTTGCTTTTTGACTGCTCTAGAGCGGATGGCCTAACAGTACCTGCCCAAGGGTTTTGATCCTAGAGAAGTATCAACACTCTGAGTCCCCAGTTCCTCCTCAATTTTGGCCTGGGCTGACTAATTAGAAACCGGTGTATGTGGGTCATCAAAACAGCATCCATTATGGGTGGAGATTTTGCTGGGGCACAGTAATATTAATCGAAACCCCACTTGTTTTTCCCATAACATTGTCCAGGATCTCTGCGACTTAGGGGCATGGATTCAATTTTACTTGTGCCCTTTTTACTTATGCGCCGGATTTTCCCGGTGCTTTTCTTCCAATGGGCATTTTCATTCTTTTTAGTTGAAGAAGTGAGTGAGTTAAAGGGGTTTAGATGCATTACAGTGGTTTCCCCCTGGCATCTTCTAAATTAAAGGCACATTTGACCTACTCTTTTAAAATATTGGATATAGGAAAATCGTTACAGCTGGGTCACCCTGAGATGTTTCTCCTTCAGATTCTAAAAATAGGGATCTTAGGGAGAATATTCTATTGTCCTTCTTCTTTTTCTGTCTGTTCTTTCACTTTAACAATCAGGGCTGTATTTGTTCAGATGTGGATACATTTAACCATATCTTTGCTGGCTGTCAATTTTCTAGAGGCAGTTCTGCCCAACTAAGAAAGGACAACATGATGACAACATTTCATTCCCTTTCTAATCTCCAACAGCAGTAGGTAACTGTCTTCGTATATGGCAATTATAGTCAAAGTCAGATGTACCCCAAAGTACCTGATGATTACCACGCTTTCCTTAAATGGGGAGTGTTGATTTGAGCCACTCATTGAGATCCGGTGGTGCATATATGAGTAGGGGATATTTTAAACACTGCATTGTACCAAATGAGTCTAATATATTAATGAGAGGTTGAAGTGACTCAGTTAATTTTTCAATGGATATCAAGATACCAATATTGAATAAATACAAGTTAAATTCATCCACTCTTAATTTTACTTCCTGAATTCAGGCGCATGCTCCAGGTACATCGCAATAAGTAAGGGTGAAATGAGACACCTTGCCTGATACCATATCAGGTCAGCGTAGGATGCATTGTCAATCTTTGCAGTGAATCTCGGCCCAAACACCCGACAGAGGGGCCGATTCCGATCCGGTTCGGAAGGGCACCGAACGCGATCCAGCCGGAAAAACTACGAGCCGTAGGCCTGTTTTCCGCCCGACTCGTACAGCTGTACGAGCGAGCAAGTACAATGCGAGATACGTGAAATTCACCGACCGAGTCGCTTCCGGGTCCGAACCGCCCCGTACGTCTCGGTCAGAAGCTAACCGTGGTGTGCAATGGCTGCGATTTATGACCGAGCCAGTAGGATGCACCCGTCGGACAACCTGTGCGAGCCGGAGTGTCCGGCTCGCACAACGTCCGGGTGGTTGCCTTTGGGGGTCCGCGTCAGACCCCCTGTCACCTGCAGCCCTACGACTCGGACACAGGGGGAGACCCAAGTGTCCCCCCAACACAGGCATGTACGGTGTGGATAGCACCGACGCGTACCCACTGTAGGGGGCGCCCTTGCGCGAGACGTACCCATTCAGTCAATGGGAGCCCATGTACGCGTCGTACGACTGGCTCCCATTGACTTCTACGGGAGTCCGACCGAACCGGTCGGTTGGAAAACACTCCGGATCCGGCTCGGTCGGAGTGCTTTCCGACCCGGATCGGAATCGGCATCAGAGTAGGGTCCCAGAAAGAAAGCCCAACTAACGCAAAGAATTTCTCCATATCTAATGACACAAACAGAGCTGCCAGCTTCTTCTTGTGGATGATATCTCTCATATCTATCAGTTGATTAGTTCCCCCCGTCTGGTGATTTAGAATAAATCCTGCTTGGCACCTGTGAATAAGTTGCAGGAGTACTTTCTCTAGTCGTAAAGCTGGGATCTTTGTATAGATTTTACCATCCACGTTTAACACTGAAATAGGGTGGCAAGAGCTACATTCTACTGGATCTTTATATGGCTTTACAATTAGTGAAACTCTAGCCTCTGCCATAGAATGGGATACTCTACAATTTTTAGCAATCTCATGTTAAAATCTCAGGTGAATGGAAGTTAAGTTGGGGCAACATTCCACAAAAACCCCAGGATAGAACCCACAATGGCCCGGGGAAGATTTGAGTCTTAAAGTCTTAATTACCATGATAAATTCTTTGGGGGTAATCTGTTGCTCTAACATTCCCTTCTGAGCGGCAGAGATTCAATAAAGCACATTTGGGTCAGGAAATGTTGTATCTCTACAGAGCTTGCTAGCTCATGTATACAGATATTTTGAAGATCGTGAGCTTCTAGCCATCTAAACAAATGCCAGAACATGTTACAGGCATGGTAGTCTACTGACATTAAGAACAGTATGCTCGTTAAGGGGAAGGTCTGTGTCTTCACCCACACACTAGATTAGTATGAGGCTGGGGCCACTCATCCAAAAAGTAGGATACCAGATACTCACAGTTGAGCATGCAGGGCAGGGGACACAACTAAACACCATTCAAGTGACATTTCTCTCCCAAAAAAGGGGTAGTTTGTTTGCATGAACGGCAAATAAAAAAGCCATTTCTAAGGCTAAGGGTCTGTATAAAGTTACAAGAGATTGCTAAATTCCAGCTTAGATAAACTGACTGATAGTCAGCAGTATAAAACTCATATGGTGGGTCGAGCCAAGCTGATACAAGTGTTAAGAAAAAAGTCAATCTGAAGTGGCATGATTTGAATCATGCTGTAAAAGAAAACAATTCAAGTAAATGTTGGAGAATCATAGCTCTAAAGTGTGAGCTGAAAGTGTGTAGTTTAGCTATTTCAATTCCACTCCAAAACTAGATTGGCTGTACATGTGAACTACATACATCAAAAGGGCAGACATTTTACCTGGTTATTTCACAGGGAAAGACTCCTTGTGGGGTTCCATTTGACTTTCCTCACCAATAGCAAACCAGTTTTCCGGATTTATTTTCAAGCCAACTGTTCAGTATTAGACAGTATAGCTGCAATAAAATCTATAATGACAAGCGGTCTATGCAGCTTTTATAAATTCTATAGCTTTTGATAGTGTCAATCGACCTACCCTCTAAAAAAGTTGGTGACCCTGGCCTCTTGAAGTTGATGATTGTACTTCATTATTTTCTCTGATCCAAGGTATTAAGCGGTGCCATTAGAAGTCTGTCTTGAAATAAAATCACACAAAAATGGACTAAAGAACAGGTGCCACTGAGTGCCTTTATTGTTTTTTTCTTCACTTACACGATCTGCCTACCTTATTTCCATATTTTCATCACTTTCCCCCAAAGTTGAAACATTTCTCTTTACACACTTTATGGCCTGAATGGCAAACTGCACTTCTAATTTACTTGCACTATTGAGTGTGTTTACTACTTTTCAGTACTCACAAATTCCAAATGTAAGTTACTACTAAAAAACAAACAAAAAAAACTGCAGTAAGTCCAGCACTACACGTGGCCAACCACTAGTACTGTAACACCCTCCAATGGAAAATAACGGAGGTAGGGACCTAAAATAAAACCCCGATAAGAATTACTGTCAAATTAAATTTAAAAAAATTAAATGGTCAACAATAGAAATAAATATACATTAATGAAAATAAAATATACAAATAGTACATCTTTATTATTTAATTATAAAATATTTTATTAACCTATTTTGAATGTTAAATAGAATGTTACTATAAATGGTATGTAAAATAATTATATATATTTTATTACATTGTATACACCATTTTTTATCATTATTATTGAACAATAAAACATTATTTATTATCCTTAGCAGTGTATTGTTTGATTTAAAACCAATCAAAATTATTTTAATTTAATATACTTCCATTAATTAATGTTTTAATTCAAAATTAATTTGATAGTGCTGTAGAATTTTGTATTGTGTTATACATATAAAGTAAATATATATAACATTAATTTACATTATTTAACAGAAAAATATATTTCTTATTTATTTTTGAGTTAAATACATTTGTTTTAAAAAATTGTACCATATAGGGAAGAAAAATATCTACCTCAAAAACAAATATTACAAATATTTTTATTTAAAAAATGAATGTAAGTTAATTTCATATATTTACTTTAAATGTGGGACAAAATAGAAATTGCCACAGCACTATTAAATTAATTTTGAATTAAAACGTAATTATTGGAAATATGCTGAAATAAATTAAAATATTTTTTCTACGTTTTAATTTAATGATTTAAATTTAATTTTTTTAAATGTGTATTAATAATTGCTAAAAGCGGTGTATAGCATTAATTAAACTAATTTAAATAGTTTCATTTTAATTTATCAGCTTTATTTCGGTCACTAGGACCATAAATGAATGCAACAAGTATACAGAAAAAAATATGTCGCACATGATAAGTTAAAATCAATCATAAAACAATTGATCTAAAATTGTCAAAAATATTCAGTCAACTGTGTTTAGCTTTATACATCGATTACGACTAAACGACATTGTTGTTAAAAATTTTGCAACTGCAAATACAATTGGGGCCGATAAGTCTGTTTTTAAAATTCTGAATGCTGGGAGATACTGCCTAAAGCCAAGATTTTTGAGGAGTGGGACAAGCCAGTAGTTCCTTGCTCTTTGATAAGCTGGACAAAATAATATAATGTGCAAGTCAGTCTCTCGCGAATGAGCACAAGCTGGGCATTGCACTGTAGGCTGGGAATATGTCCAGCGGTCCGTGTACGCCCTGAGGGGGAGAGTACTATATCGCCATTGCATATATAGCTTCCTTGTATTTGAAGGGCCGATATCATCAAAAGCGATCTCCAGATGATATGAGTCTTTGAACCCCAGAAAGTGTTCAGATAAGGACCCCTCCCGAACATTCTTGATTGAAACGCGTAAGTTGTGCTCATAGTAAACCTTGGAGATAGATTTGCGTGAGATCCTACAGCATGCATTTCCTGGATCAAACCACAAATCTGATCTTCCTAGTGACTCGCATGTTTGTTTGACATATCTTAACCATGGAATTTGTACGGCTTTTGCAAGGCGCAGAATCTTTTGAAGCTCAGCTCTGTAATTAGATAGATCCGGTGTGCTCCATATTTTACGCCAAAAAGTTATGGGTTTAAGTCCCAACTCCTCTGTAATGGGTCTTAGGCCCAAATCTAATCTTAGTGGGAGTAGTGGGGTGCTAGATGGTAAAGCTGCCAATTGCCTTAGGAAGTTGTTCTCCGTAACCTGCAATTTCTGGGTGGCAGTATGCCCCCATATTTCTCCCCCATATATCACTGCCCCTCTTGCCTGGGTTTTATAGATATGGAGGCGGGGACCAAATGGTTTGAAGGTCAATCCTCTTGTCATCCTGGATATGCCACCCGTCATCTGAATCAGTTTCAAATTTGCCTTATTTCGGTGTGAGTCCCAAGTCATAGACTGGTTAATTGTTACCCCCAGATAATCGAACGTGTAAACCCTCTCTAATCTGGAGGACCCTATCAAGGGACTCAGGCGTGTTGGAGAGGGCGGGTTGAAGATCGTGTACTTGGTTTTAGAAGCATTAATCTCCAATCCACGCTTCACACAGAAGTTCACAAATCCATCCAACACCCGTTGTATGCCCATGGGGGATTTGGAAAGCAGCAGGGTATCATCTGCAAATATGATGGCAGGAACCCTGCTGCCAACCAACCTGGGGGCATCGATGTTGCCCAACCCATTAAGATGGCTAATGACCCCATTGACAAAGAGGCAGCACACAGCCCTGTCTGACCCCCCTGTCAACGGGGAAACCATCCGAAAGAGTTCCTCCTCTACCGCACCTTACCATGGCAAAATTTCCCTGTTGTAATCTTTTCAGAATTAGTAAGATATCGGCGGGAACCCCCAAGTCCGTCAGGACGGCCCATAGTTTATCCCTGGGCACTAAATCGAAGGCCGCTCGCAAGTCCACGAACACCGTGTACAAGCTGCCACCCTCGATTAAGACAGTCTTCCAATATAGAAGATTCAAACGGAAAATCTGGTCAGTAGTTGTGATGCCTCTTCTAAACCCTGCTTGATAGGGACTCATGATTTCACAATCTTCAATCGAATCTTAAAGGCGGTTAAGCATTAGTCTACCGAAAATCTTTTGGGGAACATCGATGAGACTAATGGGTCTGTAGTTGGCTGGGAGCAGAGGCGAACCCTTTTTGAATATAGGGACAATCTCTGCGCCCAGCCAAGTGTCTGGCACCTCCGTACCCCCCAAAATGGAATTAAATAAGATCTTTAAATTGGGTGCCCAGACGTCCGGTTCATGTTTGAATAGTTCACCCGGCAGGCCATTCAGGCCTGGTGCCTTGCCTGATGCCAACCCGGCAATAACTGCTCGAACCTCCTTTGTTGTGAGTCGCACCACTTCCGAAGTAATGCTAGCCGTCTGGGTGGGAGTAATCCTTTCCCCTTCGGGTAACTTGCATAGGGACTGGAAATGATCTTGCCATACCCTAGCTGAAATGTTAGGCTCTATTGCTGGGGCCAGCTCTTCGGAACCTGTGTTCACACAGTGCCAGAATTTGCGCGAATCCCCACATGCCAGGGAAATAGTAAGTTTTTCCCATTTTTGGTGCTCCCATTCGCTTTTAGCATTGGTGATCAGAGACTTATAGGCCGTTCTCCTGGCCCTGATTTCCACGCTTCCCTTGCCCGCCTTAATCGATGTCAGTAGATCGGTTTTTGCCTTACGGCATACAGTATTATACCAGGGGGGGGCCGGCAGCACGTCCGTTAGCCCTTTTTGGTATAGTGGTAAGGATTTCGGACGCCGATTTGATGAGGTCTTCGTGCAACTGCCCCAGTTGTTTATATGCACCCTGGGTAGTACCGAGCACCTTTAGTGCCTGGACCTTTTCAAGTATGGGAATTACCCGGGCGTACAGCTTTGATATCTTCCCTGGATTGGAAGCTAATTTCTCCCATATCACTCTACGTCTGTTGTTCGTGAGGCCTAACCCCGCCTCAGATGCCACCCTCTGTTTCTCCATGACCTCAAGACCAGGATGGTCATATTCCAATTCCAATGCGTTGTGGTCGCTGTCTTCCCTAGGTGTCACCCGGAAGTCTCTGATGAGCGACCACGAGGCTAATGGGACCAGGATATAGTCGAGTCTTGACTCCCTGCCCACTCTATTATAGGTGCATCTTGGAGGGATATCAGATTTTATCCTTCCATTACAGGCCCGAAGACCATGTTTCAGGGTTAGGGATGTGATTTGTAGAGCCAAGGGGGTCCAAGCTCTTGGTTTCAATACAATTTATTGTTACATTTTCTTTTTTATGCAAACTACGCTATTCAAATAGCATTTTGTTTCGATCTCTGTATTAAGCCCCACATCAATCAGCCTATTTAGAGAACATTTGTCCATATGGGGGGTGGGGGGCAGCTGGCTTAATCTTTGGTTTATAAATCGCTTGTTCAAAAGTATTTTAAGCACATAGGGCCTATTTCCAAAAGGTAAATTTCACTTTCGAGTGCTTCACTACACATGACCAAACACTGGTACTGCAACACCATTCCATAAACAATAATTGAGGAAAGAAAGTAAGATAAAACCTCGTAGGAAATAATGTTAATTGAATTATTTAGAATAGATCAAATAAATATAAATTAATGTTAAAATATACATATACATAAAATCAATACATATTTAGTGTTCTTTTATTAACTATTAAAATAAATTCTGAATTACAAATTACTAATTTTTCTATTGCGGGAAGGCATTCCTGAGCAGTCACTTATGGAACTGACGCAATTTCAGACTTATTGAAACATGTCAACCTAAGATTACGCCAAAATGGTACACCACCCTGACCATGGTGTAACAAGGAGAAATATTTGTATTTCTCCTTGTTACTTCTTTCTATGCTGCAAGAGTACATGGATAGGCGTTAAGTGGCACACAGAGTGCCAGTGTACAGAGGGAGTCGAACTGCACCATAACTTAGCAGATATGGTGCATTTCTTTTCACTCTGTTTCGTGCAAGGCTGTGCAGCAAGTTTCCTTGCTGCGTTACGTTGCATGAAACTTCAGCAAATCTGGCCTTTTGCATTCAGCACTGGTGCATCTCACAAGATGTTGCATGTTCTGGTCAGTGGTGCTGGCCCCCTTACACCCACTGAGGATCAGTTGGGGGAAAGGAACTGCTTGGTTACTTGGATGGTTCCCCTAGGCCTTCTAAAGGACTGGCCCTTAACCAGCTGCTGACACACAAGTGCCCTGCAAGATGGCCAGTAGATCACAGGGCCTTGGTAGTGCAGCAGGAAGGGTTATTCTGCATGTTGGCTGAGAAGGAGCTGTGGAAGAAGCTTTCCAAGCAGAAGACAGCCTTCCGGATCACAGGCAGAGGACAGGTCTGGCGCAAGGAGCACTAAAGATCCAGTTCCCCATGCAAAGCACCATTTAGAGGCAAGGAGACCTGAATAAATGCTCCTGGTGGCTAGGGCTAGCCACCAGTAGAAGAACAAGCCCAAAAGGCAGAAATGTGTAGTGATCTGCACAATTTCTTTAAAATTACCCCTGGGGTGGGCCAGTACTTTTGAGTCGATGCAGCATTCAATATTTATTTCCATAGGCAGGGGGCGTGAGTGGAGCCCCTTCTCCATGTTTATTTTCTGCCCTGCCCCCATCGTTTCAGGATCCGGCACACAAAGAAGACCTCCAAGGCACAAAGCTGGTTGCACTGGAAGCGCCATGCCACTCCTGCTTTCCTGATCCCATGGCGACCCATAGCCCTGGGATAGATCTAGTGTGCCCCTACCGCACCTGTGCCCATTGCTGGGTGGGGGGCGGAGAGTGCACAGGTGGGAGCAAAAGAAGAAAATTGCTCCTGCTGCATCAGGAGCAAGCAACTAAGGGCCCGATTTCGATGCGGTTTGGAAATGTTCCCGACCAAATCGGTTTGGGAATAGTTTCTGACCAATTCGGATCAGGAGAGTCCGACCGACCAGGTATGATGCATCCGGATGCTTCCAGCTATGATTTGGTTGGACTCCCATTGCCTTCAATTGGAGCCTATGTTCCGACTGAATGCATAGGCTTCCACTGAAGAAAGGGGTGGCTGGGGAAAATCGGGCATCATGTGGTGTGCACCTCCTGGTGCCTGCCACACTGTGCATGACTGGTAAGGGGGAACCCATGCGTACCCCCTCGGGCCTGATTGGGAAGGCTCCGGGTGCAGGGGGGCCTGCTATAGGCCCCCTAAGTCTGATTCCGACTGCTGATTCGAGTCGGACAGCAGGATTCTCAAAGGCTGTCCAAATCCAGCATCGTAATCGATCGTTCGGAAATGCGGCCCATAGAGACGTACGAATCTGCTCCGTACGGCCACCTCCCCCAGTAGGTCACCCACCCAATGTGGCGTCATCGCCGTCAGTCGGGAATACCACCCTAAGTACTTATTAGCTGCAAACCAGCACTGTAGGACCGTTGCTGTGTTGGCCGGTAGAGCCGGCATGCCCCCAGGGCATACAGCAGGGCCTCATGGTTCCTATAGAGCATAGCCTCTCTGTCCATTCTATAGGCTGGTTCCTTCCCTGTCAGTATATATCTATTCATTCATAATCATCAACTGTGAGGTCCAGTAATATAGCCTGGCGTCCGGGACCACGAGACCACCGTCGTAGACTCCTCTCTGTAGCTTGTTCTGTGCTATCCTAGGTGTCCCCCCGCCAGATTAAGTTGCGGAGTTCCTGGGCTATCTGCTTAAAGAAGACGGCCGGCACCGGGTAGGGTGTACTTGTAGCACATAAGAAGGTGCGGCAGGGTCATCATTCTATACAGTGCCGCCCTACCCATCAGCGTCAGGAGGAGTGTGCTCCAGTGTCCCGCGTCCCCCTGAACAAGATTTGATGCGTGAAAAAAAGCTGAAATAATTCCATATATGGTCTGTGTTCAATAAATTCCCCTAACTCGTGTGACCTCTATTTGAGGGTAAAGCAGGACAGTTAATTGAAATGTATTTTTCTGAATGAACATCGGATAAGCACCATGTCTCCTGAATACAAATAATGTCCGACTTCATGCTGGTTAAAAGTACTAATTTTAGGTCATTCAATTAATACCCCCGTATATTCCAGGAAACAATACTTAAACCAGTATTAAGGCTGAGACCCGAATCTTTGAGGTAGCGACTGATTCCTCCAGTTGTGAAACTGGGGGTGAGTTCTCTGGAAGAAAATAGACCTCAATCTCCCAGAGGGAGCCAGGGTCACAACAGTGTTGTGCACTTCTGATATGGCGATCGCTGCCTTAAAAGCATGTTTTTTTTTTAAACAGATTTTTATTTGTCATTTGCACAATATACACAGGGCTCTGTACCCCAGAGGCCACTGCAGCATCAAGTTACACAGCAATAGGACCGCAAAGGACATTTTCATTTTTAAGAAAGAAAACAGAACAAACACATTCTTTGATCTTAAGTGTAACCTCGGATCTCCAACCCCCCCCCCCCCAACTCCCCCCTTTAACCCCTTCAGTGCCCGCCCCTTTCCCCGCCCTGTGCCGGCCGTTGTATTAGCGGGCGGGGTTTATGACGAGCTGGTCTCGTCATGGGCACAGCGCCACCGCGGCCCATGACGAGACCAGCTCGTCATGGGCATTGAAGAGGTTAAAGCATGTTTTGAGATTCTGTTAAGCCCTCCACCTGATTTCGATGCAGTTATATTACATGAAGGCTTACTCTTAGATGGAAGCAGGGGGCTATCTATGCTCCTGCAAAGAAAGTAATCACAGCTCTCCATAACCAACTTCGCTATAAATGCTGAATAAAATTGCATTCTTGTGCGTGGTCCCAAGGGTGTTGGATAAATATATATAGACCACTTGAATAGCACTGCTCATTAGTGCCAAAGACTCAATTTCCAAAAAACAGCTTAACAAAAAAGATCTATTCACTGCTTGAAAAATTAAAGTCAAGCGTAGAGAAGGACTTCCCTGGATAGACCTACCAATCTGGATGACTTATCTGGACAATACTTTGAGATGCATTCCTCAGGGTATAGTAAGTACTTTTGCTTTTTGACTGCTCTAGAGCGGATGGCCTAACAGTACCTGCCCAAGGGTTTTGATCCTAGAGAAGTATCAACACTCTGAGTCCCCAGTTCCTCCTCAATTTTGGCCTGGGCTGACTAATTAGAAACCGGTGTATGTGGGTCATCAAAACAGCATCCATTATGGGTGGAGATTTTGCTGGGGCACAGTAATATTAATCGAAACCCCACTTGTTTTTCCCATAACATTGTCCAGGATCTCTGCGACTTAGGGGCATGGATTCAATTTTACTTGTGCCCTTTTTACTTATGCGCCGGATTTTCCCGGTGCTTTTCTTCCTATGGGCATTTTTATTCTTTTTAGTTGAAGAAGTGAGTGAGTTAAAGGGGTTTAGATGCATTACAGTGGTTTCCCCCTGGCATCTTCTCAATTAAAGGCACATTTGACCTACTCTTTTAAAATATTGGATATAGGAAAATCGTTACAGCTGGGTCACTCTGAGATGTTTCTCCTTCAGATTCTAAGAATAGGGATCTTAGGGAGAATATTCTATTGTCCTTCTTCTTTTTCTGTCTGTTCTTTCACTTTAACAATCAGGGCTGTATTTGTTCAGATGTGGATACATTTAACCATATCTTTGCTGGCTGTCAATTTTCTAGAGGCAGTTCTGCCCAACTAAGAAAGGACAACATGATGACAACATTTCATTCCCTTTCTAATCTCCAACAGCAGTAGGTAACTGTCTTCGTATATGGCAATTATAGTCAAAGTCAGATGTACCCCAAAGTACCTGATGATTACCACGCTTTCCTTAAATGGGGAGTGTTGATTTGAAGAAAGAAAGGGTATGCTGTTCCTCCTTGTCAGGGAAGGTTGTGTGAAGTGTACACTCTACCCCAAGGTGGAGACAAAGTGAGAGATAATGTCTAAATCGCCTGAGGACTTGAACACGTGGTGGGTGGGGGGACCCACTCGGGTGGAACTAAAACCCTCACACACCCAGCAAGCTAGGTGTCATGCTTCATCATCTGGGTTTTGCTCCTCGTCGGGTCGGCGCTGCAATTCCCAACGGGCACCCAAAGATGGGGCTCTTTATCGGAGATCTTTTGTTCCTCGCCGAAAGTTGAGTGCAAGTGAGGGCCAGGTAAGTGTAGACGGTGGTGAGTGTATTTTAAAACAGGGTTGGTTAGTCTGAATAACGAGTTTATTGGGTCAGTAAACCACCCTATTAAAAACGATGTGAGTGGCGGTAGTCTGGACACAGTGGGTCAAAGACTCGCTCCGCTCAACTCAGATGGTCAACATGTTTCTCGCCTAATGGTCAGGAGGATCCCACGGCAATTCATCAGGACCAATGTGGTGTAAACTATCTACAAACGTGAGGGTGTACAACAGGATATCAAATTATTGTGTTTGTGCCTGGACAAATCTACCCTATGAAAGTGTGGAAAAATCTAACACTTCCGCATCGGAGTGGCCTAAAGGAAAGGGAGAGAAGAAGCATAACAGGCCAACACGCAACATTAAAAACACTTTGTCGTTTATAATCATGTTAATATGGAGCCAAAGACTCCTCGTATGCACGTCCTATACATGAAGCAATTGCGCTCGAATATAGTGATCATGCATAAGTGGATATTTTAAACACTGCATTGTACCAAATGAGTCTAATATATTAATGAGAGGTTGAAGTGACTCAGTTAATTTTTCAATGGATATCAAGATACCAATATTGAATAAATACAAGTTAAATTCATCCACTCTTAATTTTACTTCCTGAATTCAGGCGCATGCTCCAGGTACATCGCAATAAGTAAGGGTGAAATGAGACACCTTGCCTGATACCATATCAGGTCAGCGTAGGATGCATTGTCAATCTTTGCAGTGAATCTCGGCCCAAACACCCGACAGAGGGGCCGATTCCGATCCGGTTCGGAAGGGCACCGAACGCGATCCAGCCGGAAAAACTACGAGCCGTAGGCCTGTTTTCCGCCCGACTCGTACAGCTGTACGAGCGAGCAAGTACAATGCGAGCTACGTGAAATTCACCGACCGAGTCGCTTCCGGGTCCGAACCGCCCCGTACGTCTCGGTCAGAAGCTAACCGTGGTGTGCAATGGATGCGATTTATGACCGAGCCAGTAGGATGCACCCGTCGGACAACCTGTGCGTGCCGGAGTGTCCGGCTCGCACAACGTCCGGGTGGTTGCCTTTGGGGGTCCGCGTCAGACCCCCTGTCACCCGCAGCCCTACGACTCGGACACAGGGGGAGACCCAAGTGTCCCCCCAACACAGGCATGTACGGTGTGGATAGCACCGACGCGTACCCACTGTAGGGGGCGCCCTTGCGCGAGACGTACCCATTCAGTCAATGGGAGCCCATGTACGCGTCGTACGACTGGCTCCCATTGACTTCTACGGGAGTCCGACCGAACCGGTCGGTTGGAAAACACTCCGGATCCGGCTCGGTCGGAGTGCTTTCCGACCCGGATCGGAATCGGCATCAGAGTAGGGTCCCAGAAAGAAAGCCCAACTAACGCAAAGAATTTCTCCATATCTAATGACACAAACAGAGCTGCCAGCTTCTTCTTGTGGATGATATCTCTCATATCTATCAGTTGATTAGTTCCCCCCGTCTGGTGATTTAGAATAAATCCTGCTTGGCACCTGTGAATAAGTTGCAGGAGTACTTTCTCTAGTCGTAAAGCTGGGATCTTTGTATAGATTTTACCATCCACGTTTAACACTGAAATAGGGTGGCAAGAGCTACATTCTACTGGATCTTTATATGGCTTTACAATTAGTGAAACTCTAGCCTCTGCCATAGAATGGGATACTCTACAATTTTTAGCAATCTCATGTTAAAATCTCAGGTGAATGGAAGTTAAGTTGGGGCAACATTCCACAAAAACCCCAGGATAGAACCCACAATGGCCCGGGGAAGATTTGAGTCTTAAAGTCTTAATTACCATGATAAATTCTTTGGGGGTAATCTGTTGCTCTAACATTCCCTTCTGAGCGGCAGAGATTCAATAAAGCACATTTGGGTCAGGAAATGTTGTATCTCTACAGAGCTTGCTAGCTCACGTATACAGATATTTTGAAGATCGTGAGCTTCTAGCCATCTAAACAAATGCCAGAACATGTTACAGGCATGGTAGTCTACTGACATTAAGAACAGTATGCTCGTTAAGGGGCAGGTCTGTGTCTTCACCCACACACTAGATTAGTATGAGGCTGGGGCCACTCATCCAAAAAGTAGGATACCAGATACTCACAGTTGAGCATGCAGGGCAGGGGACACAACTAAACACCATTCAAGTGACATTTCTCTCCCAAAAAAGGGGAAGTTTGTTTGCATGAACGGCAAATAAAAAAGCCATTTCTAAGGCTAAGGGTCTGTATAAAGTTACAAGAGATTGCTAAATTCCAGCTTAGATAAACTGACTGATAGTCAGCAGTATAAAACTCATATGGTGGGTCGAGCCAAGCTGATACAAGTGTTAAGAAAAAAGTCAATCTGAAGTGGCATGATTTGAATCATGCTGTAAAAGAAAACAATTCAAGTAAATGTTGGAGAATCATAGCTCTAAAGTGTGAGCTGAAAGTGTGTAGTTTAGCTATTTCAATTCCACTCCAAAACTAGATTGGCTGTACATGTGAACTACATACATCAAAAGGGCAGACATTTTACCTGGTTATTTCACAGGGAAAGACTCCTTGTGGGGTTCCATTTGACTTTCCTCACCAATAGCAAACCAGTTTTCCGGATTTATTTTCAAGCCAACTATTCAGTATTAGACAGTATAGCTGCAATAAAATCTATAATGACAAGCGGTCTATGCAGCTTTTATAAATTCTATAGCTTTTGATAGTGTCAATCGACCTACCCTCTAAAAACGTTGGTGACCCTGGCCTCTTGAAGTTGATGATTGTACTTCATTATTTTCTCTGATCCAAGGTATTAAGCGGTGCCATTAGAAGTCTGTCTTGAAATAAAATCACACAAAAATGGACAAAAGAACAGGTGCCACTGAGTGCCTTTATTGTTTTTTTCTTCACTTACACGATCTGCCTACCTTATTTCCATATTTTCATCACTTTCCCCCAAAGTTGAAACATTTCTCTTTACACACTTTATGGCCTGAATGGCAAACTGCACTTCTAATTTACTTGCACTATTGAGTGTGTTTACTACTTTTCAGTACTCACAAATTCCAAATGTAAGTTACTACTAAAAAACAAACAAAAAAAACAGCAGTAAGTCCAGCACTACACGTGGCCAACCACTAGTACTGTAACACCCTCCAATGGAAAATAACGGAGGTAGGGACCTAAAATAAAACCCCGATAAGAATTACTGTCAAATTAAATTTTAAAAAATTAAATGGTCAACAATAGAAATAAATATACATTAATGAAAATAAAATATACAAATAGTACATCTTTATTATTTAATTATAAAATATTTTATTAACCTATTTTGAATGTTAAATAGAATGTTACTATAAATGGTATGTAAAATAATTATATATATGTTATTACATTGTATACACCATTTTTTATCATTATTATTGAACAATAAAACATTATTTATTATCCTTAGCAGTGTATTGTTTAATTTAAAACCAATCAAAATGATTTTAATTTAATATACTTCCATTAATTAATGTTTTAATTCAAAATTAATTTGATAGTGCTGTAGAATTTTGTATTGTGTTATACATATAAAGTAAATATATATAACATTAATTTACATTATTTAACAGAAAAATATATTTCTTATTTATTTTTGAGTGAAATACATTTGTTTTAAAAAATTGTACCATATAGGGAAGAAAAATATCTACCTCAAAAACAAATATTACAAATATTTTTATTTTAAAAATGAATGTAAGTTAATTTCATATATTTACTTTAAATGTGGGACAAAATAGAAATTGCCACAGCACTATTAAATTAATTTTGAATTAAAACGTAATTATTGGAAATATGCTGAAATAAATTAAAATATTTTTTCTACGTTTTAATTTAACGATTTAAATTTAATTTTTTAAAATGTGTATTAATAATTGCTAAAAGCGGTGTATAGCATTAATTAAACTAATTTAAATAGTTTCATTTTAATTTATCAGCTTTATTTCGGTCACTAGGACCATAAATGAATGCAACAAGTATACAGAAAAAAATATGTCGCACATGATAAGTTAAAATCAATCATAAAACAATTGATCTAAAATTGTCAAAAATATTCAGTCAACTGTGTTTAGCTTTATACATCGATTACGACTAAACGACATTGTTGTTAAAAATTTTGCAACTGCAAATACAATTGGGGCCGATAAGTCTGTTTTTAAAATTCTGAATGCTGGGAGATACTGCCTAAAGCCAAGATTTTTGAGGAGTGGGACAAGCCAGTAGTTCCTTGCTCTTTGATAAGCTGGACAAAAGAATATAATGTGCAAGTCAGTCTCTCGCGAATGAGCACAAGCTGGGCATTGCACTGTAGGCTGGGAATATGTCCAGCGGTCCGTGTACGCCCTGAGGGGGAGAGTACTATATCGCCATTGCATATATAGCTTCCTTGTATTTGAAGGGCCGATATCATCAAAAGCGATCTCCAGATGATATGAGTCTTTGAACCCCAGAAAGTGTTCAGATAAGGACCCCTCCCGAACATTCTTGATTGAAACGCGTAAGTTGTGCTCATAGTAAACCTTGGAGATAGATTTGCGTGAGATCCTACAGCATGCATTTCCTGGATCAAACCACAAATCTGATCTTCCTAGTGACTCGCATGTTTGTTTGACATATCTTAACCATGGAATTTGTATGGCTTTTGCAAGGCGCAGAATCTCTTGAAGCTCAGCTCTGTAATTAGATAGTTCCGGTGTGCTCCATATTTTACGCCAAAAAGTTATGGGTTTAAGTCCCAACTCCTCTGTAATGGGTCTTAGGCCCAAATCTAATCTTAGTGGGAGTAGTGGGGTGCTAGATGGTAAAGCTGCCAATTGCCTTAGGAAGTTGTTCTCCGTAACCTGCAATTTCTGGGTGGCAGTATGCCCCCATATTTCACCCCCATATATCACGGCCCTCTTGCCTGGGTTTTATAGATATGGAGGCGGGGACCAAATGGCTTGAAGGTCAATCCTCTTGTCATCCTGGATATGCCACCCGTCATCTGAATCAGTTTCAAATTTGCCTTATTTCGGTGTGAGTCCCAAGTCATAGACTGGTTAATTGTTACCCCCAGATAATCGAACGTGTAAACCCTCTCTAATCTGGAGGACCCTATCAAGGGACTCAGGCGTGTTGGAGAGGGCGGGTTGAAGATCATGTACTTGGTTTTAGAAGCATTAATCTCCAATCCACGCTTCACACAGAAGTTCACAAATCCATCCAACACCCGTTGTATGCCCATGGGGGATTTGGAAAGCAGCAGGGTATCATCTGCAAATATGATGGCAGGAACCCTGCTGCCAACCAACCTGGGGGCATCGATGTTGCCCAACCCATTAAGATGGCTAATGACCCCATTGACAAAGAGGCAGCACACAGCCCTGTCTGACCCCCCTGTCAACGGGGAAACCATCCGAAAGAGTTCCTCCTCTACCGCACCTTACCCTGGCAAAATTTCCCTGTTGTAATCTTTTCAGAATTAGTAAGATATCGGCGGGAACCCCCAAGTCCGTCAGGACGGCCCATAGTTTATCCCTGGGCACTAAATCGAAGGCCGCTCGCAAGTCCACGAACACCGTGTACAAGCTGCCACCCTCGATTAAGACAGTCTTCCAATATAGAAGATTCAAACGGAAAATCTGGTCAGTAGTTGAGATGCCTCTTCTAAACCCTGCTTGATAGGGACTCATGATTTCACAATCTTCAATCGAATCTTAAAGGCGGTTAAGCATTAGTCTACCGAAAATCTTTTGGGGAACATCGATGAGACTAATGGGTCTGTAGTTGGCTGGGAGCAGAGGCGAACCCTTTTTGAATATAGGGACAATCTCTGCGCCCAGCCAAGTGTCTGGCACCTCCGTACCCCCCAAAATGGAATTAAATAAGATCTTTAAATAGGGTGCCCAGACGTCCGGTTCATGTTTGAATAGTTCACCCGGCAGGCCATTCAGGCCTGGTGCCTTGCCTGATGCCAACCCGGCAATAACTGCTCGAACCTCCTTTGTTGTGAGTCGCACCACTTCCGAAGTAATGCTAGCCGTCTGGGTGGGAGTAATCCTTTCCCCTTCGGGTAACTTGCATAGGGACTGGAAATGATCTTGCCATACCCTAGCTGAAATGTTAGGCTCTATTGCTGGGGCCAGCTCCTCGGAACCTGTGTTCACACAGTGCCAGAATTTGCGCGAATCCCCACATGCCAGGGAAATAGTAAGTTTTTCCCATTTTTGGTGCTCCCATTCGCTTTTAGCATTGGTGATCAGAGACTTATAGGCCGTTCTCCTGGCCCTGATTTCCACGCTTCCCTTGCCCGCCTTAATCGATGTCAGTAGATCGGTTTTTGCCTTACGGCATACAGTATTATACCAGGGGGGGCCGGCAGCACGTCCGTTAGCCCTTTTTGGTATAGTGGTAAGGATTTCGGACGCCGATTTGATGAGGTCTTCGTGCAACTGCCCCAGTTGTTTATATGCACCCTGGGTAGTACCGAGCACCTTTAGTGCCTGGACCTTTTCAAGTATGGGAATTACCCGGGCGTACAGCTTTGATATCTTCCCTGGATTGGAAGCTAATTTCTCCCATATCACTCTACGTCTGTTGTTCGTGAGGCCTAAACCCGCCTCAGATGCCACCCTCTGTTTCTCCATGACCTCAAGACCAGGATGGTCATATTCCAATTCCAATGCGTTGTGGTCGCTGTCTTCCCTAGGTGTCACCCGGAAGTCTCTGATGAGCGACCACGAGGCTAATGGGACCAGGATATAGTCGAGTCTTGACTCCCTGCCCACTCTATTATAGGTGCATCTTGGAGGGATATCAGATTTTATCCTTCCATTACAGGCCCGAAGACCATGTTTCAGGGTTAGGGATGTGATTTGTAGAGCCAAGGGGGTCCAAGCTCTTGGTTTCAATACAATTTATTGTTACATTTTCTTTTTTATGCAAACTACGCTATTCAAATAGCATTTTGTTTCGATCTCTGTATTAAGCCCCACATCAATCAGCCTATTTAGAGAACATTTGTCCATATGGGGGGTGGGGGGCAGCTGGCTTAATCTTTGGTTTATAAATCGCTTGTTCAAAAGTATTTTAAGCACATAGGGCCTATTTCCAAAAGGTAAATTTCACTTTCGAGTGCTTTACTACACATGACCAAACACTGGTACTGCACTACCATTCCATAAACAATAATTGAGGAAAGAAAGTAAGATAAAACCCCGTAGGAAATAATGTTAATTGAATTATTTAGAATAGATCAAATAAATATAAATTAATGTTAAAATATACATATACATAAAATCAATACATATTTAGTGTTCTTTTATTAACTATTAAAATAAATTCTGAATTACAAATTACTAATTTTTCTATTGCGGGAAGGCATTCCTGAGCAGTCACTTATGGAACTGACGCAATTTCAGACTTATTGAAACATGTCAACCTAAGATTACGCCAAAATGGTACACCACCCTGACCATGGTGTAACAAGGAGAAATATTTGTATTTCTCCTTGTTACTTCTTTCTATGCCGCAAGAGTACATGGATAGGCGTTAAGTGGCACACAGAGTGCCAGTGCACAGAGGGAGTCGAACTGCACCATAACTTAGCAGATATGGTGCATTTCTTTTCACTCTGTTTCGTGCAAGGCTGTGCAGCAAGTTTCCTTGCTGCGTTACGTTGCATGAAACTTCCGCAAATCTGGCCTTTTGCATTCAGCACTGGTGCATCTCACAAGATGTTGCATGTTCTGGTCAGTGGTGCTGGCCCCCTTACACCCACTGAGGATCAGTTGGGGGAAAGGAACTGCTTGGTTACTTGGATGGTTCCCCTAGGCCTTCTAAAGGACTGGCCCTTAACCAGCTGCTGACACACAAGTGCCCTGCAAGATGGCCAGTAGGTCATGGGGCCTTGGTAGTGCAGCAGGAAGGGTTATTCTGCATGTTGGCTGAGAAGGAGCTGTGGAAGAAGCTTTCCAAGCAGAAGACAGCCTTCCGGATCACAGGCAGAGGACAGGTCTGGCGCAAGGAGCACTAAAGATCCAGTTCCCCATGCAAAGCACCATTTAGAGGCAAGGAGACCTGAATAAATGCTCCTGGTGGCTAGGGCTAGCCACCAGTAGAAGAACAAGCCCAAAAGGCAGAAATGTGTAGTGATCTGCACAATTTCTTTAAAATTACCCCAGGGGTGGGCCAGTACTTTTGAGTCGATGCAGCATTCAATATTTATTTCCATAGGCAGGGGGCGTGAGTGGAGCCCCTTCTCCATGTTTATTTTCTGCCCCGCCCCCATCGTTTCAGGATCCGGCACACAAAGAAGACCTCCAAGGCACAAAGCTGGTTGCACTGGAAGCGCCATCCCACTCCTGCCTTCCTGATCCCATGGCGACCCATAGCCCTGGGATAGATCTAGTGTGCCCCTACCGCACCTGTGCCCATTGCTGGGTGGGGGGCGGAGAGTGCACAGGTGGGAGCAAAAGAAGAAAATTGCTCCTGCTGCATCAGGAGCAAGCAACTAAGGGCCCGATTTCGATGCGGTTTGGAAATGTTCCCGACCAAATCGGTTTGGGAATAGTTTCTGACCAATTCGGATCAGGAGAGTCCGACCGACCAGGTATGATGCATCCGGATGCTTCCAGCTATGATTTGGTTGGACTCCCATTGCCTTCAATTGGAGCCTATGTTCCGACTGAATGCATAGGCTTCCACTGAAGAAAGGGGTGGCTGGGGAAAATCGGGCATCATGTGGTGTGCACCTCCTGGTGCCTGCCACACTGTGCATGACTGGTAAGGGGGAACCCATGCGTACCCCCTCGGGCCTGATTGGGAAGGCTCCGGGTGCAGGGGGGCCTGCTATAGGCCCCCAAAGTCTGATTCCGACTGCTGATTCGAGTCGGACGGCAGGATTCTCAAAGGCTGTCCAAATCCAGCATCGTAATCGATCGTTCGGAAACGCAGCCCATAGAGACGTACGAATCTGCTCCGTAAGGCTCGGTCATTCCAAATGCCGATGGGGTTGAATTGGGATAGTCCTAACACCCAACTCGCATTGTACTCGGTTAGGAGGCCTTCCAAACCGCATCAGAATCAGCCCCTAAGATGCTGACTCTTGCACAATGCACAGGAGGTGCACACATGCACGGGGAGCCAGCTGGAGTACACACATCTTGGGCATCTCCCCGCAGCCCCCCATTTTAGATGGTATCAGGGTGTCCTGTGTGGGACTGGAATATCCAGACCAAAAAAACATAAAACAGAAATAAAAAGCATGCAGCATGGCCCACTTGGTGCTCGCAAACCCGCTAATAAAATCTTCACAAATTCTGCCCTAGGACAGCCCCATAATGCCCATGAGGGGACCAAGAAATACCTACTGTGGTATCCCAGAAGGAGCAGAGGCACAACTGTGGGAATCGAAAATAATTGCTGTTAGCATGAGCTGAAGCCATCTTGTTTGCAGCATCCATTTTGTTAGCCTTGTGACTCTTCCGTCTTCACTGTTGCTTGCTTTTCTATTCTGCTCAAGTCATCAGCTTTAGTTAACTCCTTCTATTCTAAGCTCAAGCAATGTATATGTGCTGAGAAAAGGCCTGTAGCTGCTAGAATGCACCTAACTAAAGACATAACTGTCAACTGTGTCTTGCAACTGTAAGCAGTTCTGTTCTCCCTCCCACTTTGCTAACTAAGTGATTTCCCATCTGCCCATGTCTGGCTGTAACTATTCCTGTGTATGCTTGTACCTTCTGTTTGTAACTACATGCTTACTCTGCAACAAAGGGTGTATATAAGCACCATGGTCTCTGTATTCCATGTACTACCTCCTGCAGCACTTGAGGGTGTTGTATTGACGTAGTCCCACTCATGAGTGATTAATAAACTTGTTATTTGAATTCCAGCTTCAGTGCCAATCTCTATTTTGTTGGTCTAAGGACCCGTGGACAGAGAAGGGTGACCCCTGTACCGGTGTGCCCCTTAAAAGGCACATTTCCACACAACCACTGATGGATAGAGAGTGTTTGGGAGGTTGCTGGAGGTGCAGCAGCCACCTCAGGTTGTCTTTGAAAAACAAACTCTAAGGTGCAGATGTATTAAGGACCTGCGTTGTCCTTGCAATTGTTGTTAGGCAACGCAAGTCCTTACCTGGGATTTACTAAACACAGCCAAGCCACTTTGCGTGGCTGTATGTGGCTTGGGAAATACAAAGTAATGCAACATGACGTGTAGCGCTTCCTTGTGTTACTTTGCGTCGGATAGATGTTACATGGGTGTTCCAATGCATGGTTAAACCACTTGTGCCTCTACCATGCAGCCCAAACCACAAATGCATCTTAGCACGAATTCCTTTACCACGCAATTTCGTGGTTTAGGCATGAATGGTAAAGGGGTATGTTTGGCTAAGCTTGCCACTATCGCGACCCCACCACCACTCCGACTGCCCCCCTGCGCTGTTCCTGATACACTGCCCCTTTACTAACACTACCCCGACTTCCCCCACTCTCTGTGCTGACTCTACCCATTCTCCTCCCCTGCCCTAAAGCTTATAAGGCCTAACACCCTGCTCCTTTACTTACACTACTCCCTCCCCCACACTACCCCGACTACCCATTCCCCTCCCACTGCCCTAAGGCCTAAAACCCTGCCCCTTTACTTAAACTACCCCCCCACCCCGCACTGTCCCTTAAAGTACCCCAACCCCTTCCACTGCCCTGAATTCCAGCCACACTCACCTCACCGCGGTGTCTTCCTGCTTCTGTCTTCTGTCTAGACAGCAGCTAGACCACACACTCCTTTAACCACGCATATGTAGGGTTTAGGCATAAGCGTGGTTAAGGCAAGCCTGGTTGCGCTGGTGTAGTCGAAACACCTGTGGTTAAGACCGCAGTGTTCCAACTGTTCCCCCAATGCCTCCATCTATGTATTTTAACGTAAACCCAGATTTACAAAGACTTGTAAACATGGGTTTGTGTCAACATGGTGCATCTACCCAACAGAGGTGTATCAAGGAGAAATATCTTTATTTCTTCTTGTTAAATACTTTTTACACCTGTACTGCATTCAGCAGCACCCATAAAAAGTGCAATATACCTCTAAGAATAGTTTTTGTGCAGAAAGGTGTTCCTATTTGCACAAAAAACATCCTGCCTGTTAGAAATGGGGGTCTCTGGTTGGCAGAGGTAGGTACCTTTGTCCAAGTAGGAACACTTCTTCCTAGTCAGGGTAAGGGAGCTACACTCCTAAAATAACCCCTGCTCACCCCCTTGGTAGCTTGGTACGAGCAGTTAGGCTTATCTCAGAAGCAGTTTGTAAAGCATTTGCACATAACCAACAGTAATACAATTAAACACTGCAAAAGGACACCACACCAGTTTAGAAAACAAAATCCAATATTTTATATACTTTAAACAAGATCAAAATGATAAAAATCCAGCATACAGTACTTAAAAATATGCTCTTTGCAAGAAAAACCTTAAAAATGCAATTCCTTGAAGTCGGTAGCTCCCCCAGTGCTACCGCAGTGCTGAAAACAACTAAATCCAACAGTTCCATCTGACCATGTCGGTCAGGGTGTTGGCAGACTCGTAAACAGTACATTTTCTTTGCGGCAGATCATGTTGGTGCAGGACGGCCGTGGTAACCGTCGCGGTAGCAGTGTGAAGCAGAGCGGTGCTGCGTGCGGTGCCCTCAAGTCACAGTGCAGGCAGTGGCTTGGTGACGGTCGTCCAGCCGCATTGGTGAGACCAGCTCTGAGGTGCAGAGTGAAGGCGGGGCTCGTTGCAGTGCTGACAGATCACGGCGCAGTCAGCGGGCAGTGACGGCATTGGTGAGCCCAGAGCGGCGAAGTGAAGCGAGGCGGTGCGGAGTGCAGTGCCCACAGGTCACGGTGCAACCAGCGGCTCGTGAGACCAGGGTTACGGTGCAAGATGTGGCAGTACTGTCTGCGGTGCCTTCAGGACACAGATCCAGCGACGGAGTCGGTTGCTTTCCCCCCTCTGTGGCAACTGAGGAAGTCTTTGCAGTTCCTGAGACTTCAGAACACGAGGCGAGCTCTACTTCACGCTCTTGGAGATACTCAGCAACAAGTTGGGAAAGTTCAGTCCAGTCCTTCTACTGCCCGAGGCAGAAGCAGCAACTGCAGGCCAACCCAGCAAAGCAACAACACAGCAAAGGGGCAGTACTCCTCCTGGCATTTCTACCAGCTCTTCTTCTTGGCAGGTTCCTTGATTCTAGTGAGTTCTAAAGTTCTGGGGTATGGGCCCCAATGTTTATACTCAGTTTCTCTTTCTTCTCTCAGGCAGAGAGGCTCTGTCCTCAGTCCAAACCAGTTCTGTCCTCTCTGGCCCAGCTTCCCGGCAGGAGGTGGAGACAGCATTGTCTAAAGCATACCAGGACCATTCAGGTGCAAGGAAATCTCCTACCACTACTCTAAATGCAGCCCTGGCCTATTCAGCCCAGTGATATCAACAAAAGATGTGCAGTTCCTACAAAGTGAAAAGTCTGAGGGAAAGGAGTTATCCGAAATCAGACTTTCACCTAGTGAATGTAAGTGCACAAGGGAAGGGGGTCCCTTCAGGGTGGAACTGAAACCCTCACACACCCAGCAAGCTAGGTGTCATGCTTCATCATCTGGGTTTTGCTCCTCGTCGGGTCGGCGGTGCAATACCCGACGGGCACCCATACAGGGGCTCTTTATCGGAGATCTTTTGTTCCCTGCCGTATGGTGCGTGCGTGTGAGGGCCCGGGTGTGTAGATGTGTATAAGTAAAAAAGGTTGGTTAATCTGAAATGTAACTTTATTGGCTCAGTCAACCACCTTGTTAAAAAGGATGAGTGGCGTTAAAGCTATATTTGCTCACAAAGGGAGGAGTGGCTAGCTACGCTCTACTCTTCTGGTCAACATGTTTCGCGCCCAGTAGGTCAGGAGGATCCCATGGCGCTTCGTCAGGACCGATGATACTATGGTGATGTGTACTAAAAACTATCTACAGTGTGGTGTGAAAAAGGGTGAATATAGTTTGATAGTCAACCCTTAGTTGGTTCCCCTACCTTATGTATTTTTTATATCTCAAAGGGGTCACCAAATCCTATTATAAAAATCTCATCATCAGGTGCATGGCGCGTCATCAGGGGGAGAAACACATTCGTTTCAAATCATAGTTCCCCTGGAGGTTAGTAAACCTGCCCGCGTCGCCGAACCCGGACTATTCAGCCCAGCCCTGACTCATCCATGGAAGGTAGGACACACCTAGACCCCCCCAGTGGCTCTCTGAAGAGAATGCACACCCTCAGCCCCTGGCACTCCAAAGCCAGACAGTCAATCCACAAACCAGCAGATACACACTGGATGGTAAGCAAGAAAATACCTACTTTCTACAAGTAGTATTCTCAAACACAGAACATAAAAATCTTTACTAAAAGATGCATTTTTACATTCAGAGTCCAGGCATACTAAACTCTATTCCTCTATCATGTCCCAATGGGAAGTGTTAGAAAGGGGGGTCTCTAGTTGGCAAGGGTTTGCACCTTTGTCCAAATAGGGACCCTTACTTCTGGTCAGGACAAGGGAGTTACACTCCTGGATAACTCCTGCTCACCTTGTGGTAACGTAGCACGAGCAGACAGGCTTATCTCAGAGGCAGTGTGTAAAGCATTTGTGAACACACACAGTAACACAGTGAAACACTACAGATAGACACCACACAGGTTGTATGAAAAATTGGTATCTTTATATAGACTTATCACAAGTCCAATGACAAAAAGATTCCACTTACACAAATCATCTTCTTTAGTAAAATCCCTATGAAAACGACCTTGCAGGTTTCTGTAGTCCTAGTGCACAATGAAACAATGTCCCAGACGTATGGGGCCAGTATCGTAAGCAACAATGATTTTGTCGGGAATACCACACTCCTGAGTTAAAGTTACGCTTATGATCTGTGCGCGGTGAATCTGGGCCCCAGGGGAGGAAGAAATGAAATGCCAGCAATTGTATTCACAATGATTATGCCAGGAATACAGCACTGAGGGATAAAGTGATGTTTATAATCCGCGCGCGGTGAATTTGGGCCCCCAGGGGAAGAATGAAATGCCAGTAATGGTACCAATACCAAAGCACGAGCCCAAGCCCTCAGATACGGGCTAGCGGTGCACGGTGAATTCGGGCCCCAGGGAGGGAAGAAACCATCTGCCAGCAACAGAGACGGGGCTGGTTTTGAAGGGAGTGCTGGCACGATCTGAGGCTGACCCTCAATAAGAAAGACGCTGCCTCGCACTCACGGAGGCGCGCCAACTTCCAACCCGCTCAGGCAATGCGAGTGGAAGTCTGTTACCTGGGAGCAATTTGGGTTCAGCGGCCCCGCCGGGGCGAGTGGCAGAGGGGATTCCTCCTTCCTGGATGGCGCCTCACGGAGGAGTCGGGACAGCCGGTCACACCTCCCACGCAGCTTCTCTTCCGGCTGGCGGCGTCCTGCTGGGCGGGGTGCTTCGCTACTGGCGCTCCCTCGCAGAGGTGTTCTCAGTCACTAGGCAACGGCCTAGCTTCCTGGTGACGTGACCTCCCTCTTCTTGGGACTCAGGCTGGAGCGGTGATTGGCAATGCGTGAACCGGGCAACAAACAGCTGTGCGCCGACACGCGCACCGGACTAGATGGGGCAGTAACTAACCAGAGCCACACACTGCAGACCTCACGGCAGCAAACAGCTGTGCGCCGATACGCGCACCGGACCTGATGATGATGGTGATTAATCAGTAGAGCCCCCACGCTGCAGACTTCACAGCAGCTAATCAGTGGTGCACAGATCTGCGCACCGGACCAAAGGGTGAGAATTACTTAGAGCCCACTCGGCAGCGGGGACACACGCAGCACTGTAACCCACAGGCCTGCGGCGGTGAGAATCGATCAGCTGGCACTGCAGACCTCACGGCAGCTAACAGCTGTGCGCCGATACGCACACCGGACCGGAGGGCAGCAATTAATCTGAGCACACACTCTGCAGTTGGGCCGGCTTCACAGCGGCTGGAAAGATGTTGCAGGAAACTTTTCTAGCCCTGAGTTTCCAATAATAGGAGGCCAGCTCTCTTCAGGCCCTTGGAGATTCTTCTTCAAGCGGTATGAAAGTACACAAACAGTTCCTTTGCCCTCTCCTTGGCAATCAGTAACCAATGCAGGCCCACCCCATCAAATAGCACACTGGCTCAGGGCAGTCAAGTTCCTTCAGCTTCTCTGGTTATTCTCCGCGACAGAGGTTCGTCTTGAAATTCCAGAAGTGATCTACTTTCTTGGGATCAGGGTCCCACTACTTATACCCCAAAATCCTTTGTCCTCTGAGGGCAGAGGGGCCTTTGCCTAGTCCAAACCAGTTCTGGTCAGTCCTGGAGCACTTTGTTGACATGACTCCTTCTTTCCTTTCAGAGTGCAGGGCAGAGACATAAGACGCACCACAGGAGGTGGAGCCAGCATTGTGGAGGGAAGGCACAGCCCTATTCAGGTCCCAGGTGCAACTCCTCCCTCCCATCTAGATGCAGATCTCTCTATTCACCACTGGGCCACCTCACCCTGTCTCCTGGAATTCCCCAGCCCTGTCACTCAAACTCCAGGCAAGCAATACACAACCTAGCAGAGGCAGGCTTGGACAGTTAAGCAAGAAAATACCTACCTTCTAAAAAGTGGTATTTTCAAACATAGAATGTTAAAACCAATTTCACTAAATATGTAATTTATCATTCTGGGTTCAGGCATACTAATTTCAAATTTCTACCATGTTCCCTGAGTCAATTAAGATTATAAAATGTAATAATCTAAACTGCCCCTTCTGGCCTATGGAGAGCAGGTAGCCTTGCAATGGTGAAAAACAAAAATGGCTGTAATTCACTATTAGAACATGCCATACACACCAGGGCATGTCCTACCTTATCCTTACAATGCACCCTGCCCTGGGGCCTACCATAGGGGTGTCTGATATGAAGAAAAGGGAAGGTTTAGGGACGGGCAAGTGGGTGCACTTCGCCAGTCAGCATGACAGTACCAGACTGCACACAGGCTTTGCAATGGCAGACCTGAGACACACTTTTACAGGCCGCTTCTGTGGTAGCACAACCAGTGCTGCAAGCCCACAAGCAGCATTTGGATTACCAGCCCTGGGCACTCCTGGTGCACTGTACTAGGGTCTGACAGGTAAACCAAACTAGCCAATCATGGAATCTCTAATCCACACATCAATTTACCATAGGGAGCACTTGCACTGTGACACTGGATAGCAGTGGCACAGTGCCCTAAGCATCCAAACCAGCAAAAATATATAAAAAACAGAGGGGGCAACAGCGAAAAATGGAAGGGAGACCCACGCCAATGGTGCCAGGTCTAACAGGAAGTTCTGCTTATAAGATGTTATAAGCAAACTCCCAATCTATACTATGGGACAGATAGCCTTTCCACAGTGAAAAACGAAATACACTGTAATTCCCTACCAGGACATGTCACACACACCAGTTCATATCCTACCTTTAACATACACAGGGGTACCTTGGTCCTACCTTAGGTGAGACTTGCATGTAAGAAATGGGAAAATCAGGGCCTGGCAAGTGGGTGCACTTGCCAGGTCCACATGGCAGTTACAAGCTGCGCTCAGACCCTGCAGTGGCAAGTCTCAGAACGCTTTTCAGGGCTGCTTGTGTGGATGGCACAACCAGTGCTGTAGGCCCACCAGCAGCATTTGATTTACAGGCCCTGGCACTCTCATTGCACTTTACTAGAGACGTATTAGTAAATCAAATTTGCCAATCATGTAAACATCAATCCATAACACAATTTACAACAGGAGCACTTGCACTTTAACACTAAACAACAGTGAGAAAGTGCGCAGAGACACTAAACCAGCAAAAACAGAGTCAAAACCGGAAAGTCAGAAAGCAAAAAGACGGGGGAAACACGCCAAAAGATGCCAGGTCTAACACTGCCCATAACACAGATAGCCTTGGACTATCATGCAAGGGTGCCTGCGCCGGCGCTAGGCAGCCCACAGTGCTGAGTTGTGTTGCGTGAAAGAATTGTAAACCTGCCCCTAAGTCTCCAGAGGCCTTGATTTTAAGCATTGCCAGAATTGGATCTTTGCTCTTGTCGTCTGGAGTACAGGGACCCCTTCTGGCTGGTCCTACGGCTGCATTATGTGGCCTGTAAAAGTGAAAAGAGACTCTAACGTCCATATTGCTAGTTACTTTGAATGAAAATAGTCTATCACCAGTTTTGGTGATGAACAATGCAATGTTGACATTTTTGTAATGAATGCTTTAGGATCATCATAAACAGGTACATGCATCAATGTAGGCTTTTGCGATTCCTTAATTGCGATTATTAAGGAATCGTAATTAAGGAATTACAAAAGCCTGTGCATGTAGGAATCGCTATAAAATTAGCGATTCCCAAACATTCCTTAATTTTGATTCGCAAATTGCAGGTCGTAATTAAAGAATGCCTTTCCATTCATTCATATGGGCCTAAAGGCCAATAGGAATGAATGGGAGATTGCATGCGCAATTTGCGAGTACCAATAGGTACTCGCAAATTGCGCATGCAATTTCAAGGGTGCAAGGGTGTCAAAAGGACACCCTGTTGCACCTCTGAAATTGATCTGTGCACACATGATGTGCACACACATGCCCCAAGGGCATGTGTGTGTGTCACCTACAACTTTGAAAAATGCACTTTAGTGCATTTTTCAAAGTTTTTGCAAATTATCATCAAGTATAAATTGATGGTACTTGCGCCCCCTATTAGCAAAATCGCAATTTGCGATTCCATCATGCATTGCATTTAAAGAATCGCAATTTGCATTTCCTTAAATGCAATCGCAATTTAAGAAATCTCAATAATTTGCGATTTCTTAAATTGCGAGAGGCTGACAGAATGATGCATCGCAGAAGCCCTTTTTGCGGGCGCAAAGAGCCGATTTTTGCGAATCGCACCATTTGTACTCGCAAAAATGGTTGATGCATGTACCTGATGGTTTCTATTAATTCTAATGGTACTATATTGATAAAGCGTAAAATGTGATTGTTTTATTGATGTGGTGATACCCTAACTAAGAAAGTATGTCTGCTCTATATATTCCCTCACAGTGTAATTTCACATCTGGTATAGGTGGGGAAGTTGTGATTCGGGGGTTCAGGTCCCACTAAAGGTTAACTGTAATATGATGGTGCCACCAAAAGTATTTCCATTAACCGTATGTACATAGTTGTAATTTTGGCCCTCATTGTGATGTCGGGTGGACCGCCACTGATAGGCCTTTGGTGGCGGTTCGCCCCACATACAGTGCATCGATCCGACTGCACATTACGATGCAGGCGGTCGGAACGATAATGTTGGGGGGAAAGACCGCCACTTCCAACAGGATCCAAGATCCCGTTAGGGCAGCGGTCGGAGTCCTATCCCTACAATGGACACGGTGCCTGCGCAGGCACCGCCGTAGGGATCAGGATGTCCCTTTACTACTGCCTTTTCATGGTGGTCCCACCGCCATGAAAAGGCAGATGGAAACGGATTTTGGGGGTCCAAAGCAGGGTCCCCATCCCCTGTGGGCCACGGGGGCTCATGTAATGACCATCCACACAATCCATGTCCCAGGCACCACATGGTGCCTGGCACACAGTGCATGGATGTTTACAAATAGCATTTCTCTACTGTGGCTTGCGCTGTAGCCTTTTTTCTGGGCTGCAGTAGAAAAAAACATTTTACGACCGCTTGCACGGTGGTAGTATCCTAATCGGGCGGGCGGGGCCACCGACTCATTGTCGGATGGTTCCTGCCCGAAACGATGGCGGTCGGCGGTCTGACCGACTGACATCGCAATAAGGCCCTTAAAGTCTAAAATTTAGAAGAGTGTGTATAATAAAAGTACTTTGGGGTACTTGGTTCCCAGTAAAGAGACAACTGCGGATCTAGTACTTGTGAAAGAATTGCACCCTTTGAAAGTCATAACTCAATTCTTACACTCCTAATGTGTAGATTATGTTACTAACAGCAAAATCCCCTCTGGGTTATACCAGCAAATAGGAGTGATTTATTTTCCTCAGAAGGATGGAATAACTGTTTTGTCGCTTGCTACCTTATTGGGGGCCATATGGTTCAACACCACAATTATAATCTTCGATAAAGATCCATAGAAAATGAGGCAATGGAAATAAAGAATATTTGGGGCAACCCTGTAATAAATAAAAGCAAGTCTTGACTGTAGCTTTGAAAGACATTGAGCACATGTGTCAAGATGTACTAAAAGGCTACTGAAATATACCGTCTAAAGAGGATTCAGAAGGTCTACTAATAGAAACCAGATGATTAAAGAGCAGCATCCAAGTAGGATAACATGGCATTATTGAAGAACAAATGCTTGTATAATTTCTTATGAAATGAGAAGCAATTTCAATCAGACTGTGTCAAATTTTATATGGATAAGTGTTAACTCCTGAAATTTTAGACCACTGAATGGGCCTTGATATTTGTATATCGCATAAAACAGGATGTGGAAGTTTGTGGGAAAAATATTTAAAATACCTAAACATAGTGCAATCTCCCATGAAATAAAAGGCAATTTTGTTTTACCTATTCCATATTTAATAGGCCAGTACGGAATAAAATATATTACACAAGATATGAGCTGTAATATTTGGTATCCCCACACAAAAAGAGATACTGGAAAATACAAGGAAGTGTGCATTTCAGCAAAAAAATGCTGTACTCGGCTAGTCAACATAAATCCATACCAAAATGTATCCTAGTAGGTGTTAACCCTAAATATCCAGGGCATACCAAAATAGACGATTATATTTGGTATCTCCCAAAACAACCAGATATTAAAACTGATACAATGATGCCAAAGTTGCTAAAAGATACTGTAATCTGTCAAATAAAAGGCAAGTTTAACTCACCATTGATTTAAAGGTAACCCTTAACAAGGAGGGGCTACCAGATATTGCATCAATGCATAAGCTGCAATGTTTGGTATACCCGCAGAAAAAGACAGTGTAAATCACAAAGAAGGGTGAGATTTGACAGAAAAATATTGTGTTTGCCCCACCAAGTTAAGGCCAAGTCAAATTGTATCCTGGTAATTTTTAGCCCCAGAAGTAAAAGGGATACCAAATATTATAGCCTGTATGCGCCAGTATACGTATAATCCCCTAAAGGACCCCAACATGAAAGCTAGTGGAATGATATCAAAAGTGCTAAAAGATATTGTTACCTGCTGTAAAAGAAAAGCCAATTTTTAAACATGTCAATGCTTAATCCCTGAAAAGCAGGGGATGCCAGCTGTTACAATAATGCATTATGTAATATTTGGTATCCCCATAGGAAGGGATAGTGGGAAACACAAGAAAGGGTGCTATTCAGTAGGAAAATATGTTCACCCAGCCAATATAAGACCATGTCAAATTGTATTCCGTCAAATTCTAACCCTAGAAACATAGGAGGTACCAAAAACTATAAGCCCGCATGGGCCATTATATTTGGTATTCTCAAAAGGATGTGATGATGATGAATGCTGGTGGTTCTGCCTGTTCCTTTCAACCTAGCACTCAGAGGCAATTCTATTTGCTGTTTTGCTCTATTGCAAGCTTCCTCACAAGATAATAATCCTACTAATAACATTAACTTAATTTTCACACAATGCTTGTCACACCGGGGAGCCGTTTCTTATCAATATAATTACCAGGTTTTGTTATTACCCTACTGTTACTTTCGTTATCGAGCTCAAATTTCAAGTTTATTTTTATTTGTATAGTTATTTGAACACATTTCAGTAAATAACATCAGCAATAAAACATTTAAATGATTCGAAATACTGTGTTGAACTTTGAAAAAGGTAAAATCTTTCTTGTGTATTAGGATAAAACTTTTCTAATTTTGCTGTAACCAATAAAGGTTTCTTATAAAGAATTTTGGATTTATTATGCTAGGATCAAGAATAAATGGTAGTGTTTCAAAGATTTTGCCCCAAAGGTTGATGAAAGCACCTCGCCTAGCTAGGGACTGATTCTAGAGACCGAACTCCAGCCTGATTTGTGCTGGCGAGGTGTACTTAGGTAGGCTGAGGATGGTCCTGTATGCCTTTACTTGAGTGCTGTCTAGGAATTTGGCATCCCTGCTCGCTGCCGTATGTTGTTGTTGCAGCAGAAGAGGGGAAAATGATGGCCCGTTTGGTTTTAGTGCGAGTGACAGGCCTTTCCATTTTATGGTCCCTTTGTTCCACAAAGTTGCCTGCTTTGTCAGCAATTGCACCTAGGTATTTGTAAACTGCAGTTGACTGAATTCGCATCTAGGTCCAGAACTATACCGGTGAGTTTGTCCTTTTGCTGCCAATCGTCATAGTACGTGTTTTATCAAGATTGATAGTCAGTCCTTTTTCATCAGAGTATTACTGTGTTGTGTTAAGAAGGCGCTGTTGGCCTACCTTAGTATGACTGACTGGGACTATGTTGTCAGCGCACATGAGCCTCGACGACGCCACGCCCCCTAGCCTCGGGCGTGGGAGTATCAGGTGTTGAGTGCCGGGGTCAGGTTGGATAGAAATAGGTTAAACTGCTTGGGTGCCAGGACACACCACTGCTTTGGCCCTTTGTTTGCTGGAATTTGCCTCCAGCGGTCCGTTCCTTCTCCCAGCTTCACCTGTACCCATGTGTCTGTGTGAAGGGCAATCCGCAAGACCAGTAGAGTCCGACATATGACCCGGGGCGCCAGTTTGCTCCAGAGCCTGGTTTTGTCCACAATGGTCAAACTCTGGTTCGTAATCGATGAAGCATAAATGAAGTAGACTCACGTGCCTGTTGACATTGCTCCTACTACCTTTGTGCTTCCATCTGATTCGGTCCCCTCCGTTACTTCATACTGTGACTCCCCCTTGCTGCTCGCCTACACCTGTCAATGACATTACCCTCCTGGGTGCAATTGTATTGTAATATGCGACCTTTCCTGTTTTATTTCATTTTTTTCTCCCTCCTACGTGATATGAATATTGCATTTTGTCCTTCCTCTCATCATACTGTAAAGCGCTCTGATATCCCTCGGGATCTTGTTCGTGCTATATAAAACTTTATAAATAAAATAAATAAGTGGCTGTTTTGAGACTTTTGCCTGGTGTATGAGCAGTGATATGGTCATGATGTTTGTTGTCGTGCCTGAGGTTTTTGAAAACCCTGTTTGATTTAGTTGTATTATTTCTTTATCAGGTGCCCACTTCAACAGTTTCTCTATTAAAGTCCCTGCAAAGTATTTTGCCTTATTGTCGATGAGGACAATTAAGCGATAGTTCTTTGGCATGGTCCTGTCCCCGTTTGTATGTATTGGCGATATTAGTGATCCTCTCCAAGAGGTTGGGATTGTGCTGCCATGACTGATTTCGAGGAAGAGTGGCTTATGCCCAGGAGTCTGTATTGTACTTGAAAATAATGGGGGGGGGGATGCCATTGGCCTCCGGGGCCCCTTCTCCCCGGGGCTTGCTGATTTGACACCTAATTAGATTTGTTCTGAGTGACCTTGAGGAATGGGTCTGCTCGTTTACTGACAGAGGGGAAAGTAATGGTCTCCATAGGGATGTTAGACTGAGTGCCTACTGGTGTCAGGCTGGCTTCTGAGCCTGTTCTATCTGGAAAATGATGCTGATTGAAGTGGTCTTTCAGGTACGCTGCCCAGGCGTCTTCGGCTATATGAGAGGTGACTCCCCTATGTGCCGGCCATTCTGAGTTTGGTGATTGTTCCCAAGAATTGCATACTATCGTTATGCTTGATGTCTGCGAATAGCTTTGCTCAAACCTCATCCTCTTGTGCTCTATTGATGGTTCACTTCAGCTTTTTTAATGTTGTTTTTTACTGCCATAGTACCCCTTGCATATCGAGGTCCTCGGGATTGCGTTGAATCGACCGTAGGGTGCAATTAATAGACCTTTCAAGCTGCCTGAGTGGAATCCTTTGAGCCTTTGGAGTGCACCCCATCACGCTGGGCTCTTTGAAGCGATTTGATTTATGCAGTACTGCAAACGTTTCCCCCGGCTTGGTGGTAAAGGCCTCCCATATTTCTATTTTGCTACCTGCTGTGCCCCTATGTTCACATAGTACACCATTGTAGACTGTGACAGATGCTTTATGGTTACCTGTGCAAACTTAATCCTCTTGTAGTTGAGTGTAAAGACGGTGCTGGGAGGTTCCTTCGTCCTCTTGTATATTTGCATAGTAGTTAATAAGGTTGTCTCTTGCGGAAGATGGTCACTGTCAGCTCTGTCACCTAAGTGGAAAGAACAACCAGCTGGAACATTGGGGGAAAGACAAAGGTGGTCGAAGAGTAATAGTTGGCCGCCGGTGGGCTGTCTTCCTGAAACCTGCTGTTGAGTGGTCTAAGATTCAGGTGTTCTAAGTCGGCCAGCAGAGCTGTTCCAATCTTGGTAGGCTAGACCGGGTTGTTTCTGCCTAGCACCGGGATGTCCCAGATTGAGGTTTGAGCTATTGTGGTATCATCTGAATAGGCATCAAGCAAGATTAAATTCATGTCACCGGTGAGGAGAATATTCACTGTTTCTACCTCGCTTATCTGTTCCATGAGCTGAACAACCAGTTTCTTGGTGGCTTTGTATTTCGGGTGGATATATACATTGATTATTGTTAACTCAGTAGCCCAATTTGGAGGAGAGGGGGTGATTTTCATGGCATTTGTGAAATGCATGGTGTTATGTAGAGGGCTATCTGAGGCAATTTGGGCAATTGAAATGTACATTGCCAAGCCGCCCTGTAGGTGGCTGTACCTTGTCCCCTTAGCTTCAGGCGTAAATTAGCATATATATTCCTGTAGGTGATTCAGCTAGCCAGGTTTCCTGCATCAGGATAATGTCAAAGGCTCTGATGTAATGATAGAAGTTCCGGTCGGTTACCTTACTAGCGAGAAAGGTGATGTTCCATGTACACAGCCGAAGAATGTCATTGCTGGGTATAGTGTCTGCTGCTGTTTCCAGTGCCTGTTATTGTTTGCTGTGTAGGCAGTTAATTGTTCTAGAGTGCCACCGGGGCAGTTTCTACAGTACGCCAAAATATCACGCACAGTACGAGAGATGTGGACAACATTTCCCGATGGACCTGGAGAGTCCTGCACGAAGGTAACATTGCTCGGGTTCTAGTCGTGGGCTTACCTCCCGCATATATAAGACATTAAAGGAGGACCGGTGGTCGCATCTAGACATGATCAGGGCAAGATAGGAAGATGACTTACCCATCCCGTTGACGGACGGTGAGTGGAAGAGAGCAGTGGCACAGGTAGTGGAAGCTACAAGTAATGCACGGTTCAAGTTAATCCAGTTCTATTATATACACCACACATACCTGACCCCTCAGCGGCAAGCGCAGTTCACTCCAGGGTTGTCTTCTGCATGTCCGCAATGTGGCACAGACCCTGCCACGTTCATACACATGGCCTGGGATTGTCCGTGCCTGCAACAGTACTGGCACCAGGTGGTGCTGTCCCTTAGCACAGCCACTGCTGTGCGGATCGACACCTCCATAAAACACTGTATTCCCGGTGTGCTACCGATGCCCAAGAAAGGGACTACGATGCGCTATAAGTTTGCGCTACTAGGGCTGGTCCTAGCGAAACCGCGGATAGCGATCCACTGGAAACACCCAGCACCTCCCACGTGGACAAAATGGAGAGATGACCTGCGGGAATGGAGGGTAGCTGAGGAATGTCGTCTCAAAGCAGTACGGACCAATGCGAATGCAGAGAGTGATCTCCTGGAATGGGAACAAATGTTGACGGAAGTGTCCACAGTGGTGAATGAGGGTGAGAATGAGAGTATAAATAGCTCGCCGAGCACTGGACCCACTCCAATACCCATCAATGTAACATCGCCGTAGGCACCCTTTCACACCTTGAACATATGACTCACAAACCGGTTAGAGATGCACCGCTAGTGTTTTACCTATGTTAGAGGTACTGTGCCACCTGTCTGTCGCTGCCACGAGGGTGGAGGGAGGGGGGTGGGGGTTGGATAGGGGGGGGAATCTAGATTTCCTATTATGATTATCTTTTTTCTTCTATTGTTTTGAGATGCTGGTCTTATCGTTAACAAAACAATTATACTGCTGCTAAAAATTAGAGCAACTAGGCTCATGGGTAGTGAGATCGAGTACAAATAATGGGATGTCGGATTAAAAGCATTGGATGCATGTGGGTTATAGATGTTGAAAAATGTATATGCATGTCCCTCATTCTTGATTGCTTGATCCTGCTTGCTCACTGACCTGTTCCGATGGTAGCAAGGGAGTAGGGTAGCCAGGTTCGCAGAGAGGGGTGATGTTTATACCCCAATTGCCAAAAGCAACACTTTCTTCAAGAATGTGACCTGCAGGTGGGATTTGTGTCCCTTCCTCCATGCTCCCCTCCTTGTCAGTGGGGGCGTTGTACGTGGCAGTCTGGGATGTATGTGTTTTATCCGACCAGTTGTGCCTGATTGGGGGTACCTGCTGCTTCGTGTTGGTATCTCTTTGTGCTTTTTCTGGGATAGAGATTGGTACTAGAGTTGTGACAGGGGTTGGAGCAGTAGTTGGAGAGAGTGGCCAGTTGACCGTGCCACCGGCTTCTGCTGTATTATAGTTCGACCCCCATCCGGTGCTAACTCCAGTAGTAGCTTCCTGTGGGAGGGATGGGTGGAAACAGAATCTAGGAGGCTTAATATGTGGCTCAAATACAAAGGGTAAGGTCTCTCCTCATGGTGTTCCCTCAGTCACTCTTCTCTTTCTTCTTTCCATGAATGTTCACTCAAGGTGGTCAGAGTGACGTACCCCCAGAGTCTCTCAAAAGAGAAGAAAGTGTAATGTTCCTACTTCTAAGTCTGAGTTACCGTCACCACACCCGAAGTGGAAGTAGAGGGAGGTGAAAAATTAGCATAAAAAAATGTGTGCCAGTCAAGGCAGTGGTTATGCGATTTTATACACTTTTCCCAAGTTTCATATAATCCCTTGGCTCAAGGAACAGCCATATACCCTGAATAGAACAACAAGTGAAAATAAGAAAATGAAACAAGCAGGCAATATACCGGGGGGGGCTATTTCCTCATATAGCACAGCATGCACACATTAACGAAAGTGCACAAGCAGTCAAAATAACATGCATGCTGTTTCCTTATATAGCACAGCAGGAATACATTAAAGAAAATGCACAAGTAGTAAAAATAACATGCGGGCTGTGTTTCACAATCACCGGGTGGTATCAGGGTTCGGTTTGGCACTTAGTCTGGGTGATGTCCCCTTGGGCCCCTTCTTTACCCTTTTCACCCCACCCCTTACTTCCCCTCCCCGTCTGATACACTCACCGCGTCTGCCGCAACTCTCCTGAGTTGAGGCAGCTTAAAGGCAACCTCCGGGGGCGTCCACCAGTCCTAAGCTTCCCCGGCAGTGCTTAATTTGAGCCTGTGGTTTCCGGTGCTCGGCACCGGTACTTAATTGCCAGCACCGACACTTAATTGCCGGAACCTGAACTTATGACAGCTGCTACATGATGGCGCTGTTTGTGCAATTCAAAGATGAGCAGACAAACTGTTGTTTGTTAATTCAATATACATTAAAAACAACTAATACCTGCCACCCAAGCCATTCTTAAAGCTTTGGCAGCCTCGAACAGTTTGAATTGTTACATTTGTAGCAGTGGGATGGTTAGTAGTTGTATAAGTACAGTGGCAATGTGTGATGCAAATTGCAGTGGTCTCCTGACGAGGGCCCTGGCACTTATTTATTTACAAATTTAGCACTGTTCCCCGGCAGTTTCTTCCTCTCCCGCTGAGTTTGTTGGGCTGTCCGGGTACTTCGGCGGGTCGTCTTCAGCGCACCTGTCCTCCAGTCTCGTCCTCTGCTCAGCGTCTTCCGGGTTCTTCCACTGCCCTGCGTCTTTCGCAGAATTCCCTCTCTTACGGCCTCTTTCTCGGTCTCCATTTGTGGGTCAACCTCCAGGAACTTCCTTCTTCCTGTAAGGAGGAGGGAGTCAACGTAGTTAACTCTTTCCTTCCCCTGAGATTACTTCCGACTTCGTTAACCCGGGCCGCCATGGGTGAAATACGGTGAGACTCCGACCTCGCTCCGGACCCCCCTCACATCCCTCTTCCCTTACTTTCATGTCAGCAAGAAATTAATCAATGGGATATCTGGAAAGGTGGTCTGAAAGGGTTGTAGGGCCAAGAACCATTTCATAACTCTATTATTCTGCCCCTTATTCTTTGCAAGCCATTCCAATGGGGCATGATCAGTGAATAGGAGAAATTCTCAACCTTCCAAGTAATACCTAAGGGATTCAATGTCCCATTTTATGGCTAATGCTTCTTTTTCTATTACTGAATATCTCTTTTCATGAGGGAACAGTTTTTGGCTGATATATAAGACAGGTCTTTCCTGTCCTTGTGGATCTGTCTGGGAGAGTACAGCACCCAACACGTGCTCTGAGGCGTCTCTCTGCAAAATAAAGGATTTGGTGTAGTCGGGACTGAGAAGGATGGGCGTTGAGGTTATAGCTTGTTTCAACTGCTGGAAGGATTGAAGAGCTGAAGAGGAAGGGTGTTTCAGTTTCTTTTCTGTTTTCACATCCTTTCTAAGGAGATCTGTTAGAAGATTATCTATCGGTGAGAAGTCAGGTATAAATCGCTGATAATACCCTAAAACGCCCAAGAATGCCCTTAGGTCTATTTTGGTTTGAGGAAAGGGTATGTTGGTGATAGCAAATACTTTTTCTTCCTGTGGTTTTATCAGTCCTTCTCCTAACAGGTATCCGAGGTATTTCACTGATTCAGCAGCTAGTCTGCTCTTAGAGGGATTTATGGTTAGACCACTCTATCTCAGGGTTTGGATAACTGTCTTCAAATGATGTAGGTGTTGTTCCCAGGTAGTACTGTGAATTACTATGTCATCTATATAGGCAGCAGCAAAGGCAGCACAGGGTCTCAAGACGGTATTCATTAATCTCTGGAACGTTGCAGGGCCCCATGTAGCCCAAAGGGGAGGACAGTAAAATGGAATAGACCCTCTGGAGTAGAGAAGGCGTTCTTCTCTCTATCTTGGTATTTCAAGGGTACTTGCCAATACCCCTTGCAAAGGTCCAGGGTGCTTAAATAGCGGGCTTTTTTCAATCCTTTCAATCATCTCATCGACTCTTGGTAATGGGTAGGAGTCAAATTGAGAGATCTTGTTGACTTCTCTGAAGTCTATGTAGAACCTGATGGACCCATCAGGTTTTGGTACTAAAACGATAGGGGAATTCCACTCACTGTTGGAGGGTTCTATTATACCTGTCTGGAGCATCTGCTGCACCTCATTCCTTATTGTGTCTCTGCGTGATTCAGGGATACGATATGGGTGTAGTTTAATTTCTTTCCCGAGCTACTATGGATTGCATGTTCCACAAAGGTTGTCTTACCGGGACTGAGAGAGAACACTTCTTGTAGGGTTTGCAACTGTCTACATAGCTCTTGTTTTTGAGACTCAAGCAGTTCTGGATCTATACTCCTGTGGTATAAGTGTTCTGTTTGTTCGGCCAGTCCTAACAAAGCTGGTATGGCCCCTTCCCATTTTTTAAATAAATTGATATGGAATATCTGTTTGTGCAACAGATTCTCAGGATCCATCTCCAGGCGGTAAGTTACTGGAGTTACTTTCTCTATTATTTTGAACGGGCCCTGCCACTGGCCTAACATCTTGTGATCAGATGTTGGCATCATCAACAAGGCAAAATAGCCTATTTCAAGGGTACGCTCTTTAGTTCTTTTGTCGTATTGGGTCTTTTGAGATGTCTGGGCCTGTTCTAGGTGAGTCCTTACAATACTTCGTATTTGTTGCAAATGTGTTTTTAAATTAAGAATATATTCGGGTAGGGGTTTACCTCCTTCTTGTTCTTCTTCCCATTCTTCTCTCATGATCTCAAGTAAGATGCGGGGTTGTCTGCCATACAACAACTCAAAGGGTGAATACCTAGTGCTTTTTTGTTGTTTACATCGGATGGCAAAGAGGGCTAAGGGAAGCATGTCCTCCCATTTGTGGGTTTCTAGGTCAAGTAGTTTCTTTAGGGTGGTCTTAAGTGGGGCACTTTATCATCCTACCAACCCGTCAGTATGAGGATGAAAGGCGGATGTTCTGATCTGTTTAATGTTCAACTGTTGGCACACCTGTTTCTTTAGTTTTGAAATAAAAGGAGTGCCCTGGTCGGTTATAATTTCTCGAGGAAACCCTACCCGGGACAAGATGTTAACCATAATCTGTAGGACATTAGGTTGTCTCAAGGCCACCGCCTCAGGAAAACAAGTGACGTAGTCCACCAGTCCTAGTACATACCGACACCCACTACGAGAGGGAAGAAGGGGTCCTATGATGTCCATTCGTACTCTGGTGAACGGTTCTTTGATTATGGGTAAGGGAGGTAAAGCTACCTTAAGGGGAAGGGACCTGCTATTTTTCTGACTTATAGGACATTCTTTACAATACCCACAGACCTGTTGGTAGATCCCGGGCCAGTAGAACTTTTCAAAAATAGCTTTTTCAGTTTTCTCACTCCCAAAATGGCCCCCCAGCAAGTGGCTAAGAGCTAAATACAGCACTTTTTCTCTATACTTTTGGGCTACTAGAAAATTAAGGGGCTTGGTCCCCCCCCCCCCCCCTTTCCATACACCAGACCCTTTTTGATAAAGAACTGGGGACCTACTTGTTCTGGATCTTCAACATCCAGGGCTCTATTCCAGGCCTCCCTAGGGTCGGATCTTCTCGTTGGGCTGCGTGAAAGCCCTGATCGTGCTGCCACATGGTGTTGTGTGTCGATTTAGATACCGTATATAGGTTTCCCGATTTATGTCCTTATATAGGCACAATTCGCATTGCCCATATTTAGGCATAGAAATCCTACCCGTATTTAGGCATTATCCATGCTAACCAAATACAGGCATGGCCACCTACAGCCGTTCATCTACGTCACAACGAGTTCCTCGAAAACCAGACTCTTAAGCCTTTAGGACTTCCCCTTGCTTGGATATTGATTTCTCCAAGAACTCATTTATTATGCATGAACATCTATTCCTTAGGCGTTCATTCATGACGTTCTTCTGGCCGACTTTTACGTCAATACTGGCATTCCTAAACACCTTCAAGGTATAAATATACCTTCACTTACCATGGCAAACCACGGTTCGGCTGCCTACTTGCACGACGCGTGGTACACAAAAGAATGGTCACAGTGGAAATGATTAGCAAAATGTCAGAGAACACATATGTAGACAATGCACATAAAAGTATGACAACACCAGAAAACAGATGCAATGAATGACTGTGATTTAATCCATTAAACAAGGGTCATCAAAAGATCAACGGTTCAGATGACAGAATGTATGTCACAATCTACATTTTTGTGAAAGCAGGTGCAAATAAAGTGACAAGTGCAAAAGTGGGATCAGTGCAAGTGATGTGCAAGGGGAAGTTAGTGCATATATATACAGCCACAATTACTTTAGATACCTATCCTGCCAGATTTCTGGCAAATACAATTAATGCGACAACATAAACAAAGGATGCAGTTATAGAATCACTGTCAACCAGGTTTGGTGTGGAAGAAAAAGTAAAAGTCGACGTTTTGACCAGCAAAATGAATGTCTTGGAGGCGGGGTCTTCTTCAGGACCAAAAGATTGAGGGGGGGGTTGGTACCTATGGACAATAATACGAATTAATGTGGTGTGGCTAAAATGGGAATGGATCTAATTAGCAGAGAATCAGCAAGATTTACCAGCATCAGCATGGAACCTTCGTGCTGGAAGATGAGAGTGTGGGCCTGCAGGGCTCCTGGGATGGGAGAGATGGGAAAACGAGAGAAGCAAAACTAGTGTCATAATTCACTCTAGTGACTAGAGAGAAGGATGGTTAAGACATCCAAGGTAAGTATGTACTCACCATTGGAAAGTATGTCGTGTACCATAGGATATCAATTGCTATGGTGGGCTGATCAATCAGTGGCAAAGGCACAAGGTTCAACCGTAACCTATGGCAGTGGGCAGGAGAGAAGAAGAATGTGGAAAGCCACGTTATTAAAATGGGAGGCATTGCAGTAGCGGCGCGCTTTAAAAGGGGGCAATTATCAAGGGTTGAGGCTGAGCAGAAGTTGGAAAGGTGCTGCATAAGGCTAACCATGTGCGAATGTGCCACCACGGGAGTCTGTGGAGTAACTAACTTAGCACCTCCGCAGAACGCGGTGATTAAAAGGTGGATTAAAACATAACGGACCTCTAGTCAGTTATCAGTGAGCCAAAGCTATAGCGCGTCACCCTGTGCGCAGCAAGCAGGGTGGAGCGATAGTTTCGTGTCTGGCTGAGGAGACTCAAGCCGTACAAAATTCAAAAGGGAGATGAGACCGCAGGGTGGGGGGGTAGCATTTAGCCCGACAAGCCTCGTACGCAAAAGTGTGCGTTAAATACAAATTTAAAGGAGAGGAACGGGATTAACACATCTCTCCGGGAGTTAAACCCGACCCGACTCGTACACAAAGGTGCGCGTTAAATACAATTTACAATCTCTCCAGGAGTGGGTGCAATGATGCGGAAAAGGAGTTCTCAGATGCAACTACATTAATGAAAAGGAGAGAGAGAGCGCGGCCGGTTGCAGCGTGACATACCACGGGGGAAGCATCGAGAAATCTGACAGCTAACACTGGAGGGTGTCTCATGACTGGTTAAGTAACATGTGAAGACGTGCAAGTCATGCACGTAGTTACAAAGTCGATTGTTGCTTAGCTGATGTAATGAGAAGGCTGGATTATCGATCCCAGATCTGATACTGTAGCAAGCTTGTTGACGGGTCAACCTACCATTGTTAAAAATGGTGGCAGAGTTTGTAAGGACAAATCAAAATTGAAGTCAAAAAGTGCCTGTCGGGGCTATTTACACAGCGGTAAAGCAATAAGGCACACATTAACATAGTTTGACAGGGTTACAGTCTATCACTGATCATACTGGCTGACGTGTATACCAAAACAGTATACATCACAAATGTTATACAGACAAATATTGCACAGATATTTGAATACGATACATACGAAGACATTAGGGTGACAAATCTCTGTTAGAAAGTACCAGAACAAGGTGTGCAAGCATGTTCATGAGTGTTACAAGTTACTGGCTGACCAGCAGCGCACACTCTAGCAGCGGGCATAGGCTCAACTTATCGATGTATGAGATCAAAACATGCGTGTTAAATGCAAACCATTGCGCGTCAAGTAGTAAATGGAAACATATATTAACACGTGCTGTCAGTTTAGAATGAGAAACCGTCTTACTAGGTTACCCAAGGACAGATTGGTGTGGTGACCTAGTGCGATGTGACCTAGGGTCATACCCCATTGCTAATGTATGTGTCTCAGACATAGGTCCTAAGTGCTATTCAGTAAGGATAGTTGAGCATACGTTGCATCAAGTTCATTGAGGCCATTTTGGACAGACCTGAATCGGTCCATCCACTTGCATTCTCTAGTGTTTAGAATAGACCCCAAATCGCTTCCCCTGATACCCAGTGTGATGGCTTCAATGACCAGCCATTTCATGGACTCTGGGGGGTGGTTGAATGTTTGAAAATGGTCGACCATTGTGCCACATCTTATCCTACTGCAATGGTGTAGTATACGGCACTTAACCTTTTGTGTGGTCTGTCCTATATAGATTTTATCACAGGGGCAGACAATGGCGTAAATTACATTTTTTGTGTTTCATTTTGTGAGAATTTTAAGGTCCGCCGTGCAGTGACTGTGTTGGAATATCTTGGTTTCAATGGTCAGGCAGCACACTTTACATTTCCCACATTTAACATGAACCACTAGGGCTGGGAGTTGCCACATTGATTGAATAGTGGGTTTGGGTGGTATGTCCAGGAAAGATTTGACCACATGGTCACGTACATTTTTCCCTTTCTTAAATGAATGCATGGGAGGTTCTGGAAGCTGTAACTCTCCCGCCACTAGATGCCAATGTTTGTTAACAATCTGTCCGATGTCATTACTGCGCGTGTTGAAGGTAGTGACACAGATTAACCTGTCTAGGTTCTCTGATCGGTCTTTGGGGGTCAGAAGCATCTCCCTGTGATTATGCCAAGCTCTCTTTCTGGCCCGCTTCTGGCCCGCTTGGGTAGCCAGGTTCGACCAATCTGCAGATAAGGTCATCTGATTCGTTGAAGAAGTCCTCCTTCTGGGTGCAGTTCCTCCTGATTCTCAGGAACTGCCCAAATGGAAGGTAATCACGTAGTCCCCGGGGATGATGACTTCCATATCTGAGCAAGGTGTTCCTTTCTGTGGGCTTACGGTATAAGGTGGTGTAAAGGCAATCACTTGTGGCCTTGATAGATATATCAAGAAAATCAATGGTAGACTTATACTGGTGGATTGTGAACTGGATATCCACTGATCTCTCATTTAGCCACTTAAAGAAATTGTTGAGTTCTAAACCGCTGCCTGTCCAAATCATTAGGGCATCATCTATGTAGCGTTTCCAGTAGGAGGCCTGTTTTCTGAAAGGGTTCGAGATGTTATTGATGCAAGTTTGCTCGAAGTCATCCATGTAAAGGATAGCCAGATCTGGCGCAAAGCTATCCCCCATTGCCACGCCCTTAGTCTGCATGAAGTAGTCACTCTGGAAATAAAAAAAGTTTTGAGTCATGGCTATCTCGAGTAGTTGAATGATGAACTCGGTTGGGACACGTGCGGGTAGCGTCCTTGTGTTCAGATGTTTCACCATCACTTGCAGTGCATGTTGTTGTGGAATGCTCGTGTACAGCGAGACGATGTCCATCGTGACAAGGATTTGTGTGGTGGGGTCAAAGGACATACCATCGACCAGATTGATGACTTGCATGGTATCACGAAGGTAAGATTCAGTTTTCTCCACCAGTGGTTTCAGGAAAAAATCCACGTATTTGCACAGGGGTTCCAGAATTGAGCCACACCCCGAGACAATCGGGTGGCCAGGTGGTTGTTCCATGTTTTTATGAACTTTGGGTAACGTGTAGATGGTTGGTAGACGGGGCTGCTTCTGACTTAAGTACTGAAATTCCAAATCCGAGAGGTAACCCTGCTCCATTCCCTTTTCCGTTGTCCGTAGGATCATGGTACTGATCTTTTTGGTAGGGTTATGATTCAGACTTGTGTAGCTCACACCATCGTTCAATTGTGAGGAGAGTTCCTTCTTGTAGTCCTCCACGTCCTGAACCACGATGACACCACCCTTGTCGGCGGGTTTGATGACGATAGATCGGTTGTTTTTTTAGATTTTACAAAGCTTTGCGTTCAGCACTGGTGACATTGTGCTTGACGTACTTTTTAGTTGAGCAGGCCTTGAGTGCTTCCTTAAGCACCGTACTTTCATAGGTGAGAATCCGATGAGAGACCATCTGAGAGGTGGGTGTAAAGGACGACGCAGTTCGTAGACCCGAGCAAGACGTGGTAGGGAAAGGTGGAGAGTGCCGGAAGTAGTGCCTCAGGCGTATTTTCCAGAAAAAACAATGTAATTCGGTTTGGAGATTGAATTTGTTGGGGTAAGTTGTGGGAACGTACGATAAACCTTTACTAAGGATCAAATGTTCATCATTGGTCAATTCATGGGTTGACAGATTTATGATTGGGTCCTTTTGGGTGGTTACCAATGGTATACCCGGCATCTCGTTTGGATTTCTCCATGCTGTTCCTGGGGAAACCGCACTTGTTTCTGGATGGGGTTCAAACCCTGTTGTCGACCTCTGTGCCATCCTTGGCCTTGTTGTGGCTGGCCATGACTGCGACCCTTGTTCTAGTTCCAAATCGTGCTCCTGTCCCTTGGTGGTCGCCATTGGCTGTCCGCTTAAAAAGATGCTCCAGGTTGTGGGTAATACCAACTGTCCTGGTATTGGTATCCAAGACTGGTACCCGGTTGTTCGCTTTCACTCCCAGAAGAGCATGATGATTCAGAGAACCAGACGCTGTCATCCTCCTCGCAGAGAATCCAGCTCCAGTGTTTCTGACTGGCTCCCCTTGCGGGGTGTTAGAGATCGAGACTCAGAAAGAGATTCCAACCTCACTCATTCTAAGGTATGGAGCGGACTAGAACCTAGAGGGACTTTTGGCAAATCTTGGCAACTGTAGCTAAACTAGAATAGACTTACCTCGTACTACACTTAAGTTAGGTACACTGGGGTAGAACTAGGCAGAAGCATCAGATGAGTATTAACTTTTTAGCCTGTGTTATTTATGTATGTATTTTTATGAACATCTGTCATAGCAACAAACCATGCTATTGCAGTATTATGTTATCTTACTGGTAACGCTGTACATATTATACTTCGCATTCTGTCTTACGATTGTAGCAGTTCATATCTCTTGCACGAGAAATAAGACTGTTCAATAAACCCTTTCTATTGAAACGCCCTTCTATCTATTTCTGTGTAACTCTGTAGAAATGAAGCATGCACGATTGACTAAGTGAAACTGTTATCTATTGTTTCCACGATTCTGAGATTTTTTCGATTCTAAGGGAAACAAAGTTGTCATGTTTATGCGGTTGTCAGAAACGAATCCCTTCTTTTTTTTCTTTTTTTTTTTAAATTTTTTTTATTAGAAACCGTTGGTACACAATAAAATACAGACAAGGGCCTACAACCACCAGGGCCGGCCGCTATAGAGCTCGAGGGCCCGCAGTGCAACGCCACACATTCAAATGAACCAGAGGCAAAGCTCCCAGCAGTTCGTGAGCACATGTAACAGGCCGTGGCCATAGGCCAGGAGCAATCAGAAAAAACAGTTTCATTTTCTATTAAATATAAAACACACTCAAGGCAATGAGAGTCCGAAATAGCAGCGCGCTCTTCCCAGGACGGGGAACAAAGTACAGTATCCAAAGCAGTTCTTGTCTGGAAGCGGTAGAGGGGGGCAACGGGAAAACAACGCGTGGAACACACCTCACACCATCCCGCAGAATGCGTGGCTAGGGGGACAGAGCAATATCGACCTCTAATGGCAGAGGCGGGGTGCAGATACGTCCACGATATAAATTCCATGGACCCCATATCTTAGTCCATCTCCCTGGCTTGCCTCTCGCCACATACACCGTCTTTTCCCTAAACATACACCAGTCCATATTCTCCTTCCATACCTCGATCGTGGGCGGCCTCGGGGAGCCCCATAGCTGTGCAATGTTACGCTTAGCCACCATGTACCCCAAGGTCACCCACTGCGTCTGTGCCGCGTTACAATCATTCGGTTCCCAGACATTCAACAAACACCTCCTAGCCTCTGGCAACAGAGCAACGTGTGTGACCTCCTCCATTACGGTGTGGATAACGTTCCAAAACCGCACAACCTCCGAACATTCCCATAAGATATGAAGAAAGGTACCCGGCAGGCCACATCCACGCTTACACAGTCCATCCATCGAATAACCCATACGCAGCAAACCGGGCCCCGTGACATACACTCTATGAAGGATCTTCAGCTGTACGAATCGTAAGCGGGCCGGGATCGCCACCTCTTTCGGGGAGGCCACCGCCGATACCCAGTCCTCATCGTCCAGTTCCAAGCCATCGCCCGTCCATGCCTCCCGCAGACGGAGCAGCAAGTCCGCGCGATCATTAATGAGTTTCCTATAAATCAGAGAGATAGTGCTGTCGGGCACGTAGCCATCCAACACTCTATCCTCCAGTGGGGAATACTCGGGGATAGCAGCAACGTCCGGAAAAACCGAACACAGCGCATGGTAGACTTCAGCATACCGGAAGTACTCTCTATCGTTTAATTTATATTCAGTTTTAAGCATTTCAAACGTTTTGAAAGACCCCTTCGCCCAAAGATCACCCACCTTACATATACCAATCATATCCCATTTCTCAAAGCCTTTCGATCTCCACAAACAGCCCAAACGCCTAGAGGCATACAACGGAGTCGCCCGAGTCAAGCGATCCCTCCACCCCATCGCAGCATTCGCCGCGTGCCACACACGTACCGCAACCTGCATGGGTCCTGTCAACCGCGTGTCCGGGGTCACCGAGTACAGCGCCCTATTATAGTCCCCACCCGGGAGCAAAAATGTATTCATCTCGAAGGCCGGATTCAAGGCAGGACCGTATATCCCGTGGTTCACCGCCGCCAACTGAGACGCCCAATAGTATCGTTTAATATCGGGGAGGGCGACCCCCCCATCGTACCAAGGGAGCGACAACTTGGCGAGAGCAATCCGCGGCCGCCCGTCCCAAAACAGTTGGCGCTGAAGACCCTCCACCTCCCGGAAATAACGGGCTGGCACGACATCTAGAGTATTTTGCAAAGCGTACAGGAAGCGAGGTAGCGACATCAATTTAAATGCCGCCCGTCCGAGCGGCGAAAGCGGAAGTCGTCGCCACCTCGCGACGTCGGCCTTCAATCGCTGAAGGGGAGGGAGAAGGTTTCGCTCATAGCGGACCGCGGGATCCAGTGAGATAAAGATTCCCAAGTATTTGAACCCCAGGGTAGCAATCTGGATAGGGCAATCCCGTGGCAGGAGGGGGGCCTCACCCGAGAGGACGTAAACACACGACTTGGCCCAGTTGATGACCAGGCCGGAGTTGCGACCAAAGGAATTCAGTACGTCCACCAATACAATTAGCGACTGTCGGGGAGAGGTGAGATACAGAAGGATGTCATCCGCGTTTCATTTGGTGGAACAGAAGCGGCGGAGTAAGAGGCGTGTACTTTACCCCCCGTTTCATTGGATGAGTGAGTGGGGATCGAGTGGAAGAATTTTAAGCGACCCCTTAACGTTTTGAACCAGACGTACGGTGACGTCCACATGCTGAGGCAATGGACCAGATGTGGAAAAGACATTGAGTTTGCGTAACGCTACATGAGAGGTCCGCCCGGACCAGAACCAGGCAGTAGACATTTGAGACGCTGAGAAGACTTTTTTGCGTAACTGCTCCTGCGATACCCGCCTGGACTTTAACCAGATAGTTTGTTATCCCCGTCCTGACATATTGACGTAGGAGGAATCCACTGATTGTGTTGATCCAAGAATGATTTTGTTTGGCAGACACATAAAACAATAGGAGAGGAGTAATACCTCGGATGCCAAAAAGGATTTCCTCCAAATGTATTACTGTAAATAACAAGTATACATTGATTTGGAACCACGATTAGGGGAATTGACATTTGATAATTTTCTGTGTACATAAAGTGTATGTGTATTTGCATTCATATGATTTAATGAAATTGTAGATAGAGGTTTTTGTTTTGTTTCATGTCTGTTCAAATTTGTATATATTATGTGTTGAAGTGTTCTGATGTCCACCAAGAGATATTCGTCCCTGATAAATAATGATGAATACAGTTTTTTATAAGAAATAAGTAATTACCGAGAAAATTAATTGTTTCTTGAGTAAAAATAAACAAGAGATTGATCCCTCTTAGCCAAGTTTCTTTATTCTTATCCGCGTAAAGGGAGACACGGTCTTCAAACTCCGGCGTCCATCTAATGCCTCGCAACGACGGCTCCCAACGCAACCAGGCGGCGAGAGGCTCCAAAGAAAGTGCAAAGAGAAGGGGCGATAACGGACATCCCTGCCGCGTACCTCTCCCCAGTGCGAAGGGAGCCGACACCCTACCATTCACCACCACCTGAGCCAGTGGGTCAGCATATAGTAATTTTACCCAACCAATAAACTCAGGGCCGAACCCAAATTTCGCCAACACGGCCCAAATATATGGCCCCTCCAAAGTGTCGAACGCCATAGTAGCATCTAAAGATGCCAAGATGGCCGGCTCACGTATAAATTCCGCTCTAGCAAGCACGCCGTGCAACCGCCTCAAATTTAGAGCGGTATTCCGATGGGGTATAAAACCGGACTGATCCTGATGAATCAAGTCGCCCACGACCCGAACCAGTCGATTAGCCAATACCTTAGCCAGAATTTTGGGTTCTGCGTTCAACAGCGAAATGGGCCTATAGGAGGCGCAGCGATCTCGCGGCTTCCCCTCTTTGTGTATCACAACTATGTTGGCGAGGCGTTGGTCAGGGGGGAGGAAGCCCGCCGCACGTGCCGCGAAAAACATGTCCCGAAGATACGGCGCTATCTTATCGGGACGCAACTTATATAGTTCGATGGGAAGACCATTAGGACCCACAGCTTTACCCGATGCGATCGAGCGAGTGGCCAGAGCGATCTCATCTGACGACAACTTCGCCTCCATCAATACTGCATCAGCCTCCGATAGGGTTGGCAATGCAATGTCTCTAAGCAACAGATGAGAATCCTCCTCCGAACGTACAGAAACCGGAGAGTATACCCCGCGGAAATGAGCCGCGAAGCAGTCAACGATCTCCACCGGGTCAGTCACACGCACTCCATCCATTGTCTCCACAACGGGAACCACCCTGCTCGCTCTCTCCTTCGTATCCAACCAAGCAATCAACTTTCCGGCCTTATCCCCCACATCATACAGTCGTCCTTGCTGCTCCCTACTCATCCCTTTAGCAGCTTCCGTGACTAGCGCTCTATAATCTGATTGTTTGAGGCCGAGAACATGCAATTTCTCATCAGTAACTCCCCGCTCCAAGTCCTCCTCCTTTTCAGCTATTTCAGTTTCCAAGTGAACCACCTCTGCTCTCTCGCACCTCTTACCATGGTAGATAAGGGACAAGGCCTGCCCCCTGATCACCACTTTATAAGCCTCCCATAGGGAGACGGCCGACGACACCGACCCCACATTATCATTGAAGTAGTGATCAGTGGACTTGACCAGTTCCGCGCGGATCTTAGGGTTACGTAGATACCAGGAGCTAATGGGTGCCACTCTCCCCTCTGCCCCAGGGACAACCTTCAGTTGCAACCATATAGGGGAATGGTCAGAAATACCTCGGGCTAAATGACGCACCTCCCCAATCATCCCAGCTTGGATCGCCGGCATAAGCATGTAATCAAGTCTCGAGAGACTCCCATGGGCCCCCGAGTGAAAGGTATATTGCGTCTGTCCCGGGTGCATCAATCTCCAGCAATCTACAAGTCCCAAAGTGTCCAAGAAGCCACCTGTGAGAAGTTGGCCTGGTATATGATGCTCACTAGTTAAAGTGATCACCTTGTACCATGCCAAGCAACCCTTATGGTGTGGTTGTAAGTCAACCTTTTCGGACTAGCTGCCCTAGTGGTAGCGTAGGCTAAGCAGTCTTTGAGGCTAAACTCTTGAAACGTGTTAAGCCAGCTGTTTTACCAAATGCAACCCCCCTTTTATACCAATGAAAGGACACCACACAGATATATATTCAAAATATATATGTATTTATTTCTCAAAGTAACCCCTAGTCTCTTTATGAGCACAGGAGCACAAATCGTCAAACAAGATTATCACAGAATACACAGAAGTTGCACTTTATATGGATAGGCCCTGGTGGCCACTCAAACCATATACTAAAATAGTGGTATAAGTACCACGAACAGAAAAGGGAAAAGGCCTAGGGCCTCTAGAATCGCTGGGTCTACAAGGAGCTAACGTCAGTTAGTGACCAGGAGGTCCACGGGTGGCGTGTGCAGAGCAAAATAGTCACACGCGTGCTCCCATAGGTTTCAATGGGTGCGTAAAAAGTACAAAGTTACTGCAAAGAGGATCTTCCGGATGGACTAGGAACTCAAGATTTGGAACACAGGCACTAGAGATGTAATACTACACTTGGGCACAGGTGTGCCAGCTTTACCTCACCCACAGGAAGCGGGTGCATAGGCCTCGAAGTGCGTCGGGTTTCTTCTATCTGTTCCGTGGAGCCTGAAGACAAAGATGCTGCAGGCGGTCGGTCCGGGAGAGATGCAGTGGATCCAAGAGTGGATCAGAGATGTTGAAGACCTGTAAGCAGAGGGGACAGTGTTCACAGTCACTAGCCAGTGACCAGCGTGGCACCAGGTGGGTACCAGGCAATGTCGGGTGCAAACAGGAAGAAAGGTGTAGCTTGTCTCTGCAGCCACGTGGTCCCTGGAGGTCGACGACGTCCAGGAGTCGGTTCACGAGCTGTCCCACGCAGGCTCTCGCTGTCGGCGGTGTCGGCGACTTGATTGAAGCAAACAAGCCTTGGCAAAAGCAATTGTTGTAGGAGATGAAATAAGCTGATGGTTCTGACCAGCAAGGTCAGAAGGACTGCTCCTTTGGAGGGGAGCAAGGGCCAGTCTGGAGCAACCAGACCAGCGGTGTATTTCGTAGAGTTCGTCGCCAAGATGGCTACTAGCCAGCGGGCCAGCAACCGGTTAGGCGCGTCGAGTGGCAAAATGCAGAAGGGCCCCACGCAGATCGTGGAGATGCTGGAGGGCTCACCTTTGGTGCAGATGCTGCTCGGGTGTTGGGCTTCTCAGATCCCAAAGTACAACTTGGAGGGAGCCTCGGTTGTTGCACTTGTCAGCTTGTCGTAGTCGTTCCAAGATGGCTGGCTCCACGTGTCTCGGTGCCTCCACGGGTCTCCTCTTTTCAGGGACTGTGGATCGGGCGGTGAGAGGTCTGGAGGTCCAGGTCTTGTCAGTCTCTGGGCTCGGGCTCCGGCGGGAGGCGGCGGCAAAGCAGACGTTGATTCGCTGGATGGTGCTTGCGTTAGCAAGGTGGTCACTCCCTGACCACAGGGGAGATTGGCTTCAGTCCTCTGTGCAGCAGGGCGTCGAAGTTCCCGTCTTCTTCTTAGTTTTAAGTTGATTCCAGGATGTCTGAAGTCTTAGGACACAGCTCCTACCTTTAAGCGGATTCTAGGGGCCGGACTACCTGCTAGGTCCCTCCCTATGGGTGGGACCAGGAAGGGGGGTGGTTACACCCCCAATCCTTTGTCCAGCTCGCCCCAGGCCCGGGACTGGTGTGCCCCAGGACCGGTTTGAACTGGCATATGCACCGAGGCTCCTTGTGAGCCACAGGCATGTCTGGTTTCTTTCAAGCCCTACCTGACCAATACACAAAATCCTGTCTGGGGTGGTGCACGCACCTCCCCTGGCAGGAAACCCTTTGTCCACACCTCCCAAGCTGGAAGGACTCCCAGCAGCAGGAGGGCAGACTTGTGTCTGTGGTGGCAGCATCCATTTTGTGGAGCTGAGGCTATGTCTGATTTTACCCGGGTTTCAGGTACTGTACATGTCGTGTCCCTCTAGAAGGGTGGAATGCTAACCCCGTCGCCAGAATTGGCGAGGGGTTAGTATTCCAATTCGTATGACACCTTACTCGACATGTTTTGATAAAGCCAAACCAAAGATAGCATTTAACCGCGAGGTTCATAATGCACTTAAGAGTATATGGTATGACGATATCTGGAAACAGTAGAAGGAAGTTGTTCCGACCACTGCAGACAGGCTCAGCTCATGCCAGAGCACCATCTCACATGGAACCAAGCACTCTGCCTTCAGGATTGTTAAGGCCTGCCATAGGAGTGACTTATAGGTTACCAGGTGTCCCATTTAAGGTTAGGTATAGGTATACTACACCTAAGTAAGAGGTGATTACACCAACTTACCCCAGCTGAGTGATCAGCCAGTTGTGTCAAATTGTTAGGCCAAGCCTGGGGTGGCACAATACATGCTTCAGCCCTTGGCAGGCCTTGGGTACACCAATGCCCTGGGTACCTAGTGTACACTGGTACAGGGGCTGACAGGGTGATCCACTTCCAATTGGTTATGCACCTAGGGTGCATAGTTTTAATTTAGTAGAGAGAACAGCAGGCTGGGGGTCTGATTGGCAGGCCCACAGCCTCAATATGTCAAAAACCAGTGAAGCAAAAAGCAAAAATTTGGGGTGACCATAGGATAGCAGACCCTACTCTCCTACACAACCCCCCCCCCAAACGCTGGGACATTAAACTAGCCTTGACCAGTCTCGTCTTCATGTCCTAAGTGGAAGTACCTGGAGAGACCATCTGCATTCCCATGGTCAGTACCTGGCCGGTGCTCCACTGTAAAGTCCATCCCCTGTAGGGAAATGGACCACCTAAGCAGTTTGGGGTTTTCACCCTTCATCTGATTTAGCCACAAGAGGGGCTTATGGTCGGTCTGAATCTTGAAGTGAGTGCCAAACAAGTATGGCCTCAGCTTCTTCAGGGCCCACACCACAGCAAAGGCCACCCTCTCAATAGCTGACCAATTCTTCTCTCTGGGGGTCAACCTTCTGCTAATAAAAGCAATGGGTTGGTCTTGACCATCTACATTAAGTTGTGACAGCACAGCTCCCACACCCAACTCAGAAGCATCTGTTTGGACAATAAACTCTTTGGAGTAGTCAGGACTTTTCAGGATAGGTGCAGAGCACATGGCCTCCTTCAGGTCATCAAATGCCTTTTGACAGCTTACTGTCCACTGAACCTTTTTGGGCATCTTCTTGGATGTCAGATCATTAAGAGGAGTCACAATGGACCCATAGTTCTTAACAAACTTCCTGTAGTACCCAGTCAAGTCCAAGAAAGCTCGAACTTGAGTCTGGGTGGTTGGAGGGGACCAGTCCTTGATGGATTGTATCTTACTCTCCAGTGGTTGAACTTAGCCTCCACCTACAAGGTGGCCCAAATATACAACCTTACTCTGCCCTATCTGGCACTTAGTAGCCTTGATAGTGAGGCCTGCCCTTTGCAGAGCCTCAAGAGCCTTCTTCAGGTGGATCAGGTGATCCTCCCAGGTGGAGCTAAAGACAGCAATGTCATCAAGATATGCTGCGCAAAAGTCATCCAACCCAGTAAGGACTTGGTTCACCAGCCTTTGGAAGGTGGCAGGTGCATTCTTCAGACCAAAGGGCATCACCACAAACTGGTAGTGCCCACCTGGGGTTGAGAATGCTGTTTTGGCCTTAGACTCCTCAGCTAATCTGATTTGCCAATAGCCAGCTGTTAAGTCAAATGTGCTCAAAAACTTTGCAGAAGCTAGTTTGTCTATGAGCTCATCTGCCCTTGGAATAGGGTGTGCATCTGTCCTGGTGACAGCATTGAGACCCCTGTAGTCCACACAGAACCTCATCTCTCTCTTGCCATCTTTGGTGTGAGGTTTGGGGACCAGAACCACTGGGCTAGCCCAGGGGCTCTCTGAGGGTTCAATGACACCTAATTCCAGCATTTTATGTACCTCAGCCTTTATACAGTCCCTGACGTGGTCAGGTTGTCTGTAAAGCTTGTTCTTTACAGGCAGACTGTCACCAGTGTCCACCACATGGGTACACCAGTCAGTTTGACTAGGTATCAAGGAAAACATATGTGAAAATGATTGTAGAACCTGTCTACATTCAGTTTGGTGATGGGCAGTGAGGTTGCCTCCAAGGGTCACTCCTTCAACTGAGCCATCTTCAGGGTTCTGAGACAACAGGTCTGGGAGAGGGTCACTCTCTTCCTCCTGTCCCTCATCTGTAGCCATGAGCAAGCCCATGTCTGCCCTGTCAACATATGCTTTAAGCCTGTTAACATGGAGTACCCTGTGGGGACTCCTGGGAGTTCCTAGGTCGACCAAGTAGGTGACCTCTCCCTTCTTTTCCAGGATTGTATGGGGTCCAGACCATTTGTCTTGGAGTGCTGCTGGGGCCACTGGCTCCAACACCCATACCTTCTGTCCTGGCTGAAACTCAACCAAGACAGCCTTTTGGTCATGCCAAGCTTTCTGTAAGGCCTGGCTTGCCTCAAGGTTTTTGGATGCCTTCTCCATATACTCAGCCATCCTGGAGCGGAGACCAAGTACATAGTCCACTATGTCTAGCTTAGGCTTTTTGAGAGGTAACTCCCATCCTTCCTTCACCAAACACAGTGGGCCTCTCACAGGGTGCCCAAACAACAATTCAAAGGGGCTGTAGCCAACTCCTTTTTGTGGGACCTCTCTGTAAGCAAACAGAAGGCAGGGTAGAAGGATGTCCCATCTTCGCCTGAGCTTTTCAGGTAATCCTTTGATCATACCCTTTAGGGTCTTGTTGAATCTCTCAACAAGCCCATTGCACTGTGGGTGATAAGGGGTGGTGAACTTGTAGTTGACACCACATTCCTTCCACAGAGCTGTCAAGTATCCTGACATAAAGTTGGTACCTCTGTCAGATACTACCTCCTTAGGAAACCCCACTCTGGAGAATACTCCCAGCAGGGCCCTGGCCACAACAGGAGCTGTAGTGGTCCTAAGGGGAATTGCCTCTGGATACCTGGTGGCATGATCCACTACCACCAGTATAAATCTGTGCCCAGATGCAGTGGGTGGATCCATGGGACCCACTATGTCTATTCCCACTCTTTCAAAGGGGACCCCCACCACAGGTAGTGGTATTAGGGGGGCCTTTGTTGTGCCACCTGATTTGCCACTGGCTTGGCAGGTAACACAGGAGCGACAAAACTCCTTTGTATCTTCATTCATGTGAGGCCAGTGAAAGTGAGGGACAAGCCTGTCCCAAGTCTTATTCTGGCCTAAGTGTCCTGCTAAAGGAATGTCATGGGCCAAGGTGAGAAGGAAGCCCCTAAATTGCAGAGGTATGACCAACCTCCTGGTGGCACCAGGCTTGGGGTCTCTAGCCTCTGAATAAAGGAGCCCTTCATCCCAATACACTTTATGGGTACCTTGAGCATTCCCAGCAGCCTCAGCAGCAGCCAGCTGTCTGAGGGGTTCAAGAGAGGGACAGGATAACTGAGCCTGCCTCAAGTCAGCCCTTGAAGGTCCCCCTGTCCCCAGAAACTCAACCTGATCAGGTTCAAGCTCTTCAGGGACAGTTCCTTCAGGGTCCTCTAGATCAGCTTCCTGGGAAGGCTGATCATCACTCTGAGGCAGGGGGGAAGGCACAGCCTTGACCCTCCTGTTCTTCTTCTTGGTAGGTGCTTGGTCCATTGTTCCAGGATCCAAGACCTGAGGTTCAGTGAGGCACTTTTTGGCCTGTGACCTGGTCACAGCAAGGACATGTGATGATATACCTAACATCTCTGCATGAGTCCTGTACTCCACTTCGGACCATAGAGAACTCTCTAGGTCATTGCCCAACAAACATTCTACTGGGAGGTCTGCACTAACCACAACCCTTTTGAGGCCAGTTACCCCTCCCCATGAGAAGTTAACAACTGCCACACTATGTGAAGTAGTGGCATTGCTGGCATTGGTCACCAGGTAGTTCTCACCTGGTATGTACTGTCCAGGGTCCACAAAGCCTGGTGTCACCATAGTGACACTGGCACATGTGTCCCTGTAGGCTTGAGCCACTTTTTCATTTATTAAAGGAGTCTGTCTTTACTTGCCCAGGTTACTGGGGCTCACAGTCAGGGACAAATCAATGTCCCCATCACAGATCAAGACTGCCTGTGTCAGGGTTCTGTCTAAGTCAGAATCTCCTTCAGTTCCCATAGTGATTCCCACTACACCCTTTGTCTGGGGACCAACACTGCTAACAGTAGTACTGGGAGCAGGTGCCTTAGGGGCAACAGTGTTGGGGGCTCCACCCTTTTTGCAATCACTAGTCCAGTGAGTTGTATTTTTGCAATGATTGCACCAGGGTTTCTTTTGACCTTCTTTCTTCTTTTTGGACTGTTGTTGGGACCCACCCTCCTTAGCAGTAGTTTGGGGCCCTGTTGAAGACTTCTGGTCTTTAGGTTTCTGATCTCCACCCTTTTGGTCTGTTTTCTTCTGATCACCCCCTTGGCCCTGGTTCTGGTTCTTTTGCTTAACCCTGGTTCTGACCCATTTGTCTGCCTTCTTTCCCAATTCTTGGGGAGAGGTCAGATCAGAGTCAACCAAGTGTTGATGCAGTTGCTGGTTTTGACAGTTATTTAAAATCTGTTCTCTCATCATCAAATTATACAATCCTGTAAAATCAGATACCTTACTTCCCAGCAACCAACCCTCCAAAGCCTTAGTGGCACATTCAACATATTCAGACCAGTCCTGAGTCTGTGTCTTTTGGGTGTCTCTGAACATTAACCTGTACTGTTCAGTGGTTAAGCCTAACCCATCTACCAGAACACTCTTCAGGACTCTGTAATTTCTGACATCCTCTTCTCTAACAGTGAGGAGTCTATCTCTGCCTCTTCCTTCAAAGGAGAGCCAGAGGATTGCTGCCCACTGGTCTTCAGGAACCTGCTGTACTTTGCAGGCTCTCTCAAGAGCAGTTATCCATTTGTGGATGTCATCCCCACTTTTGTAGGGGGGCACAACCTTAGACAGGTTCCTATTGTCAAAGACCCTATCTTTGTCCTTAGGGACAATGCTGCCACCAGTGGGTATAGACCCACTCTCTCTAGGTTGCCTAGCCTTGTTCAGTTTTTCTTCCATCAGGGCTACTTCTAGCTCCTGCTTCCTGATCCTCAGCTGGGCTTCCTGCATTCTGGCCTCATGTTCCCTCCTCTGAGGGGTGGTCATCCTTTTCCTGGAGTGACCTTGAGAGCCTCTAGAGCCATGAGAAGCATTGGAGTCACCTGAGCGATTCCTTTGCCTCCCAAGCCCTGTGTTAAGTCCACTGGGGAGATCCAATGGGGTAAACCCATTGTCAGTCCCCAATAGCCTTAGTTTAGCTGGGCCAAGTATAATACTTGGCACTGGGCTAGTTCTCCCTTCATCATCACTACTTTCTGTATCCTCACCACTTTCCTCCCCTGTAGTATGATTCTCATCTAAGGGATGGCTATTGGAACTGGGTACCTCTGTAGCATCTTCAGAAGGGGGGCCTCCTGTTCCTGACCCTAAGGGGGCTAACTGGGAAGCTTTCCTGAGTTCTCTCTGATTCTCATCATTCTGTAAGAGTTCTCTGAGCTCAGCAGAGGTAGGGTTCTTGGGCTGTTTAAGGCCTCTAAGAGTTGCCAAATGCCTGAGCTCATTCTGATTAAGGGTAGCAAAGCTGGATGGTGCCCTCTGGGGGTCACTCTCAACAGAGATGGGTACAGTGGACCCCTCTGCCCCGGCCATTGCTCTTAAGTGTGGGTGGATGTGTTGCAATCTACCTACACTTGGGTTTACCTACTAAACCTATCTAGTAGTTGTAGTCAGGGTATGCTACTCCCTTTGCTCTACAACAACTAAGTTCAGTAGAACTTATGTATATCTAATCTTGTTTTATATGTACCTACAGGTACCTATGTGATCTTTCAATTGGTAACCACGAGATTACAATGGTAAAACACAGCAAGCTCAAATCCAACCGCTGCTCACCAATGTGAGAAGTTGGCCTGGTATATGATGCTCACTAGTTAAAGTGATCACCTTGTACCATGCCAAGCAACCCTTATGGTGTGGTTGTAAGTCAACCTTTTCGGACTAGCTGCCCTAGTGGTAGCGTAGGCTAAGCAGTCTTTGAGGCTAAACTCTTGAAACGTGTTAAGCCAGCTGTTTTACCAAATGCAACCCCCCTTTTATACCAATGAAAGGACACCACACAGATATATATTCAAAATATATATGTATTTATTTCTCAAAGTAACCCCTAGTCTCTTTATGAGCACAGGAGCACAAATCGTCAAACAAGATTATCACAGAATACACAGAAGTTGCACTTTATATGGATAGGCCCTGGTGGCCACTCAAACCATATACTAAAATAGTGGTATAAGTACCACGAACAGAAAAGGGAAAAGGCCTAGGGCCTCTAGAATCGCTGGGTCTACAAGGAGCTAACGTCAGTTAGTGACCAGGAGGTCCACGGGGGGCGTGTGCAGAGCAAAATAGTCACACGCGTGCTCCCATAGGTTTCAATGGGTGCGTAAAAAGTACAAAGTTACTGCAAAGAGGATCTTCCGGATGGACTAGGAACTCAAGATTTGGAACACAGGCACTAGAGATGTAATACTACACTTGGGCACAGGTGTGCCAGCTTTACCTCACCCACAGGAAGCGGGTGCATAGGCCTCGAAGTGCGTCGGGTTTCTTCTATCTGTTCCGTGGAGCCTGAAGACAAAGATGCTGCAGGCGGTCGGTCCGGGAGAGATGCAGTGGATCCAAGAGTGGATCGGAGATGTTGAAGACCTGTAAGCAGAGGGGACAGTGTTCACAGTCACTAGCCAGTGACCAGCGTGGCACCAGGTGGGTACCAGGCAATGTCGGGTGCAAACAGGAAGAAAGGTGTAGCTTGTCTCTGCAGCCACGTGGTCCCTGGAGGTCGACGACGTCCAGGAGTCGGTTCACGAGCTGTCCCACGCAGGCTCTCGCTGTCGGCGGTGTCGGCGACTTGATCGAAGCAAACAAGCCTTGGCAAAAGCAATTGTTGTAGGAGATGAAATAAGCTGATGGTTCTGACCAGCAAGGTCAGAAGGACTGCTCCTTTGGAGGGGAGCAAGGGCCAGTCTGGAGCAACCAGACCAGCGGTGTATTTTGTAGAGTTCGTCGCCAAGATGGCTACTAGCCAGCGGGCCAGCAACCGGTTAGGCGCGTCGAGTGGCAAAATGCAGAAGGGCCCCACGCAGATCGTGGAGATGCTGGAGGGCTCACCTTTGGTGCAGATGCTGCTCGGGTGTTGGGCTTCTCAGATCCCAAAGCACAACTTGGAGGGAGCCTCGGTTGTTGCACTTGTCAGCTTGTCGTAGTCGTTCCAAGATGGCTGGCTCCACGTGTCTCGGTGCCTCCACGGGTCTCCTCTTTTCAGGGACTGTGGATCGGGCGGTGAGAGGTCTGGAGGTCCAGGTCTTGTCAGTCTCTGGGCTCGGGCTCCGGCGGGAGGCGGCGGCAAAGCAGACGTTGATTCGCTGGATGGTGCTTGCGTTAGCAAGGTGGTCACTCCCTGACCACAGGGGAGATTGGCTTCAGTCCTCTGTGCAGCAGAGCGTCGAAGTTCCCGTCTTCTTCTTAGTTTTAAGTTGATTCCAGGATGTCTGAAGTCTTAGGACACAGCTCCTACCTTTAAGCGGATTCTAGGGGCCGGACTACCTGCTAGGTCCCTCCCTATGGGTGGGACCAGGAAGGGGGGTGGTTACACCCCCAATCCTTTGTCCAGCTCGCCCCAGGCCCGGGACTGGTGTGCCCCAGGACCGGTTTGAACTGGCATATGCACCGAGGCTCCTTGTGAGCCACAGGCATGTCTGGTTTCTTTCAAGCCCTACCTGACCAATACACAAAATCCTGTCTGGGGTGGTGCACGCACCTCCCCTGGCAGGAAACCCTTTGTCCACACCTCCCAAGCTGGAAGGACTCCCAGCAGCAGGAGGGCAGACTTGTGTCTGTGGTGGCAGCATCCATTTTGTGGAGCTGAGGCTATGTCTGATTTTACCCGGGTTTCAGGTACTGTACATGTCGTGTCCCTCTAGAAGGGTGGAATGCTAACCTCGTCGCCAGAATTGGCGAGGGGTTAGTATTCCAATTCGTATGACACCTTACTCGACATGTTTTGATAAAGCCAAACCAAAGATAGCATTTAACCGCGAGGTTCATAATGCACTTAAGAGTATATGGTATGACGATATCTGGAAACAGTAGAAGGAAGTTGTTCCGACCACTGCAGACAGGCTCAGCTCATGCCAGAGCACCATCTCACATGGAACCAAGCACTCTGCCTTCAGGATTGTTAAGGCCTGCCATAGGAGTGACTTATAGGTTACCAGGTGTCCCATTTAAGGTTAGGTATAGGTATACTACACCTAAGTAAGAGGTGATTACACCAACTTACCCCAGCTGAGTGATCAGCCAGTTGTGTCAAATTGTTAGGCCAAGCCTGGGGTGGCACAATACATGCTTCAGCCCTTGGCAGGCCTTGGGTACACCAATGCCCTGGGTACCTAGTTTACACTGGTACAGGGGCTGACAGGGTGATCCACTTCCAATTGGTTATGCACCTAGGGTGCATAGTTTTAATTTAGTAGAGAGAACAGCAGGCTGGGGGTCTGATTGGCAGGCCCACAGCCTCAATATGTCAAAAACCAGTGAAGCAAAAAGCAAAAATTTGGGGTGACCATAGGATAGCAGACCCTACTCTCCTACACCACCCAACCAGGCCTGAGCCCTAGGGAGATCCCTGGGGGGGTGACGGTCCTCCAACCCGGAGACAACGGCATTAAAGTCACCCCCCCAACACCAGAATCCCCCCAGGGAGACCCAGGACCAAACGTCCCAAATCAGCAAATGTTGCCGTCTGTAACCCCGGAGGCACATACACAGCCACGAGCGAAATAGTCCTACCCTCCCATCTCCCCACCAGAGCCACATAGCGTCCCCTATCATCGTGAAGCACCTCGTCCACTTCCAATTGGAGAGAGGCCCTAACCAAAATGCCCACTCCCCTAGAGCCAGATGTGAAACCAGAGTGAGCGGCAAGGCGATAGCCCCTCCTATTCAGGGCATGGAAGGAGTTCCCAATCAAATGTGTCTCCTGCAGGAAAACAATGTCGGGCGAAATCCGCTTCAGGAACTGCAACACCACCCCACGCTTGATCCTGTCCCCCAATCCATTCACATTCCACGAAAGGATTCTCAATCCCCTACCCCCCATCCCACTCCCGTGCATGATACCCACATCCCGGGAAGCACAACCCGGATAAGTCAGCAGAGAACTTCACATTGCCTTGCGGAACAAACAAACAATCCCCAACAACCCCCCTCCCCCACAATCCCCAAACCACAACCCCCCCCTCCCTGCACCCCTGCTTGAGCCCAAACAGCCCCCCCAACTCGCAGTGTGCCTGTCGCCCTAACATATACCACAAAAAGAACCCCAGAAGGAGGAAAGGACCCCAATAAGCTCCCCACAACCCCCAGGCATTTGGAGGGCTAATGTGCCAAACTAGGGTCCAGTTGAGCCAAGGTACAAAACGTCACTTATCCAGTCCATCGCCAGGAACCAAGTTCTAGTCCTGCTCCACCAAATCCCGTCCGCTCTCCGCCATCCGACTGTCTCGATCCAGTCCCCGAGGCAGGGCATCCAACCAGTCTCCAACCGCCTCCGGCCGGTCGAAAAAGTGGGAACGACCCTGGAACTCAACCCGCAGCCTCGCCGGGAATAACATCGCATATTTCAGCTCCATGTCCCTCAAGCGCCGTTTGACACCCAAAAATCCCAGCCGTTGTTTCTGGACCGCTTGCGTGAAGTCCGGGTAAAAGCTGACATTGGAGTTCTCAAACTTCAGCGGTCCGGCCACCCTCGACGCCTGAAGGATAGCATCCCTATCCCGAAAGTTAAAGAGTCGGGCGATTATAGGCCGCGGGGGAGCACCCACCTTGGGCGCACCACCCGGAATCCTGTGGGCCCGCTCCACCGCAAAGAACTTGCTCAGTCCCTTGGGCGCGAGATGATTGGTCACCAGGTCCTCCACAAAAAGATCCGCAGCAGATTCCTCCGATCTTTCCGGCACTCCAATTATACGAACATTGTTCCGTCTAGCCCTGCTTTCGGCGTCCTCAAGGCGACGGTCCGTCAGGTCACTGGCTAGCCGCAACCTACGGACCTCCGTCTGCAGGGCGGCCACGTCCACAGTTAGGCTCGACGCCGCTTGACTCAATGGCGCCCATGACGTCCAGCAGGGTCAACTCTGACGATGGGCCTGAGACCTCCTTAGACCTCTCAGGAGATTTATGCGAGCCACCAGGGGATCCCTTTGCCTGCGCATATCGATCCATGTTATTGACCTGGGTATAGGCACCCCTCCGGGTTGACTTGGGTTTCGACTTGTCTCCGTCTAGTCTCGCCGCCATCGTCCGGAGGCCACCAAGGCTGGCACCCGCCCGCACCAGGAAAAAGGGACCAGGTAGCTAATTCAATTGAACACAGCCGTCGCCGACAGTCAGCCCATGTATAGTTCGAGAGTCAGGCCAGACACTTCGCCGTCCGCGCCCCTCTGAAACACCAAAGTCTCTCAGCCGATATCAGAGAACAAGCTTGAAAACGAAAGTGAAAGTGCGGGGTCCGTGGCAGATCAAGCCCAGCCAGCCGCTGTTGTTCACTTCGTACCCGGGCACTTCACCAGAGATCGGGACCAAGGCAAGAGCAGGCCGCAAACTTCGGAGTGCAACCAGTCCGGGTCCCGGCGTCCGATCTGAATTTGGAAAACGGGTGGCACCTCAGCGCAAGTTCATCTGCAAAAGCCCGTCAAATAAACCAGGATTAAGTCAGGATAGACGTGGGAGGTTGCGGAGGCCCTCGAGAGCCGTAAGCCTACGCGGCCATCTTGGTTGCGCGCTAGGCTCCTCCCCGAATCCCTTCTTGATTATTCGAGAAGTTTTCTAGTGACCTCTGAGTTAGCTGGCACACACAAGTAATTAAGTTTAATGTACTCGATAGAGACACACTGACCTCAGTCCCATGTCAGAACTATAGTGTATATTATTCCAATGCGCAGAGCCTATCAGGGATATAGGAACTACACTACATGGCACCCAACAGTTTGGTAAGGCACTAATTTAACGCTAGATACTAAAGTAACTCAGTCGTGCTTTTCTCAGAGAACCCTACTCATAATACTCCATAAGATGTCTGGAGTGGGTAGGGATAATATACGCCATAGCTCGACAAAAATGCTATGTATTAGCTGTTTGGTTTGTTCAACGTTGAAGGATACAGTGTTCCAAAATATTGTGCACCTTATCTTTGTTCCCTTGAAACTTGCTCTGCAATTTTTATTAAACAATGTCCCTAAACGGGGATAATAACACCGGAACCGGTGGAGCTGTACCCGACGATGTCGCAGCAGCTTTTGATTATACAGGTTTTAATGAAACCGATGAAAATGCGAAAATCATCGTTCCAAATTTAAGGAGAGCCATCACTCTAAAACGTATAAAACATGGCCTAACACCAAGAGGTGGTAAAGCAGTTTTTGTGATAGAGGCACATGAATCTCAACAGACAGAGGTATTCTATTCATGGATAGTATTCCGAGAATCAAATCCAGTAACAAAAACGTTTCACTTCTACAAAGAAGATGAACCACGTGAGGAATATATTCCTTTCGAGGATATTGAAATTCCACTCACATACCAGGAGCATGATCTCTGGTTTAAAGGCGCCCTAAAACATTACAATCACATTACCAGGCTCGGTCCACTAGGTAGACCAGGAGCACCATGGCTGATTTCAGCCGGCTACACACCTCATCCGGACATTGAAGAAATGTCAAATGAAGAATTACTTGCTCAACTCAAGGAGTTAATCAAATTATATAGACAATTGGTTCAATATGTCATGCGGACTTTCACAGTCCAACCAACCATAGCCATTCCAAGACAAACCTCTCACCAGGGAAATGCGCTACAAATCACACCACAGACTTTATATGCAGTCATGGGTAAAATGCCCACAAAACGTGAACAAATTCTGTTCTGGATAGCTCAAAAAATTACTCAAATTGAAGCGGTATTTCCTAATACCAGCCCTTATAAGAAACATAGAATTCTAACAATCTGTTTACCAATGGGGATAACACCACATCTGGAAGACTGCACCACTTGGGGCACAGTCTTTGCTGCTATCTACACCAAAACACATAGGGCCTCATGTAGGTAGCGAAATACCGGTCGGTAACGGCCGATTTTCGGTAAATATGCCGTTACCGACCGGTATACAGACAAGTGAGATGTAGGAGTCCAAAAACCACTTTTCGGTAAATATGAGGCGGTAAATACCGATTCATAGTTACCGAATTCTAAAATACCGATTCATACTTACCGAATACAGAATTAACGAATCGGTAAACATGAAGTGGTAAATATGAAGTGGTAAAAATTTAAAATGACATGTAGGAGCAGTCGGTAATTAAGAAATCCATTAAAATCGGTAATTAAGAGTCGGTAATTAACACGGACTAAAAGCAGGTGGTAACCATCAACAATGGATAAAAACAATCCCAAAATTCAACAGCGTGGACAACATGGCCGCTATGTACGTCATTGCAAGGCGCCTACGTCTACAGGCAGCAGGACTGAGGGTGTGGCGACGGGAGGAACAAATCTACAGACAGCGCATCACACTATTCCAGCTGACTGATGCAGAGATACATGAGAGGTACAGGCTACACCCCGAAACCATCATGGACTTAATCAGGGACCTACACCCACTCCTGGACCAGCCAGTTAGAAGGGCGCACGCCATACCCCCACATGTGCAGGTGCTCTGCAGCCTACATCTGTTGGCATCCGGCAGTTATCAGGTGGTGATAGCTGCGGTGGGTGGGGTATCCCAAAGTTGCCTGTCCCGTTTCTTCAGGAAGTTCCTGGATGCCATGATGCAGAGAATGCACCACTACATAAGCTTCCCGAACTCACAGGCTGCACTGCAGAAAACAAAAACTGACTTTTATCACATGGCACAGTTCCCCCATGTCCTCGGCTGTATTGATGGTACCCACATCCCAATCTGTCCACCAGCAGATACAGAGCACATCTACAGGAACAGGAAGTCCACCCACTCCATCAACGTGCAGGTGATCTGTGATGCAGGGAACATCATCACAGATATTGTTGCAAAGTTTCCTGGGAGCACCCACGACTCTTACATCTTCCAGAATAGTGGGATTTACACACGACTGAGTGCCGGAGAATTCGGAGAGGGATACCTGCTAGGTAAGTAACAGTGACGCCCCTTGAAACATGCAAACATAGTGTATAGAGGCATGTTACTGATGGTTCCCTTTCACCCATCCAGGCGACAGTGCATATGCATGCCGGTCATTCATCCTCACTCCCTACCTACACCCAGCTACCCAGAGTGAGAGACGATACAACGTGGCACACAAAACAACACGCAATGTGGTGGAGCGCACGTTTGGACTACTGAAGAGCAGGTTCCGCTGCCTGCACAAGAGCGGAGGCGCACGCCAGTACAAACCCATCACCTGCTGCAAGATCATTGCCACTTGTGCAATGCTGCACAACCTTGCCACGAAAAAAGGTACAGATGTGGAACTAACATATTTTGAGGACAACGAGGATGAGTCAGGCCAGCCAGAGGGCAACGCAGCTAGAGTGCCAACTGCAATCGATGGGAGAGAGAGACGGGCAGAGATCACATCCAACTATTTCTGAGTAAGTAAGGGGACACAGCGAGTTGTGAGCAGTCATGACGTAGTTTAATGTGGCACCACGCCATGAACACATGATCAGGCCAATCTGGCAATATATCATCTATACAAGGAGTATGTCCAGGGTTACGTCACCCATTGTGAAGTGGCTAGGCAGGGCGACATCAATGTTTGCGCATACGCGCTGCAGTGGTGGATTGCACGGCCTGTGCATCCTCACTAGAGCCAACCCCAAGCCGCCTGCTGCTCCTGCGTGTTTCTGGGACGGGGGGTGTGATGCTGCTGGTGGTGTCGATGCTCTCCGCAGGATCCCCTGCAGCAGTTGTCGACGCCTGACTCGTCAATAGCACCCCTAGTGCACTTGTCACCTGCACCATCCCCTGAGACAGGTCGCTGCAGCACTGTGTTAGGCCCTCCTGCATCGTCACAGAGCGCCGGCACAGTAGGGAAGTGGCAGTTGCCAGACGGTTGAGTGCCCTGCTGGTAGTGTCCCTTCTCTGGCGTTCCCGGCGCCGTGCTTCGATGTCAGCATCTAATTTGCTGCACAACTGCTGGATAGACTGGGACATGTCCCGAATGCCCGCAGCCATGCCGCCAATGTTTGTGTCCATGTTGACTATGCTTGTCTTCATCACCCGCATGTGCCTCTGGACTGACATGACTGCCTTTGATTGCAGGCGCTGTTGCTTTAACATTTGGCCCTCGAGCCCCAAGAAGACACCATGGCCGTCAGTGGGTGGTGGTGGACTCTGGACACGCGACCTGCGGCGCCCTCTTGTTTCCGTCTGTGCTGCCTGTGAGGTGTGGGGCACAGTGGCATGGCTCCCTTCCTGGGGCCCGGTGCGGTCTTCAGGGCCCATGCTGTCGTCTGACGAGGTGTCCAAGGCTCGTAGCCTGGCTGCTGGACGCCTCCTCTGTCTCACGCATGCAAGCGGAGATGTGGCCGGTGAATCGAACATGAGTGGCGAGGCTGGCTCTGGTGGTGGTGATGCTGGCTCTGGGTGAGGTGATGCTGGCTCTGTGTGCGGCGATGCTGGCTGTGTTGGTGGTGCGGCTGCCAGTGGGCCTGCTCCCCGGTCTGTACTTGTGCTGGCTGGAGGTGTTTGATGTTGCCGTGGTGCCGTCTCTCCTGCAGCATGCCCTGTCCTGCATGATGTCACATCTGTGGACAGAAATACAACATTGGCTCAGTGTCCCCGAAGGGCTGCATTGCAAGCGGCACAATAAATAATTTCACATTCCAACATGTCCCCTGTCTCCTTGTGCCTCGAGTGCGTGACATGCCTTGTTGCCCTGTAACATTTACGTCATGGTTAGTGTTGCCCTGACTACATCTCCCGAAATGCATTGCCTGTCTGCACTGACACGTGTGGACTGCAGTGTGATTCTCGTTTCACATTTGGGGGATGTGGGATGGGGTAGGGGGGATACATTGCTGTGCTTTCGTCTTACCTTGGTGTGTTGCGGCTCTGGCAGAGCTGTCGGCGTCCCCAAGACCCACGACGCTCTCTTGCTCGATTGTGGCCGCCACCAGCTCCTCCAGTTCGGTGAGGGCAGGTGCCCTGTTGGTTCCACCTCCGGTCTGGCTGGCCTCCTTCTGGATGTCGCCCATCTTCCTCTTGGTTACAATCCTCAGGTCATACCAGCGCTTTTTGAGGACCTCAATGTCCCTGTGGGTCACTCCCACAGCATTGACCTGCGCCTGGATGGCCAGCCATATGTTGCGCTTTTCCACCTCAGGCACTTGCAGGGATTGCCTGCCGAACAGCTTCTGGTGCTGCTTCACGACCTCCTCCACCAGCACCTGGAGTTCCTTGGGGCTAAATTTCAGCTTCCTCCTCCTTTCCCCTCCGTCTTTCTGTGTTCTCTGGCTGGACATGCTGTTCGTTTACCCGCTCGCACATGCAACTGCTCCCTGCCTCTCCTCTGCACTCCAAGCCTCTCCAGGGTCGGCTAATTATGTCCACCTGCCTGGGTGTGGCCACTTCGGCTAATTGAGTACACCTGCCTGGGTGTGGGCAGTTCCAGGTTGGGTGGGCTGTCGTTGCACTGGATTCGCTGTTTCGTCAAGTCATGTGATTTTCTTTACCGACTCCGTACATACCGAATCGGTATTTTCCGAATCGGTAACTACCACCTCGGTATTTTGCGATTCGGTAACTTCCACCTCGGTATTTTCCGATTCGGTAAATACCACCTCGGTATTTACCGATTCGGTGAATTCCGATTCGTGATTACCGAATGTTACCGAATCGGTAACTGTTACCGAATTTTTACCTACATATAACTTACCGATTCTAATTTACCGATTCGGTACGGCTCGGTATTTTAGAACCGGTAAAATTTATTTACCTACATGAGGCCCATAGTGTTCCGTCAATGGCTGTAATACCTGATGTCCTGAAACAAATTCAAGACGATTACAGGGCAGAGCCTGCTCGGAATTTAGGTATGAAGTTACTGAAAAATTTCGACCAGGTCTCAACAATAATATTATCTAATATTAAAGGAGAAGCAGCATCAGTGGCAATCCGCCAGAAATTAAGGGAATTTGATGTAACAGAACAACCACAAGAACTAGCCAGAATAATTGAAAAATCCTATGAAGAATTAGGCCGAGACAGTTTGGGAGGGAAACCAGTTAAACCACAACTGTCTGAAAGTCCTGAAAAGGCCTTTACTAAAAACAATCCTACCTCTTCTAAAAAGAAGTGGGAAAATAACAAACAACGTTCAAAAGAGAAAGATTCTCAATCCCGAGGTAGGTCTCCTCATAAGGAGCCCTCTGAAAGGAGGTATAACCTCAGTAATAGGGATAATTTGAGAAAACCTGACAGGTATCAAGATACTGATACACGTTCCACTCGTACCTTTCAGATGTCGTCACAGACATCCGAAAGAAGAGGACAGCCAGATCAAAAAGAAGAACGCGTGAAGTCCAAAGACGATCAACACGGTCAGAAAAACAAACCAAAACCTCAATTCTCCAAGAAGAAAGTAGCAGGTCTGAAGATCAGACATGCTGAGGATTCTGAGAACACAACTCAAGAACAGTGTGTTGGACAGCGCAACAGAAGTATCAATAGCTCGCCAGAACCTGAAGGGACTTCTGGAGACAGTGAACCTGAATGAAGACATTCGAGTTGAAACTGCAGACACCAGGGTTAGTTCTCCACAAAGGTTATATGAAATAACACTCCGGATGGAGGGAGACATACCAAGAAAAGTGAAAGCACTCTTTTGGGAGCGACTTTCAAAGGGTTATGATTAAGGCTCCCTGTTTTCCGTTTTTACTGATTTTTACAGATAAATACAGACAGAAACTATTTATTTTCTTGTCTGTATTTATTTTTAAATGTGGATAAAAACGGAAATTAGGTGCTTTTTGAGTGATTCTAAATACACTTTGCCATGACTGCCATGTCAATAACTGTGTGGATTGAGAGTTAAGGGGTGTAAAAAAAAAGGAATTTTAGTAAAGAGGCTTAAACAGCATTAGTTGATACTGAAATGTGCACATATTTATGCATGTGCATTGATTTATCTTCTGCGGGTGTTCATATCACTGAAACCTGGCAGGCATTGAAGCATTACTGTATAGTTACTGGTAAAATAAATGTGGAAATATACCCGTTTCAGTTGAACTTTTTTCACAAAACCCGTAATAAATATGGATAATTACAGATAAAGTTGACAAAAAATAAATATGGATAAATACAGACGGAAATGTCAAAAAAATAAATACCATAAAACTGGGAGCCCTAGTTATGATATACTTCTAGTAGAACGGGACTGGCCACCAGAATTTGTCAGAGAGTGCCCACAGGGCGAAGACATCATTATGCCAGCCTTCTCTAACCATGTTCCAGTACATTTAAAATATACTTATGCCAGGAAATGGGCAGTGGCCCAAGCCCCAGCATTATACAAAAATCATGTAGGATGAGATGAGGACTCACCTCACCATAAGATCCAGTTAAAAAATCAACCAACTGCATAAAGGCAGTATCCAATTAAGCAACAAGCTAAAAAACAGGTCAGGGAGATCTTTGATCAACTTGAATACCAAGGGGTGACTGAAACATGCACCTCATCAATGAACAATCCTTTGTTTCCTGTTTCCAAACCAGACAATACATATCGTCTAGTTTTGGATTACTGACACCTAAACTCTTGTTGTAGAACATTTGCAGTGCAAAATGCACATAGTACAGCATTAATGAGTAACATTGTCCGTAAAAAATATAAAACCACATTAGATATTTCTAACGGTTTCTTTTGTCAGAACATAGCATCTGAAAGTAGGTATTTGACAGCTTTCTCAATAATGGGGACCCAGCGTCAATTGTGTTGTCTCCCTCAGGGATTCAAGAATAGTCCAGGGTTATTCTCAGCAAGGGTAACAGAGTTACTAAAAATTTATGATGACAAGGCATTGTCATATGTCGATGATATCTATCTGACAGACGATGACCTGAACAGGCACTTGAACAGGGTGAATACCATTATACTGGGCTTCACCTCTGAAGGTTATAAATTCAATTTAAAAAAATTGAGAATTGCCCATCTCAACGTCCTTTTCCTAGGATATGAACTATCTAGTGAAGGCAAAAGCCTGGCACCAACTTTTTAGAAAAGTGTGCGCTGCTCCAACCTCCAAAAAACAATGAAAAAACTTAGTCGATTCTAGGTTTCCTAAATTTTGGAAGAACATACATTCTAAAATATGCAGAAAGGGTTAAACCTCTCTACGAATTAATCAAACCTGATTTAAAAATCACACATTGGACACAGGAATACACAGATATCCTACGTTCACTTCAAGCTGACATGTTAGCAACAAAACACTTACAAACACGTGTAAACGTACGCAACTTAGTGATCCAAATCATTCCGGGTCAATGCGGATTCACCTACTTAACTTTTAACGAAGATGAAAAAGTACCAATTGCATACAAATCACATTTGTATAAGCCAAAAAAATTCTAACAGCAGTTCAAACCGCTGTAGCAAAAGAAAGAGCCCTAGCACAGGGGAAACTCATTATGGTCGTAACACCTGTGCCAGCCTTAGAGGCAGTTACAAAAGCGAGTATTCCGAATGCATAAGCTTTACATCCAATATGGATACAGTGGGTTAATTCTCTTGCTGCAACGGATGTTGAATATGTTTTTGATCCTTATTTAAAAACACAAGCATTCCTGTAATACGAACACAAATTTCCTCTGCCTACTGAAATTCTCCCTCTTGACCAGTATGAATTTATAATTTATACTGACAGATCTGCACAACCCGCTACGGGGGGTAAGCAAGCTTAGAGTGCAGTAAGCGCGATCGTTAAAGGTCGTATGCTCGATGGCAAATTTAGACCAATGGTCACAAAAACGCAATCTCTAGGAGATTGTACAGCTCAGCGAACTGAACTTCAAGCATTTAAAATGGCACTTGAAAATACGGATCGCGAATTCCCCACACTCATAGTGTGCGATTCTTTTTATTGTGTTCAATCATACAATGAATATTTACAGACTTGGCTTCAAAATGGTTTCAAAGATGCAAAAGGTGTCACAATCAAGCATAAAACGCTTTGGGAACAAGTAGTTCAGTTGCGAAACGGACTACAAAACACTCATGTGATACACACGCTGAGTCATCAACGTGATGGCGTCCACGTTGAAGGGAATTCATTGGCTGATGAAGCCGCGAAAGGGGCTGTGCAAACGGCTTCTGTAGCTGCAATCACTTGTTCAAAAACGAAAATAGACTGTGAAATAATACTGGCTGTCAATGCTTCAAGCAAAGGCAGAGGTGCAGCGTTACCTTAAAGGTTTCCACTCAAATACTCATATATAATTGATGCGAACAGCGTTCCATTTGCTCGAATCCCTGGAGTGGGAGATAGGGTTATACCAAACATGGAACGAAGAGCAGCTTTGATTTACGGAGCACATCTGGGAGAGGGTCTGACACATCAGGGGATCTCTAAAACAATTTTAAAACTAAAAGAGATGTACTGGTGGCCCGGAATGAATACACTGATTCACGCTTTTATCAATAAATGCATAGACTGCAATAGAGATCGCAGTACAGAACGCCACCAAGCACCTGTCTACAATGTAGCCAGCCCAGTACAGACACCATTGTTAGACAGCATTAGACTATCTACATGCAGCCATCCCTGTGGACGAATGCAGTCCCACAAACACTAAATCAAGGTTCCTTTGGATGTGGCCTCAGCGCTCGGCTGACGCTCGAACTGTTATAAAAGATTTGCGAGTCTTTATCAGCACATATGCAATTGGCAAACTACATTCTGACCAGGGTCCTGCGTTTAGCTCTCGAGCTTACAAAGAAGCCATGGCCAGTTTGGGCGTAGCATTGCGGTATTCTTCTCCATTCCATCCTGAGGGAAATTCTGTAATTGAAAGAAAAAACCGGGACATAAAGCAGCCTATAACAGCTAGGGTATTAGGTTCAGGTGATGGGTGGGTCAAACATCTTTATGGGATCCAACGCTCATTAAACAATTTGCCAAGAAGTTCTCTAGGGGGTGTCACTCCATATGAAGTCCTATTTGGAACTAGAATGTTGATTCTGGACCTTGACATGAAAGGCACTGTGGTGGAAAATAAAAAGTTTGATATCAAAGATCGTTTGGCTGTTTTACAGGAGTTAAATGAACTAAGATCGAAACAAAGCAACGTGTTCCTGAAGCCAACCACCACTGGGGAAAAACCAACCGTCCCAGCAAGGCCTGTCTGGATCCCAAAGCTTGGTGATCTAGTCAGAGAAAAGATCGCGGACAAGAAGGAATTTGGGCCTTCTTACAGAAAACCAGTACCTGTCCTAGCAATCCACGGATCGAAAACAGTACTACTGCCGCCCCTTGCTGGTAATAAGGAGAAAAGATTTGTGTCCATCAACCTGATCAAACCACTCTATGTGGCTGATACTAAGCAGTAGGCCAAGTGGACTCCGACAATGTAGCAGGCGCACTCCGCTAGCTACAATCCGAGAGGTTCAAACTGAGAGATTCATCACCTTTGAAGGTTCTACAGTGAGAAATTAAGGACTAAGCAACAAAGATATGGAACTCGTCCCTCTTGAGACCCAAATAACAGTTCGTCCTGATACACCTGTCTACAACGAAGTAACAAGTAATCAACTGGTTCCAGCGATTTCAACAAATCCTGATGCAATTCCAACCATTGACAGAACTGCCACTGGCTATTTCATTAATTTTCATACGTTTTCTGAGGATCCCAGCAAACCTGAAACGAAGCCAGCACAAAGAACTTTCAAAGAACAAGCAACAGACTTTTTTCATCTCCTGAAAAAGACGTATCTAGTTTCACCATGGATTGAACTATGGATTGTTTTAGGAATATTCTTCTTTCTGCTTTGGTTAGCTCTGGTAATAACTCTGGGTATGCTGATAAATGGAAGATATATTGAAATGGACACAGCAAGTAAAAGAGTGAACTTACTTCTCCAGCCACACAAATCATCCCATCGTGAAGCAAGAGACTTGTCAGCAGTGAACATCACAGCCGTTCCTATACCGGATGGTATAGTTTGGGACAGAACTGAATATGACATTTTTAGACCGTCTGAACATTTGAAGATTCCACACTTATTTAAAATTTTATTAAGTGACTTTATTACCTCTAGTACCTTTTCTGATGATTGGAACTTCGAGACTGTTAATAACATGATGTCTGATCTAGAAATCTCTGCAGTATTCACAAATCATGAATATTTAGAGGGTTCATCAGACTATGAACAAATGTATTGTTATAACCACTATGGTCATCATTTCTTGCATAAAACTGCATCACCTAGAAATGTATTTATGTATAACCAATGGGAACATTGTCCTACACCTCCAAAGGGTAGCTCAAAAACTTTTGCAATGAAATTTCCATATTTTTCAGGGTTCAACTTTTCAAATCCAGAATCGTTTTATTTGAAGAATATGAACAAGACAGGAACAAAAAATATGTTAACCAATACGGAACAGATTTATCCTGCAGCCTTTATTGTCCAACTGTCTAGACAGGGTTTCGACTTTTGGAAAGACAACATTGAGACAAAATCTGTCTGGGGTACAAAAGATTGGCAAGTGCAGGGGGTAGAAGCTTTGTTTGGAGCCTGTATCATCCCTGAGCAAATTATGTTTTTGAATGACACAGTCCAACAAACGTCTTGCCTTGGGTTAGCCAAGATCAAAGACATGAGCACACCGACCATACCTATACCTGCAAGCAATAGCACTACACGGGGGGAGGTCGACGTACATAATATTTTGCATCACAACAGATCAGATCCAGGATGGAAAAAATGGTTGCTCTGGCCCACAGACACAAACAACTGTCAAGATTGATTCCTGAACAAAACACTGGGTTTCACTATCAATAGGCCAGATCCACGCTACGTTCAAAGACAGCATCCAGGGGTAGTATCAACATACAGTGTAGGGAAACTCTGCCTTGATTGGCTACAGAAAGCTACACTGCAGGATGTAAAACAACACTTATCTTTACTTAAAGAAGGCGGAGACCTTACGGAATTCTTGCTAGGACCGAGAAAACTGCATCAAAAAGGTTTCATATATGCCGGTATCTACGCTGCTTATAATGAAATGTGGAAGATTACCCAAGCAGAGACTGCAGAACGAATACGAGAAATTGATCGTATTAATTTAGAGAAATCTCTCTCTGTAGTAGACAATGGGTTAACGGCTCTGTCGTCCAGGATATATTCATTGGACAGCATTGTGTCTTCTGCCATAGACATCATAGAACAAGACTTGGTCATGCTGCAACATGGTCAGTCTCAATTACGTTCTATAATGCTATTAGGCTGGACGCTCCAAAACTTGCGTTCAGGCTATGTGCCTTGGCGTTTAATCAACACTACGTCACTGTTTTCAGAATTCAATCTCACTGATAAACAGATCAAACTGGCACAAAGGGGAGCAGACTATACGGTGCTGAGCACTGAAAAACTGGAAGAATTACCATTCACGGTGGCAGAAAAACCAGCTACTGAGTGGATCATACATGGTAAAATTACTCTGCCTGTTACAACTTTCCATTTTCAATATTGCCTAAAACATATACCAGCAGGCAAATATGAAAAGTTGGGTAAAGAATACATCAAGACATCTTGGGAGTTACCTTACACACATAGATGTTGGAGTGGGGGGCGTGAAGTGTTTCTTAGCGGTACAAACTGTGAAAACGCACTAAGCGGTTCTCTCCTTTGTCAGGGCCTGCGATGGTTCCACTTAAAACTTATCCTGTCATCTGCAAGGCTCACCAGCTGCAGTGATGAATCCAATTTTTGGACTACTTTCAAATGGAAGTTACCTCATGTTGAATGATCACAGCTACTGTGGTATGTTGCCAGGTATCCCATATCTAGTAACGGTTACATCCAGGGTCACTTGCTGGATACAAGTCTTGTTTCCACAAATATAGACAGTCAGGGAGTCGCCTCTATGGCCTTCACTGAACATCTCTTCTATACGAATTGATAATCTAAGCAGAATGAAAGCCATTCTTTTACAACAAACTGTGTAACTGACCGCGGCCAAAGAAACCTATGATCTACAAATTGCAAGGACTTCTGCCAAGATACAAGCCCTTTTGAATACAAACTGCCCTATACATGTCACTCTTGCTACTAGACTTACTTGGAGAAGTCGAAGGTGATAGCCAGCATCCACGGGAGCGAAGAATAAGGTTACCAGTCTACCCTAAGGTATCACTACCCTCAGTACTATTACCCAAAACTGAGAAGTGAGCGACACCCCCGGGAAGAGCTGGGAACATCAAGGGATCGTCGGGGGGCTTGACAAGGAGGTTGATGTCTCTCTGTGGGGGGGTAGCCAGATAAGAGGTAGCCAGAACTGCAGTAATTCAAAACAATAAACGGAAACAAAAAGAAAACAGAGAAACAGAAAGTTAATGTATGCACGAGACTATTTGAACCCTCGTTTGCCTTCCCCCTATATGTATGGTCATGAAAATGTGCTAAAGGAGTTGTGTACCTTCACAATTCGCAGGGGGGAAGCTAGAAACGGAGCAAACAAATCCCAGGGTAGTGTCCTTCCAAGCGGACTCCTGAGCAGGGCAAAGTTCCGGGTAGAATTGTGAGTTTTGTAATGGTTGATAAAGTTTTGTTGAAGACACAAGAATCAGCGTGAAATTCACAAGTAGGCAGCAGTCCTTGAGAGTGAAGTCTCATGCACAAAAAGACCCCCGGTACTCGGGAGCAAGATGAGCACTCCCAACAAATCAAGCTTGCACAATTATTTTGGAGGTTGGGGAATAAAGAAGGAGCAACAAAAAACACTCGTTAACACAGCACGCGCGCCGCGCGTGCAACGTACCAGAAACACCTGAGTCCATCAGCAGTGTGGTCCTCATAGGCTGACGAATACTGCTCAGTCAACGAACCATCCGTAAATAATATCAGAGATTCACCCGTTCAATAACGGGTACGAGGAAGGAAAGTGGTAATGCTCCCAGCAAGGAAAATGAAGTGAAACTGACGATGTTCCAGCAGTTGTTACGGCAAGGTTCCTGAAGTCCGTAGAAACAGAAAGAGGACACTCTGTAGCGGCCGCAATCCTTGCGACCAGAAGACGAGGGGGGGCAACGATACGCGCAGGGAAGAGCAACCTCAAGGACAGCAGGAGGTTGATTCAGTACAGCGACGTTCCGACGTTTTGAAGGAGTCCAAGAATCCGAATACAGGTGAGGCAAGGTGTCGAGGTTCCCAAGAGCTTCGAAAGCCAAGCACTGAACGCAAGGAGGAGCCTGGATTTAAACAGCTCCTCAGCCAATTAGCTCGTTTCACTTGTGGAAGAGGGAAGGTACACAACCTAGAACCCTACTGATGCATTATGGAACTTGTAGTGGGGAAGGAGGGAAGTGTGAATACAGAGCAGGTGGAGGAGCGTGTAACAGTTCTCCCCCCCAAAGGCCTATTTACAGGGCGTGGCTTGTCCGGAAACAAAGCATGAAATCGTCTTACTAAACGGGGTGCATGTACATGTTCAGCAGGTTCCCATGACCTATCTTCTGGTGCGTATCCCACCCAATCCACCAAGTACTGGAGTCGACCTTGCTTCCTTCTGGAATCAAGGATTCGTTTGACTTCGTACTCCAGTTGTCCTTCAACGGAAATAGGAGGAGGAGGGGGTTCTGGACAAGAAGGGGGTTCATATTTCTTCAGTAAAGAAACATGAAAAACAGGATGTATTTGGAACTCAGGGGGCAAGTCAAGTTTGAGGGCTACAGGGTTGATGATACGGGAGACTGTGAATGGTCCTATATAGCGAGGTTGGAGTTTTCTGGGCCCAGCTAATCTAAGATTTTTTGTAGCCAACCATACTTGATCCCCCACTACATAACTGGGAGCAGGCCGTCTATGTTTGTCTGCTTGCTCTTTCATATGGAGTTTTGCTTCGTGTAACCTTTGTTTAGCTGTGTCCCAAATGGCAGACAGATGGGCATGATGTTCATCTACAGCAGGGATGTCTGTCAAGGAGGGAGGAAGGTGTATAGGTAAACAAAGTGGATGATGACCTGTTACAAAATAAAAAGGGGAAACCTGAGTGGCTGCATGACAAGTGTTGTTATACGCGAACTCTGCTAGTGGCAAAGCTTGTACCCAATCACTAGTGACTGTCCCTAACAAACATCTTAGGTACTGTTCTAAGGTTTGATTTGTCCTTTCTGTCTGTCCATCTGTTTGGGGATGATAGGCTGAGGACAGCCGATGATCCATATGGAGAGCCTTACACAATCCTTGCCAGAACTTGGAAACGAACTGGGGGCCTCTGTCTGAGACTATGATAGAAGGCAATCCATGTAAGCGCACAATCTGTTGTATGAATATGTGGATAAGCTCTTTCGCCGATGGTATTTTCTTCAGAGGTATGAAATGAGCCATCTTGGACAACATATCCACTACCACGAAGATGGTCTGATATCCTTTACTGACAGGTAAATCGGTGATGAAATCCATACTAATGGATGACCATGGAGTGTGTGGAATAGGCAAGGGTTGTAAGAGCCCAGCTGGAGCACAATGAAGTGCTTTTTGTCTCGCACACGTGGGACAAGCTTTTACATACTCTAGTATGTCTTGTGTCATTCCCTTCCACCAAAACCAACGCTGACAGGCGTGTATCGTCTTATCCCCTCCAGGATGTCCTGCTAAAGGGGACGAATGACACCAGTCCATGATTAACCTCTTGAGTTCTTGAGTAGGAACGAAGAGACGTCCCTTATGGTAAAACAAATCATTGTGGATGGAATTCAGGGGATTACTTAACCAGTCTTCTCGTGTCAATGTGGAGTACTCAGCGGCGAGGCGGGTCATAAAGAGGCCTTCCTCTTCTGTCTCTCCTAACGCCACAATCTTATGTTCTGGTATGATCAGTGGGGGTCTATCTTCAATGTGTTTGTTTTCTTTCCCAATTCGTGATAGCGCATCGGCCTTCCCGTGCTTTGACCCAGGCTGGAAATGTATAACAAAGTCGTATTCACTGAAAAAGGACACCCACCTCATCTGCCTTGGAGTTAGGGCTTTGGCTGATTTAAAAAACTGTAAGTTTCGATGGTCTGAGTATATGGTAATAACATGCGGTGAACCTAAAAGATAATGTCTCCATTCTTGAAATGCCATTTTAATGGCTAATAATTCCCTCTCGCCTATGGTGTAATTTTGCTCGGCATTAGAGAGTGTTTTGGAGAAATAGGCCACAGGATGCAACGTTCCATGTTGAGGGTGTCTTTGTGAGAGAACTCCCCCCACCGCATATTGGGAAGCGTCCGCTTCCAAATAGAAAGGTTGTGAAGTGTCAGGATGTCTGATAACAGGGGCTGTTATGAACTTTTGCTTGAGTGCTTGAAAGGCTTGTTCAGCCTTGTCATCCCATTGAAATACTACTCCTTTCTTAAGAAGTCTGGTGATGGGTGCAATGAGATCTGAGAAATGTTCGATAAATCGCCTGTAAAAATTGGCAAATCCTAAGAACGACTGTATTTCCTTTACTGAGCTGGGACTGGACCATTTAATTATTGCCTCCACTTTTGAGGAATCCATGTGGATGCCTTCAGGTGAGATAACGAATCCCAGAAAATCCACCTTGGTGGTATGAAACAGGCATTTGTCTAGTTTGGCAAAAAGATGATTTTCTTGTAGTTTTTTCAGGATCATGCGTACATGTTTTACATGGTCTTCTTCGTTTTGCGAGAACACCAGGATGTCATCTATATAGACAATCACAAAGACGTCTAAGTACTCTCTTAAGATTTCATTGATAAAAAATTGAAAAGCCGCAGGGGCATTGCATAGGCCAAACGGCATTACACAATATTCGAAAAGACCAAACTTTGTGCGAAAAGCCGTCTTCCACTCATCTCCTTGTCTTACACGAATTAGGTGATACGCACCCCTTAGGTCTAGTTTGGTAAAGATCTTAGCGTTCCGAACCTGATCGAGAAGTGTGGAGATGAGCGGAAGAGGGTATTTATTTTTGATTGTGACTTTATTGAGGGCTCTATAGTCCAGACAGGCTCTTAATCCACCTTCCCGCTTGGGAATAAAAAAAATGGGAGAGGAGACTGGTGAGGTAGAATGCCGTATAAAGCCCTTCTTCAGCATGTCCTGTAAATAGTCATACAGATATTTGTTTTCTGGTTCTGTGAGAGCGTATATTCTGCTTACTGGCAAAATAGCCCCCGGAATCAAGTCAATACGGCAATCGTAGGCCCTATGAGGGGGCAACGCGACAGCCTTAACATCATCAAAGACATCTGCAGAGGCAGTGTATTCAGAGGGTAAACCAGTGGCGCCAGAAGATTCTATAGCACAACATAATGATGTGTGCCAAGTGGGTGACTCTTGATAACAATGCAGTAGACAAAAATGAGACCGTAGGGTGACCGTGCGGGCTACCCAATCTATCTGGGGGTTATGGATCTGTAGCCAAGGTACCCCTAGGATAGCCCCAAAGTTGGGCGTATCAATTAAATCGAACTGAATTGCTTCAGAGTGACCATTATCACAGACCATAGTCATCTTTGGTGTCTGAAAGGCCAGCAGCCCAGACGACAAGGCAGTCCCATCCACTGCGCTAATTTTCTCAGGATGAGTCTTAGGCACGAATTCTATCCCTAAAGACTTGGCTAATGTGATATCAAAAAAATTCCCTGTTGCTCCACAGTCAAGGAGTACAGGCATGCTTTGTTTATATCGAGAAGGTAATATTAACACCACCATTAAGTTGAAGTGTTTGGGTACCAGGGGAAGTGGATTTGCCAATACATGAGAGGTCTGCATTGCCAAAAGACTTGAAGGATCGACCTCTGAATTCCCCAAGTCTATCAGTTTTCCGAGGTATTGGCATTCCCGCTCAGAACAGGAGGTAGTTTCCCAGGGTTCTTAGGTTTTATAGGACAGTCTCTCGCATAGTGACCTCCTTTTCCGCAGTATAAACATAAATTGAGCTTACTTCTTTTCTCCCGCTCAACGCTAGATAGTGGACCCCTTATACTGCCTATTTGCATTGGCTCACCGAGATCCTTCTTCTCGCTTTTTGCTAACAAAAAACGTGGCGCTTCAGGTTTAATTTTTTCGCCCCTTCTTTCGCTTAATCGGTGATCCAATTTTACTACAAGGTCAATAAATGAGGAACAGTCCTCAGGGGGATCTACAATCTGGGAGAGGATGTCTTTCAATTCATCCTTAAGACCTCTATAAAACAAGGAAGTTCTCTTCTCCTCAGGCCAATGTGTTTCACTAACCAATCTATTGAAAGTGGTGATGTAGGTTAATAGATCTTTGGAACCCTGTTTTAATCCAAGTAATTCATTATCGCTGGCTTGCATGTAGGAATGCCTAGCGAAAAGGTTTTTCATTTTATCTGTGAAGAGGTTTAAATTGTATAAGATAGGGTCGTTATTCTCCACTAGCGGCACAGCCCATAGTGCGGCGTTACCAGATAAATATGAGATGATAAATGCCACTTTGGCGGCATCATTAGGGAATGAGGAGGCACGACAGAGAAACTGGAGGTGGCATTGATTTATGAATACTCCATACTTGCTACTGTCTCCATTAAATCTTTCAGGCATGGCTAAGGGGGTAGGAGACGGAGTTAGAACGGTCACATTAACAGGTGCATTTTCTCTGTCCCTATGGGCTGGCTCAGATGAGGCAGGGGTATGTGTAGGACCAGGGAAGGTAGCAGGCCGGATATAAGTCTTTTTGGGTCTGGTATCTACTTCCTCTACACTCGGCCCCTTCCCTCCTTGGGTTTTACATAGCTCTAATTCTGAAACTAGTCTCTGATTCTCTGAAACTAGTCTCTGATTCTCTGTACGTAAGAGACAGAGTTCTGTCTGGAGATTAACTACCACTGAGGCCAATTCATGCATGGTAATGTCAGGATTGGCACCTGCTTGGGTAGAGTCCAGAGGGACACGATCCATCTTCGCTCGGGGGATAAATAAGTCGTGGGCTTGGCTTTGTGTCACTCTTGCTACTAGACTTACTTGGAGAAGTCGAAGGTGATAGCCAGCATCCACGGGAGCGAAGAATAAGGTTACCAGTCTACCCTAAGGTATCACTACCCTCAGTACTATTACCCAAAACTGAGAAGTGAGCGACACCCCCGGGAAGAGCTGGGAACATCAAGGGATCGTCGGGGGGCTTGACAAGGAGGTTGATGTCTCTCTGTGGGGGGGTAGCCAGATAAGAGGTAGCCAGAACTGCAGTAATTCAAAACAATAAACGGAAACAAAAAGAAAACAGAGAAACAGAAAGTTAATGTATGCACGAGACTATTTGAACCCTCGTTTGCCTTCCCCCTATATGTATGGTCATGAAAATGTGCTAAAGGAGTTGTGTACCTTCACAATTCGCAGGGGGGAAGCTAGAAACGGAGCAAACAAATTCCAGGGTAGTGTCCTTCCAAGCGGACTCCTGAGCAGGGCAAAGTTCCGGGTAGAATTGTGAGTTTTGTAATGGTTGATAAAGTTTTGTTGAAGACACAAGAATCAGCGTGAAATTCACAAGTAGGCAGCAGTCCTTGAGAGTGAAGTCTCATGCACAAAAAGACCCCCGGTACTCGGGAGCAAGATGAGCACTCCCAACAAATCAAGCTTGCACAATTATTTTGGAGGTTGGGGAATAAAGAAGGAGCAACAAAAAACACTTGTTAACACAGCACGCGCGCCGCGCATGCAACGTACCAGAAACACCTGAGTCCATCAGCAGTGTGGTCCTCATAGGCTGACGAATACTGCTCAGTCAACGAACCATCCGTAAATAATATCAGAGATTCACCCGTTCAATAACGGGTACGAGGAAGGAAAGTGGTAATGCTCCCAGCAAGGAAAATGAAGTGAAACTGATGATGTTCCAGCAGTTGTTACGGCAAGGTTCCTGAAGTCCGTAGAAACAGAAAGAGGACACTCTGTAGCGGCCGCAATCCTTGCGACCAGAAGACGAGGGGGGGCAACGATACGCGCAGGGAAGAGCAACCTCAAGGACAGCAGGAGGTTGATTCAGTACAGCGACGTTCCGACGTTTTGAAGGAGTCCAAGAATCCGAATACAGGTGAGGCAAGGTGTCGAGGTTCCCAAGAGCTTCGAAAGCCAAGCACTGAACACAAGGAGGAGCCTGGATTTAAACAGCTCCTCAGCCAATTAGCTCGTTTCACTTGTGGAAGAGGGAAGGTACACAACCTAGAACCCTACTGATGCATTATGGAACTTGTAGTGGGGAAGGAGGGAAGTGTGAATACAGAGCAGGTGGAGGAGCGTGTAACAATACATTTCTCAGAAATGTTGGAACGTATCTTAAACATGTCTGATACGAGCGGTATTGTACATGTATTTAAGACAGTGTGTTCAGGACTGTTCGCACCTTTTCAAGCAGTCCTCGGAATAATTCCCAACTTCGTGCACACTGTGTTTGGCGGACTGCCACTAAATCAAATCAAATCAAAAATTTCTTTATTCGGCTCGCCAAAGAGAGTCATAAAAGATACAATTTTTAAAAATACACATTTAAATACATTTTCAGAAACACGTTTAAAATTCATTGTGTTTAAAGGTCATGTCTCGTATAAATATTCACAATAATGGCAGTTTTCCAAAATGTAAACTATAGCATACACCTCTGGGTATAGCATCAATTAAAATGGTACAGTTTCTTTAAATAGAAACAGGTCTGGGTTAGGTCAGCCTAGATTCTGTCTGTGGCGCATGATGTATTGTAGGAAATTAGAAACAGTGTGGACCAACCCCTCCCCCTCAAGAGACTGTAAAAACAATAACGCCGGGCGACAGGTACGGAAGCCCGTGCGTTTTAAAAGGGGGATTAATAATTTCTTCCGTTGATCTATGTAGTATTTACAAAATAAGATAGTGTGAATTGTGGACTGGGAAGAACTCCCGTCACAAGGGCAGAATGGAATTATTTTGGCCCAGTTGTTTCTCGATGGAAATGTGACTAGTCGATGGAAACAATTCAATCTAAACCTTACAAGAAGGTATAACTCATAAGAAGTAATGTTGTACATCAGGTAAGGTTGTATCCCAAAGACGGTCTGGACTGTTAGACTCTGTCTGACCGTTTGTTTCATGATCTCCGAGTTAAGTCTTAAGTCTTCAAGATGTCTATAGCAAAGATCGTAAAAGACTTTTCTTGTTAACTCCTGAATTGTAGGGGGATCATTATAATATTTTCCTAGGCCAAGATCAGTAAAAAAGTTTTTAACATAGGATAGCCACCCAGATCTATGAGCATTATCTAGGTCCTTGCAGTCTCGAATAATAGTTTGTGTAAGGAGAGATTTATCAGATGTCCATATTCGGTGCCATAATAGGAGAGGCTGGATTTTCGCCAGGTCGGCAACATATGGAAGACCTAATTCTACGTGGCAGGAATAGTTTGCGGCTGATGTTGATAGTGCAAGGAGATATTTCAGAAAGTTGTTTTCTAACGTCTGAATGGCTGCCACAGACACGTATCCCCATACTCCTGCACCATACAAGGCCACTGATATACATTTGGCTTTGTAAATCTTTACCATCTCTGCAGGTGCTTTTTTCCCAAGTTTCCTCGAGAAACTCACAAGTGCCGAGGTGGTTCTAGCAAACTGCAGTTTTCTTACTTCAACTGCCGGTTTCCATTTTTTGTCGATCATGACACCTAAGTAAGGATAACTATCCGTACTTGCTAAACTTTCCTTATTCAGGTATATTGATCTGGTTTTAGTACTCTTGCTAACACCTGCCCTCATGACGAAGGTTTTCCCTATATTGACCTTAAGGTTCAGACTAGACATAAAAGAAGCGTATTTATTTAAAGCCCCCTGGAGTTCATTTGGGGTGCGGGCCAAAATAACCGTGTCGTCCGCGTATAAAAGTGCCGGGATACGACGGTTGGCCGCCATAGGAAGGTCCTGAGCTCCCTTCAACATTTCACCCTCCAGACCATTAGTATAGAGGGTGAAGAGGAATGGAGCTAGGACACAACCTTGTCTCACCCCCTTTTCTATCCCACTACTTTTTGGACTGATTGCAGGGATCCTATTTTTGCTCCTACTGCTCCGATATGGCAAGCCAAATCATCAGCGTCACTCCAAGCACCATAGAGAGAGCTCTACTGGAGATGAAGTGTCGTGAGCGCATCGTCCAAATTTTAGGTTTATCTCATCTACGAGAATTAAATAACACATGGTTTCTGTCAGTCAGACCAATCTGGCAAGATTGCATCTCACCTGTTCTACGCTGCCTGCTTTGCGGTGAAGAATGCGTGCTAGACATCTGTCTAACACTCCCATCAGTCATGCCTACGGATATCGATACTCTGCTGGACCTAGTAACGGCCCATGCTGTGTGTTGTCCCCAGCAGCTACCAATCCTGATGACGGCATTCATTGAGATCTCACAGACGCAAATTGCTACTGCTGAGGTACGAGAGGAAACAACAGGCACGCAGGTAACATCCGATACGAACATTGCTGATGCGACCAATGCTGACGGCGATGCTTCTCATCTATGTGCGGTTAGTCTTCTAAACGAGGTAATCCAACTTTCACCTACAACGGTAGATGACTTTTTGTCTACAGGGTTAGAAGATTTCATGTTTTCTCCACCCCCATACACTGCCTTTTGATTCAGCACACCGTGTACCGGGAAGACTCTGAATTTGGCCTTCATTTTTCAAAACAAAGACTAAACTTGGAACTTTTTCCTATGATTAATTTTTTTTTCCAAATTTGAATTTTTCTTTTTATGGCACAGTAATCTGCTTATAGTAGAACTATTCATAGAGAACAGAATTCTTTGATACACTTTCAGAGACAATATGTCACCTTGTCAATACCAATTGATTTATGTAACTTAGCATGAAATGGTTTCCACCTTTTTTCTTCTGTATTTACGAGCCATTTCATAATGTGTATATATATATGTATGTTCATTCATTTAGCATTCAATGCAAATATATGCTTAGAATGAAACATTGCTTTAATATGTACAGCACCAATGCATTTTTTATGCATGGCAACAGTTTTTATGCATTTTACTTTTTTTTTTTTTTTTTTTTAATTTATTTTTTATTGATGCAGTTGGATATTACATGATACAATAGACAGAAACAATTATTGACAGCATTTTATACTTCAGCTACATTTTAAAGAACTAAACCTAAAAGGAAAAAGAGGATCAAAACCAGATGGCAGTATATATATACATTCCACAGTGCAGTATACGTCACTCACTTGGTCTTGCAGCGATCCATTCAGAGATAGGAGACCACATCATTTTACCGAAATCCTGAGTTTTCTTCCCCTTCTGAGCATAGAGAGATATCTCGATATTATATATGCCCAATAATCTGGATAGCCATATCTGGAAAGAGGGGGCATTTGTATCCTTCCAACCTGAGGTAATTAATATCCGAAGCACCGCTACAGAAATAAACACCAAGGCTTCCTCAGCTTTCCCAAGATTTAATCTATTATCTATGCCAAGTAGCATCAAAGAGGAAGACAATTCTATCCTCTGGCCTAATAGCTCCCCCCAGAATTTAGCTATTTCTCCCTGAATTGCTAATAGCGAACCACAATTATAAAACATATGCAACAGATCTGCTTGAGCCATGTTACATCTGGGGCATCTATCATCATCTCTAACCCCCCATGAAAAGAGCTTTGCAGGGGTATAATACAGATCGAACAGGGTCTTATAATGCTGAGCCCTCAAGTTCGTAGAGCGAAATACTTTTTTATTCAGATAAAGAGCCATGTCCAAATCAACATCAGGGTTCCCTAATTTCCGAGCAAGTGTATTCTCCATTTTCTCGATATCACTTTTAATTTCACCCAACAAGAACGTATAGATTATTTTAATTCTCAAGCCCCCTTTTACCAACATATCAATCAAAGGGACTTCTGACACAATAGGCAGCCTGAGTCTTAAACCCTTGAATACACTAACCAATTGAACATAAAAGAGCCAATGACTTGAAGGGATACCAGCTCTACTCTGGAGTGCACCAAAACCCTTTATCCCATCTTCACCCACCAGGTCTCCTAGTGTACTAATACCGTGCTCCTGCCAAATCCGTAAATTCCCATCTAACCCCCTCCCCCAGAATATACTAGAATTATTAAGATGGAGATACGCATGAATTTTGGGTATCTTAAAGAGCCTAGAAATAGCTCTCCAAACTCCCCAAACACCTTCCAAGATCTTAAAACGAGGTTTTTTATAATATCTACGCTCAACTTCACACATCAATAAACCTTGTGCTTTTCTTCCAACTAATAACTCAAAAATAGATCGTGGCAACTGTGGATCTCTATCCGCTAGGTTAGGAGACTGTGTAGACTGAAAAAGGATGGACATTTCAGCTAGCAAACAGGACCAATGATAAAGTCTTAAGTTCGGTAAAGTGAGCCCACCCCTATCCCTCGGGAGTGACAATAAATTTGTGGAGCGTCTAATTTTCCCGTACTGCCAAATAAACCTTATAAAAATTGATTCTAGCCGTTTGATAATTTTTTCCTCAACTAACAAGGGTATAGCACGGAACAAATATAAAATTTTTGGGAACATTGTCATTTTGAGGACATTCACCCTCCCAATCAATGATAGATGTAGAACATCAATTCTTTTCAGATCGGTTTCAATCAATTTTCCAAGTGGGATAAAATTCTCCTCTGCAATCCAATCAACTGAAGCATTGATTCTAACACCCAAATAAATTGCCGAGTCCATATATCTGGAGTCAGATTTAACAACATTTGCCGTACATATAATTTGTGTTTTCGATTCGTTTAACAAGTAACCAGATTTATAACCAAATGATTTGGCCAAATGAGCCAGAACACCAAGTGCCTGTTGAGGGTTAGTAGTAATCACTGCCAGGTCATCTGCATACGCCATAATCTTATTTTCATACCCATTATAAATCACAGGTCTTATCATAGGGTTGGCTAAAATCTCCCGAATCAAAGGGTCGATATAGAGGGCAAAGAGAATAGGGGAACAGGGACATCCTTGACGCGTACCTCTGCTTATAAGGATTTTTTCCGAACACTCACCCATAACCACAATCCGTGCAACTGGATCAACATACATTGCTCTCAATGCTTTAATACAGCTCTTGCCAAAGCCCCTACCAGTTAAAATCTGCCAGAGAAAGTTCCACCCAACACGATCAAAGGCTTTCTCTGCATCGAGCAGGATCATGGCCATCTCTCCCCCCCACTGCCGACTGGACATCAAATAGAGCTATCGCCCTCCTAATGTGGTCCGTAGTACCACGACCAGGTACAAATCCATGCTGCCACGGGGAGACGAGGTCGCCTATGATCCTGCCCAGCCTCTTAGCCCAGATTTTAGAATATAGCTTCGTATCTGTGTTGATTAACGAAATTGGGCGATAAGAGCCCGGCTTCTCGCTGGGTTTCCCCTTCTTATGAAATACCGCTATATTGGTTTCCTTCCATGATTCCGGGACCACTCCTGTGCAAACTATCCCATTGAAAAGATCGATAAGAAGCGGGGTGATTTCTGCCTCAAAACATTTATAGACCTCCACTGGAATTCCGTCAGGGCCTGCTGCCTTGCCAAGGGCTGACTCATGCAAGGCAGCCGCTATTTCACTCCCACAAATATCCCTCTCTAGCTCTTCCCTTGCCGCATTCCCTAGACGGGGTCCATCATCAACAACCTCTTCACTCTGAAATTCATTTGATTTTGCCTCTGAAAAAGATTTTGATAGAAATTCTTAAAAACCTGAAGGATGTCCTTGGGATCTGAATATTCTATCCCATTTTCTTCAATCTTAGAGATGATGTTTTTTGCTTTCCCCTGCCGGATTTGTAAAGCTAAAATTCTACCTGCCTGTTCGCTTGTTTCATACCGTTTAGTCCTAGATGACTGATATTCAGATGTCGCTCTCAGTGTAACTAGCTTCTGTAATTCAGCTCTAGCTACCAGTAATAACCTGTAACTCTCGTTACTAACCCGACCTTGAGCAATATCACGGGTATGTTGTTCCTCTGCAGCAGACAGTTCCCTGACACTGTTTTCAACCTTACTCCTATCCTCATTTCTAAGCCTTGCTGCACAGCTTATCGTTTCGCCTCGAAAAGCTGCCTTGAATGCCTCCCAGACCCCATTTCGTGATGTACTATATCTATTGGCATCAAAAAAGTCAGTCACCCATTTCCTGATATGACCAACAAAACGATTATCCGATAATAGCCTCCTTTCAAGTGTCCATCTTGTTCGAATCTTTCCTGCCTCTACCATTTGTACTGTTAATACCAGCGGATTATGATCCGACAAGAATTTCGGAAGTTTAATAATTCCTACCCTATTAATTTCTGAGGAGGATATAAAAAAATAGTCCAATTTTGAGTATTTTTGGAAAGGGTTTGAGAAATATGTGAAACCCGATTTTAGAGGTTCCTTAGTACCCCACACGTCTACCAACCCATGTGAGCAAGTGAGAGCTTTCATAGCCCTAAAGACTCTCGGTTTCCGTCCACAATAAGCTATATTACTGACCCAATCAGCCGAAATATTCAGATCCCCGCAAAATATTATTGGGGTTACCCAATTTACCAGCTCCATTTCTAAAAAATCGAAAATCTCAGGATCATCACAATTTGAACCATAAACAACACAGAGTGTGAAGCCTTTTCCCATCTCCACCAGAAGCCATCTCCCGCTACCATCAGTTTTGATCCGCCTACTACCGCCCATAGAAGTCCTGGCTAGGACAGGGACCCCTCTAATTGTTGATGATTGAGTTGTACATGCTAACAACTCAAAGCCATTTAAATGCATAAGACTCCTTCGAGCCCAGGGAAGATGAGTTTCTTGCAAGCATAAAACATCAAAATTATTATGCTTCACGTACTGTGCCAATTTATTACGCTTCCTCCAGTCATTCAGCCCACCTATATTAACTGAACAAATTTTAATGCCTGCCATCCCTAAAAAGTACATACATATCAAAAACCATCTGCATAATTAGCAATTTAACTAAAATACTTTAATCATCATGATCTGCCTACAAAGATATCCAACTTCTTCTACAAGCACCATACTGCATCTTATTTTTCTATTTTTTATTAACCCACCACCATTTCCCCCCCCACCCACCCTCCCCCTGTACCATCCCCCTACCTGAGAAGCGCTCAGACCTAGTCTGTGCTTAGGATGGGATGCAGAGATTTCAGTGACGGCTATCCAGTGAAGCCAAAAGATAATCCTATATAATATCAAGGCCCGACCAATATTCTGACCATTATAATATCTATGACCTGTTCCCCTTCACCTAATTCTAGCCAATCCAAACACTAGACAACAGAACTGGGATAAATACCCCCCACCAACTACTCAACAGATAATTCTATTTAGCCAAGGGAGTCCAGATACTCTTTTGCCTTAATTTCTGAGGCAAAAAATAATGTCTTCCCTGCATTGATTATTTTCAACTGAGCGGGATTTATCAAAAAGGCTTGAATCTTCTTGTCCTGAAATAGTTTTATCATCCCTCTCAATCTCCACCTACGCTCTACTGTCGTGTGGCAAAAATCAGGGCGGACAAAGAAAGAGACCCCTTCACCACTTCTTTTAGAGTCTGGTCTGGCTTTTTCTGCGATAGATTGTCTCAAAATATAGTTGCCAAAGAAGATCAGCACAGCCCTGGGTTTATCTCCTTCCTTGGGTTTTTTGCGGATATTAAAGGGGGTACGATGGACCCGTTGTATCTCGGTAGACCAGTTCCAATTAGAGAGCTCTGGAAATGCTTGCTCAAAAAGTTTGATCATGTACATTTTGATATCAGAGCCCTCGATTCCTTCAGGGATTCCCAACACCCTCAGATTATTCCGGCGCAGCCTATTCTCCATCTCCTCCATTTTCCACTGCATATCCACCACCTGTGCAGAATGAGAGTCCACCTGACTAATCGCCACTGCCACCTCTGTCTCTGTAGACACGATTCTCTCCTCGAGATTAGATACTCGGTCCCCTATATTTACACAGGTTTTAGATAATTTCCTGACCACACCCTGAATCTTCCTCATAGCAGCCTGGGCCTTGCGATTATCCTGGCGTGTTTCCTCTCGGTGTAAAATTATCTCTTTATGGATAGCTTCCAACATTGATATATGAGCAGTATCCATATTAGGAGAACCCTGCAAAACCAGAGCAGAGGAATGATCCCAACTGAGTTCACATTGAGGATCAACCTGGGTCTGAGCCAGAGCCTGAGCCTGAGCCGGTTTCCTCCCGGTTAGACCCGCCGGAGGTCTAGATGTAATTAACGGAGGATCTAATTCTGAATCATTTTCTGAGTCCAAAAAGGAGCTGCACTCCTCGTCCTCCGACCATTCTGCCCCCTCAGAAACTGAGAAAAAACATTCACTGTCCTTATCCTTCTCCTTTTCCTTTTCCCTTTCATTGGGATGGACCCCAAAGCCCACACCGGAGCTCAGACCAAGATCCAAGTTCACATCAGGACCAGCCCCCGTTTTAGAATAGTCCGACTGCCCCGATTCCTGTGGACATAGCTCATTATAAAGCTTATCGTGTTTGTCTGAGCCCTGCAGAAAAGGAGTTCCTTTATCTATCACCACCTTAGCCGGCTCGCTCCCACTAGTCCCACTAGTCGCAATAATCACATCGTCAGGGTTTTTTGCTTCGGTTGAGCCTAGTACAGTAGGTAATGTCTGCACGCTGAGGGAGGACCCCCCCTTAACATTATCAACCTCAATGATATCCGCCACCTCTGAGGATGCACTCCCCCTCCTTGATTTCCCTGTTTCTTTCACTTTTGGACCCTCCAGCTCCTTACCCGTTTTTGGGAAAATATCGGCTATCGAGGCCGTTGAGGAAGTAGCCTGTCTGGTTCTCCCAAGATTTTGCTGACTTTTTTTTGTTGAGCCAGGCGGGCCAGGCGGGCAGGTTTTTCCACTCCCCTCTTCATTTCCTGAGGCCATACTGTCGATGCCTTCTAGCAAATTTTTTTTCCTTTGGGTGGCCGTTTTCCCTGTGGGCGCCGTTTTAGGACCCGTTTTGGGACCCATTACTCCTCTACCTCTTCCCTTTCTCCTGGGAGGCAGATTCTCCGAAGTCGGTACACCACAGCAGACCCCCTCCGCTGCAGTCCGCCTGGTTCGCCTGGTTCGCCGGCCCGAACGGCCTGAACGCAAGCTCCGCCCTCCTGTGCGCCCAGTACAGCAATCAGCAGCGAGAGCCGCGAACGCCCGGATGATCCACTTCGCGGAGCCACAGAGAATCAGGCAGATGTGTGGTTAGGCGGCGAAGCAAGATGGCGGCTAAACCTTAGCCGTTGCGGAGGAGCAGTGACGGCTCGGAAGGTTGCGACCGATTCAAGCAGGATGCTCTGAATGCCCCGATCTGTTTTCCCGGGTTCTGTCTAGCCTGGCTGTACGGGTATTCTGGTATGCCGAGGGCGCTAGCAGCGACTTGCCTGATTCTCTGTGGCTCCGCGAAGTGGATCGTTTTTATGCATTTTACAATGTATTTTTAGACATGTTCTTAGCCATCCATATGTAGCTATATTTTAGATATGTTTAGCATGTAGTAATGTCGTTCATACGAAAGTGGAGTGGGTGTTGTGTGTCGATTTAGATACCGTATATAGGTTTCCTGATTTATGTCCTTATATAGGCACAATTCGCATTGCCCATATTTAGGCATAGAAATCCTACCCGTATTTAGGCATTATCCATGCTAACCAAATACAGGCATGGCCACCTACATCCATTCATCTACATCACAACGAGTTCTTGGAAAACCAGACTCTTAAGCCGTTAGGACTTCCCCTTGCTTGGATATTGATTTCTCCAAGAACTCATTTATTATGCATGAACATCTATTCCTTAGGGGTTCATTCATGACGTTCTTCTGCCCGACTTTTACTTCAATACTGGCATTCCTAAACACCTTCAATGTATAAATATACCTTCACTTACCATGACAAACCACGGTTCGGCTGACTACTTGCACGACGCAGCTCACCACGGCAAGTTTGGAAGGAAGTCACGTCCCCGCCTGACGCACTGACCAGACGCTGTCATCCTCCTCACAGAAAATCCAGCTCCAGTGTTTCTGACTCCCCTTGCGGGGTGTTAGAGATCAAGACTCAGAAAGAGATTCCAACCTCATTCATTCTAAGGTATGGAGCAGACTAGAATCTAGAGGGACTTTTGGCAAATCTTGGCAACTATAGCTAAACTAGACTATAGACAAACAGCACCTACTTCTTACCTCGTACTACACTTAGGTTAGGTACACTGGGGTAGAACTAGCTAGAAGCATCAGATGAGTATTAACATTTTAGCCTATGTTATTTATGTATGTATTTTTATGAATATCTGTCATAGCTACAAACCATGCTATTGCAGTATTATTTTATCTTACTACTAACGCTGTACATATTATACTTCGCATTCTGTCTTACGATTGTAGCAGTTCATATCTCTTGCATGAGAAACAAGACTGTTCAATAAACCCTTTCTATTCAAACGCCCGTCTATCTATTTCTGTGTAACTCTGTAGAAACGAAGCATGCACGATTGACTGAGTAAAACTGTTATCTATTGTTTCCACGGTTCTGAGATTGTTCCGATTCTAAGGGAAACAAAGTTGTCATGTTTATGCGATTGTCAGAACCCAATCCCTTCTTGATTATTCGAGAAGTTTTCTAGTGACCTCTGAGTTAGCTGGCACACACAAGTAATTAAGTTTAATGTACTCGATAGAGACATATTGACCTCAGTCCTATGTCAAAACTATAGTGTATATTATTCCAATGCGCAGAGCCTATCAGGGATATAGGAACTACACTACAATGGCATCCTCTTTTGGTTGGGTTAATGCTATTTGCATCCAGTCTTTCTTTTCTTTTCTCTTTTGATTCTTGCTCTTCCTGGGCTTTGAAAAACTGAGATCCTGCTCTTGAGCAAACTGGGCTGTTTTGCTCTACTCGTCCCCACCTCCCTGCAATAACTGATCCATGTAGGAATAATCTTTTCCTAGGACAAAGGGTTCGGGTAACATAGGGATAAGTCTTACTCACAGAGGGACTGGCCTTATCGAGGGTTTGTGTTGTACCTGTACTTAAGTGGTAGGATACTGTCTGTTATCACTATGGACACATTGAATGTTCCCAAGACCTGTAGGTTGTGGACTCCCACCTGGCACGCTCTGTGGTCTCATAACACTATGTAGACATCCTGTGTCAATCAGGGCTGAGCTATCCTCCCCATTTACCCTCACTGTTCTATGATAAGGAAGAACTTGCCCCTTTTTGGTACAATAGAAGGAACGAGTTAGCCCCACTTCCAACAGCTCTTCCTTCTGAGGACATACACGAGCTATGTGGCCGAACGCTCCACAGTTAAAACATTGGGGTCCTGGTGGGGGTGGAGTTCGGATGGGTATTGGCAAAGGTCCAGGCATTAGTGTGACTGTCTCAGGCTTTCTTGGGATAGGTTGTCTACTATTCTTCGTTGGGGTTCCCGCGATGACTTCCATTGGGTTTCTTCCTTGCCCCTTTGTTGTTCCTGGGCCCTATTGAAAGCACTGGCTATCTCAACCGCTCTATCCATGTTCAACTGGGTGTGTTGACGAACCCGCTTTTGTATCGGGGGTGCAAGAACGTTAAATACTGCTCCAAGTAAATCCTTTCCATGATTTCTTCATTGTTAGATACCAACGGATTTAACCACCTGTCTGCCATATCTTTTACTCTGTAAGAGAGAGCTCTAGGAGTCTCTTGGAGTCCCTCCTTAATTTACCTAAGTCGAATACGATATGTTTCTTCATCTACTCCCAATCTTTCAAGAATGTTCTTCTTGACTTCGTCATATGGGGTGATTCCAAGTGGATTGGCTGCCTGGTACGCGGCCTGTAGATCCCCAGAAAGGAGTGGCCCCAAAATCATGATCTTCCCCAATAACATACTTCTTTCTGTAGGACCAATGAGGGGAGGGTGGTATGTCCTCGCTGCTGACTGTCCGCCAATTTGCCAATCACTTACTCTTGGGTTTGACTTTTCACCTGTAAAAGTTTTATGGAGTTTCTCCCTGTCTTCTTCAGCGATGGCCAGAAATCTTTCCATAATGCGACCCAAATGTTCTTGATTTTCTGCCATTTTCTGTACTACGGCCTCCATTTCCAAGGATCCCACTTCTGACACCACTTGTGGGAGGGATGGGCGGAAACAGAATCCAGGAGGCTTAATATGTGGCTCAATTTTGACACAATCTTATTGAACAGTATTGTAAAGTAATAAAGTCCATCCAATCTCAAAGGGTAAGGACTCTCCTCATGGTGTTCCCTCAGTCACTCTTCTCTTTTCTTCTTTCCAAGAATGTTCACTCAATTTGGTCAGGATGACGTACCCCCGGAGTCTCTCAAAAGAGAAGAAAGCAGTGGTAAGTGGAATGTCCCTACTTCTAATTCTGAGTTACGTCACCGCACCCGAAGTGGAAGTAGAGGGAGGTGAAAAAATTATCATAAAACAACCTGTGCCAGTCAAGACATTGGTTATGCGATTTTATATACTTTTCCCAAGTTCCATGCTATCCCCTGGCTCAAGGAACAGCCTTATACCCTGAATAGAACAACAAATGAGAATGAGAAAATGAAACAAGCAAGTAATATACCTTGGGGGGGTTGTTTCCTCATATAGCACAGATGCACACATTAAAGAAAGTTTACAAGCAGTCAAAATAACATGTGGGCTGTTTCCTCATATAGCACAGCAGGAATACATTTAAGAAAATGCAAAAGTAGTAAAAAATAACATGCGGGCTGTGTTTCACTATCACTGGGTGGTATCAGGGTTCGGTTTGGCACTTACTCAGGGTGATGTCCCCTTGGGCCCCTTCTTTACCCTTTTCACCCTACCCCTTACTTCCCTCCCCCATCCAATACACTCACCGCGTCTGCAGCAACTCTCCTGAGTTGCGGCAGCTTAAAGGCAACCTCCGGGGGCATCCACCAGTCTTCGCACCAGTTTCTTCCTCTCCCGCTGAGTTCGTTGGTCTGTCTCAGTCCTTCAGCGGGTCGTCTTCAGTGCTCTTATCCTCTGGGCTCGTCCTCTGCTCAGCGTCTTCCAGGTTCTTCCACTGTCCCGCGTCTTCTGCAGAATTCCCCCTCTTACGTGCCATCTGTCCCTCCTCTTCCAGCCTCTTTCTCGGTCTCTATTCGTGGGTCAACCTCCAGGAACTTCCTTCTTCCTGTGAGGAAGAGGGAGTCAGCGTAGTTAACTCTTTCCTTCCCCCGAGATTCCTTCCGACTTCGTAACCCGGGCCGCCATCACACTTCCTCAGAGGGGCCCTCATTTGCTCACCAAGTTTGTGCACTGGCTGGGTATGAGGAACTGTTAAGGATGATAGCTGTTTTGCTGAGTGCTTCTTCATAGAACCTTGCCAATGGGGGGCCTCTTCAATTGGAATTCGATCAGAGTACTTTGAAAGTTGCCCTTGAGACCTCTGCCGTTGGGCTGGCATGGTCCATTGCTATGTCCGTTTTTTGTCTGAAAATTGGATAAATAGCTTCAGGATTTTTTTAATTTTTTTATTTGTTCCTGCCCTTTTTCCTGTGAGTCCGCCTTTGCCTTGCATTTGTTTTTGCTTTTTTTCAGGGGTGTCTTCTGAGGGCAGATCCCCTTTATCGTTTGTGACTGAGCGCGTCTCGAGGGCTAGAAATCCAGTGCCCGATGGGTGGCAGGTTTGCGGGTCTTGACTTCTTGAGCTTCTGTCCACTGTTATCTTGGTGGGGGTTTGTACTGCTCGATTTTCACGGCCCTATTGTGTTGATGGGTGATTAGGGTGACTTCAGTCTCTTTACCATTCAAGCCTAAGGGTTAGAGTAGTGAATGAAGTCTATTTACTAGGCACTTCGACATGATCCTGTGTTCTTCCCCATAGATTAGGGCTTGCACACATATCCTAGGGGATAGATTCGTTAGTATTAGGGATAACCTGCCCTGTAGTGAGGGTATTTCATGGAGCCGTGCTGAATTCAGGCCTGGTAGGCCTCAAACGGGAGAGACTCCATCTTTCTTTCTGCCCCGGCAGCTTGAGATGCTTCTAGGTTAAAGGGGATGTTTTAGTTATGAGGTGTTATTCGCTTGGAGAGAACCGGTTCAGACCGGCCCTTATCGAAGGATTGTATTTTTCTTCATGCCGAAGACGCTACATCAGGCCGGCCGGCTGGGAAAGTGTCCTTGGCACGGGGAGGTACAAGAATTTTGTGGGCGGCAGGTTACGGGCCGGAATTTTCCATGAGGAAATGCACCTCTATATTAGTAAAAGTCTGAGGCAGTTACGAGGCACTTACTTCAGTCCGTAGGCGGCATCTAGCCGTTAGCAGTAAAGCTACTACTTATTCCAGGGAAGACAGATGACAAACTTGAAGGCGGAGAAAAAACCGAGAGACAGATACTCTTCTAGCAGAATTGCCAGAGAGGAGAGAGTAGCCGATGAGGAAGAGGTCCCAGTGACTCGGAGAAGGGAGCTACGGAGGTGTAATCTCCAGGCGAGCCGAGGCACAGACGAGAAGGGAACCTAGATGACCATTGAGTGCAGGCTACACACGACTAAGGTGATGTCGACCCCTTTCTTATTAGAGTGTACAACCTAATCTTTCACTTTTCTCTGCAGGTTATGTGTTACACAGTAATGTTGTGTGATTGCGTATATAATAAATAATAAAGTATCCAGTTTGTAGTGAATCAACATGTGCTGCGTGTTCTTGTATAAGAAGGTAGCCTATTCTTCCAGTCAGCTGTGACTTGACATGAACAGATGTTAACCCTGATCAGGTAAGTGGTAGCTGAATAAGGGAGAGAGGAACCCCTCGAACCAGAGAACAGGTTGTGCTCAAACTGGCAGTTCTTGTGTGAGCTGGTAAATACTAAAACTGATTCCCCTGCTGTATGTTATGGTAATCATAGGATGAACTTGTGCTGAGGCTGCCGTCTGGGTAGGAAGTCCTGGGTCCGTCTGGGACCGCGAGGCTGAGGCTGCCGTCTGGGTAGGAAGTCCTGGGTCCGTCTGGGACCGCGAGGCTGAGGCTGCCGTCTGGGTAGGAAGTCCTGGGTCCGTCTGGGACCGCGAGACTGAGGCTGCCGTCTGGGTAGGAAGTCCTGGGTCCGTCTGGGACCGCGAGGCTGAGGCTGCCGTCTGGGTAGGAAGTCCTGGGTCCGTCTGGGACCGCGAGGCTGAGGCTGCCGTCTGGGTAGGAAGTCCTGGGTCCGTCTGGGACCGCGAGGCTGAGGCTGCCGTCTGGGTAGGAAGTCCTGGGTCCGTCTGGGACCGTGAGGCTGAGGCTGCCGTCTGGGTAGGAAGTCCTGGGTCCGTCTGGGACCGCGAGGCTGAGGCTGCCGTCTGGGTAGGAAGTCCTGGGTCCGTCTGGGACCGCGAGACTGAGGCTGCCGTCTGGGTAGGAAGTCCTGGGTCCGTCTGGGACCGCGAGGCTGAGGCTGCCGTCTGGGTAGGTAGTCCTGGGTCCGTCTGGGATCGCGAGGCCGCCACTTGTATTATAAGAGGTCTAGATATATATATATATATATATATAATAGGAATTCCCTGTCCTTAGGTGGTATATATCGGTGGTTACTTGTTGTGAATAGGCCCTAGGGAGAGGGTAACGTTCTGGCTGGGTTAGAGAGGCTCTGATGAGCGGGTTCTATCTGATCCGAAAACCCAAGCAGAACAGGGTTTGTGCTATGCGGCCAGTTGGGGAGATTGGTATAAAATCCTTTTCTATGTTCAGTTGCATATATAGTGTTTTTTGGAGCAGAGCTTATTTGCTCATGGCCTCTTGTTTTAGATCCTTGTATAAACTGCTGCGCATTAATGGTAGGATCAAATCTTTTTTATTAGTATCAACAACAGTCTTTGTTTTACACAGCATGCTGCCTAAGACCCAGAGAGGGCCAGCCACGTAATTTAGCAAAGTGTGACAAGCGCAGAGGAAGCACAGTAAATCCCCTACAACCTCTTAGGGCCGGCCGCCTTCATGCTGCTCCTTCAGATACTAACAGCGTGTGGCAGTGAATCGTCATGAAAACCAATTTTCAAGTATGAAGAACCAAACAAAATGACAGGTGTGAATATAAAACATTGAAATCCTCCCACCTTTCTCCTCGTATCCTTCCTATTGGCATCCTGTTAAGGAAGTGTGTATGTTTTAAGTGCACAGTCTGCCAGGCCCCTCCTATCAGATAGTCAGTGATCCCTTGGTTCTTTCGGCATCTGGGGGATCTCGGAGCAGTCATAAAATGCGCAGGTAAGTCGGGCAAGTAAATTCCCTGAATTCCATAGAAGGATTGAGATAAATGGGGCCCATATTTTGGCATATGCAGCGCTATCAGTTGCAGCCGCCATAGACAGTCGCTCCATACCGAGCAGGAACCGATACTGATGCAGCCACTGTCTGTGGTCAGGGGTTCTATCAGTGCCCCAGGCAGCCAGACTCATCCAGATCGCTGCGTTTAGAGCGAGAGCTATCTGTTTTCCTCGAGTGGAGCGAAGTGGAAATTTAAGCGCGTTGAGGAGCCCTAGGATTGCGCAGGCTGGGAATCGGGGGGTTGTGGTCTTGAAAGCGGTGTCTCTGTCATCTAGGATTTGCTACCAGTAACTGGTCAGTTTTGGGCAGTGCCAGAAAAAATGGAGCAGTGTCCCTGGGCTGCCACAGCTGCTTCAGCATTTCCCAGTGCACTGATCGTTCCATTTCTGCATGTGGGCAGGGGCGTAGTACCAATAGGAGTTGACCTTGTATGCTGTTTCTGTGTGCCTGCGGTGTGTGCCATGTGGTGTGTTCGTTAATGGAGGTCTTACCATTCTTTGTTCGACGGGGTTCTGCCATGTTCTGTTTCTCATCGGATCTGTCCAGGAGTCCTGGGGTTCCACTTCCGGGCTGTATTAGTCAAGTGGTGATATATTTCTGTGATTAGCTTCTTATCATCTGCTTAGAGAAACAGCCATTTCTCAAATTGAGTTATCGGCTGGCCAGCCTTGGTGCGTACTTCAGGTATAAGCAGCCGATGCCGCAGTTGTGTGCGAGTGAACCGGTCCGTTTCTAACAGAGAGTAGTCAGTTTTGAGTTGGTCAAATATGATTAGTCCTTATTGATCGTAAAGGCAACCCATGTGTTTTCATCCGCCTTCAATCTAGCTTCTGAAATTACCAAGCATCATGCCCGGCGGGAAGTCTGGATTTGCAAATAGGGGTGTCATGGGTGATGGAAACGGGGTGAGTCCCTCAGTGGCGGTACGTCCATTGGGGGCGTTGGGGCGTTGCCCCACTAAGCTTGGACGACCACACATTCAAAATCAAGTATAATAATAATTCCCAAATTATATTTGCAATAAATGCCAGCGGCCCAGCACACTGACTGAGAGTGACTGAGCGCGCGCCGCGCACTCACTCGCAGTCTGTGGGTGTGTGTGGGGGCAGGGCTGCCGCTGACGTGGAAATAGTGCAGCAGACATTAGTGCGCATGTCAAGTTTTGGGCTATTAATGTGGGATCCTGGCCCGAACATGCGCACATGTGTGTGTGCTGTAGTGCTATAGCACCATTGACTCACAGTGGCGACTGGGACCCGAGGGTGCTTCTCATAACGCAGCCCCCCGGGTCTCATTATGGGCAGGGAGTAAACCTGCTCTTAAGCCAATCCTGGCGCTGCTGGCGCAGTGGCGCTGGTAATGCAGCGCCAGGATTGGCTGAGTCTATTCACCGCGCAGCGCGCAGTGCAGCAGCATGGTCATCATGACTCATGGTGCCGTGCGTATGGCCAATCACACTGCGGCAATGTGAAGCCATGCAGTAGTGATTGGCCATTCCTCAGTCTCTACTATGCTGTCGGCGCACCACGTCACCGCGCCAGTGCGCCTGCTGCCACACAACACGAGACGACACGACACGAGGAGTCAGAGAGTCACGAGCACCAGTCGAGAGTCAGAGCAGAGAGAGCTACTACTCAGACAGTCAGGCAGTCTTCGTTCTCCCATTATCCATTCCCATTTAATGTAAGTTTTTTATGTGTGTATAAGGCAGTGCAGCGCTCGGTCCCTTGAATCACAGAGGTGCAGCGACCTTCGAAATCCGATCAATGACGTCTCTCTGGCTGATCTTTGATACGCAGGTTCCGTTCGTGTTGTGGCAGTAAATGACCTTCGAGTAGAGCTGCAGTGCTTCTTTTAGCAATGCTGCGTCATACCTATGGCTGTCTATCTCTTGCGGGTCAAACAAATGCCTGGCTATTCAATGTCCTTCAAGCTAATGTCCGACCTGGAGGTTCTGGTAGTTGGAGAGGGGTGGAATCCACCCTTCTGTGATTCAAGGGACCGAGCGCTCGGTGGAATGATGGCGGGAGCGAGAGGAAGTGAGTGTCAGGGCCCAGGGTGCAATCACCTGCACCTCGTGAATTACTATAGTCGGTCATTCCTTACTCCAGTTTCCCCTCCTTGGTGGGGGAAAGATCCTTCATGGTGCATGCAGGCAGACAAACCCGTCAGTGAAAGGGCTGGGCTTGCTCTCCCTTCATGATGTGCTTGCTGTAATGTAAGTTTTTATCTGTGTGTATACAGGCAGTGCAGCGCTCGGTCCCTTGAATCACAGAGGTGCAGCGACCTTCGAAATCCGATCAATTACGTCTCTCTGGCTGATCTTTGATACGCAGGTTCCGTTCGTGTTGTGGCAGTAAATGACCTTCGAGTAGAGCTGCAGTGCTTCTTTTAGCAATGCTGCATCATACCTATGGCTGTCTATCTTTTGCGGGTCAAACAAATGCCTGGCTATTCAATGTCCTTCAAGCTAATGTCCGACCTGGAGGTTCTGGTAGTTGGAGAGGGGTGGAATCCACCCTTCTGTGATTCAAGGGACCGAGTGCTCGGTGGAATGATGGCGAGAGCGAGAGGAAGTGCGTGTCAGGGCCCAGGGTGCAATCACCTGCACCTCGTGAATTACTATAGTCGGTCATTCCTTACTCCAGTTTCCCCGCCTTGGTGGGGGAAAGATCCTTCATGGTGCATGCAGGCAGACAAACCCATCAGTGAAAGGGCTGGGCTCGCTCTCCCTTCATGATGTACTTGCTGTATTCCACGCCTGGCGGATACTCATTCTTGTACACAAATCACCCGCTTCAGTGGAGCAGTCTGCTTGCTGTGGGAGTGCCAGTCTGTTGGTGCAAGGGCTGCACTCGCCCATTCCTGATCATGTATCACTTCGCATCAAAGGTCTCCTGAATATTTAATCCTTCTCTCTACAAGAGCAGAGGGTCGAGAGTCAGTACCCACATGGTCCATGAGAACGCGCCAGTGTGCTAGGGCTGCCTTCAAGTTCACACACATCAGTGGAGAAGCCTGCTTGCTGCATGCATGCTCTCTGTGAAATACTTAGTGTTGAATGCCTGCTGTGTACTTTGTTATTCCTTCACTCTAGGGCATGAGAGGGCAAGGTGAGTGTATCTCTGTACTTAACAAAGTAGGAATGTGCACAAATATGTAACGGGCACACTGTGGCCAGTCGCTGCCTGCAGAAATGTCCAGCCGCAGATCTCGTAAGGTGTTTGCTGCCAAACCACAAGCATTCCTGATGCCTGGGGCTTGTATATTCTCTTTTTATTTTGGTGTGTGCTTGCCCAATGCACACAGAAGTCAAAATAAACTATACCACGTTGCCATCTCATTATTATTTTAATTTTGTGTTAAGTGTTGACCATGCAAAGATGCGCCGTACACTTAAATGTAAATAAATAAATTAATAATGAGAAGAGAAATGTAAAATCTCTTGCATTTCATCAATCCGTTATAGTGTACAGTATAATCCATTTTAATTGCCGCAGAAAGGAATGACCCACAGAAGCCTCCAACAATCAAGTTTTTTGAAAATCTGGAAGTTTGATATAGGCTGTATTACTGTGGAAGGGTGCAGTGGGTGGTACTTGATGAGTTTTATTCTGTGACAGCAGTAGCGTCACTAAATGCACCGGTGGAAGTTGTCTAATTCATTTCAGACCCCGCTTACATGGGGGTCTGTAGAGAACTGCATTAGTTGAAGAGTCAGTCCGCGGCGGGATCGAGACGTCGGATCACAGTGCATTAGACGGAAATTCTGGGCGTCGGTATATTAGTGTATATTAGTGTCAAGTCAAGTGGCTTGCAAATTAATGTGAGGATATTGTTAATGTTTTTCCTAGAGAGAGATCAGAGTTTTGTGTAATGGAAGTTTTGACTCATGGAAAGGTAGCGCAGAACTTCAGAAGGTTAATGTGCCTGCTGCAAAGAACATGTACCTGATGCAGATGACAAAATGCACATGATGTAAATAGGTCAGTAAGTCACTGCATTTGTCAGAGAGATCATTTTGTTACTTGCAGTTTGTAAGTTGTAATCCTAACATACAACAGTGAGCTATTATTAACTGTCATCTAAGAGCTGCATGCAAACTGCAAGCAGGTGAAAATTGTAGCGTTATGTTTTTTCCCCCCCAGTCTTTGTTTGATTACCCTAATGTTTCAAAAATAAATTGTTATATTTTTATTTTCAGCACCTGGTAAAGCCTGAAACATTAACTGAACCACTACCTAATTTTTGGGCAATTTTTGGACAGAGAACAGGAGGACCCAACCTCCTTTGCTGCTCTTTCATCCCGTCTACGACCCAGCAAACAACAGTGTTAAAGGTAAGGAAACTGATGATATCTTTTTTTAGATTGGAATTAGGGCTATGTTTGTGGTCACTGGTCACTCTAGATGGTGGTTGGGGTGGGTGCACATTCTGAAGATTGTTCTCTCAGTGAATAGCATTTACTAATACTGAGCCTTAGCCCTGTGCTTTGGGCAATAACGGTTGTTAAAGGCGCTATCTATTCCTTCCTTGCCTTGTTCAAGGCCCTCAAACAGTGTCTTTTGCAGTGTCTTCAGAAACCACTATGGCACACAGAGGCAGCAGGCAGTAAGGCTGTATTTTTAGCAGTCCTGTTGTCCAAAGGGGAGCTTTGGAGATATATTGCGATAATGCACATGATAGATGTATTTGTACTGAAATTTTATATTATTGCACTAAATCTTATACGTTGTACTTTGACTATTGACAGGCTTCTTTCATATTGGTAAGGACAGCATCGCCATGATGAATACGGTAGAACAATTAATTACACGGTCATTCCATGCACGGCCACTAGAAGATAAACTACATATAAAGAGATTAGGACCTGATCGGCCAGACCTACAACTACAACAAGTTACCCAGGACAGAGGAAAATCTTACACACGTACATTCTCAAACACCTGGTACACAAAAGCTGATTGGCTTACAGGGTGTCCGTCAAGAAACAAACTGTTCTGCTTCCCCTGCTTGCTGTTTAATGGTGATTTTCCTTGGACAAGAGAAGGAGTGATAGACTTGAAGCATCTGTCTGAAAAAATCAAGAAGCATGCACACACAAGAAAGCATATGGAAAACGTGACAAGACTGGGAATGTTGGGAGACACACCGATTGAGCAGCACATAAACAGTGCATACCGCCAAACAATACAGAAACACAATGAAGCAGTTGATAGGAATAGGGACATACTATCAAAAATAATTGATTGCATTAGTTTCTGTGGTGCTTTCGAACTGGCATTGCGAGGCCATGATGAATCAGAAGATTCCACAAATCCAGGAATATTCAAAGGCCTTGTGGATTTAATAGCAAGCATAGACAAGGAAATGGAAGCACATTTAGCAACTGCTACAGTCTTTAAGGGCACCTCTAAAACTATACAAAATAAACTCCTTGAGAGTATGCTCGAAATTATGAGAAGCCATATTGTCCAAGAGTTGCAAAACACAGACTTTGTGGCTATTCAGGCTGATGACACCACTGATGTGGTCACACAAACACAGTCCGTATTAGTCTTTCGGTACCTGGACAATGACAATAATGTTGTGGAGAGGTTCTATGGTTTCACTCATTTAAGAGACTCTACTGCAGAAACCATTACTGCAGCTATACTGCGTCAACTGAACTTCATTTTTCCAGAGGTGCACCAAAAAAAACAACTTATTGCACAAAGCTATGATGGTGCGTCCGTAATGAGTGGAAGCCTTGGTGGAGTACAGAAAAGAATTAGAGATGTGTACCCTTATGCTCATTACGTGCACTGTTACGCCCACCAACTTAATCTTATTATGCAGCAGGCAGTATCAAAGATCTCCGAGACACGAATTTTCTTTCAGGATGTAGGAGGCATGGCAGCATTCTTCTCACGTTCCCCAAAAAGAACGGAAGCACTTCAGGAGATTGTGGACAAAAGGGTTCCAAGGGGATCCTCAACTCGTTGGAACTTTAACATACGTACAGTCCAACTAATATATCAATATAGGGAGGACCTTGTGAAATGTTTTCAAACTATAGAAGTCAATGAAACCTTTGATTTCAAAACTCAAAGTGAAGCCCGTGGCTTTGCTAGAACACTAGAAGATAGAGAGTTTCAGTTCTTTCTGTTTTTATTTCAAGACATAATGTCAGCTGTCGAAAATGTATACAATCAGTTACAAGCACGAGAGATCGATACTGTCTCTGTGAAAAGAAATACCGCAATGTTTGTCGAGCGCATAAGCATAGTGAGAAATGAGGTTGACAATTTAGACAGCAAACTGCCAGAGGCTTCAACTTTTTCAACCACAGGAAAAACATCACCACTCTGGTCCGAAATGCAAAGGAGATATGTGACATTGTAATTGTGCATGCACAAGAACGTTTTGCTTTCACAAAACATTTGGTGAGTGGCGCATTATTGGAAAGTCAAAACTTTGCAAAATATGGTGAATCCTTCCCTGAGCATGCTCTGCATGAGGCTATGGAAGCTTATCCTATGCTCAACCAAGAGGACCTCAAAAGTGAGTTGACTGTACTGTACTCAATGCCTGTGTACTGAAAGGCCAGAGATACCAGGTCTTTGCTGGCTTTAATTCATAAACTTAATATGGAAAAGACATTTACAGAGACAGTGGCTTTACTTAAAATTGTCATAACCACTCCTATGACAACAGCAGAGGCAGAACGATCTTTTTCCGCCTTAAAGAGGATTAAGACATTCCTAAGGAGCACCATGCTTCAGGAAAGACTAAATGCTTTGGCAATGCTCTCTATAGAGAGCAAGTTAGTTCAAAATATCTCAGACTTTAACGTTCAAGTAATTGAAAAGTTTGCTGCTCTTAAAGACAGACGTGCTGATTTTAGATACAAAAAGTAAACATATGTTGAATGCTGCTAGTTTCCGACCACCTGTTTAGTTGTTTGTTAAATAAAAAACACCTGTGAGGTACTCAGAAATGCATTATATCTCAAAGTCTGTTATGAAGCTCTGTGGTTATACTGAATAAGCAGCTACCTATGTTATATGACATGATCTCTTTATTACTGTAATAACTGCACTTTCTTAATTGCTTTATTAACCTTTCTGCTTTCTCAAATTTGCTCGAAAATGCACCATTTTTCCACTCTTTTTTCAAAATTTTGTCGGGGGGAGAACCCCCCGGACCCCCCTTAGGTTGTTCGGGCTCGCTCGCTATGCTGAAGTATGATCATCATTTCACGCCTCACCACTTTCAAATGTCACCGTCCGCCACTGCCCGCAGTGGTCACTATCTTATCCCAAACCTTAAGAGTCAGGATTGTCACCGGTGAGGAGTTAAGGCCCCAAGCCCTACCGTGCCGGGGCAGCCATGTGGCTCTCTATATATGGGGGCCAGCCACTGTTTGATCCATAAAAACCCAATGTTTCTTGGTGAGCGGACGATCCCACTCCACTAGATACCGTAGTTGGGCTGCTTGGTAGTAGCGCAGTTAGTAGAGAGCGTGTGGCAAGATATTCATTTTCACTGCTGCAATACGGCCGAGGCATGAGAGAGGTAGTTGTTGCCAGTGCACGAGATCCTTGCGGATTTGAGCGATCAGAGATTAGTAGTTTTTTAGCATTGGTTTAAGTAAGGCTGCGCACCAGCACAAGGCCTAGAAACAGGAGGCCCTCAGTGACCCACTGGAAGTCAAATTGTGACAGTAAAGAACGCTTGGTGTCAGGAGCTATGTTAAGTTTTAAGATTTGGGATTTTTGCATGTTCACTCAAAAACTCACGATCACCCCAAAGTCTCGTAGCTCCGAAATAATCGGGGAGAGAAAGGTCAAAGGCTGTGTAATTGAGAGAATGACATCATCTACGTATAAGCTAATTAGATGATGGTTCGTCCCAAATTGGATGTCTACCGCCTTAGGGTTGTCCCACAGTCTCTGTGCTAAAGGCTCCATGTAGAGCACAAAGAGAAGCGGGAAGAGTGGGCATCCCGGTCTTGCACCCAGATGGATAGAAAACCTACTTGACCTGACGACATTCACCCGAACCGCCGTGCAGGGAGTGCTGTAGATGCTCCAGATCCATTGCCTGAAACAGTCGCCAATGCCAAACCATTTGAGAGTCTCAAATAGGTAAGGCCAAAGTACTCGGTCAAATGCCTTCCCTTCATTGATAGCTAACAGTAAGGCCTCTTTGGGTGACTGGTGTACTTTATCTAATAGATGGCAGATGCGCTTTGTGTTATCACTGCACTGGCGAGAGGGAATAAATCCGGCTTGGTCCAGCTCAATCAGTCCCGGCATAAGGGGATTAAGGCAATGGGCTAAGACACTGGTGAATAGCTTCACATAACTATTTAATAGCGAGATGGGTCGGTTTGAGCCACACTGTGTCGGGTCTTTCCCTTGTTTGGGTATGACTGATATAAAGGCCTCCAGCATAGATTCCTTTAGAGAGCCCATGTCGGCAAAAGAATTAAAAAGTCAAGTGAGTAGAAGGGCGAGGTCTGGGCAAAAGGTCTTAAAAACGCTGCACTGAACCCGTCAGGGCATAGTGATTTTAGAGTCTTCAGTCAGGCGATCACTGAGATAACATCTTCCACGCCGATGGGTTTATCTTGGGTTCAGTTTCTGCTAAGGGGAGAGGTGAAATTTCCGCACCACTAAGGTCTGTCTGGTAGTCTACGGGAATGCTGCTTTCCATGAATAGAGTTTTGAGTAGTAGGCATGGAATGTGGCGGAGATGCTGTCTGCGTCTTTCACCTCTGTCCCTAGTTCGGACTGGATGGATTTTACTGAATTTGCATATTGTCACATTAAAGGTAAGTAGGAAAGTTTGTCCATGATTGGACTGCATCCACAGCTGAGTTGTGCAGCAAATGAGTCGGACTGTGCCTGTTTGAACAGTGAATTCATATCCCCTAGTTTCCTGTCGATGCCTGCAACAAAAACCTCAAGGTGTTTAGTAGCATCAGCTAGACATACTTTGTATCTGATTGCTATTGGAGAGCCTCCACCAGAATTTGCATTGATTGTAACCGGGATGTCCAGGCACTGGCAGTATTTGTTTGATCAGTGCTCGGTCAGACCTTGTTTGATTGGATTAGCCTTTTCTCCTCTGGCTGCGCTGGAGGCAGTTACCCCACCTTGCATGATGACTATTGAGTCTTGTGAAAAGGCTGTTAACATATCCTCCCATTCTTGCATGCCCAGGTATGAAAGGGGGCATTTCTCTTCCTCCTGGTGCGCTTGTTGTGCAGGGATGAATAATATAGTTTGTCAACGTTTGGTGGAGGAGAGAGCTGTGAGGTTAAAGTTAAAGATTAAGTTAATTGCAGGTTCGGAATCTTGGTTTTTGGCTGGGGAGTGCTGTCCTCCTGGAATATGGTCAGAGTCTTGTTTAGTTTACAGTTCTGTAGCCCAGTGCCGTGACCTATGCTCTCATGTGCATTGTTTCCTGCTGTGAACCTATTCTGAAAACTAGGCGTGAGGGGGACTGAGTCCCTTGCTGTTAAGTTAACGAATTGTTAGTCTCTACAGGATGGGTCTGAACCCAGGCCCTGCTCATGGGTTGCAATGACGTCCACCCGGACCGTTTGCCCTGTTTGTCTTGAGGTTGACAATGCCTGATCATTGATTGGTGGGCTTATGGCAGTGGTAAAGCTGGATCCCAGCCCTCCTTCTGTCTTAATGTTTGGTAACTGGGGAGTGCTTGCCTTCACTTGAATGCTAGCTTCTAGCGGTTGAAGAGGAGGCTGCAGGCCTTGAATATTGCTATTACCTGAAAAGAGGACTGTGCCTCTGTCCTTCAGAAAGCAGAACTTTGACTACATTTTTGGTTAGAATAAATTAGTGTGATTTTCTGTGCGATGACTGTTGCCTTGCCGATGTAGCTACTTTTTGTATCTTCTTTGTTTGACTCAATCTCTATGAGAGAAGAGCTGGACTGCATTGGTGTGTGTTTTAAAGCCAATTGTGATTTCCTTTTGCACTTGTCTCTGGGTTTGCTTGGGGGTGGCCCCATTACTCGTTTTGACCTCATCGAGTGTTGGCCTATTGACCGCCCAGCTCATGGCCTGTTGGTAATTAGTTGGTACTCCTTTAGTTGGGCTTAGGTCCAGGCAAGTTCAGAACGTTGGTTGCTCTTTGGTTGGCCCTTTAGTTGGTGGTGCCGCCGCACCCCCGCCCTTATGAGTTGTTTTTAGTTGGGCGGAGGCACAAGCATGCCTGATGTTAGAAGGGCGAGTCCGCCAATCAAGCACATCGGTTGCCCTTCGGTTTTTGGCGCCGCTGCTCCCCCACTGTTGTATCTTTCTGGGCGGGGGGCACGAGCACACACATCCAGTGGATAGATGAATAAATGAGGGGAGAATCTACATGGAATGGGTAGATGAGTGGATGAGTGTCACCAGGCAGCAAGCTGCACCAAGTCTTAGTATGGCTGCTTCTGCTGCCCCCCCACTTTCTTGCAGGGCTGCGCTGTATTTTGTTTGGGGCGTGGCTGTGAGGTTGCAGATTCTGTCGCTAACACCTTACCAGGTACAATTTCCTGTGACTTTTACCAGGTATGAGGTTTCCAGGCTGCTGTGTGGAGCAGGTGCAGTGCCTGTGTAGTACTTAAGTGGTGTCTGTGAGAGGGCTTGTTGGAGGATATGCCACGATGATTGAAGCTCCTTCCCTGTCATAAGTTGGCACCAGGGGTTCTTGGTCTTGTTTGAGAATGTATGTTGTAGCTGTTGCGAAAAAAGGTGGAGGCGGGGGAGCACACAGAGGGAGACAGACTGCATCAGAGTATAGCTCGACCGTCTCCATCTTGCTCCAGCTCAACCCTCCAGCCGCAGCGTTAGCACTGCAGCCACACCTCTCTTGCCTTTGTTTCACCCTTTGTTGCAGCTGTACTGTGACTCTGGTCCATTCTCCTGCTTACACTATGTCGGGCTGGAGCAATTGGTGAAAGCAAGTGCCAATGGTTGAAACGGCAGGATGTGGCAGGGTGAGCTGGCAGAGGTTTTAATTGAGATGCCCCAATCCCCCTCCACACCACCTACTAAGCGCACTCCCTATGGGGTCACACGGAGGGCCTGGGGAGCCGGAAAGGGGTGTGACGCAGTGAGCATCGTGGGCATTGTGAGGTATGGCGGGCGGGGAACCTGTGTGGGCCCGCTGCGCCTCTGCTTACTTCTGATGCCCTGCTCCGTTACAGACACTCTGGGCACTGACACTCCGCCCGGCCACTCCCCCGGTGGTCGCCCAAGCAGTTGAAGGTACCTTTGGAGGCAGCAGACGCCAATGCCGCTCTTCTCTCCCCGCACTATGCTTACCTCTGCTCAGTCGCGTCACAGACTCTGCCAGACTCTGCCAGACTCTACCAATCAATCGAAAAGGAGTTGAATGCTTATGGAATAATACAAAAAAGTAAAAAGATGCTGTAGTCTTCTACTAAATAAAAGACAACTTCAATTGGTCACTGGCTAAAATGTATCCCTTGAAATTTAAGGAATACAAGATATTACAGCAATGCATGAGCCATAATATTTGGTATTCTATTGTAAAAGATGTAGTAAAACACAAGGAAGAGTGCTATTTGCCAGAAAAAAACTGTATTCACCTAGCCAACATAAGATCATGTAAACTGAATTTTGGCCCGTTCTAACACAAGAAACATAGGGGATTCCAAATATTATAACCTGTATGAGCTATTATATGTGGTGTCCCTAAAAAGAACCAAAATGTGAAAGCTTGTGGAATGAAATCGAAATTGCAAACAGATACTGTCATCTGCTATAAAAGTGAAAGGCAACTTCAATTGGTCAATGGGCAGTGGGTAACCCATGTAAAATCGGGGATACAAGACACTACAGAAATGCATGAACCATAATATTTGGTATCCTCTTAGTAATCATGTTGTAAAACACAAGGAAGGATGCTATTTGGCAGAAAAAACACTGTGTTAACCTAGCCAGCATAGGACCATGTCAGATTGTGTCTTGCACGTTCTAACCCGAGAAACATAGGGAATACCAACTATTATAGCCCATCTGGGTCATTATATGTGGTATCCCTAAAAGGAACCGGGTGTAAATGCTTGTGGCATGAAATAAATAATGGAAAACAATGCTGTAATCTGCTAGCAAATACAAAGCAACTTCAAATGGTATATGGATAAAGGGTAACCCATGTAAAGTAGGGGATATGAGATATCACAGTAATGCATGAGCCATAATATTTGTTATTCCCATTGTAAAAGATGTCACACATAAGGCAAGGTGCTATTTGGAAGAACAATACAGTGTTTACCCAGCCAATGTAAGACTATGGCAGATTGTATCCTGTCAAGCTCTAATCCTCCAAATATAGGGGATATCAAATATTATAGCCAGTATGGGCCATTATATTTGGTATCCCACAAGGAAACCAGATGTGAAAGCTTGTAGAATTATATAAAACATTTGAAAAGATACTGTAATCTGAATTCAAATAAAAGGCAACTTCAAATGGTCAATAGCTTAGGGGTAACCCATGAAAAGTAGAGGATACCACATTTTACAGTAATGCATGAGCCGTATTATTTGGTATCCCCATAGTAAAAGATGTCGGAAAACACAACAAAGGGTGCAGTTTGGCAGTGAAATACTGTGTTCACTCAGCCAACATAAAACCATGTCAGATTGTATGCTGTCAAGTTATAATCCAAGAAACATAGGGGATACCAAATATTATAGCCCGTATGGATCATTATATTTGGTATCCCCAAAAGGAACAGGATGTAAATGCTTGTGGACCCAAATAAACAATGCAAAATGAACTGTAATCTGCTATCAAATACAAGGCAACTTCAAATGGGTAATGGCTAAAGGGTAACCCATGGAAAATAGGGGATGCAAGATATTACAGTAATGCATGAGCCATAATATTTGGCATCCTCATAGTAAAAGATGTCAGAAAACACAAGGGAGGGTGCAATTTGGCAGATAAATTGTGTTCACCCAGCCAACATAAGACCATGTCAGATTGTATCATGTCAAGTTCTCTCTTATTTTTTATATGTTTATACTTATTTTTATTGTTGCGACACAGGACATTTATCTCATTCTTCCAGAAAAAATGAATTTCAAGATTCACAAATTGGATAATCAGAGATGATAGACTCTGGGAAAGACCCCCTCATGAAACTATCTATTAGGAAACATACTGCATGGCTAGCCGAGGGATTTGAGAAGAAACATACTTCTGGCCCTTTGCTATGGTAATCCATCAACATGAAAGTATAACGTAAATCATATGGAAGGAAATAAAAGGGTCCAACCATATCAATGCCACCTTCATCTATGGTCTCTCTAACAGAGGTATCGGTTGTACCACCTTGAACCCTTTCTCACTCTTGCTACACACCACACACTCTTTCTCCACCATGTCCATATCCCTGTCCATAGTGGCCTACCACTAATGAGCTCTAACCATTCTCTTCGTCACTGTTGAACCAAGTTGTCCTTAATGTGCATTGTTAACAAACATAGGGTGAATGATATCTGGGGCACACATTTATCACTGCTCATCACCACCCCATCATCAATAGAGAGATCTTTCACAACTTTGGAAAAAGATTGTATTTCTGAATACACTTCCTTTCTTTTGGCCATCCATTCACAATAAACACGTTGACAAGCTTTACTCTCACTAACATCCACTAGCGCTATGAAGCAATCTTCTTTATCATCCTCAGGATCTATAGTGTCCTGATCAATGACAGGTAACCTTGATAAGAAATTCGCAGTGGCATTCTCTTTAACTGGAATGTACCTCACTTCGAAATCATATTGAAGCAATTTGATTGTAAGACAAGCAATACGAGGGGTAGTAAACTTAACCTTGTCCCCACTCAAAATATACACAAGGAGCGTGTGATAAGTCTGTATAACATATTTTCTGCCCCACACATAACTCCTGTGTTTCTCACTCGCCCAGTAACATGCCAGCAACTCTTTTTCAATAACAGAATAATGTAACTCTGATTCTTGTAGCACTTTTGAAGCATAACTAACAACATAACATAACACGTGTATTTGTAAAGCGCACGTTCAGCCCTAACGGGGTATCTTGGCGCTGAATAACAGATGTTTATTGTTACCCAACTCAATGGTACTCATTTTATCGACCTCAGATGGCTGAAAGTCTGAGTGGGCCTGCTGGGATTTGATCCTGTGACCATGAGGCTGAACACAGGCCCCTGCAGTGGATGCATTAGTCCACTGAGCCACCAGACCCGGATTAACAACAGTTTCACCCTCACTAGTAAACTGAGTTAAGACCGCACCCAACCCATACTTACTGACATTGACTGTGATGGTGTACGATACACCAGGGTCATACGCACTCAATGCTCTTGCATTTGTAATTTCCAGCTTCACTCGATCAAATGTGTCTTGGCATACACTATCCCACATGAATGGAACCTTTTTTTTTTACAACATATTAGAAAGAACTTTAATCTTGGTAGCATATCCTGGAATAAACCTAGCATAACATTAACACACCCCAATGAACAAGCGCAGCTCCTCCTTGTTCTTAGGATCAGGACATTCTACAACTGCTGTAACTAACCCAGGTCTTGGGGAAATGCCCTTACTTGAGACACAATGTCCCAAAAATTGAATGTCTCTTTTCCAGAATTCACATCTTTTCATCTTTACCACCACCCTATTTTTCTCAAATATGTGAAGTACAGATATGAGAATCTTATCGTAATCTTCCAAGTGCTTAGCAAAGATCAGAACATCATCTTGGAAAGTGAAGAGTCTCTTAACTTTCTCCAACAGTTAGCACATTATGAGCTGGAACGTCGAGGTGGCAGATGCCAGGCCAAAAGGCATTCCGCAAAATTGGAAAGTGCCAAACAGCAAATTAAACGCTGTGTAATGGCGGGACGTATTCTGCAACACAACCTGGTCATATGCAGGGGCGAAATCAATTCTGGAGAACCACTCAGTGCCTCTAAGTTCCTCCAAGAGATCACTAATCTTGGCTAGGGGATAAGAGTCTACACAGAATTTTGTTTAGGCTCCTCAAATCAACACACAAAAGCATGTCACCACTGCGTTTAGGACAACAACCAAAGGGGAAAGCCATGGACTAGATTCAATAGGTTCAATAACACCATTACTTTGGCGCTTATCCAGTTCACATTTGCGGTCCTCCCTAAGACAAAACAGAACATACCTTAACTTGTGTCTGACTGGAATAGCTCCTTGTTTGATTTTTAGCCTGTGTTTAAAACTAACAAACTTCCCCAGCCCTGTAGAGAAAACCTGGACCTGTTCACTAGTTCCCGGCTTGAGTACCATACCCAAAAGTCCTTGGTAAAACCATCCTTATATATTCAATCCTCCTAATGTCACATAGATTTTACCTTGGATCTTGCATCCCTTAAATTCTAAAATGTCTTCAATGAAACCGTCCAACTCAATTTTCCTACCTTTATGCAAGACTGGAGCTCTATCTGGAGGAAACAACATTCTATCACCCCAAATTTTTTTTTGTAACATATTTTTATTGACATTTTGCATTTACAGTGACATTGTGTATCAAATTGCGATTCGTCAGATCACATTTTCTTGTAGTTATATCATAATGCATTGCTATTCGCACAGTTATTAGTCAAGTTTCCTGTTACTAGTGAGGGCTTTCGACAGAGAATTTCTAAATATAACTGGGGTGTACAACGGGGGGGGGTGTTAATGGAGTTCTGGGTACAGGTGTCGAATGAGGTCTTAGGATGGCATATGCCCCGGTTAATGGTGGTTCCGCGTGTTTCCAGAGGCGAGGGGGGGAGCTGAGATCGGTCTAGCTCCGGGATCAGGCCTTCAAGTGAGGCGTATTACATGGCCCTAATAACCAACAACTTTAGGTGTGCGCTGTGAAAGGGGATCTGGCACCCGTGTTTGCGGTCTGTACCTGCGATTGTGTGTCTCGTGGTGTGTGGGGGGTCTCCCTCCGGGTCGTCATGAGGTATTGGTTGTTTGAATTGATTCAGTAGAATAGCCCAGTCCAGTGATATGGGGTGTTTGCGCATCCCTTTCACCTCTTCCTCTCGTAATGTTTCTTCCTCCGCCATTGCCCATTTGTGTACCGTCCCTACTCATGCTGCGATCGGAGGGCCTGTGGGGGACCGCCAGTGCATGGCTATGTTTCGTTTGGCTAGTAAAATGGCCAGCGAGGCAAATCTGAGGGGCACTTTGTGTTGTTTCCTCTTCCGATAAATACCAAGTGCACAGGCTTCCCATGTATTCAGATATGTGAACCCAGTAAGATCCCTGAGTAACTTATGAATGTGTTGCCAGCATGGTTGTAGTGTGGGGCAGCTCCAGAACGTATGATAAAAATCTGCTGTTTGTAAGTGGCATCTGGGGCACAGAAACTGGGTGTCAGGGTAAAATCGTTGGAGGCGCGCTGGTGTCAAATACGCTCTGTGCAGGATGTAGAATTGTATATTTTTTAAATGCGCGTTTCGAGACACCTTCTTGGCGTGTTCGAGAACCCTCTCCTATTCGTTCTCATTTAGCGAGCGGCCTAGTTCGTCTTCCCAGGTGGCCCGTAGGGTCTCTAGTGGTTTGTTCATGAGTTCCCTGATGGCTTTATAGAGCCATGTGACCAAGTGTCGTCCCACTCCCATATGTAAAATTGTGTGTATGACCGGCTGTGTGGTTGGTTCCCCTGTCGAGAGGTCATGGTACTATCGATAGTTTGCGAGGAGTTGACGGTGAAGTAAAAACTGGCCAGCGGGGAGATCATGGTCGTCCATCAGTCGTTGGAAGGGCCTGAGCTGTCCATCTTCAAACAGCGACTCCATCTCAGTGATGCCGCAGTCTGTCCAGGTACGTAGCATGTTAGATGTGTAGTAGTGGTCGTGTTTGGGCCATCCGACCAGTGAAAAAAGGGGGGAGTATGGGGGCCTCCCCGATGACATACGGTGTACCCTTTGAATGCACTTGCGTGCAACTGTTACTTGTAGGGGATATGTGCGTCTTGGTTTGGTGCCAGGTAATAGTAGTCAACGGAGTTCTGTAATGGGCACTGGACAAGTCATGGTGTATGTGTCCCTTATGTGTCTGCCTGCCGTCCAGTAGGAAAGCCACTGCAATTGTGCGGCTTGTGGAAATAGGATTCGAAGGATGGGGCGGCCAGTCCTCCTAGTGTGGTGGGCAGTTGTAGCTTCACTAGTGCTATCCTATGTCTGCTTGTTCCCCATATCAGTGAGCTGAGGAATGCGTCTAAGTCTCGAAAGAAGGTTCTGGGTGGGATTATTGGTAGATTCGTGAAGTAGTATAGTAGCCGCGGAACTATTATCATTTTGGCGATGGCCACCCAGCCGATCGGGGCTAACGGGAGGTTTTTCCAGAATCCTACCGAGGATCTGATGCCAGCCAATGCCTTACGGTGGTTGCCTTCATAAATGTCGGTCGGGGTGTGATAGAGACGAACCCCGAGGAATCGGGGGGCCTCTGCGCTCCAGGCGATGTTCTGATCGCCTAGTCTGACAACCCGGGGAGGAAGGCTCGGGTGTAACGGGCACACTGTAGATTTCTCCCAATTTACTCTTAGTCCGGAGACTTCTGCGAATTCTGTCAGCGTAACCCAGATGGGTGTTAAATCCTCGGTAATGTCTCTAATATATATTAGAAGGTCATCGGCATACATAGAAACACTGTGCACGGCATCTGCTATGGGAATGCCCCATTGTTCTCCCTCCTGTCGCAGCGTATGGCCAGTGGTTCTACCGCGAGGGCAAAAAGCAGAGGCGAGAGCGGGCAGCCCTGCCTCATGCCTCTCGGCACCGCGAATTCCGGTGAGATGTATCGCCCTATATGAACACGCGAGGTGAGTTTGGTGTATAAGAGCCGTGTATACGCCAAGAGGGTGGGGCCGAGTCCTATTAGTTGTAGGACCAAGAAGAGATACTGCCATGTGAGGGTGTCAAAGGCCTTTTCGAGGTCTAGGATAAGGCAGGCCGCTCGGGGGTAAGTGTTGCCCACTTGATTTTGGACATGGAATAGTCGGCATATGTTCTGGGTTGAGTTTCTGCCCGGGACGAAGCCACATTGATCGAGATGTACCAGAAGCCATATCATTTGTGTGTATCTATCCGCTAATATCTTCCCCAAGATCTTGCAATCGGTGAAGAGGAGCGTGATGGGGCAATAGGATGTCATCTGTTGTGGGTCGCGGTTGGATTTCAGGAAGGTCACAATAACCGATTCCCGGAGGGATTTCGGTAGCTCCCCTGTATCTAATGCTGTGGTGAACATCGCTGCCAATCGAGGGACCAGTAAGGGGGAGAAGGTCATGTAGTATTCTAAGGGGAATCCGTCCAGCCCGGTGCTTTGTTGCGAGCTAAGGGGTGTAAGGCATGGGTAATGTCTGCAGGTTGTATCCTCGTCTCTAATGACTTACTATCCTCTTTTGTAATCTTAGGGCTCGTTAGGGGATCGAGAAAATGATCTATTATGTCCTGCTCGATCAGGATTGGGTACCAGTAAACTTCCGAGTAGTGTTGATGGAATGCCGAAAGGATCTGATCTTGGGACCGTACTAAGTTGCCGTGGGGGTCTATTACCTCAGTTATGGATTTCATGTCGCTGTCTTGCTTGGCTAACCATGCTAGTAAGGTGCCCGTTTTATCGCGTTCCTTGTGCATTCGGGTTGCATACATCCTGAAATTGTAGCGTCGGAGGTCGACGCAAGCCGTCATATATTCCGTCCTGGCCTTGGCGATCTGTGTCGCTGCCTCTTCTGATAAGTCATTCTGTTTAGTAACGGTGGCGAGGTGATTTTCCGCCTTGGTGAGTGCTTGCTCTAGGGTCCGTTTTACTCCCACTATTTGCTTAATACATTCTCCCCGGGCTACCACTTTAAATGTGTCCCACTCTATCAATGTGGAGGATGCTGTCCCTACGTTGTTAGTGAAGTAGTCCTGTATACCTTGCTCCGGTCATGTTTGAAGACTGGATCTGCTAGGCAGTCCCGTGGGAGGCACCATGTGGGGACTGGGGAGTGCGGGGGTCTCCAATTTAATTGCAGAATGTGATCGTCATGGTCAGAAATGATCCTACCCATGTAGTCTGTGTGTTGCACTTTGGGCAGAACCGCCACTGAGCATAAGAATCTGTCTAGTCAGACTCTGAGGTTATGTGGGATGGAGTGGAACGAATATAGCTTAGTCTGCGGGTGTTGCATTCTCCATGCGTCAGTGAGCGCCCATTGTGTGACCCAGGCTCTGAATCGTTCTGTTTGTTTCTGGGCAGCTGAGTGTGTGGGTGGGAGGTGGGAGCGGTCCAGAGTGAGGTCTAGTGTGCAATTGTAGTCGCCCCCTAAAATCCATGGTATGGAGGCAAATTGGGCAAGTACCCCAGAGAGGCGTTCCCAGAACTTGTCCTGTTCTACGTTCCGGGCTTATATACTTCCCAGTAGCACCGAGTGTCCATCGAGGAGGCCCTCTAATTGGGCATATCTACCTTCTTTGTCTACCACCTGTCTAAGTTCCTGAAAGGGGGTCCCTGGTCAGACCAAGATCAGCTCTCCCCGTGCGTAAGCGGAGTATGATGTGGCACATATGGTACCCCGCCATTTGGACTGTAGCTTGCTTATCTCGGTGTTAGTAAGATGCGTCTCTTGTACAAACGCGATCCAAGCGTTTTGGCATTTCATGTATGAGTATACGGCGTATCGCTTGCGTGGTGTATGAAGGCCTCGGGCGTTAAGCGTTAGGGTGCTGATGTCAGCCTTCTGTGTCTTTATAGCCATCTAATGTCAGTGCTCATTTAGATGGGTTGTACCTGCCGGAGCCTAGTGACCGATGAGTTCCCTGATAGTGTGCAGGACATATACACTGCCATCTGCCTCCTATAGACATGTCTCGGTGTCCTGTTGTGAGTGGTTCCATGAGGGGGTAGGGTGATTCTGAACAAGGGTAGGAAACTGCAAAAACTGGGGTTGGGAAACTTTCCCAATGCTGAGGACCCATCGCTGTCAGCGATACAGCCAAACCTACTCTCTCTAAACAGGAGAGTGCAACGATAAACAATGGGGGTGGCAGTACATGTAAGTGAGGCATTTCGCCGATCTGGCCTTAGTAGGATCACGGAGCGTCGTCTGGAGCATGTTAAATCATGTCTATGTCACATATGTGCAAGAAGTAAGTGCAGGTTGTGTAGGTCATTTAGGGTTGACGGTGGGATCATTTCATGCGGGAGGGAGTTCATTTGTCCATCCATCATGGTATCAGCTGTCTGGGGGGTGACCATGGGAGGTGTAACTGAGTCCACTCCGGAAACTGTTCCATCGCTATCGTCCTCCCCTTCTGAAGAGAAGAGGTGTGGGGCTCGATCAATGTCCTCCGCATGGGAGGAGGCCTGTAGGTCAATCACCGCTTGTAAGACCTCTCGCCTCTCTTTCATTATTTGTTCTAGGTCCGGGGAGTCTTGGGTGCCGGTCCCGGTCATTGTCTTTACCCCGCTGGGTTGCTGCTTCGGGGCGCGTCTCCTGGCACGTGGTGACTTGAAGGTCGGGCCTCGTGTGGATTCTGTTCTGGATTGTTGTGCACAGTGGTGGTCCGCCCATCGTGTGCTTCTTCTGCACTCGTGAAAAAGGTAGCTGAGCCATTATAGAGTATTTTGAGGCGGGCTGGGAAAAGGAGGGAGTACTGTATTTTGTTCGCACGCAGTCAACGTTTTACTTCCAGGAACGATGATCTTTGCTGTTGCACCGCTCGTGCGTAGTCCGAGAATATCATTATCTGTTTGTTTTCCACATGTAGGGGGCCTGTTTGTCTGGCCGCTCGGAGCACCGCATCCCGGTCTCGGAAATGTAAGAATTTCGCTAGCATCGGTCTGGGGGGTGCTCCTGGTGTGGGTTTGCGAGCTGGTACTCTGTGGGCACGTTCGATGGAGAAGAACACCGTCCTGTCCGTTGCAGGGGTGAATGATTTCACCCATGTTTCTTTGTATCCCAACGGGTCCGTGCCTCAATTCCCTCCGGAAGACCCAGCACGCGAATGTTGCAGCGTTGCGAACGCCCTTGCAAGTCGTCCGTACGTTCCTCTATGGTGGACAGTCGGCTCAGGACATCTTTCAGTGTCTTTTGGTGTACCTTGATGGTGGGTTGCAGCTCGGCCAGTTCCTTCTCCCCCTCCTTCACTTTGTCGGCGAGTTTTGGGTGATCATCCCGTATAAGGCTGATATCCGTTGCGAGGGTGCCCAGGCGCTTTTCCATGGAGATCCTGGAGTGTTCGATGGCTGTCAATACTTGATCCAGCTTGTCCGAGATTGATGGGACAGGCTGTGGCGCAGTAGATGCGGCCCACGTCCTGGCGTTGGGCATTTTCTCGGGCGGTCTCGGGCACCGCGGCTTGCTGGGATGCTCTGGGTTTCCCCATTGTAGCGACTATGTAGGTCTCTTGTATCGGAAGCGTCGTTGAGGACAGTGGGGCGTGTGGCCTGCAGTTAAAACGTCTCGTAGTTGGACCGGGGGATCCGGTGGAAGGCTGGTGCCCGTCTGGCCGGGTACTGGATAATGATGGGTCAATGGACCTTCGAGAGGGGGGGGCCCCGCTCCGGTTGTCTCCGTGTCCAGTTCGCCTCCCTACAGGTTTTGGGAGGACGTATGGTACTGCGCTTGCTGGTGTCGGTGGGTAGGACGTGGCAGGGGACCTTGACGAGCTGACAGCCTGTTCATGTGTCACACCCTTGGTGGAGTATGTAAGCTGATGCAATAGGGATTATAGCACCGCCATGTTAGAGTCAGGCAGCGTCCATTTTAGGTGTGCCCGGGTCTCACTACATTAAGGGGGGGGGCTTCGCTGTAGCAGTTTCACCCGTGACAAGGATTCAGTGGCTCACCTCAGGTTCGTTTATATGGAAGGTCCATGCTCCCGAGTCACGGTCTTAACAGCACCGCTCGTTGTGGGTCTCAGGCGCCATCTTAGGTCCAGGCAGCCCCGAGGAGAGAGCAGTCCCGCAATTTGTGGAGCTGAGGATGATTGGAGGCTTCCTTTCCACCTGTTGCAGGGGAGTCCAGTTGCTCACTGCCATCCCGTTGGTGTAGGGTGTCTGTGAAAGGCCCCTGGGTCACGGTCTTAGTGGCCCAAATTGTTTCGGGACCTAGGCGCCATCTTTGGTCCAGGCATCGCCGATAAGAGGGGCTCCCTTGATCATGGTCGGGTCACCGTGACTGCGGGCTATAACTTACGCCGCGAGTCCGTGTTGTGGTGGCCCAGCGGCGGGAGTGGCTGTGGCTGCGCGCTGATTCTTGTCGCTGCTGGCGATGTCCGTTATAGGCTCCGTCACTTAGGGCCTGCAGTTAGGAGCGGGCGGACGCCATCTTGCCGCCATCAGCCCGAATTCTGTTTTCTTCGGTTTTCCCTCGATAATGCCCTCAGTTAAGTTATTGGGACTTGGGGGGACCGTCAGGTGCAGCTCGCCTTCCGAAGCTTGTCTGGCGTTTTAGCAGTCCAGAACGGCGCTGAGAAATGGGCAATATCCCGGCCCAATCGTGGAGCCTCAGCCGAGCATGTCAGCCCTCATAGCCGGCTTGGCCATGCCCCCTCTACCACCCCAAATTTTACGAAACATTTCTGATGTTATCATTGTAATATGCACCCTGAATCAACCACCAAAAGTAAAGTCTTGCCACCCACATCTGTATTAACATATGGGCACACACATTTACTCGGTTCCCCACTGACAATAATGTCTTTCATGACACCACAATAATGTCTTGGAACGCTTTAGCCATGAGTTGATCTCTAACTTCTTCACTGTCATCCACAACACTATTGTCCAGAATGCGGCAGCAAGGCTGCTGTGCAATGTTCCTGCTCGGGAGTCTGCAAAAAAGTACCTCAAATGGCTACATTGGCTCCCAGTGGAGGCCAGTCAAAGTTAAGGCTTTGGATCATAACGCACATAACAGGGGCCATAGGAAAATCAAAAGTCTGGTGTCCCTATATATCCCAAATAGGTATCTGAGCTCAAGCTCTGAGGAACTCTTAAAACCAACAAGTGCCAGGAAGGCGAGGTGGGGAGGTAGATCGTTTTCCCACCTAGCCCCCAAACTCTGGAACTCTCTACCATGGAATATCGGACACTGGACAAAGAATTGGAATTTCGGAAAGCTATGAAAACATGGCTGTTTAAGCAATACCTATAATATCTTTCTAGCCTCAACCTGCACCCTGTCTCCTAGCGCTGTGAAGCCCTAGGGCAGCCATGCCCTCTACAAGTCACAAAATAATAATAATAATTGACCTGTGGCACTCTTCTCTGTGTGCTCTGGCACACTTTAGCAAAGTGTCCTATTTTACCACACTTTCTACTGAGACATTCTTTGCGGGACAACCTCTGCCCTCTCTGCTTAGTGGAGCATTACCAAACCTAAAACATATAATAGTGCATTTAAAAAACTTTTCTCTACTTTATTAGTATATTTGCGATTCATCTGACCAGAAGTCACTACATTAACATTCTCTTCTACAGATGATGTTGCATTGAGGTCTTTAATCAATATCTGCGCCAGTTCCATATTTTTTGCAAATTTTAGGAAATCTTCCAAAAACAGATTACCCATACTCAAGAGTTTTTGTTGAATATGCTTGTCAGAGCAGTGACCAATGTACGGATCTCTTACTAGTTTGTTCATGGAACTCTCTGAATTCACACTGAGAACACAATTTCCTCAGTGCACTAATGTAAGCATCAACACCTTCATTTTGCATCTGTGAACGTTTGAAAAACATATGATGGAGAAGAACCAAACTGGGTCGAACGTCAAATCTGCCCACCAATTTTTTTTTATACCACTTGATAGTCATTCAACTCCTCTCCCTCAGCTAGCACAAGATCGGGTAGATGTTTGTATACTTTCCTACCTTCAAAACACAAAGAATGTAACAGTAGGTATTTCTTTATTTAAGGTTTATATTGCGATGCCCCAGTGGCACCGAGATACTTTTCAAAAACATTGTTTCCATGGAATGCTAGGACTATCCGTAGACTTTAGAAAGGGTGGTGGTGGATTCACAGCCTGCATGACAGACATGGCAGTGAGTAGAACACTCAAACCTACAAAAGTCTATGGTATATGTAGACCTACTCTGAAACAGAGTTTGTTGCTGGTGTGTTCAGGTGTGCGTGTTACCGTTTAAACACGACAACATGCTGATACAAAACTCCCCAACACTGGTGTGCGTGTCACCGTAGAATGTTAGCTGACAGCTGTGTGTGAATAGAGACATGTTGTTATATAAGCCACCGGCAGAGTCATTGACTCAAAAGACAAATGATGACCGGTGTGTACATCATTATTTAGGCATGCACGGAAAGTACGCAAAAATAAATGTTCAAAAGACAAATGATGAAAGGTGTGTACATCACAGTTTAGGCACGCACACAAAGTAAACAAATATAAGTGTGCACCTATCTACTTTTGTACTAGCAAGGCTGTAGATAAATGTACATAAGTGTGCACAATACTGTTTTATAACCTGACAGGTGTGCACATCACCATTCTTGTGCACTGTAATTAACGTTGTACCAAAAGCATGGTGCAGCCTTTGCACCAAAAATGACGGTGGAATGTATGACGTGGTGGGAGCATTTAAGCTTTTGAATCTCCTCACAGTAATGGCAGGGTACGTGTCGTACACGAGGATACTCAGGCAATGCTACATTGTCGACAAAACCAGCGCTCATTCCAGCTTTCCTCGTGCTAATCCAAAATAGCGGCCGGCCATGCACAGATAGGGCCTGTCTGACCTCCACTAGGCCAGACTCATCGTGTATACAGCAAACTGCACTGCGTCCAACCCCCGTCTTTTCCCTTCGTTGAAGTGATGTGGAGAATATTTCTTAGTTGGCACTCTAAAAAACTGCTGCTGCTCTTACCTGGTGTAACGGTGTAACATTGAGGCTGGTGATGCAGCAATTATAACAGTGCGGGCTCTGTTTGGTGGCTTCAACTCCTCATCAAAAACAATGTTGTGCCTCAGGAACGAGACATGCAAGATGCCGTGAGACAGCAGTTAGTTTATTGTCAGATCACACCAAGATATCAGAAGCCACCGTTGTACTATCTTTCGGACGCGCCCCAACTGCCACCAGTGGAACGCTCATCCAGAGTGCACAGTGGTGAAACTCTCACATCAACATTCCAATTGCACCTACTAACCTATGCACATAACATACTGAAATGGTCTACTTTGATCTCAAACTACATACAGAGATTGTAGTTGGGTTAGGCACAATCCTTGCACAGCCGACAGCCAAATACCTGGAGACATATCATGGCATACACCATGAGCCTATGAGCCTGTCACAAACAGAAAGTGCCTACTCACAACCTGAGGAAGAAAGTTGGGCAGTGGTCTCCGTTTGTGAATATTTCCATGTTTTCTTGTACGGAAAGCCTTTCACTGTAGTGACTGATCATCAAGTACTGTTGACGATAGCTGGCCATCCAAAAGCCAAAATGCCTCCTCGAATTGAGCATTGGGGTTTGAGGTTACACAAATACAACTATACAATTATTCATCGTCCAGGGAAAGATCAGATCCGGTTGATTATTTTTCATGAATCTCGTAACCAATCAGGGGAGATAGAAGCTGAGATCCATTCGGCTTCCAGGGGATAGACAAACAATCAAGGGAAAATGGATCACTTGTCCTGTATTGTTACCAGGGTCTAGGATTCTAACCGTCTAAAAACCCTCATTCACATGAGAGGTAACAGAGGTAAAGGTAACAGAGCGGTATATCTTGATTTTCCGATTTTGCGACTACGTGAAAAGCATCATCATAGGGTCTTTAAATATGCTTCCTCCTGACCGACAAAATGCGGTGCGCGTCTAGAAGGGCTACTGTTCTATAGGCTCATGGTGAAGTGACAGGTTATACTCACTAACAAATATGTCGAGATCGCACCTGCATAAGCGCCACACTCCTTCACAGGAGTACTTATTAGTGATTGTAACCTGTCACTTCACCATGGAAGCAACATATTCTTAAAGAAATTAAACGACGTGTTAACTTTGGAAACAATTACACTATTCACGCTGACATCAGTGCCACCTCTATTAATGGCGTTATTCCCTCTAATCCTCTGAGACGCACTCGCCCTTCTTTACGTCATCATCATTCTGTAGGACGTTATTTTTAATTTTCTATTCTCAACATCATTTTGTGAAACTCTTCATGCATATAACGTCAATAATCCTGGCTACGTTACTAGCATTGGTGTTTGAGCTCTTATCCAACTAAAGCGCAATCCACGCTATACTGCATAGTTCATTTCTGCTGCTCCCAACATGTCGCTACGAAAAATAGGTGGTTACTTGAACTGAAGTCTATATGTTCCCTGCCACATTACAGCATTATAATGTGTGTGTGTCCATTAATTTACCCTTCCCTTGTACAAAGTTTCGTGTAGTTAATAACTATTGTTTATGAGCATCCTCTTTGACAGACATTGATCTAAATAGATCGAAACATTAAGGACTTGGGGGAACATGGTGGCCGCTAGCTAGAGCGGTCGCGGGCCCTCTCTACACTCTAGGCGGAAGATGCACAGAATACTCACGGCTTTTTGGATGCAGCCGCTTCTGGCATTAGTATTTTGAACTGGTAGGTTGTAGGTAAAGCGGGGCTCGCGTCGGTCGACTTTCTCCTTTGTTTGTTTTCCTCTGCGCTCTCGCTCTCAGCTGACACAGGATTGCGAGCGACGAGCCGCGGTGGCAGCAGCAGAAGTTGGACCGCTGCGAGGCGGGAATTGGGTGGAGGCTGCACTACGGGTCGCCAGAGGCCGGCTCGTAGCTGCGAGGATCGGCTTCCAGGGACGCAGAAGCTCCCTTTCAGCTTCTGCTATCTGCGTGCAGGAGAGGGAGCAGAGAAGCAGCTCCGGGACGGACCTAAACAATGCAAGCTCTCCCTCGATGACCCCGGTAAGGAGGAGGAAAAGGTGGGCGCAGGGGCTAACTCCTAAAGGTGGGGAAAGCAACCTCAGGGAGCAGCAGTCCTCAGAGATTCGGGGGAATTAGGAAAAACAAAAAAACAGAACAGGTACACGCTAAGAAGCAGGGCTCTTTGGGAGCAGGATCTGTCTCCCACGGAAGTTTCTTCTGAAGTAATTATTCCACCAATTCTGTTGCCCCACCAAAAGACTGCAACGTCCGGCCCCTTTGGTTCTATACCGCAAAAGAAAAAGCTGCTAGCAGAAAAGTCACAAGCAACAGAAGGGAAAAGTCATTAAAAGCAAACTAAGTAAATCAACCAAATTGGCCAGTTCGCGTATTACCCCCTCCCTCCGCACATATTTCAAGGTACATGCGCAGGCACTGTCTCAAGTTTCTACTGTCTCCACTACCCTAAATTCTGAGAACAGCACCAATTTTTCCCATAAGTCCCAAGTTAGCACTGGTGACTCTATTAACACACAAACTAATACAAGGGCAATGGAGAATAGAAATTATTGTATCCCTTTGGAAAATAGATTTTCCCCCTTACCAGAAACCAAGCCCATGCCTACACCCATGCCCACACCAGATCTAATGATCAGTGTTTCGGCACAGGGGCTTACAAACCCCAGCCCTAGCCCCAGTTCTTGTCCTTGTCACAATCCTATTTTAGATACTGCACAGAGTCAACTCCATGTACAGGGAGAGGGTCCAAATGGACAAAACACAGGTCTCAGCCCCTCAAAGCAGTTCTCCGCAGAGTCCCTGTTATCCACCCTAATATCTGAAATGAGAGAGAAATGTGCAGTATCAGAGAGCAATCAACATAAGATCCAAGGGGTATGTGATACTTTAGAACTTAAAATAAATGACATCATGGGAAGAGTAGAAGTAGTGGAAGCGGCAGTAGAAGACCTCACAAAACAAGTGGAAAAAATACATCAGAAGTCTGGAGATTAAACCAGAAGGAAAGAGAATTGACAGACAAGCTTGAAAGCTTAGAAAACAATGCCAGAAGGAACAGCATCAGGATTTTAAATATCCCAGAAGATCTTGAGGCGAACTGCACCCAGAACTTGAGAAAGAGTCCCTGGAAAGCGATGTTCAAAGAGTCCACCGAGACCCCTTCACTAAAAGACTCGGTAAAAAAAATCCCAGAAAAATCTCAGTAAATTTTAAAACCTACATGATAAAAGAAAAGATTCTGGCAGAAGGTCTCAAAAAAGAAGTCTACAATAAAGGAGATTGGTCATTCCGCATTAGATCTGACATCTTGCGCACCACACAGGATAGGCAGTGGGAGTTGAGGAAACATATACAAGAGTTGAAGAGCTTGGGTGCAACTGCAAAACTATAATTCCCTGCCTCCCTGAAGGTGATGTGGAAAAATAAAATGTATAACTTTAGAGATCCCTCTGAACTTAGTTCTTGGATTGATCAAATTAAAGGCACATCCAATTGAAAAATCCTATCTTTCTATATCCGCCTAGAAAAGAGAGAGAGTCTGAAACAGAGATATTCCATTATACCTCTAGAGTCGAGGGAGGGTTCCCCAGGGTGGAAAGGAGCGGGTAGGTTTGAAAATGAAAATAAAAATAAAAAACATAAAGCACAGGGGTTGTTTTTAGGCACAGGGTGGGGGAGCATGAGGGGGAAAAACCCCCCCAAAATGTCCTCACTTACGAAAAAAAATAATTGAAACCATAATCTATATTTTGAAAGAGTTACAGGAAGCGTTTTTAAATAACGCACTTTCCTATGACAGACCTGGGTAGACCAAAAATCTTGAAAATACTATCCTGGAACGTGAACGGGCTTAGGTTCCCCCCGAGAAGAAGAAAAATCGTAGAATACCTGCGCCTTGGAAATTATGATGTGTTGCTCATTCAGGAGTCACATCTTTGTAAAGAAGACTGGGTAGTTATACTTAAAAGTCAAAAATGGATAGAACATTGTGTTTACACAACACAGACTTCTCCCATGAAAGGAGTTGCTATTATTTTTAAAAAAACATCACAAGCAATCCTTGTGAATGTTACAGTAGATCCACACGGTAGATGGGCAATTGCCAGGGCAAAAATGAACAGCTCCTGGTTTACTTTCATGGGATATTATGGTCCCAATATGGACGATCCGTCCATCTACAATCTCAGTTTCTCCATTTAGTTGATGTCAACGGCCCTATTATAGTGGGGGGGGGGGATTTTAATGTAGTGTTGGATCCTAGGCATGATTCCACGTCTAAAAGAGCTGCAGGGGCCACACAAAGTACACGTAAAATTTTGAAACAACTAATGTTAGATATAGGACTTCTGGAAATATGGGGAGTAAAGAGACACGATCCTGGGATATCAGGGGGAAAGTTTACTTTTCACAATAAAAAATGCAGTCACCGATCCAGGACAGACTTTTTCTTGGTTGACCGCATTACCAGTAAAAAAAACACGTTTAAAGTCACTCATCTTCCAGAATATTTGTCTGATCACTCAGCTGTTCTTCTGGAAACTGTCTTACCAAAGAGTCCCCGCCCTGCGTAGATGGACATTAAATCGCTCATTACTCCTTGAACCACTAATTATTGACAGGCTAAAAAAGGACACTAATGAATTTTGTTTACTCAATACAAATTCTGCACCTCCCCACATAGTTTGGGATACATATAAGGACTTTTTGAGAGGTTTATAAACCTCTCTCTCAATATCCCAAAACAGAAAAGTGGGGGAGGAAATCAAAACGTTAGAAACAAAAATATTCCAAAAGCAGGCGGCGTTAGAACATGCGCCAAATGATGTAAATGATAGACAAAATCTCTCTATGGCCAAAAATGAATTAGTGGTTTACTTAGAAGCAATAACAAAATAAAATGGGAAGCAAGTAGGTTGTCTCACCACGAACATTGAGAGGGGTGTGGCAAATTTCTCGCGTGGAAAGCTAAAGCGGATCACTCCAGAAATATGGTGAAAGATCTTAAGTGTCCGGTTTCTGGAGGAATCATTTCGGAGGATACAGAGATCGAGGAGGCATTTGCTTCTTTCTTTCAGGATTTCTACTCTGAAGATTTAATTCCAAGCGAAGAACACATTGAGAACTTTTTCATAGGTCTGCAACTTCCCACACTTCCTGATCCTGATAGAGACAACCTGCGCAACCCAATTACCTTAGAAGAAGTCCTATACACCATTAAAACTCCGAAGAAAAGAAAAGCCGCAGGTCCTGACGCCATCCCGAATGAAATATATAATATGCTCATAGAAGAGTTAGCTCCAATTTTGCTTCAACTATTTAACTCTGCTTTTATATCCTTTCAAGATCTCCCCCCATCCTGGAATGAAGCCAAAATCACTATTATCCTGAAACCAAACAAAAATCCAAGGAGTCTATCTCCCTTTTGAACAGTGATCATAAAATGTACACCCAAATCCTTACTAAAAGACTAGATAGGGTAGTGGGGTCTATAATCCATCCTGATCAGAAGGGATTTATGAAGGGGAGGCAGCTCCATGAATTAACTCATGACCTAATTGGAGCAATTGACCTGGCGAATTTATATCTGACATCACTGGCGATTATGACCTTTGATGCTGCAAAAGCTTTCGATAGGGTCAAATGTCCCTATTTACTTCAAGTGATCCAACGTTTCAATCTAGGAGGTACCTTTTTAGCAGCAGTGAGGACTCTTTATAAAAGTCCATCTGCCAGGGTACTGGTCAATGGTAATTTAACAAAACAAATAAAAATATCCAGAGGTACAAGACACGGATGTCCCCTTTCACCCCTTTTGTTCAATATGTATATTGAACCATTAGCATGCAAATTAAGATCTTGCCAGGGCATCTCTTCTTTTAATTGTGATGGCTGGGAAAAGAAGATAGGCCTGTATGCTGATGACCTTATGATCCTGACAGGGAACTTAGAGCGCTCACTCCCTGAGATATGGGAGCATTTGGAGAATTTTGGGAGGGTATTCAATTAACCAGCAGAAAACAGAGCTTATGATATGGAAATCCCAATGTAAGAGCGATCTTTTAAAACATCAAATATGATATATGGGGGTTCAAATAGTTAACAACATAGATAAGATAGCACAGGTAAACTTTGACAAAACAACTGCCAGTGTGAGACAACAATTACAGGCATGGGAGTCCCTTTCACTTTCTATCCTGGGAAGATCTAACCTGCTCAAAATGTCAATCTTACCCAAGTTTACGTTTCTATTCGACTCCATACCATTAGAATTTTCTAAGACTTGGTTTGGGAAAGTCCAGGGATTATTTTCTTCTTTTATCTGGGGCAGGAAAAACCCAAGAATTTCCCAAAGGAAGCTCAGGAGGAAAACAATTCATGGTGGCATAGCCATGCCGGACCTCTATATATACTATTCTGCCTTTCATCTGAAAAACTCACGTCAACTCCTAAAGGACAGCTCGGCTTTCTCCCCACTTTTTAAGGCTTTAACAATGATACATAGGAATCAAGATGACTTCTTTCTTTTAAAGTTTGGACACCCCAAAGTTTTTTAAGAAGGTTAGGCTGAAGATTCTTCTAGCCGCAGCTAGAAGCTGGTCTCAGGTAAGGGCAATGCTGCACATACCTTATTACAATAATGAAACACATATATGGAATTCCCCAGGCACCCCGGCATGTTTATTGGATGCACTTGCACTCCCTATGCGTAATTCTGAGATACTTAAGTGGGGGCAATTAATTGTGGACAATGAGCTGATTCCCTGGCAATGCCTCTCTGCTCTTTCTAATAACTTGGGCTCAAAATTTAAATACTATCAGATCTCGAGTTGGATAAAGTCGTTAGGAAAAGAGATAGAAGGCAACCGTGAACTGGTTCACAGGATCTGTACTAGATCTACAACGCGGAAAGAGGAAGCAGCATGGTACTGGTTGATAATCGAGACAGGGGAGGGCTCCCAAAATCCATTTACTGAGAGCTGGAAGAAGGACCTGCCGGGTGAAGACCTCAAAACTCTTGGTCAAGTATCTGTGTCTACGTTGTGGTCATATGTGAAAGCTGCACCTTTAAAGAGAAACCATCTTTTCACTAGCCATAAAGCATACTGCACGCCACAGAAACTGCCAAAGATGGGGAACGGAGTGACAAAGAAGTGCCCGAAATGCAATGAGAACAACGTGAATGAGCTCCATATGTTCTGGCAGTGTCCTTTAATCCAGCTCTTCTGGAATCATGTGGGTAAGATTATCTCAGACATCATGGGTAAAGAAATTGGGTTAACCGGAACCTCAGTTATTTTTGGGGTAATCCCAGGTGGGTTAGAAAATTTTACTCTCTCTAAATCACAAAAGGCGCTCTTTTTTGTCTTGACACTCCTGGCACGAAGGGAGATCTGTGTAAAATGGATTCTCCCCTCTCCCCCTATTAAAATAGAATGGATTGGCTCAGTACAGAGAACTGCACAACTTGACCGTGCAAATAAGTGAGCTAAGAAAACAAAATTCTGGGATATTTGGGATACCTGGTTTATAACCTATGTTTCTAGCATTTCACAATGACCATTACTTTTACTGTTCCTCCTTTCCTTAAAGATTGTCAAGAACTCACTAGTAGCCGTTCTTACCTCCTCCCCTAAGAAAAGAAGAAGCAAAATGATCCCTCGTTCCAGGTTTGGAGGAGCGCTACAGCACTTGTGGATCCTAATGCAGAAATTGCTTCTCTTGATTGCTGAAACCGGCTTTAAGGAAATCCAAGATGGCGGCAGCCCTCGAGTGAAATCTGAGCGCTCTAGTCTCTGGGCAAAGGTCTCGAGCCCAAGCGAATCTCTAGCGCGAGCTCCCTACGAGCCGCGCACTTCAACTGAAGTTCTCGGTCGAGAGCAACGTTTGATTCCTGTTCCTGCTCTGAAGAGATTTTCCGCTTTGCCTTCCTCATGATTTTATCTCCCGCTTTAGCGGAAGGATGTGCACATCGGGAACGCAGTTCCCAGTAATTATTTTAGAGTTTTTTTTTTAATCTTGTTTTCCCTGAGAGAAGTTCTCGTCAGGATTGAAAAGGTCTTTGAAGTTCGAAGTATTTCCCCGAGGAGAGTATTGTTTCCAGGACTACAATTCTACCAGCAATAAGTAAGACGAAATTAGTCATTGCGAGAACTAGACTCCGCAGGAACTGTATCCTTTGAAGTATACTTGAACAGTTGTCCAGCTATTTCCATTCTAGTCGGAGAGACTTCTGGTATTATCGTTTTTGGTGTATTCTGGACTTATTTAAAGACAAATATCATCACAGTAAGAGAGGGGCAAGTCTGCAGCGTTACTCAGGTAGCTACCAGTGTTCTAGAGGGTGGAAGGAGGGGTGTTAGTTAGGCAATGTGATTGGAGGCATAAGTTGTTTCTTTCATCCTCTGCAGGTCCGGCCCGATTACTTCACAAGTCTATAAACAGATGAGGGAAATTCCATTCGAAGATTCCTAACAGAAGGAGTTGGGCAGTTCCTAAATGTGCAGCCAGTCTCTCTTTTCTTATCCCATTCCCCTTTCCCCCCCGTGAGTGTCAAGTTCAGAAATCTGATTTGGAAACCGCGTCGGGGATTTGGGAGCTATTGTCTGCTTCTGTGGAAAATTTTGGCACAAGGTAAGAGATCCTGACAGATTGAAGTGCCGCTTATTCCACCCAGGCAGGATGGCAGAGGGATTGGATGTTAATGCCTTAGCAGCCCTAATTGAAAATATGCAGCAACAATTGACCTTAGTGTTAGAGGAAAATAAGGAATTAAAGGAAGGTATAAAAAGATCTCAGGTTGAAAATCAACAGCTCTTACAGAAGTTAAATGCCTATACCCCCGGGCCCTCATCTCAGACTAGAGAACCTGAAAGAAAAGATTTCCCTAGCCCCAACTCCGAAATACCTACTCAAGTCATACATTCCATTTCCCCCATAATTCCTTTAGCCCCTCCAGAACGCTTTAATGGGGACCCTCAAAAGGCGCAAATCTTTCTAACCCAATGCTCGTTACACTTCCTTTGTAGACCAATAATTTTTGCTGAAGACCAGTCCAAAACAGCGTTTGTATTGTCCTACTTGAGTGGTGACGCAGCCTCTTGGTCCATGCCCATTGTCTCCCGTAATGATCCTGTGCTGTACAACTTTGAAGATTTCAAAAGGGAATTCCTCCGGATCTTCGACCGTCGAGCCATTTCTCAAGCAACAGATAACGAGTTACTTGATTTAAGACAAGGGAATCGAGATCTAATCTCCTATTTGGCCCAATTCAATAAATTGATTGTTGAGACTGAATGGCCAGAAGCCAAAAGAGCCGCAACTTTCTACAGAGGCTTGAAGGAAGAATTAAAAAACGCCCTGGCTCAAATTCCGGATAGACCCACGGAAGTTTCCAAGTTAATAGATCTAGTATTACAAATTGACCAAAGGTTATTTGAAAGAAGATCAGAACGAAAAAGGGAATTTCGACCCATTCCTCCACGATTCAATCGGGGCAAAACCGAAAATGCCAAGACTCCAGATTTACACTCTCCTGAAGAACCCATGCAGATTGGAAGTGTCCGAGGGCCTCTTTCCAAGGAAGAAAAGGAAAAGAGAAGATCTGGAAATTTATGTTTGTATTGTGGCCAGTCGGAGCATTTTGTGAAGGAATGTCCTAAAAAACCAAAGACTAATAATCCGTTAAAAGAGAAGCTCCATCAGTGAAAAGAGTTGCCCTGATGGATGATCAAACTAAGTCGACTCTTGGATATCAACACCTGGCAAACACCCTACAATCAGCTTCTCCACATCTTATAGTACCATTTGATTTGAGTTTTGAAGCAAACGAAATTAAAGATGTTTCGGTGATGATAGATTCTGGGGCTACGGGCAACTTTTGCGACATACAATATGCCAAAAGAATTGGAATGAATTTTGTTAAGAAGAAAATCGCTGAACCAGTCCGAGCAGTGGACGGTACCAACTTGACTTCAGGTCCAATCACATGTGAAACTGAATTGGTGGAATTAAAGCATAATCAGGGGCATCTTGAAATAATTTCTTTCAATCTTATAGATGCTCCCCAGTTCCAGCTGATCCTAGGTTTACCATGGCTTACCGAGCACAATCCTGAAATAAATTGGGAGACCAGAACTGTGAAACTTAATTCGAACTACTGCCACCAGCATTGTTTTACTCTTTCTGAAGCGCAACCTCAGACGTCTCCTGTCAAGTCTTTAGCCACCAAACCGAATGTGATTGGAGCTATTGAAACCGTAACCTTTCCAGGAGTTTATGAGGATTTAAAGGCTGTATTTGACAAGTCTAAGGCTGAAAAACTCCCTCCACACAGGCCATATGATTGCAAGATCGAATTGGAACCTGGAGCAAATCTGCCATGTAGCAGAATTTACGCTCTCACGGAGAAAGAAAATCAGTTTTTGAAGGAATACTTAGACCAATATTTGGCTAATGGCTTCATTCGTCCCTCTCAATCTCCAGTTTCCTCTCCTTTATTCTTCGTTTCTAAAAAAAAGAATGCTGAGTTAAGAACGTGCATCGACTATAGGGCATTGAATCAAGTTACGGTAAAGAACAGATATCCCTTACCACTCATTTCTGTGCTTCTAGACCAGGTGAAAGAAGCAAAAATCTTCACGAAATTAGATCTTCGTGGAGCTTATCATTTAATCAGAGTTGCTGAGGGAGATGAGTGGAAGACTGCCTTCCGGACTAGATACGGGTTATTCGAATACCAGTAATGCCCTATGGGTTATGCAATGCCCCAGCCGCATTTCAACATTTTGTCAACGACATCCTGAGAGAATACCTTGATCGCATCGCTGTGGTCTACATAGATGACATTCTGATTTTCTCCAAGAATCTACAGGAACATGTACAACATGTTCGAGCAATTCTTCAACGGTTATTAAAAAATAATCTCTACGTGAAGCTTGAAAAATGCGCCTTTCATGAAAAGGAGGTGGAGTTCTTGGGATTCGTTTTATCTGAAAAAGGAATCTCCATGGATACTGCTAAGATTCAGGCAATTTTGGATTGGCCCTCCCCAAGAATGTAAAGGAAGTCCAAAGTTTTCTTGGGTTTGCCAATTTTTACCGCCGTTTCATTCAAGAATTTTCTAAACTTGTCACTCCCATCACCAAACTATTAAGAAAGGGAGTAACTTTTCATTGGTCCAGTGAGGCAGAGACAGCCTTCAAGTTTCTCAAAGAAGCCTTCACTTCGGCACCTATTCTCCTTCACCCCGACATTGAAGAACCCTTCTACGTTGAAGCTGACGCCTCGGATCTGGCTATTGGAGGTATACTATCCCAAAGACATAAGAAAACGGGACAACTCCATCCTGTGGCATTTAGATCCAGAAAATTGACTCCTCCTGAAATTAATTACTCAATTGCTGACAAGGAGCTATTAGCAGTACGAGACGCCTTCGTAGAATGGCGCCATTATTTGCTGGGCGCTCGGCATGTGGTTACAGTATTTACTGACCATAAAAATCTTCAATTCTTGAAATCAGCGAAAACCCTCACTGCAAGACAATTAAGATGGTCGCTTTTTTTTGCTGATTTCAACTTCACGATCACTTACCGGCCGGGGGCAGCTAACGGAAAGGCTGATGCCTTATCCAGATTAGGAACAGTTTCTAAAATAGAGGAAACCCAGAAGAAACCTATCATACCTGCTGAAAAATGTATATGTGTTCTACAATTTTCTGAAATAAAAAAAAAAAATTGAGAATCTATGTCTGATGAAGAAATTCAGAATTGGGCAAAGGAGGACGAAGAAAGAACTGTGATCGGCAATCTTCCGTATGTGAAAGAGACTTTGTATCTGCCTACAGAAGAAATTCGAGAGTCTGCACTGCAAGCTTGTCATGATGATCCTTTAGCTGGGCACAAAGGAATCTTAAAGACTACAGAATTGCTAAAAAGATATTTCTGGTGGCCCACCATGATTCCTCAAGTGAGACAATACATTCGCTCTTGTGACAAATGCATCAGGGGAAAATCCAATAGACAAGCTCCTGAGGGAAAACTCCAACCCCTCCCCATAGCTCCTCATCCTTGGCACACTGTCACGATGGACCTTATAGTAGATTTGCCAACTAGTCAAGGCTTCGACACCATTTTGGTATTTGTAGACACCTTTTCCAAAATGAGTCATTTTAACCCTTTAAAGAAGCTCCCCACAGCTCCCCAGTTGGCCAAACTATTTTCTCAACACATAGTTCAAGCACATAACATAACATAACATAACACGTGTATTTGTAAAGCGCACGTTCACCACTACGGGTATCTTGGCGCTGAATAACAGATGTTTATTGTTACCCAACTCAATGGTACTCCAGTAGTTGTAATTTCTGACCGTGGTACCCAGTTTGTCTCTCATTTCTGGAGGGCCTTCATGCAGGAGTTGGGAATTGATTCCCGATTCTCGACAAGCTATCATCCAGAAACTGATGGTCAGACGGAAAGGGTAAATCAAGAAATTGAACAATATCTTCGTCTGTACCTTCTAGATCAAGACGGTGAATGGCCAGACCTCATTTGGACAGCCGAATTCGCATATAACAATGCTGTTCATGCTTCCACGGGGTTTTCTCCATTTTATTTGAACTCTGGAAGACATCCAAATATAATTTTGGGAAGGTCAGAAAATAAGGTCCCGGCAGTTAAAGGTCTTAAAGATAAGATCCAAGAAACTTACCAATCTGCCAGAAAAAATTTAAACTTAGCAAAAGAGACTTACAAGAAGTATGCTGATCAAAAAAGAAGGTCGAATCCAAATTATTCTAAGGGAGAGTTGGTCTGGTTATCCACTAGACATTTACATCTCAAGGGAAACAGGAAGTTCTCACCTAGATTTCTAGGCCCTTTTAAGATCAACAAGATTATCAATCCAGTGACAGTTAAACTTACCTTACCTCCTCAAATGAAAATTCATCCGGTATTTCATGTCTCTCTCCTAAAAAAGAGTCCAACTAATGTCAGACTAACTACCCCACCAAATCCAGTCACTATAGATTCACATCCAGAATACGAAGTTAAAAGAATCTTAGACTCAAGAGTTAAGAGAGGAAAATTGCATTATCTCATAGACTGGAAAGGTTATGGCCCAGAAGAAAGATCCTGGGAATCAGCAGATAATGTACATGCAGCTAGATTAGTGAAACAATTTCATGACACTCACCCTAACAAGCCAAGATTGGTAGGACGATCTTTAGAGGGAGGTACTGTCAAGAACTCACTAGTAGCCGTTCTTACCTCCTCCCCTAAGAAAAGAAGAAGCAAAATTATCCCTCGTTCCAGGTTTGGAGGAGCGCTACAGCACTTGTGGATCCTAATGCAGAAATTGCTTCTCTTGATTGCTAAAACCGGCTTTAAGGAAATCCAAGATGGCGGCAGCCCTCGAGTGAAATCTGAGTGCTCTAGTCTCTGGGCAAAGGTCTCGAGCCCAAGCGAATGTCTAGCGCGAGCTCCCTACGAGCCGCGCACTTCAACTGAAGTTCTCGGTCGAGAGCAACGTTTGATTCCTGTTCCTGCTCTGAAGAGATTTTCCGCTTTGCCTTCCTCATGATTTTATCTCCCGCTTTAGCGGAAGGATGTGCACATCGGGAACGCAGTTCCCAGTAATTATTTTAGAGTTTTTTTTAAATCTTGTTTTCCCTGAGAGAAGTTCTCGTCAGGATTGAGAAGGTCTTTGAAGTTCGAAGTATTTCCCCGAGGAGAGTATTGTTTCCAGGACTACAATTCTACCAGCAATAAGTAAGACGAAATTAGTCATTGCGAGAACTAGACTCCGCAGGAACTGTATCCTTTGAAGTATACTTGAACAGTTGTCCAGCTATTTCCATTCTAGTCGGAGAGACTTCTGGTATTATCGTTTTTGGTGTATTCTGGACTTATTTAAAGACAAGTATCATCACAGTAAGAGAGGGGCAAGTCTGCAGCGTTACTCAGGTAGCTACCAGTGTTCTAGAGGGTGGAAGGAGGGGTGTTAGTTAGGCAATGTGATTGGAGGCATAAGTTGTTTCTTTCATCCTCTGCAGGTCCGGCCCGATTACTTCACAAGTCTATAAACAGATGAGGGAAATTCCATTCGAAGATTCCTAACAGAAGGAGTTGGGCAGTTCCTAAACGTGCAGCCAGTCTCTCTTTTCTTATCCCATTCCCCTTTCCCCCCCGTGAGTGTCAAGTTCAGAAATCTGAATTGGCAACCGCGTCGGGGATTTGGGAGCTATCGTCTGCTCCTGTGGAACATTTTGGCACAAGGTAAGATATCCTGACAAAGATCTAACCATATGACACTTCTGCCAGGTGGGGTCTATCTTCCCTTTCTTCCTTTTTTCTCTTTTTTTCTTTGCTGTGTGTAATATAATTTGAGCATTCAATGGTCCAATGATTACTAACTCACTCTATCGGCCGTTGCGATGGTGGTCTGGTTAAGCTAGACTACACAGGCCTGTAAAAGAATAGAGGCCACAATCAACACAATGAGGTTTATTCAGATAGTAGACCCCGGGGGTAAAATTTACCCATCCTCTGATATGGAGTGACCGGGTGCTCTTCTGACACTTATTGGTTTTTGACTGGCTCTATCTTCTTTGAAACCAGAGTATTCTTGATTTTTTTGTAAAATGAGGACTAAAAAAATAAATACAAATAAAAATTGATCTAAATAGATCTAGGTTTGTGTTTAATAAACATGATACCCTGTTGTCACGGTCTTTTTCTCTTTCCAGTTATAGGTACTATAGACCTATAACCACTGAGAAGAAGGATAAGTGCACAGGTTACCTTCGCACGTCACTAAATTAGCAACGTGCCTTATACTGGTCCTGAAGAAAGCCCTCCAACCCGACCAGGCAGCGACAGGACTGAAACATGTCGACCACTCACGTTTTTAAAGTAGGTGCTATAGAACAGTAGCCCTTCTAGACATGCACAGCTTTTTGTTTTTAACCTTGCCCCATCTCAAACTGAAAAAAACCCTATCTTGAGAGATGGAGGTAATTTTAAATTCACTTCACTCACACTCACCATTTCTAATCACTACTGTAATTACCAGTTGGTCTCCCTCCAGGAGGAGGAAAGCATATTTGAAGACACTATGATGCTTTTCACGTAGTCACAGACGCAGACAATTGAGCACACCAGCTGACAAGTCTTTAGAACCAATTGTCACTGTCAATAGCCAAGATAGTGACATGTTAAGATTAAAAGACATTATTGCTTATAAATCGTGGAACCAGCACACCTGCCTTTCATTAATTACAATGAGTATTTGAAGTCAAAAAATGTAAGAGATAACTTTCAGTGAATTAAAAAGGCCTCATTCTGCAAAGTGCACAAATTGTTATTCCTGAGAGCCTACAACAACAAATAATCGATGTCGCCCATGAGTGATATCGAGGAATAGTTGCCACCCAGAGAGCTCTCCAAGACTGAGCCTGGTTTCCGTATCTGGACGAAAAAGTTGAAAAAGAATTAAAGACTTGTCATGTATGCAACTGTCTTTCATTTCAAGCCATTCAGCACCCTTTGAACATGTCAGACTTGCCACATCATGCTTGAGAGAGAATTGCTATTGATTTCCTTGGTCCTCTTGAGAATGGGCATCATCTTCAAGTCATTGTTGATGAATACTCCCGTTTTCCATTGGTGGAAGACCTTTCATTTACTACACATGAAAAGGTGATTCAAAAACTAGATGGCATCATTGCGACATGGGGTGTACCTGCAGTATTAAAGTCTGACAAAGGCCCATCTTTCAACAGTCGAGAATTTAAAGACTTTCTAAATCACCTCAATATAAAGCCCCCAAAAAGCACCCCTCTTTGTCCCCAGGCCAATGACCTGACAGAATGGTTTAAGAGTACAGCTGTTCAGCATGCTGCATTGGAGACGCTCAACCTCAAAGCTGTTTTAAACACTACTCTTTGAGCTTACTGTTGAACCCCTCACTCAACAACAGGGAAAAGCCGTTTGGAAGAGCCAAGATGACCAAGCTACCCCAATGGACCAACCTCAGATCTAAGAATGAGGAAGACATTCACACTACGGACTTTGGTCACAAAAAGAAGATGAAAATATACGCTGATCAACGATGTCATGGAAAGGATATCACTTTTACAAGAGGAAATCAAGTGCTAGTTAGACAATACAGAAGAAGGAAATCAGATGCTCCTTTCGAGGTTGAACTCCTTACTATCACCAACACCAAAGGACACATGGTGACCGCCCAGCCCCCTGGGTAGTCCCTTACGAGAGATTCCACTCCTATTCGGCACATGGCCCATAACTCACCAAACATCAATGTCAATGTAGAGACTGGGTCTAGACAGACTGTTGATGACTGTGTATCTGCTAATAATTCCACCTCACCTGTGCAGATCACTGACACTTCTACTGCCAGTTCCTGGTTTCCAGTGACCCGATTAGGATGTGTGATTCAGACGCCACAACGTTTAATTAAAATTTTTGAATTCTAGTGTATCTATGTATTTATTCATATATTTGTTTATGTATTTATTTATCTATTTTTGCAAGCTGTACCTTTTTATTTAACAAAGCGGGAGATGCAGGGGGAGATTTACAATTTTTTCACGTAGCTCTCTGCAGCAGCCGCAAACTCATGAAAAGGAAAAAGGAGGAGAGCACCCAATTTACTAAAATAAGGCACTCTCCTCCCTCTCCCTTGTGCCAGTGCTGAAATCAGCAGCCCTGCACCACAGAGACACCTTTGCGACAGGGTGCAAGGGTGTCTCCATGAGTCCAGCATATTTTTTGCGCTGGAAGGGAAACCTTCCAGTGCAAAATACTATACTTAGACAAACTTGAAGCCTTTTCCCACGTTGTATGTGTGCTGTACAGTGCAGCACACATGCAAAGTTGGAAAAGGAATGAGAAATAAAAGCATTTCTCCTTCATTGCGCCTGCTTTGAAAGGGCGCAGTTTTCTCAAGCTAAACCCTGTTTACTTTGTTTAGTAAATTGGGTTTAGCGTGAGAAACCATGGGAGGTTGCATGGGAATGCCCATGCTCCACCCATGGTATGCACCCTTGGCACTAACTAATGCAAAGCAGCGCTGTGCGCTGCTTTGCATTACTTTCTCGTTATTTCCAGCGCTAAACAAGTTTAGCACTGGAAAGCAAATCAGGAAAAAAATATTGTGCACCGATTTGAGTCACTTCAGTGACACAAAATCGGCATAAAAACAAAAACGGTAGTGTCTTGTAATAGAAGAACGCTGCAACTCTTTTGGTTCCCACTGTAAACCGTAGACCTGTAACATAAGTGGTGGAGGGTGAGTTGAAGGCAGGCTTAGAAAGTTGAGTTCTGACTTACAAGCAGCGGAATAAAGACGCGTAAAATTACTCTCAGTGTGTGGTGTACTTATTGGCGAGTACCTAGGCTAGCAGGACGCTACATCACCTAACCTGCATTCATGTTTATTTCTGAATTATACTTTGGACTTTTTGTAGAACACATTGATATTGAGCAGGAGAGTTCAGTTCACTGTCCAACAATGTACTTTCCAGAAACCTTGATTTTTACCCAAAGGGATGTCATTATAATGGCAACCTAGTCCAAGATGCCCGACTTGCCCGTTGCCTGCGATCAAGCTACTTACCCTCCAGTTGTGGGGGGATGGGTTGATTGATGAAAAACACAAGGGCGGGGAAACAGCTTAACACTTGGGTAAATGTATTCCATTTTGGAAATATCAAATTTTTGTAGCAACCATAATTCTGAAGCCTTGTAATGCTATGTTATTACTTTCACTAATTGACCCATTCCGTCAGTACACAATAGTAATGTTTTTTATTGTTGTGAATTCTCACATGTATCACAAACTCCATTAGAAACGTGTTCCATATCGCTGTAAAAATAGAGTAAAGAACAACAATGGCATCATTTGGAGCATATTTATTTAAAACACTTGTAGAGCGCAACTGTCACCTGGCAGGTATCCTGGCGCTGAAGCTCACTCCTTAGGAAGGAAAGAGACGGGAGGCTAATTAGGGAGTTAGCAGTGAACGGGATTGGGGAAGAGCCAGGTTTTGATTCGCTTTCTGAAGGGCAGGAGTTTTGGAATTTGGCGAATGTCGACCGGCAAACTGTTCCAAAGTTTGGCGGCGGCCACTTTGAAGGATCTTCCCCCGGTCCTTACCTTGTTAAATCTGGGTACCAACACAAGGCAGGCTGAGGTGGATCGGAGAGTTCTGGTGGGGGTGTACCAGGAAAACAATTTTTGTAGGGATCTGGGGCCCGTTCCGTGCAGTGCCTTGAAGACAAGGCAGAGTGCTTTAAAAGCAATTCGCTGCTTCAAAGGGAGCCAATGTAGTTTGGCTAAGGCTGCTGTGGCCGAGGATCTTCTGGTCCAACCAAGGGCCAGTTTGGCTGCAGCCGACTGGACTCTTTGGAGTCTGTCCAGTAGAACAGCTGGGGACTCGAGCAAAAGAGCATTACAATAGTCAAGGCGTCTAAGGATAGTGCACCTGACTATTAGTGCTCGGGCCTGGGCGGGGAGTAGTGGCATGATTTTACGTAAAGAACGCAGTAGGGTCGAGCAAGTAGAGACTGTTTTAGTTACCTGCGTTTCCATGCTGAGGTTGTTGTTTAGCATAACACCCAGATTGCGGACACTAGTGACCGGCTGTGGTTTTTCTGGGTTTTCCGGGGGCCAGAATTCTGTAGGAAATAGGCGAGGAATCCGGCTCCCAGAGCAGAACAGGACCTCGGTCTTGGAGGAATTGAATTGCAGGGAATTCATGTGCAGCCAGCCGGCTGTGTCTCTTAAGCAATCATGGAACGATTCCATGGGGATTGAATCCTCCCCCTCCCAGGAGAGGATGAGCTGGGTGTCGTCCGCGTAGTTTACCGTTTTCAATCTGTGGGATTTGATTAACGTGATCAGTGGTTTTAGATAAACGTTAAAAAGGATCGGGCTAATGGACGAGCCCTGGGGTACACCGTGAGGTACTGGGGAAAAAGCGGATTGAAAAGGGGGAGGGACACAGCCTGTTTCCTATCTCTCAAGTATGAGTGGAACCATAGCAGGGCGGTGCCGTCGACCCCTGCCTCTCCGAGCCTCTTCAGCAGAACCATATGGTTAACCGTATCGAATGCGGCAGACAGGTCCAATAGGATCAAGGCTACTGCGTGGCCCCTGTCTGCACGCATGCGAAGTTCTTCCATGGCTGTAAGCACCGCCGTTTCGGTGCCATGGGCTGGGCGAAAACTGAATTGGAAGTCGTCCAAGATGTGATTCTGCTCAAGATGTGTCGAAAGACAGGAGCTAACCCAGCGTTCCACCACTTTTGCTGGAAAGGGTAGGAGCGATATAGGTCGAAAATTGGATAGACACTCGGGGTTCAAGGAGGGTTTTTTTAGCAGCGGGGTGATGAGTGCTTGCTTCCAGGGGGTGGGGACAAATCCACAGCCCAGAGATTGGTTACAGATCCTGCGGAGGGTGTGGAATAGTTCAGTTCCGCACGCTTTCCAGGTTTTAGGGGGCAATGGGTCGAGGGGGGACCCAGAAGTGATTCCGTGTGCCAGTCTCTCGAAGTCGGCTTCGGGGATAGGGGGGAGAGCCTGTAGGCATTCCCTTGATAGGTGTCCTGGGCTCGGCGGCTCAAGGTTGGTAATAGCGGCTCCGGAGGAGTTTAGATTATCTTGAAAAGGGGGAATTGCAAGATTCTGAATGATTGTCTCAATTTTGTTCGTGAAGAACTGTGCGAGATTATCGCAGAGGGTCTGAGAAGGGGGGATAGTTTTCTTGGCACAGTCGGGGTGGATAAGGTTATCAAGGATCTGGAAGATGCTTTTGGAACTATTTGCTGCGTTGACTATAGTGGAGCAGTAATAGGTGGATTTGCTCTCTGCGATGGCTGATTTGTATTCAAGGAGCTTGTTTTTCCAGCTAATTTTGTTTGATTCGCAGTAGCCTTGTCTCCACTTCCTCTCGGCCTGTTTGCAGGCTGATTTGAGGGTTTTCAGGGAGTCGTTATACCATGGGGCTCGTGCTCTGCTTTTAGGTTTGCATCTTTTTAGTGGAGCAATAGAGTCCGTGGTGGATACTATCCTCGTGCAAAAGGCTCTGTAGTTGTCTTCAACCGGGTTGATTGGGGAGAAGCTATCTTCTACGTTGAAGACGGTGGTGGTGGAACTCAGTTTTTCCAGAGCTTTCCAGTCCCTATAATTAAATTCGGATGGTGCGCTATTATTCAGCTTTCTAGTTTTTGTGGTGGTAATGTAGAATTTGATAAGAGCATGATCTGTCCAGCTCATGAGCGGAATGTCGTTCAAATGTGTTAAACCAAGACTGGAAAAGATGAGGTCAAGTCGGTGGCCTGCTGAGTGGGTAGGATGCTTAACCAGTTGGTAGGGTCCCACGCTTTCGCAGGAGAGCAGGAGGTTTTCTAGACCGGTGTCTAGGCTCCCGTTTGGCCAGAGGTTGAAGTCCCCTAGAATGATTAATTTATTATGGGAGGTTGCCATGTTCGTGAAGGTGGTCAGTAGCGCTTGCAGTTGTTGGAAGGTGAAAGACCCTGGAGGTCGGTAGCAAATAATTGCCGTGAAGATGCCTCCGGAGTGGCAGTTTATGGAAAGGCCGAAGAGCTCAGTCCCGGCAACTGAGTCCATGTCTATGGTATTAATGTGCCAGGAGGCTCTATATATCATGCCTACACCGCCACCACGGCCTTTGGGTCTGGGAAGGTGCAAAATTTTGAAGTCTTGAGGGCAAGCCCATGTTAATTCAATGTCGCAGTCTGCGTGAGTCCACGTTTCGGTTAGGAAGAGGACATCCAGGTGGTGGGATTCTATGAGGAGATGAATTTCGTTAGCATGCTTTGGCAGTGATCTGACATTCAGAAGGCCTCCCAGGAGCAGACCCTTATGAGTGAAGTCAAGCAGTGGAAAGGCGGTGTCATCAAAGATGAGCTTACCTTCGTGAGCGAATTCTCGCAGGTTAATCAGGGTTTCCCGCGTATAGCGTGGGGGCTGCGAGCAAATTTGTGCAGCGATGTCTGCTCTAGTCGCGTCCTCGTCGCGGACGAGCGCAGACGAGCTTGCCTTAAGCACGCCTTCGGTGCGCAAACGGCGCTCCCACTGCGCTCGTCCGCTGTGCTTCCTCCAGTAGTACATTTTATAGTGAGGGAGAGGCGGGGGGCGTGGCCAGAGAGGGGGCGTGGCCTCGCTGCACGCCATCAATGGCGGCGATCAGGGGGCGTATGTCGGCGTTTGGGAGGCGCTGCTTGCACTCAGCAGGCTCCCAGAGCGAGTAAAAAATGCTTTTGCCAGGTAGGCGAAATGATTCTAGACACAGTAGTAAAATAACACTCAACTATTAAAATTTTAAAAATGCGGCAATTTACGATGTATGCTCCCGGCTTTCCGCCTCAGGAGTGAAGAATCAATGCATATAACATATAATTGAGCCAAAGACTTAAATTGCAGAGACTCAAGCCTCACCCATGACAGGTGAGATTCACACATTAAGCTGTCACCCTAAAAAAAAGGCCCTGATCTGAATTCATCGGAATCAAGGTGCTATTAATCCCACATCATAATTAGCGATACAACAGGGTTTGTTATTTATTGGATGCGATAAATAACACATATCACATGTTATTGGGGAATAACAATGCAGATAAATCCACATGGTACAGTAAATACCATATCATTTTCCCTGTTAAATTCCCCCAGGCTTGACCTGCCGAAATTTTAAACAAGGATGAGATATTTAACACACCCAGTGATTACTGAGTGCTTTTAATAACACCCAACTTGTATTTTTGACTCCCGTGAAAAAAGAAGTTTGTGCAGGAGTGGGAAAACACCGACACAATCATAATTAGTGCCATAATGTCACCCATAAAGGTCACACTTGGTGAAAAGAGGTGTGCTAAAACTTGAAATGTGACAATTCAGAGCTCTCCTATGTGCAGAGCAGATCATAGGATTTGCAGAAACTTTAGTAAGCAATTTTGTCACAGAGGTGAGCGCGCTGTGGACATCTCCTGCTGAAAAAAGGAGAAACTATCTGGAACACGTCAAAGCGCTCCTCCCCCACTTTTGTGAGCCAAGAATCTTGGGCCCGATTCAGAGAACTAACTTAAGACAAAATCCTAAACTTACTACCATTTTGGTATTCACAGAAGGCACTTACTCATTTTGGTATTCACAGAAGGCACTTACTCATTTCGGTATTCACAGAAGTTAGGAGTCCTAACTTTAGGACTCCTAAGTGCCTTCTGTGAATACCAAAATGAGTAAGTGCCTTCTGTGAATACCAAAATGGTAGTAAGTTTAGGATTTTGTCTTAAGTTAGTTCTGTGAATCGGGCCACTAATGTTTTGAAGTCATTTTATTTTCATTTATTTACTTTGATTTTATTTTACATTTGACTGATATCCCTTCGCATATTGTCACTGGTGTGAATTTTTGTGTGAAACCATTTCCTCTGATTTACTAAAATATGCTAATTAGTTATCCTAGCACAAAACCGTGAGAAGTACCAGGGAATCAGAGCACTGTGCAGAAAGAACAAAACCAAAAACACATAGCTGTATCTGGACAGTCACATCATAAATTCATAATTAGTCACAATTAACTGAAAGCATAACAGGGCCAGAAGAAGCTAATTAAAGGGCCAGATATATTGAAGGTGTCTAAAGAACAAATTAGTTTCATTTTCTGCCAAAAGATGTGAAAAATATCGAATCACTGTCATCATGTATAGCATGGAAATTGAGGCGATGTTTTTAGTTGACAGAGGCATTACAGAGACAAATTAGTCCAAAGAAAGGGAGCAGGAGACTCCAGGGGCGTTGAAAAGTAAGGGGCATACGTGAAGAGTCGCAGCAAGAGGGGGGGAATTAGAAAGGAGCATGCAATGTGAGGGAAACGTCGGTTACCCCACATTTTTTACCCCGCATAGCTTTACCCCGCTTTTTATACTCTGCAATAACTTTTACAACACAGGGCTTTACACCGCAAAACTGTTACAACGCATTCACCAAACTAACGCTCTGCCCCCCAGGAGTTAGAATCGTAATTGCGTTGGAATCGGGGAATGCGTTGTAACGAATTGCGTTGTAAAGCCCTGCGTTGTAAAAGATTTTGCAAAGTAAAAACTGCGGGGTAAAATCATGCGGGGTAAATGCATGCAGGGTAACGTCTGATAACCACAATGTGAAGAAAGGAGAATCGTCGAGTGACAGTAGCTTGCAGTTAAGCAGATATGTACAATCATCTGTGCAGAACAAAGTGGCAGGTAATACAAAGAGAAAGAGTTGTTTGTGAAGAGAGAACCATCAATCAATCAATGACTTGTAAACAGAGACATTTTAAGGCATGGGGAAAGTGTGCTCTGGCCCAGAGCCCCCACCTTTAAGCTTTCAGAACAGTTCCAGACAGAGGCATAGCGCAAAAATGATGGGGCCCTCTTCACAATATGAAAAGGGGCTCCCAGGCCTCCAATATATCATAAATATTCAAAGGCTTTACACTGAATGAGGCCCACCTGAAGAACTGGGGTCCCCTTAAATGTTTGGGGGCCAACGAAGAGGATTGTCAATGATCAGACCATAGTTGCTTAGGGCTTGAATGTGCTGAAAACGGAAAATAAATTCTGAGTTGTTCCAAACAGGGGGCCCCAAATTATGTTTGGCCCTCAAAATCCTTAAGATGTCCCTGCTTGTAAAGCGCGTCTACTCACCCATAGGGTCTCAAGGCGCTGGGGGAGGAGGGGAGGAGGGGAGAGGGGGTCTGCTGATCCGTCGAAGGGATTGTGGTTCAGTCATAGAGACAGGCCTTGAGGGCCTTCCTGAATTGAGGCAATTGAGAGAAGAGAATATCTGAGAGAGAACCTAATCAGGAGACGGCACACACAGCATACATGCCAACATTTGGGGAGTCTCTAGAGGACAGTGAGGAAATACAACCAGGGGACATTTTACTTACCCAATAACTTGCTTTGGAGTGGAGCTAGCTTAAAACAGGAGAAAGCTAATCTTACATCACTTTGTCAATCTGGCAGTTTTAGCTTATATATCACATAGCTCAGAGGTGTACTGTGATGTAATGTAGGAATAATGAGTATAAGCAGCAAGAACCGTACTGAGATGGAGCACAGGAATTCTGAGGTGAAGCACTCAGATGCAAATGTTTCTCAATGAGCAGGTTCTTAAAAAGAAATGAAAACACTGGAAAACAGAGAGAATTCTTGAGATGAAGATAGAGAGTGTTCCACATTCCAGCTGCAGTGCTGGAGAAAGATCTGTGAGGTATTGTCTTCTTTTTAAAAAGGCCAATGGAGAGGGATCTATTGCATTTACAATCTAGGGTACAAGTTATACTGTAGACTTAGATTCTTCATAGAGAGATAACTGGGAGTTTGGAGGTTGGAAGCTTTGCACTTACAGCAAAAACCAAATGTTGCTAAAGGTTGGCTCTTTTCTTCAGACATCTCTTAGGGCACATTTCTCAGAGCAATTTGTGTACTCAAGTTGGATCATACATGTCAGCCTTTGGGAAGAACTAGGAGGGTGAAACTAATGCAGTAATCTAATGTTTTCATTAATTTGCTATAGTGTGCATTGAAGTGGAGGAAGTTTTAAGCATGAAAACATTAAGTCAATATTATGTTTAGCTTAAAAACTCGTGAGTCATGGTTTGGCATGGCAGGAAGGCAAATAGGGAGCAAGGAAATAGAACTCTGTTCCTAGCCACCCATAAATCCCGTCAAAAGCAGCAGCTTCCCTCCCCGCAGGCCTGTAAGCAGTGAGAAATACAAGTGCAATTACCAAGGAGACCCTGGCGATGAACAGGGCATGTTTGACAGAGCAGAGGATCCCCCCTGGCATGTAAAGAAAAAGATGCCCGGCCACGGCCACCAGAGAAGGTGGCGAACCCTATGTTGGGGCTCCTACTTTTGAGACGGGGGTTGCCAAATTACAAATGGACTTGTAATACAGTGGATAGGATATCAGACATCTTTGTGGTGGAGTGTCCGTCTGCCAAGCTCTAAAGCAGGCACCAAGTCTTGAAGTACAAGACAAGCTTATTGTAGAGGCACACTACAGCACCACTACCTTCTTGGAAGCCCGCTAGCAACCGCGTAACACTCTGTAGACTGTTCCACACAACCTGCTAAATTCAGTGCACCATATCCAATTACATATCATGCTAAGATGGGGAATAAAACAACTCCCTTCCTTTAATCACTCAAAAACCTTAAGCAGAAACAAGAAAGCTATATACAGTATATGGAAAGGAAAAAACTACATATCTGAAAAACTCAGATACATGGGAAATATATGTTTGACAAGAATTGTGAATACAATTGTGACAGACTTAATTCCTTCTTGAGTTCGTACTTCAGATACTGTTGAGTCTACAGATGCCAATGCCTTCACACCCACTGCTACGCATGTCCTCCTTTACTCTCACCACTAAACCTAAATTCCATCATTGAACATTCTCCACCTGTGTGCACTCTTTGACACCTCCAATACCTTCATAACCTTGCCAAATTTCAAGTCCCCCTTTATAACTGCCTTGTGGACCTTTAGCAATCTTTTTGAATATGAAACACTTCAACAGATAGTACTTGACTTTGCTGTCCTGCTATATTCTCTACACTCTTTTTTCAATCTAACCTAGATTATACTCCAAGATACCTTTCTCATACATCTTGCTCACCCAAGCCAGATTAAATATGTTTTGACCCTTACTACCATACAGCATTTCGAAAGGAGTGATTCCAGTTGTGTTATGTGGCATAGGCCAATTTGACCATTATTTACCAGTCGCTGTAGCTGTGCACACACATTTCACTGATCAGTAGTCTGGCCCTCTCTGCCATACAGTTTCCATGGGAATGATTGATGCTACAGCTCTTGTGACACACCCCAACATAGCCGGAAAATACAGCATATCCCTTAAAATAAACTGCAAATCGTTATCGGACACCTATGGCAGCTTTCTCTAAAAAAATCGCCAACTGAATAATGGTTTTCATATTTGGTTCTCTCACAAATCTTGTGTTTATTAATTTTGAGCGGTGATCAACCATAACTGTAGCACATTCCTGAACTTTGAGTGATCAAAACACGAGCCAAGAAATCTGTTCCTAGACCATTGCACACCATTGCAAGAAAGTCCACTTCATTGCTTACACACTGACCCTCAAATTTTTGTCACTCGGTCAACATGTCACCCAACTTTCCACTTTTCTCTTCACATACCTATCTAAACTTGGTCAACAATATTTCTCTCATGATTTTCTTGTTCAAAGTTATCCCCTGATGACTGCTCGCCTACAACTCTCTAATCTCCATTTGTGGCCAAGTTTCTCACCCCTGAACAACATCCCTGCTTCCACTTAAGAGTTCTCTCTCAACATTCATATAAGTCTGTAGAATCTCATGTGAACTCCCATCTCTGGGCCACTTCATACTGCCCCAGTTCGTAATTCTATGTCAGGACTGGAGGTGAGGATTATGCCTTATTTCTTCACTTTAATGCACAGCAGCGAAGATAACAAAAAGAAACTACATTTCCCATGGGACAAATGGAACATGTAGTCACAACAAGAAAAACATGGTAACAACCAATCACAGCCCATAAGTCCAGTGTCCAATCAGGGATCAGGCTGCCCAACATAGTCCTTCAACGGTGTCCTCTACTCCTCTTTCTTCGCTGCTGCGCAGCAAGTTAAGTACTATTTCACCTTGTTGCCTTTTATTCTTGAATGGATGGTAAAATATTTGGCATTTTATGTATCGAGCGCTGTGAATGGTAAAATATTTGAAATGTTCAGTATTAAGCGCTGCTCGCGCCGCTCTATTTTGTAATTGCACTGTTTTTGGGTGCGTGCGTGCGCGTTGCTTTGTTTAGCGCCGAAGTTGCTTAGTTTCTGTAGCGCCGATAACGCGCTTTCTTTTATCTGAGGTTTCCCGCAGCGTGTGGGCTTCGCTGCGGGGAGAGAGCCGCGGGTGCGTTTTCCCCGCGCCTACGCGGCTCCTTGCTGGTGCTGACTCCAGGCCTCCCGCCGCTAGAGGGCGCGGGAGGCAGTGCGGACGCGGCGCATCGTTGATCTCTCCTCAGAGAGTGTTTCTGGAGCTAGGTCTGAGGGTGAAGTCTTTGCGGCTGTAACGCGGCAGAAGGAGATTTTACTGCTGTTTAGACATTGTGCCCCACGCTCGGGGCCTTGGCCCATACATTTGTATAAGGCAGAGCCTGGATTTGCAGCTGTGGGCTGTTTTACGCCTGAAAGGTCTTGTATGTTTGGGGTGCATGTTGAGGAACTTGACCCAGACCTGCTGGCCCGAGAAAGGGTTGCTTGAGATTTTCTTTACCAGCATTTTGTCCCCTGGGCTTGGACTCATCAATTCTGCGGTTTCACCGCTCTGTGGAAAGATTTGGCTGCCCCCCGCCTGTAAAGGTTTGTTGACACACTCAGTGAGACCCACTTGGTGGTATTTGTCGTGACTTTGATCAGTCCTAAGCGTCATGGAATATTATGACGATTACCAGGAGGAGGAAGACCCCCTCGCTGATATGCCCTGGGGCGACGCCTTTTATGAGGCGATGGATACTTCTATTTATAGGGCAGCTGACCAGGCCATTTCCCCCTTAGAGGATAGGCTCTCACGCCAAATTGAACAGGCCTTTTCCAAGCTTTCTCAGCAGATTGCTCCCCCTTCCACCCAGAATCTATCCACTTCTTTTCAAGACTCACTCACTCCTCCTCCCAAACGTTCCCGCGAGGACGGCTTCGATGGGGATGCATTTGACCGCCTTAGACAGGCCTTTATGGCTTCTCGGCCGGTGGCTCCCCCTGCCCCATTGCCAGTTTCTCCGCCCGATCAGCTTTCTGGGACATCCCAGGGTCCCCCGAGCACCTCTGATATGTTGGACCCCAACGACATAGTACATCCTCGCTCCTCTGAGTGGGTCCCGGCTGTCAAGGTAGCGACTTATGTGGCCGCCCATATTCGACACCCCCTTGAGAAGGAGGCTCGCAACTGTTTGCGGGCAGAGTGCCCTCACCCCTCTTTAGAGGGCAAAGTGGCGTTGACTCCGGAAATTGACCCACGGATGGGCACTTTTCTTCAGAAGTTTATAAGAGATCCCAAAAAAGGGATAGATAGTTCCTGGATGGTCTGCCAGGATAAACTCCTGGACGCCCTAGGCCCAATTACAAAAATATTGGATATGGCGGAGGAGGCAAAGGAGTCAGGCTCTATCAATTCCCCTCAGACCCTTTCAAGTTGGGCACAACGCGTGTAAATTTTCATGGGCAATGTTAATTGTGCCCTCTCTACAGAGCGCCGCCGGTCTCTTCTAATTAAAATTGACCCCAAGTTAGGGGATCTGGCGGATTCAGAAGCAGGCCCTGTTGCCCAGGGCGGTCCATTTGGCGAGCCTTTTGTGAAGGAGCTCGGTAAATTTGTCAACACCTTCACCTCACTAGACCGAGCGCAGTCAACTATTGAAAAGGTGTTCCCCCGTGTTTTTCGCGGGGCCAGCCGAGGAAGGGTCCGCTCGGCCGGTCGTCAGCAACGCCAGACCAACCAGAGAGACTCCGGACAATACCAGGACCAATCCAGGTTCGGGAACTTTTACCCCACTCGAGGAAGGCGGGGTAAAGGGAGAGGATACCGCGGTGGAGCTGCAGCCTCTAGCCCAGGTGAGAGTTCTCCCTTCTTCCCCACAAGACATAGGGGGGTGGTTGGCAAGGTGTTTCCCGGTTTGGGTGACGATCACACAAGATGCATGGGTGTTGCAAACTGTGAGAGGTTTTCACATAGAGTTCGAAGAGACTCCAGTGCAAAGATCCCACCCCCTGCCCTATCCAGTTCTTGGTGCAAGAGACCCTCTTGGTAGACGAAGAGGTTTCTTCCCTTCTCCGGAAGGGCGCTGTCTTCCGCACGACTCAGCACCCCCGGGGATTTTTGAGCAACGTTTTTCTGGTTGACAAATCCGATGGGGGGGGAAGAGGCCGGTGATAAACCTAAGCGCCTTCAATCAATGGCTGGTTTATCGTCATTTCAAAATGGAGGGAATCCATCTTCTCAGGGATGTCCTCCGGCCCCTCGATTGGATGGTCCTTTTGGACCTCAAGGATGCCTATCTAGTGGTTCCGATCTTCCCGCCTCATCGACGATTTCTGCAATTCCTCTGGGGTCACCACACGTACGAGTTCACGTCTCTCCCCTTCGGCCTCTCGTCGACCCATTGGTGTTTCACCAAAGTCCTCAGACCGGCGATAGAATTCCTACAGTCCAGGGGTGTCAGAATGATCGTTTACCTCGACGATCTGCTCTTGATGGCGGCTTGCCCTCGTCGCTTGCTGCAACAGCTTCAGATGGCGGTATCACTCCTTTAGGGTCTACGGTTTGTTATCAACGAGAAGAAGTCTCTGTTGCGCCCCACCCAGAGCATTACATTCTTGGGATTCGTCATAGACTCCACTACTTCCACACTCAGCCTGCCCAGCAGGAAAGTGACCAAAATTTGCAACAAACTACGTCGGGTGCTGGTCAAGCAGCGGATTTCCCTTCGCCAGTTGGCTCGAGTGGTGGGTCTACTGTCCGCTTCCATTCAAGCCATCTTCCCGGGCCCGCTTCATTACAGGGCTCTGCAATGCCTCAAAAGATTTTTCCTTCGCGAAGGGTATCCGTATTCAAACAAAGTCCTCTTATCTGTCGAGGCATGTTCCGAGATACAGTGGTGGTTGGACCACATGGAGGCGTGGAACGGAAGGGGAATCTTCGGTTCCGCCCCGGACATGGTTATAGAATCGGACGCATGCAGGCTCGGTTCAGGGGCCAGGTGCGGAGACCTCTCTACAGGAGGATTGTGGTCACCCGACGAACAGAAGTTGCACATAAATTGTTTGGAGCTTCTAGCGGGGTCCTTCGCTGTACGTTGTTGGACGAGAGATTCAGTGCAGTCTTGTGTGCTGCTAAAAATGGACAATATCTAACGGTCCGTTATGTGAATCATCTGGGGGGCACCAAGTCAAAAGCCCTCTCGGATCTAGCGGCAAGTTTTTGGCAGTACTGCCTAGACAATCAGGTGTCTGTCACGGCGGAGTATCTCCCGGGCCGAGATAATCTGGAAGCCGATTTCCAATCTCGCCATTTCAGGGATTCCCGTCTCTGGCGCCTGGACCAGTCATTGTTTGCGAGGCTGAACGCCCTTTGGGGTCCTTTTTCGGTGGATCTGTTTGCGTCCCGATTGGATCACCAGGTCCGGCATTTTTTCAGCTGGCGCCCGGACCTTCTGGCAGCGGCGACGGATGCCTTCCTCCAGCCTTGGAGTGCGAAACTGGGCTACGCCTTCCCACCCTTTGCAATGATCATGAGGGTAACTGCGCAGGTTCGCAGGTAGGCGGCAGATCTGGTGGTGATCACACCGCTGTAGAGGTTTCAAGTGTGGATTCCAGTTCTTCTGGAACTTTCTTGGGATTTTCCAATCCTACTCCCCCAGTTTCCAACTCTCCTCATGAGTCCGGACAGGTCTCCCCATCCTCTAGTGTCCACAAACTCATTGAGGCTCATGGCGTGGCGGATTTCCGGAGTAGATGGGAAGCCACTGGCCTTTCAAGAGAGGCTGAGTCCTTTATCTCTAAGGCGTGGGCGGACTGTACGGTCAAGAGGTACAGATCCGCATGGAACAGATGGACCCGTTGGTGTTTGCGACGGGGTTTCGATCCCTTGGTCGCGGACGTGATGCATATAGTGAACTTTTTGGCTCAACTGGCCTCCGAGGGTTTAGCTTATAGATCAGTTAATACCTTCCGGTCGGCTATCTCTTCTGGCCACATCCCAGTGGAGGGCGCTCCGGTGGGTGAACACCCTTTGGTTTGTCGTCTTTTGCGGGGCATTCGCCTGTCCCTACCCCCGGAGCCACGTTATTCCGCCCTTTGGGACGTGAATCAAGTCCTTAACCTGTTTTTATCCTGGCAGCAGAATAGGTATCTCTCCAGGAAAGAATTGTCTGCAAAATTGGCAATGCTTCTGTGCCTCATTTCTTGTACGCGGGTGTCCGATGTACGGGCTCTGGACATCTCTAGCAGAATCTTTACGTTGGTCAGACGCACTAAGTGTCATACCAGATCAATTTCCTACCCACAATTTCCGGATTCCCCGAAGCTTTGTGTAGTTCGTTTTTTTAAGGCTTACGAAGAGATGACGGAGGAATTCCGTGCCCCAGGAGAGAGGCAGCTTCTCATTTCACTGCGGAAGCCTTTCAAGGCGGTTTCTTCTCCCACGATTGCCAGATGGGATAGTTGGGTGATGCAGGAAGCCGGTATGAACCTCACCCAGTTTGGGGCGCACTCCGCTAGGGGTGCCATGGCTTCTAAAGTCTTCAGTCTAGGGGTGCATCTTGATGATATTCTCAACGCGGCAGACTGGTCTTCGGACTCCACATTCAAGCGGTTTTATTTCAAACCGATTCTGAATATGGCTCATTTGTTTGTGGGCAAGCTTTAAACAAGCATAACCCTTGCCTCCAGTCCTGACATAGAATGAAAAATTTCCTAGCTAACGTAACGGAAAGTTTCAATTCTATTAAGGACTCGGAGGCGAGGATTATCCCGCCCAGTGTTCCTGGAGGAGACCCCTCCCCGTACTACAGTAAGTAAGGGTATTAATTCTAATGCTTATGTCTTTTTGCACTGTGGATGACTCTTGTGTGATAAATTCTCAGTGATTCCTCCGGTAACTTTTTCCTCTTGTCCTCAGGCTCGGATTCCAAGAAATAGGAGACCTGAAGAGTGGAGAGAGGCTGGCTGTGCGCTCAGAAAGAGGAGTAGAGGACACTGTTGAAGGACTATGTTGGGCAGCCTGATCCCTGATTGGACACTGGACTTATGGGCTGTGAATGATTGTTACCATGTTTTTCTTGTTGTGACTACATGTTCCCTTTGTCCCATGGGAAATGTAGTTTGTTCTTGTTATCTTCGCTGCTGTGCATTACAGTGAAGAAAGAATGCATAATCCTCACCTCCGAGTCCTTAATAGAATTGAAACTTTCCGTTACGTTAGCTAGGAAATTTTTCATTCTTGTTCAAAGCACTACTCCATTCCTGAGATGCAGCTACACCCGAAACACTGACAATTACATAATCAGCATCCTCCACAATATCACTGCGTGCCTTACCCACTTGTTGAATCAGTAGCCATGGTAGATAATCCGATGAGCTGTCTTAAGGTAGTCATGTTGGTATGTAAAATGCATTCTCGTGCTTCAGTTGATATAAATTGTCGTATCAGCCACCGAAACACATCTATGTATCTGTGTAGTCAAGCAGTCACTCACTACTACAGACACGAGAACGTGTTTTCTACACAATCAAAACACATGTGCAGTGTGAGCTATGAAGAACTGAATTTGTTTGTGATGGATTACTTTCTGAAGATATGAACCAAAAAAACCAAGAATACAATGGCTGGATAGAGGATTTATGTTTATTTTATGACGCTGACAGTGGAGAAGCACCACATACCTTTCAGTCCCACTAATTCGCTTTTACTAAACAAAGGGCTAGCCCTGGGGGACATTCAGAGTGCAGTCACAAGCTTTCTATACAAAAGGAAGTGCAGCCCCACAAACAGTTTAGATCCTATTAATTAATGAAAAGATTCTATGTCCTGCCTTTCAACCACAATCACTTTTATTAATTCAATACATTAGGTATGTCTTTCTTATTTACAGCTACAGTTAAAACCATAGTTTCTGCTCTTGGCTATCTGTGTCTTTCCAGCATCAGTTGCCACAATGAACCTCATTTTCTTTGTTGATCTACACATCTTGGGAAAATCTCCAAGCGCACCAACCATTTTAATACGCTTTTACATTTGCAGGGCAGCACTTGCTCTCCACTGCATGAGACTTTGAATCACATAAGGAAAAACTTGGGTTTTTCCCTCCTCTCCTTGCTCATCTGCATTTCTTATCTCCCTCCCTGACTCTCTTGCATATTCAGTAGAGTTTGAGATTACAACTGCCCCAACTAACATGGGATTCTATAAACTAGTAAACTTCATTGTATCTTATTCTTGAACCATCTAATCCCCAACTGAACCTTATTTATTTGGCCTGTAAAATACTCAAATTTACAGTTTGCATTTAGTACCGACAGAGATGCAACATACATATTGATAATCTCACTGCTTGTTGCCCGTTCGAGAACAAATGTGTAGACACATTACCAGATTAGGTGGTTTAAAATGTTTTTCAAGTCTTGCCACTTCCTCCTAATGTTTGTCAAGTTGTTCTTCCCCTGAGTTGTGCATATGGACAAGTTCTTGAAAATCTCCTGGCCTTCCTTCTGCAATATCAGATTTAGACCTGAGGCCAGCTGTGGCACCTATGTAGAGGGTGAATGCTCTAAACCACTCTTTACACTGATGGGGGTTTGCCTGGGCACTAGAAGAAAAGATTTGTCAGATTTGCTAACAGCATATTGTTTATTGTGCACAGAGTAACAGAAAGTTATACAATAAAGTCCTCTAAGGATCACCTTGTTCCTGGCCATGTATATGTTCTTGACTTTGAGGTCTGGCATTAGCCAAGATCTTTTCATTTTACTAACATTAATGTGTAATATTCCTACTTATTAGGGCTTTCAGCCAGCTCTTGTCATTCATTGGCCTGTTGTGTCATTCACATTTTTCTTATGCGCAGTACAGCAGAAACACAGGGCAACGGGCCAGCTCACGTCCGCCATTGGCTAATTTCACAATGAGCAAATCCCCAACAAAGTAGTACCTTCCAGTGCCGGGAACTACTGCAGCAATGAGTGCTTTTGAGACCAACAAACATTTTTTTTTTTGCTTTTAGCAATGTTCTTTTTTTATATTGGCATAAAAAGGTTTTACAGAAATCATGACAGAACAAAACAGGCATTAGCAAAGCCACAACACCAACCTATTGCCTTTGCAGTAGCTTGTTATTTGTAGGTCTCGGATATAAGGAAGACCTATTATGTCGAAATGTATCCAATACATGCACATATTTTTAGAGTAGGTTTTTGGTCGGACCCTTGCTCATCCTTGGTTGCCATGGTTGTCTATCTCAGGTGTTTGCTTTTTATTCAATGGCTTTCTTCACTATTTTGTGTTTGTCTCGCCTAGTCTCACAGTGTTTCAATTGAATGAGTCGTATCCTTACACTGCTGACTTAATGGGACTCTGTTTTATTTTGCAAATCGGTCTTGACCCTGCTCCAATTGGAACAGTTCCAAAACCAAAAACTGATTGGCATATGGCTGGGTCCAAACAGAGCTGGCATGGTGTGCAAAATAACAATGGACTGGAAGCGGCTCAAATAATTACCAATGGCTAAGATGAATTCAAGCATTCCATCCATCACTTTTTTGTATAGTGTGTCTTCCTAAATGGGATGGGTATGCTAAGCCGTGCTGTGCTCCCTGCAGCCCCCCCCCCCACCAACATTAACAATCATAGTTAATTGTCTCCCTGACACTCGTTGGGGCACCACAAGAACTACAATATTGAATACAAAGCCCATTATGGGGGTGCTCCTGGGCTAGAAGAGTGACTATCTAATGAGCAACCTTGCTGCATCCTTTAATGAAGCAGCAAGGCTGCAACTATTTTCCTTGTTTTTGTTTTATCTATTGTGGGTGTCCCGGTACCACTTGGAGCAACCCGTTTTTGGCTTTCTGTTTTTATACTGGCAGCTTGGGGAGCACACTCCCAGTTGTGTGGATCTTTGTGGACTCGCACAGCTTTCCTTACTTTTTTATCTATAGGCAGGGCGAGCAGCCCATTCCTGTGTGGCCAACCCCTCCTTTTTATTGGTACAGGAGCCAACTCCTGGGCTACTGACCCTGCTCCCGTCTGCCAGCGCACTCAGTGCTGGCATTGGAGCCGGCCCTTTTCTGAACCCTGCCCACTCCATGTGGGCCAGGAATGTATCTGTGGTATGCCACGCTTTTTGTTTTTTGAAGATACGTCAAACTGCCCCAAAGTAATTAGCAAACCCCAAAAAAACATTTCCGATTGAAACCTGGTCCTAACTATAACTACACAGTGATGACCATCCTTTTTGAAAAATAGCCCAGGGGAGAGCCATGGCCCAAGGCGTTGGCAAAATACTTTTGGAGTGAGGGGGGCATGTGGCCCCCGCTCCCCGAGCTCATCTTAGCCCCAAGGACCTCATCCCCAGGGGACTGTCTGTTTTTTTAATGGGGTCGTGAGGCCACACTTTTCAGCCTAAGGGACACCTTCCCCCAGGAAACACCATTGTTTTAGAATGGGAAGAGGGGGGTCCCCATACCAAACAAATGTTGGCCCTGGAGACCCCATCTCCAGGGCCCATGTGTTTTTAGAATAGGAAGGAGAGCATAGGCTAGCACTGCAGCACTAATAAACACTAAAAGTGTCCCGCTTTCGCAAGCCCCCATTGTAGGTGCTGGCCGGGGAGCCGGTAGCAGCCACAGGGGCCCTGGGGCTCCGCCCGCTGCCCCCAACAAAAACAAACTGTGGGTATCCCGGGTAGAACCGGGGTACCCACAAAAATAATGATAAACACAGCCCCCCAAAAAAGAAAGAATAATAAATAAGTGGACAGAGCAGCCCTTTTAATATTTAGTGCTCGGGGAAGGAGTGCCCCATCATGTTTTTTGTGTGCTAAATTAAATATATTCAGATGCATGGTGGTGCCCCAATCTCAGCAGGGGCACTACCAGCATATTTTTAAGTGTTGGGGTGCAGAAAGGACAGTTGCCCCGCCCAAAAAAAACATTGAAAAAATTAACCCTATGTTTCTTGGGATCTATAGAACATGACACCAGCAAACAGTTGATAGTTTTAAGCTTTCACAGAACTGGAGCTTTTGCTCTAGCATGGAAATGCAGGAATCCCTTTTGGTTGGTCTTATTGCTGCATTATGTAGGTTAAAGAGTGCAAAAGAGAGGCTTTATTAAAATGTTTATTGGCAGACATTGTAACGATTCTTTGACAAAATCAATAGTCGTGCTTTTTTATATATTAATAGTAACTTAAACAAACCCTAGAAATCCACTGAAATAAATTATATAAAGATGACAATTACAGTTAGGAATTTAAAAAAACCTTAGAAGTTCATTGAAAACACCAAAGGTTACAAACATGCCACAGCTAGGTGAAAATGGCATAGAAAGTATACCATTTTAAGTGAGCAAAACCACTGACATTCACCAGTTATAGTTTTCTTAAGGAACTATAACTTGTGCCCTGAAGGAACTATAACTCTCGCCCTTGCCACGCACTGTTAATTACCTCACATATTACATCATTCATGACATGTTCTATGACATCACTGATAACATCACTGCAGCATCTGAAATAACATCATTGATGCCAACACTGTGCATGGCAGGGGAACAAGTTATAGTTACTCTAGGGCACGAGTTATAGTAACTTGAGATAACTATAACTGGAACTAGTAAAAAAAGTGACATATATATATATATTACCTACTGGCAGTCGCCAGTAGGTAGTTATAGTTAGGACCTATTTTCCATAGGAAATCCGCAACATTCTATTTGGAATAACGTTGGCGCCGATTGACGAATCTTCGTGAAATTTTCCAAACTTTTGGCCAGCTCCGGTCCGCTCCTATCCTGAAAATTTCACGGTGATTCGTAAAGCGGGGGCCAAGAAAAAAGGGGGGTCCCAAAACGCGTTTTCCCAATGCATTTTCCCATAGGACCTGTTGACGCAGTTACAGCCCGAACTGCTGAATGGAATTACACCAAATTTGGCTAAGAGGTAGTCCTCAGTTCAGACTCGTGCCTTTTGCTTAAATGGTGTAAATCCGTTCAGTAGTTCCTGAGAAAATTAGAGTTAAAAAGATAGATATATCTGGGCAGAGCCTAACCACATATCTCATCGTGAGATCTGATTGGCTGTCAGTACTTCATCCAAGAAGTGTTGGCAGCCATCTTGGGACCAATATACATGATAGCACCTCATTAAAAAGCATTGCAGTTAATAGAAGGTTTTAAGGCTTTAGTTACATTATAACTCATTTGTTGATGGTACCATACTCATTTTAGGAATTGTGGAGTGTTCTAAGGTGATTTTACCATGTGAAAAAGCCTTCTGCTGTGATATCATGAATCATGTTTGAGGGAAAACTATTTTCTCATGCTTTTCCCACAGAGGTTTGGAAGGTGATCTATAAGCTAAACTGAGAACATATTTTCTGTAAATTCACATTATCTTTCTCAGTCATGTGAGAATGAAGTCTGACATTCTCAATAAAACATGTACATCCAACAAGGGCAGAGACTGTCAGTTGATTCCTGTGTGTTCTATTGCAGCTTCCCAGAGTGTTCTAAAGAACAACTAGAGCGCTAACAGTCCTACTTATGACAAACGTATTGCACACCTGAAGCCATCTTGATTGGAATAAAGTGGTAACTCTTAAAACATTTAATTACGTAGTGTATGCCAATACATGCCCCTGTGACCTCTGGTATATTGGGTCAACAACCTTCCCAGTTAAAAAGTGCATGTTAGAGCATTGGCGAGCGATTACTAATCGCGACCAAAGCTACAGCACAGCGAGACACTTTGTCAAAGAGCATGGGGCCGACTTGACCAAAGCCAGCTTCTTTGGATTGGACACAGTCACCCCCAACCCCAGGGTAGGGAACAGAATTACAGCCTTACGCAAACGCGAGTCACGTTTCATCCTTCTAGCAGGAACCAAATTCCCACATGGCCTCAACCAAGATTAGGAACTTTACTTCCACCTATAAAACCTAGATTAATACTTCAGCCAAATGCCTGGTAAACTCCTCACACCCCACCTCTTTCCTCACATAGTTTTAAGACACTTATTTTAGTATTTGTTCAGCAGACATTTTGCAATTCTAACCTTGCCTTGATCAAATAGTTAAGTCTCTTTGCAATTTTCAACATGTCTTTATCTTGTTACTTTGTACCACTGATGTCGCGAACTTGACCATGTTCTCTTTATTGTTACAGATGACTGTAGCAGAGAGCCAACATTCAACACCACGTCCGTGTTAGATATAAGCGCACTGGAGACACTGGCGGAACTCCCCACCAACTCCATAAGTCACTTCGACACATACACCACACGGTACTATACCCTCACGCACACTCTTAGCTTATCACCTCACAGATATACTGCACACCTGACTAATTTGGGGGCAATATGTGACCAATCTCTTAACCACAATATTGGTTGGCTTACAAACAACAACCACATTCAATGGGGCACTAGGCCCATTATCTGTAACAACTGAAATGCACAAAGTAGTACCAATTGCATGGGTGACATCAAGACACACAACATCGATCTTAAGTTAACATACCCACTTCAGAGACTGACCACGTTGATCTCATGGCATATTGTAAACCAAAGCACTACCGAGTACCCACATTGTTGTTATGTCTGCTAAATTGTATGTCATGTTTTTAACATTTACACCATTATTATGATATATGTGCCTTAACATTTAACATTTTCTTTATGTCCATGAGTCTGACAATTATCTGTACCTTTAAATACCACTGTGATGGAGGTGGAGGTCATAGGACCAAGACCACGGACGTGGTCGAAACGCGTCGTCCTTGTCTACAGCTCTGAAAATAAACGTACCTGCAACCTTGATCGTGTGGGCTCGAGCAATGTTTTCTTGGATTTCTTGTCCTTTGGAGATATGAATAAATCTATTCTTAACATGCAAACAGGTCACTGCATAGTTTTCATATAAGTTATTAGATTAGAACAGTGGTTTGCAAACGTTTTCGACCCGTGGCTCCCTTGACCTATTGGCTGCAGCTCCCCATTATGTTACTTTTTAAAATCGGGTGGGGGATGTAAGCCAGGCCTTGGGGAGCACTTCAATTTTTCTAATGTTCTATGGTTGCAGGAGTAGCCAGTCTGAGAAGGAACAATCTTTTAAACCCACAAACTGAAATGGTACATAGTTAGAGCTCACAGCACAACATTTCATGCAAACAAACAGATGTTTTTAACTGATGGCCTGTAGCTGCGATTTTTTATTATTAAAAGAGTGTGCGCTGACTTTAAAACAGTGTACAACCTGCACTCACCTTTCGATTCAACGCCAGAAACAAGCTGCATTATGACATTTGTTTGCTTAGCTTTATTGTGATAAAGGGAAACTATGACCCCTAAATTCAGCATGGCTCCAGATACAGGACGGACTGAAAGTTTCACACATGTAATATGAGCCCACCTACCAAACTTGAAGAACTACTTTAAACAGCAACCACAGGAAATGGCTTGCTGAGACTATCCAGGTGAGAGTCACTTGCAAGTATAATGAAGATGTGAAATGAAAATGGAGGAAATTGCAGGAAATTAAAGATTTGTGAATGAATGTTGGGACTGAGATATTTCAACGCAGGTCTTGAATTTTTCAGTTTTTTTTGCTAATATTTAAATTACGATAAATAAAGACAACAAATTGAAACTGCCATTTTTGATGCAGACCTGAAATAAATTAATCATACGCTTATGGAGTGGACTCCTTACTTACACAGACTGTTTGCAGAATGGCTCTGCACTTTGCCTGCAGTGTTTCTAGTTTGCCAGCTCCTTGTAGCACCCCCTGCACTTGAACCGCCTTCCTGAAACACTAGCCAGGTGCTGCTGGTCACATGGTGCAGATGCTGGGCAGCCGGGCACGGACTCCGAGCCCTCCCGGGATGGGAAGCTCCCAGAATGAAGCTGGGCTCGGACGTGCAGTGCCCTTGCAGGCAAGCACAACAGTGATTAAATCACCCTGCACGGGATTTATGACTCTTAGGCTTAAGGCTGTTAAAGGCACAGAGAAAATCATTTTATCAGCAACACGATGTGGACTTGTTTGTGTTGTTGCAGGATTACTGACAGCAAATTGTTGCGCCTCGGGTACAGGGTGATGCACCATTTAATGTTTTTTTAATATTCCATCTTCTAAGAAATACATGCACATGACTTATGTAGCAATCCCCAGCCTTCACTGGTGTTGACCTGAAGACAACCAGAGTGGTACTAACATGGCCACTTGACAGCACATTCACGTATTTTCACTTAGGTTTGAAACAGAAGTTCCTGTTTCTTTGTATGCCATAAAATTGCTCTCTAGTGAGAGGTTTTTTTTTCACAACAGATTTTATTGTTGACAGACAATAGAAAGCCCTGGAGGATCCAAGGCAGTACATCGTACATATAGTATGACAATAGTAAAGATGTCAACGTTTTACAATGAGCCCATCTGAAACATGGGGATACATAGGACAAAATCTGTAGCAAATGCATATTGAAAATCAAAAACAAAAGTGTCACCTGATTCACACATCTTACAGTTACGAATAATTCCATTCGTGATAGAGCAGTAAAAATACAATCGGTCCCCGGGCCTACAACCAATAAGAGTTCAACAGGGTAAATCTTCAATACGTTGCACGGGGGGAACTGGTTCAAGGTAGAGACCCCGGTAGTCAGTCCACCGTTTCCATATTTTCAGGTGTTTCTGGGGGCATCCGCGTGCTTTAAAGATTGGAATTTCGAGCACCATGGAGAAATCAAGGCCACGCTTCCAGGCCCCAACCGAAGGCGAGGAGGACGCCTTCCACGCCCTGGCAATATCACACTTAGCAAGGGTAAGCCCTAAAGATAGATGGTGTCATTTATATCTATTCCCTCCGATTTCGCCGGTGATGTGGAGCATGGTCAAGCGCGGTGATCGTGGGATGTCTCAGCCCAGGACCTCAGAGAGGCAGGTCAGCACCCCATGCCAAAAGCGTGACAGGACTGTGCATTCCCAAACCGCATGGAGGAAAGTGCCCTCGGCCGACCCGCAGCGGAGGCAAGAGGGAGAAGCAATCCTCCCAGCGCACCAGAGCTGATTTCGGGTTAAGTATGCCCTATCGACCCCATCTTCTCATCCAGCAAGTACGTCGCCTTCAGCCACTCCACCAAACTCCAGTGGACCGACCACAGCTGCGTCCACTTCAGCTTCAGAAGGACTACGACTCACCACCGCACACAACAGGCCCCTCGCAGGAGCTGGAACAAGATCACCGACGAGCAGCTCACCGCCTCCCTCAGCCAGAACCCCCCCGCCGGCTCAACGGACCCCAACGAAGCCGCCAACTACCTCACACAGTGGATCACCAACTGCGCTGACGTCCTCGCACCACTGAAGAACCCTCCCAGCAGACACGGCAGGAAGAAAGCATCTTGGTTCACCGACAAACTCATCACCTCCAAGAAGAACTGCCACTCCCTGGAGGCTACCTGGCGCACCAACCAGACCACAGACAACATGATTGCGGGTGGCGTGCTTGAGGGCAAACACCACCAACTGATCCGCGCCACGAAGAAGACAGCCTCCAAGGAACGTCTGGACAACAACACCCACAACAGCAAGGAACTCTTCAACATCGTTAAAGAGCTCTCCAACCCCGACGCCGGAAACAACGACATCACTTCCTCGCAAGACCTCTGCAACTCACTCGCCGCCTTCTTCCACGACAAGATCACCGACATACACAGCAGCTTCGGCCCTCCAACCACGAACCCCACCACCGAACCAACGCCCCCCACCTCCACCCTCCGCACCTGGACCCCGGTCAGCACCGAAGACACAACCCGGACGATGAACACTATCCACTCCGGATCCCCCAGGGACCCCTGCCCACACCACATTTTCAACAAGGCCAACGGCATCATTGCACCCCACCTTCGCGACATCATCAACGCCTCCTTCGACACCACCACCTACCCGGAGTGCTGGAAACACGCCGAGATCAGCGCCCTGCTGAAGAAACCTTCAGTAGACCCCACCGACCTCAAGAACTTCCGCCCCATCTCGCTCCTCCCGTTCCCTGCCAAAGTCATCGAGAAGACCGTCAACAAACAGCTAGCCGACTTCCTCGAGACGAACGGATCCCTCGACCACTCGCAGTCCGGCTTCCGAGCCAACCACAGCATAGAGACCGCCCTCATCGCGGCCACAGACGACATCAGAGCCCTACTGGACAACGGGGAAACAGCGGCCCTCATCCTCTTGGACCTCTCCGCAGCATTCAACACTGTCTGCCACCGCACCCTAGTGCAACGCCTGAACAACACTGGAATCCAGGAGAAGGCCCTGAAGTGGATCATCTCATTCCTCGCCGGAAGAACCCAAAGAGTCCGCCTCCCCCCGTTCCAGTCAGCGTCCACCGAGGTCATCTGCGGCGTTCCACAGGGATCATCGCTCAGCCCCACCCTCTTCAACGTTTACATGCGCCCCCTCGCAACCATCGCACGCCAACACAACCTCAAGATCATCACCTACGCCGACGACACCCAGCTGATCCTCTCCCTCACCACCCGGCCACCGCCAGAGCCAGCCTACACGAAGGGATGAAAGACGTCGCTGAATGGATGAAGAACAGCCGCCTGAAACTGAACTCTGACAAGACGGAGGTCCTCATCCTGGGATCATCAGCCTGGGACGACTCCTGGTGGCCCCCTGCCCTGGGCACCACCCCCAAGCCAACGGATCACGCACGCAACCTGGGCTTCATCCTGGACTCCTCCCGGTCGATGACCAGACAAGTCAACGCCGTCTCATCTTCATGCTTCAACACCTTGCGCATGCTTCGAAAGATCTTCCGGTGGATCCCCACCGAGACTAGGAAGACAGTCACCCAGGCACTCGTCACCAGCCAGCTGGACTACGGAAACACCCTCTACGCCGGCACCACCGCCAAACTCCAGAGGAAACTCCAACGAATCCAGAACGCCTCAGCACGGCTCGTCCTGGACATCCCCCTGTACAGCCACATCTCCGGACACCTGAGAGACCTGCACTGGCTCCCTGTCAGCAAGAGGATCACGTTCAGACTCCTCACCCATGCACACAAGGCCCTCCACGACCTGGGCCCCAAGCTCATCAACACCCGCCTGACCTTCCACACGCCCAACCGCCAGCTCCGCTCCGCCCGCCTCGCCGCCGTTCCACGCATCCGCAGAACCACCGCCGGAGGAAGATCCTTCTCCTACCTGGCTGCCAAGACATGGAACTCCCTCCCCATCCACCTCCGGACAACCCAGGACCACCTCGCCTTCAGGAAGCAATCAAGACCTGGCTGTTCGAGCAGTAACGTCCCCCCCCCCCCCCCCAGCGCCTTGAGACCCTACGGGTGAGTAGTGCACTATACAAATTCCATGATTGATTGATTGATGGAGGTATTTGAATTGTATGAGTCGGAGATGCGCTGCTATGGACGCACCTCGTGGGGATTCTAGAGCCTCCACCCAGTCATCTTCGTCAAGTGGACCCAGGTTGTCCTGCCAAGCCTCTCTAGTCTTGTGAAGTGTATCGTGACTGTTAATGACCAGGGTGCGATATAAAGCTGTGAATTTGTGTGCACCCATCTCGCCCCTAAACACATTGGCCTCAATAGGGTTAAATTCAGGGATATTATCTTGTCGAGAGAGATAAGGGGAAAAGGCATGCCGAAATTGAAGATCTTTAAAGAATTGGCAGCAGGGCATTTGGAAGTCAGCCTGCAGTTGTTGAAATGATTTGAGAATCTGGCCCTGAAGGACATCTCTGATCATTGAGACTCCGATAGCATCCCAGCCCACAAACCCAGGGAGCTCGGACAGCTGTGGCAGGAGGCCATTATGCCAGAGGGGGGTCTCCTTGGTAAGTTTACCCCACCAACCGATCTTACGCAATATCTGTCTCCAGATTACAAAGACAGTCCGGGTTGCGGGCGGCAGCGTGCCCAGCATTGCACCGGAGTATAGTATCGTGTGTAAAGATTTAGGGTCCATCAGCCATCGTGTGTAAAGATTTAGGGTCCATCAGCCATCGTTCAACCGCATAGGCAGGGTCACACCGGTTGCTGTACCACCAGTTATTTAGGATAAGGAGGTGGGAGGCTGCATAATAAAGATGGACGTCTGGGGTTGCAAGGCCCCTGTCATAAGTAGATTGAAAACATGTTCGTAGGGCGACCCACGCGGGCCTCCCCCTCCATAGGAAATGACTGAGAGCTGAATTCAATTGGCGGAACCACGTGTGGGATATGGGGTTTGGGTAATTTTGGAGCTGGTAGAGTAGATACGGCAACAAAACCATTTTGAAAATGGCCGACCTGCCAAGTAGCGTCAGGGGCATTGACGACCAAGAGCTTAACTGTTGTCTTATTCGAGGCATTAGTGGGGCTCTATTTGTAGACCAGGAGTCTGGTTGGAACGCCGATAAGAGCACCCCAAGATATTTAAAGCCGTCGGGCACAACTGTGACCTGTCGCGACCAAGCCCCCACCTGATCGCCCGCCCGTAGAGGCCATAGACAGGACTTGTGTGTATTCATATAAAGGCCAGATGTTTGGCTGAAAATTTCCATTATGCGGAGGAGCCGGGGGCCATCCCTCTTCGGGCGTGTAAAGAAAAATAGTACATCGTCAGCGTATAATGCTATACGATGGGACACCTCACTCGACCACTCGAAGCCATGCACCTGGGCATCTACACGCACCCAGGCCGCAAGTGGCTCGGTGGCTAGGGCAAACATGTAGGGAGACAAGGGGCAGCCCTGTCTAGAACCTCGCCCAACATAGAATGGTTGCGAAATGGGATCAATGACACGCACCAAGGCCGTGATATCAGTGTATATTAGTTGAATGTACTGTAGAAGTCTGGGTCCTATATTTAAGCTGGTGAGAAGTGTGCGAATAAATAGGTCCAGCTGAAAGAATCAAAGGCCTTATCCATATCAGCTAGAAGGAGCGCAGCTGGTTCATTTAATCTATCTATGGAGACAATTGCGTTGTGTCCCCGACGAATGTTATGCTGAGTCGCCCGCTTGGGCATTAAACCACCTGGTCAGGATGAAGAAGCGTAGAGATATGTGGGAGAATGCGGTTGGCAATGATTTTGGCAAGGAGTTTGGCCTCAACGTTCAGAAGAGAGATTGGTCTATAAGAGGAGTGGCGTTCAGGGGGTCGGCCTGGCTTCAAGAAGACCACTATCTCGGCGTGACGCCAGTCAGCCGGGAGACAGCTCACGTCAACCGCGGCTTGAAGAGCCGCTAGGTAGTGTGGTGATATGTGGGACGAGTATTTCTGAAAGAACTCTCATGGGAACCCGTTCGTCCCGGTGATTTACCAGCACGCATATCTGTAAGAGAAGATTGGACCTCTTCCGTCTTGTTGCCCAAAAGATACGTTTCTTGAAGCATGAGAATGTCAGCATTGTAGCGCTTAGCCTGGCGTAGCACCGCCCCGCGCTTAACATTGTCTAATATGCCCCGAACGTTCCAGCTAACAATAGTTAAATGTCTATCTCGGGTGAGAGTCATGTCGGGTCAGCAATGCGTAAATGGATCAATGAGAGAGTATCAGGATGCAAGCAGTCTCTAAGCAAGAAGAAGATCAGTGTGACATTAACAAACAGCAAACAATTCCCAAATCCCCCAACCCTCCCGCCACCCCCCCCCCAATACCTCAAAACAGTTGAAGCATCTGTCGCGGCGTGGCAAGCGTCCCACCCCCAACGGGGGGTAGGATCCTCATCCCGCCAATGGATCCCATCAAACCCTAAAATGTACATCTAGGCTATGTGAGTCTCGCCAGAATGTACCGAGCTATTCAGCCCAGGTTAGATTGCCATCAAGATCATACAGCTTTAAAAGGATTTCAGAAAGGTGCCGTCATGGTGGGGACCTGGTCTGTCGACCATCCGTTGCACCTCTACAAGAGCCACTGCGGGGCCCGGGTCCTCACCTCGATCGCGATCGGCGTTGCTGTTTTCCAGCGGGCCTAGGCATATCTCAATCCGAGCCTGCTGAAGTAGCGTCGGAGTCCAATCCAGAGGGGGCATTAGCCTTCCGTTTGATCGACTCTTCTGCCCATTGGAAAACTTCCTCCGGAGAATCAAAGAAATATGTCTGTGATTTAAATGAGACGCGCAGGCGGGCCGGAAACAACAGCGAATACTGGATTTTCAGGCCACGTAGCCGGGCCTTGGCCTCAGTGAACGACTGCCGGCGCTGTTGGACCAGTTTGGTGTAATCGGGGAAGACCATGATGGAAATGAGCGGTACAAAAGGGGGTGGTGATGGACGGAGCATCAGAACCAATCAAACACTCACACCCAGTCAATAGATCTGGGTTTGATCCATCACCGTTCTTTAGCTCACTCTGCCACCCCAGTTCAGACATGGCCATATGCAAATCAGTCTGACCCTGTGCCTCATGGGAACAGTCCAGCCCAAACTGCCAAGCCATGCCTTCCCTGGACCAGAAACAAGCTTCCTAGGACCGGTTTCTGGCATTTCAGCCGTCTTCAGCCAGGCTTGCTTGAATCCAGTGGCAAAGTGAGCAAGGGACTCACGTCTGAGCATACCCTGCCAACTTATGGCGAACAAAGCGGTACAAAAGGGGGTGGTGATGGACGGAGCATCAGAACCAATCAAACACTCACACCCAGTCAACAGATCTGGGTTTGATCCATCACCGTTCTTTATCTCACTCTGCCACCCCAGTTCAGACATGGCCATATGCAAATCAGTCTGACCCTGTGCCTCATGGGAACAGTCCAGCCCGAACTGCCAAGCCATGCATTCCCTGGACCAGAAACAAGCTTCCTAGGACCGGTTTCTAGCATTTCAGCCATCTTCAGCCAGGCTTGCTTGAATCCAGTGGCAAAGTGAGCAAGGGACTCAAGTCTGAGCATACCCTGCCAACTTATGGCGAACAAAGCGGTACAAAAGGGGGTGGTGATGGACGGAGCATCAGAACCAATCAAACACTCACACCCAGTCAACAGATCTGGGTTTGATCCATCACCGTTCTTTAGCCCACTCTGCCACCCCAGTTCAGATAGGCCATATGCAAATCAGTCTGACCCTGTGCCTCATGGGAACAGTCCAGCCCGAACTGCCAAGCCATGCCTTCCCTGGACCGGAAACAAGCTTCCTAGGACCGGTTTCTGACATTTCAGCCGTCTTCAGCCAGGCTTGCTTGAATCCAGTGGCAAAGTGAGCAAGGGTCTCACGTCTGAGCATACCCTGCCAACTTATGGCGAACAAAGCGGTACAAAAGGGGGTGGTGATGGACGGAGCATCAGAACCAATCAAACACTCACACCCAGTCAATAGATCTGGGTTTGATCCATCACCGTTCTTTAGCCCACTCTGCCACCCCAGTTCAGACATGGCCATATGCAAATCAGTCTGACCCTGTGCCTCATGGGAACAGTCCAGCCCGAACTGCCAAGCCATGCCTTCCCTGGACCGGAAACAAGCTTCCTAGGACCGGTTTCTGGCATTTCAGTCGTCTTCAGCCAGGCTTGCTTGAACCCAGTGGCAAAGTGAGCAAGGGTCTCACGTCTGAGCATACCCTGCCAACTTATGGCGAACAAAGCGGTACAAAAGGGGGTGGTGATGGACGGAGCATCAGAACCAATCAAACACTCACACCCAGTCAACAGATCTGGGTTTGATCCATCACCGTTCTTTAGACCACTCTGCCACCCCAGTTCAGACATGGCTTGGCAGTTCAGGCTGGACTGTTCCCATGAGGCACAGGGTCAGAGTGATTTGCATATGGCCATGTCTGAACTGGGGTGGCAGAGTGGGCTAAAGAACGGTGATGGATCAAACCCAGATCTGTTGACTGGATGTGAGTGTTTTATTGGTTCTTATGCTCCGTCCATCACCACCCCCTTTTGTACCGCCATGATGGAACATGAGGCATAAGTTAGTATCCCCTTGATCCGGGCCTGCTGGACAATCGCGTCCTGGTAGTTGAGGAAACGGGCGATCAATGGGTGGGGGCGAGCACCCGGGGGCGGCTTCTGTTGAGGAACACGATGGGCTCGCTCTATGATCAAGCAGGGAGATAAGGATTCAGGAGGGAGCCAGTCCATAAGCCATTTGGTCAGAAAGGCGGATGCGTCTGTGGACTCACAGCCTTCGGGAAATCCCACGAAGCGGAGGTTTTTCCTCCGAGCTCGGCCCTCCGTGTACTCCACCCTAGCCGCCAGTCCACGTGTTAGTGACTCCAGGGAAGAGACCTTTTTCTAGAGTGTGGTGACGACGTCCTTGTTGCAGAGATCCCTGTTTCCGCCTCGGTGTTCCACTACTCCGCATTACGAAGGTCTTGCTGGAGGAGCATGACGTCGGATCCCACAGCACCGATTTAGGCGTCAAGGGCATCTCGGGATTGTGTAATAGCCGCCAGTAGTGTGGCATTGTTAGGGACAGCAGGCGCTGCGGCCACCAAGTAAGGAGGGTGGGCAGTGGCCTCAGTGTATTTGTCTATGGTACGTTGCTTAGAGGTGGCCCCGGTGGGTTTATCCCTAGCCATCATGAATAGTGCTGGGGAGGATATTCCAGCTGGGGGAAGCGACTGGAAGAGAGAAGGTATTTCGGCCCCAGCCACAGGGACGCACCACTGGCAGGCCAAACGCAGTCACAGGGGAGGGCCAGATACCCACAAGCCGCACCTCTATTGAGAGTTTATTGAGCTTTGTGATCTAAAGATGCACATGACTAATCCTTTTAAGAGAAATATCCCCAACAGGTGCACTAAACATGCATGCTTCATATTATCCACTTGCTTCACACACAGTCATTCCCATTCGCTCACGAATAAGAGAACACGGGCACAGACACACTCAGGCAAACTCTCACACATACAAATACACTTTCTTTCACACACGTGCGAACCCTCTCTTCCAACATAAATAGAATATGAGGTGAATGTTTATTCAGTGGTTCCCAAACTGTGTGCTTGGTGCACTGTGCCCCTGGCTAGTTCTGATGTGGTACACCGGGGTGCCGCAGAAACAGATTGGAAACCACTGGATTAGATGCGTATGGGGCTCTGTTTAATTTAGCTATCAATATATGTAAATATTATCATAACTATTCTATCTAAAAAGTGCTTCACTATTGAAATATTGAGGAAAATATCAAAATTAAAATAAAATAAATAGTAATGAATGTACACAAATAAATTAGCTTTAAGTACAGCAACATTTGAAAGTCTGAGTTTACACAACTTTAAATCTCGATATATTATCTTCCCGATACATGTATACCCTTTCTATGTAGTTATGTATCTATATTATTATTACTTTACTCCTACTATAGAAAAAAAACTTAGATTCACCCCAGTGCACTACTCTATGTCTCACCCTAAACCTCTCTCAATATATCTTCTAACTCCACTCTCTGACTCATCCCAAAACTCATTCTACTACTATGATCTGCAAAATAGCCCTTTCTGTACTATTCCCTCCTCTAGTCATCCTTGGCTCACCCCAAACCTCATTTTACTACTTAACCACCAATGGCTTAAAACAGGGTTGCCTCTTGGCCCCCAGCCTGTTTAACATCTCTACAACAGATCTATAGATCCACCTCCACTTAATACAAGTAGACCCCTGAAACTGGTTAATGCCTCAATAGCAAGCCTACAATATGCCAACGACATTGTTCTCCTCAGCAAAACGCCTCGAGGCCTACACCGGCTGATCACCCAGCTAGTAGAATACACATTCATCGCTCAACTAGACAGTCATTTAAAAAAAAAAAAACAATGGTAATTTGCTTAAGTCCTCACAAAAAACAACCCAAATTCACCTGGTCGGCAAACAGTAATATCTTGGACCAGGTGGAAACATACAAATACCTGGGGATACTATTAGATTGGCATCTTAACTACAAGCAATACCTGGCACTACGGCAAGTAAAAGCAAAACACCTGCTATTCAAATTTAAAATCTTGCAGAAAAAACTCAGGGACTGCTCAACAAACCACTTGTTAAAGGTTGTTGCAGCAAAATTCTTGCCTTCAATCTCATATGGATCGGAACTGTTAAACACAAAGGGCTCATCAGCCTTTAATACTGCACAATCTAGTCTTCTTAAGAAACTATTTTCAATTCCACGCCAAATATTTCAAGCCCAGATAACACTGGAATTCGGTTTAAAAAAACAGGTACCGACAGGACAAGGGGCCCTCATCAAATATTACTGGAGAATGAGGGAAGCAGGGAAAAACTCATTCGCCCATCCCTGCTGGCTGGAGGTTTAAAAAACAATCCAGGTCAAAAACGTCAGCATACTTCGTTTTAAAGCATTCCCATTCTTCTGTAAAGTTGGAGGATGCTTGGCTCACAATCCCAGTCTACCCCGAGTTCAAACAAACAACCAACAAACCCATCAAACGGCAATCCCAGCTAATAGATAAAGCATCTTTGACTCATAAAATCCATGTGTGGGTGGTGATGCCAACATATATAATTCTAAAACCTGAACCATATCTGTTGGAACACTTTTCAAGATCAAAAATGTTCAACATGATATTACTGAGGCTCAGAGTTTATCCATCTAAAGTACTTACCCCAAAACGGAAAAGGTACTGGCCCACCCTGGAATACCGCCTTTGTGGGTATGAAAACGAGTCACTACTCCATCTACTATGCACTTGTCCGGTGCTACTAAACCTTCGGAAAACCCTCTACGGCCAACACTGAAGCAAGAACAAATAAGGACTTGTAGATCTGCTTTGGAGGCTCAACAGTCCAACTGGCATGCAAGGCGATAAAGTTTTTGAGCTTAGCAGCAAAAGAATTAGAGAACAGTGACAAATGAACTAAACATGCCTTCTCAGAATTTACCTTGTTTACTTAAAACAAAATCCCACAGTTCACACGACCATTGTAGCAGCACTTTATTTATAAATTATGTCTATGAACTATGGGTTTGGATAGCCTGCGATTAGCCTAACCCAAATATATCAGAAGCCCAATTTCTCATGCAGGGCTCCACGCCACATGTTCATACGCAATCAAAGAAAATTGTTTTTAACATCAGCTTTAGAACATATTTTAACGAGTTCAATGCAATTTTATATTCAAATTAGTACTAATATTAAAAAAAATTAAGTATTTTGTGGGTTAATTGTACTGTGCTTTTATAATTGTAATGAAATCGAATAAAAGTATTTCTATTTATCTATCTACTATGAACCCCAAAACAACCCATTCTAAATTCTCCCCTCATGTATCCCTCTTTTAAATCATCCCAAACCTCATTTTACTACTATGCTCTATGCTCTATGCACAAATTGATGAATCAACATTAACAGCAGACTCTATTCCCTACGGACGCAGTCTAGAAAAGGCCTTAAACAAGCAGGCAAGACAAATCTCCTATCAGATGGACTTTCGGGCATTAAAATCATCTACTATCTTGCTTCCTTTGAATGAATCATACCTCCTAGGGTTACCGCAACCATATCTTTTTGACAGCTTAAACGCATTGGCCCGCAGAAACATTATCTTTATGCGTCTCCTAGGCCTGCGATCCATTGCTTTTAACCGATGGGCCCCACGTGGAGAAGAGGGGGCTTGCAGATTGCGCAACTACGGGTCCGAATCATGGCTTCATATTTTGTGCTGCTGTCCTGTCTTAGATGCCCCTAGAAGAGTTCTCCTAAAGCCATTATATCAACAAGCATTGGCATAGCCAATAGGTCTCGCTTTTGGGACCTTATAAGTGTTTAGTTATCCAGCACAATATCCTTGGTGCAATAACATCAACTGTTGCATGGCTAAACACTTTATAAGGTCTCGCCTTTAATATGCAGGCATTTACAAATTGGTTTTGCTGATGTTTGTTAGCTTTAGTTAAAAGGGTAATTATACTGTGTATTAACTAGCAAAGTATCATCCTTACCACCCGCTTATTCCGTACCCTACTCTCCTCCACCAATCTATATACGCCACGTTAGTAGTGTCATTTTAGATGCAACCATCATGTCCAGTATTGAGGGGACTCCATGCCCCACAATCCCACACTGCTTGTCCTGGAGGAGGAGCTGTAACAAGCTTAAAAGCGTCAACGCATTCCCGCGACGCGGGACACCACAACCATCGCGGCCAGTATCGAGGGGACTCCAAGCCCCAGAAGCCCACACTGCTTGTCCTGGAGGAAATTTGCCAATACAATTCCATTGATGGAGAGCTTTCTCAACGGACCACCATAGCATCAGAGGCATGTGGCGTCTAAAAAAGAAGCAGAGGGTGTTTCTGTTCCTGCTTGTGCATAGCTTATTTACTTTAGGCGAGTTAGTAAGTGTTCTGGTTCACAATGTTAATGACAACGAATGCTATTTGATTATATGCGGATGTCGGTTTAAAAATACTATGGTTAAAATGCGATAATCACCATCTATCACCAAAATATTTTAAGACTAGGCTTAGAGCTGTAATTTAACTAGTCCCAGTGCACTGTTTGTTTAATATTAGCTAAACTTCAAATTATGTTGTTTTAACAAAAAGCGACCAACAGTACCAATTAAAGAGGAGATTTTCGATCACAATTTTTTCCATCAGAAGATTTTCAACAAAAATCGTGTTAACAATTTCCTTTCATCAAAAAAAAAACCATGATCCCTGAAGACTCAACTTTCCTGGCAGGCTTCTCAAGACTCTACAGAAGCACTTTCCAGAGTGACTTTTGCTCCATTTGGCACCTCCTTAAGCTCCCAGCAATTCCATTTTGAAACAATCTGAAGTACATGTAAGTACTGTGCGCCACAAAGCAATACATGAAATAAAAAAAATGAATTAAAGCCTTCTAATGCCATTATTAGTCAAAGGCTTCCTAAACAAACAGGCACTTTCGCCGACTTTGCACCGATGCACAATGCACTGCTGCAAAATGGAGACTAGTGAAGGGCAAAGGGTGCTGTTCATTTGCAAGGGTCCTTTAATGTCACTCTTAGTGGTCTGGCACCCATAAATTCTGCTTTTTTCTCTCTTTCAGAACCAGTACAAGGCGGATCTGAACTGGATGAAAGGAGTTGGGTGATTGGCTGCTGGGTCCTTGACGGTGGAGCAGGCAAAGAAAGCGGGAGAACTCATTAGCGAGGTGAGACGTGTGACAGCTCGTTAAAGACTCGACCGGCTTCATAATGTGCGGAAGGATCCGCTGTGAAAATTTACATACAGTGCACTGACAAAGTAAAGAGAGGGATGGGTCTGGCATTCACAGGTACGCAGACGCACACTCCCCACTAACAAAAGCACCTGTTGTTATTTTGACAGAATAGTCATTCACAGCGTTATCCTTACAGCCCCTGAGTCAAGATGGAGATTTGGGCGATGAATGGCTGCATGAGTGGAGCCTCGAACCCATCCTCTGGTTCGTAACTTGAGAGAGAAACACCAGAGTGCATGCACGCATCTAGAGATCAGCACACAGACACACCTTAACAACAGTGACACTTGACCGTAGAGCAAAGTAGAGAATAACAGCCTCATGCATCAACCCAAAATCCAGTCGGTAAAATACCGAATCGCTAATAGCTTCCGGTATTAAGTTAAAAATACCCAATCCCAATGCATCAACCCAAAAGCAAAAATCGCTATTTAAGGAATCCTTAAATAGCGATTCTTTAAATAGGGATTCCTTAAATACCGATTCCTTAAATAGCGATTGCATTTAAGGAATCCCAAAGTGAGATTCCTTAAATGCAATGCATCAAAGTTAAAAAATTAGCGATTTCGCTAATAGGGGGAGCAAATTACCATGAAGATGAACTGCATGGTAATTTGCAAAAACTTTGAAAAATGCACTTTTGTGCATTTTTCTAAGTTTCATGTTGCGCACACACATGCCCTTAGAGCATGTGTGTGTGCAACATATGTGCACATATCATTTTCAGGGGTGCTATAGGGTGTCATTTTGACACCCTTGCACCCTTGAAATTGCATGAGCAATTTGCGAGAACCTACTGGTACTCGCTATTTGCTCATGCAATCTCCGATTCATTCCTATGGGCCTGGAGGCCCATAGGAATGATTGGGACGGCATTCCTTAATTGCTACTCGCTATTTGCTAGTAGCAATTAAGGAAAGTTAAGGAATCGCTATTTGAATAGCGATTCCTACATGCATAGCCTTTTGCTATTCCTTATTAGCGATTCCTTATTTTTCGCTAATAAGGAATCGCAAATGCTAATGTTGATGTGTTGGAAAACCACTCCCACACTAGAAAGGGTGGTGGTGGTCTTCCGGACACACTGTGGTAGCTTGGCTCGAGTGGTCAGGAAACAGGCGCAGTGCTAAGCATACAATATACCCATACAATAACCATGCGTGCATCCGTTCCAAAAACGACTCTACACCGTAAAAATTATGAAAATATTCTTTCTTTATCTTCTTCTCTTAGTTGCTGATTGGAAAAATAAATAGGACAATCACAATATACAAGTTTCAATTAGTGCAGGTCAAATAAATATTGGCTGTTTGATGAAATAAATAGGGGTGATCATAAATAACAGGGCATAAATACAAGTGCAATATATACAGACAATTAAATACTTTGAGGCAATAAATACTGTACCAATAAATATTGTACACCATCAGGTCCTGTGGACCTATAAATATAGTGAAGCAATAAATAGGTAAAAATTCAATAAATACAGTACCCCCAATAAATAATTAAAAGTATACAGCAACCCTCATATAATCAGATGACACTTCAATTCTTATGGGCTGATTTGGCCCAGGCACAGCTTGTAGGGTTGTGGAAGGCTTGAGGGGGCTACTCCCTGGCTGGGACAAGGCTGAGGCCTAAGCTGAGGTAGATCAAAGGGGGGAATACCAGTGCCCTGGCTTTCTCTCTCCACACAACCTCTCTAGGTTAGTCCCAGTTCACCCCTTGCACAGTCAGGTTGGTTTCAGCACCTCCCTAGCCCCTTAGAGCAGTCTCTCAGGTCTCCACAGGGCCTTAGGCGCCCTCTACTCCACTTACTGCCCTTTTTCTGATGTTCCGACGCCGCTGGAGTCGTGTCGACGCCGTGAGGCGGTTCCGGTTCGGTCTCGGCGGCCTCGGCACAATGTCAGTTCTTTGACGACGCCGGCAGGCGGTTCCGGTCCGATGTCGGTGGCCTCGGTTCGATCTCGACCTCCGATTCGACGGCGTCGGGCAGTCTCTTCACGATGTCGACTTCGGGCGGCTCCGGTCCGATGGCGCTCTCGGCTCCGATGACGTCGGCCGGCCTGGCCTCGATGTCGACTTCCGGCGACTCCGGCGACTCCGGGGTGCGATCCTCACCCCCGACCTCCGGTGCTCCTCCTCTCAGGTTCCGGGCGACTCCGGAGTGCGATCCTCACTCCCGACCTCCGGTGCTCCTCTACCTCGGTCTCCGACGACTCCGGAGGGCGGACTTCACTCCTCCGATGACGCCGCTCACTCGACCTCGGTTCACTTCCTCCTCGACCTCTGGTATTCCTCTCGACCCCCGTCGGCGCCCTCTCACGACCTCAGGCGGCTCCGGGTACGACGTCTGCTACTTCAGTCAGCGCCGCTTCTCCACCTCGGGCTCCAGGTCTTCAGGCTACTCGACGCCGGACTCCAGGGAAACCAGTTTCCAGGTCAGGATCTTGCTGCTTTCTGCTTCTAAGGCCTGTTCCTGCTGTTCAGGTCCTTAGGATGAGTTTTTCTGTCTTCTTCCCACACAGGGCTACAGGCTGGGATCCATCAGTAGGGACAAGTATCAAGGGTGGGTTTATGGACCCCACTCCAGGCACAAGTTTCCACCCCTGCTGCTTCACTCCTTCCTCCTTCACTGTTGTGCTCCTCTCTCTTCACCAGTCAGGTGCCAACTGCCAGCTCCAACTGCCAACTGCCTCTCTTATCCTCCCAACATTCTAAACCGCCTCCAACGGTCACAGGGTTCTGGAAGCTCCTGGAATGTTCTGGAAGGTGCTGGTAGGTTCCAGTGGATGCTGGTGATGTCACAGGTGGCCACCATTTTGTGCTCCAGGCCCTCAGACAGAAGTTTCAGGGGTAGCTAAAATGGTTCCCTGAATCTGTAGCAACACGAAAAAGTCTGGTGGTTCCCAAAAAGGAAAAATTCAAACAGGGTTTGAGGCAAAAGTGGGACAAAATAAATAATGATGAGGAGGGACCACCCAAAGGGCTGACAGGTCTAACACGCGTCCCCCCCAGCTGAAAGTGGGGAGAGCTACCCAACCCCTTGGGAGTTCTCATCACTAAGGCGGAAATACCTTGAGAGACCGTCTGCATTGGCGTGGTCCACTCCAGGCCGATGTTCCACCTGAAAGTCCATCCCCTGTAGGGAAATAGACCACCTCAACAACTTGGGATTCTCCCCCTTCATTTGCATCAGCCAACAAAGGGGTCTGTGGTCGGTCTGAACGAGGAAGTGCGATCCAAACAGGTATGGCCGCAACTTCTTCAGAGCCCATACCACTGCAAAGGCTTCGCGCTCTATTGCACTCCACTTCTGTTCCCTGGGAAGTAGTCTCCGGGATAGGAAGACCACGGGTTGATCCAGACCCTCTTCGTTGAGTTGCGATAACACTGCCCCAATGCCATGTTCTGATGCATCTGTCTGGACAATGAACTTCTTGGAAAAGTCTGGGGCCCTTAAGACCGGGGCCTCGCACATGGCTTTCTTCAATTTCTCAAAGGCTTGCTGACAAGCCTCCGTCCAGACTACCCGTCGAGGTTGTTTCTTGGACGTGAGCTCCGTGAGAGGGGCTACGATGGTACCGTACCCCTTCACGAAGCGGCGATAGTATCCCGTGAGGCCCAAAAATGCTCGGACCTCAGTCTGTGTCTTGGGGGGTTCCCAGGCCATGATGGCCTCGATCTTCGCCTGGAGGGGTTGCACCGTTCCCCTACCCACCAAGTGTCCAAGGTACACTACCGACCCCTGCCCGATCTGGCACTTGCTGGCCTTGATCGTCAATCCAGCTTGTCTCAGGGCCTGGAGAACAGCTTGCAGGTGACGCAAGTGATCCTCCCAGCTGTTACTGAAGACGGCTATGTCATCCAGATAAGCAGCAGAGAAACTCTCCATCCCGGTGAGGATCTGGTTTACCAGGCGCTGAAACGTGGCAGGTGCGTTCTTGAGCCCAAAGGGCATCACACAGAACTGGTAGTGGCCATTGGGCGTGGAGAAGGCTGACCTTTCCCTTGCTCCATCAGTCAAAGAGATCTGCCAGTACCCCGAAGTAAGGTCAAAGGTACTTAGATATTGGGCAGCTCCCAGCCGGTCAATCAATTCATCCGCCCTAGGGATCGGATGAGCATCAGTTTTTGTCACTGAATTCAGTCCCCGGTAGTCCACACAGAACCTCAGTTCTGGTTGGGCACCCGGTGGTGCAGCTTTTGGTACTAACACCACCGGACTGGACCAGGGGCTGCTAGAAGGTTCAATCACTCCTAGCTCCAGCATCTTAGTGACCTCACTATGAATGCTGGCCTTCACCTTGTCTGACATCCGGTAGATCTTGGACTTCACCGGTGGGCTGTCTCCTGTGTCCACGTCATGGACGCACAGGTGAGTCCTACCCGGGACAAGGGAGAACAACGAAGAGTACTGCCCCAGGACCTGGCGACAGTCCTCCTGCTGTTCAGGAGTTAGAGATGGGGAGAGTATCACTCCCTCCACCGACCCATCCTTTTCTTGAGACGCAAACAGATCAGGGAGAGGCTCGCTTTCCACGTCCTCTCCTCCGTCAGTCACCATCATCAAGATGACTTCGGGCCTCTCGTGGTGGGGTTTGAGGCGGTTGGCATGCAGCACCCGCAGGGGCTGACGAGGGGTCTTCAGGTCCACCAAGTAGGTAGCCTTACCCTTCTTCTCCAACACCTCAAAGGGTCCTGACCAGCGATCCTGGAGGGCACTAAGCTCTCCTGGTTCGATCACCCACACCTTCTGGCCAGGCTCCAACTCCACCGGGTGAGCGTTGTGGTCATACCACGCCTTCATCACTGCTTGGCTGGCTTCCAAGTTGTCAGAAGCTTGCTTCCACAACTTAGCCATTTGGCTCCGGAAGGCCAGCATGTAGCTCACCACATCCTGGGGGAGCTTTCTGGGAGTTCTTTCCCATCCGTCTCTCACCAGGTTAAGAGGTCCACGTACAGGGTGCCCATACAGAAGCTCGAAGGGGCTGAAGCCCACTCCCTTCTGTGGCACTTCCCTGTAGGAAAAAAGTAAACAGGGTAGGAGGACGTCCCATTTCCTCCGCAGGCTTTCAGGCAGACTTCTGATCATGCCTTTCAAGGTTTTATTAAACCTCTCCACTAGACCATTGGTCTGGGGGTGGTAAGGAGTTGTGAACCGGTAGGTCACTCCACACTCCTTCCACATTGCCCGCATATATGCTGACATGAAGTTGGTCCCCCTGTCGGACACAACTTCCTTGGGAAAACCCACTCGGGTAAAGATTCCCATCAGGGCCCTAGCCACAACAGGTGCTGTTATGGTCCTCAGAGGTATTGCCTCTGGGTACCGTGTGGCATGATCCACCAGAACCAGGATAAACCTGTGACCAGCTGTAGTCGGTGGATCTAATGGACCCACAATGTCGATGCCCACCCTTTCAAAGGGGGTGCTAACGACAGGAAGTGGTTCCAGGGGAGCTTTCAGCTTCACCCCTGTTTTCCCACTGGCTTGGCAAGACACACATGTCCGGCAGTAGGTATCGGACGACACTTTCATCTGAGGCCAATAAAAGTGTGGGACAAGACGGGCGAAGGTCTTGTCTTGCCCCAGGTGTCCTGCCAATGGTATCTCGTGAGCCAACTCCAGAAGGAAGGCTCGATAACGTTGAGGAACTACCAAGGCTCGTGACGATCCATGTAGGGGTGCCTTGGGTTCACTGTAGAGGAGGCCATCCTCCCAGTAAACACTGTAGTTCCCTTCAACGTTCCCTGCTGCCTGGGCTTCGGCCTGTCGCCTCAGCCCCTCAAGGGTAGGGCACTCCCTCTGGCCCTGGCAGAATTCCTCCCTGGACGGGCCTCCCTCCACGTGCCACTCGGCCGGGATGGGTAAGTCCTCCAGGTTGGTAACGTCCCCCTCCGCAGACTCCTGGCCCACCACCTCCGGTGGCCTATCCGTCCTACGGGGTGGAGACGCCGAGGCAGGCTCCTCCTGTCCTCGGTTCTTCCCTTGACTGGCAGCTGGCTGGGCCTTTGTTCCAGGCTCCAGCCGGAATGAACTCCCTCTTCGGGTAGTCTCGGACCTTGTGCTAACACAGGCCCAGTCAGGTGTACCCAGCATCTCGGTGTGAGTCCGGTATTCCACCTCCTTCCAAGCGTTGTGCTCCATGTCATTGCCCAGCAGACAATCGACTGGCACGGCAGGGCTTACGGCAACTCGAAGTGAACCTGCAACCCCCCCCCCATTCAAAGGGAACCTCGGCCACTGGATAGTGACCTGTTCTGCCGTCAGCCATCGCGGCTGGGTGGAGTACATCGGGAATTACCTGCTCTGGAGACACCAGTTGGCTACGCACCATAGTCATACTGGCTCCTGTGTCTCTCAGAGCCTCCCCTCTTTGGCCGTTGATGGTGATCCACTGCCCATACTTTGCGGTATTTGCGGGCACCTGGATCTTGGGAACCATCTCCCGTTCTCCCAGGGACACTAAAGTGACACCCGCCCACTCCCTTCCCTTAGTTAAGGGCATCTCCTCCCCGAGCACTACACTAGCTACTCCGGGGGGCTTTCCTCCAGTGGGAGGGGGTGATCGTTTCTGACACTTCGGATCTCCTTTATAGTGTCCAACGCCACCGCACTCATAGCAATGGACAACCCTTGGCTGCTGGCTCTGGCCAGGATTAGGGTTTCTGGGTGGGTTAGCCTTAGAGGTGAATCCTGTTCCCTTCCCTTGGAAGTTATTTTGGGGGCCTTTGGAGAACTCCTTTTTCTTTTCCCCTCCCTCTTTCTTCTGGGGGGCGCCCTGTCCGGCCTTTTGAGTATCCCCTCCAGTCCCCCTTGTGGACACCCGGGTACTAGCCCAAATGTCCGCCTCCTCAGCAAGCTTCCGGGGGCTGGTCAGCTTGCTATCCACCAGGTGTTGCCGCAGTTCAGGGAAACATTTCTCGAGTAGGTGTTCCTTCAGTACTAGGTCGAACAACTCCTCGTAGTTCCTTACTTCACTGCCCTGAATCCAACCTTCCAGTGCCTTCTTCGCATAGTCCAGGAAGTCCACCCAATTCTGTGTGCCCAGCTTGTGACTACCCCTGAACTTCTGTCTGTACTTTTCAGGTGTTAGTCCAAACTTTCTGATGAGCGCCAGTTTCATGGTGGGGTAGTGGGTCTGCTCATCCTCTTCGAGGGCCAATAAAGCATCCCTACCAGCTGGAGGCATGTACCTATACAATCCTCCTCCCCAATACTTCACTGGAACCCCATGGGCCCTCAACGAGACCTCATAGGCTGCTAGCCACTTGGCGATGTCGTCACCCGCCCCATAGCTAGCTACTATGTCCTTTGGCAGGTAAGGTTTGGATTCCCTGGTGATTTCTTGGTCTTTGCTGCCACCATTAGGAACAGTTGGTGCCCCAATTCTTAAGATCTGAAGCTCTATCTCTTTCAGTCTTATCTCATGAGCCATCCTCTCTTTCTCCGTCTCATGAGCCAACCTCTGTTCCTCCTTCTCCTTCTCCAGCTTTGCTAAATCCCATGTGAGCTGTCTTTTCTCCCTCCGATCTGCTAACTCCACTTCGGATAAGCCCCCACTAGAGACAGTGCTGCCCTTCCTAGAAAGTGTCCTGGGCCCTGCTGACAGGTTCCCCACCTCAGGTTGGTACATCTCAGCCCCCTCGGGGTCAGGCTCTCCATCCCTGTCTTCCTCCTCAGCCTTGCTTTCTCGGCGTGCTTCCCCCCAAGCCCTTAAGCTGGTTTGGAGTGCACCCTTCTTTGCTCCTGGGGGACAGTACACCCCCTCCCGCTGGCAAAACTCCCTGAGTTGGGCCACAGTGTACGTTTCTAGATTTTCTAGTACAAATTCCATCTTGCCCACTCAGGTTAGAGGACAGGTTTTGTGCAGTAACAATGTAGGGGGGTACCTTTAATAATACCTCCTCCCACCACCAGAGTAAATTTGGAAAAAAACAAAAACCCACAATTAGGAAGGCCGCTGTGAGAAAACTCCCGGTGTAGGCCTATGGACTACCCACAGTTATTGTTGAGTATATGTAGGCACAGCTCTATCCCACCGCTGCCACCAATTTATGTTGGAAAACCACTCCCACACTAGAAAGGGTGGTGGTGGTCTTCCGGACACACTGTGGTAGCTTGGCTCGAGTGGTCAGGAAACAGGCGCAGTGCTAAGCATACAATATACCCATACAATAACCATGCGTGCATCCGTTCCAAAAACGACTCTACACCGTAAAAATTATGAAAATATTCTTTCTTTATCTTCTTCTCTTAGTTGCTGATTGGAAAAATAAATAGGACAATCACAATATACAAGTTTCAATTAGTGCAGGTCAAATAAATATTGGCTGTTTGATGAAATAAATAGGGGTGATCATAAATAACAGGGCATAAATACAAGTGCAATATATACAGACAATTAAATACTTTGAGGCAATAAATACTGTACCAATAAATATTGTACACCATCAGGTCCTGTGGACCTATAAATATAGTGAAGCAATAAATAGGTAAAAATTCAATAAATACAGTACCCCCAATAAATAATTAAAAGTATACAGCAACCCTCATATAATCAGATGACACTTCAATTCTTATGGGCTGATTTGGCCCAGGCACAGCTTGTAGGGTTGTGGAAGGCTTGAGGGGGCTACTCCCTGGCTGGGACAAGGCTGAGGCCTAAGCTGAGGTAGATCAAAGGGGGGAATACCAGTGCCCTGGCTTTCTCTCTCCACACAACCTCTCTAGGTTAGTCCCAGTTCACCCCTTGCACAGTCAGGTTGGTTTCAGCACCTCCCTAGCCCCTTAGAGCAGTCTCTCAGGTCTCCACAGGGCCTTAGGCGCCCTCTACTCCACTTACTGCCCTTTTTCTGATGTTCCGACGCCGCTGGAGTCGTGTCGACGCCGTGAGGCGGTTCCGGTTCGGTCTCGGCGGCCTCGGCACAATGTCAGTTCTTTGACGACGCCGGCAGGCGGTTCCGGTCCGATGTCGGTGGCCTCGGTTCGATCTCGACCTCCGATTCGACGGCGTCGGGCAGTCTCTTCACGATGTCGACTTCGGGCGGCTCCGGTCCGATGGCGCTCTCGGCTCCGATGACGTCGGCCGGCCTGGCCTCGATGTCGACTTCCGGCGACTCCGGCGACTCCGGGGTGCGATCCTCACCCCCGACCTCCGGTGCTCCTCCTCTCAGGTTCCGGGCGACTCCGGAGTGCGATCCTCACTCCCGACCTCCGGTGCTCCTCTACCTCGGTCTCCGACGACTCCGGAGGGCGGACTTCACTCCTCCGATGACGCCGCTCACTCGACCTCGGTTCACTTCCTCCTCGACCTCTGGTATTCCTCTCGACCCCCGTCGGCGCCCTCTCACGACCTCAGGCGGCTCCGGGTACGACGTCTGCTACTTCAGTCAGCGCCGCTTCTCCACCTCGGGCTCCAGGTCTTCAGGCTACTCGACGCCGGACTCCAGGGAAACCAGTTTCCAGGTCAGGATCTTGCTGCTTTCTGCTTCTAAGGCCTGTTCCTGCTGTTCAGGTCCTTAGGATGAGTTTTTCTGTCTTCTTCCCACACAGGGCTACAGGCTGGGATCCATCAGTAGGGACAAGTATCAAGGGTGGGTTTATGGACCCCACTCCAGGCACAAGTTTCCACCCCTGCTGCTTCACTCCTTCCTCCTTCACTGTTGTGCTCCTCTCTCTTCACCAGTCAGGTGCCAACTGCCAGCTCCAACTGCCAACTGCCTCTCTTATCCTCCCAACATTCTAAACCGCCTCCAACGGTCACAGGGTTCTGGAAGCTCCTGGAATGTTCTGGAAGGTGCTGGTAGGTTCCAGTGGATGCTGGTGATGTCACAGGTGGCCACCATTTTGTGCTCCAGGCCCTCAGACAGAAGTTTCAGGGGTAGCTAAAATGGTTCCCTGAATCTGTAGCAACACGAAAAAGTCTGGTGGTTCCCAAAAAGGAAAAATTCAAACAGGGTTTGAGGCAAAAGTGGGACAAAATAAATAATGATGAGGAGGGACCACCCAAAGGGCTGACAGGTCTAACATGATGCATATGCCCCAAAGTAATCAATTGCCACATAATTAGTCGAGCGTTGCGCTGATCTTAAGCAACAGGAATAAAGTCGACAAAAAAATTAATTACCAGCTTCCTCGTCGCATCATTTTGAAGCTCCAATGGCACGGGGCGTAGGGAGGGGGCAGCTGTGGCCCAGGAGACGGAGTAAAGAGCAGCTGCTCGGAATGGGTAGCAGTTAACAAGGGAGGAGTTGCACAGCATCGTGCAAGAAGTAAAGGCGTGTTTACGAGCACTAGTCTGCAGCGAGTGAATGACGTCACTGGAGACTCAGTGGTTAAAAGTTCCAGTTACTGGCTTAAGTCTGTAGGTTTGAAGTAAAGGCGCCTGGTCCAGAATATTGTCAAAGATGTACAAGACGGGAATGACGGTGTGTTATAACAAGCGCTGGACACATGCCGCACCCGGCACACAAACAAAAACGTGCGAGTGGTGCGCTCCGCACTAATTAACAAGCAGCAGCTGTTTTCGGGAGTGGTGCGTGACTGCGCGCGCAGTCTGCTCTTTTTGGAAGCACAAATACTCGTGCTTGTGGCGCGCCCCTGCGCGCTCCCGCAAGGTGGATGCTGCCACAAGCACGAGTATGTGCTTCCAAAAAGAGCAGAACGACGGCTAAAGGCCCTCCTATGCAGCGCATGTGCGCTGCGTTGGAGAGACCTAAAAAAGGGGCATTAATGCATGTTTGGAGGCATCCGCACTTTGTTTTATACAAACAGACAAACGCTCGCAAGGTCCGGAAAATATGTGAGTCTTGGAAAATCTACTTTCTCCCACATTGCCTCTCCCAATCTGGTCCCTGCTCCTCAAAAACTTATTACTGGCTATTTTACAGTATGTCCTAGTGTTTTCTCACTACACTAAGTCATAATGTTCATTTTATCTCTGATTTTAATGTTTGTATCTGTTGTTAGGGCCACTGTATAAGATTGCCTTGTCTGAATGAGTTTTAAATGTGATGGTCTGTTCCGCCCTGCTCTTAATGATGCAAAGAAGTTACGGAGGCATCTCCATTGCAATGGTTTTAATTAACTGTGCAAAATCTAATAAAATCTGAAATCTAGTTTCTTCCCTCCTCCATTTCTCCTTTTACTCATCCCAAAACTCATTTTACGAATATGATGTCCCATATAACTTTCTAGACTCTTCCCTCTTCATTCCTATTTAATCCAACTAACAGATTCAAATTAACTCATATTTGCCTGTAATAATCCGCCACTAATTCTTTTTGGGTTCTGGAGTGGCGTGCTACTCGCCAAAAAGCACTTCCACGCCTCATCAGGGGTAGTAAGCACTAAATAGATACAATTACAATATATCAACTGCTCGGTTTGGAACGGACTAATTTACAATGAAGGGGCCCAAGAGCCAGTTGAACGGTAAGGATTCCGTGTTAATTATCATTTATTATATATTTGTATTGTGGGCGTTCGTCCACTCGCCACCAACTCTAATAGGACTGTGCAGTTTTCTGATTACCTTCAACGACCTAGTTCAAAGTAGAAAAAAAATCAAGCACCGTTTTCCATATTCTACTAAATCGAATAACCATGTAGCATAGCTTATGTTTGCAATAGGGAACGAGTGGTGTTACCGCCGTAACGCTGTGCTAATAAATGATCGTAAATCTACACTCGAGTGTCAGTAATTAAAACTATTTGTCATAAAGAAACCTTCAAATAAAAGTAGATTAGTGGTAAAACACAGCAATAAATAGGTTTTTCGTTTAAACATCTGTAAAAAAAAAAAATTGTATTTGCTCCAGCAAACTAACACTCTCCTGGAGGCACCTTGCGATTCCGGCTTATCACTTGCGCGAGGTAGAGCATTAACGTGGTCGCTCACTGGCAAAATAGCGCATGACTCCGCCCATTGTTTCTGTTGCGCACTAACGTCACTAAAAACGAGCATGCTGATAGGCTGAAACCTCGTAGTATAAAACCGGAGATCAGGCAACTCCCCGATCTTTTAAAGCCGCCATCTTATCTTCTGTGCGTTCTTGATTTTTTCGTCGCAGGATTCGTATTATTTTTAATCGGACCCGACCCACGCATTTATCCATCTCAGACGCGTGGACAACGCGGCATCTTCCGCTTTTACCCCATTAACGATTGACCGGGGCCCGTGGCTCCTTCCCGCCTCGGCCACCATGACAGAAATGGTCAGTTACGCAAATAACACCGCCGCCCCCGCCGGCGGGGCCTCCGTCGATGAATTCGCGGAGGGATCGAAGATAAACGCCAGCAAAAACCAGCAGGACGAGGGGTAAGTGGGTTAAAAGGAGAGGGGCGCGTGCCGCTGCTTGTGGGTTTGTCTCGCGCGCGAGTCATTCCGCGTTGCCGAGACGAGATACTGGATCTTTGTCGCTTTGTGTATTGATGACCTCCCCGCCCCCTCGGTGACGCGCTTTTGCGGGCAGAGGGGAGGGATGGTGCTGCGACGGTTGGGTTGACCTAGACGATGATGTAAGTCGGAGCTAATGGAGGGGGGGAGGTGGTAGCGCCCGTTCTTGATTGCACCTTCTGTCCTGTTAATCTTAAATATATTCCTAGGCTTTATCTCTTACACCACCCCCCCCCCCCCCCCCCCACGGAATTTCTGGGCTGGTAAATCCCAGGACCGTAAAAAAGCATTATTTTTTCTAAAATACTCTTTATACATTGAAAATATTTAATGTCTAGACTGAAAGTAGTACATTTACCTTCCCAGTGTCCACAAAACCCACTGGTGCCCTGTTTCTGAAGTTAAGCCGTGGCACTTGGACAACAGAGGCGCTTACGGTTCAGCCGCACTGTTACCTTGTTAAGGCGGCAGTCGCTTTTATTCAGGCCGTGACTAATCGCATGAGAATGGAGCTTGTTTTTGGGCCCGTACTCGGGCAACGTGAGCCACTACAGAAAACCCTGCATTCATCTGAGCGCGCGTTGATCTGTGCTGTCAGCCCTGATATTCTCTCCCCCCCCCCCCCTCTTAATAGCAAATATTGGTAGGTCTTGGCGCGACAATTGGGCAGCCATTTTTTTTCGCCCGCACTTATCTTTATCTCCTCCTTCATTCACTCAAGCTTTTTCTTAATTACTCATCCGTCTCATTTAATTTTACCTGCACTTGTTTCTCCAGTCTTTGGGATCATCGGTGCCTGCTTTTCCGTGTCAATGATTCTTTATTTCTTGGAAGCCTAGTAGCTAGAGGCACATTAATTTTAACCAGCTTGTCATAGAGGATAGATACTAACTATTGATAGTCTTGCTATCCATAACTAGACGGTTTGCCACATAGCGGAGGCCTACAGTCACAACCTTCTATAACCTCTTGGATGGCAGACCTCTCTAGCTAAGGCAATAGTTAAGGCTGTGTTTTAGTCTTTTTGACCATGTTTTACTATGCTCTTTCCTCTATTTTGGCTCCACTATCATTTGATTTTTTATTTTTTTACCTTTCAGTTCTTGGCTTTCCGTGTTAGGGTCTGTATGCTGTTCTCAATGTAGTACAGTATACTGATGGATTTACAACAGGGGTCTCAAACCTTTTCACTAATGAGCTATTTTTCTTGCATGAAACATCCAGAGCTACCAAAATTATTAGTGTTGTACACTTGAGACAAGAGTACATTAGGGCTACTCTGTGGAAGATTATCAGCCGTTATTACCTCCTCTGGAGTTACTACCTACCCTTTAATGAATTTAAACATTCCCTGAATGGCTCGACTACAGGATCTGGTTTTGGGTAAGCATGCACGTAGGTGCCCAGACGAGTAGCAGTGTCTGGAAGGCTTGCTAAAGCAGATGCTATTGTTGCGCGATGCTGGACCAGTGTTTATGTAGCGCATTGAAAGTGTGGATGAGTTTGATTTGTGCTTGTTTGTGCATTTGTAGCTACTGGAGATCCTTCGGGTTTAAGTGTGGCATCAAGGTTAAGTGTTTCTATCCTTCACGTTCTGAATGGGATACTACCGTATTTGATTTCTAAAAAAGAAAATTGTGCCAGGGCTCTTCTGAAAAGGCCACCGCAGCCTCACCTCTCATACCCTGCTGGCACTGCCAATGGCAGTACCACCATAACACCTACCCATCGCACGCTTCCTACAAGTGACCATTCAGGCTATTTTAGGTCACATGCAGATATCCTAATGGCATGAGGCCAGTATTCATTTTCGATGTAAATTGACTTAATAAACACCGTTGTGCCAATCTCAATTTTAAAGACAGCGCCCCCATGTGGTGGACTGACCTAAGACCTGGTGTGGACATTTAAGTGCAGATTACTGGCAACCACCAGTACAAATTAAGGACAGGAGGGTATACTTTGTGCTGTTTTTTTGGGTCCCACCAAGTTGGTGTTTTGTATTCCAGCTAGCTTGAAACCATGACATGCATGATGGTTTTCCTGGTGCTGATTGGGAGCCATTTGAAAGTCTTCACAGTATGGAATCCTTGAGGTGATGAAGGCATGGACTTGGTTATACATGTTGAGTTTGTTGTTGATGGTGGTCCCATGGTTTTTGGGTGTCAGTCCTAGCTCTGTTGGCTACCAGGTGGTGTACCTCTGTGGTGCTCTTACCGAAGATCACAATTTCAGTATTGACCGTCTTCACCTTTAGACAGCTTCATCCGGTGGGTGATCTCAGTTGTGCAGGAATTGAACTTGGTATGGCTACTGGGTGTCTTCGCGAGGGAGGGATTGAGTTGTCAGCGTAGGGGACGTTGATATTGTGGGAGCATATGCAAGCTAGAGGGATCATGTATGTGTTGAAGACGGTCAGACAGGATCCTTGCCTAACTGGATGTGGTTGCAGGCATCAAAGGTGTACAATGCTAGGCTGATTGACTCTTTCCAATCTGATATGAGTAAATCCATCAGTGTGCCCTTGGATTCACCAGTTTCATCCATTTTTCTCTGCTCACTGAGATGCAAATGTGTTGAAGAATTAATGTGACATAATACTTAAATTGGATAGTGGAGAAAAATAACTGGACATAAAGGGCGTGAGCACTAAAGGTCCATGAATAAGTCTTTGGGTGAGCCATGGGTGTTGGATCTAAGAGCAAACATTCAAGCCAGGCCAAGATGTAAATTGGACAACCGATATCGTGACAAAATGATTACGACTTAAATTGTACTGAACTATTCCTCCCTCCATCCCCAAATATGTGAGAAGATATTGTCCCTTGACATTTCCCCTGTACTGAATGGGGATGGGGAAGATCACTCCACCTCACCTCTAATTCCAAGCTAGCTATGCTGATTTTTTTTTTTTTTTTTTTTTTTTAAATACTGGGAAAGTCTTAGGTGATGTAAATCGGGGTCCGTGCTGTTTCACATAATTATGGTTCTCCCACACTTGCCACATAATTATCTGTTTAACCCCCGCCACCCAAATTAAATGATTCCTAGCCCAAACGGTTCAAAAGTTGTTAAAAATGCAGCAGCTTGTTGCTGTACCTTTGTATAGGTGGACTGCTAATCTTTCTGTTGCTTATGGCTATTTGAGTGTTAAACTGGCACTAATGGGGGTGTATGCAACCTATGCCCAGTCAGTGTTGGCAAGTGTAAAAAGAACAAAATACTATCAGAAAATATGCTGCATAATTTGGCTGTCTCATGCTACATACATCCAGATAAAATTGCAAACTAGACTAGTATTGCAAGCAAACTGACAGCCAGATATGCAAAGCCAATAACGCATGCAAAAGCAACGGGCTCTAAATAGTCGATTGCATGGGATCCGGTGATACGATCAGCAAAAAAAGGATGAACCGGCTATGGTGGGAATTAAAAACAAAGTCAATGGACATATCCATTATAACCAAATTGAGAGGAGCTCGCACCCACCTAAAGAAAGTAAAAAGAACATCAAAGGACCCACTGGAACTCCTTTTGGGCCAAATTACACCAAGATAGGTCAAACAACTCGGTGAAATTCTGGCGTGCCATAAATAGTCTTGGGGGTCGTGTCCTGAAAGTAGCCTCGTCAAACATACTGGAGTCTAGAATAGAACCTTTTTCTGAACAGTCACTTCAACGACTGGCAAGAACACACCCTGAATCAGGTTACCAGCACAAAGGGCAGCAAGACCTTGACAGTGGAACTCGCCTTCAGGCTGCTTCCGCAAAGTGCTTACAACGGACGAGGTTTCTCAAAGTCCAATAACAAAAAAGGGAACCGAGACAAAACCATGACAACCGCATTGAGTATAGCACAAATTGAAAGGCAGATTAAAAAAAAGGGTTGGAATGACGGGGCCCCAGGACCAGGCGGTATTCCTCCAGCTTTGTTCAAAGAGGATCCAGGCTTTTAAACTAGCTCCACTTTTCACTTCTATTTTAGCCAAAAAACACGCCACCCTCTTGGCGAGTTTAGATTCTTGTTCCAATCTTCAAAGGCGGGGACAAAAAATCCCCATGCAATTATCTGTTAGTTGCTTTTATTGACAATGAAGCAAAGTACTTTGCAGGGATTTTGCTAAAGTCACTGAGGGACTGGGCCGAGGAACACTCTAACTCCCCCAAACTGGCTTTACAAGCGGAACTGGCATTGCGGTTAACCATGACTCTCTCTCTTAGCACCAGACTGGTTTATATGGGGTTTATAGACTATAGTTCGGTGTTTGATAGTCAATAGGGCCAAGCTATGGCAGAAGCTTTTCGCACTGAACATCCCATATGGTTTACTGAGAGCCCTACAGCTACTGCACCAGGACACATGGGCCAGGATTAAGATTGGCGACTGTTCTAGACTGTCACGACCAATTTATTACAACAAAAGGACTCCAACAAGGATGTGTCTTCCAGCTACCACCTTTCACGTCACCGGCACAAATTAGGCTGGAACTGGGCATCTGTAAACCAACATTGGGTAGAATGATGAATTTCCTAATGTGCTGCCACAAGCGGAGTCATCAAGAGGGCAGCTTAGCGGAACACCTATGGTCCAATCTGAATACAAAATTATGGCAAGCGGAGCATCGCTATTTGTCAAGCGGGCTAAAAACCCTAGGTCTGAGAGATGTGTGGGACCTACATGTTAGCCAAAACTAGTTCAAAAGGCTAGCAAAAATGAGAGCAAAGAAACTCTCCTCAATGGAAGGCAAGGCTAGTCTCGCAAGAAGCCATGGTTGGATGACCCTTGCGTCATACAATCAGCTGACACCTCAGAGCTACCTAACTTGTACTTTTAACACACGCATTAAACTCCGTTTTTTAAAATAAGATTGGGGGTGATTAACTTGCCCTGCCATCTTCTCAAATGGAAAAGGGAACAAGCTCCAGGGCCATGTCGACTTAGTGGCAACCATAGGGAAGACATAATTCATGTACTGTGTCCAAGCCTTCTGAAAGAAAGGTCGCTCCTACGGACGGCCTGGAACAAAAAGTTAAATTGTGTGGAACAGCAGTATTGGCCTGCTTCAACCCTCGGAACACACTCTTAAACTGTGCACTGGTGAGGTTTATGGACTGCACAATAAAAAAAAACGTGTGGGGGGGTGTGTTGATCGCCACCTCAGCTAGCGGCGCAGATCCAAGGTCCTCCACAATAACCGGTAATTCTGCCCTGCGGGCACCCTGATATAAGAAAATTGTCAAAGCATAATTGATCTAAACAAAGGGGTGTGCGCATTGGCTGGACACCTTGGGTCTCAAACCATAACTTTGGACACTGCTGCCTTAAAGGGATCATCTCAAGCGCACCAACAAGAGCGCATGCACATGTAGGGGGCGGGTGCAGGGTTCCATTTTTATCAAGCCTATTAAGTGTCATATTTTTATCTTTTGTACCTTGCAAAGGTTTCTTTTTAAATCATGCAATAAAGTTTACTTTCATACATCCAGTGGTCTTGGATATAAGGTTTGATGTTGTAGGGAATTGGGCCCTCAATACGAGCCGCTGCTTCAACCAATTTCGTGAAATGGCAAACTAGGTTTGGGGGTGGCTCCATGGCAGATTCCTAAATATGTTGGCGGGTTGAAGTACTTGCTACATCTTCATGAACTAGACCATGTTTCTTGGGTATTGTAACAACAGCACAGTATAAAAGTATGTTTTGCAGCATAAAATCGGGTTTAACCGTAGCTAATCTCTTAAAAGTTACTCCACCCAGGTGGTGATGAGAGTATTGAGGTCTAATTAGCCACTGATTTCTTGACAAGGGTGGTAGGTATTGCTTATATGGGCTTGTAGATAGCATTGTACTAGATAAACTAATAGCTATGTAAATGACGTGTTGTGCTACCTCTACTTCTCATTTCGGAGTTTAGTTGGAACTCACGGTGGCAGATTAGACCCTGTTCAATGTACATATTTGAAAATTGAAAGTACAATGCCCCTAAATCTCCAGTAATGGATGCAGAAGTCAGCAATTCATTGGCTATGGCCAAAAGCTGTAGATGCGGATTAAGTGGGCAATAGCAAGAGGATAAAATGAGGTTAGCACGAAGTGATGAAAAGCTAGGCGAATATCCGATGGACTGTAAAAAAAAAAATGGCTGTCTTACCTCAGGAATGTAGGCTGTCCTGGTTATTTAGTGGAAAATTGGGGGTTAGCATTATATTGTTACAGCGTTTATATTGATGGAGTACTGGGCCTTTTTGCGAAACAATATAGGCATGTTATGGAAGGGCAAAACGCATTAAAACCAAATTTGGGGTTAGTTTAGTGGGTATGTTGGTTATAGGGTTATCTGGGGTGATAAATTCCCTACTAAGGCTCTTCTGGCGATTTTGCTGAATTAGCTTGCGCATCTCTCCAATTCCCCGCACCCCCTACTAAAAAAAAGTATTAAACACGGTCTGTTAATGTGTGATGCATTGTGTGGACTGGAACAGTTCTGATTGATATACCTAAATGAAGCTTCTTTTATGTGAGCAAATGAGCAAGGAAGTACAAGGCAATTAATTTGAAGCCTGTCTGAACTATAGTCTGCTACATAAACTGCTGATTGTTGTGGTATTAGCATGACTGAGGGCCAATAGTGTTGTGAATGAATTTACATTGCAATACCCACCCTTGACAAGTCCAGCCCTCCATAACTTACCCTGAAAATAAAAGCGGTCTAATATTGCGGCCATAGATTGGGGTTACACATCCCATTTTAAGTGTGGGTAGTTGTTTCTGTTAAGTTGCTACCGTGCTCTGCCAGGGAGTCTGGTTTGCACTAATTGGGGTTGTGCTAGAAGCATGATGTGGGGTTCAGTTGCATGTACTTCTCGGTTGTGGTTGGTAAGTAAACGGAACCATGTGTTTGTTAAATGGATGGATCCAGATTCTCCCCCCCCCCCTCCCTATTTGACGTCCTTATGCATTGCTCTATAGTATCAGTTATGAAGTGCCTATTTGTTCTCTATTTTAAATTGTGGATTTTTATTTTTAATGCAGCAAAATGTTTATTGGGGGCCTGAGCTGGGATACGAGTAAGAAGGATTTGACGGAATACTTGTCTAGGTTTGGTGAGGTCGTGGACTGTACCATCAAAACGGATCCAGTCACAGGACGATCAAGGGGCTTTGGATTCGTGCTTTTTAAAGATTCTGTCAGTGTAGATAAGGTCTGTATTCTCTCAGCCAGGCCAACTACATAGTTGTGAGCATGAACAATGTTTACAGGTGTCACTTCTGGCTTTTTCAGGTCTTGGAACTAAAGGAACACAAACTGGATGGGAAGCTGATTGATCCTAAAAGAGCTAAAGCACTGCAGGGGAAAGAGCCCCCGAAGAAAGTGTTTGTTGGTGGCCTGAGCACAGACACATCGGAAGATATGATTAGAGAATATTTCGGGGCTTTTGGAGAGGTATGTGCAGAACATTCTGCATCTACACTATATTTAGCCTTTCCTCTTTTCAGTTTCTATTTTTGGTAAATTCTGGTGGTTTTTTCAGTGTTCAAGTAATTTAAAAAAAACAGTTGTTGCATATTTTCGCACCATTTAAAACAGTGTTTCGGTGTTTATGGAATGTTTTGCTTTTATTAATTGCTTTATGCACTGATGGCGCATGGCATATAGACAGTGTACGTGTAGTGTATATGAAGTCCAAATACATTTTTGCAAATTTGACTTGTTGCAGTACACCATACAATACTTCTTCATTGAGTCTTTGTCCAGTGCGCGCTCTTTCCCATGCAGACTTTTTCTGTGAAAAGGCCCTCAACATTGGCACTTGAGACGGGCAATGCCAAAACAGCCAGTACACAATTTGTTAACTCTGGCCATTGACATAGCTTTCCATGCCAATACTGGTGCAGATGAAGATTGAGATTCTCAGGGCAGGATCTGCAACATTTGCATTGAACTGGTCACTTATGCCCTCTGTCAAAATGAAGCTGCATTTTTGAAACTACATTCCCCTTTACGGAAGGGATCTAGAAATTGCACTGAGTACCACATTGAGGTTTCATTGACTTCAAATGCCATGGTTGGTAAAGGGACATTTCTAGGCTTCATTGCAAGCCATTTCTCATTCATTGTAATATGAAAGTTCATGAATTGCTCTTCAACATTGCTTTGCTTACCAAGTTGCAAGTGCTCCAACTTGGAACATGTTGCAGTGCCAGTCACTAAAGGTTGCCCAGCCTACTCTTGTGTAGATTTCACATCTACACCAATTATGCTGAACACTTTGCAGACAAGGGTTTTTACAGACTCGTTTTTTTATGTCCACTGCCACAGTTATGTTTTCCTGAATCTAAGAATGCAGTAGTTACTTTTTTCACATCGCTATGCTACCAAAGATCTCCCATTTCTTGCCTTTGCCGTCAACACTCAGCAAAAATTCTGTAAACAGTCGCCACATGGATAATATAGCATTCATCGCCCCTTGGACTGAGCGCCATCATCTAAGTGACAGTTGAGATGATGCTTTTTTTTGATGCCGCACAAAATTAGAAGTGAAAGAATCCAACCCTTCCAAAATATCAAATACGATTGTTTGATATTTCCTGATTGTCTACAGTTTACAAAATAGTTAAGCAAGATCTAAAACATGCTTCTAAACCCTGCATCTTTAGACCAAAGACCACAAAACTGAAAAGCAAGAAAACAATATTTTAGTGGCATCCCTAAACAAAAAACTCAAGCAGAATGTTAGCCCAGTCTTTCTTGCTGCTAGCTTGTATAAGTCACATTGTATTGGCTCCTTCAGGAAAAAATAAATAAGCATTTACAATGCAATGGTGTCGGCATTGTTAAAGTTAGAGCTATTGGCATTGCTCGTGACATTATTTTAAATGTTTTTGTCTTTAAAACATTTAAAGAAACTGCATTGTTATTTACAATGTCAATAGCTTAATCACACTCAAATGCACTCTTATTCCGGGGAAAAAACAGAAGCGGTGTATTGTCTATGATCCTAAAACAAGATTTCTCCTTCTCAAACATGAGATTATTGACCCACAGCTAGTTTTAATCTTTTCAGCGATAGATAGTATCACACTAATATTATCCTCTGGTAACTCCTAAATACTATACCCCTTCATCCTCTTCTTTAAACCACCCCATCCCCCCACGGATTAAATTTCGTTTAATCTGCATGATGTATAAACAAATGACATGTATGTAAATCGCTTCAATACCAGTTGGTGAAGAGGCACTATAAATAAACATTGTAAATAAATAAAATGCACTTTATGAATGTTTATAAACAGTGTCCGTGATAGAAGGTATCTGGCAGTGATTATGTGATACCATATGTAGCTGACCCTGCTTTATTGCCTAATCTTTACTGTAGTAGGCAATTCACATGTATGATCAGTAGCCACAGCATGGAAGAGGGGCGGTGGCTCACCTGCTGCTGCAGTCTAGCCCTGTATTCAGATACCTGGACATTCATCCTCAGCACTGCTAAATACCAAAAAGAACGAGCATGGAGCCGGCCCAGTACGTACTTCCTGCCCAAACAGTTTCCTGCTGTGTATGGCAGCCTGCAAGCCCGACTGGACTTTAGCGCGGTTTCCGCTGCGTGGCAACTCCTTTCCGAAGCAGCAATGTCCCGCAAATGCAACTTTAAAGCAAAGGAAAAATAAATCTGCAAATATATTTAAAAAAAAATAAAACAAATAGAGAAAGATGACAAAGGGGGCACTTTGGAGATAATTTTTATAGTGTAAGGTTTTCCCGTTTTCTAAAGCTATACAATTATACAGTCCTATTTAAAACGTATTGCAAAGGTGCAAATCTGTTTCTAAAGAAATACCAACTACTTTATTTTTTAATGTGTTAAACGAGTGAAATGTTAGCGCGCGCTCGTCTTTCACCCAAGATGGCGGCGACATTTAACCAGTACGGAGGAATTATGGTTTAGCCCTTTCCATTGGCTGGCAACTGGGATTGCTGAGTGGTGTTGTTCGCATAAGTACCAGTGGAAGGTACTGGCTCTGGTAGAGGTATACGAGTGATAATTTATAGGAAATTGGACGAGCTGAGCCAGGACCCCTCTTTACTTTAAGAGCCCAAGGAACAAATTTAAAAACAAGCTGACAACGCGCTCAGGAGGGAAAAAGATGTCCCGCAAGTAGGGAGACCAGTTTTTAAGCTGATTAACTAGGGGAACGCTACGGACCCGCTCATCGCTACGCCGGAGAGCACCATGGCAGAGGCAGTCATGGAAGCTATACAGCGGGATATAGCTGAGTCAGCTGCGAATCAAGTGGAATCGCTTGCAGAATCACGCCATCAGAGCCATGAACACCACTGCCTTTCTCCGAGGTCAAGCAGAAATGCCTCGGAGAAACGCAGCGTCCTTTTCGGATTGGGGGGCGTGTTTTTCTTTCTCTCCTCTTCCAATTGGCTGGAATGTTTACATTCCAGAGGAGAGAAAGAAAGTAAACACGCCCCTGAATCCGAAAAAGACGGGACTTAAACGGACAGACTCCCCTCTTCTCCAATGGCTGGCCTCCGTTTAGGGAGCCAGCCAATGGAGAAGAGGGGCGGGTTCAAGCCCTGTACTAAAAATCATTACATCTCGCGAGCGAGACTGCGCAATCGCAGCCTTCGGTAGCCAAGACCTAAAAATGACTCCTTTTTTTTTTTTGTTTATTTTTCTTTCTTTGAATGGCATTTAGTTTGTGGTTGTGCAGGTGCTTTTTCAGTGTTTGTTTTCACTGATGAGAGGTATTTCTCTTTCCGTGGTGTTTTATCAGTTATTATAGGTTTAAACCTAAAACGGGACAGTCTAAATATAGTAGAGGTTTTACCAGTCAGTACATTCTACAGAGCTTGCAGGCTTTAACTTTAACTGAATTCTTCGCCCTGGCTCCTCCAGAGTATTAAGTATTATTGGTTCCAGTTCACAAACTTCTTAGCACAACGTTGTTGGTGCTACATTCTTTGCAACTGGAAATTCTTAATTACAATTTCAGATCACCTCTTCAAATGGGCATTATGGGGCAATTAGTCAGTCGATCTTAAGTGGGTAAGCCTTAATTCATCAAGACATTAATTAGAATTTTTCTTTATATTGAACGAGCACAGAGTTTAAATAATTGTATTAAAATTTTAGGTGGAAAAATGTTTGCTTTGCACATGTTCACCATTCAATTAGATGCTGCACCTGGGCTTCATAAGTTAATTTCCCTCAAATGCTTGTTTTTAGGTCTCGGGGCCATCTGGTCGGCAGTCCGGAGATTTAATGACTTGGAGAAGAGGGGCTTGCACCCGCCCCTCTTCTCCCCTGTTCTCCATTGGCTGGCCTCTTGAATGCTGGCCAGCCACTGGAGAACAGGTCAGTCACTCTGTTGAAGGCCCGTCTTTTTCGGATCGGGGGGCGTGTATTTTGCGTTCCGTTTCGTTAAACCGCAAAACACGCCCCCGAATCTGAAAATGCCGCTGCCTTTCTCCGAGGCATTTCTGCTCTGCCTCGGAGAAAGGCAGTGGTGTGCCTTTTGCTCTGCCTTGTTGGGAGTACTGTTGCTTTAACAGCAAGCCGGCAGAGAACGACGCCTTTAAAACACAGCGGCTGCCTCTACTGGGAACAGCTGTGTCTGCGAGCTCTCAGTCCGCTGCTCTGAAAACCCAGGGAAGGTACTTCGTTTTCGAGGCCAGCTTCAAGCTCTTTCCCAACATGGTAAGAGTTCAAGGGGAAGTTTGTTCGGTAAACCGGGGCTGGGCGATTACAATTTTATTGAAGGAGTAAATACGTTATATCCGTGCGCTCTGTGCCAATCTGTAGCAATTTCATGTTAAAATTACCTTATTTCCGCAATTTTCAGCGATCTGTGTTGCCTCCGTGCTGCTGACTAGATTCGTCTTTCGGGGGTCATTTTGGCGTATGATCTACTCTAGGGGTTGGAACGTGGAGCTGTTAACGCTAATCAGGATTGCATTGCGTGGGTGTCTGTATAGGACACATTTACGGTCAATAAGTACATCTGTTGAGTGTGTGCGTGTTCTTTATTTTAATGAACGGAAGAAAATGTCATTTAACTACACGAGGGGAGAAGCTGTTAACTGATATTTCAACAGTCAAGTGGCCATTTTGGGTGTGATGGAGGTCTTACATTGGATTTTGGGAGGGAAATGGTGAGCCCCTACGAGGATGTTGATAGATTAAGGTCCAGTCTTTCTGTGATGCTACTGAACTGCTGCGCGTGAGACAGCAAAATGACCGGTCCGGCCTCGAAAACCAGACCGGTAGCCGCTTTCCTGTCGATTAAATTAAATATGAATCTTTTCACCCGTAAAACGCGCCCTTTTCGTCTCTGGCGTCGGTTTCCGCTATTTGAAATTCATTTAAATCGGATCTCCATAGTTTTATTTTAGCAGGTAAACGCATTAAGAGGCGTCTACTTTTTTGGTGGGAGGGTGCTTTTGAGGGGCAGATCCTGTCGGTTGTTTGAGGCCTCCTCACAGGTGTCTGAGTGTTGGTACAACTGTTTGAGGCTTGCCACGCCCCTGGTGTGTTGTAGAAACTCTACACTTGCGGAATTTGAAAGATCTTCATATCTGGCACCGGGGGCTGGGAGGGGCAACTCGTGTCTGCTTAGAAGAGCGATTTCACTAGTACTTGGCCAACGTCTGGTTTTTGTCCCTCAAGTTTCCCCGTCTCTATTTCGTTGCCTTTTAATTAAAACACATCTGCCTTACTTGCGTGGGCGAAAGGTCGCTTTGTGTCCCACCGTCTTTTTCTTTCAGGAAATGGGTGGTATTATTATTAAAGTTATTCTGATCCGTGCATTTTTAAGGGGAGCTTGAAACTGCACTTCCCCTCCCATTTAGACTGTAGTGCTTGTCATATTTCTATAGCGCTTCCTATCCATGAAGGAGGTATTGAAGCGCTTTATGGCGAGTAACATGGTATTCGGAACACTAGGTTAGTGCTTAATCCAGTGGTTATTGGTGGCTATTACGATATATCTTGTGCTCCAAAGGAAACCATCCAATGCCTCTCCTCCTGTTTCTTTGTGTAACAATTAGTAGGGGCTATATGAGGACGCACAAAAGGTGGGTTGAGTGGCGCTTCCGTATTAGATTGGTTATGGCTTTAAAGGAGGGGTGGTTGTGAGCTATGAAATGTGGTTAGGCAATTTGCAGAAACAGAATAAAAACAAGCATTTACAATGCAACGGTCTCGGCATTGTTAAAGTTAGAGCTATTGGTATTGCTCATGACATTATTTTTGTTTGTTTTTGTTTTTAACAATGCCGTTTATTTAAATGTTTTGAAAACAAACATAAACAAAAATAATGCCATAAGCAATGCCAATAGCTCTAACTTTACCAATGCCGAGACCGTTGCATTGTAAATGCTTGTTACTGAGGGTGCAGGAGCCACGTGTTGGGCGCAGGATTCCAGGAAACGTTTTAAACCAGGATCTACCAAGAATGCCCCTTTTGGATCTAAAATAGTTATATTGTAAATGTCTGACTCGATGGTATCCTATGTTAGGGGTCGATCTGTTAACTAGCCAATAGTTTTTTCTACAGGCCTATCCAGAACTCTTCCTGTATTTTAATGTGTTAACAGAACACTAACCTTACTGTCATTCATTAACATTATTTATAGCGTGCTCGAAGATTTTTCTTTTGGCAAACCTTATTTAAGAAGTTAACTGCAGTTTTACTCATTTGTTTAACCATATTGCTGAGCAAATTGGCAGCATTTGGTTTAAAGTCCTTCTCTTCATTTGAACCGTTAGCACAATATAAAAATGGTGCTGTGGTATTAGCATGACATGCATTCCATATAAAAAAGCTCTTGCAAATTACCTAGCATCTATAGACCAATAGTGATTTCTGACTGAAATTTTCGCAAAAAGTGTTGTGGTACACTCACACTCCGGAGTCTACAGATGGATAAGTTTTCATTCAGATCAAACTGCCATTGAGGATTCCTCCCAAGAACGAATCAAAGCAAGGTTTGTTTCTTGCCCATTCTTATTTGCTCTGTATATTGAAGATTCGTCACCCAGGATGAATCTGATAGCAGGAGATGCAACTGACCATGGCACTCGTCCATTGCTCAGCCTGATTATTACTACTATTGATGTCGTTCTGTTTGACTTAGCACTTGAAAGGATCAAAATATTTAGTTTACAATCCTATGCAACCACTCCTCCGCCAATCAGGCGTTTGGAGGAAAATTTAAATGTGTTCATCATACTTTTGCAGGATAAAGTAGATTATAGAAAAAATGACGCCTTTCTAGGAAGAATCTTTCACTATGATCTTGACTATAAAGATAACCCAACAATGTGTCATGGGTGTGGCACGTGGAAAGGGCCTAAATTAGTTGTATAATGTAGGGACTATGCATTTCACACAACTATTTATTTCATGGGTGTAATAAAATTTTGCATTGAATTGATCCGATATTTAAAACAAAGCTTGATTGAACTTGACTGAATTGGCTAAAGTGACCAGTTTGTTACTTAGCCTACAGCGGCATGGTTAATATCACATTGTCCTATGGGAGCACTTCTTTAATATTGGCAAATGTAGATGATGCCTCTTTGTGGATGGGTGCATTAAGTCATTTTTGGGCTCTTTGTTGCTTTAATTGTACACTATTGAACTTCCTTCTAACTGGCTTCATTATAGATAGAGAATATTGAGCTGCCAATGGACACAAAGACAAACGAACGGAGGGGTTTCTGCTTCATTACGTACGCTGATGAAGCACCGGTGAAGAAATTATTAGAAAGCAGATATCACCAGATAGGATCTGGAAAGGTATGGAAATTCTAAAAATGCTTTGTAGCATGCTACTTCTGTGTACACTGTTTTAAAACTCTTAACTTTCATTTCAGTGTGAGATTAAGGTAGCACAACCCAAAGAGGTGTACAAGCAACAGCAGCAACAACAGAAAGGTGGAGGTAGAGTCGCACTTGCGGGGCGTGGTGGCAGAAGCCGTGGTCGAGGTAATTTTCTAGCTTAATTTTGTCTGGTTTAAATGTGTTGATTATGAAGCAGGAGTGCTGTTTTGGGATATGGTGTAATTGACTTTTGAATGGGGTGCAACTTGTGGCTACTAGTACATTAGCTGGAGACTGGCAGAACTTGCGTTAGCACCCATAGTGCAACCGTATTTATAGCTTTAATTTCATATTTTAAGTTTGTTTTTCGGTATGGTTGCTTTAGTTCACTATTCGTAGGGATTTAAACTAGACTCGTTGGACTGCTATATATGGGTTTTGCATGCCTCTGGTTTTATGTTAGATTGTGTAGATTTTGTTCACCCTGATTCTGAATACCAAGTGAATGGCAATTCCAACAGTGTATAAATAGTCGTCAGTCACCACTCAAGGATTGTTGCATGACCTTTTCAATTACATTTTTCACAAGGTCAAAGTCAAAGCTGGACTCCTGGCTATAACAACTATTATGATCAAGGTTACGGAAGTTACAACAGTAGTACTTATGGCGGTGACCAAAGCTACAGTGGATATGGTGGCTACGACTACACAAACTATGGCTATACAGGTTATGGATATGGACAAGGATATGCAGACTACAGTGGTAAGTTGCATGTGCTCTAGTTAAAAAAAAAATAAAAAAAAAAAAAAAATCACGGGTGCCATGGCTAAGATTTGTCATTTTGTTGCAGTGTGTATAAACTTGTAATGTGTTAGGTTAACACTTTCCTGTACATGTTGCTTAGTCCTTATACTCCGAATGTGTAAAAAACAAAACTGCTAGATAATGATGGCATACGTGCTTTATATTGAATTACTTCTTGAATGTGCAGTAAAAGACATTCCATGCATAAATGGTCCAACTTTGCAGTAGAATGAGTGCTATATAACTCCAGTGAGGTATGATAAAGAGCAGACTCCAAGAGCATAGTATATTAGTTGTATCAGCACCGGTAATCAGTTTGCCTGTGCAGGTGATGCTCGGTTGAAAAGTGCATAATAGTGACCTAATCCATGTATTGCTGTTGTGGCTGGTAGGTACTGTCCAGCCTAGTTTCACCAGTTTTTAAATAAGAATGTGATCTAGCCTTAATAAAAGTTAATGCAGCTAAACCAGTGTTTAAGAGAAAGTAAACTCTTAACCAAGGTCACAAATTATACGACGGAAAAGAATACAGGGATAAACCCGTTAACCCAGGTGAGACTGGGTGAAGTTTGTATCAAAACGACATCTCTGCTGGAAAGCCTTAGAAAAAGGCAATTTCAGGGTAGTAGCAAATCACACAAGGGAGGGAACAAAGGGAGACCACAACAGGATTGGTGAGGAACAAGGTAATTTTTATATAAGTAGTTATATCAGCACTACCATATAATTAAATATAAACGGTGACCGTACCACACAAGTGTGCAGTGAACGTGCAAGTGACAGTGGACGGCGCAGTGACACATGGGTGAATGACATGGCGTGAACGTCGCAATAGAAAAAAATAACATGGTCAATACAAAATATATATACAATGTCGGTATGTGACAATTGATTAAATTAATTTGACCACAATAGTGCCAAAGTTCTGCACTGGGTAGTAGACCATTTCAACCTGATCAATTACAGGTCCTAATCAGGACAGAAGGTCCCTTAATTTCGAAGTACTGCAGAATGCTGAAAACGCGATGGCCTGGGAGGTTCAGTGGGGAGGGAACGTTCCGGCACAGAGAATCAATCTTGCTGGAACCAATTGGTGGTCCCGATTAATTGCAGAGACCAGCATGAGGATGCATACGGGTATGAGGAGATCCAATCTCTGGAAAAGTCCACGAGATCCTGGAGTGGAAGAGCTGAGAATTGGCAGCCAGCTCCAGGGGTCAGGGCTGTAGCCAGAAATTTCCACCCGGCAGACTCTTAACTAGTCCTCTGCCACCTTTTCCATGATTCACTGCCCCGCCTTGAATCTCTTCCACCCAGCAGCATAATCACTAACTTCACTGGCTCGTAGCTGTCTACAGCCTGGATCCCTGGAGCTAGCTGCCAATTCTGAGATCTTCAACTCCAGGATCTCGGACACTTCCATGGATTGGATCTCCTCATACCCATATGCATCCTCCTGCCGCTGTCTGCAATTAATCAGGACCACCAATTGGTTCCATCACCCTTGATTGATTCTCCGTGCCGGACCGTCAAACGTTCCCTCCCCCACTAGACCTCCCTGGCCACGGTGCTTTAAGCATTCTGCACTAATGACCTGTAATTGATCGGGTTGAAACGCAGTCTACTACCCAGCTCAGAACTTTGGTGCTGTTATGGTCAAATTAATTTACTCAATTGACACATACTGACCTTCTATATATTTAGTAATATTGACCATGTTTTTTCCATTGCGCCGTTCCCGCTGTCCTTCACCCATGTCACTGCGCTGTCAACGGTCACTTACATGTTCAGTGCACACTTGTATGGTTGTGCCGATATAACTACTTGTATAAAAATTACTTTGTTCCACTCACCAATCCTGTTGTGGTCTCCCTTTGCTCCCTCCCTTGTTACTTGCTTCTACCCTGAAATTGCCTTTTTCTAATGATTTTCAGCTGAGACGTTGTTTTAATGCGAATTATACGACTGCGGAGGACCAAACCAAATGGCAAAATGCAACACCTTTTGTGATAGTATTACTTCATTTTGTCAGTTTTACACATGTTGACACTCTTAGCAAAGATTTCATCTCATTAATACCATTTTATTGCACAAATAGGAATACTCCGGAAAAAAGTTGACCAGTCAACTTTTGGGAAGGACCTTCCACTGCATGGAAACGTGTTAAAGTTTCTAGTAACTTTTGATCTGTTAGAAATTAAACTACTTTTTGTTTAAAATCTGTGGATTATTCAGTTGGTGGATTATGTAGGAAAAACGTAATCGCTGAACAGAACTTTCGCAACATCACAATTCCAGAGGCCCTTGTCTTAACTTTGGGGGGGGGGGGGGGTCAGTAGTTTAATAACTTAACAAGTTCTACTACATCAATCCCTGGTTCTATATGTGGGTCCGAACTAAGGCCTTGTTTATGAGGGAGGGGGCTATATAAAAGGCCCTATTGGTTTTGTTAGTGCTCCTTTTGGGGGGGGCTCACTGGGACTAACTTTTGGGGGGGCTCTCACATACCTTAATTTAGTCCCTTCACTGTCCACATAACCCTACGGTGTAGTTACTTTAGGGAAAAAGTTGAATTTAATGGCCGTATGCATTGCGGTATTTTGAAAATGTCAATTGTATAGGCATTTTAAGAGGATAGATTCGACCCAGAAGAGTCATCGTATAGTCTTAAGGAACTCATGCAAACGTTTTCAGCAGGAATTTTTGCACACTGACGTTTTAACCAGTTCTCCTTTGCATTACTTGGTCCGTGGCCCCACACAGTACTGAATATTTCCTGGCTTTGTCATTTTAAACTGATCTGAGTGGGTTCCGCGGGCATCATATGTCGCTCCTGGTTTGAAAAATGTCATTGCCCGAAATGTTTGTCAGAATCGGTCCAGCACATGGACACTGTGCTCTTTGGCTGGAGACCAGGTACAAATCCCCACGCCCTTAGGCCGTTAATCTAATTTACTTTTCGCATTTTTGTTGGACCTGGGACAAAATACATTGTGAAGCTACTCTTAATGCTAGGTGGTATGGCCAAAGGGACGCCTTGCGGTTCATATCATATTAGTAAGGCATGTTAAGTGAGGCCTTAAGCTGCAATATCCGGTACATTGAGGACATACGGTTATTAGAAGCTTGCGTAATCAATTTGTTTTTATTTTTACAGGTCAGCAAAGTACCTATGGGAAGGCAACCAGGGGCGCTGCCAATCACCAAAATACCTACCAGCCATATTAATTACATTGCAGTATATGAAAGCAGGTGGGTAGTTGAGTACAAGCGTCACTTACTTGTTAATGTAACTTAATTAAAGATCAATAGACAAATGCAAATAAGTGAAAACATCTCGTGTACTTTGATATTTTTGACCTAAACGTCTGTTAAAATATTACACCATCCTTTTTTTTTTGTAACAAAAACGTGTTTTACTTAAAATGTGTCTATAGATCTTTAACTTGGTAAATTACAATCTAATTTCTTTAGAGTACTTCAGAAAAACATTAAGGGGTTTTTCTGTTCATTTTTTGTACCAGATGGTCTAGAGGAATAAATAAACTTTTTAGAACTATTAACAGGTAAAGTACTGAAATGGGTACAACTTAAGGAAACAAGAATGTTGTCTTCTAACTCTGACATTATACCTTGTTTGTACCCGCCAGCGGGAACTTCATTGCAGGCCGTGTGTCACCCTGACCACGTCTATCTCTGGGGTCGCACGTTGCTGGCTGAGCTCAAGGCATACATCAGAAAACGCTGTCCTGTGGTATGGTCTCTTCCAACTTCATGTACCAGCGTAAAGATTAAAGTGGAAAACTCCAGACTTTGGCTTCTTTTTTAAATCTTTCTGGAAATGATTAACTTTTTTAATACAGTTTTTTACAGGAGTTTTAAATGCATAAGTACCGTTTTTACAGCTTAATCATTTTGCTCTTTTGTTTAGTGTTTGTATTTCAATTGTGGAGCCTCATTTTAAGTGTGCATTTAGGATTTAATGCTTGCGTTTCTTTTTTATAGCCTATAGTGACATCCGCCACCGATACCAGCTTAGTAAATTGGAAGGTTTTAAGATTCTATGCACTTCAAATAGCACTCCTCGGCTTCAAACATTTAATTTTATCCATCTGTCCAGAATGGGGTGCTCTTTAAAGCTGTTTAATAGACCTTCCCCCCCCCCCCCTTAGAATTTCTTCTTCACCTAAGTATGGTGGTATATAGTCCTAAACAATCTGTTTTAGTGCTTGAGCAATGTTTGTAGACCTTATTTTTGTCCCAAATGTTCCAGTTTGATTTCCCTCGTGAATGAAGTGCACACATGGTGATTTTGCCACTAAATGGTGGTTTTACCCTTCCTTCCCACAACAGTTCATGTTCACTACCTTAGTTTGTCTTTAGGCCATTTCATACCCAGCCATGAATTAAATTGGATAACCATGAGGAAAATGTTTTGAAGTGCATATGATCTTTACAAATTGACAGTAATGACCTTTTGTTAAGATTGCATATTGTCACAGCAGAGTGAATCTAATCCTGCCCTTCTTGGTTTCAGGTGGGGTTATCCCAAGGAGTTTGGGAGAGCATCAGCCTGAGTTCGGAGGGTGGTCTTCGAATGACTCAAGAACTGTTTTGTAAAAACATCCTTCGCAAAGAATTGAAGTGTACATATCGTCTCGACTAGGTTTTTTTTTTTCTGTGGTTTTTACTTTGACCATCTGACACAACATGGAGTTTTGTTTATCCCAATTTTATTTGTGTATTTCATGTGAAATGATTCTGAAATAAATGGATTTCTGTGATTGTCAGTGCTCATGTTCTATACGAAAGTTTGTAATAAAACAATTTGTTTTAAGCCCTGGTTATTTTACTTGAACTGGTAAAACGTTAAGATTGTGGGAGGAGGAAAGGGATGTTGTGGCCTAGATGGAGGGTGCAAGTCAGTGCATGGAATTTCGGCCCTAATACTGGTCGTCATAATAGATCTGTGCATGGGGAGATAGGCAGTGTTGAAGGCTCTACCACATTGTTGCTAACTTTGTCCCTCTGGTGCAGGTTAAGACTCTTGCTCTACCCCATAATACATATATATCTTTATTTCCAGGCTCCCTTTCTCCCCCGTCAATTTATCTGTATGTGGTTACGTTTAGTGGTAATGCTTAAGAAGTGGCTGTCTGAACTCCCTGCTCTATTTTGCCTCCTTGGTCTTGCAAGTATAGATGGTGCATGGCAGTCTGCTGCACTTAATTCTGAAGCCGGTTCCAACAATCAACTGGGCAAATGCTGCCAGCTTTTCTGACGGGGAAGAGGTGGTAATCTGGTGATTATCAATATGGAGGGTTGTTTCTTTCCTGGCCTCTGTGGCGTTCTTCGCCTCAGTTTGTGTAAAGCTTCAAATGTAATTCCCTGGTTTAGTAGGAATGTAACCCTCGCAAGGAACTTGATAGACCTCCCCATTAAAATTTTTGCTGATCAGTTGTTGCCTTCTCTAGTCTATTTTATGTAATGTGCCCCTTCGGGGTGTTGGTCATGATGGGTGTACAGTGCAAATGGCATTATTAGGTTACACCTAGTTAATGTTGTAGTGCCCGAAAGGTAGGTTACCACAGTTCTCTCAGTTGGATCCCTTAGTCTTGCAACCAAATTTTAACATAACCTTGAAAGTTGGAAAGCAGGCGATGCCACACATTGAGCAGAAGGTTGAAGTGCGGGTGTATCAAGAAGGCACAAGTTGATAATGTCCTTTTTTTTTTTTTTTTTTTTGGGTGTACTTTGCCACTATACCAGTCTACCTATCCACGCCCACTTTGACATTATTTGCATGCACAGACTCGAGAGATCTGTGATGCCTATGCTAGTGCATTTACCAGCCTAGATGTAATGCGGGGGGGGGGGGGGGGGGTTGTCTTCTGGCTTAAGGAAAGATTGGAGCATATGAGGTCGAGAATGTGACTTCTTATTGAGTGCAAAAGACACACATGATAGAATACAGAACAAATCAAACATTCACCCTCCAGTCGATCTGGGTTAAATGTTTTCTTTTGATTACCATGCCACCTTAGGTTAGACCTAGCCCAAACTTCCTGTGAGCAGGGTCAAGACTGATTTGCCTATGGCTGGGTGTAAACTTGGGTGGCGTAGTGAGCAGAAGAGATGGATTTTACCCAGATCTCTTGACTGGGTGAATGTTTGATTTGTTGCGCTTTCTGTCCATCATTGGTGTGCCTTTCACTCTAAGGAGTGGCATGCTTAACAAACTGATAGGTTAAGAGCATGGAAGGCTTTTACCAGAGCTCTGTTGTGAACACAATTGGCTTGGAAGCTGTCATAAGTGGCAGGTCATACAGTCTCCCTCTTGCCACTAATGCAACAAACTGCCCCAAATTTCTGCTAAAATGGTCTACCCTTGAACAAAGCCTTATCCCTAGACGTGAAAACCCAAGACTTCCGTCAATTCATATGGTGGCCCTGAACCGCTCCCTTTTACAGAGTTGATAAAAACAGACGGTCTAATTTATGGTAAAGGTTTGATCAGTTTTGTGATCGACACATGTACCCTCGTAAGCTGAAGCAAGACTGAGGTTTGCTATGTAGCAACATATAGTATGCTTTCACCTCGAGATCCAAACCATACAGATGAAGCTGGAGGAGGAAGGGGTCATCAAGAGCAGTTGCTCCTACTTGCTGGGTCTTCAGATGCTGGCCATGAAAGGTAAGGATTTGCTTAGACATGCCGCTCTCAGAGTGCCTTATCACACCTGACTTCATCACCTTTTCGTGGATGTAATTGAAGCCATATCGTGGGATACTAGAAGGAGCCATCATGGGAGATTATAAACCTCCCTTGGTTGAGGGTAAGTAAATGCATACATAACGTAGTTTTCTGTCCCTATAGAACTAATAATACAAATATTTATACCATGGCCTGACTGGTGGGATTAACAACTCTGAACAATTAAGTTCTCATCTATGCTACCAACACCACCAAAACCACGCTAGGTTGAAGAGTGTTGGAAAGATTGTGTGGTTATTCTACACAAGAAATAAATATATTTTTATACAGAAAGCGAGAATGCCTTGGATCCACTTTCACCAGTAAATGTGTCTTCCACCTCAAGGGAGGAGCTCTTAAACGACATGTTCACCTCAGAATGGCTATGTCGTGTGGATTTATTCCCAACTGGGGGAGCTCACACAACCCCTACTAGTCAATGTGTGAGCTATAACAAGTCACAAAAGACGAGTTGATGTACTGTCGCAAACCCATGCAGGTTATGGTTAGTTTTAGACTAAATTTGTGAGTACCATCATATTTGCAGTATGCAGCTTGACTAATGTCTTTTTGTTTTTGGGCTCTTTGGGGTACTGTTTTTTTTTTTTTGCTTAGGCCCATGTGACATTTGGTCCACATATGGCATCTATGCCAAATTTGATTGTTTCTTCCAACATCCTGAGGATTCTAAAGGTACCTAGGGACTTTTGAAGAGGACCGAGCAAGTAGCCAAAATATTTTTATCTTTTTTTGGGGGGAGTGCTGCAGGCGAAAGCATCAGTTCTTTACCCCTGCAAATGGGATCAACAAAGGGTTTTGAGTGCTAAAATCGCCATCTTCCCAGCATTCAGGAACAGGCAGATGTTTGTCAGGAAACAAATATTTTTGACAGTTTGGAATTTTTACTGGGACAAACCCTTAAAAAAAAAAAAAAAAAGTTATTGCTTTTAACCTCCTTCCAGTTAGTGGTAGAGATGGGTGTGAAACCAATAACTAAAAGCAGACCATGCTTAATTCAGCAAGGGGTCATTTGTGTAGATTCTTCAATGTTTTCCTATTCAAAGTTAACCGTTGAAACGAAAAATTGAGTTGGAAAAAATTAATGCCTATTTTCACCTGTAACTACTAAAAATAGCAGATTTTTTTTAAAGCAATATACAACAATTTGCTGTTGGACCCTTCTGGTTTGGGGGGGGGGGGGGAGAGAAAGATGTATAGGTCTTGTAGGATCACCAAGAACCTGAGGTACCCAGAGCCTTAAACTGCTGCACCTGGCAATGGTTTTTTCATTGTGTACCGGGTATGCAGCAATTCATATGGTAAAATATAGATAAGTAGGTATCCAGGAAACCTATGTATTTCTGAAATGGTGTAAAATATGGAGTTTAGAATCATTTTCATATCTCTGAATTTGTGGGTACCCATACTAGCATGTGAATTAGAGGGCATTTTTCAGAAATAATTAAAAAAAAAATGTTTTAAAAATTCTAAATCCATTTGGAAGGCCGGCACGCATAGTCAATTGGTAATAACACTTGTTCTCCTATTCTGTATTCCCCCCCCAAGACTCCTGATACAAATGGAACCTCGAATGGGAGTAGGTCTAGTGCCGTGAAGGGAAATTGCCCAAAATGCAATGTGGACACCTCACATTTGCCGGTGAATGTTACCCTTTTTCCCCCCCTACAATGAGGATGTGAGAACCCCGCTCAGCTGGCACCTAGAAAAGCTTAGCAAACCTGTACATTTGTGAAAAATAGACACCCAGGGGAATCCAGGATGGGGTGACTTGTGTGGCTCTCACCAGGTTGTTACCCAGAATCTCTTCAACAAAAAAAAACTTTCCTCACATTTAGGTCTCGCTGAATCAGCGCGCATGCGCTGTTCAGAGACTTTAGTAGGTGAGTTTTCAAAGTGCTGCTGGCTGGCGACAAGCTTGCGTGCATGTGCGAACCGCCAGCCTTCAGCGCCATCTGTCTTTTCTCGTGCTTAATACATTCTTGCGGGCTTAAACAAAGCTCTGCGATAAAGTGTACACCTGGCGACTCAATATGTGGGCTATCATTTGTTTAAACCTTTTTTATTAACTTTTATATTTACCTCGTTGCCAGATGCAGCTTTAACCCCTTCCCGCCACGGTTGCCGTGTGCTCATGACGGAACGGTTCCGTCATGCCACGACCGTTGGCGGCCGCTCCGCCCACGCGGCGCGGTTTTCCCCACCTGTGCGGGGGGACAACGCAACTGGGTGGAGTCATGACGGAACCGTTCCGTCATGAGCACAGCTCAACCGTGGCTCATGACGGAGCGGCTCCGTCATGAGCACAGCGCCACCGCGCTGCCCCCGCACCCCCCAGCGCCGCGGCAGAATTCCCGCCGCGGCCAAGGGGTTAATGCGCATCATTGTGGTCTATATTTAATACGGACCTGAGGGTTTTTCAGGCCTACTAACCATTGTTTTGTAATTTAACACTTTGTAACAAGTTGGCGCTTATATATTTTTTTAAAGCAATAATCGTAATTTACAAAAATGTTCAAGACAGTAATAATCGAACTGTTATTTTGAAGCTTGTGCATTTCTAGTGCAGCACTCGCTAGTTCCGAAGTGTTCTGATTCAAGAGAAGTTTAGGAACAATAGCTATCTGTTTCAGGTGACGGAGTATACACGACTGCTACATCTTCAGAAGACAATGCCCTATCTGGACTTCCCAGTTCTACTTAGACGTGATTTGAATTGCTAATAAATGTCATGCACAAGGATACATTGTGTAGGGATTCAGCCTTTACTTGCTCTGAAAGTTTCGTGTAGGCTGTACTTTGGTACTGTTCATTTACTTCGCCAAACGAGCTCGAGCCTGTTTAACTTTTTGATTAATGGATGAGCGATGGCAAGAAATCTATGCACATTTAGCGTAACATACTGTATGAATACTGCACATTTCCTATTGGAAAAGTTAGCACAATATTTTAAGTTGTGCTTCTCGGGTGAACATATTTAAGCATGTGTTTAACATTCTGAAGAGCATTAGCACTTTAACATCTAAATTGTTTAGACCTACAGTTTCAATTTCTGGTAATTTTCCACGAAACAAGGTAGTTTTTGTGTGGCTTGACTACACAGTTGTATGTGAAATACTTTCCATTGCTTTAAAGTATACATAACCATGGGCAGTGACTTCTCCCAGAGAAGTATTACTTTCTCACCTCATACAGTCCACAGTTAAGTGTATTAATCTGTCTCACAAGGAAGTCTGATTGTAATGCACAAGGAACTATTTCACATCTCAAAAGTACATCGAATAATTGCACATTACATTATTTTTCTCAGTAACTGTATACTTGTTTTTTCACTGCAGAAGGCTTTTGAATATTTTAGTGATAACTCTATGCAAGCTAGATCAATTGGTTATACTAATGCATGCTTATTCAAGGAAAAGAGATGGGCATACAGATCATATAAGCAGGTTGTATTCCTTTCTTTCAAGAATCATTTTCGTCTTTGGTTAGTCTGTTGCTGTGTTTACACTCCAGCCTACACTAAAGCAAATTAGCAATGTGGCTTATGTCTTAAAATTATAAATGGTAAGTGGAAACGTGCTTCTTGGTCATTGCCATTCAAAAGCAGAGTAGAAATTTGAGTTTGCACACGGAAGTTAAGACGACACCACCGACCACTACCTGGACCCTTTCACTTGGTTCCGGCAATCTTTACTCTGATCCAGAGGAGCATACTGTAGCTCTGCAATGGCTCCGTAATTGCTACCCTAATAATGGCATGGAATACCAGTCCACTTTAGAAGAAACTATGAACTATAGATGCCATTCGGTTGGGAAAAACCTGAGGACTGGCCAAAACCCCATGTTACCTACTTAAGCACGACAAAGACGTATTGGATACCATACGTTAATTTAATCTGCAATGCTGTGGCCTCAGGAGCACCGGTACCCTCAACATGGAGAGGGGCAGAAATAGTTCCAATCCACAAAAAAAAGGAGTAGACGGGAAACCGGCAACTACAGGCCAAAAAGCCGTATGGATAAATTACACAAAATATATGCCATACAGGTCCTGAATAAATTGAATGATTGGATGGATGAAAACAACATCTTATTGGCCTATCAAGTGGGATTTAGGACATGTACCAGTAAAACTAACCAGGTCTTAAGGCTACTATGAGTTTTGTGGAAATGCATCAAAGGGGTGGGCACATGTATATTGCATTTGTAGACCTAAAGGTGGCATTCAACCTCTTCCCAAGAGGCCTTTGGGCCAAACTAAAATACCAAGGTGTGCCTGTTAAACTTTTAACACCGATAGCAAAGCTACACCAAGGTACTTAAAGTCTGCTTGGGTCCTCGTGGGGAAATCACAGAACCCTTCCCTAATAAAACAGGTGAGGCAGAGCTTTGTTCTTGCGCTCACCCTGTTCTTCTGTTAGGATATTGTAGAGTACTTGAAGGAATGTAACCATGACTTCCCAAAGCTATGCAGTTCTCCAGTTCTTGGACTATGGTTTCTGGACGATACAATTCTGGTGTCGCAGACACCAAGAGGCCTGCAAAAATTACTTGACAGTTTTCATGAGCATTGCATAGTCCGAAGGCCTAGAAATCAACTCTAGTAAAATTAAATACATGGCCATCAGACCTCATAAGGCCTTTAGGAAAAGTATTACAGAATGGGAGAAGAAAAAAGTCTAAAACTTTAGCTATTTGGGTATAGTGGCTTCCACACACAAAGCTAAAGCTGCCCTTACCCACAGCAATAGGCAAGGTGCAGCGGCTATCATTAAACACCAAGCCACCACATCTAAAGTAATTTCACCGGCCATTGAGGTCTATTAACACAAGGCCCAAGCAGCAGCTCTGTATGGGGCAGAGCTATGTGATGTAGATAACCGCAATCAATTAACATTAAGCGAAAACAAGTTCACAAGGAGGCTGTCTCCCCACGTCCACACTATTGATACTTATGTTTCAGGATTTAAATCTTAAAAGAATGTCGTATATCTGTCCTGAGATCTTTGCTATACTGGATAAGACTGGGTCACGCCGGAGCTGGCACACTATAGCAAGGGCCTAAGGGAACTAATGGATTTTGATAAATCCATTACCTTTCCCTGGTTTTGTCATGTCCAGACATGGGTGGAAAAGTTAGGCCTATCCTCTTTTTAGAGTGATCCTCTTAACACTAACATCTCACTCACAAAAGCTTCTGAAAACAATATATTGGGAGCTTGCTTTGGATACCCTCCATCAAAACCGTAAATTGGGCAGGTTGACCGTACAATTTTACTGCTAAACCAAACTCCAAATTTCAAGAGTATTTGGATGTTATCCAACCTCACTTGGCAAAATAAAGTGCATGAAGTTTCGTTTTGAAACTCTTCAGATAAAAGATTCTGTAAAATGTAAACCTTATAACAGTACTGTTAATGAAGAATCCATTTGCACTATGCACTTTAGGTACTACTGAAAATGTTGCACATGTTTTTATTCAGCATGTGTTAAATTCAGAAAGAAATTGATCCGCCCAAACTGCTGTAATATTGGGTTTAGAATACATTCCGATGCCATGAGCGTTCTAAACAATGATACAACCCAGCAGTTTTTGTTGCTAAAGTAGATATTTGTTAGAAGTTGGCTGTGTATGGAAACAATGGGGATTGAATTGAATTATAACTGTTATGCTCATTATTTAAATTATGGTTTTGTTTCTTTTTAATTGATTGTATTTTATGGCACAAAGGATTGGTGTGAATGCACTTTATTAACCCCTTCGGTGCTCATGACGAGCTAGGCTCGTCATGGCACACAGTCGCCGTGTGCTCATGACGAGTGACACCCACCCACGGGGGAAGCGCTGGTGCTCCCTCCGTGGGCGGCCGATCGGGTTTTTTTTCCTGGTGAAGGAAGGGGAAGACCTTCCCCCTGCTTCCCCCCGCTTCCCCCCCCCCCCCACTCACCTCGCGTCATTGAGGGTTCCCTTGGATCACCGATGTGCAGGAAACCATTTGCTTCCTGCGTGTCAGTGATTTAAGAGGTTAGTTTTGGGGCTGGGGAGGGGGGGCTTTAACACTAAAGAGACGTCGGAAAGGAAAGAGCTTTCCATTCCCTTGATGCCTCTTTTGTGCATTCCTGCTGCATGATCGTGCAGCAGGAATGCCCACTAGCGCCAGGGATTTTTTTTTTTTTTTTACATTTGGGCACTGTTGGTTGGGGTCGCTCCCCCTTTTGGGGGCACATGTATTGGCTTTGTTTGTCCCCCAGGGGGGGGGGGGGGCAGAATTTTAATTTAGTGCCCAAAATTGGCTCACTTTGTCAATATGCAGTGGAGTGGCCCCTTGGGCAAGAGTTGCTCCCCTTTGGGGGGCATTTTAGGAAGCCCTTAGGCAGGGGTCGCTCCCCTTTTGGGGGCCTACATTTTTGATTTGTTTGCCACCCTGCGGGGGGGGGGGGGAGGGACAGATTTAATTTTTTCTTAATGTATTCGGCCCACTGGGCCAATGTAATAAATGTACTGGGGAGTGGCCCCTTGGGGACCATTTTAGTATGCCTATGATAGGTTTTGTTGGGTTTTTTGTTTTGATGTATGTTTTGTTTGGGGCAAGGGTCGCTCTCCTCATGGGGGGCTATGTTTTAGGCTCTGTATGCCCCCCTGGGGGGGCTGATTTTCTTTTATAAAACAACAAAAAAAACCACCCACTGAACCACCAGGGATTGTTTAGTGTGGAGTGGCCCCTTGGGCAAGGGTCACTCCCCTTTGGGGTCCTATGATTTTGGCTGTCTGCCCCCATGGGGGGGGGGGCATATTTTGCCATTTTTAGGTTGAGCATTTGAGACCTCTTGTATATGCTTTAGTATTTACTTATGTTTTTATGGTTTGTGTGCTTTGGAGATCAGCCCTAGGACTTGTCTGCTTCCGCTTAGGGACTTTTCTTTCTGATCAACTGACTCTATTTAATTTTTTGATAGAAAACGACCAGCAGATTAAAATACCAGAATCACTTCAGCATTCTCTAGTTTTCAGTCCATAAAAATTCTTTCACGAGCACCCATAGACAATAATAATGTTTTTAAAATCTTGTATTGTCAGTGATATGACCACAGAACCCCCATATTCTATTAAAAACAGAGCATAGAGCATTGGACTATACCATTTCCCGCTGAAAGGCAATATTTCTCCTCGTGTGTTCCAATTCTAGGCGTGCAACGCAGTTTGGTGCTTACTTTCCCTCCATGTCAAAGAACAGCAAATGTTTCAGGGCACAGGCTAATGTGCTTCATAGCTAAGTACATATAAGGTCCCAAAGGCGAGACCGATTGCATTGCAAATGCTTGTTTAATGTAGGGCCCACTAGGCCACCAGGGAGTTATGTGGAGCGTGACCCCTTGGGCAAGGGTCACTCTCCTTTGGGGTCAATCTTTGTGGCTGTTATCTGCCCCGCAGGGGGCCAGATGGCCATGTTTCTTTTCAAATTGGGCCCACTGGACCACCAGGGATTTTGTTGTTGTTAAGCGGCCCCTTGGACAAGGGTCGCTCCTTTTTATGTGAGGATGATTGGTCATTTCTGCCATCTTTGGGTGGCAGAATAGCAGTATGTGTTTAGGCCCATCTGCCCTCAAGGAGGGCAGAAGCCACTAGCCACCTGGGGTTTTTTTTTTGTTTGGGAGTGGCCTCAAGGGCAGGGGTTGCTCCCCTTTTATGGGGGTGAATATTTTATTTATACTATTAGGCCCACCTACCCCTTAGCTTGGCTGGTGGATTGTGTGTGGACCGGTGCATTATTTGCTTATGTGATTGTAATGTTTTCTTCTCCTTTTTATTCTAGTGTAAAGCTTTTGATTCCTATTCACGATTTCGACAGTGGTGTTCTGCAGTTTTGCGTAGTTGCATTTTTTTGGTAAGAAATCGTTGTTGTGTATATACTCCAAATTAGTATTTTTGTCATGTATGAATGAAATTTTTGTAAGTGGTATAATGGCAGCTTATTTAGTTAGTGTTTTGTGCATGGAATTCTTTGCAATCTGTTTTGCATTGTCTTGTGTGTAATTTTCTTTTCTCTTTCTTTTTTAGTGGGATATTGTTGATCCATACTGTGTCTGTGCAGAGTAGGTGGTGGTGAATTTATCTGCTTCTGGCAAGTGAGTGGTATCGTTTTGTAGTATATAGGTATGTCTGATAAAGGTGCATTTTTTTTTTTTTTTTTTTTTTTTTTGTTTAAACCTTTATTTAGCACTGTGTACAAGACAAATACGGGCCTACAACCATCCGGCCGGCCTCGACACTTCTGAAGCTTGATAGCAAAGTATATGTCCACTCGGTGGCACGGCAGCACATAAAAGCATACGACCTAAGTTACAATAAATCCACGTGCACCGAGTGGCAGGAGACAGCAAGGTTAATTTTAAAAATTTTTATGTAAGGAGATACAGAAACTAGAACGGATCAGTGTACAGAACAGACGATCATATGATAAATGGGTAACAGCCAACAGGAGAGTCAACTAACAGTGAACACATCTAAAATGGAGGCACGAAACTATAATACCAGGATATAGATACGCAGCGAGGTGTGCCTCCCAGCCGCTACCCTCCTAACAGCAGTCCCCCCCACTGACCCTAGAAAAAGACGTAAGAAAAGGACGGAAAAAGGAAAAAGAAGGCCCATAGAAATAAAAAAAAATGTGCCGAAGAAGACCCCCCACCCTACACGCATGCCGAGGCTATGGCCTACCCCCCCCCTAGCTACGTGTCTGTCGCCCCATAGGAACCCGAAATGTAGAATTAAGAAAAGTAGAAAGGAAAAAGAACCATAGAAAAGGAAGAGTGCACTACCCTATTACTCCCCGGAAAAGGAGAGCGGGGAGGAGCCCACCCCACTGCCGAACTCCCGGACTCCCGCGCCGCCCATACCTCCTGCGCCATGTACAGCACAGTATCAAAAGACCCACGTAAACCCGGTGGTCTCGAATCAATACCCCCCAGCACTTCAGTACGTCACAAGTCTGCCCCCCGGCAGAAGAAGGAAACAGGGGGCGAAATCACAGCGACATGTAGCAAAAAACAGGTCATTAAAAACTACTCAGCCAATATAGCAAAACGTGTATCAGTCCAGGTCTCCGTCCGCCGATCCAACCAAAGCGACAACGAGCCTGCCATCACCCCTGTCCGGACCGGCAGATGTAGTTCAGGCCCGTCCATTGCTGCGAGTCACCTTCAGCCAGGACAAAGAGACAAGATGGCCGCTCTCGAGGAAAGGGGACAATAAAGCCGTATCGTACCTCAGGGTCCCAAACGCAGCAGTAACATGCCACAGAAGCTCCAGCGATAGGTGCCTTCAGGGTAACATCTGGCAAGGGAAGTGAAAGGCTAGGTCTCAACAGGTAGTTCGTAGGCAGAGTCACAGCGTTCAAAATGGAGGGTGTCCCTGCAACTGTATCCGTGTCGATGGGTTGACGCGTTACATTGTAGCCAGGAGGACTCCGCGCCACCGCCCCTCCGCTCTGCAACATTGTTTCACCTCCAGGAGAAAACATGGGCGGCGGGGGATCCTCCAGCCGGGAACGTCCCGTTGCGAACAGTGCCTCATCGATTCTCCGGGTCAGCGCCCAGCAAGTACTCCGCATCGCCACTTTTAACGCCACGAGGGCGGCCAATACATCCCCACAGGTCGGGTCTCTCTGTACCATGCATCGGTCCGCCCTATCCCGCTGCTCCTCCGATGCGGCAATCGGCTCCGGGGCACATGGGCGCGCAGACCCTGCGAGTCCAGGGTCAGCCAGCGTCTCAGCAAGAAGAACAGGCGCCATCGTCATCTCCACTGCAGGCACTTAGTAGCGGGACAAAAGGGACCATGTATACCGGAGATCCGAGGATGTAGACACCGGAAAAACTTCGTGCTCCACTCGGGCACTGCACAGGGCGAGAGCGCCCCTCGGTTGCCGTGAGGACCGGCCGTTCGCCGCAGGAAGACACTTCAAAATGGAGTCCGCTCGCTGTTCTTCAGGGTGGCTGAGGAGAGCTAGTATTGGGGGGCTCCAACGTCGTCCACACCACTGCCAGCGCGGGGGGGAGTCCGACCCGGACGTAAGGGTCCGACTCCAGTCGCACGGCCAGCGTTGTCACCCCCGCGACCACCCGCAGTAATCCAGCTCAGCACCCCGTCCACATCCCTCGGCGTCCAGCGGCGGCCATACACGCAGGGACCAGGGGGAGCGCCGGAGGTCGAAGCAAACACCGAGTCTGCTACCAAACCCGCCGACAAAGGTGTCAGGAGAACGCCAGTCACTTCAGTGCCGGTAATCCGCGGCGGTAGAGCGGCGCAGGTCAGGAGAATTGATCAGGATTATCAAAGGAAGCCGGACGGTCCACGGAGCCGGGAGCTCAAGCGTCCGTCCCGTCGGCCATCTTGGCTCCTCCCCCCATTTTGTTTATTACTTATTTTACAAAGTGTTTTTTGTTGTTGACTTGTTTGACAAGTTACTTTTATTAGTAAGCAGTATGACTAGCCATAGAATGACTGCTCAGCAGGTGGTTGGTTTGCTTCTTGAATCTTCCTCTGAGCAGGATTATGAGACTGACCGTGCGTCTGAAGGATAGGAGGGAGGGGAAGATTCAGGCAGTGAGTTCTCTCCACATGGAATCATTGGATGATGAAGGTACTCTCATTGCAGATGAAGCTGCTCTCAGTGCGGATGAAGTGCCTGTTTTAGAGGAGGATACTGCTGTGCCGATGGTACAAGGGGTTGATCCAAACATGGTGCAGCCGGTGTTGCCTGCTTTTAGTGGTGATGCAGGGTGTAGAGTGGATTGTGAACATTTTTTGCCTATACAGTTATTAGGTCGAGGACCGCCGGTCTGCCGAAGGCAGAACCGGAAGTCTGAGATTTAATGACTTGGGAGAAGAGGGGCTTGAACCCGCCCCTCTTCTCCCCTGTTCTCCATTGGCTGGCCTCTTCAATGCTGGCCAGCCATTGGAGAAGAGGTCCCGTCACTCCGATCAGGCCCCGTCCCTTTCGGATCGGGGGGCGTGTTTTTTGCAGAAAGTCTAATTATCTCCTCCAGCCAATGGCTGGAGGAGATAACAGCAAAACACGCCCCCGAATCCGAAAACGACGCTGCGTTTCTCCGAGGCATTTCTGCTCTGCCTTGGAGAAAGGCGGCGGTGTTCGATGACTGCTTGGAAATATGCTTTTTACAAAGGGGGTGGGGGGGCTGAATCTAGGCAGAGCGGAGCTGCGGGGGTTCTTAGAAGGGGTGAACCAACAGCGAGGCCTCATTAACATGCAAATGGTCTTTTTAAAGACCTGTGAAGTGCTCGGGCGCGGCTTTGTGTCTGCCCGGGAAGCGGTCTCATCCCGGGCTGCCACACACGACGGGGGGGGGGGGGGTCAAGCGCTTTGAGTTCAATGGGTGTTGCGCGCCTGATCACAGGTAAATGCGGGAGAGAACGGGGTTGTTGAGCAGGGCCGGGCTGGCTTGCCCGGGCATCGGGCGTTTCCTGTAGCAAAAGTGCATCACAGTTAACCTCCACCATGACCCTCCAGCTGGTCCCCAGGCCTACTTTGGGGTTCCAGTTCGGCCCTGTTGTTGAGTATCCTACCCAGGGCTTTAAGTGGGATAAATGGGTGGGTGTGGGGGGGCGGTGTTGCGCGGGGTCTATCGACTTGTATTTTGCTGTCTCTTTTGTCATTGCATCCAGGCATAATGATACAACAAGTAACACGATACCTACAACAAGTTAGGACTATTGGCTTTGTCAATCGTTGTTAGTTGCATAAGATAAATTAGCAGTAACTGTGGCTTGTATATAATATTGAAAAAGCATCCACTTGAAGCCCTAGTGACACCACGAAAATGTTACTGCTCCTGAGTTTCAAAAAGAGACAACAATATAATCATGCAGTGGCTGAACTCGACCGATTAAGAAATATATCCCAAATTATATATAACAGTCGGTAGACGCATGCCTCTACAGTGTTCTCTTATATTTTGAAACAAGAATTGGTCAAGTTCGTATCCTTTGAAAGTTCCCTTTTCAAACAATCATTATCAACGCCAAGTCTGGCCCTGGCACGGTAGTGCGATTTTTGTTTAGTATTAATAAAATTTGACACTTCAGACAGCAGTTTCAGCAGAGAGGACAAAGAAGGAATGGGCATGGAATCCAAATACTAATCATGCATATTAGTCTGGGCCACTGGCATTTTGCGATGCTGCAGCGTTTTCCTCATAATTATGGATTTGCCAAACTTCCCAAATAATGCTCGCATAATAAATCTCGCTTTTGAGAGTGATTAAACTATTGACATTGTAAATAACAATTACGTTTCTTTAAATGTTTTAAAAACCTAAACAAATAATGTCATGAGCAATGCCAATAGCTCTAACTTTAACAATGCCGAGACCGTTGCATTGTAAATGCTTGTTTAAGTTGTTTATGGATGAAGTATTTTTGGGTGAGATTGTTGAGCAGACTAATTGGTATGCTGAACAGTTTTTGAGGGACAACAGTGACAAACTTAGGCCCCACTCTAGAGCTACCCGGTGGACTCCCACAAATTTGGAAGAGATTAAGTTTTTGGGTTTGACTTTATTGATGGGTTTGATAAGGAAGCCGTCCATGGCTTCATATTGGTCTACCAGTCCCTTGATGGCAACGGCCATATTTCCTGCAGTTATGACTCGTGATCGGTATTTGTTTTTGCTACGGATGATGCATTTTGTTAATTCTTTGGCGTTGCCACGAAATCACCCTGACTGTGACAGTCTTTTTAAGATTCGGCCTGTTCTTGATCACTTTGTAGATCGATTTTCAGAGATCTATACTCCAGGCAAAGAAATATCTATTGATGAGTCTTTGGTCTTGTTCAAGGGCTGTTTGGTTTTTAGGCAGTACATCCCTAGCAAGAGGGCACGCAATGGAATTAAGCTGTATATGTTGTCTGAGAGTAGGACGGGATATGTTTTTAATTTCCGTGTGTACACTGGTAGGGATTCCACTATTGACCCCCCCCCCCCCCCCCCTCCTGGTTGTCTGTCCACTTTTGGAGTTTCTGAGAAAATTGTGTGGGATCTTGCTAGATGACTGTTTAACAGAGGCCACCATTTGTACCTTGATAACTTCTACACTGCTGTGCAATTGTTTGAGGAATTGTTCAAAATGGACACTTTTGCTTGTGGCACAATCCGCTCTAACCGTAAAGGTTATCCAAAAGAGCTTGTTTGCAGAAAACTTCAGAGGGGACAGTGCAGTTCCTTGCATAGTGATGACATTTGTGGACAGGAGGGATGTGTACATGCTAACTACCATCCATGACCAGAGTATTTCACCTGTGGCTGTTTGGGGTCAGATTTCTGAAGTGCGCAAACCTGTGTGCAATTTAGACTACAATAAGCACATGGGTGGTGTTGATAGAGTAGATCAGAGGTTGGAACCTTACACTGCTATTCGTAAGGCTTACGTTTGGTATAAGAAGTTGGCAATCCATCTCTTTAATTTAGCAACTTTCAATGCTTTTGTTGTGTTCTCCTGCATCAAAGTTGACTTGTTCAGTTTCAGCAATCTGTGATAGGCATCCTTGTTGTGGAACAGCAAAGTGTTCCTAGAGTTTGAGTCGTGGAGGATGTGGCTCGATCGCCACTTTCCTGACTTCATTCCTCCCACATCCTCAAAAGACTTTCCCACTAGGAGATGTAGAGTCTGTTGGCGAAGAGGTACGCGGAAGGACACTCATATATACTGCTCAGTGTCCTCCTAACCCTGGGCTGTGTGTCCTGCTTGTTTTAGAGCGTACCACACGCAAAATAATTTTTGGGAGCATACATGAGTGGTAAAGTGAACTGCCTGGTCTGTATTCTTTAAAAAAATGTGTTTCTGTTTCAAGGTTGGCATTACTGCAATGTATTTAATTTCAGATTTTGTGTTAGTAGATTTGTATCTATTTTCAATTTGTTTGTGTTTTTATTTTTGTCTAAAAAAAATCCTAAATGTCATGGTGGTGTGTGTAGGCTGTCAGTGTGCGTGGACTGGCGCTTGGCTGGCGGAGTGTGGAATGGCGCTTGGCTGGCGGTGTGCGTGGAATGGCGCTTGGCTGGCGGTGTGCGTGGAATGGCGCTTGGCTGGCGGTGTGCGTGGAATGGCGCTTGGCTGGCGGTGTGCGTGGAATGGCGCTTGGCTGGCGGTGTGCGTGGAATGGCGCTTGGCTGGCGGTGTGTGTGGACTGGCGCTTGGCTGGCGGTGTGCGTGGACTGGCGCTTGGCTGGCGGTGTGCGTGGACTGGCGCTTGGCTGGCGGTGTGCGTGGACTGGCGCTTGGCTGGCGGTGTGCGTGGACTGGCGCTTGGCTGGCGGTGTGCGTGACTGGTGTTGGGCTAGCGGTGTGCGTGGTCTGGCGCTCGGGCTGGCGGTGTGTGAGTAGTGACTTGCTGCTGGTCACTACACACACTGCTAGCTGAGTGCCACTCCACCAGCTTGTGTAGTTGCTGTGTCAGGAATGTGGGCGTGTGAAAGTGATGGGCCCTTGAATGGTGCGGTCTGCTGGTGTGAGTGTTGTATTGTGATGGGCCCGCGGCTGGCGGAGTGAATGGTTTTGTATGTGTCACACGTATGAAAGGTGTATGAATGGCCTGTAAAGAGGTTAGTGCCTTGTTATGGCTTTACAGCTCACGAGCTGCGAGTCAATGGTTCAGTTTCTCGCCCTTTCAATTATTAACAGTGCATTTCATTTTTGTGAAATCACTTGCTTATAAAATTGTATATACTGAACCATCACTCACCCTCGTGCCAAATCCAACCAGTATGTGTGTGAGCTTGAGGATTAGATGGCTGTGCAGTAATATTTGTCTTTCTGAAGCAGGGTGTACCTTGTCCCTTTTTGTGAATGTTGTAATGTGGTGTTTTTGTGCCTGGTGGTGTGAATGGTCTTGTGTGTATCACGTATGAAAGGTGTGTGAATGGCCTGTAAAGCGGTTGGTGCCTTGCCGTGGCTTTACAGCTTATGAGATGCGAGTCATTGGTTCAGTTTTTTGTCCATTTAATTGACAGTGCATTTCATTTTTGTGAAATCTTTGTTAATAAAATTTAATATATGCGTGTGTGTTTGAGGAATAGACGGCTGTGCAGGAATCTGTCTTTTTAGTTTCTATGCCAAGGTGTACGTTCCATGTAAGAATAACCCACCAACTGTAGATATTGTCGTAAACCCATGGGAGTTCATGGTGATGTCTCTCTTGTGAATTCCAAAAAGTTATTTTATCCACAATGTCCTGCAAACCTCAATGTCTGTCACATTTTCCTTGCAATATTGTGCCGAAATTTTCACGCTGTAGAAACAAACAACTAATTATGTCAAAACGATCTGGTTTTGCAAGGGGGTCAACTGTGTTTGTGGACCCGTGCTTGGCGGCCATCTAGGAAAACTTACCAAACCCACACATTTTTTAAAAGTAGACATCGGGGGGTCTTCCAGGGAGGTAAGGTTTGCGTGGATCCCCCAACGTTTCCTTTCCCAGAATCCCTTGCAAACCTCAATTTTAGCTGAAAAAATCACTTTTTTCACACTTTTGTTTCAGCGCTGGTTTGTTTTGCTTTCAGTGGCACGCTTGTTTCTAAGGACACTGCGTGCTAGAGATAGTTCATCAGGTGTTACCTGTATTGACAACACTGCGTTTTTATGTTTGTCCGTTGCTTAATTTGGAGAATAAGTACCTTTTGTGTTATATCCTTGTAGCGTGATGCCTCTAGCGATGTTTAACACAGTCCTGTAATTCTCTACTTTTTACTGTGTATAGGTATTCCGCCTCGTGTTGTAGTAACTTGCCAAGCTCTCACGCTGTGGATGACCATGCCTGATATTTGCCTCATGAGTATATCTCATAGTAATGTACGACCCTCAGTTGGTAATATAATGCACACATGCCCCGCTGCTCAAATGACAAATTATTGAATAAAAATAGGACGCGATATTACTAATGCGCTGTAACATTTAGTCGTGTGGAATCGAGTCTCGGAGCTCGAGTAGGTATTACCAATAGGAGCTTGCGTCTAGTTTGTGGACACACAGGGTTCGAGAGTTCCCTTACATAACTTCCGTTTTCATTATGCGGTTTCAAAGTACTTGCCTTTTTTTGTCAATAATATATTTGGGTTCTTTTCCGCTTTTGTTGCTTTAATGGGGTATCATAATTTTTTCTGTGTGAGGCACGCTTCAATGTTCTGTACGTGATGCACTAGATAACATGTTACACTCTGAAGATGGAGGCCTCGGTTGGTGCTCCAGTTGTTGAAAAGGCTGTTCCCATTATTGCACTAGATAGTGCATCCGAACGCCTGTTTACGTCACGTCTGGTTGGCTACTACTTACCTCATGCAGCATGGTGGGTTCCTTTGAAATAGACGCGATAGGCGTAATCTTGTCAGCCAATATAGGCGAGTTGAGTGGCGGGTTTGCGTGTGCCACGCTTTATGTACCATACAGTACCTGGTGATATTTTAGTTGGTTTCATTTAACGTCTAACCTTTTATAATTCATAATTACCCATACTGATATTTTTACTTTTATGTGCTTTATTTCCAGCCCTGCAGTATAGCGCGACACTTGATGGCTTCGGTTCTTGATGCTATTACTCGTGAACCTCTAATGTTTTCTGTGCCTGCTAAGCTTGTTGCTGTGTGGTCATCTTAGTGCTATCTCTTATACAGGGAAAGTGTATATGTACACTTATGCCACTAGGGCGATGTGCAATGTAATATGGGGTTTGTGCAGATAACGCACTGTTGGAATATTGTCAAAAGTTCTTATATAAATTCAAACTTGGCTGACACTTGTTTGAATATCTTGGGAGCTGAAACATGTATATGTAGCTAGATAAACAGCTGGACTCAGAGTATGGCATTATGTAGTTGTTGCACTTGTGATGTCAGCCAGTCTGCTGGCTCATACAAGAGCAGAACACCAGTGAAAGCAGTAATGCCTTCCTCGTATGAATCGTATCCTACAAGGTCATAGGTGGATTCCCCATTTTAATGACACAAAGTGGGCTGCCATTGATATTGGGCACAGGCAGGCAGTCACGTGGCAGCACGAACCATGAAAGACATACAGTCAATGCAGATGTACCAGGCATCTGAAATGCCACCTTTCCATAATGTGGACATTGTTCATGTACCGAGCATGACTTTTGGTGCATTGTGAGTATGTCATCCACCGAGTTCACTGCCGCGGAGCTGCCGTGCATGTTTGACTGCCCTTAGCTACTGGTATGTTGCAACGTCCCCTAGTCCACGTAGTATAACAATTAGACGTTTACATTTTTGCTGTGATCTTCACTCGTAATTGTGTGCCCATGACATCTGTGCATACTGCAATGTTTGTGTAGTGTACTGCACTGTTATGTTCGTCACAAGAGGTCTGGTGTATGTTCCTTCCTTTAACTCACTAACTCACTCTCTCACTAACTAACTTTCTCACTAACTAACTTACTCTCTCACTAACTCTCACCATCTAACTCACTTTAAAAACATTAATTCTAACTATCTCTCACGGACTCTTTCTCTCTCTCTCTCTCTCTCTCTCTCTCTCTCTCTCTCTCCAAACTAACTCTCTAACTCCCTCTCTCATGGACTCTCTCCCTCAATAACTAACTCTCTAACTATCTCTCTCTCTCACTAAATAACTCTCTCACTAACTCTCTCTCACTGACTTACTAACTCTTTCACTAACTAACCAACTCTATCATTAACAAACTAACTAACTCGCTAACTATCTCATTAACTGTTACACAGGTACTATTTCCAAAGTTTCATCCTCCTGTTTATGCCCCTTCATAACAAAAAAAACATAAGAAGCAAGCATTGGCACACGCAAAAACAAGTTGCCAGCATTTAAAGAACAAAATTAGATCAAGACATTATTTATAAGTAATACTTTTGCAGCGTGAATCTTTCTGGATTCACTATGCTGTGCATTATTCCGCGATCTTGTGGTTGGGTCCGGATTCGTAGTCTTTTCTTTGTTTTTTTTTTTTTTTTTGTAGCCCAGGTGGGCGTCGACGTCCACCATTTGGTGCACCTCCCGTGACGTCGTCGTGCTTCCTGCGGAAGTCCCACCTTTGGGGCGCCATCTTCAGATTCTTTTTTCCGCCGTTGGGTCTGGATCGTCATCGGGAAGCTCCAGAAGTTCACTCGGAGGAAGAAGGAAGAAAAGCGAGTTTCATCGATAGAATCAAGAGAAGACATCAGGAAAGAACAGATTTCGACAGGAACGCGAAGAAAGAAGACCAGCGAGCCTTTTTTCTTCGACAACCTTGGAGAATGCACGCTCAGAGACCCTGAGCGAAATGGACAAGACGCCATTCAAGTTCTGCCCAAACTGCCACCACAAGTTCGCGCAGAAAGACCTGCATCCGGTCTGCAACCTCTGCCTACCGGTGGATCATCAGAGTATCGACTGCAACGCCTGCTCAGTCTTCGCGCCGAAGACACTCAGGGTGAGAGAGAGGCAGAGGAGAGCCAACGCCAACATGGAGGGCCAAGGAAAACCCCCGACACTCTACGATGGGCCTCGACACGGACGACGAGGACAACGTCGCCGAGGCAGCCGAAAACTTCACGGTCGTAGAGACCGACAAGAAGAAAGAAGACGAGGTAAGAGAATCGTCGAGCGCAAATCAAAAAACACCTCGAAAACACGAGGGTGACTCGAGAAAAACTGAGTCAAGGTCCACGAAGGGAGCCCCGGCGCCGAAAACTTCGACGTCCAAAGGGGGAACTTCGGACAAAAGGCCCAGCGGATCCTTACAAAAGGACTCCCTGGCGCAGAAAGACGCCGAAAGGCAAGGGTCGTCGAAATCATCCCATGAAACGGGCCGATCGACGCAGAAAGAACGTTCGACGTCGACGCAAGTTTCATCGAAAAGGCCCGCGGTCGACGCCGAAAGCATCTCCGAAATGGAGAAAAAGAAGAGGCGGCTCGAGGCCGAAATGGAGAACATCCTTCAAAGGAAGAAGGAGTTCGACGCCAGGATGAAGGAATTCAAGATTCCAACGGTTTCATCGGCGGACGTCGTCGAAGTCGAGGATGAGTTCGACGCCGAAGGGCTGACAAGGGACCTCGAAGAGGAAGAGGAGCCCTATTATGAGGAAGAAGCCGAGGAAGAAGACCAACAATCGTTCTTCGAATCGGCGACATCTACCGGCAACGACGTCGAATGGCAAGATCTCGACACCGAAAACCCGGAGGAGGCCGTGGACACGTACCCCTCGAGGCCTTCGCCACCAGACGACATCGGGGTGTACAATATGGTGGTGAAGAGCGCAGCAATGGCCTTCGGCGTCAAGCTCGACGAGGAGAGGCCGAAAGCAGATTTTCTCGTCGAAACACTGCTCCCCATCCAGACTAGGAGCCAGTTCCTCCCCATGCTACAAAGCGTGATGAACCAGGGGAGAGAAGCCTTCAAGGAGCCTGCCACCTGTCGGTCGATCACGCCCAGGACAGAGAAAAAGTATAAACACTCCTCCCTGGACCCACCTTACATCAAGGGTAGCGTCACCGCAGACTCCATCATTGCCTCCACGGCCAGGAGAAGGGCCAACGTGCCAGCAACCTCGGGCCCACCTCCAGATAAAGAGAGCAGGAGAATCGACCTCACAGGCAGAAAGGTCGAGAGGAACGCCGCAATGCACTGGCGCATGGCGAATTCAAATGCACTCCTAAATAGATACCAGTACCAACACTGGGATGAAATGGGGGAGCTAGTAAAGCACCTCCCCGAAGAATACCGCCAGAGAGCCTCTCACCTGGTAGATGAAGGCAAGAACATCGCCAACTCCTGTATAAAGACGGCGTTGGATGGGGCAGAGACTTCAGCAAGACTCATGGCCATAGGGGTCACAGAAAGGAGGCATGCATGGCTAAGAATCTCGGGATTCAAACCGGAAGTGCAGAACAACATCCTGGGCACTCCCTTCAACGGAGAGACACTGTTCGGAGCAACGGTGGACGAGAAGCTCACCCAGCTCAAGAAGGAGAACGAGACAGCGAGGTCCATGGGGGCCCTGCAGCTGAGGGGAATGAGACGAGGAAATCCCTCGAGGAGACCCTACGGTAGGGGTGGAAGCCAACAGGGGACGTCGCACCAGGCGTTCCAACAAGGTCAGCAGGGCGAAGGTCACGGACAAAGTCAGCAGAAGCAAAGCTGGCAATATCAACCTCGGGGCCAGTCCTTTCGAGGGAGAGGGAACGGACGTGGCTAAAGGAGGAGAGGGGGCGATCAGCCCTCCTCGAAGTGACTCAGCACGCAAGAAGACGCCCACCCTCGTCAGGCCCCCAAGGGTGAGGCGCAAAAAGGTGTCATCAGGGGGAAGAGAAGATCCAAGAGCCTACGAGCATACGTCACCGGTAGGCGGAAGGCTGAGGTTCTACCTTCAGGAGTGGCGGCGCATAACCACAGACAAGTGGATACGGAACATCGTGCAGTACGGATACTGCGTAGACTTGGAGAAAAGACCTCCAAACAGAAAGCCGAAGGGAAGACAGAGATCGGCCCAAGAACTGGCAATACTCAGAGAAGAAACACGGAAACTCCTGCAAAAGGGAGCCATAGAGACAGTGCCGTTCAGGGAACGCAACAAAGGGGTCTACTCAAACTACTTCGTGGTTCCGAAGGTAGACGGAGACCTCAGACCCATACTGGACCTCCGGTACCTAAACAAGTTCGTCAAAACACAAAGGTTCAAAATGACTTCACTGCAGGAGGTACTGCCACAGATAAGAGAAGGGGACTTCATGGTCACCGTGGACCTCAAGGATGCCTACCTTCACATCCCAATAAACAGAAGGCACAAGGGCCTTCTAAGATTCAACATCGAACAGGAACACTACCAGTTCACAACCCTGGCCTTCGGATTAAAATCAGCGCCAAGGGTCTTTACAAAATGCCTGTCGGCGGTAGCGGCACACCTACGAAAGCAGGGCATACACGTATACCCCTACTTGGACGACTGGCTGGTCAAGGCAAACTCACGCGAGAAGTGCGAGAGGCACGCAAAACGCGTAACGGACACCCTCACAAATCTGGGATTTTCCATCCACTGGGGAAAATCATCGCTGGAACCGGAGCAGGTAAAGATTTTCCTGGGGGCACAGATCAACTCCCTCAACAGTACAGTAGTGCCCAGCGACAGGAGGACAGATGCCCTACTGAAGGAGACGCAGCTCTACCAGAAGGGGCGAGCTCTGACAGTGAGGGCGGTGAGCAAGATGATGGGGATGATGGCGTCCTGTATCCAGCTGGTGCCGAATGTACGCCTGCACATGAGACCATTCCAGGAATGGCTGCAACAGCAATGGTCACAAGCAAACGGAAGTTGGGAGGATCTAGTGGTTGTTACGCACGCAGTGCAGGAGGAGATAACTTGGTGGAACAGAGACAACATAACAACAGGGAGAAGCCTGACACCACCAAGCCCAACAGTGACCATTACCACGGACGCATCGCAGATGGGATGGGGAGCGCACATGGACAACCTCAGAGTGAGGGGTCTATGGGCTCCGGCAGACGCGGTCCGCCACATCAACTACCTCGAGTTGAAAACAATACTGCTAGCCCTGAAGGCATTCCAGAGACACCTGTGCGGGCAGAGGGTGTTGGTGCAGACAGACAACACCACGGCGATGTTCTACATCAACAAACAAGGGGGGACACAGTCGTTTCCCCTCTCATCCCTAGCTCAGGAGATTTGGAGATGGGCCATACCTCTCAGGATAGATCTACTGGCAATTCACCTACCGGGGAAGGACAACGTGGAGGCAGACTGGCTGAGCAGGCAGACCTCAGCATCGCACGAGTGGGAGCTCAATGGCCAGGAAACGGAGAAACTCTTCCGGAGATGGGGGACTCCCACAATAGACCTTTTTGCAACACGCCACAATGCAAAATGCCAAAGCTTCGCGTCCAGGCAACCAGATCAGCAATCCAAGGGAAATGCCCTATGGATAAGCTGGTCGAGGACATTTGCCTACGCCTTTCCACCGATACCCCTGTTGCACAGAGTGCTCGACAAGTGCAGAACCAGCAACATGACTCTGATCCTGGTGGCCCCACAGTGGGCGAGGCAGACATGGTTCTCACAGATTCAAGAAATGGCGCAAGGCAATCCGTACAGGTTCGAGCGAAGAAAAGACCTGCTCTCAATGCAAAACGGGGAGGTCCTGCACCCAGAGCCAGAGACCCTCAACCTAGCAGCATGGCTCCTGAAGACCTAGAGTTCGCACACCTAAGGTTACCTCAGAGCACTATGCGAGTGCTACGGGAGGCAAGGAAACCTACTACAAGAAAGTGCTACAGCGCAAAGTGGAAGAGATTCACGGTGTGGTGCAGGAAGAAGGGCCTGCACAACAGAATGACAAGAGACTCAACTGTGCTGAGGTACCTCACACACCTTCTAAAGAGTAACCTCTGCTCGAGCTCCCTAAGGGTGCACCTAGCAGCGATCGTTGCCTACACCAGAGGTGAGAAGGGTGGAAGTTTCTTCAGCTCGCAGGTGGTGAAGAGATTCATGGAGGGAGCCAAAAGAATGGCACCCCCGAAAAGGTTGCCGCCGCCGGCATGGAATTTAAACGTGGTTCTGACGGAGCTCATGAAGGCGCCGTTTGAACCCATTCACAAGGCCAATCTACAAATGTTGACGATGAAGACTGCCTTTCTAGTGGCCATAACCTCACTACGCAGAGTGAGCGAGCTTCAAGCACTAACGCTACAGGAGCCCTACATTCAAATTCACAAGGACAGGGTAGTCCTGAGGACGGACCCACACTTCATGCCCAAGGTAGTGTCGGCGTTTCACATGAATCAGAGTATACAGATACCGAGTTTCTTCCAAAACCCGACTACAAATGCAGAAAAGGCCCTGCACACCCTCGATGCCAGAAGAGCGGTGATGCACTACATTGAAAGAACCAAAGAACTCAGGAAGTCGAAGCAGCTGTTTGTGTCCTTTGCTACTAGCTTCATGGGTAGACCAGTGACCAAGGGCACCATCGCTAGGTGGATTGCCCTCACTATCCAATTCTGTCACAAACAGGCTGGACAGGAGCTAACGGAGGGGCCACAAGCTCACTCCACAAGGAAGAAGGGGGCCACAGTTGCCTTCCTGGCAAACACGCCCATCCAAGACATTTGTCTCGCAGCCACTTGGGCATCTGTGCACACGTTCACAAAGCACTACTGCGTGGACATTCAAATGAATAAGGAAGCACAGGTCGGACAGAAGGTGCTACAACACATTTTCAACGACCAGCGATCATCTTCCACCCAGCCACCACAAAAATAGGAAAACCGCTACAAAATCTATGCACAGCATAGTGAATCCAGAAAGATTCACGCTGCAAAACGAAAAGTTTCTTACCTGTCGGTGTAGTTTTGCAGCTTGAAGATCTTTCTGGATTCACTAGCGAACCCACCCACCTCCGCCAGGAAGATGAGGCTGGAGGAAGAGGGGGTGAAATGGATAGGATCAAAAAAGTGGATACGTACAGAAATATGGACAAAAGGATTAATCAATCGCCTAGGGTTAAAAAAAAAAAAAAAAAACAGGGAAAAAAGAACCCGAAGATGGCGCCCCAAAGGTGGGACTTCCGCAGGAAGCACGACGACGTCACGGGAGGTGCACCAAATGGTGGACGTCGACGCCCACCTGGGCTACAAAAAAAAAAAAAAAAACAAAGAAAAGACTACGAATCCGGACCCAACCACAAGATCGCGGAATAATGCACAGCATAGTGAATCCAGAAAGATCTTCAAGCTGCAAAACTACACCGACAGGTAAGAAACTTTTCGTTTTTTAATATAGTCTTTCACTTGTACGTAATGCTTTCTTAGTCATATATAAGGTAACAAAAATGCTTTAAACACTTCTTTATTATAACTTTGCAGCATTCTACAAACTAATGTACAGCGCAGCTTAAAAACATAGGCAAAGTCAATATCTCTGGCTAAACACTTATATGGTCCCAAAGGCGAGACCTATTGGCTATGCCAATGCTTGTTGATGGAAAGTGCTGGAGAACCTTAAACTTACACCCACCCAGCATTCCCTCAAGTCTCCCAATAAAAATGGCACCTCACTTGTATGGGTAGACTTGGTGCCAGCGACAGGAAATGGCCGAAACGTACTGAGGCGACTTCAAAATTAGCGATCACAAAAAAAAACCTTGGTTTTGTGAAGGAGTCGTGTTTTCTGGTACCAGACTCTACGGGCATCTAGGGAAACCTACCAAACTCTGGATGTTTCTAAAAACTAGACACCTGGGGGAGTTTATGGAGGTGTGACTTGTGTGGATCGCCCAACGTTTTCCTAATCCGAATCCCCCAGCAAACCTCCAATGTAGTTCAAAAAACACATTTTCCTCATTTCTGTGTGGGAAAGTTGTGGGATCACCAGGCTGACACAAATTTCTTACCATACAGCGGTCCCCCCGGGTCTCCCGATTAAAAATGTTACCTCGCTTGTGTGGGTGAGCCAAGTGCCTGAAACGAAAGGCCCCAAAACAGTTTGTGGAGACATTTGAATTAGCTAACACAAAGCTGCCTGGTTTTGCAAGGGGGACACCTGTGTTATTGGCCCAGGGCTCTGCAACCATTGAGGGAAACCTACCAAACCCAGACATTCTGAAAAGTAGACAGTCAGGGGAGTCCAAGGAGGTGTGGCTTGCGTGGATCCCCCAATTTTTTCCTACCCATAAAATCCTGCAAACCTTAAATTTAGCTTGCAAAAATCACATTTTCCTTACATTACTGTCTGGGATGTCGTGCCGGCACAAATTTCCTACTACCCAGCGTCTTGGTCTCCAGATAAAAACGGTACCTCACTTGTTAGGGTGTCCAATGCAGAGTCAGCCTAAAAAGTATATAAAACAAATATATTGCTTCGAGCTCGCAGTGCTGGCCCCTCAATCACTACGTGTTTGGCCCTTCCGAGTCACAGGCCCTTGGCCCCACCGGTACAAGTGAGGTATCATTTTTTTTTTCTTCAATAGCTGTGTGCTATTGATTCTGGGCAAGAAAACACTGGGGCCTCCACACAAGCCACACATCCTTTGAACTCGCTTGGCTGGTCTAATTTTTTTTTTATGTATGGGTTTGGTAGGTTTCCCCAGATGGCTGCTGAGCCTGGGACAAAAACCCAGAGGTGCCCCTTGCAAAACTAGGTTGTTTTATGAGATAATTTTGAGGTCTCCGCAATGCGTTTTGGGCCCTACCCGGTCGCAGACACATGGCCCACCCCCACAAGTGAGATACCATTTTTATCAGGAGACCTAGGGCAACACTGGGTGGTAGGAAATTTGGGTCAGCCCGGTGATCACACAACTTTCCAACACAAATGTGAGGTAAATGTAATGTTTTTAGCAAAAGTTGGTTTGCAGGGGATTCTGGGTAAAATAACAGATCTTCGCAAGCCACATCTCCCTGGATGCCTGTGAGTGTCAGAAATGTCTGGGTTTGGTAGGTTTCCCTGGATGTCTGCCGAGCCTTGGACTAAAAAATAATAGCCTCCTTTACAAAAACAGGCTGTGTTTTGATAGATTGGGGGGGTGAGGGGGGCTGGATTTTAGTTCCTGGGCTTGGTGGCCTTCTAGGTAAACCTACCAAATAGACATTTCTATAAAAATAGACACCTGGGGGAGTCCGGGGAGGTGTGGCTTGCGTGGATCACCCAATGTTTTCATACCAAGAATCGTCTTAAATTAAGCTTAAAAGAAATCCCATTTTCCTTATGTTTCTGTGTGGGATCAGCATGTTGGCACAAATTTCATACCACCCAGCGTTCCCCTCCGTTTCCTGATAAAAATGTCACTTATGTGGATGCCCAAAGCAGTCAGCCTAAAAACGAAAAACTGAGGGGGAACCAAAGTGTATCCATAAGGGCAGTTTTTTTATCTATTTATAGATAGACATTTTTTAAGTTGGCTGCTGTGGGCACCCACACAAGTGAGCTATCATTTTCATCAGATGGAGGGGAACGCTGGGTGGTAGGACATTTGTGCTGTTATAGTGATCCTTCAACTTCCCCTTAGAGATGTGAAGAAAATGTGACTTTTTAGCTAAATTTGAGGTTTGCTGTAGATTTTGGGTAAGAAAATGAAGTGGGATCCATGCAAGCCACACTGCCAGCCATGTGCCAGTCCACGCACACTACTAGCCAAGCATCCTCTGTCGCACACTGCCAGCCAAGCACCAGTCTACACACCCTGCCAAACACCAGTACATGCAGACCGTCAGTCGAACTCCAGTTCACACACCAACTTTCCCTGGTATCTAGGGGTTGTCTGACCCCCTTGGGGCAGATGAGCCTAAACATATCACTGATCTGCACCCAAAAGGGGGCAGATACTGCACAAATGTGTCTAAAACAAAAAAAGGGGGAGGGACCCTTGACTATGGGGCTGCTCCCTGACATGCCTATAAACGTAACCCTGGTGCTTAGTGGGCTTTCTGCTCCCATGTTTTGTGGGGGGGGGGCTGATGTAATAACCATCATCTGTTCCTGGGGGTGGGCTGAAAGACTACCTATTTTTAGGGTATGGGAAGGCTGTGATATGTCACTGAAGGTGAGACTACTTTGCCCCAAACTTCCCCAGTGCTGTTGGAGTCTCTGGGTGTTTCTAGTTACCATTTGTAGCTAGGGGAAGAGTGCTCTGTTGAGGAACTTGCCATTTGAACCCTTGGTCCCTGTCCCAGGACTTGCATAACCTCCAGCTCTGTCCTCCCGTGTCCTGCACTGGTTCACCGCCCTCCTGCATGCCCTACTATTGGAAAATTTATTACAACCAGTGGGTTTTGTTGTACAGGCCCCTACTCTTTGTCATCTGAGGGTGCCAGGGTGCACTGGCATTCTGGCCAGACAATATACTCCTATAGCTAGTCCATCCAGTGGATACTGACTAGTGGGACTCCAGTAAATGTCCCAAGACACCAGGCACCCCTAGCCAGACCCCTGACACCACTAGAGTGGTGTCCCTGCCAAAGAAGGGTGGGCACTTCGGTCACCTTTAGCCTCCTGCACAATCTGGAACTACAGCTCTGTGGACCTAACTTGCTTCTAGAGGAATAGAGTGAACTCCCTGCAAGCTACAAGTTGACAGAGATCACCTGGACCATCACAACCAAGAATCCTCAGCCTGGAGTGCGTTCAGTGGATTTGTAGCGGTTTTGTCCAAGTGGATTGTGGGAACTGAAGTCTCACACTTTCAAGGACCATCTTGGAGATTCCAGACCCTTTGGTTTGTGTTTTGGACACTTTCGGACCCCCAGAGGTGGAAGATATTCCAGAAGTTTTGAGCCTTTTTGGAAAAAAGCTACATAAGTGGGTGACTGGACCTGACCAGCCAAGCCAGCGACCCTCCGCTATGAGCTGGCCTACTCTCCAGGTTCGTTCTGCTGAAAAGATCTGGAGGTCCGACTTCCAGAGTTTGACCGGGTGCTCATCGAAAGTGGAGCCAGTGAACCCATCCTGGTGAAGAGCATCGAGGGACCCCGGCGGAAAAAGCTCTGTCAACGGTTCTATGGCTGAAGGAAAAATACTTCACATGCTCCAACCAAGAGGTCAAGCTGCCCACCTTCAACTGCGAGATGGCCTGAATCCCTGGTTCATCTTGCTGAAAAGCTCTGGCGGTCTTACTTCTCTAGTTTGACCGGGAGCTCGCCAAAAGGCAAGCCGGCGAACCCTCACTGAAACCGCACTGGTGGCAGAAAAGCTCCAGGAAAGTTTCTAAGTCCTACGGTAAAACTTTGACCGAGGCCTACCACAAGGGGTAGCCGCGCAGGGTGCCATCGTGTGCGGCCTGCAACTTTGACTTTGTCCCAGTCTAGAGTGACCAGAAGTCCCAATAGGTGCCATAGGTTTATATGTGCTATACAGTGCTAAATCTTTGAAAATTCATATGTTTTTTCTACACTGGATTTTTAGGTCTCGCTTACGCATGTGCTGCATAGGAGGACCTTTAGCTGTCGTTCTGCTCTTTTTCAAAGCACATACTCGTGCTTGTAGCGGCATCCACCTTGCCGGAGCGTGCAGGGGCGCGCCACAAGCACGAGTATGTGCTTAGAAAAAGAGCAGACTGCTCTCCCAGCTCGACATCCTTGGGCTTTCACTTTCGTTTGCGGTAAGCGTGCGCACCACTTGCGGGCTCACCTCCTGCTCCCTACCTCATCTCCCTCTCTCTCTCTCCTCGCCCACTTGCTCCGCCCTCTCCGTCTCCTTTTTATTCTTTCAACTGTATCCCGTTGTTATGTAACTCCTTGACTTAGTAGAATAACGTCTTGTTCCAAAATGAGCACGCGACTTGTCAGTTCAAGCGTTTTGCCAAGTATACGGTCTTAGATTTACCCTAACGGTACTGCCTTGGTGAATTAGAATGGGTGGCAGCAGCAGTGACCCTGTCGCAATCTGTGCAGAACTACCAGAACAGTTGTTTAGATGCGCTATGCACGCACAGCACTACCCCTTCCAGCTCTTTTTAGGTTTCAATCTGGAACTGAATTGGAATTTGCTGTAAAATCCGGATGCATCCGGTAAGTGGCATGTGTACAATCCAACTCATTCACCATACTCCCAGTTGAAAGTGGCATTCCTGGGGTCGCCTGAAGGTGGCCTTTAGGCACTGCTAGCGCAACAGGTTTGAGTGACTTGTTTGTTTAGTATTTGGCATGCAAATATAGAAGTAAGAGTACTCACTATCCCAGGGTACGCGCTTGCTACTCAGATGTCCCAGTATTCTTTTAAACCTATTGGACCGCTGCACTTAAAGCACTGTCTGGGAGAGAGAGGTACTGAAAGCATTGCTGTTAGAAAGTGGGTTACTACGGCTGAGTGTGCCAGTGTGTACTGTATATGAGCAACTAACGGCGGCCTGCACAGGTAAGCGAGGTAGGGTAGGGCAGGTCGCGGCAGGGGAGGGAGACGACAGAATAGGTATTTTTTATTTAATTATACCTATTCCGTCGTCTGTCGACCATCACCCCCCCCCCCCCCTTCTCCTTCCCGCTCCACCGCGTTAACCTGTGCTGGGATAATTCTGGTGGAGTGAGACTGTGGGGCAATACTGGAGGAGTGATACTATTGCTGGGCATCAAGAATGAGACTGGCACTGCTGATTTGGTGAGACTATTGGAACTAGAACTAGTGAAATAAGGGCATCGTTGGGTTGTGGGAATAGGACAGTGCAGAGCAAGCCTGGAATAAATCTTCTTGCTTACTCGTAATGGCCAGTCATTTTTAGGCCGAGCATGAACTGCTCTTGAAGACATGCTGTAATGTAGACTGTGGATTGTAGCACCTCCTACCTTTTCTATTTGTTCCTTTTCATGCCCTTTATTAGGTCGAGGACTACCGGTCTGCCGAAAGGCAGAACCGGAAGTCGGAGATTTAATGACTTGGAGAAGAGGGGCTTGATCCAGCCCCTCTTCTCCCCTGTTCTCCATTGGCTGGCCTCGTAAATGCTGGCCAGCCACTGGAGAAGAGGTCAGTCACTCCGATCAGGCCCCGTCCTTTTCGGATCGGGGGCGTGGTTTTTGCGAAAAGTCTCAGGGAGGAGACAACAGCAAAACACGCCCCCGAATCCGAAAACGACGCTGCCTTTCTCCGAGGCATTTCTGCTCTGCCTCGGAGAAAGGCGGTGGTGTGTGCTTGCTCTTGTTTCTGCTCTCCTCGCTGCTCCCCCTTACATACCCCCACTTCCCATTGTCCCTTTCCTTCTCCCACGAGGGCTCCACTTCGTTTTCTGCCAGCTGTCCCTGTGCGACTGCCCCCCCCCCCACCTACCTCGTGACTCCCCTTCTCTGAACCCGTAATTCATGGTATACCCGCTGTGCACTGATGCCGCCCCCCACCAAAAGAACCCACGTTCTGAGGCTGCCACATATGCCTCCCCTTTGTTCTGTTCGAATCCTCCTCGCTTCCTGGTGCGCCTCTGTGCCCTCCCCCTCACTCCTGGGCTCGGGCTTCTTTGTTTACGAGTCAGACGCTGGATGGTTTGTGGGGGATCAGACCTGCTCTAGAGCTTCTAAGAATTTTGACGGCAGTTTCTTATTTGAGTAAACACCTTCCTCCCTCCCGATCACCCCTACCCCTTTACAGCCTCATACTCGTATCACTTCTCAGTTTCTCTTAATTGCTTTCTACTGCTCTTTGTGCCTCGCTCTTTTGTTTAGCCACCGAGTCTCACTGCGTTTCTCCCTCCTTTGTTCTTTTTCGCTGTCGCACTTTACTTTGTCTCTCTTATTTTTTCTATCACATGCTCCTTCTTTATCCATCTTTCTCTTTTCATCCATGCTCCTTTGTCTCTATTTTGCTCTATCTATTTCACTTTTACTTGCTCTCGCTTGCTCTCTCTCACCTTGCTGTATCTTGTTTATCTCTTTCTCTGCATATTTCTCCCTTTTTCATTCTTTCTCACTCTATCGCAGTATCACACAGCTTTAGGAGCCATAGCTATGTGGCACCCACCCTCTGCACTGAAACGTGCCGCTGGTGAGCGCAGCCTAATTTTTAAATTGCCAGTGCCAGGAAGCAAACTATGATGGAAGTTTGTTCAGATACAGCGGATCGGGTGCCAAAAAGCATTATGAGCCACAGTGAACGAGTCCTGTGCAGAGTGCTGCTGCAGCGCACTACACACGCTGTTTCTTCTTCCCTGTCCTGTCTGTCTCTGAGGCGCATGCCTGCACACTATGCTGGGGGCTGGCGAACTTGTGGAGGAGACTTAGGTCAGACGCAGGTTGGTCCAATACGGGACACGTGAGGAGGCTTCTGCATGATAGGAAGAGACCGGCTATGTACTCGCACTGTCACTGGTAGCGCTCAACTACCAATAACAGTAGTAGCTGCTTGTCGCCAGGACTAATCCCCCCACCCATGACCTGGACTATTTTTAGCACAGTACTAGTAGTGCAGCATAACACTACGCGGCACTTTCTAAATTCACCAGTCAGCCAGTGAGTGACCCTGCAGCGTGTGATGCTTTTTCCTGCACAATGGAAACAAGGGGTGAACCAACAGCGAGGCCTTATTAACATGCAAATGGTCTTTTTAAAGACCTGTGGAGTGCTCAGGCGCGGCTTTGTGTCTGGCCAGGGAGTGGTCTCATCCCGGGCTGCCACACACGACGGGGGGGGGGGGGGCCTGAAGCGCTTTGAGTTCAATGGGTGTTGCGCGCCTGATCACAGGTAAATGCGGGAGAGAACGGGGTTGTTGAGCAGGGCCGGGCTGGCTTGCCCGGGCATCGGGCATTTCCTGTAGCAAAAGTGCTTCACAGTTAACCTCCCCCATGACCCTCCAGCTGGTCCGACATAATTGCCAGGCCTACTTTGGGGTTCCAGTTCGGCCCTGTTGTTGAGTATCCTACCCAGGGCTTTAAGTGGGATAAAAAAAAATGGGTGGGGGTGGGGGGGCGGTGTTGCGCGGGGTCTATCGACTTGTATTTTGCTGTCTCTTTTGTCATTGCATCCAGGCATAATGATACAACAAGTAACACGATACCTACAACAAGTTAGGACTATTGGCTTTGTCAATCGTTGTTAGTTGCATAAGATAAATTAGCAGTAACTGTGGCTTGTATATAATATTGAAAAAGCATCCACTTGATGCCCTAGTGACACCACGACAATGTTACTGCTCCTGAGTTTCATAAAGAGACAACAATATAATCATGCAGTGGCTGAACTCTACAGATTAAGAAATATATCCCAAATTATATATAACAGTCGGTAGACGCATGCCTCTACAGTGTTCTCTTATATTTTGAAACCAGAATTGGTCAAGTTCGTATCCTTTCAAAGTTCCCTTTTCAAACAATCCTTATCAACGCCAAGTCTGGCCCTGGCACGGTAGTGCGATTTTTGTTTAGTATTAATAAAATGTGACACTTCAGACAGCAGTTTCAGCAGAGAGGACAAAGAAGGAATGGGCATGGGATCCAAATACTCATCATGCATATTAGTCTGGGCCACTGGCATTTTGCGATGCTGCAGCGTTTTCCTCATAATTATCGATTTGCCAAACTTCCCAAATAATGCTCGCATAATAAATCTCGCTTTTGAGAGTGATTAAGCTATTGACATTGTAAATAACAATGCCGTTTCTTTAAATGTTTTAAAAACATAAACAAAAACAAAAATAATGTCATGAGCAATGCCAATAGCTCTAACTTTACCAATGCCGAGACCATTGCATTGTAAATGCTTGTACATGCTTACTTTTGATTTGCCAGCATGCTTAATTATTCCCGCCCCTGCTAAATGTGGTCTTACTTTTTTTTTTTACTTTACCTACCTGCACTTTTTTATTTTTGGGCTGACTGAGGGTTGTGTATCACCACAGTGCCCTCCTCAGGGAAGCCACACAGCGCTTGCATTTTCCAAGGTATATTATTCTTATAATCAGCATGACTGCTGCGCACAAAGTTGTGTTTTTGTTTGATTGTCCGTCCTCTCTCTTTTTTTTTTTTTTTTGCAAAAACAATATTGCTTCACACAGTTACAATTACCATCATTAAATAGCATCATGCCAGTGGTCATATCCAACGTTTAAGAGCCAAAACAGAATACAAACTAATCCACTGCCATCTAGTATTTCACTGTCCATCAGCATTCTCATGTGCGTCCGTCCTCTCTCTGATTGCTTTTTTCCCCCGTTTGTGTCGGAGTCACTCCACCACCTCCCACACTTCGTTCTTTTTCGGATCTTTCTTTTTTGTCGAATAGTTGACCCTTACACAAGGAAATACTTTGGAAGATTGTTGGCAATCATAGCAGAAATTATTCACAATTACTAAACATCAGTGTCACGTCAAGCATCTAGAATTTCCTTTGCTCAGGCCCCGCTCGCTCAGTCGTGCAAGTCTCCACCCAACTCCCCCTTTACTGAAGAACATGGGAGCGATGCATGTTTACTCTGTGCGAAGTGGCCGTGTTCACTTAATCACTATGCATTCGCTGCAGCAGGTCTCCTCCAAATCAAATTGATCGCTTAATCAGTTCTTTTCCCAAAAAATGGCTGTTTTACAAGCTTGTTTTTCTTCATCATGGTTTCGGCCATCACACTTGATGTTTGTTGTAAATGACCTCAACTTCCCACACCATCCCCCACCACCTACTGCTTTTCCAGCTCTCAGCTTGTAATTTCCCCAGGCTCAGAGAAGGCACTCTCTTGCCGAGCAGTAATCCGTTCCCCTTCCCGGGACATATTCCTAGCTAAGCCTCAGCCATGAAGATCGAGGAAGCAAAGAGCACTCCTGCACAGGGCTGGTGGCAGGAGACCGCTCGAGAGATGTGCATCTGCGGCACGGGCGGGGCACGGTTTACGGAAGGTAGATTTCATTTTTTTTGTGTGTGCTTGCCCCCCACGTTGCAGCTTGCCGTGATCAGTGCGTCTCTCCTGCCCCTAAGATCCATCCATGCAGCGCAGCACCTTACATAAATGTAGTGAGAGGTGCACAGGCTGGGAGTAGCATTAGCAGAGAGTTGTAATTCTATGCAAGTGAACATATACAAGACTATAGCATGTATTTGTGTACACCTACCTGGGTATAATGTGTCTGCATATCCGGTACAGGTAGATAATTGTTTTTCAGAGTTTACCGCCTAACGCATTGGCGTATTGTTTTGTGCCATGGTGTGTAGTGACTTTCCACATTCCCTGCTCTTTATTGAAAAAGAGAGCGCTCTTTAGATTGGGGCTCTCGTTCAAATGGTACTAAAAATAGGAAATAAAGTGGCTCAGTTTTTGCTAAACTGGGGCCCTTCCAACAAAAAAATAAAACCCCAAAAACAATCAATCCCATTCCTCCGTGTTTTTGCAAATGACTTATATGTGATAGGTGCAGGTGTGCGTGGCTGTTTTGTCTCCTAGATGTTTCTATAGACAAATTTGGTTACGTTATTTGTCTGCAGTTCTTTGCTATAAAATATATTTTGGAATTTGTGTGTGTGTTATAGCTAGGAGGAACTAAGAGGGGAACTCGAGCCTCAGCCATTCATCTGGTCTCTGCACTTTAATTTTCATTGCGAAGGGTGCCCCTTGGGGAGCTAAGGCTCGGGTTTGAAGATGGGGGCAGAAACAGCCTTTAGATGCCATCCCCCCCCCCCCCCCCCGCCGGCCATCTACTCATCGCCAAATGGTGTTTTTTTTTTTAGGTCTCACCTAGGCACTGCTTCCTCTGTCTCTACGAGACGTGCTGTATTTATGGACTTGAAGGTTCGCTCACTCTCCGCCCCCATATTTTTCATTGGCTTGTGTTTTTGTCCTTTGTTAATGTTTGCTTCTGATTCGTTAATAGTCTTGTTAGTCCCTCCTTGGTACCAACCTCCTTTTCTACATTTGTGCCCTCCCATGAGGACTGGCCCTTTTACTTGTTACACGGTATGTTTTAATACTAGTCTGTGAGCACTATTTTGTTAATGACTTTCTCCTAGTTGCTGTTGAAAGTCCTCTCTACCCTTCCATCCCACTCTACAGCCGGCATGTACACTATCTTTTAAAAAAAAAATGTAAGCGCATTAGCAATGGCGGTCGTGTGCCTTTCTTTTGTTGTACCCGGCTGTCCAACTCAATTTTTTAAACATTGTATGTCACCCGACCGTCTTCTTTTAAAATGCGCAGCTCGCAATGGCGCAGGCGTGTCTACTTTTTAAAAAGCGGGGCTCCGCCAACTTGCATCACTCACAAAACTTGTTAATTTAAGAACAACAAGATAACGAGCATTTGCAATGCAATAGGTCTCGCATCTGCGAGAGTTTGAATTATAGGCTTTGCAAATGACAATGCATTTTATTTGTGTTTTGAAAACCTGCGACGGCGCACTTTGCACTTCTAGTCCTTGCTTACGAGATGCAAGGCTGGCAATAACTGCGCATCTTTCACTGCCAGCCTTGCTTCTCGTAAGCAAGGACTAGAAGTACAAAGTGCGTGTTTACGCACCGCTTGCAGCTTTTCAAAACACATAAATACAAGCATTTACAATGCAATGGTCTCAGCATTGTTAAAGTTAGAGCTATTGGCACTGCTCATGACATTATTTTTGTTTATGGTTTTATTTTTAAAACATTTAAAGAAACACCATTGTTATTTACAATGTCAATAGCTTAATCTCTCTCAAATGCGAGACCTATTGCATTTGCACCTACACACAGAGCCACACACCCAAAGCCACCCACCCAAAGCCACCCACCCAAAGCCACCCACACACAGCCACCCACACACACAGCCACCCACACACAGAGCCACCTACACAGAGCTATTCACATAGAGCAACCCACACAACAATAGAGCCACCCACACACAGAGCCACCCACGCATAGAGCCACCTACAAAAAAGCCACCCACACAGAGCAACACACACAGAGGCACACACATAGAGCCTCCCACACACACACAGCCCCCCACACAGTCACACACACACAGAGCCACACATACATACACAGAGCCACATACACACATACACAGAGCCACATACACACATACACAGAGCCACATACACACACAGCCACATGCGCACACATACAGAACCACACACACACATAGATCTAGAAACATACACATTGATCTTGGAAGCCAAAGCAGAAGTGGCACCGTTGTTTCTAGATCTTTGCATTTATCACTAAAAATTAAGCATTTAAAAAATAAATGACTAATAACAATTGACAGATTATCTGAAAGGTTTCTGAGGCAGGATAAGGGTTCCTGTGGGGGCGGGGGGAGGGGAAGATAATATGAGCGAGACAAACTTTTGTTATTTAAAATATCAAGTACTTAAGGAGCAAATTTCTTCCACAGTACTGAATTTTAACTGATAGATTTTACTCAACTGTAAAGCTGCTCTTCACAAGCTGATAGTTTGGACTGGACATTCCATTGTGAGTGTTATTTATTGCTTCGTTTGAATCTACATTTCTAATCAATTAACCTCTGAACATAAAGCCTTCACTGCTCAAACTCACTACCATGAGAGAGTCAAATACTTACATGGAGAAACTGGAGTTATTAATTTGAAGCACAACCATACTTGAATACTTGAGACACCAGTGACAAACAACAGTACCCAGCATTGATACTGCCAACGAACCACGGACAGCCCCAACAATTCACTAAGACAGCAATGATGAACAGTAGACACAACCACACAGCATCAAATCTCAAACAATAGCCTAAGACTGCTCCACAAACCGGGCTTGATCGAAAAAAAAAAACTATTGTGGGTCAATTAATATCTCTGCTGTAGCTGCAAGCTGCTTTCTGAGCATTACTATGCCTTTAACTACAGTAAATGTATTCACCCCATCTACATCAGACAAGCACTCCTAATGTGTGTATACCTCAATCTGCATGCAACTGATAGTGACAGGACATAATATGGTACCATGACTGAGAACAATAACCCATAGGTATGCCACCACAAAAGTCTCATCCTAGAGCGTTGAGCTAGCTGAGCAAGTGACTAACCAATGGAGCATGCTTCAAAGAATAAATATCTGTTCTACAGTGTGCGATGCATGCGTCTGTCACTCATTGGGACTCCATGATTCACATAAAGAAAAAGATTGCAGTACACCCAAGTGGTTTCCCCCAGTAAGAGTGGCCTGCACCTTTCAGCCCAACTTAAGACGTTATCACACTGCGTATCCCGCTCAGCTGTGTCGTAGGCCCGTAGCAGCAGACATGCCAACCCTCCCGATTCAGGCGAGAGACTACCGATTTGAAAGCTAGTCTCCCGCGTCCCGATTCAAGCGTCCAGAAACCCGATTCCTCGGGGTTTCAGCTGACAGGGCTTGGTGTTGTGTAAGGTGCTAATTCTTCCAGCAATAGTTAGAGTGGGGTGCAGGGGCTCTAGAGGGGGTTAAAAACCAACAAAGCCTCATTAACAATCGAATGGTCTTTAAAAGACCTGTGAAGTACCCAGGGGCGCTGTGTGGTGCCCGGGAAGCTATTTCAGCCCGGGCTGCCACACACAGGGTGGGGGGGTGTATGCACCGCCAGGCCAGTGCACAACACTTGCTTGCATCACCCCCTCTCTGCCTGCCATTGCGCTCCATGAAGAAAAAAACGTGCATTTGCGTTTCAAATGTCCGATCCTGAAGCAGCACGCTTCCAAAGCCCATACATGCCAGTAACCCGATTCAAGGCCCCATTCTCCCGTTTTTTTTTCTAAAATATCTCCCACTTTGCTCTTCTGAAATGTTGGCATGTATGCGTAGCAGGTAAAATAACCATTTGGGATTAAATGAAAAGGACGTGGTTTAAGAGTACATAATGCATGCTTACACCCTTTACTGTCAAAATTCAAATACCATCTCAAACAGCCCCGAAATACTCGATCTAGATAGATAAAGAGGATTCGTTCAAGTTAACAAGGTTGATTCCCTTTAACAATAAAAAAAGGGAAATGTAACTTATGTATATCTAGATAAAGATTATAGGGTGCATTTAAACATTGAGCTCACAGGTCAGCTCACCCGGTCTCACAGCAAAAACTGTTTTGATTAGATGACGGGTAATCGGTCTATATCTGGTATTCGTTATTTTAGGACAGTGCTGCTGCCTACTAAACTGCCTATATGCTATCGTACTTTTTTTATTTTGTTTTAACATGAATAGAATCTCTTGCCTACTTTCTTGAACCTCGTTTCTGTAAACCGATCTCCGAATGGCCGTACGAGTAGGACACCATGTTCGTAGTCTTAAATTGATACACCTTAAACAAACATGGCCGCCGCGCACACGAAAAAAGAAACGGGACCGAAGTCTTCGTCACGTATCAGCGAGAAAAAGCTATAATGCGGGGTAACGTTAAATTAGCTAGCACCGCAGATGAATTATTGTCATAATGCTGCTGCAGACACAAACTAAGTTTTGAGCAGGAATCAGCGGGGCAACGCAGTGTGTGGGTTACAGTTAAAGACGTACCTCGCTAGGTCAATTGTTGACACCAAAAATCGTGCGCAGCCTAGTCTACAAAGGCGTCAACGCAGTCATGGGAGTACAAGATAAACATGCACGCCATTAGGTTTACTGATGAACTAACAATAAAGTTGTTTCTTTCCTTGGGAAGAGGGCTCCCGGGGATGAGAGGCAGCGGCTCTTAGCAGCCAGGTGGCAGCCGGCCAGCGCTGTGCCAATCGCAGCTTTGCAATGCGGAGGAGGCGCCCGGCTGGATTCACAAACCTGTTATGGAGCTGAGAGGACAAGCACACCACTGCCTTTCTCCGAGGCGAAGCAGAAATGCCTCGGAGAAACGCAGTGTCGTTTTCGGATTCGGGGGCGTGTTCTCCTCTTGCCATTGGCTGGAGGAGATAATTAGACTTCTTGGAAAAAACACGCCCCCGAATCCGAAAAGGACTGGGCCTGTTCGGAGTGACAGACCTCTTCTCCAATGGCTGGCCAGCATTCAAGAGGCCAGCCAATGGAGAACAGGGGAGAAGAGGGGCGGGTTCAAGCCCCTCTACTCCAAGTCATTATCTCTCGCAAGCGAGACTGCGCAAGCGCAGCCTTCGCTAGCCGAGACCTAAAAAGGCATTGTCATTTACAATGCCAATAGCTCAAACTCTTGCAAATGCTAGGCCTATAGCATTGCAAATGCTTGTTTTTTTGGGTGTCCTTTTAAAGATAAAGTTTCCTATTTTTATAAATTGGTGTTTGTATTTTTACTTTGTTGTCTTAATTATTTACTGAATTTGTGTTTTGAAATGCTTTTAATACCCATCTTTGAAGTTTAGCTTGCCTGCTCACAGTTAAGTTGCCACGGGTTGATTGAGCATGGGAATAATTCTCTGAGACCTATTCTGATCCCTAGATTGTGTTAAGGCCCTTATTGCCAGTGGTAGATATATATTAACCACTAATAATAACCCACTTTCCAGCAGATGGTATGTAGAGCTTTCTATCACGGACTTCTTATGAAAGACTCCAAGTGTCACTGGGATACCAATGTGGCTGAGGGGGAGAATAAAGAAGAGTTTGCTCCACTGGAGGTGCAGTCTGCAACCACTGCCTTACAAGTGGGACTTTGTGTGGCAGGTGACTCACACCACTCATCAATCCTCACCATTTACAACTCAACAAAGACCATAACATTGCAGAAACAAAAGTATTTACTGAAATTAATCCGTTTCCGTGGATGGAATTGTTTTGTTCAGTCCACCATAGAGTGTCACCGAAGTCATTGCATTATCACACAATAGCAAGTTGCAAATATGGGAAAGTTCACAGATCAGCAAATTGAAAACTTGACAGCTCTTCAGCTGCAGTACTATGCTTAAGTTAAACAACCTTTACTTGCCTCAATGTCACCTCACCAAAGAGATGATACAACTTACCCTTGTCCGTCACATTTTCGCAAGCTCTCTCCATCATATCTCACTTCCTCGCTCTGTCAGAAGATGACGACCTAACCCTCATCTCTTTCCAACCCTCCCACTTCAGCTGCCTATTGATCATCACATTTTAAATGAATAAGACAGACAAAACACCTACGCTCTAATATCTGACTCAAGAATAGGCCTACTTTTCATAACACAAAGGAGAGACAGCAAGAGAGGCACGTGGAAAAGAAAGAGAAACGGGAGGAGGGAGGGAGCGATGCAATGGTGGTAGATTACACCACGGAGAACATGAGCTGAGCAGAGACGTTTTAAGGCATAGGCAAAGTGGGCTCTGTGCCCCAGCCTTTCAGGGGGCCCCTGATAGCCAGATATGTTCTGCAGTCTTACACTGATGACCTAATTCTTAAATAGATGGTTTTAAAAATAATTTTACTTTAATGTATTTTTAATGTGGGTGAAGTGTGACGTATTACAAACATTTTGCAGTGAAAGTGTGTTTGTGTTTCATGCAACATCTATAAAAAAGTTTCTTTTAAACCAAACAAACTCGGATATGAGAAATGGGAGGGTGTCACGGAGATTACTTGCAGTAATATTAGTGAGCTGCTGTGTTACAATATTGAAAACACATCACCATTCCTGAATATTAGATGTAAACATATAGAATTTGGACGAGTTTGCCTGTGCACTGCCAGTGACCTGGCCGAAGAGGGCATGAAAGAGCTGTTATTGGAACAAAATTTAAAGCTGTTCGGAATAGGGGCCCCCAAAATATGCTTGACCCAGGGCCCCCAAAATCCTTAAGATGTCCCTGGGTCTGAGGACACCCAGAGAGACACCTGCAGGTAACAAAAGTAGTGAAAGAAATACATGGAAACAAGCATTGACAATCACTTTGACTTTTGTCTAGTGATAACGTTTTACCATGTTTACACAAATATACAGAAAGAGCATGGACATCAGCAAACACTTAAACACAAAAAAGTACAGAATAAGTTATTAAGTCAGCAGTGCTGGCGTTACTTTTAACTCAGTACAGAACCAACACAGCACTGCACCTGTCCACATGCAAAGGCATACAATTAGTAACAGAAAAAAGGAAGTGCTCATAAAATAAAAGGGCAACTCTCCACCTAGTACTTCTTTTTCTTTTATGTCACATTTCGCAGCGAAATACAAACACATTTTTGGAACCCTTTGTTTCGCCTGGAAAATGTGGAACCGAGGCATCTCAAACAAATCTGTTTCGACCATCTGTGAGAATACTGAAGGGATAGTGAGAATAGAGAGAATTAATGGAGGGGAGAGAGGGAAGTAAAATCGAGAGACTAACAAGTTGGATTATTATTTGGGGTAGGTGACTACTCACCTCAAGAAATAACTCCTGTCCAGGTGAGCTTTCAAAGTCCCTAAATCAACTGGAGATCAACCTCTTGTTAGCTATGGCACACAACCGAGACCGAACCCAGGGCACTGTGTAAAGTATTTATGCAGTATCAAAAGCATTTGTTTTGCCTTTTTCTGCCCTCTGTTTTGCTCCCTTCTGCTTTTTTTTTTTTTACCATTTATGTTAGTTTTCTGCCCTCTGTTTTACCTTTTCTGCTTGCTCCTTTTTCTGCCCTCTGTTTTGACTTTTTCTACTCGTTTCTCCCTCCTGCCGTTTCCTAAAGACCCGGGCTTTTCGACAGAGACTTTGCACCCCACCACCCAGATACCCCAGAGGGGTGATAGTAATATGCTTTACAAATGCTGATTGATTTATTGTGTCATATTTGAGATGCATAGAGTGGAGTTGTGTGGGGTTCAGTGGACTGGTGTAGGAGTGTGTTGGCGTGGAGTGTTGTAGAGTAAAGTTGATTGGAGTGCAGTGGCATAGGATTCAGAGGTGTGCAATGCAGCGGCATAGAGTGTTGCACAGTAGAGTGGCATAGAGTGCAGTGGCGTAAAGTGGTGCAGAGTAGAGTATAGTGCCATAGAGTGCAGTGGCATACAGTGTAGTAGCATAGAGTGAAGAGATGCAAAGTAGTGTGGTGTAGAGTGCAGTGGCAAAGAATACAGTAGTGCAGAGTCTGCGGTCACCCCTCTCCTGCACCTTCGTCTGCCGAAGCTCACATGCTGCTTCAGGGCAGTGTGAGGGACGTGGCTGCAGCCGTGCAGGCAGGCAACATGGCACCCAGTCGGGGATGCGGTAGGGCCTAGCTGCACCAACCCTGGAGTCCGGCGCTCTTAGGCTGTAAGAGCAAAAGAGCAATGCTTCTTCTCCTCTCGTTGCGGTGACTGGCCTGTTGACGGCCATGGGGCAGCCCAAGCCCTTTGGCACATTTTGGACACAGAGGGCACTTGGACTCTGCCAAGGCCCGGCCCAGAGTTGTCAGTGAGACCCCGTGCTTCGGCCACATCAAGGTGAGAGGCAGCGTAGTGGGGTTGTGTGCCGTGTGTATGGGTCCCCCTCCTGGAGCCCCAGACCAACAGGAAGAGTTGCTGCACTGCTGGGGGGCCTGTGGAGGGCATCGTACAGAGCCTGAACTGGGCCCTGTGTGACTGTGGGGGGGCCGTCTGCTGAGCAGACACTGACTGTACTCTGTCCATAGGGATTGCCTTTCAGGATGGGACTGCGGCAGCCAGTGCTGCCTTTGAGGATCCTCAGGCAAGCGGACTGGGACGAAAACCACAATGACTTCCCCTCAAATGAAGGGTGTGGCCTAGAGGGGGATGAGTTCACACTGTTGCCCCCGAACTAACAGACTTCTCACTTGGGTGGCTTACCATATCCAAAGTGACCCTCTGTCCATACTTGTGCGTGCCTGGTTGATGAGGGCACTTATCGAGTACTGGCAGAACGTACTCCTCTGTTTTGAAGGGTTGTATTACAGGATAGGAAGGCGGCAGTGTCGCAGGCAAGTCCTAGACCTCTCGGCCAGAGTGAATATGCTTGAACGAAGGGCAGAGGACACAGAAGGCCGCAATAGAAGGAACAATATCAGCGTAGTGGGCCTGCCTGAGAAAGTAGAGAACGGAGATATGATTGGCTACCTTGAATCTTGGCTCCAGACGGCGGTTGCTCTGGAAGGGCTATCTACATTTTATACTCTGTAAAGGGCACACAGAGTGCCTGGAAGGCCTTTGGCTCCGGGGCGACCCCTGCGTCCAGTTGTGGCCAGATTATTGCATTACAAAGACAGAGACCTCCTCCTGCAAAAGGCGAGATCGAATGGCCCGTTCTTAGTGAATAATAGTAAAGTTTCTATATTTCCGGATTATACTTTGGAAGTGCAGAGGAGGAGGATATCATACCTGGAGGTTAAGAAAGCCCTCCGCAACGAAGTTCTCCAGTATTCCTTAATGTTTCAGGCTAGCCTCTGCATAATCCTTGATGGTCAATCTCTCTTTTGTGAAGACCCCAAAACTGCTTGGGACTGGTTGGAATCATATAAAAGCAGAAAGCCGATGGGAGAAAGCAGCCAACCACAGGAGCAATCTAACGGAGATAAAGGTGAACGGCTCAGGAGAAGACCCCAGCGTTCGCATCTGAAAAGACCAAGCCCCTCGCAAACGGAGAGAGAAAGGGCAGCAGTGCTGTAGGCAGTGGCAGATATAATACATAGTGCAAAGGCCCCTTCTGGGGTAGGCTCGGGCTCCACGAAAAGGACCGGGGGTTCGGAATCTGAGGCCTCTGGAGTAAGTAGCGTGATACTACCGATAGTCACCCCAGAAACAACAGATTACATCATTTGATATGGAACTGATGCGAAGTTGGACTACTACTGGCTGAATTTGGGGGCCTGATGCAGACAGTTCCTGTGGCCAGAGATACCCGACTGGGCTGATGCAACAGGGCGAGACACTGAGCTTCCTCCGCTGGCTGAACCCCTCCTTCCCCGACGGGCGGATACCATTGCAGTTCCTGTCCTACAATGGTGGTTCGTGACAGAGACAAGGTTTGGACAGTCGTCCGTTGTCAATCTGCTCTGGGTCAAGGTCAAATGTTATGGGTAGTTGTTGTTTTTCTTGTTTTATGTGCTGATGCCTGTTCAGACAAATGGTGGTATTCACCGGGCCCTAGGGGGTGCCTGGGTGGGGTTGTGGGGAACGGGGCACTACTCAAGATCTCGCTAATCATGGCAGCTGATCCAGGAACCATTAAATGTATCACCTGGAATGTGATAGGTCTGGAATCAATGGGTAAAAGGTACGCCATATATAGTTACCTGAGGAGGAGAGGGGTACAGATCGCCCTGCTTCACGAAACGCACCTGATTCAAAGTGAAATTAAAAATTACATAAACTGTGGAGGGGGCAGATTTATGCAACAAATTTTTCGGCCTTTGCCAGAGGCCTCTTGATATGGATAAGACCCGGGACCCCTCTGGAAGTCAAGAGCATTAAGATTAATAAGGAGGGGAGGTATGTGCTAATATATTGGAAATTAAGTGGTCGAGATATAACAATTGGAAGCATGTACACCCCAAATTATGACCAGTTAGCTTTCTTGAGGAGGCTCCTAGCCCAATTGACGGATCTGCCCACTGATGCCACAATCATAGGGGGGAGATTTTAATTGTGTGCAGGATGTAATATTGGATCGCTCGCAACCCAGTCCTCCCAGGGACTCAACCGCATCGCACAGCAGCAGGTTTCGAGATCGGAGTGGTCAATGGGGCCTGGTGGATACTTGGAGGGTACAACACTCAATAGACAGGAAATACTCTTATTTCTCCTCCCTCCATCAACTACACACTAGACTAGATTTATTCTTTTGCACTACAGATTTAAATGAAACAATTACCCATACTGAATATCTAGGGCGCACCTGTTTGCTACTCCACTGTCCCATATCTTACATAGTAGCAATGAGACTGGTGAGGTCTTGTATGCTCCAGAGGAGGTTAACACCCTATTCCGAGAATACTATGAGAAACTGTACACTGACCCACCCCTCACAAGGAGAGATTAGGGAATTCCTGACACTGCTGCAGCTACGGATATTAGATGAACAGCACAGGGACTTATTGGGAGGGGCGGTGACGTTGACAGAGATTAGACAGGCCATAACATCAATGGCCATGGGAAAGACGCCGGGCCCAGATGGCCGGCCGGTGAATTCTACTCGACGCATGCCTCCAAGTTGGCCCCCCGCCTGGAAACGGTATATGCCACATCATTGTAGCTGGTGCACCTTCCTGATTCTATGCACAGCGCTATTGTGGTTTTACTCCCCAAGGCTGCCACTCCAGGGATTTGAATGGGAGACTATCGTCCATTATCCATGCTCAACCTGGATTCAAAAATCTTGATCAAGGTGCTGGCAACAAGATTGCTTCCACATATGCCTACACTAATTCATCCAGACCAAAATGGGTTCATCCCTGCATAAAATGCCTCATATAATCTGAGGAGACTATATTCCATCTTATATCACCGGAGGCCAATTTTCTCGAACGATCTGCAACATTGTCGATAGCTCTTGAAAAGGCCTTTGAAACAATCAGCTGGGACTATCTTTTCATGTGTATGGACTGGATGGGGTTGGGGGAAAAGCGTGTTAACTGGGTTACAATATCGTATGCTCGCCCAATAGCCAGAGTTAAAGCGGGAGGGACAGTCTCCGCCCAATATGAGATTTGTTGTGGTACAAGGCAGGGTTGTCCGCTATCGCCGGTGCTGTTTGCGCTTGCGATGGAGCCCTTGGCGGCCAGACTCCAACAAGGTGGGCCAGGACTGGAACTGACGCTAGACCGGAGACATCACATTGTCTCTCTATATGCCGATTACTTACTGATCTACCTACGAGAGGCGGTGGGCGGATCGGAGACGGCCCTGAGGCTCCTTGACAGATTTGCCCACCTGACAGGTCTTCGGGTAAATAGGACAAAGACATCTCTCTTTCCAGCAGTGGACCACTCTAGAGACTGATTTCTCTTCTGGAAGACCTTAACTAGGCAGAAACCATTTTTAAGTATCTGGGTATACATGTCTACCATTCCTTGATTGATATGCGCGAGGGCAACCTTGATAGAGCACTCCGTTCAGTAAGATCCTGCGTGGCTTTTTGGAGTTCCCTGAAGCTGCCGGTAATGGTGCGCATATCCCTGACCAAGATGGTTATGCTTCCCAGGTTGCTATACTACTTTGTGAATCTTCCCCTGGTGCTGCTCAGAAGTTTGTTCACACCCCTAGATTCATTAGTGCGAGACCGAATATGGGGCGTGGGCCGTGAGACGCCTGATAAGGAATAGAGGGTTGGGGGTACCAAATTTTGAATTTTAGAATTTGGCCTCCCAATTGCAATGGCTATCACGGTGGCTGGTGGGGGCCACCGTGGAGAGCACTTTCCTTGGTGAGCTGCGTGCTCGCCCGGCTTTGTTACTAGCTAAGATACTTGACCATAGAGTGGTGGCTCCGTTCAGGTTGACCCTGCAGACTGCAGTGTTGGAGGAGGAGCTTGACCAGGCTGCCTGTGACCCCCAGGTATTCTCCACGGCTCCCCATAGTGGGCCTTCCACATAGAACCCCGTGACAAACATTTACTTGAGCAGTTATCAGAGTGGGAATATGTGGGCCTCAGAACTGTAGAAAAGACGCTGGTCCCATTTGTGGAACTGGCGGAGCAATTTGGGTTGCCAGTAGGCCATTTTTTTACAATACTTGGTCTGCACATTTAGAGAGTTGTGGGGTGGATGGGGAGGAGCCGGGAATACAGCCTTTACTGTGTGCTTTGCTCACTCTAGGTGATGCTGGCCATCAAGTACAGAGGCTCTATACGACTCTACTGGAGGCATCCCTGACAACACTGCCTAGGTTCAGGGAGCGCTGGAAACAAGCATTGAATAAACAACTCACAGACCGGCAATGGGAAAGAGTCTTGGCTTGCCCCAAAACAGTATAGCGCAACACAAGACTGAAATATATCCAGTTTAACTGCGTCCATATGATGCAGAACTAAGTCCCGCTCCCGAGCAGACAGAGGGCCATATTCTCAAGTTAACGGCACTTTAGCACAGCCAAAGTTGCGATAAATTTATCTCCCCATGCACAAGCTGGTGCTAACAGCCCATAACACCAGTTTACCCGCGATAGCAGCCGCAAAAAACATCACCACAGATGACCGGCCATAACTATCGCTAATGAGATGCAGAGTAGGCGTACCCGTGCAAACATCCGAGACAACACCACTCTACAACATTCTCAACTACCAGACAGATCTGCAAAAAGACCAAGAAACATGCAATAAGGCCCGTTAGCTGCAGGAAAATAACACCAGCTCCGACCTGGTGGAAAGTCAGATGGCAGCCTGCACCACAAAAGGAGCCCAGCCCACAACCACACCTGAACAACAACAGATGCCATGGAGCCACTGAACATGTGTGCCTGACACCCAAGAGGGCCCCCCCCCAGACACCCACCACACCCCGACCAACACTGAGGCAGTGCAGACAAAGAGAGCAACCCTCCAAAAATGCACCAACCACACAGACCCAACACAAGAGAATGTCATTGCCCACTACATGCTCAAAGGGACAACCCTCCTCCTCATCCTGACCACCATTGCCCACAGGCTGATGGTACCAACACAGCGGACCACCAACATCCCCCCTCAGACCAAGCTGATGGCCTTGCTGCACCTGTTTGCTTCTGGTACCCTCCAACCAACAGCCGCTTGAGACGGAGGAGTCACACAGCCAGGCCAATACAAGTCCCTCACAACGGCCATGGATGACACCATCAGCTTGTTATCCCACCATCTATACTTCTCACACACTCCGCAGGAACAGCCTGAGACCAAGCAAGGTGTGTATGCCACAGCTGGCTGCCCACACATGTCGGGGTGCAATTGACTGCACACATGTCCCACTAGTGGCCCCTGGCAACACTGCACACAATAAGTGCAACAGAAAGCCCACGTATCCCACCAATGTCCAGGCAATAGTGGACCAACTGGGAATCCCCGCCAACGCCGCCGCAAATCACCCAGGCAGTGTGCATGATTCCCACACCTTTCGACAGCCCATCATCAACCTGCGCCACCAGGATGGCACCTACAGAAATGCACTGCTCGTTGGCCAATACCAAATGCACACACCAACTCTACAACCATGCAACACACGACACAGGAAATACACACGTCACAAGCTCACAAACAACATGCACACCCACCTGACACAACAGCACAACTAACTGTGGGAACCTGGGCCAGCCATGTACATTAGCCATCAAAGGCATGGCACCTCGGCCACACCATAGCAGATAGTGTGAAGAGATGGGCACCAGGCATGTGCGAAGGAGTCACGTGACCCATGAATGAGTATGTGCACAATGCCAAGTGTGGCGTGGATGTGCTGGACAGACTGGAGTATGCAGACCACACACATATCCATGTCGACATACGCCGCTTGTGTATGGAGTGTATTTGACAGTGGACGCAACCATGTCACCCCTAGCCAGGGGGGGGGAAGATCGCGGAAATGTAGCCTGTTATGTCCCCCCGTCAGCGTGAGCGGAGTGGGCTGGCCCTGCGTACGGCAGGCCAGCATACGGGTGTGAATAAAAAGCACCTAGCCCTGGCGCCTCTCACCCCGCCACGAGGCCTACGCCGTCGTCCTAAACGGAGTTTCCTGCGATCCTGTGCGCCTGCTGGTCCTCGAACTTGTCTTGCCCTCCACTGCGCAGCCAGGCCTCACTGATCACCTGCCGACACCGGCGTGTGTCAAGGAGGGCCCACCACGTGCCGAGGCAACCTCTAAGTCTGAGGCCTGCGACCTTGACAGTCTGCTCAGACCATCACGGCCTCATCGAGCAAGGCTCTCAGTCCTCCTTTCTCGTTGACATACTCCACCGCCATACACAGTGGACAAGTGGGTCACACATTTTTAACTGAGTCTTGATTTATTTATTTCAGAGTGTGTACAATTGTACGCGAGGAGAGGAGTAAGAGGAAGATGCGGTTCAGTCCGAAGGAAGAACGGATCATCCTTACGGAGGTGATCGAACACTACCAACAACTGATTTTGTGGCACTTACTCTGTGCATAGCAAGCCAATGACACGTGGCTGTGGGCCCTTGTTGAGCCCTGGCTCCAGACTGCACTGCGGACGAGTAGGTCACATGTGGAACTGAGACATGATTTATTTATGGCAGATTCAATGCCATTGTACACGCATCTTAGCAGACTGCATGCCCTTTCAGCACTGGTGCCACTTACTCTGTGCCCCGTAATCCATGTACACTCCCTGGTTGAACTTTGGTGGCATGTGAGACTATGGCCTGGGTGTTGTCATCATCATCATGTAGCCGATACCGATTTGCTGTCAAGTATGTGTCTGTAGCATTTATCTCCTACATATTGCCTGTGTCTGCTTGGTTCTGCCATCTGCATCAGGCCTTGGAAGAACTCCTTCCACTGTCCCCTGAAACACTCTGCGTCATTCACGTTGGACATCGACGAGGACAGTTCTGGTGTCCCTATCTCACTGCACCGTAAATCACCGTCCTGTGGCGGTGTGCCTGTGCCGGCCGCACTGCATCCGGGGTCACTAACTCTGTGCACCACAATTCATGGACCTGTTCTGATTGATTACTGTGCTGTGGACAGCGCACGCAACAATGTTACCTCATGCAGTGGGGAAGACCTGGGCCTATGATGAGGAAGATGTGTCAAGTGTGCGGACGGGAAAAGGCACAGACAATGGGAGGGCAGGAGGCAACAACCCGATGGCAGGAATGCAGACTGGAGGTGGTAGTCAAGCTACACACCTGGATTTATTACTAGGAATTTCACTGTGGACTACGGATGCAACTGTCACCTCAGGCAGTGTGGAGGACCTGGGATGATGATGGGTGAGATGTGGCAGGTGTAACACACCCTACTGCAGCTGCAGCAGGGATATACCGAAGGGACACAATCTAAGACAATATCTCACATGAGCACGCTCAGCCCTGGGGCTCCTATCTCAGTGCACTGCAACTCATGGAACCTCCTGACTGAATATTAGGGTGACCTCTGTACTTGCCCCGGCTCCACCCATGTAGCTCAGCAGTTGACTCTGTAATGCTGGTATTTTCAGTTTCCGTTGCACTGGTGTCCACTGTTCAAGTTGTTGCCAGCACCAAGCAGGCCGGCTTATACTCACCCCACACACATCCTGATTTCCTCAGGGCTACAATAACATGGAAAGATTCCTGCATTATTATCATAGAATTAGTTCTGAGCGCATATTTCTTTACTATTGTTATTGTAACCCTGAGGAAGTCAATGGGCGATATACCCAAGACGAAACACATGTTGGCTACATCGATTACATCAATGTGATGATACGAACCATCTGTGAAATACCAGTGGCTTCTGAATTTGATGACAAGCAGAAAATAAAGAGGAATAAAGAAAAACTGATAATGAACTAAAACTACTCTTTGAACTTTTTCACTTTCTGCTTAAATAATACTCTGTCTGTTCTGGAGCGGGACTTAGTTCTGTAATTTGTACTCTGTGAACTCTGTCCACGGAGAATATTTGGAAACGTTGGTGGCTGTCTCCGTCTTGTTCCCTTGAGCATTCGTTGCTCACTACTGATACTTTTGTTACAGTAATGGTATTGCACGAATCTTAACCCAGCCACACTCTGAAATTGTATTGTACGTCCATATGATTTACTTAACCCCACACAGACTCTGAATGAGACACGATGGCGAGATGCGAGCTTGTTCACGATGCGACCAACAAGATGTGGACTTTATTCACATGGTCTGGGGTTGCCCGTCTCTGGCCTTCTGGACTGATGTGGCTCAGAGTTAATGAGAGCCTGGGAGGGCTTAGACCTAGATAATGTAGAGCTGGAATATGGGGGAAATGGGTAGTCACCGGGCAAAAACACCTCCACAAGCAAGTTGAGGGAGACCCACAATGGACGTCACACCAGGAATGGGATCCTGAACAGATACTACTGGGACCAAGTCGCATATGTTGAGAGATCAGTGTAGGCCCTGCACGCGCACCCAGCCCCCCCCCCCCCCCCCCCCCGCCACCCCCACTAGACAGGTCAGCAACAACGAGACCACTGGCGAAAATGCGATTATAACAAAGAACTTGTGTTTATGTTCTTAGATGTGACTGTAGCAGGCTTCCATCTAATCTGGAAACTCCTGGTCATGGGCATAAGTTGAAAGAGCAGCGAGTAAGCACGATGTTGATCACAATTGGGTACAACAACCCCTTGTATTGTTTGGTGGTGTTAAATAAAAATAGCTGGACCAAAAAAAAGCAGAGCACTGAGTCCATGTTGTCAAGAAAAGCTGTGAAATGTAACTGGAAAAAGAAGGAAACAAATGTACTAAACAGCTGAGATCATCATATTTATAATTTGCCAACTGCTGTTAATAACATTGAAAATGGCAAAACATAAAAAAAAAAATTGAAAACACATGTCTGTCTCTGTTAGACCTGGCACCTTGGCATGCGTCTCCCTTCCATTTTTGCTGTTGCCTCATGTTTTTTTGCGGGTTATAGATGCTTTGGGCACTGTGCCACTGCTCTCCAGTGCCACAGTGCAAGTGCTCCCTATGGTAAATTGATGTATGGATTAGTGACTCCATGATTGGCTGATTTGGTTTACTTGTCAGACCCTAGTACAGTGCACTGAGTGTGCCCAGGGCTTGTAAATCAAATGCTGCTGGTGGGCTTGCAGCATTGGTTGTGCCACCCACAGAAGCAGCCTGTAAAGTGTGTCTCAGGTCTGCCATTGCAGAGCCTGTGTGCAGTCTGGTACTGCCATGCTGACTGGGCAAGTGCACCCACTTGCCAGTCCCTAAACCTTACCTTTTCTGTCTATATTAGTCACCCCTATGGTAGGCCCAAGTGCAGGGTGCATTGTAGGTAAAAGGTAGGACATGCCCTGATGTGTGTGGCATGTCCTAATAGTGAATTACAGCCATTTTCGCTTTTCACTATTGCAAGGCTACCTGTTCCCCATAGGCCAGAATGGGCAGTTCGATTATTACATTTTATAATCCTAACTGACTCAGGGAACTAGGTAGAAATTCAAGTTTAGTCTGCCTGAACTCAGAATGATAAAATACATATTTTAGTAAAGTTGGTTTTAACATTCTGTGTTTGAAAATAACACTTTTAGAAAGTAGGTATTTTCTTTTCTAACCATCCAAGCCTGCCTCTGCTAGGTTGTGTATTCCTTGTCTGTAGTTTGAGTGACAGGGGCTGGGGGATTCCAGAAGACAGGGTGAGTCAGCACAGGGCTGAATAGAGAGATCTGCATGTAGATGGGTGGGAGGAGTTGCACCTGGGACCTGAATAGGGCTGTGCCTTCCCTCCACAAGGAAGGCTCCACCTCCTGTGGTGCGTCTGATGTTCCTGCCCTGCACTGTGAAAGGAAAGGAGTCATGTAAACAGAGTGCTCCAGAACAGGTTTGGACTAGGCAAAAGCGTCTCTGCCTTCAGAGAACAAAGATAAACTGTGTATAATAAGGGGGACACAGACCCCAGAACTTTAGATCACTTTTGGGAAACAAGAAGAAACCTTTGCTGAGGATAGGAAGCAGAGAGACTGAGGAGAGACTATCCCTAAGCTGAATGCTGTTTGGGGGATTGGCCTGCAGTGGTTGCCTGACTGCCAAAGAAAGGAGAGAGGAACTTTGTGTGTACTTTCATGAACTTGTGAAGGATCTCCAAGGGCTTGAGATAGAGCTTGCTTCCTGCTGAAGTCTCAGGGACAACAGACTTCACCAACCAGCTCCCCAAGAGTCCTTTGGAAGTGCCTGCTGCTGTGCGGGGCTTTCTGAGGGACTGCGTGTCGCAAGTAGCTGGAAGCGCGACACACAAAGAAGAAGCGTGTCGACCGAACTGCCACGGTCGCTTCACAACGTGAAAGCGCCCCGCATCGCCGAAGAAGAGGATCGACGTCGCACCAGACGCCACCGCATCATCGGAGAAGCGTGTTGCAGGGCCTGTCCTGGCTCAGAAGAATCGTTGAGTCGCTGCATGGACGTTGGGTGTGCACGCATCGTGTCGCATCAAGAAGAAGACACCATCTTTGTTTCATCGCACCAGATCTTCGTCGCATCACGTCGTTGCACATCGCCACGAAAGCGCAGTAAGAAACCAACGCATCACCTCCCCTCACAGAGAAGAACCGATGCATCCCCTGCTCATCAGAAGGGACCCGATGCATCACCATTCTTGCGTGTAAGGAACCAACGCATCACCTTCCCTGCAACACTTTCATTGTATAGCGTTACGCATCCTAAGGTACATTGAACTCAAAGTGTCGCATTTTACATCTTAAGAGAACTAAGCTATTTCTACCATTTTTAAAGTACAGTATTGCAGATTTTTGTCGTTTGTGGTCTTGTGTTAAGTCTATATAAAGATATTTATTTTTATACTACAACTTGTGTGGTGTCCTTCTGTAGTGTTGTCACTGGGTTACTGTATGTGTTAAAAAATGCTTCACACACTGCCTCTGAGATAAGCCGGCCTGCTCGTGCCAAGCTACCAAGGGGGTGAGCAGGGGTTATTTTAGGAGTGTACCCCCTTACCCAGACTAGAAGCAAGGGTCCCTATTTGGTCAAAGGTACCTACCTCTGCCAACTAGAGACCCACAATTCTAACATTGGTGGGCAGCTGTGAGGATTCTGGACTTGCATTTGTGACTCATATACAGTGATTGGTGATCACTACTAGTGAGTGCAGACCAAACGCAACCACATACTTTTTGGTAGATTGTTTCCCCTGGAATTTTATATTTTTGCAAAGAACTGCCAAGTTTAACCACCATGGAGAAAGCAGCATCCATAGCATCTGTTGATTATGTGTGGGAAGAGGAGAAACTGGAATAATACAATGTGAAACAGCTAAAGCACTTATGCAGGAATTTTAAAGTTGCAATGACCGGTCTTTCCAAGAAGCATGAGTTCCAAAAGGCGCGGAGGGCCTGGGTCGCAGCAAGGAGTACCCCTGAGAATGAGGAAGGGGTTGAGGATGCAGAGGATGCAGAGGAGCAGCTGAATGGGCCATAGGGTCCAGGGGGGCGGAGAGCAACGTTCCCAGTAGATAGCTGTGTTTCTGCCAAAGGCCTGTCCCCAGACGAGTTGGAGGGCAGGGAGAGATGTAGGATGCATGAGATGGAGCTGACCAAGCTCAAGTTAAGTGGGCAGTTAGGACTTGAATTGCAAATAAGGAAATTGGCCCTTGTAGAAAAGAGGATGCCTGGAGCATGAGAAGTGTTTGAGGGAGATAGAATTGAAAGCAAGGAGCTTAGAAATTACTCCCTCTAGTGGCAGCACACCGTTGGTGCCTGTGGAAGCTAGAGTGTATATTCCTAAAGATGTGGTAAAGAGTTTTGTAAGAATGATGACAGTGGTTTAAGGCCTATGAGGTAGCCATGTCTTTCCACCGGGTCCCTGAGAAGGATTAGGGAGCGGGGTTGTGGGGGCGGTTCTTTAGTGAGGGCGGGATACACTATTAGACTTGCCCTCTGAAAGCCATAATTCTTATAGCCACCTGAAGGAAGCATTGATGTCCAGATATGGGTTGACTCCTCATGTGTATAGACAGAGGTTTAGAAATTGCAAGAAGGTGGAGTCAAGCACATGGGTAGAATATGTAACTTTCTTTTGCAGAGCATTGGATGGTTGGGTGAAGGATAGCAAAGTGAATGATTTTCAGGGGCTCTTTGATTTAATTGCATGGGAGCACTTGTCAAGTAATTGTTTTCCAGAGCTACGCCAGCACCAGGCTGACTAACCCTAGGAAGCTTGCTGAGGAGGCGGACCGCTGGGTGAGCACCCAGGTCGACAAGGGTAACGTGGGAGACTTAGCCAAGAGTGGGCAGGGTCCCCAGCAGAAGAGTGGGGGGGGCAAGGGTAAACAGAGGGAGTTCCAGAGAGGGTCCCAAAGTAATTCCCAAGGGAACCAAGGGATAGGTTGCCAGCCGCCCCCTGAGAAGAAGCACGGGGCCCGACAGGTAACCCTGTTCCTAGGGGACCCCTGAAGCGCTACATGTGTGGAGAAATGGGCCATAAGTGTAATGATCCCCGGTGCCCACAGTTTGGAGAGACAGCACCCACTGGTGCTCCACCCCGGCAGATGGCGAGTGTAGCCCTGGTGGAGGAGAGGGGTATCCAAGGTGGGTGGGGTCCCGTAGAGATGTCCCTTGTCTCTTTAGGAGACTGTGAGGTGGTCCCTAGGACCCAACTGCCTGATAACACTAAGAAGTACAGGCAGCGGGTGACCATCAATGGCCATAGAGTGGAGGCTCTTAGAGACACAGGAGCCAGTGTGACAGCGGTCAAGTGTCACCTGGTATCTCAAGAGCAGGTTGTCCCCAATACATTTTACCCAGTTGTACCTGCTGACAACACAGAGAGCCACTGCAAGGTGGCTCAGGTTCCCTTTGAGTGGGGGGGGGGGGGGTCTCTGGTACTCTTCAAGTAGCTGTGAGGCGAGCCATGCCTGTTTACTGTTTGTTAGGGAGCGATTTGGAGAGCTCACCTTGGGCTAAGGTGGAGCGAAGTGCTCATTTGGAGATGCTGGGTCTGCCTGACGGTGTGTGTGACCACACGGTCCATGGCAGCCAGTAAGTGTGCTCAAGAGGACCTGGAGCCTGACAGGGAGGCCCAGGTGCCTGCCTTAAAGAGAAGAGGCAGGGGGCGCAGAAATCCGGCCCCCGAAGTTCCCAAGGTCCAGGAGGAGGCAGATCCCAAGGGGGATGACCTGGAGCCTACAGGGAACAGGTAGCTGAACTGGGGGACCTGCCTGAGCTGAACCATTGGCAGCAAGGAGGAGGACCCTCCAGGGAAGAGTTCTGCAAGGAGCAGAAAGAATGCTCTTCTCTTGTGGGTTTGCGGCAGCAGGCTGCAAGCCAGGCAGCAGGTGATCAGTCTGGATCACATTGGATCTACTAAGAGAATGGTCTCCTGTATAGTGAGCCTAAGGTTGCTGAGCCTGGGTCAGCCCGTGTGCTGGTAGTATCCTAGCGCTTCAGAGCCTTCCTACTGGGGCTAGCTCATGATGTGCCTTTGGCAGGACATTTGGGGCAGGACAAGACCTTTGAGAGGCTTGTCATCCACTTTTATTGGCCCCAAATGCGCAAGAGTTCAGACACTCATTGCAGGACATGCCAGACTTGCCAGGCAAGTGGCAAGAGTGGGAGGAAGCAAAAGGCTCAGCTCTCCAGCCATTCCCTGTGGTCAGCACCCCCTTTGAACGGGTGGGTATTGACATTGTGGGGCCATTGGACCCCAAGACAGCCATGGGCAACAGGTTCATCCTGGTCTTGGTGGACCATGCCACCCGTTAGCCATACCTCTGAGGACAGTGACGGCCCCCGTGGTGGGACGGGCACTGATGGGAATTTTCTCCCGTGTAGGATTTCCTAGAGAGTTAGTGTCTGACCGAGGTACAAACTTCATTTCTAAATATATGAAGTCCCTGTGGCAGGAGTGTGGGGTAACCTATACGTTTACCACTCCTTACCACCCCAAAGGAAATGGGTTGGTTGAAAGATTCAACCAAACCCTAAAAGGCATGATTATTGGTCTTGAGGAACCTATGAGGCATAAGTGGGACATCCTCTTACCATGCCTGCTGTTTGCATACCGTTAGGTGCCACAGAAATCTCTAGGGTTCAGTCCCTTTGAGCTTCTCTATGGTCACCCAGTGAGAGAATCTCTGAGTCTGGTCAAGGAAGGCAGGGAGCAATCTCCCAGGAAACCTCACCAGGATGTATATAGCTACATGCTGGCCTTCAGGAACCAGACTAGGTGTTTCAGGCAACTCGCTGAGGCGAATCTGGAAGTTAGCTAGGAGGAGATGAAGCGGTGGTATGACCAGAATGCCACTCTGGTTCAGCTTCAGCCTGGTCAGAAAGTATGGGTCATGGCCCCAGTGGAGCCTTGTGCGCTTCAGGATAGGTGGATCGCAAAAGTCCTGTTACCTACTTAGTGGACTTGCGGTCTCCCAGGAACCTCTTGCGGGTCCTGCATGTCAACCGCCTGAAGCCCCACTTGGAGAGGTTCGAAGTGGGCATGCTCTTAGCAACAGATGATGGAATGGAGGAGGAGACTGAGCCTCTTCCTGACCTACTGTCGGCGACAGAGCGAGATGGGTCAGTGGATGGAGTAAACCTCTCTTCCACCCTGACCCCTGAGCAACAGAATGACTGTCACCAGTTGATGGGACAGTTTTCTGATCTGTTCTCCCTGATTCCCATTGTCACTGATTGGTGCGTCCATGATGTGGACACTGGAGACAGCCCGCCTGTGAAGCACAAAACTTACAGGCGGGCATATTTTCAAGAGCTTTAGCTCTGCTTTTTTGGCTAACTAAGCCAAGAAAGCGGAGATAAAACCAGCACCCTATTTACAAGAGGGTGCTAACATGCATAATCGCATGTTAGCACTCTTTTTCCCAACGCCTCACTTTGCATCTCCAATAAGATGCAAAGTGGACGTTACGGGCGTACCCAAGATGGACTACCTTGCAAATATTGCTGATGTTTACATCGCGATATTTACAAGGTAGCCCACATGATTTTAGCACACATTAGATTTTGGCGAACTGCAGTTTTCGCCAAAACCTAATGTCTGCTAAAATCCTGACTTAGCCATCACTAACATAGGGGGTGGATTATGCTGATACAACCCTGTAGGTGGCCAACAGGTTCATGGGTTCATGGGCTTGGACAAGAAGTTAACCCAACGAACACCTCTATGGAGAGGCCGATGACTTAGTCACACGGTGCAGATGAAGGGATTCCAGGAATTGGGACTCAATCGGGGTTAAAATAATAGGAGATGTATTGAGCCGGTCACACATATACTAATTTTGAGATCTACTGTTAACCTTAACACTCTCACATACACAGTTCCATAAATATGTGCAACTACAACATGCACTCAACGTATACCGTGCTGACCTCGATGAAGTGTCTGAGTTTAGCCTGTTGAGGCAAGTCTGCTCATGGGCCCTGGGGCCGAGCTGGTTTCTCTCAGATTTACCACTGTTTGATGTGTAACCCCCTCTCTGTAAGGCTCTTGAAATGTTCGGACACTGATGAGACCAATGGGTGGAGGGTTTAGAGGATGCTGAATGGCGCGAGGTCTGCATACAGTTGCACTACCTGCATATGACATACTTACCAAAACAGCAGCTCTAGTGAGCTGGAATTCGCACAGGCTCATATTGCACCCGCTGCTCACTCTTTAATGCTGACGTCTTCCACATGTTGTGGCAATGTCTGCCTGTGGGGCCCTATTGGAAACGTTTAGCACCGTCTTTATCTCATGTATTGGACAGGACGATTTTATTGATGCCAAAACTGGCATTGCTGGGTCTTTTGGATGAGATTGGGGGAGCAGGAGGGGATTGAATGCTTGTGGGCCTAGCAACCTTGATTGCACAGTGAGAGCGCAGCCAAGTGTAAATGTCAACACTCTCGAAAGTGTTGGAATGGAGGATTAGTATGGGATGGTGTGCCAAACAGGAGGGACTGATTTATATTCCTAGGGTTGTCCGTGCAAATTTGCCAAGATATTAGGCACATGGCGGGATTCAATACTATCTGAAGGCACAACTACTTTTGAAGGTGATTTGACCTAACTACATGAAGGTGTGGGTGGAAGCGGGGTGCAGGATAGTACATGTACATCTTGTTGTTGTATTTATGCCTCCCAAAACTAAAAAAAAAATGTTTATAAACAAAGTATATAGCGCACAAATTATAATGTGTGGAAATTTCATCACCTAGTGTATTGATTTGTTTCCACCACACTTCCGAATCACCCAAAAATTTGCTTCTTTGGGCTTTTCTAATTCTGAAATATCTGCACAGTATATTTACAGACACATTTTGTTGTGAGCTGGAAAAAATAACATTATACAGCCTCCCTCAAGCACTCCCCCAGAGCCAGCACGATTATCCCATACAACCTCATCCTTTGAAGTCAGAGAAAGAAAAGTAAACACCAAGCTCCCTGGAAGAGAAATCATGACATGTGACCTCTGTCCTTGAATGGACACCAAATATGACAAAAGAAGAACAAGATCTAAAGGCCTGTTTACAGAAATCAAGCACTGGTGGACAAATGTAGTAAACAGGGTTTGGGCAAGGGAAGGGAGGAATTAGAAGCTTGACAGCATAAAACGAATAGAGTCAGCAAATAGACAGCAAGCAAATATGATTTACAAGAGGTCGGAACTGGCCTAAGCTCAAGATGGCTGCATAGAACGAGCGCTCCGCCGAGCCATCCAAATATCCGAAAATTATCCGACTCGCGTGCTGAGTAATCACCCAAAACTAAGCAGGCATCGTCACCGGAGAATACTGTGACCCTATTGAGCTGCTCTGATCTCGCCTCACTCCACGGCAATTGGTGAAGAGGCCTGACGCACGCGTGGCTTCACAGGCCGGGTTGGCGAAGTGAGTGAAGTCCCGGCCGGGAGCGCGCAATCGCTCCCCCTGTAACAGAAACTGTGGAGGGAACTGTGGAACACTTGCTGCAGAACCGACGACGATACTCCAGCGGTAAATAACTGAGGCCCGGCTGGGCTGGGGAGGGTGGAGCTTGGAAGCGAGACCGCTGCTGGATGCCGGCTCGGTGCACGCGCAATTGGAGGCCCTGGCTACGGGGCGATGTGAGAGGTGCGCTGCGGTGGAAGAACTGGGGCTGGCACTGAGATCCTGGCAGCTGCCTTACGAGTTGCAGTACAGTGCGGGAGGCCGGACTCGCTGGCCTGAGGCCCTCCCCACCCATCGGAGAGTGCTATCTCCTCCTCCCTCGGCAGATCCAGTGGCGGCGGCGCAGCCCAACGAGGCTGAGTGAAGCCCGGTGTGGCCATTTTGTGGAATTGCCTAGACGACTCGCCTAAGGCGGCGTACCGTGTGGGGTGATGGGGAGGGGTCCTCCTCCCCCCCCTCTTCACCCTCCCCTTGTTTTCTCGCCTGGAGCTGGTCAAATGAGGAAAGCGGACACCCAGATACCACGGAGGAGCCCTACATTAAAGCCGAGATCCTGGGCAGTACAGTCCTTGCACGTAAGGGTCGCCCAGCACTACAGCCCTTCCCTGAGATATGCAACCTCAGGCGCGACCCAAACAACGCTCGTAGCAAGAACACGCAGGAGGCTGTCCGCACAGAGAGGTACACTGGACTACTGACATACACTGAGCAGGAGATTAATCTCGTAACTGTGCCAAGTCTGGGAGTGGCCAAGGGATCCCCTAGCTCCTTGAAATATACCCCCTTTGCACGGTTCCAATGCAATATTAAGCACAGCAGCAGCCTGATCATCAAGCGGGGCTCTACATATTCTAGACACTAGTGGGTGACACAGGGAAGTAAGGACGCACACCACTGCTCTCACTAGCAGGTGACTTGGCCAAAGAATTGTGTGCTCACGGAGCAATCGTTAGGACACCTGGTGCCCGACCCCTCCTGAGTTTGGGAAAAAGAGCCCTAGAGGACTGCTGAAACCAGAGCATTGTTAGATCCTATATACGCTCGCAGGGCAATACAACAGCCTGCCATACTTCCTTCCCACCTCCAAGAAGAAACACTGAACGCAACGCGAGCTGTGTAACACAGCGCCTGCCATTAGAAAGGGCATAGTGAGCATCTAGTGATGAATCCTAGTAGTGAGATGCCGCGGGCTACAGAAATCCAAGGTGCCACAGTTGGAGAGAGAATAGAAAAACCGACGCAGCAACAATGGAGAAGGTGGATAAAGCACAACCCAAGCTCCACTTTGAGCAACAGAAGTCCAGAATTCAAGAGCAGGACCCGGAAGAGGGCCCAAACAAACCAGCAGAGGAAACGCAACCCACTGATGATGATCTCCGCACTATATTGGCTGCAATGCAGAAGAGCTATTAAAAAAGCTTGACCACCATTGATAGTAAATTGGACACTTTTGCTCAATGCATGGATCAAATAACAGAACGCATGGATAAGCAAGCGGAGAGACAAGATATGGCGGAGCGAAGGGTCACGGAAGTGGAAGAAGCCCAGACAGAATTGAATTCCGAACAAAAGCTGCTATTAACTCTACAAGATAAGGCTGAAGACCTCAAAGCTCGCTCCCGCAGAAGCAACATTAGAATTACGGGTCTTCTGGAGTCCACACATGTGGGCAACATGGAGCTCTTTGTGGAGAAACTACTAGAGACACTTTTGGGCCGCGACACGTTTTCCTCAATGTTTATAGTAGAACGAGCACACCGATCTCTCGGCCAGAGACCTCCCCCTGGAGCACCACCGAGGCCGATTATTGCCAAATTGTTAAATTACGGAGACCGAGACGCAGCACTGAAAGCGACTCGAGAGAAACAATCATTGCAATACAAAGGATCAGCGATATCACTCTACCTGGACTTCACGCTTTGTGTACAAGAGGCTCGCAGGCAATTTGCACCATTGAAGAAGCAGCTACAAGAACAAAAATTGGACTATACCATGCTACATCCGGCGAGACTACAAGTTAATAGACTGTGCCGTTCTCGAATTTTCACGACCCTAAATCTTTGCAGAAAGCCCTGAAGGAATGGGCTAGAGACAGAACCCAACAAAACGCCCCGTCGGACCAAGAGGGAGCTGTCGGAAGAAGTCTGGAGAAACGGGACTGAATGCTGACTGCTTTTACATAGCATAAGAATTTTGCTACGGGGGAAGTGGGAAATGTAACTAAGGAAAGAAGTGGGTGTAAATGGAGGCGATAATGCAATGAGGCGGGAAAGGGTATACAGTAGCTACAAGGACAGCATGCCGCAGTATAGTTATGTATGAACACTATTGTGACATGCAATGAGCAAACTTGCACGTTAATGAGCTCTTAAGATACATAGGAGGATGCTGAACTGCTAGTACAATGCACAGTACACGCTGGATGGCGAACAGACCAGGGGCAACAGCTGGTGGGTGACTGAAAGAGCGGAGCTAAGGCAACATCTGCCCCAGTGTGTGTACCACTACCTGAAACTTGTTTGTTTATTGTTAGACAAAGTAATTTTTGGTTCTACTACAAAGATAATGGGGGGACTAGGGGGTTCCTACCAATGCAGTGTTGGGGTTTGCATGGTGTGGGTGGGGGAGGGGGTCTCAGAGACACAGTACATGTTCTATTAACACTGTCGTGATACTAGTCCAACAGTTGCGAAGATTGCATTTCTACATAATGCTTCGAAGAGACGCCCAAGCACATGCACTAATTGACAAATATAGTTCTTCCAGCCTCTATGGCCCAGACACACAATACTAAGATTAATACCTTGACATGGAATGTCCGAGGCCTGAGTGATCACAGAAAGCAGAGGAAAGTTCTGGTGTACCTCACAAGACATAGTATTGACATAGCACTACTGCAAGAATAGCACTTGCGATACATAGCGGAATGTTCAACTGCAGAGGGCTGCAGGGTAAGGTCCATGCGGCAGGGTTCACAACGCACGCCCGAGGTGTGATTACTTGGGTCAACCCGAAAGCAGGGTTGGAACTGGAGCCATTAGATACAGACCCAGAGGGAAGATACACTATATCGAGATGAACCGGGAAGGGATTTGATCTGATCATAGTTAATATATATGGGCCGAATTTTGACAACCCTAATTCTATGCAGCGATCCTGGAGAAGATGAGTAACTATAGGGGCACCCTCCAACTGTGGGATGGAGACTTCAATTGTTTATTAGATACAAAACTGGACAGGTCGGGTGGCCCGGAACGGCGACTCACAGCAGCTGCCCAAGAAATTATAGGGGCGATGACACAGTTAGACTTATGTGATGTCTGGAGAACGCGATCTCCTAGTCAAGGGGGTTACACACACTACTCCGCTCAACATAATTTACATACTAGAATTGACTACTGGCTAGCCTCCAGGAACTTGCACACTCAGGTCCGAGACTGTGCGGTACTGCTTCGCACCTTTGAGGGTCACTCTCCGGTGTTACTGATCTTGGAGACTCCCTGCAAGCATATCACGCCTTTCACTTGGCGATTCCCCCCATACTCCCTATTGGATACAGTGTTCAATTCGGAGCTCTTAGAAGCAATTGACACATTTTTCAAATGTAATATAGGGTCAGTTGATACCTTTTCGGTAGAATGGGAAACATTTAAAGTCTATATCAGAGGGATTGCTATGTCCAAAACACTCTGATGTTCTTAAGGCGCTTAGGAAACCGCTTACAGACTTAGAGGATAGTCTAAAGATGCTAGAACAAAGGTTTGTCTCTGGCTCTGATGAGCAAGCGCAGGAGGAATTCCAGGAACTGCTAAAGGAGTATCATGACAGGGCTGACTCAGAACTGAAGCACCTTGGCAAATATGTAACGGCCTGTACTTATGAAGAAGGCGAGAGACCAGGCTCGGTTCTGGCCTCTGTTTAAAAAACATAGGGGGACAGAAGTGGTGGCGGTAATTAATGATGAACAGGGAACGCCCATCGCGGACTCTACAGAAATAGCAAACAGATTCAAACAGTACTACACCACACTATACACCTCCAGAGCATGGGACCTTGACACAGAGAGGTTGGACTACCTGACACACATAAAACGTCCCTGGTTGACAATTACACACCGAGAATACCTCATGCGCACGCTAGAAACGGAGGAGATAACTGCAGCACTGTTGGGAACGAGGGCTGCCAGCGCCCATGGCGCTGATGGATTAACGGTCTCCTTTTATAAGGAGTTTAAAGACATACTTATACCACATTTGCATACGCTGTTTGAGGAGATTAGCAAAAGCGGCCAGATGCCTCCATCTATGAGAGAGGCACTGATCATTGCCATACTGAAGCCAGATAAGCTACCGTCAGAGTGTGCGTCATATCACCCCCTGTCGCTGTTAAATGTTGACACAAAACTATATGATAAATACTGGCAAATCATCTGTCCCAGCTTGTCCCACTACTGGTGGCGCTGGAGCAGGCTGGATTTGTCCCCAGCAGAAACTTGACATACAATTTGCGAACAGTATTTGGAGCTATTCAACATACTAGACACGACGTCGCCGTGTTCCTTGACATGGAAAAGGCATTCGACTCGGTCGAATGGAATTTTATGAAGCATGTACTGACGAGACTCGGCTTAGGGGGCGTCTTCCTGCAAATGATAGGAGTCTTGTACAATAGCCCAGTAGCCAGAATAAAATTGGGCGACATGGTTACCGATAAAATACAAATCACCAGAGGTACGCGGCAGGGATACCCGCTCTCCCCGTTACTTTAGGCGCTGGTCGCGTAACCGTTGGTCGGTGCGCAGCGGGAATATCACAGCCACAGGGGTATTTGCTTCCCGGGGTATGAATTGGTAATATCTACATATGCTGACGATATGTTACTTTATGTCAGAGACCCCGAACGCAACTTATCACCCATACTACACGAAGTAGTCAAGTTTGGAGCAATGTCTGGTCTCAAAGTTAACTGGGCCAAATCGATTATTTTCCCACTTACTCCTATTACAACACAATTTACCCCAGATTTCCCTCTACAATGGTCGACCGATCCAGGGAGGTATTTGGGGATTAAGATCCACACAGACTCCAAGACTATACTAACTGAAAACTACGGAGTCGAGGTCAGTAAACTAGACGCAGATGTCAAACGCTGGATACGACTGCCACTGTCACTTGCGGGCAGGGTTTCGATTATGAAGATGGTCGTACTGCCTAGGTTCTTGTTTCTGTTCAATAACATCCCGATGGTCCTCCCAACCTCCTTTTTTAAAACGCTTACATCCTTATTAATCAGATTAGCTTGGGCGGGGAAACATGCTCGGGTCAGGTGGGAAGTGCTTACGCTGCCATACCACATGGGCGGACTAGGGGCGCCGGACCTAGACCTGTACTACAGGGTGGCTCGGAGCGTGCACGCTCGCTACTGGATACACGGCCCCGCTGACGCATATACAGATTGAGAAGGAGGTTGCAGCACCGCTCGCAGCACTTCTATTTACACCTCCAGACTGCAGAACAGGTGTCCTAGATTCAATCAATCCAACAGTACGCGCCTGGCACCATCTATTGAAGTTACAAGCCAGTGCTATTTTGTATTTCCCGATTGTTCACCTAGAATGTTGCCGCTGGCTTCCAGCATGTAGGGACAAAGGCGTTATACGAACGTTGACTGCCATAAACATTAAAAAGATTGGCGACATGTTTGAAGAGGGCGCAGTAAAAAGGTGGGATGCAGTGGAGAAACAGGGACAGCAGGACACAATGGTTAATAGATTTCAATCTCATCGAATGAGACAATCATTAAGGGAGATTCTGGGAATTGACCTAGCTGAGCCGCTGGAGGTGGCTGCACTTACGTTTATGATAAAAATGGAAACAACGACACAGATGGTATCCAAGGTGCATAAACTGACTCAGGGCTATCAGGCCAACCCCTACACCAAGGCTAGTCTGGCTTGGCAGGCAGATATAGACAAAGACATAGATGATAGAATGTGGAAGTATTGCTGTGAGAGCACGAATCGCATCACCCTAAACAGCCGTCACAGTTTAATACATTTCAAATTCCTAAACAGAGTGTATTACACCCGTGAGAGGTTGCATAGGTACGGACTACAAGACTGCTGATTGCGAGCGCTGTGATAGTAGCTCGGCTGAGTACTTCCACCTAGCATGGTTGTGTCTGGGGATCGCCAGCTACTGGAACCTGATCTTTAAGTCCCTAGGGGACATTATTGCTATACCCTTGACACCTGATACATTGTTGGCCTTACTGGGTTACTCCCTACACCTTCCAAAGCCCACTAGACGGCTGGTAGATATGGGGCTGCTACTAGCTAGACGTAGGGTGGCGATGTGCTGGTCCAGTAGCCCGACCCCCACAATTGCTGGCTGGTCAAGAGACATGGTATAATGTAGCACGTAGATTGAAAACTATTGTGCACTCCTCCCCCCACGCAGTCACCCAAAAATCTTTGGGCATTATATCATACATATTTAGCCCCTAAAGAGAACAACGCCGAGGGGTCAGACATTACTACACAAGAGTAGGCAAGAGTGAAGCTGTTAGAGTAGCAGGGTTTGTTGCGCGAGGCTCTGGGAATGATTCCAGGACCTAGGTACATAGGATTCCCTGATTAGTGGGAGAGGTTGAGAGAGAAGATATACGCAATTGGGAACGTCTTCCGATGTCGCATGTTATTGTGATAATTAACAGAGGCAGAGGCCTCATAAGGTTCAATGCAGACACGTATGTAGCACAAATGTGTAACAAGAATACTTAATGGACTATAATACTGCTTGTTATGCTGATGGATTTATCAATGGAATGTCTGATTTCTTTGCTTCATTGTACTGTACTGAAGTTAAAGTTTTATAAAAAAAAAAAGATATATCAATTCCACAATCCAAAAATCATGCAAGTCACGCATAAATCAGGAACAGACCACTCCGTGATGAAAGAATAAAGTGCTTTTAATCCTTAGGTGACAGCAACATGACGCGTTTCGACCGGGAAACCCAGTCTTGATCACATGACATGAGCAAAGACCATAGAGTTTAAATACAGTGAAGTTTGCCGCCATTGTACCACCCACTAAGTAGTAGAAAAGAAAAAAATACTGGCACTAGAAACTAAAACCTACAATAGGATTCCTTATATCAAAGAAGAAGGCATTCTATATAATCACAACCATTCTAAAACGGAATTAAAAATTATTAAAATGTAAATACATTGAAATAAAAGCGTATGGATATATATATATAAATATAAATCTATATCATCACGCTAATTCCGTAACAATTCATGGAGGGTATTAGACTAGTGATGGGCAAGTGCCCATAGAATACCTATAGAGTACAGTACTTCAAAATTTTTGCCAGTAAATATCAAAAATGCAGGTCAATAATACTGAGCAAAACAATACACTGTAAAGAGCTATAAAAAAACTTTGGACTTGGTATATTCAGTACAGCGCGGTGCCCCCCTTTGAGGATCATCAGTACTGACTGTGACCACATCGAGAGTGAGGATGTAGCATCAGCTACAGGAGTTACACCAGGTTCCAGCAATACCATCAATTCAACATTGGGACCAGAAGCTGCAAGTTTGTGGAGCTCGGCAAGCCACATTGTTGGGACACCACCTGGTGTTTGGAGGCCCTTCACTTTACGGGTCTTCGCAGCTAACTCCAACGACCAGCATGCAATTGGCCCCGGTGAGCACGAGGGAACTGTCGACTACAAGTCGAGGCGGGGCACCAGCATTTCATTGGGTGTGGCCATGAGAGCGTCACAAGATTTATTAACGACCACCAGGTGAGAGATTCGACTTGAGAACCGGCACTGAGGAAAGCACTACCGCTGAAACGCGTCTGCCAAAACGTTTCCAGTTTGAAGGCATAACCCGTGCTGTTAATTGTGGAATAAATCCTGTTGTCAACTCCAGCATATGTCGGGCTCATTTGTAGTGACGAGTGAGCATTGGATTTTATGTGAAGCCAGTATTGCTGACACTGGCCACCGGCATGCCCTCACGTTCAGGTGCAACGCGCATTCAGCAAAAAACTTTGGACTTTGTATATTCAGTACAGCGCAGTGCCCCCCTTTGAGGATCATCAGTACTGACTGTGACCACATCGGGAGTGAGGATGTAGCATCAGCTACAGGAGTTACACCAGGTTCCAGCAACACCATCAATTCAACATTGGGACCAGAAGCTGCAAGTTTGTGGAGCTCGGCAAGCCACATTGTTGGGACACCACCTGGTGTTTGGAGGCCCTTCACTTTACGGGTCTTCGCAGCGAACTCCAACAACCAGCATGCAATTGGCCCCGGTGAGCACGAGGGAACTGCAGACTACAAGTCGAGGCGGGGCACCAGCATTTCATTGGGTGTGGCCATGAGAGCGTCACAAGATTTATTAACGACCGCCAGGTGAGAGATTCGACTTGGGAACCGGCACTGAGAAAAGCACTACCGCTGAAACGCGTCTGCCAAAACGTTTCCAGTTTGAAGGCATAACCCGTGCTGTTAATTGTGGAATAAATCCTGTTGTCAACTCCAGCATATGTCGGGCTCATTTGTAGTGACGAGTGAGCATTGGATTTTATATATATATATATCTATATATATATATATATATATATATATATATATATATATATATATATACACATATATACACATATATATATATATATATCCAAATGCCGCTAGGTACAGTGAAGACGACGATTGACGTCGCAGCTTCAAAATAAAAGGCGGACACGGACCTCCAGTTAAGTGCTTATTTTAATCCATTCGTAGTGTCGTCTTGACGTTTCGGCTCAGATGAGCCTTGTTCACATGACAACGTGAGTAATGGCAATGATCCAATAAATAGCATTGGCACAAGGTTCATGGTTCAAACTAAGATCATGTGATCACAAGGGTCAGAGACATAGAAAACCTCTGCATTGTAGCACCTATCACGGATGTGCAAACACGCAATAAACCAATCTCACGGTTACCTTTAAATAACATAAATGTTAAAATGCATAAATGTGTGCAAAACTTCGCTGTTATGTATATAAGACAATAAATAAATAAATAAGTCAATTAAAAGATCCTCTATTTACAATTCACTTATAACACAATGTGTAAAATACATGGCATAAATGCCATAACTATTGTGGATCGTACAGCCCTAGAGAAAATGGTAGCTGCTGCACATACCACTATGGACGGTTGAGTATACCGGCATAAATGCCTATGACAGCTGTCGTCCAAATAAAATAGTTTTATGTCTAAACATTTAAAACAGCAAAAGCCTGAATGAGTATAGAATAATAAAAGTAAGTAAACTGTCTTGTAGCCATGTGCAGAACTCATGATATATGCCAATTACTAATGTGGATCAAGTTATGTGCAAAATTAAAAATGATGAAAAGAACATATCCAAAGTGAGAAAAAATATATATATATGTTACAAACCACAAAGCCAATGGTAAACAAGAGGCGGAATGCATTCCCGGGGAGCCTTTCGGAATGTCCCCAAGATGTTGTTAGCAAACCAGACAGCGTAGATTTTACCTTTGCACTGCATGTTTTACACTGTTACAGTCAAGCCTGAAGCCATGTTTGTAGTGCCACTATAGTGAATGGCACAATACATGCTGCAGTCTGAAAGTTTCATTTCACTGCCAGGTCTTGGGTACATTTTATAACATATGCTAGGGGCTTATTGGCAAGTTGAATATACCAATTAGGAGTATGCCACTTCAGCAGTGTTTAAAGGGGAAACACATGTACTTTACTACTTGTAAGCAGGGGGAAAAGTGCACAGAGTTCAAAGCCAGCAAACATATTGGGTCCAGCAAAGGTGAAAATTGGCGGTGACCCTGCCTAAAAGGTGGATTTCCTACATAGACAATGTGTGAAATAGGAAAATGCACATAAGCAATAGAAGGCACCAAGGAGAGTGCATCTCTGTTTCATGCTATAGAACCAGTTTGGCTCTATTCAAATGGACTCCTTAGGCTACCTATCTTTGTCTCGAGAGAAGATTCTCACTGTGGTAGGTTCCAGACAGGAGTAGCCATGGTATGGTCACAGTCCGGTATGTACCTGGCTGTCATTAACCTACATGAAGAAGCAATTAGGGAGAAACAAAAAGGTACACCTAGCCTAGCAACGTTCTCACCTTGAACAACAGAGACTCAGTACCATCATTCAACCCTACCATCTACCAAGTGACAGTGCTCAGGAATGATTAACATCTGCTTTCTAACAAAGCTCATTGCAATGATAAAAGTAGCCCTGTCTGCATCATCCTCACTACACTGTCTAAGTTTGCACCCTCGAGCCACAGGAATGGAAGATATCCTCTCACCCATCTTATGCCATGTCACAATCGGGGGAATTCAAAATGGATCCCACTTCGCTTTGCAATAGATGCTATGAACCATAGTTTAAGGTTGAACATCACAATACATCTGCTCCAGCATTCGCAGAATCTATTTTTTGATGATCGCATTATTTACCCTGTATACTCTTTCAGGTTGTTTTTATCAAAATGTTACAGCCATTACTTTACGATTCCAGCCCTTGAGCTAATAAGCTGATCTTGCTAAAGCAGTCGTTTCATCTGTAGTCATTCAGGGGCCTGATTCTAGTACTTATCAAACTACCTCATAAAGCACTATTTCAAATGCAAATAAAGTTGTTTCCTTCTACAGTGTTGCTTTCTCACATTGGTGCATGCAAACACAGAAAATACTTCTCTGTATTCTCATGAAAATTGACTTAGACTTGCAACCTAGAATTGTTACCTCTCCTTTTCTTCTAAACAGACCTCTCCTTACTTTCCATCCTCTCCATTCCATCTCTCTCTCTCTCTCTCTCTCTCTCTCTCTCTCTCTCTCTCTCTCTCTCTCTCTCTCTCTCTCCCCCCCAGCACAGCCTACTCTAAGTCTATGGGCTTTAATTCTATTATTATATTTCAGCAATTTGCTAACACCTCCTTTTCTAAGATCACAACCTCTCCTTTCAAAAGTCCTACCTCTGCAATCTGACAATACCTGATCTCCTGTACCTCATCTATTAATACTGCCAACCAGTCCATAAATTCACATACTAATTTCAACAACAATCATACCTAACTCCTGTTAATTTAATCTACCACATGAAGCTGTAGTAAATGCATAGAATATTTACATTAGGAATACAAGACTAATCCAAATAGCCAACAATAACCACTGAAAAACACAAATAACACTAACCTTGGCTTATCATACAGGCTGCATTATAATTCCCTTATACTGATGGACACTCTTACACTCACATAAGATAAAACTGCTACAGGTCATGTCTATCACCCAGTACTGTAGCAGATAACAGCAATATACAACTCATCACAAACTGAAGAGGTATGGAATAAATGAAGAGATCTGCTACCTGGCTCTAGCAAATGAAGGAATTTTACTTTAGCCCACCACTGCAGGTCCCAACAAGCTACATAATGACTGTTTGTTGACAGCTCACATTGACAATCAGATATGGGACGACATTACCAAAGTCCATCCTCAGAAGTCTCTCCACTATTTATCCCTCCTCCTATGCTTGCTTGGGACCATAAACCTTAAACAAATTGTCTCCGAATGGACAAACCAGTCCAGTAACCTGAAAAGTCGACTATGATCATAAGAAATGCTATGGAAGGACCTGCAGAGCTGTTCAAAGCTGGCAGATTACTAAACACTATAAACTGCATCCCTCTCTCTTAAACTTCTTCATCCATCACACGATAACTGCACTTCAGTAGTTATTACGCACAACATGGAAGCACTTCCCACGTAGGATCAAAACAAAGACAACGTTTCCAGTTATAACCGCTACTTAATGTAGCATACCACCCATGTAGGCAAGAACTTCAGCACCACAAAAAGGGGTAGTAAGCACTATATATCTTGCAATACAATGCAACCAAACATGGTTTTAAGATGACACTGCACTGGTACTTCACAGGGGAGTCGAAGTCATACACAAAATCTCCTGGTGAAAGCTCAAGGAGACTTTAAGAGTGACTTTCAAAGAATCATTGGAAATCACCAAGACCGAAGACACACTTGACAGGTTGCAGATCCCTTCTACTGAGATGCTCATCTACCCCTACTTGCTCTTTAAGCATTCCCACTACTACCACACTGACCCCTGCCAAACAATGGAGCTTTTTACAGACGCCATGCTTGGTGTTAAAACTTACTTTTGACCAAATGTACTAGCCTGTGTATGTTTGTAACCCTGAAAAGTTGGTACGACCAATCAATGCCACTTCCAGTATAACATTACAACAAATCTTCAAGTTCTCAAGTTCACACAGCAGGACATACCTTGGGATGTATTATTCAGCCCACCTAGAATGATCACAATTACAGAGATTGCACCTACTTGCTGGAGTGATCACTCTCTCCTCACAAGCTAACAGCAAGAGGTACTGCCATTACAACACTGATGACTACCACCTACAAACATTAAAACAAACTTGACCTTGCAGAATACTACTATAACATCTCCGACCAGTCACCACCCAATTAATTAATGTATGTTAGACAGTTGTGCAATTGGCTCTCCAAAGCATTCAACAAGCTGACTCCCTTCAAAACCTCCACACATCCGCAAGGATGCAGCGGATGAATGTTATGTTATGTGAAGTACACTTGTAAAAGTGCACATCTCACTGGAGGGAGGTATCCTGGAGCTGATAAGAAGCTGCCCTGTCTTGGTCCTACATGAAGAGGCATGTTTTCACTTTCTTCCTGAATTCTACGACAAAGCTAGCGGCCCTAATGTTTGTGTATGGGGAGCCCGTTCAGGTCTATGAGGTGGAAGATGTTGTCAAGAAATTTTATATCCACTCTGCTGAGGCCAAGACAAGGCAAATTATGCCGAAGAAAGAGGAACCTACACTTGCACAAATAAAGCAAGTCTCAGCTCCAGAAATCCACGATCTGATAAAGACCAGTGGACCCGGCAGGCACACCATTAGACTCCTGCCTAGCATAAACATTCCAAACATTCTGTTATCTACTAATGCCACAACTCCAGCAACAAACATCATCAAGATTTATTTGATAACAGGCCCTAGTAGAGCAGCAAATAGCTTATCAACTGACAAGATATTGAAAACAAGTGTTGAACCATTTAAATCCACCCGGCACACCAAACCATTGAAAACACAGTTTCAGAGTAAAGTTGTATGTTCATACCCAGTTTGGTATAAATCCATCCAGTGGTTGGTTGCAGATGCAAACAAAATGTCCTATTCTGTTTTTCTGTTCCTTGTATTTCTAAAGTGCATGGCTACCCATAGGGGCTCCCAGCCCCCTCCCTCAATGTTTTCCTCCTATATAGATCTGCACAAAATGTGGCATCCCGGACCTCAGTTGACCTCGCTAAGCAAGTCCCATTTTATTTTATACATTTCTTTATTGGGTTTTTGGCTGAGAAAGAAAAAATATGTTAATAGCCAGAGTTAAACTGTGTCTCAGAAATAGCTTTTCGTATCTTGTGAAGTCCTCCTCTAGTATATTTAGAAAAGCTATTTTTTGACTCCATTCTATTGTTCTTTCATTACTCTCTGGATTTAATTAAAGGTCTCTGACTAGAGCTGCTCCAGAGCGTGGCACGACAATATAGTATGTACAAAATCCCCAATGGCAGCCCAGCATCTCAGGTCCTCTCTGGAACCGCCATAGCCTTTTGAGCATCAAGTATATTCTGTGAAGGTAGCACAGCTGTATGAGGCAGAGCCTAGTTGAGACTGAGGCTTCGTGTGGAGCCATAAGCACGAACAGCCCTTCCTCCTTCTCCAGGGGACCAATGTCTGTCTCCCAATCCTCCCTAAGTTTATTGAAGTTGGCAGGTGAATTAATCACTAGGGTTTATATACTTGGAATACTTTCCCCTTAGGTGGAAGGGGAGACATTAGCAATTTCGTCTCGTCAGAGCTGAACTCTGGGACCTTCTCAAGATTGGTCATGTATGGCATTAGTCTGTTTATAAACAAAAGGATCCACCTTATAGAAGGAGGTACTCAAAAGACCAGATAGCAGGGGTAATGGTGAATGAGTGTCCCAAAACGTGGTTGGGCACACCCAATGTTGTTTAAATACCCCTCACACACCAAGAATGGCCCATGGTGTCATGCTTCATCATTGGGGTCTTCCCGCCCCGCTGCGGGACGGGGCGTGCTACGACCTACGACTACGTCGGAGCACTTTCGATGAAGTACTATGTGTGATGTAAAGGGAGGGTCTATTGTAGTTGTGAGAATGTGTATGTTAAAAAGCAACTGGCCCAGGGAGACAGAAAAAACTTTAATTTGTCCCAAGAGGGCTGGTGCTAGTAAAAACAAAAGTGCGGAGTTTGCCTACGTAATGTGTGGTTACTCCTTGTGGGTCAACATGTTTCGATGCTGGGCATCTTCATCAGGACAGAGAAAAGATCCCTCCCAACTTAGAAGCATGTGCTTAGTAAATACGTAAAAGTGAAAAAAACGCAGTAAATAATGCACGTGTATACAATACCTAATAGTATGTATGAAGATCTGCAAAGGGAAACAGAGACTTTATCAATTTCCCCAGAAGGAGAGCGTAGTACCTGTAAATGTAAATAAACGCCACAATGTGACTATAAATAGCGTGCTTCAACTGTAATATTAGCGTTATCAGGAAGTGTGCAGTGACCTGTAAAAGTAATAGTCTGTGCCTATGTTGGAGACATCAACAAAACTGGTTTTGTAATGTCAAGATCGTTTCTAATATCCGTAAATGTTTTCATTCATCCTCCCCTAGTGACGTCCTCCACAGTGGATATACCAAGGCGATCCCAGGCACCAAATCCCTCCAAGGTGACCACCTCCAGGGGGCAGTTCCCACCCACAGTGGGGTCTGTTCCATGAGATGATCAATCCTGCTATATGTCTAGCTGAGGCTTTTCACATGCTGCAAGTCACTTGTGTTGTGGGTGGTATACCCAGAAGTAATCCCGCCCCATGGAGGAAATGTACAGGTGGTCTTTCCCGCATGGCGCATAGTTCCGTTGTGTATGCTGGGTCCGTATGGGGCCCAACATTTGCAAGAGGAGTCAGTCATTTTCCACAATCAAATGAGCAGCCAGTAGTAGGACTTAAGGTCAATCAACGCCATGCCCCATTTGGATGATGATTTATAGTATTTCAGAAAGGAGACTCTAGGTTGTCCCCTGTTCCTGAGAAAGGATCTCAGCACAGATGGTAAGGTGTGGCGATAGCCCAGTGGTCGGAGGAACACGTAGCGTTGCACAAAGAATCGCAGGGAAAATAATAATTTTTAGTATTGCAATTCTCCCCTTCATAGCCAGGAGAAGTGGCCTTCACATCTGTGTATTCCCACGAGAGCGATCAAGAAGGGAGGCTACATCTTCAGTTTGGGCTATCACCTCTGAACATGTAAGGCAAACCCACAGGTATTTGATGTAAAAATGTATTAACTCTAATTCCTCTCTCTCCCACCCAGGCCCCGTATACGCCTCCACCAGACAGTAGAAAAAGGATTGTTTTCTTCCAGTTAGCTGTAAGGCCGGAATGGTGACCTAAGTCATCCATCAGCTGGATCAATGCTGGGCCAGACTGAGATAGCTTACTGAGGCATACTAAGAGCTCGTCAGCATTCAATGATATTCTAACTTTGAGGTAGATACATGGTTAAGGCATTGTGCGGTCCAGATGCACGGATGGGCAGGCACAGGAAGAGGAAGGAAAGGGAGCGGAAGCTCCGGGACTCCGCCTGGTAAGTGGAGTTGGGACAGGGTTTTTGGGGGGAGGGGTGTAGCTTTTAGGGGTGGGGTAATTTTTAGCGCTTGGGTCCCCTAGGCACTTGCAGGGGTCCCCTTGACCCCGCATAGGGTTCCTAAAGGCAGGTGGGTTCCGAGCATTAATACTGGGCTCCGGGCCTGAGCCGCGGCTCTTCGAGCGTCTGGGCCCGGAGCCAAAGGGGTGGAGGACGGAAGAGGCAGGGAGCCCTCACCCCTCATCCGAGCCAACAACTACACACAGTGTCACCCCGGGGGTAAGGGCGGTCACGAACATCATTTGCATCTTTTATATAGCGTGAACGCGACCCGAAGGTATTGGAGTGCTGTACATGAGCACCGTATTTACATTACATATTCAGGCACGGGGAGATTAAGTGATTTGCCCAGAATCACAAGAAGTGGACGCGACCTCGAGGCTCGAATCCTGGTTTCCTGCACCAAAGTCGGCAGCGCAGCTGACGGACCACATTGGGCACGAGGGTAGTGATGAGTTTCCATATATCACACTTTGGAGTGCAGTCTCATTCACTTGGGTGTGAGACTCTCAGTGCAGTCTCATGTATTGGCTCCAAGTTTCACACCTTTCAGCACAGTCTCCACTCATCTGAAATTCTCACCCTTTAGTAGTGAGTCTCACACCTCGAAGTAGTTTATCATTCAGCGAGTGTGATTCTCACGCTGAAGTGCGCTGTCTCACTCCACGAGTGCGTCCATCTCACACCATAGCTCAGGGGGTGCCTGGGACTAATCTCGCGGCTCAGAAGGCGGTCTCACAAGTTGTGTGCGAGCCTCACCGCTCGGAGCAGTCTCATTCTTTGAATACATGTCTGGCGTGTTGGAGCACAGACTTCTTCAAGGGGAAACATGAGCCCCGAAGGACAGTCTGGTCGCATCTCCAGCACCTGGGGCTCTACCCTGGCAGCAGGTCAGAAGTCCACTGCCTTTACTTACCCAGAGTCCGCCTCCCAGAGCCACACTGGAATTCAAAGAGTGCTCCACTTAAGCTCGAGATGGTGGGGGCGAGCAACTTTGGGTCTCATCATCTTAGTTTGCACAGAGTTGGGGTGGGAGGGGCGTCTTTTTCGGAAGTCGAATTTGAGATCTCTGGGAACGGGATGTAAAACGCTCGAAAATGAGTGTACGTCAAGGGTTATCTTTCATGCATGGCGGCCGCTGATAACAGGATGCTTTTAAAAGGCAGGACTTCTGGAGTGAGGGGGGAGGGGTTACAGCTGCAGGCCGCATCCCTCCCTCATCCACCAGCCATGCAACGTGGCACAGAGGGGAGGGGGTAGGGGGGCTTCGAGACCTTCCAGACCCCGCCCTGGAATCTGAGCAGAACAGACAACTCGCCCCTGAATGCAGTTTCATCAGCCTCAGGCCCCGGGGGTTTGAGTGGAACTTCCCAGGCTGCGTTCACATGTGTGATTATTACATGATGACACACACTGCAACAGGCACACAGCGCTACACACCACGGACAACACGCACTGCCTCTAAAACTAACGTGGCGACCCTAATTCCTTCAACGAAGGATGCTTTTCAAATGTTTTCAACCCGCAGTCCTAACATCACGGAGCTAGGCTTGGGTCATGCCATGAACACCGCCACCTTTCTCTGAGGTCAAGCAGAAATGCCTCGGAGAAACGCAGCGGCATTTTCGGATTTGGGGGCGTGTTTTTCTTTCTCTCCTCTTGCCATTGGCTGGAATGTTTACATTCCAGAGGAGAGAAAGAAAGTAAAAAACACGCCCCCGAATCCGAAAAAGACGGGGCTTAAAGGGACAGACACCCCTCTCCTCCAATGGCTGGCCTCCGTTTAGGAAGCCAGCCAATGGAGAAGAGGGGCGGCTTCAAGCCCCATACCTAAAAACGTTAAATCTCGCGACCGAGACTGCGCGAGCGCAGCCTTCGCTAGCCGAGACCTAAAAAGGAAACAAATACCTGAATGGTGTTTCCAAAGATTCAAGAATTATAGAATACAATTGATACGTATATGTCAAATCGATCGTCGTTCTGTAGCTCTATTAATAAAAAGACAATACATCAATTGGAGTTTATTTAGCTTTGTCCATATATGTATTAGTCATTTAATCTCCTTACCTACTTTGTTTAAGGTGAATAATCGTCAAAAGATACAGGTAAGTGAACTCTGGTGCTTTTTGGACAGTGTAATTAAATTTCCAGTTCCCAGCAATTCTCAATTGAAGAAGTTTATTCTACATTTTTTTTAAAAAATTACATGTAATTTGAGTCAATATTAAATTTACATTGATACCAGGCATTGAGTATAAATGGCCCTATCTTTTCTAAGTAATACCTGTTAAGTTTTGTAGCGCAGCGAAACTTCGGCAGTCGGATTAGTATCAACCCGACTGCCGGTTTGAGCTAGCATTTATACTTTGTTTGGAGCTCAAAAGAGGACTAGCCTCATGCATCTCCTTAGTAATGGATCTCACTGTGGTGGCCATCTTAAACACCCTTTTTCCTATTGGTATAATACTGTTTATATACAGAGTATCTATTCTTATTAAGTTATGGGGCAATTTGGCGTGAATTATATCCTCAACTTTTATACTTGACGATAGAAATAATTTTAAACTACTATTAGTATATGTTACATGTGTATAGTATGAATATGTCTTATTTTTCTCATCTTGTAATGTGATTCAAACGTGAATTATACAATGATTATAGCCACTTAAAGAACGCATTAAATATACACGTACTGAAACCATTCAAAATAATCATATAGTATTAACATTCACATTTAAAAAAATATATATATATTTATTGGTTATAAATTATATGTTTAAATTAATCCATGCAATGTACATCATTTATATCGCTACGGATACCCAACATTTTTTATACAAATGCATATTTTAATCTTACAAATCACTCATATATTTACATCAATCAGATCATGTGTATAGCCGCTTATTTATATATACATGATCCGTCAATTTAAAAATTACTAAATTGTTTCATATAAATCACAACTATGATTATGAGTTTTATTCTACACAAAACTTAGCTTGTGATTTTAAAAATTTACAGCTTTTCAATCATTAGATCAGACAAAGGTGCACAATGTTATACTTTCAACTAGATATCATAAAGCGTATAACATACTAAAAATCATTGTATTATCGTGACTTTTCTTAACGGTCTAATGTCTTTTCTTCAACTTGGCTGACATTAACATCTATTAACATATAATCCTTTTAAGAATAGCTGTTATCTAAACTGACCTATAGTACATAATGAATTATCAGTTTGTTGCATCTCTCATCGTTATTTATCCCCAAAAGGAAATAAAGTACTGATTGTACCAACGGTGTTTTATTTATTTTAGACTGATGTTATCTCTCGTAATCATACGCAAGGACCTCAATTCTCTTTATCTAATGGCATATGTGTGAGTCCACACAATTCATAGCATAAGAAATTTCTGACACATATTTCACTTAATACATGCTAATGCATGCCATTCCGAAGCGGAGTTGAGGCCTCTATTAACCAAGTCAGTGCGACAGATCCATCTGCCTTCTTTTATTGACAATGTTTGCTCTAAGGCATCGCCAATACATCTTGATCACACCATTGTCCGAAGAAGCCAAGCCAATCGTCACTGCAGGTACAAGTTCTTCTGAATCTGCACCTGTATAACTAACGTGACATTCTGCGATTATGGCTCCCGAGTCATTGTCCTTGGGAGTGCTGCAGCCTTTTAATTTAACTGATACCAACAATGTTGCCTCCAGATAGTATTGATGGAACAGATAAAGGACTTTGACATTTACACAGAAGCCCTAGACCTACAGAATGAAAAGGGTCTTATTTGTTAGATAATGCACTGTGTTGGCCCTGATATTCGTGACAACATTTACTAGTTTGGTGATAATGAAAGATCATGGTATGAAGGTCTGACAAATAAGCTGATGCTAGAGAAGTGTTGACCATGAACGCAGTTCGGGTGGGAAGTCTTTTGCATGGCTTTGGAGAGCGTCCTTCCCTGCCCTATGTTGATCGTCTTGCAAGTCACTGGGAAGTTGCTTAGGTTTTCTTGATCCCTACCTCAGCGGTCATGTCAATCAGGGGTATCCGCTGAGTGTCTCCCTGTTTACACAGATTGAGACCCTAGAGCTTAGCTCTAAGGTGGAGGGTTCATGCATAGTGTACCACTCTTTTACAGGGTGTAGCTACTGCCCTCTCTACCCAGGCTGTGATAGACTGACAGTGGCAGAAACATTATTCTATACTCAGGGGTACCTGTAACCCTGTACCCTTTAGGAGGGGCTGCCTACCTGCTTCCTCCAAGCAGTCTCTTTAAATTGGGTTAATTTTGCCTTTTTCATTTCTAGGTTGTGTCTTTTGAAAGCCAGTGGGTTCACTAGGTGAGGATGGGGAGCCACTGTGTTTAATGTGAGCCGAACTGCTATCTGTTCTGTTGGACACCCCAGCTCCCTGTGCCCCTCCCTATACCTTGTAGAAGCTTGGTGGGTTAAGGTAGACACTAGCTCTTAACCATATTTAGCTCAAACTTCCTCTGCTAGGACAACTCCCTCCCTTTTTTTCCCGGGTGATGGTAAGGGCCTCCTGGTCTGGACTTGATATAAATTACTCTCTAAGGGGCAGGCTGAGAAGGAGCACGGCAAGCCGCCCTAACACACTGATCATGCAGTGAACACTCAGAAATTACAGCCCAGGATTGGAGGAGCACACAGGATTCCAAAGTAGTAGACCCCTGATTGAATCAGCCCGTAAGTCAGGGAATTATAAAAGTCTGCCCTCGTCAGCCATATGCTTGTTCATGGCTGTTATCCTTTTCTGACCAGACACTCACCAGGGTATTAGGAAGCTGTGATCGAGGAGTGGAATCCAGGAAAGTTGGATTGTTATTCTTCCAGACCCAGGAACAGGGTTTGGACTTGCGGACGTGTCTGTGTGATGCATTACCTGTAAAAGGTATTTACCAATAAGATGGAAGGAGCTGAGCTTCAGCTCATCAGGTGGCATCCCAGCAGAGAACCTGTGAGGTTTGTGGAGGTGGTTGGTACTTTGAAGCACAAGAAAACTACAGACAGCTGCTCAAGATTAGGAAACTTTCTATACAACAGCATTGAGGGAGACTCAGGAAGCTCTATACCGTCACTGAAAGTGAGAATGCTTTGCTCTTAACTCCCCCTGTGCTGTGGGAGTCTGTGGGTGCTTTCAGTTACCATCTGTCACTAGGGGCAGAGTGCCCTGTTGAGGAACTTGCCAATTGAACCTTTGGTCCCTGCCCCAGGACTTGCATAGCCTCCAGCTCTGTCCTTGCTTGTCGTGCACTAATAGCAAGTAGCACCCCCCCCCCCCGGGTGCCTTACTATTGGAAAATGAATTACGACCAGTGGGCTCTGCCATACAGGCCTCACTCCCTTTGTGTCATCTGAGGGTGCCAGGGTGGACTGGCATCCTGGCCAGCCACTATGCTCCTACAGCTAGTCCAGTGGCTACTAGCTAGTGGGACTCCAGTAACTGTGCCAAGACACCAGGCACCCCTAGTCAGACCCCTGACACCACTAGAGCGGTGTCCCTGCCAAAGAAGGGTGGGCACTTCGGTCGCTTTAGGTGTAGGACAGTGGGAGGACCAAGTACATTTTACTTCATATCAACTACTGCAACTACATCACTGCAATACAAGTATCTGTACTATTGTGTAATATTGTGCGACGTAGTTTTTGTAATACAATGTTAATGTTTTATACTCAAGAACAGAAACATGCAATACATAAACAAATTATTAAATATTTAATTTAATTCGCAAACAAATATAAAAAAGTCAAAATTTTAATAGGAAATTTTGAGCTTTTTTAAATGAAATTTACACCACTCATCATCCATACAATATTCCGTATGAAGCACTTGCACTGCTCTCGTGAAGTATGTATGACGGAACCCTGCATGCATTTCCCACGCATGCCTTTACACCGCCGTCACTGCCCCAACTGCGACGTTACCACAGGTTCCTTTACCACGGAAGTCGTTACAACAATGAGGTAGAGTTGGGTGGTGTGGGATGCAGTGGGTTAGATTGGAGTGGGATAGATTGGAGTGGGGTAGATTAGTGTGGGGTAGATTTGGGAGGAGTGGAGTTGAGTGAGTTAGAGTGAGGAACATTGGGGTAGATGGGAGTGGGGTGAATTGGAGTGGGGTAGATTGAAGTAGAGTGGTGTAGATTGAAGTTGCGTGGGGTAGAATGTGGTAGAGTGAAGTGGGGTGGAGAGGAGATTGTCTTCACACCTTCAGTTAGTGAAGTGAATGAAGAGTACCTCTGGTTTGTAATCAACTAATCTTGACTGTGAGCAATAAGAAAACAAGAGCTTATTCATGCAAGCGAACAAGACCAAATTCTGTGAGCTGTTACAGAACTCTTCTAATACCTTAAGTGCAGCCCTGCTATGTAGCATGCATCAGGGGTCAATTAACTCATTTTAGAGCTGGTGTCCACATCACCGCACTAAAATCAATTAGTCACACTTTTATAGCACCCCAGAGCCATCCCACGAGGCACGCTCAATGAGACAGCAGTGTGTTACATTTAAGTATGCAGCGCTCTGTGCTGCTTGGCGAACCTGCTGTTTTACCCAGTGTCTCTTATCATTGAAGAGCTTACAGATCTCATTACTGATCTACTGAATTGTTTAAGGTGTATTTAGGGGGCTCACTCCAATCAAGCCGCGCCTGAACGCCTCTCATGTCTTGGTGGTCATCGGTGCTGGCATTTCTGATGTTTATCTCTTTCGATGCACCTCACTGAGTAGTTTTACTAGCGAGAAAGTGTCATTCTTAGTGTCCCAAATTTAGTAGTTCAATGTCACTCATACATGCAATGAAACCATGGAAGTATCACACATAAGCAATCTGAAATCATGGCTGGCATCTAATAATGTAAGTGGAGGGACCTTAAGCACACTCACAGCAAGCAACATGCAAAAAGCAGATCCAAAGAACTCCAGGCTTTCCGACATGCAGATGAGATAAGGCAGCATCCCGCTACTTTGCAGTAAGCTCTAAATAAATCACAATCATAACCAATGTTTAAATGAAATGGACACAAAACAGCCCCTAAAGCAGCCCTGCCAAGTGCCGCGCATCATGGATCAGACTAATGCAAATCGTTAGCCATTTCAGCATTCCCGCACTGAAACATTTTGTCTCGCAGTTTGGAGGGTTGCTCTGCTTTCAGCAGCAGTCCTTCTTTTTTGCACCATAGGAGTGAAAATCAATTTGTTAGTGTGCTGAGAAAGACTCTGAAACTCAGCATTTACCTGCTACCAATGTCTGCAGCCAAGACAGATAAGGAAAGATTAACAGTTTTTTTGTGTGGAATTTTATATAGCGCTAACTAGACCCTACGATATCGGGTATCAGAGTGCTTTACATGAGCACCAGTTTCATTACACAAGGACACATTCATTTTTGTTCGGCACGGGGAAATTAAAGTATTTGCCCAGAATCACAGGATATTGAGCGTCGTTGCCGAGACTCGAACATGGTTCGCTAGCTTCGAGGTCGACCGCTCTTCCCATAAGGCTATATCCTCTCCCCAAGTTGTCATGGTTAAGCCTTGGGACATTGTGCACTGCTTCACACGGCTGATGGTGGGTGGTCCCTGCCATCTACAGATGCAGATAACTTTAAATTCAATGGCATTATGCCACCAATAAGCAGCAATTCATCAGTTCAAGTACATTTAAACAAAAAGTGGGGCAATTTCTGGTATTTATATATTATTAATATTTACAGGGACCGTTCTGCATGGTTTTTATCACAATTAAGTTTCACACATAGTGTCACACATAAAGTATAGAATATCACACATAAGCACATTTAAACAATGGTAACGTCACACATAAGTGATCTGAAACTTGACAGCTGTGCTATCGGGAACGCGCTGGAAAGTGGTTACCATTTTGCATCTGATGGATCTTTTTGATTGTCTCTAAAAGCACAGTTTTAGCACACCCTGATTAGTCACAAAGAATTCCAAAAGAAGCATATATCCAATGTGTATATGTCATGACAAAGTATACTAGAATTCTTAAGTCCACAGGCGAGTATATCCTGTTCAGATCATATATAAATTCTCAAGGATTGTCCACGAATCACATCAATTGGAAAAGCTCATTTATTCATATAGGTCAAATTCCCAGCAGTTCTAGAAGCCAACACGTGTTTCGTCTGTACACATCTGTATTCAGATTTTTTCAAGGCTGGAAAATAAACATCATACAAATTCTATGAGCTGTTGTATCTTACAACTAATACAGACACAAATGCTAATAGTTGAAACTCATGTAAATATGTCTCATAACTCCAAATGTATTTAAAAAATGCAAACTGAGGAGACCTCGTGAAATATGATCTACTAAAGAAGGTGTCCTGTTTATTGACACCCTACTTGCTAGTACATCTCAACACCTACAAACTTTACTGAGACGTGTGAAATAAATAGTTGAGAATTTGTGTCCCAAAGTTTGAAAAAAAGAAGAGAGGAAAGAAAAAAACAACAACACACCAGTAAGTGTATCACACAGTGACGACGGGATAGATCCAAGTTGAACAACATGCATCGTGCATAGTGCACTGCATGGAAACAAATAAGTGACTCTAGGTGACTATATACCCTGATGTAATGACCACGAAAACAAATCAACACCCACCACAATGGATGGAACGAGAACCAGGGTTCCATGACATAAAGTAGTCCTCCTCGTCAATAGTGTCTTGATATACACTGCTGGTAATATAAATATAAAATTTTAATAAACAACATGTCGTCCTACATTGTGGAATATTACTCAAGCTTATACTAGTTATTTGTTATACTGCTTTTTTTCCTTGAGGTGCGTTTTTTCCCTTTTAGGGATTGCTACTACCAATTGTCCGTTTGTGGATCTTTTTGATTGATTGATAGGTAAAAGGGATTTGACATTCAATAAAACAATTTGAAGTTTATGTAGCCTATTTGGCCAAGTGGGTTAATTACAAGTTAATAATCATTCCAGTAAATGCAAAAATCAAGAACATGTTATAAAAATAAGGAATTATAACAATGTAAATTAAGGTGTTGAAGCAAATTCTGACTTTATACCTAGCATAAATCATACAATAGATGCAGTCAGAACAATACAGATACCAAGAATTAGGAATTGGTGTTCCTTTAGGAAACTGAGTTTCTCCTTCCTGCACATGAATTGATTTCAAAATCTAAATTGTGATCGAGTCATAGGGATAGGTCTTAAAGAATTCAGGAAAATGAGAAGGTGTTAGTGTACTGAAGATTTCAGTAGAAATCTTCTAAAGGGAACAAGTGTTTAGCATAAACCACAGTCTCACAAAAAAAGGAAGCAACAAGGTCCATACCTCTCGAAAACCAATGAGATCTGCCTAAACTCTAACACTGCATACATTAATTAAAACACACAGATATTCCAACATCAGTCATATCTCTCTTCTCCCCTCCAGAGACCAAATGTGTTAAACTTCATATTCTGCAGTGGCAACAACACCAGAATTTCCCATCCCACAGAACTTGGACAGCTAAGGTAACCTTGTGTATTTCTCTGTTCCTGATAAGCGAGGAATAGGAGATTTCTTCAGCTCGTTAGCTCTTCACGCTCCTGCCAAGATTTACTCGCTCAGGCCTCACTATATTATAACAATATTCCTTTCTATAGCTATAAAATCATGAGAAAGCTCCTGCAGAGGAAAAACACACAAAGCAAGCCAAATACATTTCACACTTAAGGCCTTCAGTTAAGCTAACTTTAGTCAACCATTTAAATATGCACTTCTAATACATGATTATAGATGCACATATAACTTCAAAACAAGAACAAAAGTGAATAAATGCGTTCATGGTTACATATGGACTGTTCTCCAAATAAATGCAAAATGACTTGAGATATAAATGTAAATATAAATGAGAACTACATGTCTTCATGATTAAACGTCAATACGCACACGTTTGTGGGTCTCTAGTTTTCTACAGTGACTGTACTTCAGTAGTACCTTTTCAATGCATTACTTCATAATATTAAAGTTAGGCACAAAGTGTATATTGTTGAGTATATGTAAAAACAGTGCTTCTGTGACGAGTAAGGGTAGAACTGAAATTACGCCGCTCCAATCCCCCTCTGATGTTGAATGTAGCCATCACAATCAAGATATTATCCTTATCGAATGGACCTGTCAGAACCTCATGATTTTCATAAACCTTCGTCTGGACTGTTCCAGATTTTTAATGTCATCATAGTATCTACAGTCGACTCTCATCTAATCCACTCCCTTCCTTACTTCTATACTCTTATACCCCTTAACGATCACAACCAGAAATATTGCACAAAGAGCAATTATCACAGGGGTCTTCAAAATGGAACCCACTATTCCCCTTCCCAGGTTTCCAAACCATTTGCCAACTGCAGTAAATCCATTTCCAATTGATTCCCAAGTATCTGTCGCTTCTAACTCTTTCAAATCTCCCTTCAGATCAGAAATGTTCTTGTTATGTTTCCTCAAGTCTTTACTCTTGTCAGGAATATAGGTACAACATTGTTGTATCTTTAACACCTTACAAACTCCACCCTCTTTTATGAGGATGTCTAAAGCAAATCGATTCTGCAAAACCATAGATCTTATTGCTGTTATTTCAGCGTCTACCACCAATAAACCTCCTGCTAAACTGGTGGACAGTTTACTCATTACAATGGACAACATTCTGATCTTGATGTCATTCAAAGTCACAATTGCAGATGGGTTCATTGCACCAAAAATATCTCCCACAATTTCAGTACCACTACTACTCCTTTTAGTCCTAGAATTGGCTTCCCACACAGGATCATTAAAATGTTTCACATGATACATTTTTGGAACAGCCATGTCTAAATGGCATACACCATACCATCCTCTGGGTAAATTAAAGTATGCATGTTTTCCACAAATATAATAAACTCCAGGAATCACAGGATCCTCATCTCCCTTGAATAATGGCCAATTTCCTCTTGATTCAAAAATATGGTGACATTCACTTTTTCCCATATTTCTTGTGAGAACTATGGATACACAATTTTCTTTTATGCTTCTAAGCTAAGGTCAATGTTGCCTGATATCAGGCCACTGAATGCTCTATTTCTCCTTTAGCCCACCAATGTTTATCTTATAAGTCCTTGTCTGATTGGGGAATGTCCTGCCTGTTTCCCTTCACTCCCCTAGCGGATGCACCTCAGTTGGTCGTTAATGGTGCCCTGGTAGCCTGGCAACTGGTCATGTTCCGATACTTGGGAATTCGGATTTACCACACTGATGGAGACCTCCTTGATGGGAACCTAACTAGGACAATTACTGCTCTACACTTCCAGATAAACGTTTGGAAGACACTCAATCTCTTGGTGGTAGGTTGTGTGGCGCTGAATAAAATGGTAATTCTGCCCAGACTATTGTATTATTTTGCTAATCTCCCATTGTATCTGCCAGCATAATTTTTCAGATCACTAGAGAGCATGATGAGAGAACTATTATGGTGCAATACATGCTGTAGGATGGCTTTAGTTAAATTGTACCTGCCAGTCACACGTGGCGGTTGGGCCTTACCCAACTTCGAGCACTATTATCTATCGTTCCAGATTCAATGGACTGCGAAATGGGCAGCAGAGTTGCACCTCACGGATATGGCGGAAGGTGCTTTTCCTTATACACTATAGAAGATTCTCTATATTTTTCATCCATGCACCAGACCATACACTTTTCTCCCGTTACTGGTGCGTATAGCCCAGAAATGTTTTTCGCAGAGCCTTACGTCTCACGAAACATGTCACACCCTATGAACCTATGCTTCCGATGTTGGGGATGCAGAGGGAAGGGGCAGGGCTCTTATGGTGGACCTTGCGGAGTGGCGGTAAATACTAATCGTAAATCATGAGGGCACAGCATAGGCGCAACTAGAGCCAACTTTCGGGGGGGGGGAGGGGTAAGAAAAAATTTCGGGGGGGGGGGGGGCTGAATCTTTTAAGCCATAGGCAGAGTGGAGCTGCAGGGGCTTAAGAAGGGGTGAAACAACAGCGATGCCTCATTAACATGCAAATGGTCTTTTAAAGACCTGTGAAGTGCTCGGGTGCGGCTGTATGTGCGCCAGGAACCATTCTCATCCCGGGCTGCCACACACGAGGGGGGGGGGGGGGGGGGCGAAGCCCTGTAAGTCCAATAATCATTTTTTTACACTGCTGCCGCTGCCGGCTTTTAAGCAGCTTCGAGTCTGAATCCAAGTGCTGCCATGCCATGCTGTGAATGAAGCCAATCAGTGGCAACGCTGCCCGAGACACCCAAGTAGCGGCACTGTTAGAGCAGAGACAGTACGAAATGGTGCAAAGTTTTCTAAAATGAAACTGCTCGGCCACGTCATCCTTTGATAACGGTAATGGCTTGTATCCATCTGTGGGCTATCGACTCGTGGTCCCCCACTTCTGTTTGGGCAGGTATATGAGTGCTGCAATAAGGGCTTGCCTACAGGTTTGGCTTGCAGCTTGATTGAAAACCCTCACCCGGCGCAGCCTCGATCCACGCTCGGGTAGGTAGCAGGGCTAGGCAGCAGGGCTAGGCAGATACACATGACATGCGCGCCTTGACTCCCGACTGCACCCCACTTCGCTTGATTCCCTCAATAATGTCTGCACTCTACTTCAAAGGGGGTGTCACAGGGACAAAATTGTGCAGCAAACCTTCGAAAGGGGAAGGTTTGTTCAGACTGGCTGACACAGATCGGCCGCAGTTGCACAAGCACGGAGTATTGTAAATAAACGGTGCCTGCGCCGGCCGTGTGGTCTCTCCCTCCCCTCGTCAGTCCCCAGTGCGCCGAAGGGTGCCCCTGGAGCTGGGGGCCCCCCCGCACTGCGGGGGCTGCGCGGGGCCTTCGTTACCAATAGCTCTGGGAGTAGTAATGAAATCACGGCAAAAATGCCTAAAGGTGGATCTTCCAAGCCCTCTTACGGAGATTATTCACTTGGCCTTTAACCAGCACAAAATTGAGGACACCGAAGGCGTGGATGCTGTGAAACCGTGGTATGGGGACATGAACACACACACTTTCTATTTACCTGCTGGGCCTTGGAGCAGTTGGAGCACTGGCGGTCGTCGTCGTGGGGGTATGAAGTGCGCTGCGGTATGGTGTGTGGGGCCAGACAAAGTCCGGACAGCATTTTCAATCGGACCTGGCCCCACCCACCAACCTTGCCAACCAATGTGTGTCCCCCGAAATTAATGGGGGGGACACACGTTCCAAACTGCTCTGTTCTTGGGCCTAAATTGGGGCTTTGCATCTAACGCTTTGGCTCCATCAAGTGGCCAAGAGGTGCAACAGCAATGAAAATCAGTGACACTCGGTTTAAACCGAGTGCGCTGATTTTCATCCGGTAGGGTACTGTCGTTTAGATTCAGTTTAAACCGAATTCCGGACAGCCTATTTATAAGTTAATGGTGTGCTACTACATCCGTTGCACTGTGTCTGTCAGTGCCCTATATAACAGTTACCTATATGGGTCAGGAGAAACCAGTCCCTAGGATGTGTGCATATTTACTTGAAACTTTATGTTTCTTATAGTGGTTCCACTTTTGTCAAACAAAACAATTCAAAGTTTCTGGAGGTTCAATTATTTTATTCATTTATTTGTTCATCCATTAATTCATGGGAAATTAACTCCAACTTCCACTGTAATATATATAACACAGCGCTTTCACTGATACCCAATGCATTTCGGGTTGAACAATGACCCTTCCTCAGGGGTCTAGAAGAGAGATACAAAAAACCAGGTCAGGATCTGGTAGGTGATGCCACTATTATACACATAATCAAAGAAAGCATAATGCAAATATATACAGAGATACTGCCAAAAGATATGTATTAAGACAAATCTGCAAATAAACATCAATATTTAAATCAGTAAGATGAGTGTGCGATTATTTCATTCAGTATGTCTGGGGCGGATTCATAAAACCTGCATAAAGTGACCTGTGTGACGTAAATAGTCACAACACATTCACAATCATTGTGCTAACGTTACTTGTCCCGGTGCTACAAGACGAAGGGTTTCCTGAAATAGTAACGGTGCATACTCCCACCTATGGGTAACTGATCTCGATTGAAATATTAACCGGCATAATACACCAGATACCTCTGCCGCTAAGTGAGGATTCATCGTGAACCGCTGCGCGCTACCGCCTCGCGGTTAAAGTCTAAAGTAGCTCCGAGTTAGCTAACTCCCGCTTACTTACTTCTAAGCGTTGGTGTCTGCGTCGGTAACAAAATCTGGCGGAATTGTCTAAGCTGTACTTCCGTGTTCCTGCTCACTAAGCTATACGATAGCCAACGGGGATTCAGTCTTTTAAACTTCATGAGTCACATGATGTGAGGGAGCCGCTTCACTTCTCAACCCACTCAAACCCAATCGTATTCCTTTTAATCCTATAGCACCCTACACTTGATGCGGTACGTAAGATGTCTGTGTGCATTATCTGCTGTATACACTCACGGTGCTCATTACGTATTATTGCTGTTACATAGAAAGTGAAAAAACCTTAATAATCATAGACTCTTTACAAATCATTTGCATGCTATTAATCAACATGATGGAATTGCAGTGGCATTAGCTGATGTTTTAAAAATAACACAGAATGTTGTGCAGAATCCAACAAAGCTGAAAAATTTAAATTAGTTAAAACAAATGAACAACATAAATTGCAACTTTTAGCGCGCTTTACAAAAAGCACGCTAATTTAACTCGATCATTCATTCCGTGCGGTTGCAAAGAGTTCAATTTTTTGATCCAAAAGAATTAGTCTCTTAGCAATTGTTTATGTGGATCCATGTCGCAACGTTGTTGAACAGCTTCCAAAAATCAGATGTATGCACACTAGGGGACCTCTATGAGGAAGGTGCATTGCAGCCCTTTCTCTCCTTGATTGAGGAGAATGTACAGCCTGGGCAGTTTTGAGTCACGCCGCCTGGATGACGATGCTGGGGCGACAGTGGGGTAGTATGTCGCAAGAATTCCCGTCACATCTCTTAATACAATACATACACGTGATGGGCACGGGGCGGCATCTCACCGAATGGTTTGTAGAAGCGATTCATGAACACACTTTCATTAACCTCACACCATTGCGTGGTAAATGGGAGACCGATTTGGCCAGACCGTACACATCTAAGAGTGGGACACACTATTGGAGAGCCCTAAAAATATCCTCAGAAGCGCGAGGTTCAAGTTAATCCAATTCTATATAATTTACTAGCGTATTTCATCACAGACAAGATTAATAGATACTGTAATAGAACGGACGCTTGCTGCCTGCGCTGTACAGTTGGGAATGCAGATCTCCTACATAATGCTCTGATCGTGTCCCCGACTGCGTGAATACTGGCACGACGTAAATCGGCTTCTACAGGGCACTACCGTGCACTTGGGAGGCTTGTATTGTGGGGATATTTCCCAGAGACATGAAGAACAGGGTAACGTTGCGCTTCCTAGATCTGGGGCTGACGGTGGCCAAGCAGCTCATCACGCAGTGCTGGAAGGCTGTAGACCCCCCACCAATTAAAGCTTGGACACAGTCGATGTTAAACTGGGCTAAAGCTGAAGCAGTTTTCCTATTAAAAGAGGACACGCTGGGGCTGCGTAAATACTCTATGTCGTCTGCCTGGAGTGCACTTTGTACCGCATTCCAGGTGGCTGTAGTGCCGGAGGACCCCTTGGACACCCCCCTGGATAAGTGAATACGAGGCACACACATATTGCAATATGCTTATTCCATGGCATGCTCAGAAATATTGGTCGGCAATTTCTTGTATACCAGCTCGTGGTGCTGCAACCCACGACTCATTTGGGCACATCGGGATCTGCCCAAGGGCGCTCTTGTGGCAGCTTACGAGTGTCTATGGTATTAATATGCGTCTGCTGCCCTCCCTTCTTTTCTTTTCAATTTTTATATTTTTGCTTCTTTCTCTTCATTGGTTTATTGTTCGTTAATTGTTGTTCTTCTATAGAGTGGTTTGATCAACAGCCCTAAAAAAGCGGCCATGCCGCCTGTAGCTATTGGGAGCAATGTATGTATGGTGTACCTGTGTACTGCATGTGATTTGTGATTCTGGTATCTCATTGAGATTCATATGGTGCCGATGGGGTTGATACAGTCTTCCTGTAGGGGGCTTTGTTCATTACACATTATTTTCATGGCCTGCTTGGCTGAGTTATGTCTATATTGCAATTGGTAGCTGTTAGAACTGGGTGTCTCTAGTTGGCAGAGGTAGGTACCTTTGACCAAATAGGGACCCTTAATTCTAAATCAGGGAAAGGGGATTACACTACTGGATAATCCCTGATCACCCCCTTGGTAGCTTGGCATGAGCAGACAGGATTATCTCAGAGGCAGTGTGTTAAGCATTTGTGAACACATACAGTAATACAGTGAAAACACTACAGATGGACACCATACAGGTTTTATAAAAATAATTATTCTTTATATAGACTTATCACAAGACCATAAACGACAAAAATCCACAATACTGTAATCAATAATAATTTTTCAAGAAGTAGAAATAGTTCAAAAATAGGTTATTCACTTAAAAGTAGTCTTTAGCAACAGATAACCCCAACTGGAGTTATCACGACGTTGAGGTCAAAGAAATCCCAAAGTACGGCACCGACAGTGAAGTGCGTGGCGTCGGGCCCGGAGTCAAAACAGACCCACAAGGAACAGTACCTTGGAAAAGCAAAAACAAAGACAGCTCACGGCGTCGGGGAGATGCGGTGTCGTTTGCGCGTTGGTTCCTTGCTTCGGGGGAGATGATGCGTCTGGACCTGGATGCTTGCGCAGGCAGGGGAGGCGTTGGTTCCTGACCGGAGAGGAGGTGACGTCACAATGGCGCCGAAACCACGGTTCCGTATGATGTCACGATGTCGATGGATTCTTGACCAACCACATCGACGATCGGCTCCGCGATGATGTCGGCTTCGGAGTCGATGCGGCACAGCAGCAGGCGTCGGGCCGGCGTCGCAAGTCGGAGCAGCGCTCACGGCTATGGAAGGCTTAGGATGTCATTCGCTGGCGTTGATGTGGCACAGCGGCCGGCGTCGGGTCTACATTGCATGTCGGAGCAGCGCTCACGGCTTCGATGCAGAATACGGCGTCGCTCGCCGGCGTTGCAAACTTCCTTCTGTAGCAGCTAGAACAGCAAGTTTCAGATGCAGGCAAACAGAAGGGGTGAAGTCTGGTATCCCTGATACTTCGATCAGGAGGCAAGCTCAAATCAAGCCCTTGGAGTAATGGCAGTACTAGACTGCACACAGGCTCTGCAATGGCAGGCCTGAGACACACTTTACAAGCTGCTTCTGTGGGTGGCACAACCTGTGCTGCAAGCCCACCAGCAGCATTTGATTTACAAGCCCTGGGCACACACGGTGCACTATACTAGGGTCAGACAAGAAAATCAAATAACCCAATCATGGCGTCACTAATCAATACATCAATTTAATATGGGGAGCACTTGCACTGTGGCACTGAATAGCAGTGCACAGTGCCCAAAGCATCTAAAACCAGCAAACAGATCAAAACAAGCATTGGCATAGCCAATAGGTCTCGCCTTTGGGACCTTATAAGTGTCTAGCCATGCAACAGTTGCATAACTAAATACTTATAAGGTCCCAAAAGCGAGACCTATTGGCTATGCAAAGCGGCCGAAAGTGAAAGTGATCGCAATCGCGATCAAACATCAAAGCGGCCGTGAAAGTGAAACTAATCACGGTAAAGCGCGGCGCGCGTGCCCGCGCACATGCACTGTAGCTCTAGGCTGGCCTGGTAGCACTTTTTGGAGCCCTCTCAATAAGTCTCGCCAGACCAGCACATGCGCTGGGTCAGGCGAGACCTAAACAGAGGAGGCAATCAGAAAAAATGGAAGGGAGACTACGCCAATGGTAACAGGTCTAACAGTAGCTGTAATTGACTTGACTGTTTTAAATGTATATTGGTTGCAATTATCATATTTGTGATTGATATATGTATATTACAAATGTAAAAACGTAATAAACAGATCAAACAAACAAAAATTAAAAATACAATAAGCCCTTGGCTGATTTTGATCTAGCCTCCATAGCTCTCCCCTATCTTTAACTAGATTTAAACATTTCTTCTCAAAATCTGTCAAAGCACGTCAGGTTGTTCCTGTGGACATAGGCAGTGGCTTGTGTCTTTGTGGATTTAAAGAAACAGTCCGCTCTCTCCATTTCTTTTGCACTGGGGTGACGATTTAAATGCTTAAGCATGGAAACTTCTGAAAGAACATCATAGTTTGAAAAATAGTTCTGAAAAGGTATTTCCAAATTCTTATCCCTTTCTTTCTAGCCCTGTGTCCCTTTAGCATATATATTGCTTTCTCTAAATTATAGGGCATCAATAACCGAGCTAGCGATTGTTGAAATGAAGGAGGAACAGAGTCCAGCCATGCTGAGGCAATGCATAATCTATACATGGCCTTTGATATGCTTACGGGGGCGCGTCCATCCTCTACTCTCAGATTAGTTATACCAAATAAAATTAGCGGAGGGGTTACCTCAATCTGCAATTGCAATCTCCTCTTTAGAAATTCTTTAATCTCTTTAATTAGCAATCTAGGCTCTTTACACAAGAGAACATGTGGACTAAGTCTGCTTTATACAAGGCACAGCGTGGGCTATGCACACCTTTCCCCACGCCACATTTAGCGATCCGATACGGCGTATAATACAGCTCAAAGCATGTTTTATAATGCTGAAGTTGAAGGTTAGCAGGCATTAGGGCTGTTAAGGTATTTGAAAAGGCACTTTGGGAAGCTGCGTCAGTAATATCTAGAGTCTCTTGCCATTTGGTAGAACACTTTTCAAAATCATCTTTCATATATTCATTAAGCAGCTTGTACAGGTTTCCAATGCGGGGTGGGACAGGCTGTATTATTTTATCCACAAGTTTGTTCTTTTGAACTCTCTCCGCCCACCCCCCCCCTTCCTCTGTAGATAATCTCTAATCTGAAGATATTAAAAAAAACTCTCTATAAGTAAGCCCAAATTTTATCCTCAGCTCATCATATGCTATTATACAAAAAGATGTATAAAAATAGCCTATTTGCTTTATTCCTGTTTAATCCAGTTATTAAAATAGAGGTCATTAAAAATATCAGGCAAATTTTTATTTTGCCACAGGGGGGTATAAAAGTTCAAGCCCCCCCCCCCCCATCCCTAGTAAATGGCATACAGCAGTCCATACCTTCATAGCTGTGAGCAGCGTCTTAAAGCGCACCCTTTTGTAATAACTATACTCTAGTTGATGCGGTTGGCCACCCCAAGCTTCAGGGCCAATCAATAATACAAAGGGGGAGGGATCCTTAGTCCTCTCCCTGTTAGTATCTATGCTCAGAAGTGTTGTATATTGTACCAGCGAAGTCGTCCACCAGTATAGCTTCAGGTTATGAAGGGCCAGTCCACCGCATTCCTTGAGTAAAGATAAATATTTAATCGATCTCCTTGGTCTTGAGTATACCCAAATAAATTGAGCAAATATGTTTTCAAATTTCTTTAAGCAATATATCGAAAAACCAGGGGAATTGCTCTTAGGAAGTTCAGTATTTTAGGAAAGAATACCATTTTGATTAAGTTACTTCTACAAATCAATGTTAAGTGTAAATTATCCACTCTTTTTAAGCACTTTTTTAGTCTCTTCTGCGGAAGGCTTCAAGTTTTCCTTTACCACCTCATCCAGATTAGGATTTATCGTTACCCCCCAAAATACAGCTTTTTTTTACTACCCTATTAACAGTAAAAGATGCAAATTCATTAATAATAATCTGTTTTTTATCCCGGTTAAGAGCATATCCTGATACTGCACCATATCTCCGAGCTTCTTCTTCAATTACCCCAATAGCCTGTTCGGGAAGGGAAGTGACTAGAGCTATATCGTCGGCATAAGCCAACACCTTACTTTCCTGCTCAAACATAACTAAGGGGGAATATCCACAGCAAATTCCAGGTGCTTCAGGAAAGGATCAATGTACAATGCGAAAAGGAGGGTTGAGCAGGGACACCCTTGTCGCGTTCCTCTTGTAATTTTAAAGGCTTTGGTCAACTCCCCATTTATATAGACTCTAGCCTCAGGACCCTTATACAATGCTTTAACCGCCCCAATGAGGTTAGTCCCTATCCCTTTCCTACGCATTGAAGTCCAGAGAAATTGCCAGGAGACCCCATCAAATGCTTTTTCAGCATCTAACAGAATTGCAGCCATAGGGTCTCGTGTGGCATCAAACAGGGTAATAATATTTCTAATGGGTTCTGTAGTGCCCCTGCCGGGATGAAACCATGCTGCCCCATGGAAACAACCCTATGAATAACCTGTGACAGGCGAGAGGCAGAAGCTTTTGAATATATTTTCACATCCGTTAGGTAGGACCCCAGCTCGTTTTTTGGTGGGGGGGGGGGAAGGCTATGATGTTTGCAGACTCAGGATGTCGGTAGTGTAACTCCTTCTGAAATCTGTAAAAACATGATCGTCATAATTTCTGTTAGCTGCTCCTGAAAGACCTTATAAAATTCTATGGGGATTAATTAAATTCTATGGGGATTAAGTCAGGACCAGCCATCTTCTCTCTAGGTAGTTTGGACATTGCTACCAAGATCTCATCCCAGCTCAGTGGAAGGTTTAGTTGCTCCCTCTCCTCCTGCAATAATACCGCCACCACAGCAGAATCCAGATACATATGTATTAAATCCTCACGCTGACCCCCCAGGGTTTCCAAGTCTTCTGTATATCAAGCCTGATAGAATTTATGGAAGGCTGCTCAGATTTCCCCCGCTCCTTATACCAGCCCTCATAGAGGATCCCTCACCATGCTGATTTCACAGAGTATAAGTTCCTGGCTAGTTCTAACTGCAAGTAGATGACACACCCTTTCACTACACGCATACATTTCTTCTTGACAAGCAGTTACTTTATCTATTGCCTTCTTCAGCAGCTTTTCACCAACTGCTACCTTAGCAAGAGCTACTTCCAGTTGGGCTTTCTCTACCCCTTTTTTCTGCTGCAGGGAAATAATCAGATTTCCTTCTGCCAGGGCCAGGCTTTGTTAAATAGGCCACAGACAATCCTTTTCCCTCTTTCCAATAGAGAATTGGATTGTTTCTCCCCGAATGCCTGCTTTTAGAGTGTCCCTAACTATACCCAATGAGGCCGTTCCCAAATTCTTTTGCAAGAATTCTGGAATCCATGCCTTCATGTGTCTTACATAGGTTTCATCCAATAAAAGTGCCCTCTCAAAAGTCCAGGTAGAAGATCTTTTAGGAAGGCCCCGCCATCCAACTCTAATACCAGCGGGCCATGGTCCGAGAGGAATCTTGGAACACATTCAATTGTGCTCTTCTGCCTAACCAAAGATGATATGAAGAAATAATCCAACCTAACATGATTCTGGTGTGGGGCAGAATAGTAAGTAAACTCATGCTCCAAAGGTCGCATTTCAGCCCATGCATCGTACATTCCATTTGCCTGGCATAAATTGCATAGTACTTGGAATACCTTGGGCTTCCTCCCCTGTGTATTTTTGCCTCGGTCCCCAGTCACATGCAAGATTGATGTCGAAACCTCCACATATGACAAGGGGGGAGTTGCCAGTGCACTAACTCATTAGATACCCACTCTAATAAGGAAGGATCATCAATGTTGCTACCATATAGAGAACATAAGGTAAAATTGGGGAACCCTGGGACTCTACAGTCAGCTATGACCCAACACCCTAATGCATTCACATGGACTCTGGGGACTTGTATCTTTTTGTTGCGGGTTAGAATTGCACCACCCGTGAGCGAGTCCCTTGGGTTGTTGCCCCCACTATACTATAACCCAGATACTTTAGGAGGTCTTTCAGTTTATCCTCAAAGTGAGTTTCTTGCAGGCAGATAATATCTGCCTGGAGTAGTTGCAGCCCTTGTGACACCATCTGTCTTTTTTCCAATCATTTAACCCACAGGTAGTTATCGTAGTTATTCGCAGTCTACGGATCTTAATGTTCTATTGACCAAGAGCATGTTTTAAACTTCGGCTGTCCACATAAATACCCCATAACACACCAATGTGAAACCCACCCCTCAGAGTCCATTACCTTCCTTTGTCCCTCCACACCCCCCTTTATGTGAACCACCCTAAAACTCTCCCTACCCCCCCATCATACGGGAAATCAGGCATAGCCTGAGCAATGTACATCTGACATACTGCCCCACCGTCTCTCTCATCACAGTATTGGTACACCCTCTAGATCCAACTGCTCAGATCCAATATTCTTATGACAGCCAGAGGAGCATGACATAGCGGCCATCCGTTCATTTAGAAGAGTCTCCCCCTTATTCCTTTCTTCTAATTTCTTCCAAATAGTCCTGTGCTTGAATCTCTGATGTAAAACTGTGTATAGTTCCTTTGCATTTGATTTTGAGTCTGGTTGGATTCTGGAGGAAAACCTCTGCACCTACTTTTTAAAAGGGGGAGAACAGTTTTTGTAGGTGCCAGTGTCTTTCGACTGTTGCGTGGGCAAAATCCAGTTTGACAAAGAATGACACGCCGTTACAGGATTTCGGAGCATTAGGATGTGCTTCATCATATACTAGTTGTCTTAGTAAGAAATTTCCGAAGAATACCAACATATCTCTAGGTCTTTCTTGCAGATGTTTTTTCACAGTTAGTGGAAATCGGTGAGCTCGATGAATTTCGGAATCCCAGTCGCAATTCAGTTGGTCAGGGAATCCACTTTTCAGGAGATTCACCATATAGATTCTAGGATTGCTACCTTCCACTCCCTCCGGAATCTCTAAAAAGCGCAGGTTGTTTCTTCGCTGGCGATTTTCCTGCTCTTCCAGCTTAAACATCATATCTGACATTTTCGCTCCTTGGCCAGTGCTTTGTTTCAGGGATTCGCCCTTGGCTTCTAAAACCTCAGTCCGTGTTTCCACAGAGGTCAATCATTTGGCAATTTCCCCACATGTCTTATTTAACTTACCAATACCAGCCTGTTCCTTTTTTTAGCAGCGACTCTTGCTCTACGTCCATCATTCCTGGTGTCTTCTTGAACCTGCTTAATAGACATGAAAATGAGGGTTCTTGAGGTTGTGTATCCTCCTTTGGGCCCTCCTTTGGGTATTCCTCAGCCCTCTCTTCCTGAGATATCAGCTGAGTGTCAGAGTAATCCCATTTTAGCTGTTTGCCAGCACTCCTCCTCTGGTTGTATTTCCCCTTTTTCTTTTTAGAGGATTTCTTCTTCTCTGCCATTTGAACATCATAAATTGATGAGCTGCTACTGGAGTCCGAAAAAGCCTCACTACTTGAAAAAGTATTTTCCAGCCCGATAGAGTCTGAATCATCTGTTACAGAGAAAAACTTCTCACCTGGTAGATCAGGTGACAACTCTCCTCTGCACTGCTGTGAGGAGCTAGAGGGCCCTACACTCAGCGGTGTATCCAGCATTATGTCCTCCAGGCCTCCTTTCCTCTGGCCAGCTGCCTTGCCATCTACTCTTATGTCCCGGGCTCTTCCGTGGCTGGCTGGCTTATTCCGCCACTCTCTACTAAATTCTCAGAGCGAAAATCCGGTACAGCAACTGGGGGTATAGGGTTATCCACCCCACCATCCAGCAACCTACAGGATTCTGTTCCCACTGCATCTCTTTCATTGGTGCCACAATTCACCATCTCTTCTGTCAGGTTTTTATCCCCCCCACACTTCTGGTAATGCAATACTTTTCTGCGAGTCAGCTGAAAGATGAGAAAAAATGGAAGCAACAGTGGATTGCACCACCCCCGCCCCCTCTACCTGTACCGTCGATTTAACTGTTGCCTTCTTTGCTCCAGTTTCTGGTTTTGATTTTCCAGCACCGCTATGCTGTCTCAAGTCGGCCATTGCTCCACTGGCGACTGCTGGATGGCTGCCCCCGGCCAGTGCTACACCACTTCTGGGGATTCCGGTGGTCCACACTTTCCCCGTTTTTCCACCTCAGTGCGCCATTAGTCGATTCAGTGGCTTTCCACAGAACCACCGTAGCCGCCAGCCCCGGCCAGCCGAAGATAAACAGAAAGAGGGAGTGCTTGTAGCAATCCACTGCAGCACTACCTGCAGCAACATGCACAGTGAACAGTTCGTCGGATCCAATCCTAGGCTGAACAGTCACTTGTCGAACCATCAATCCATTGAGAGAGACGGCGAGCGTACCAGCAGTTAGTCACACAACATCTTTGCCAAGTCTGTTATGTGTTCAGAGACCCCCATTTCCAACACACATCTTTTCAAATTCACATTCTCCGCTTCCAGTATGATCCTCTCAAATCTGGTCAAGCAGCTATTGGTTAAGTGTTGGGTATGGGTACAGGTCAACAATATCTCAACAGAATGTGGCATGAACACAGTAAGGGGATGACCCATTACAATACCTTCACACATTTCTATGCTGCCACCTACGACTGTCATAGTTTTAAGGCATCCAGTCAGCGCTTCAGCTACAGGATCAAAGGTAGCAGAAAAATAGGCCACTGGTCTTTGGGCGTTTCCATGAAATTGTGTAAGCACAGTGAGAGCACAGTTCCGCCAACCTGCAAAAAAGAGCAAAACATTATTTATAATCAAGGGATTCCAAGTGCCAGGGGCACAACAGTTACTTTCTTTCAGCTCTAGGAAGGCAACCAAACAGTTGTTATCTCAAGGTACTGGATCAGACACATCTTTGTGTGTCAGCCTCCGTAAAGGCTTAGCCACTAGGGAAAAGATGGGAATCCACTAACGACAGTAGCCCACCATTTCCAAAAACATCCTGACTTTTTACTGAGTAGTTGGCGGATTCATTTTCAGATTCATCGAGATTCTTTCTTAAGACACCTACCTCGTTCCCTTTTCAATGTGATGTCTGAGATACAGAACATCATTTTGACAATACTGCAAGTTACTCTAGGTCACCTTATATCCATTCTCAGTCAAGTAGTTCAACAGGGCAATAGTGTCTTGTCTGCAAGCTTCCTGTGTATCTGACGCAGCCAGCAGGTCGTCAATGTAATGCACTAGAACTGAGTTACAGGGCATGACTAAGGACTCAAGATTCTTTTGGAGGATCTGATTGAAAATATAAAGGGCTCTCTGTATACCCTTGTAGGACTCAGAACTGTGTCAAAACATGGTTCTGGAACCTAAAAGCAAATAGGAACTGGCTGTACTCATGCAAGGGTATGGAGAATAAGGCTTGACTAAAATCAATGACAGTGAACCACTCAGCATCACATGGAATTTGAAATAGAATCACAGCTGGATTTGGTACCGTGGGACAACAAGGAACAACTATTGTATTTATCTTTTGTTAATCTTGGATGATGCAGTACTTATTGCTATGCTTCTGTAAGCACATAATGGGTGAATTACATGGAATCCCCATTATTTCTTTTAAAATGCCTTGTATCATTCAGTTAATCACTGGGGTGATCCCAGCGATTGTTTCGGGAGTCAGATTATAGTGTGGCATTCTTGGGTACTCAACATTGGGTTTTACATTAATGCAGACAGGCACAACTCCTATGTCCTTTTCTGAAAAGTCCCAGACTTCTAGCTTACCAGTTTCTTTGAAATTGGGTTGTAAATCATCATTCATCATCAAGGGGTGCAATACAATGTCTGGACCTTATCTTGCCAATTTGAAGGCAACAACTTTGTCATGGGTCTGAAACTCTACGCCCTTTGGGGTACAGTAAATGGTGGAGTTCAATTTGCATAACAGATCACACCCTAATAAATTTACAGGACGCCTATCACACACCACAGACCGGTGATTCTCCTAAAAGTACCCTATTTTAAAAGGTACTTCTTCTATCACTGGGCTTGGTATTTGCTTGTTTGCGACTCCTCTGCCTTGGATTCTTCTTCCTGAGAGGGGTAGATTTGTAACTTCCACTGTTTTAACAGTAGAGCAGGTAGCACCAGTAGCAATCAAGAATGGTAGGAGGAGGCCATTCACCTCACCATCTACGAATGGGCTACTCTAGTCTAACTTTAAGACTGCACCAAGAACGCAGTCTTCCTCCCCCCTCCCGCACCATCATGACTGGTCAGAACCCTAATCTTCAAACATAGGAAAGTGTTGAAACACTCTGATTTTGGAAAGAATTCTGATTTACATTCAGGACTTGATCTGAATTAAATTTTGGACCATTTGCAATTTGCTGCGGCATCGGGCTTGTGGAACTTGCATCACTGGAGCTTGGGGCACATTCAAATGCTGCATTTTTGGTCTCTGTGACTGTACGGTGTTACTTCTCTGGGGCTATGAAAACCCTGAATTCTGAACCAGATTCTCATTCATCATTCGGTTGGGTATAAGACGACATTCCCGCTTCCAATGCCCCAATTTATGGCAATAATGATAAGGATTAGTTCTCTTTAAAATTGCCACATCAATACCAGTACTGGGGTTAATCTGAACATCACAACCTCTGCTTGGCTGTGGGAACCCGGTCCCGCCTTGCATCACAGGAGTTCCCTGTTGATATACTCCTTGCACAGTCCTAGAATTCCCTACAAAATGTTGACTATTTCCCCTATAGTAGCTCTTATCTACACCACCATCAATTTCTCCTTTAATTTATTCTGCTTCATCTCCAATTCATCACCACAATATTTGGATATCTCAGAATTTCATCAAATGATTGATTCTGCCAACAAATCAAATGCTGTTAAATCATCAAGCTGATCTAAGGTCTCAATCCCACCACAAACCGGGGAACAAAATTCTCCATATCTTTAGGATCGAGAGTCTCCATTTCACTATGCTATGCTGTTTAAACACCTGCAACAATCTCTCATAATAGGCATGCACTGCCTTTTTGGGTTCCTGGGTCATCCTGTCAATCTTAACCCAATCAATATCTTTAGCTGAAATTCTCCCTTTTTAAAAGGTCATCATCACCTCTTGATACTTTTTTATCACCAATGGTGACGGAGAATTTGATAATGGATTTCATTGAGGCTTCTTTTCTGGCCATTCTATAGTCCCTTTGCATTCTGCCCACACATCACTTAGAACCACAATATCGAACAAAATATTCAAATCCACCCACAAGACCTGTGAAATCTTCACGAATCGCTCAACCTGGGTATGCCATTCCACTGGCTTCTCTCTCAACTTGGGGAAATCATTTGTGAATGATGCAAGATCACTTCTACTACCAAGCGCATGGACGTAACCACCACCAGACACTTCTCTTAATGGAAAAGTTGAGGTGCTCTCTCACTCCACTGTGGACGGAGGCGGCCCTCCTCTAGGTTCTCTTTGTTCTTTCTACTTTGCCTATCTACCTTCAAATGTATCTAGCTCACTCCATTTGCGGATGTTACAAATTAGCTCTTTAATCTGAAATTTCTTCACTGATGTCCTTATGCTAGTCATGTCATTTTCATCAAAGCATACATGGTAACCTTTCTGTAGGGACTTGGTCCTATTCAAATTGATCACATATTTCTGAGCTAATTCAGGCAGTTTTTCATGGGCTTCTCCCACAGGTCTGTTTACATCTTTACAAATAAATACAAGTTAATTATCTAGGTAGCCATCTAATTGAAACAAATCAAGTTTTCCTTGTATCATCTCATTCATTTCTAACTTTAACTTAACAACATCTATTGCAAGGGGGCACTAGGTGGCGCACACGCAATATGGCCGCACTGGAGTGAGGCTCCTGCAGCCCGGTGACTTTATCCTTCAGTGATCCTGCTCAATGGTAACAGAGGCAGTTTATACCTGCATCAAACGCTTAATCCAGCCTGTCTGCAGACTCGCTGCAACTTTTGTGTGAATCGCGCTGTGGGAACCTCCATTCTGCCGCTGTGAAGATTGGCCTGAATGCTGCGGTGGAGCACGGTGCTGATCAGAGGCGGCCAGGGTAACTACTCGAGACCGCGGCTGCACACGAGGCGGCAGGCCGAGTGGCGCGGCTCCGTCATCGGAGGCCGGAGCTCCATTTGACGTGACCGGAGCGGAGGGAGGAGTCTACCGGCGCAAATGCAGAGGCCGCTCTACCGTTGAGGCTGGGTCCTAGTGGCGCTACAGGTGACTTTAAGGAGGCGGTGTGTGACTGACGGCGGGAGGACCGGCCTCGTGGTCTCTTACTCGCGGTTGACGTGGTGCAGTGCCTGAGGGGCGAGAAAGGCGTTGGGAAAGACGAGGCGCCCCCCGCTGCTTCAGGATCTGAGCGTGCGGACCTGCGGTGACCTCCGGTGGCGGCTGGGACGCCTTGACACATTGGGGCTGTGGAACCTTTCTGCTGCTGCAGTAGTGGGCCTGCGCAGCTGCTGGGGCCCTGGGCATGGACATAAACGACCTAGCACTGACTAGGTGAGAGAACCTTACTGCTGGCGGCGGCCTGAGTGCAGGGGAGACAGCCTGTCTTGCGCCTGTATGTGGTGGAGTGCTGCTGGCTGGCAGGTCGGATAAAATCATCATTGAGTATGCCATTCTGTAGATTGTTGGATTTCCCCATGCTCTGAGGCAGGGCCTGAAGGACTGTGACTTAGCTTGGCCTCTAGGTGGTACTCCCTCTGGATTCGCTTTTTGTACTCTCCAACTACAGCACGTTACAAGACCGGTGGACCTGGCTGGGACTGTGTGGCGGTGTGCTGATGTTGGACTGGTGTGGAGGCCTAAGAGAGCACATTGGGAAGAGGAATTGTAGGACAGTGCTGCATCAGCAACGGAGGTGGTGGAGTGCGGGCTGGACTGTAGTGAACCACTTGAAGCGCCGTGCGTCCACGGCCTGGGTGAAGTTGGTAAGGCCTGGCTGACGGCGAGGAGGGGATTGCATAACTTTTGGCCTGCAAGGAGACTGTTGGTGCATCATGGGCAAGCCAGACGCCAGACAGCCGAAATTGCATTTTGAGGCGGCGAGGCGCGGTGCTCAGACCCCGCAAGTGGATCAGAATCATGATGGGCGGAATGAGGCCCAAGGCGGCGCCGCAGCTCCAGATGTAGACGTACAGAGCATTCTACAGCCACCGTTGTCGAGAAAGTAGACCAAATGTCGTCCAGAATGGATGCTATAGTCCATAAGCTAGAGGGACATGAGGAGCGAATAAAAGAAACAGAAAGGCGCATATCAGATGCAGAGGATACGACTTCCAGACATACCACGCAACTTGCCGGGATGGATAATTTGCTGCAGGTCATTGCCGCAAAGAATGAGGACTTGGAAGCGCGCAGTAGGCGCAATAATATTCGCATACTGGGAATACCGAATCTACCAATGTTGGGAAGATGGAGGAATATGTAGAGAAACTACTACTATCCTCTGTCGGTGCGGAAGCTTTCTCCAGGCAATTCATTGTGGAACGCAACCATAGGTCCCTTGGGCCGCGTCCGCAGCCAGGCAGTACTCCGCGTCCAATAATTGCAAGGCTATTAAACTACAGGGATCGCGACGTGGCCTTACGAGCTGCAAGAGGGAAACGGTCCCTGACGTACGACGGGAATACGTTCTCAATTTATCCAGACTTTACGCCCATGGTGCAGGAGGAGAGGCGTAAATTAATGGACGTCAAGGCTAAACTGCGGAAGGCGGAAATAGATTATGCATTGCTATATCCAGCACGACTCAGAGTGACACACCAGGGTAGGCAGCGTTTCTTTACCGCACCGCACCGCGTGGAAGAATTCCTCAAACAAGTGAAGAAAGCGAATCGCCATGACGGAGGACCGGCGGCATCGCAGCAATCAGTGTCGGAGGGAGCTGAAGACGACTCGCAGTGAGCTGACACTTGGGGTCCATGTTGGGGTTTCTAGTGACTCGAAACATAATACTTCTTCCATGGCAGGAGATGAGGCTGAGGTTACGTACTGTTGCTGACTGATGAACCTTTTTGAGCGCATGATCTCACGCACCGGGCACCCTCTGGCCCCTAGAGCCTGGCTGTTCCATCTGAAGTAGGCTTTTAGGGCGAGAGGTACCTGTGTAGCCGCCTAGAATACGCCCCCAGCGGGTATCACGCCGAGGCTGTTCACTGCACACCCTAGATGGGGGCTGTAGTAGCGGGATGTTTTTTGGTTTGTATAGGTCTATCTCACAGCAGGTTATCATAAGGAATGGTTCCAGGACGAGGTTGGACAAGTTGGAAGTTGAGCATCTTAGACTACCTGCAGAAATATGCTGTAACACAGGGCATTGGCTGAACTGCAGCGATTGGGTAATGTACCAGAACATGGCTGATAGCCAGGAATATGGCTGATCACAATGTTGGGTAATTGAATATCGTTACGTGGAATGTTAGAGAGTTGGGGGGATGCACGGAAGAGGCGGCAACTGTTGGCCTACCTAGATAGGCATCGAACACACATAGCTATGCTGCAAGAAACGCATTTTACTCCCCAGAAATCCATCAGGTTTGTGAGTAAATGGGCGGAGCACAGAGTCTTCTCCTCTTATTCCTCTTATGCAAGGGGGACGGCAATACTTATTAAGAGGCAAGTGCCCTTCCACCTCGCGGGGTCAGCAGGGGATTTACAGGGTAGTTATTGCCTGGCGTGGGGGCGGTTGGGCTCTGTTTCTGTTACATTGGCCTGTTGTTATGGGCCTAATGTTGACGACCCGACATTCTTCTCCACGCTGTGGGCCAAGATATTTGAGGTGGGCTCCCATCATATCATTTGGGGTGGAGACTTTAAGGTTACATATGACCCAAGTCACGATAGGTCACATCCCGCCCCGCATCACTACACCAAAGCGTGTGTGACTCTCAGGGACACCATCGCTACCTATCACTTGATTGACGCTTGGAGACACGCACACCCGCACTCACAAAAGGGCACACATTACACAGCACAGGCAGCTTCCTGGGTAAAGCTTGATTATTGGTTGGTTTCCAGGGGACTGGGTCCCGCAATTTCCCAGGTGCAACACCTAGCTAGAACGTACTCTGATCATGCCCCGGTACGACTCACATTGTCCTAATCGGACCTTAGCGTGCCGCATGGCAGTTGGAGGTTGCAGGCTGCCATGTTGTTAGATGCAGTCTTTCAGGGAGAGCTGCGGGAGGAAGTGCGGGATTTCTTCAACCGCAATAAAGGCTCAGTGGACAGTGTGGAAATCATCTGGGAAGCACGACGACTACAGCGCATCCAAAACGCCTCCGCTCGACTGATCCTCAACGTCCCCCGCCGCAGCGACATCACCCCCCACCTGAGAGACCTACACTGGCTCCCCGTCAATAAGAGGATCACCTTCAAGCTCCTCGCCCACAAAGCACTCCACAACGCCGGACCAGCCTACCTTAACAGCAGACTCAGCTTCTACACCCCCACCCGCCAGCTCCGCTCCGCCAGCCTCGCCCTTGCCACTGTCCCCCGCATCCAACGAACAACCTCCGGCGGCAGATCCTTCTCCTACCTCGCCGCCAAGACCTGGAACACCCTCCCTGCCCACCTACGGCAGGCCCAGGACCTACTCGCCTTCAGAAGACTCCTCAAGACCTGGCTCTTCGAGCAGTAGCGGCACCCCCCCTCCCCTCAGCGCCTTGAGACCCTCACGGGTAAGTAGCACGCTTTACAAATACATTGATTGATTCAAGGTAACGATTCGGGGGTTCTGCATGTCCAAGGGATTCGGGGTGCTCAAATATATCACTAATTCACTGCATAAACTGGAGGGAGAGCTGAAACTGTTGGAGGCAGAATTGGCTCTCAAACCTACCACCACAGCCCAGGTGAAGTTCAGGGACACGCTCACGGAGTATATGGCTACAGCTGGGAGGGAGACATGCTTTCGAGGCAAATACTGGAGGGCCCGCTGTTATGGAGAGGGGGAGAGGCCGGGGAAGGCGTTGGCGTATACGGTTAGGAAACCTCGCTACACAAACTATATCTTGGAAATTGAAGAGTTGGAAGGGGCGGTCTATCAGGACACTGCTAATATTCTCAGTGTATTTACGCGACATTACAGTCACTTGTACACTACCAATAGAAGAGATGATATGGACCTAGAGGGTTTTTTGGGAGATGTGGCACTGGGCTGGCTAAGCGATGTACAACGTGCGTTTCTATGCGCTCCATTTGAATTAGATGAGGTTCGGGAGGTCATTATGAGTATGAAATCAGGGAAAGCCACGGGGACGGACGGCATTCCCATAGAATTCTATAAAACATATATTGATCTTATGGCCCCCATCTTGCGAGAAGTATATGAAGAATCGCTGGAGGTAGGTTGCCTTCCCGCTTCCATGAGGGAAGCTCTTATAATCTTGTTACTGAAGCCAGGGAAACCGCCCCAGCAATGTGATTCCTATAGGCCACTCTCCCTGCTAAACTGTGATGCCAAAATACTGGCCAAATTAGTCGCTACTCGCTTGAGTCTGCTGTTGGAAAATTTGATACTCCCGGATCAGTCAGGCTTCGTGCCTGGAAGGGCCACCTCCCATAACTTGCGGACACTTTTTACGGTTCTCAACACTGTCTCGCCTGATCTACCCCTAGCAGCAGTTTTTTTAGACGCCACTAAGTCGTTCAATTCAATAGAGTGGGACTACATTTTCGGAGTAATGCAGCGTATGGGATTCCCACCCCTCTTATACCACTTGCCCGTGGCCAAGATACTCATTAATGGTCATACATCTCAAACATTTTCTATCACAAGGGGTACCCGTCAGGGGTGCCCACTTTCCCCTCTGCTCTTTGCCATAGCAGTGGAACCATTGGCAGAGAAACTGCGGCAGCATCATAAAGACAGGGCACTGCGGTGCAATCTGCGGCAGATCCTTATATCCCTCTACGCGGATGATATTACTCTATATATTCGGAATCCACAAGAGAACTTGAAACTGATACTTCGAGAGTTTATAGTTTTTGGGAAACTGTCGGGGTGCAAATTAATTGGGGAAAATCTTGTATATTCCCATTGACGACGGCAACACATAGATTTCCATTGGATTACCCCCTAGAGTGGTGTGATAAGGAGCTGCGATATCTGGGAATAAGGGTGACGAGGGACAGGGATGAACTTATGCGTTTGAACTATGGCACTGCAATGACACGCATAGCGGACTGTGTTACCCGCTGGATTGCTCTGCCCTTGTCCATGGCAGGCCGGGTCTCCTTGATTAAAATGGTGATCTTTCCGCAATTCCTCTACTAATTTTAAACATTCCGTTTTATCCGGGGAGGCATTTCTTTGTGACGCTCAGGTCCGAGCTGACGCGGCTGGTCTGGGGGGGTCGGCAGCCGAGGTTGCAATGAAACACGCTCATTAGACCATACTCGCAAGGCGGGTTTGGTGTATCCAACTTTGAATTATACTACATCAGCGCGCAGGCCCATTATGCCTGGTACAGCCCATGTATATGCCGCAAGTAGCGGCGGAGCATTGGCTTGCACACCAGATACCCATTGATGGAGTGCTATATGATCTAATTGCGCCTAGGGACAAGAGGCCAACCACCATAACTTGTACGATCACAGCTTGGCAACGAATTGGGCGCATGTTAAACGCTCCCATGCTGTATGCTTCCTCCTTACTCCTTACATATCACCTGTATATGCCTCTGCTGCAGGAGACGCTGTTTCACAAATATAGGGAATGAACGCACATTCAGACATGGGGGGACCTATATCATGAAGGGAAATTCCGCTCTGCAGAACAAATTTTACAAGGTCTACAGCAAACCCCACTCTATATTTTTTTTGTATGTCCGACTTAGACAGGGGATCCGGACCCTTACCCCAAACTTCGCAGATGAGTCGCAGGAGTTAGCCCCATTACAAGTGATGCTTAAATGCAAGACAGCTGAACGGCTTGTCTCCTTAATTTATAGGGCAGTGCACACACAGAGGGAGATACTGGACACGCCCTCCCGCGCACGATGGGGTGAGGAACTTGGCTTAGCACTGATGGATGTGCAGTGGCAATATTGTTGCCTGCAGACTGGGAGAGTGTCAGCCAGCAGCAGACTCCACATGATACATTATAAGTACCTGCATAGATTATACTATACGCCGGCTAGGATGTATAGATATCAGCTGAGAGATACGGACAGCTGTTCCAGATGTGGAGCTCCTGGAGCAGATTTTTTACATCTGGCATGGGTGTGCCCTGGGGTGAATGACTACTGAACGCAGATCTTTAGGGCTTTGACACGTATGACGAATACGCACATAGAACCCACGCCGTTGATGGCATTGCTTGGTTATGTCAAATCGATACAGGCGACACACTGGAAATATGTTGCCCTAGCGCTATTAATGGCTAAGAGAAGGGTTGCCTGTCGCTGGGGCAGGGGACGAGCCCCAAAATTTAAGGATTGGATTGCTGATTTAGTGACATGTCAGGAGCAGCTTTCTGCGTATGCAGAGCTACTACACCCAGTGCCTCTAGGCCACGGGACATTTGGGCGCCTTTGACCTGCTACTTGATCGAACATCCGCAGGAGGCCTCGGAGCCTGACGCAGTAGGGATCACACACTGATGGAGCAGGAACACAGCGAATGGGAGGGAGGCTTACTCATATTACATATCAGAATTGCCGCTATGCTTATGATTATTCTGTTTCCCAGTATTGACAGGCAAACCAAATGTGTGGATAATAGAGTACAAGGGGACAATGGCAGTCTGATATTCTTATGATGTGTGCACAATGGTTGGCCAATGAAATAGGACGCGCCCTTCCTGGCCTTTGATGTTCCACTACCTCATTGCTATGCCTGGATGAAGTGCATATATAGGATGGTTAATATAAAATGTAGATGCAGATGTGCCGCCAATATACTGTGTACAATTTGTGATGATGCTAATGATGCTCTTGTTTGAATTAAAATAATAAAAAGAAATTTTAAAAAAAACAACATCTATTGCATTATCTCTCATTGGGGACTGAATTATATATTTGCCCAATCCATGAGGCCGATTCACAGAACTAATCTGAGACAAAATCCTAAACTTACTACTTCTGGTATTCATGGATGGCACTTACGATTTTTGGTATTCACAGAAATCACTATCGACTCCTAACTTTACGTTTACAGTCGGGCCAGGAATCTCCGCACCAGACCGTACTCTCTGCACCCAGACCGTACTCTCCGGCTAGGGCCGAACTCTTCGGCTCAAGCCGTAATCTCCGGCTCAGACCGGATAAAGTGTAATCAATAGGCTAGAATGACATTTTTACAGAAAGAAACATTAGGAATGTGTGATGAATGGTAGAAGAGGTCATGAAAAATAGTTTGGGCGGGGAAAGGGGTATGGCCATACACTACATCATAACCCAGGCCCTCATAATCCAGGCTAGCTTGCCTCCATTGGCATAGAGAGCACGAGGCCCACATCTGGGCATACCCTACCCCTTGGGGTGATAACTCAAAAAGAACAATTGACAGACTGTTGAACAATGTCAAACATTCACCTCAGTACAGAGATCTGGGTCTAAATCCATAGTTTTTTTTGCTCCCCATGCCATTCCAGTTTAAACCCCGCCATATGCAAATCAGTCTTGCCCATGCGCCCCATGGGAACAATCCAGCCCGAACTGCCAGGCCAGGTCCTTCCTGGACCGGAAACATGCATCCTGGGACCGGTTTGGGGGTTTCAACACTCATCAGCCAGGCTAGCTTGACTCCAGTGGCATGGAGAGCACGGGCCCTAAGTCCCTGAGTTTCTTCTTCTTCCCAGACTTCGCAGGCTAATGTAAATGTTAATGCTCAGGAGCAGATACTTTGTATTAGTGTGGTATATGCGGAGGTGAATTGCTTGGGTCCATGGTACTTCCAGAGCTATCTCCTCTGCTGAAAAATGCAGCGATGTAGAAATGTAAATGGCTAGGCCTCTCATTGACCGACCATGTCTATTGATTTTAATGGCAGCTTTCTGATACTCGACATAGCCAGTCCGAGAGACTGAAGTTTGAGCCCAAGTTTCTTGTAATGTGATGAAGTCAAAGCCACTCAAGAACGTTGCGACTTTGTCGTCTTCCAGTTTTTGCATAACGCCGTGAATATTCCATGAACATAGGCTGAGTTTAGCCCTGACTGGAGATTGATTGGCATGGCTTTTGTTGCTTTGTCACAGAACTTTCCTTGCCTCAAGGGCCTTTGTCAGCCAGTTCCAATCAGTTTGGGGGTCTCGGTTTTCCTGGGGCCATTTGCTCCTCATGCACTTATTGCTCCCGGGTGGCTAATATGGGGAGCTGTACGTATTAGCGGAAAGGGTTTTTGAGACCCTGAGCTCCTTGTGCATTTTTTAAAGATGGAATAAGTGGAAGGGATGGACTGTCGAGAGAGCACGATTGGATAGCCTTTAACCTTCATCCGAATTGGTTCAACCCATGCTGATGAAACAAATGTGATCTGAGTGGGTTCTGATTCTTGCTTCCTTCTTGGCGATAAGAACTCAATCGCAGAGATGTCAGCAGATTTTCCAGAGGAGGAGACTTCATTGCTGGGTGGAGGGCTGGTGATTGATCCTGCTTCTGTTGCTGAGGCTTTAGGGGTGCCTTTTGTGCAGATTGTGTCCTGCCAGGTCCCAAAGTGGTATGCTGTGTATCGTACTCCATTACTGGGCGATTGGAGGTCAGAAACTGAGATGTCAAGTCTTGCAACAGATCTTGCATAACTTGACGCAGGGTGGAAAGTTGGTTCAAGATGGGGGAGCACGGGCAGAAGCCTGGCAGCCATACGGGGGCATCAGCCAGGTCTGACGCTGATTGAGCACACTTGATTAGGCCTTTCAGGGTGTCTAGTTTCCTATCAATGCCCTTGATGAGAGTCACACGTAAGCCAAGAACGATCACTTGTGCATTTAGTTTATCGGACTGGTAAGTCAGGGTGGCTGCCTTGGATTGAATGGTGCTCAACAGAGAGGACAAAGTGTCCATTGTTTGCGTCGTTGAGATGGAAGAGTCATTGTTGTTTAAAAGCGGGTTCCCTTGAGCTCTGCGCCCTGCATGAGCAGAGGATGTGATGATGCATTGATCAGATGCCTCAGGCTCTGTTTCAATTAAAAGGCTTGAAGTAGATAGGAGGAGAGCCCCTACTAAAGTCAGTAAGCTGGTAGTAGTGAAGGGGGTGTCTACATAGGACCCCATGTGTGCCTCACATAAGCTTCCTGCCCAACCATGGCACTTTGACTGCTGTTTGCCTCTCACTGGGCTGGATGAACCTACTTCATCATGAAGTTAAACTAAGTGTGGACTAAGCACGGGCAGTACGACTTTCATGTTGACGGCAAGATCAAAGAGGTCAGGGGTCTCTTTAGATGATGTTGATCTAGATGATCTGGGTAAGACGGGAGCTTTGTTGCTCACTGCTATGGCTGCTCTGACTGATGTTTTCCTCTTGTCACTGGTCTGTCGGGTGGGGAGCTCGGAATCTGTGTCTGATCCCAAGCCTGTGCTTGGGCTTGAGGTACTTCTGATGAAGTATGAGATGGTGCGTCAGTTGCTGCAATATTTGCTGTGACAGTTGGGATTTCTGGAATGTTGCCCGCCGACGCTGCTTTTCTTGTGCACAGAAAAAAGTAAGTACTCCTGGGAGTTAGTGGGAGATAGCTCCTGTTCTGTCTGAGGGTAGTGCCGAGGACGTTAAAGAGAAGAGGCCGATGTTTGATGTCAGCTGAGTCCGTAGTGTGAGCCCTGGTACACCTTGGCCTCAAGCATGTCTTGCCCAACATTTTGTCAAGAACTCAGTGCAATATTACACTGTTGATGGGACGGCTGGTGAGATGACTGATGTCCAGAGAGTGCAGGAATATTCGAGCTAGGTTGGCTGATGCTTATGAGTCAGGTTGAGTGTTCAGGATGGTTGGTTACTCCAGGCTCCTGCAGACTGGTAGACTAAAAGGACTGATAAGAAACAGGCACTTTCTCCAGGTGCAGAGAAATGGCAGCTGCCAGCAGCTCCTCTCTGACTTGCCTGACCAGCAACCAGCCGGTTGCTTTGTTGCTGGTCTGGGGCAGAAGGAGGGGAGAAGCTTGCCATTATGGTGGAGGGCGGGGTGAGGCTGTGAAGAGGAAGGGAGGAGGAGGTAGAGGGGAGGGAAAGCAGCAGATGAGTGAGCAGGGAGCAGGTCTAGGGGTGTGTGAGGCTGCACCCCAACACTGCGCTTATACTGACCCCCTCTGTAGGAAGATACACACTGAGGACCAACCTTGCCTCGGGTCGCTGGCTCGGTTTCCAACAGCTGAACCGTGCCGCTGCCTCTGCAGGTATTCAGTATTTAGGCCGGTGGGCAGATGGCTGGAGCGGCTGCTGGAAGAGAGCTGGCTGGCGGGCAGGCACGGCTACAGCAGCGATGATCCCCGCCTCGCGACAATGCAAAGCTGCACACCACTGTGTGCCCTAATCTCACCAGGGAAGAGGCAGCAGAGGGGAGGGAGGGTGTCTCTCAGTACCTCAGCATCTGGCCTCAGCGTCTAGCCGGCAGCAACAGGAGTCTCCCCTCGGGGGGATAAAAAGTAGGGGGTGGTGCAGAAGGTGGAGTTCCAGTGGGAGCTCACCAAATTACCCTGCAAGCTGCACCCAGACATAGCTGGGCCACTTTCGCAAGGACCTGGGCTCACTTCTTTTTAGTAACTTACTACAGCCGCTGCGCTCGAGCGCTCACACTCCTACTCGGACCAGCGCTTTACCGGTGGGGCCCCCCTCCTCTGCTCCACTCAGTGTGGCCCGATGGCAGAACCACCAGGAGGCTTGCTCAGGCGGCAAGGTGCTGCTGCTGCGGCTGACACTGCCTTCAGTGCTCCGGAACAGGAAAATGTTTCGTTTATTTGTGAAGAAGTAATTCTCATTTGTGGCCCAATGGCTAGAGCGGTCGACATCAAACCTGGGGAACCAGGTTCAAGTCTCGACAGGAACGCTCAACAGTTTGTGATTCTGGACAATTCAAATAATCTCCCTGTGCCTAACAAAATGAATGTGTCTGTCTGTAACGCAACTGGTGTTCATGTAAAGCGCTTTGATACTTTCAGTTTAAGTTCATGCCATATAAAAAACAAAAATCCCAAAAGAAAAAATTGACACTTATGTCTCAAGTCATTGCATTTGTTTGGAGCACATTGCATATGTAACCATGAAAGCATTTATTCACTTTTACACTTATCTTGAAGTTATGCATGCATCTATAATCATGTTTTCAAAGTTCACATTGAAATGCTTGACTAAAGTTAGCTTAATCAAAGGCCTAATTTTGAAATGTATTTTACTTCCTTTGCATGTGGGTTCTCATGATTTCATAGCTAGAAAAGGGATTATTATTGTATTATTGATAGTGAGGCCTAAGAGATGAAATCTTGGCAGGAGCGTGAAGAGTTAACAAGCTGAAGAAGACTCCTATTCATCATGTATCAGGAACGGAGGAAAACCCAAGGTTACCATGGCTGTCCAAGTTCTGTGGGATGGGAAATTCTGGTGAGTCTGCATTGCACAATGTGAAGTTTAACAACATTGGTCCCTTGAGAGGCGGAGAGAGATATGGCTGATGTTGGAATATCTTTGTGTTTTAATTAATGTATGCACTGTTAGCGTTTAGGCAGATCTCTTTGGATTTCGTTGCTTCCTTTCTTTTTACAAGTGTGGCTTTATGCTAAACACTGAATGTTGCATAGTAAGGAAACATCAATGCACCTTCTTACTCTGTTATCTAATGCCATTGATTCAGCCAAATACATGTGTGAAAGCCCATATTTATGGTTGTATAATGGCCTGGAGTATCTTCAGGTGTTGCCTCTTCTCACTCTTAACAGGTATTTTCACATCTCCGCAAATCAGATCTCGTATGTCCTTAAAGACTTTCTTATTCAATAATAACGTCAACAGTCACAACTGATTTTTAGTTTCAAACCAGGAAATAATTATCTACCCACAACAACAAATAACAGTGTGGCACTATAACATGTGTGAAACCTATGGTTTTTTCAGTGAATTTGCAAGGTTTTTTAAATGCTAATTCCTAACTATAACGTGTGTGAAACCTATGGTTTTTTCAGTGAATTTGCAAGGTTTTTTAAATGCTAATTCCTAACTATAACGTGTGTGAAACCTATGGTTTTTTCAGTGAATTTGCAAGGTTTTTTAAATGCTAATTCCTAACTATAACGTGTGTGAAACCTATGGTTTTTTAAGTGAATTTGCAAGGTTTTTTAAATGCTAATTTCTAACTATAACGTGTGTGAGACCTATGGTTTTTTCAGTGAATTTCCAAGGCTTTTTAAATGCTAATTTATGAATGTATTATTATATTTTTTAAATATTTATTTTACAATAAGCTACCTATGTATATAGTTATAGATTGACTGTATCCTGTAATATGGAATGGCTCCGCTCTTTTTTTTTCTGAATTTGGATAAAGTTGAACAGCATAGTTAATATCTTCTATAAACTTATAAACCGTTAAAAAATTTTTTTTTTAGGGTTTCTGACGGAGCGCGCACCGTGCGCGCGCGAATACGTGCTCCGTGTGCGCATGCGTACGTGCTCCGTGTGCGCATGCGTACGTCATGCGTGCTCCGCGCGTGCTCCGTACGCGCATGCGTGCGTGGTCCGTACGCGCATGCGCGCGTGCTCCGTGCGCAGATCTGTGTTTCTTTGTGGCTGATAAATGAAAAAGATTTAAGAATAAATTAAGACTTTTGGAAAAGAAGACTGCTGGAGTGCGACCAATTACTTCCTCGGAGGTTTTGTGTTTATTGATTTGCTTGTTGATTGGTTCAACCGCGTTGGTAACGCACCTCTCAGAGCGCCTGGGAACCCGGGAGAAGTGAACCGGTTGTGACATATATATATATATATATATATTCACTGAAAAAACCATAGGTTTCACACACGTTATAGTTAGGAATTAGCATTTAAAAAACCTTGCAAATTCACTGAAAAAACCATAGGTTTCACACATGTTATAGTTAGTGGAAATTTTACTGATAAAAAACCAATGAAATTGCCCCGTTATAGTTAGCGCAGGCAACTATAACTCACGCGACCACAATCCTCTGCTGATGCTAATACTGTATTTAGACACTTATTTGCCCATGTCTTCTTCCATACATTTTTAGCTATACATATATTACAAATATTTTTTTTTCATAAAGACACATATGTCATCAGCAGAGGATTGCGGTCGCGTGAGTTATAGTTGCCTGCGCTAACTATAACGGGGCAATTTCATTGGTTTTTTATCAGTAAAATTTCCACTAACTATAACATGTGTGAAACCTATGGTTTTTTCAGTGAATTTGCAAGGTTTTTTAAATGCTAATTCCTAACTATAACGTGTGTGAAACCTATGGTTTTTTCAGTGAATTAGTACGGTTTTTTAAATGCTAAGTTTTTTTCCCTTATAATAAGCCCTGTACATTTGGTGGCCTACGGCCACCAAAAGCACAGGGGGTGGGGTAAGTGTGGATAGTGTTTTTTTCCATTGTAATAAGCCCAGCACATTTGGTGGCCTTCGGCCACCAAAAGCACAGGGGGTGGGGTAAGTGTGGATAGTGTTTTTTTTATTTTTATTTTTTTACCGTACGCTTACCGTAAGCGTACGGTAAGCGTACCCCGCGAAATTGCCGAAAAAAAAATAAAACCGTTTTTGCACTTGGGGGATGTTTGGGGACTCCCTCAACATGACTATGTGGGAGGGAGTTGTCAAAACAGCCCCTTTACATGTTTTTGGGCTTCCGATTTTAAAAATCTCTCTCAGTGCGAGAGACAAAATGGCGGCCGCCGCTTCCTGGTTTCGGCCGATTCGAATGTTTACTAAGATCTAAGAGCCAATCAGAATCGCGCTCGCGCACGCCACCGTACGCTTACCGTAAGCGTACGGTAAGCGTACCGTAAGCTGGCTCAGATATATATATTGATTTAAAGGCTATTTTCTCAGAATCTACTGAACAGATTTACACCAAACCTACAAAAGGCACTTCCTTGACCTAGGGACTACCTCTCTGCCAAATTTTGAGTAATTCTGTTCAGCCATTCGGGCTGTAGCTCGTTCTAAAGGTCCTATGGAAAAATGCATGGGAAAAACGCGTTTTGGGACCCCCCTTTTATCTCAGCCCCCGCTTGACGAATCCCCCCGAGACTTTCAGGGTAGGAGCGGAGCGTAGCGCCCCACCTATTTTGAGAAATTCGCGAGGATTCGTCGACCGGCGCCAAAGTTATTCAAAATAGAATGTTGAGGTTTTCCTATGGAAACGTGGTCCTAACTATAACTACCTACTGGCTATCGCCAGTAGGTAATATATATATATATATATATATATATATATATATAAAAATATAAATAGACGATAATTTCTCTGCACCTCCATACAAATGGCGAACAAAGACGCGAACGCAGCGAAATGAGGTCATATGGAGTTTTATTTTTGGAACACATACGTCACCATTTTTAAATGCATTGCAGTGAATGGAGTGTTGACACCACGTGGTGCATGAACATTGAAGAAACATTACATAAAGCTGATGCTCAGGTAAGTCTGTTTTCATAACACATTGTTCCTAATTGCTGCTTAAATGCAAATAAGTAGTCATGTTACCTAAGTACTGTAACCAAATAATGCCAATAAATAAATATATTCTAAAAGCATATAAATATACTAATAAATAGAATACAAAATTGTGCAAATTAGCCAAGCAAGAATTCATCATGAATAACTGCAACATTCATTTGGTCAGAAGTTTTTACCATATTGTGCAAACAAGCCTCTTGTGCCGAACTGGTATCTAATAGCAGCTTAAATGCTGTTCTTTCCCAGAAAGCATACAAAATTAGTAGGAGACACTTTTTTTCACAGTGTACCAAACCTGAGTATAAGTGCCGACTACCTGATCCTTAAATGGATCCCCATAAAGTGCTAGTGCAATAGAATTTATAAATAAAATAGGCGGTTAAAAACATCTAGGTAAAGAAAGGTTAAAACCCTAATCCAACAAAGTTAAAATCAGGGCTAAAACCTAAGGAACCTTCTGACGTTTTATAAAAGAACCGCAGTCACCTCTACAAATAGATAAAAATACAGAATACAAAAATTGCTCAGAGAGGGAAAATATCTGAATCTGTCAACCGGATGTGTATCATATAATTTACAGATAGTGATACATTTCATCTGTGTTGTTCAGGCCATTGGGGGTTTTACTGTCTAGTTCTAAAATCATTCTGGATTCCAGTTGTCTCCGACTTTTCTCTCTGTTCCCCCCACGTCGTGGTTTAGGTACACTAGCCACTACAAAGTATTTCAAACAACTCAGATCATTGTTATAAACTGCCTTAAAATGCCTAGCCACGGGATATGCAGAATCATTATTGACTATGGCACGTAAGTGATGCAGAATTCTGACGTGCACCTGCAGCATGGTACTACCCACATATCTGAGGCCGCAGGTGCACGTCAGAACGTAAACTGCAAATTCCGTTTTGCAGTTAAACCTACCCTGGATTCTGACCATGTTTGGACTAAAGGGGGTAGAGTATGTATCAGTATTTACTCCGAACTTACATGCTCTGCAGGAGGAGCATTTTATGAACCCCTGTTTTGGTTGTAACCATAGTTTGGCAGCTGCTAGTTCAGGAAAAGGTTTAACGATCTGAGTTCTCATGGAAGGTCCCTTCCTATGTGTAATCGTGGGTTGTGATGGTAAAATGGGAGCTAAAACCCCGTCTGTCATGATAATAGGCCAATTACGCTTGACAATAGATCTAATTTGTCTTTCCTGTCTGTTATACGCAGTGATGAGTCGGGGAGTGTTGTTCGCGTTATCATTAACTGCCAGACGGTTGTTAGAGGATAGGAGTGTTGCCCTAGATTTTAAATTCGCTTTTGAAATTGCCTCATTAAGTATTGCTTCTTTATAACCCCTGGTTTGAAATCTTGATAACGCCTCTTGTTTACAGACTTCATAGTCCTCTGCTGTACTGCAGATCCGTTTTAGGCGTGTTAGCTCACCTAGGGGTATACTCTTAATGGTGTGGTGGGGATGTGCACTGCTGGCGTGTAAGGTAGTATTCCCTGCTGTAGTTTTTCTATGTAGGGAAGTGGCCAGCTGGTTATTTTTGACATAGATTTTAACGTCTAGAAAATCTATTTGTTGAGTACTCAAATGGGATGTAAATTTGAGATTATATGTGTTGATGTCAATCTTGTCAATAAAGTTCCTAGCACTTTGCTCAACCCCTCTCCAAATAATCAGGACATCATCAATGTACCGCCACCATTGAACTACATGGGTGCGGTATTCCTCCTGAAATGTGCGTTTGAGGACCTGCTCCTCCCACCAGCCAACATGAAGACATGCATAGCTGGGGGAAAAGCAGGCCCCCATCGCTACGCCTCTCTTTTGTACAAACACTTCATTTCCAAACATAAAAAAGTTGTTGAACAGGCACCATGCTACTAGATCTACTAACATCTTGTTATGATTGTACATTTCCAACGGTCTAGTGCCCAGAAAATGGGACAAAGCATTTAGCCCTGTTTTGTGTTCGATACTAGTGTAAAGAGATTCAATGTCTAACGAAATGAGCAGTAAATCATCTGTCCATTGTATGTTAGTCAGTTTGTTTAATAAATCTCCGGTGTCTTTAATATACGTCGGGAGTTCCTTGAACAAGTCTTGTAAAAAGAAGTCCACATACTGTGTAATGTGCTCGCCCATGCTGCCAATAGCTGCTATTATTGGTCTCCTGGCAATGGGGTGGTTAGTTTGTGGACTTTAGGAATAAAATATAGCCTTGGTAAGATCGGGTACTCCACAAATAAGAAATTAAATTCTTCAGAAGAAATGCACCCATCTCTTTTCCATTGTAGCAGCTTACTTTTCAAACCATTCTTGGCTACATTGCATGCTTTATGATCTACTTTTTCATAACAAGATTTGTCATCAAGGTGTCTTTGTGCCTCCATTTTGTAATCCTTTTGAGGCCAGATTACAACATTGCCTCCTTTATCTCTCTTCGTTACCAAGATTTCATGGTTAGTCTCAAGTTTCTTCATAAGTTGGAAGTATTTTGACTCCTGATTACTTCTATGACGCTTTTTATGCTTGGTTTGATAATGAAGTTTCTTAATGTCCTCAACAACCACCTCATGGAAAATGTCGATGGCATCTTTAGGCATCATGGGGATAAACCGTGATTTTGGTTTGAAAGGACTTATGCCTGCTCCGCTTTGTTTGATAGCAGCGGCGGCTAAACGGTCTTGCGTATTCGAGATATCAATATCTTCCTGTGTTTCTTTGGATCTGTTGTCAAATAAATGATGTAGGGTTAGGAGAGCTGGAACATCTTTTGCTTGTAGTTCCGTGTTTCCCCTGTTGACATTACCCTCTGTTGGAATGTCTTTTAAACCTTCCTTGATTGCAAAGAACTTTTTCAGTTTAAGTTTTCGTATGAAACAAAATATATCGATCCTCGTGCGGGTATAATTGAAGTCATTGATCGGGCAGAATGAGAGTCCTAGCGCCAGTAGTTGCTTTTCTGCTTGCGTGAGAGTTACAGTGGACAGATTGATGATGGTGTTATCATCCACATTTACTTTTTGCGCCAGTAGGTTTTTTTCGGCTTTTTTGTGTTTTTTGTAATTTTTCCGCCTTTCCCTCCTTCGTGTGTTGTTGTCAAGACTTTGGCCACCACTACATCCATAGCGATATGCAACTCATGGGCAAAACAAATTAAGTATCTGTGTAGAACACGGAGGTGTTTGGCACCCAAAATCCTGTTGAAAAGATGCATAACTATGATAAGAAACTCTGGTGAGGAAAATGGCCGCGCAGATGGGCACCGATCTAAAGCAGGTCGGCGGTCTAGTGTTTTCCCTCACGCGACAGTTAGGAAGCTCAAGGTGCGCGTTCCACAGGGGAACTGCGCACTTCAACTGTAGTCTTCTGGGAGTGTGTAGCGTCTCCGTGTGGCGCAGAACTTGTTTATGTGTTTACCTCAGAAAAACAATAATACCTCAATTTTTGATTTGTTTACGCATGCGCAACGTGGGATTCAACTTCTCTGACAAGAACATACTGAAGAAAGAGAAACTTGTGCAGCGCATTTAGACTTCATGTTCCAGTTAGCGGTATTGTTCCAAACTTACTAGAATACCTAAGGTAACCTCTTTTTGTAGCACTTCATGTTCCAGATAACAATGTGGTGAATTTCCATCCTCACTGAGTACCAGCGTTAATGAAGATATGATATAAAACTTTCTTGCCAGAAGCATATGGGTCAGAGACTTAAAGCATCCTCAAGTTTTCAAGTTTATTTCGAGCATTTGGAGAACCTAGTGGGTTTTATCATTCACTCCCAGAATAAAGTTACAGACAGTTAGATTAATAAGCTACTACTTGTAGCGAAGGTAATTAGGAGGGGGGCTAACTAAAATAGCACATATTCAGAGTGACTTAGTTTTAGGAATGTATTAACAAGAGCTGTTGTTTTTCCCCCAAATGTAGATGCAGAATTAACCCCAAAAATAAACACCAAAGAGAGAAGCTACAGCCTGGGGTTGACAGGGTAAAAGTTAGTGTTGTTGGCGATACATCGAGCATAGAAAAGGTGTAGGCAGCTTTTACATGTGTGTCTTTAAAATCCAGGTGCTGTAAGAAGATCCACCCAGACGACTGTGTGAACAACCAGCAACTTCCAAGGCTGTCTCTCTTGTTTTCTTATCCACTTCCCCTTTCCCCCCATGCTTTAGTCTCTACCTCGAGTTGTTCTCAGGTGGCGCCTGAGGTGGCGGGGCGTTGGGACCATCATCGGCTCCTGTGGATCTTTGGGTACTCTGACAGATTGAAGTGCCATTAATCCACCTGAGTCGATATGGCAGAGGGTTTTGATTTAAAGGCCTTGGCTGGAGTGCTTGAAGGTTTACAAAACCAATTGACTCAATCAGCTGATGAAAATCGGAATCTTAGGGATGAGATTAGAAGGTCACAACAGGAGACACACCAAATTAAATTGAAAATGGAAGAGTTCCTTGCTGGAACCACTCCATTACCAGGGTTAGAGACCACCCGTGGGTCGGCGGCAGAGGTAGCTACACAAGTTATCTATTTGGTTGCCCCAATAGTACCTTTAGCTAACCCTGAAAGACTCAATGGGGACCCACACAAAGCACAGATATTCCTGACTCAGTGTTCCTTACACTTTTTGTGTAGATCGGTAGTTTTTAAGGAAGAGCAGGCAAAGGTTGCATTTGTGCTGTCCTACTTGAGTGGTGATGCTGCCGCCTGGTCAATGCCTTTGATCTCTCGTAATGACCCAGCCCTGTACAACTACGAGCTTTTTAAGAAGGAGTGTTTGAGAATTTTCGACCGGAGAACCGCCAACCAAGCTACAGACAACGAACTGCTGGATCTGAAGCAAGGGAGTCGTGACTTGGTAGCGTATATCGCACAATTTAACAAACTGATTGTGGAGACCAACTGGCCAGAGGATAAACGTTCAGCCTTATTCTATCGAGGTCTAAATGATGAATTAAAGGACGCCCTAGCCCAAATACCTAAGAGACCTCAAGAAATTTCGGAGTTGATTGATCTAGTCCTTCAAATCGATCATCGACTATATGAAAGACGTTCGGAAAAGAAGAAGGAGTTCCGGTCTTTTGTCCCCCGTTTGGATCGCATCAAGACAGACAGTTACAAAACTGATACAGTTAGTGGAGAAGAACCTATGCAGATAGGGTCTACTAGAGGGCCTCTTACCAAGGAAGAGCGAGAAAAAAGACGAATAAAAAATCTGTGCATGTATTGTGGAGATTCTGGACATTTTGTGAAAGACTGCCTCAAAAAACCCAAGACCAACTGGGGGTTAAAAGACAGATCCCATCAGTAGAGGGAGTTGCCCTGGTGGGAAATAAAGAACAGTCGACTCCTGAACACCAACAATTAGTCAATATACTACAATCGGCAGCTCCGCATTTGATAGTGTCATTTACAATTAAGTTCGGACACAAAGAAGTTTCTGGGGTGTCAGTCATGATCGATTCTGGAGCCACGGGGAATTTTTGTGACCTGAGTTATGCTAAAGAAATAGGAGTGAGAGCAATCAAAAAGAAGAATTTTGAAGTGGTCAAGGCAGTAGATGGTTTAAACCTCACTTCAGGCCCTATTACAGATGAAACAGAAACGTTAGAGTTAGTTGGGTTGCAGAGTCATCGAGAATATATTAGATTCAATCTCATAGATGCTCCACAATTTCAACTGATACTTGGATTACCATGGTTGACTGAGCACAACCTCACAATAGACTGGGAAAGAAGAACTGTTAAAATGAACTCTGAGCATTGTATCAAGAATTGTTTCACAGGAACAAAAGCCAGGTCTGAAGGAACTCCAGCTACGGAATTGGCTCAACTCGCCAATTGTGTATGTGCCTTAAAAACTCAAGAAATCCCGGCAGAATATCAAGATTTGGCAAGTGTATTCGACAAAAGAAATGCAGAGAAGCTTCCGCCACATCGGGAATACGACTGCAAGATCGAGTTAGTACCAGGAGCCACTTTGCCGTGTAGTCGTATCTACGCTCTGACTGAAGCAGAAAATGTCTATCTCAAGGAGTATATAGATGAATATCTGAAGATTGGTTTTATCCGACCTTCCCAATCGCCAGTGTCATCGCCGCTGTTTTTTCGACCCAAAAAGGACGGAACTCTTCGCAACTGTATAGATTATAGAGCGTTAAATCAGGTAACTGTGAAGAACCGATACCCGTTACCTCTTATATCACCTCTTCTGGATCAGGTCAAAAGAGCTAAAGTTTTTACTAAACTTGATTTACGTGGCGCTTATCATTTGGTGAGAGTGGCTGAAGGTGATGAGTGGAAAACAGCCTTCAGGACTAAATATGGCCTTTTCGAGTATCAGGTGATGCCATATGGGCTAAGTAATGCCCCTGCGGCTTTTCAACATCTTGTAAACGATGTTCTTCGAGAATTTCTGGATCGTGTAGCAGTGGTTTATATCGATGACATTCTGATTTTCTCGAACAGCATGGAAGACCATGTAAAACATGTGAGAGCAATCTTGCAAAGGCTATTAGAAAATCATCTATTTGTCAAGTTGGAAAAGTACTCCTTTCATGTTGAGCGTGTGGAGTTCCTCGGTTTCATAATATCAGCTGAAGGAGTTGCTATGGATCCCGCAAAGGTGCAAGTCATTCAAGATTGGTCTTCACCCAAAAATGTGAAAGAAATACAAAGCTTCCTTGGCTTTGCCAATTTTTATAGAAGATTTATTCCAGATTTTTCTGCCAAGGTGTCCCCTATTACTCAACTTCTGAAGAAAGGGAAGAAATTCGAGTGGTCCAATGAGGCTGAAGAAGCGTTTAAATTCCTTAAAAACACCTTCATTACAGCCCCAATTTTGATGCACCCGGAGCAGGCCTTCTTTGTGGAAACAGATGCGTCAGACTTCGCTACAGGAGGGATCTTGTCATAAAGGAACAAACTAACGGGACAACTTAATCCAGTGGCATTTAGATCAAGAAAACTGACAGAACCTGAAATCAACTATTCAGTAGCAGACAAAGAACTGTTGGCCGTAAAAGAAGCCTTCCAGGATTGGCGACACTATTTATTGGGAGCCAAGCACTGCGTGACTGTTTACACAGACCACCGTAATTTACAGTTTTTAAAGTCAGCTAAAACACTTACACCACGGCAATTAAGATGGTCTTTGTACTTTTCAGATTTTAATTTCGTGATCACCTATAAGCCTGGAATAAAAAATGGAAAAGCAGATGCCTTGTCCAGAATGAATGCACCCGAAGAATTGAGAGTCCCTAAGATGGAACCTATCATTCCTTTGAATAAAATTGTAGGAGCAGTCCATCTAGAAGAATTTACCTAGGAAATCCGTGAAAGCAGTCCAGACAGTGTTTGGAAAGATTGGGTTGGAGAGGACAACAAGAAAACAATAACAGGAGGTCTTCCGTATTATAATGGGAAATTGTATCTTCCCACTGAAGACTTGCAGACCAAGGCTCTGAAGGGATGTCATGATGATCGTTTGGCGGGTCACAAAGGCGTTAAGAAAACTCTGGAGTTGTGTGAAAGAAGTTTTTGGTGGCCTGGCATGGCAGCTCAAGTGGGACAGTACGTTTCAACTTGAGAGACTTGTATAAAAGGGAAGCCCAGTAGACAGGCTCCACAGGGGTTATTGCAACCCCTGCCTAATGCACCTTACCCATGGCACACTGTGTCTTTAGACCTGATAGTAGATTTACCAGCTAGTCAGGGTCATACAGTCATATTGGTGTTAGTGGATTCATTTTCCAAAATGGGCCATTTCATTCCGTTAAAGAAAATACCTACAGCCCCACAACTAGTTCAGATATTTAATCAACACATAGTTCGGGCACATGGAATTCCACAAATAATCATTTCAGATAGAGGAACTCAATTCATTTCAAAATTCTGGAAAACGTTTATGCACAGTTTAGGGATTGACACACGTTATTCCACCAGTTATCATCCTGAAACCGATGGGCAGACTGAGAGAGTCAATCAGGAGTTGGAACAATATCTGCGACTTTATTTGTTGGAGCAGGATGGGAACTGGTCGGATCTCTTGTGGACTGCTGAGTTTCCTTACAATAATGCAGTGCATAGCTCGACAGGGTATTCACCGTTCTATCTGAACTCAGGAAGACATCCAGATTTAATGGTGGGAAAACTCGATGAGACAGTGCCAGCAGTCACAGTGATGGTGAAGGAGTTGAAGAACCCATATAAAAGGGCACAAGCAAATTTACTCAAGGCAAAAGAGTCCTACAAAAGACAGGCTGACAAGAAGAGACGGGTGGGCACCCAGTTTGTGGTGGGAGATCAAGTCTGGTTGTCCACTAAACATTTGAGACTGAAAGGGAACAGGAAGTTTCAGCCGAGATTCCTCTGTCCTTTCAAGGTTCAAAAGATTATTAATCCAGTAGTGGTGAGGTTACAATTGCCTAAACAGTTAAAGATCCATCCAGCCTTTCATATATCATTGCTAAAAAAAATCCTCCCAATGCAAGATTGAAACCAAACCCAACCGCAGTTAGAGTTGAGTCAGGAGATGAATTTGAAGTGAGCAGAATTTTAGACTCAAAAATCTCCAGAAATAAATTGTATTACTTGGTTGATTGGAAAGGGTTTGGGCCTGAGGAGAGATCGTGGGAGCCTTATTCAAATGTGCATGCACCCAAGTTAATCAGGAATTTCCATAAAATCTATCCCACTAAACCAAAATTGGGGAAGCCCCTTTTGGAGGGAGGTACTGTCAAGACTTTGGCCACCACTACAACCATAGCGATATGCAACTCATGGGCAAAACAAATTAAGTATCCGTGTAGAACACGGAGGTGTTTGGCACCCAAAATCCTGTTGAAAAGATGCATAACTATGATAAGAAACTCAGGTGAGGAAAATGGCCGCACAGATGGGCACCGATCTAAAGCAGGTCGGCGGTCTAGTGTTTTCCCTCACGCGACAGTTAGGAAGCTCAAGGTGCACAGGGGAACTGCGCACTTCAACTGTAGTCTTCTGGGAGTGTGTAGCGTCTCCGTGTGGCGCAGAACTTGTTTATGTGTTTACCTCAGAAAAACAATAATACCTCAATTTTTGATTTGTTTACGCATGCGCAACGTGGGATTCAACTTCTCTGACAAGAACATACTGAAGAAAGAGAAACTTGTGCAGCACATTTAGACTTCATGTTCCAGTTAGCGGTATTGTTCCAAACTTCCTAGAATACCTAAGGTAACCTCTTTTTGTAGCACTTCATGTTCCAGATAACAATGTGGTGAATTTCCACCCTCACTGAGTACCAGCGTTAATGAAGATATGATATAAAACTTTCTTGCCAGAAGCATATGGGTCAGAGACTTAAAGCATCCTCAAGTTTTCAAGTTTATTTCGAGCATTTGGAGAACCTAGTGGGTTTTATCATTCATTCCCAGAATAAAGTTACAGACAGTTGGATTAATAAGCTACTACTTGTAGTAAAGGTAATTAGGAGGGGGGCTAACTAAAATAGCACATATTCAGAGTGACTTAGTTTTAGGAATGTATTTACAAGAGCTGTTGTTTTTCCCCCAAATGTAGATGCAGAATTAACCCAAAAAATAAACACCAAAGAGAGAAGCTACAGCCTGGGGTTGACAGGGTAAATTTTAGTGTGGTTGGCGATACATCGAGCATAGAAAAGGTGTAGGCAGCTTTTACATGCGTGTCTTTAAAATCCAGGTGCTGTAAGAAGATCCACCCAGACGACCGTGTGAAGAATCAGCAACTTCCAAGGCTGTCTCTCTTGTTTTCTTATCCACTTCCCCTTTCCCCCCTGCTTTAGTCTCTACCTCGAGTTGTTCTCAGGTGGCGCCTGAGGTGGCGGGGCGTTGGGACCATCATCGGCTCCTGTGGATCTTTGGGTACTCTGACAGTTGTTTCTTTTTCGTCTTCTCTCCTCAATTGCTGTCTCGGTCGTAGCGTTTGACGTCGGTCTAACGCTAAAAAATCCACCTCTTCTCCTAAATCCAGCACTCTATTTTGCGCGTCATCTTCCATATTACTTCCTCTTTCGGATGAGTTCTCACTTGTTAGTGAATCTGTATCCGATATTGTGGTTTGTTCATTGATTGTGAAGTTGGAATTGGTGCTGGAGCTTTGTTCTTGCAACTTATTTCCTTTATTGATGGTCTTATTGCGCTTTGCTGTTTCATATTTTCGGGCGAACGTGTATATGCGACCATGTTAATAATCCGCTTTATCTCTGGCGAATTTGAAAGCTTTGCGCGCCTTTATTTTTTCTTCCTGTTTCTGTAATCGTTCTTTTATTTCTGCCCTTGTTTTGGAAATAAGATCATTAGGTTCCATTTTGCTTAGGCTCTCATTAATCTGCTCGATCTCCCGCATAAGTGCTTCTCCGTCGATAGCTGCATATTTTACCAATATTCTTACCAAATTTGCTGATGCCTGTAAGTTACTTTCGCCCCATTCCCTTAGCATGTTTGGATTAGGGCATTCGTAACTAGGTGCCAAAAGAATTCTTAGACCCCTCGGGACTCTTCCTGCTTCAATGTATTTTGACAGGGATTTCTGTTCCCACCACTTCGTAATTTCCGCTTTCATGCATTTTTCCAATCTTTTTAAGAGAGCCTTCATGTCCCCTTCCTTTGCTGTATTGCTATCAGCAGACGATACGGTAGTGGGATTCGTCTTAGGTGTACTGCTAAACAGCTCTTCTGCCGCCGCTTCTCTCTCACGTACAGTCTCCGCTGACATGTCGAGGTTCTATTGATTAATAATCAATCTCCACCTCTGTGCGTTACCAGACTCGTAACCACTGACACACCTCTTTCTCCTCCCCACCGGTACCTTTCCAACGAGACAGTCACCACTCACCGCCTTGGATCTGCTTCCGACCATTAGTCCCGCTGTTTGCTTGGCTATCGGGTCAATCCTCTTTCCGGCTGATGATATGACTGCCTTCGTTGTACCAGGGGCTGCCGTTTCAAGCTCCTTTCCAGAACTGTGCACTTCTTCGGTTTCACCACGGCAGCCTGAATTGAAAGGGAGTGGGTTCACTTGCGGAAGAAAACCGGCTTCCGTAACTCAATGTAAATAGACGATAATTTCTCTGCACCTCCACACAAATGGCGAACAAAGACGCGAACCCAGCGAAATGAGGTCATATGGAGTTTTATTTTTCTGAACCTTGAACCTGACGCGTTTCGGGCTTTCAGAAGCCCTTGCTCACAAGTCAGATTGGAACACATACGTCACCATTTTTAAATGCATTGCAGTGAATGGAGTGTTGACACCACGTGGTGCATGAACATAGAAGAAATATTACATAAAGCTGATGCTCAGGTAAGTCTGTTTTCATAACACATTGTTCCTAATTGCTGCTTAAATGCAAATAAGTAGTCATGTTACCCAAGTACTGTAACCAAATAATGCCACTAAATAAATATATTCTAAAAGCATATAAATATACTAATAAATAGAATACAAAATTGTGCAAATTAGCCAAGCAAGAATTCATCATGAATAACTGCAACATTCATTTGGTCAGACGTTTTTACCATATTGTGCAAACAAGCCTCTTGTGCCGAACTGGTATCTAATAGCAGCTTAAATGCTGTACTTTCCCAGAAAGCATACAAAATTAGTAGGAGACACTTTTTTTCACAGTGTACCAAACCTGAGTATAAGTGCTGACTACCTGATCCTTAAATGGATCCCCATAAAGTGCTAGTGCAATAGAATTTATAAATAAAATAGGTGGTTAAAAACATCTAGGTAAAGAAAAGTTAAAACTCTAATCCAACAAAGTTAAAATCAGGGCTAAAACCTAAGGAACCTTCTGACGTTTTATAAAAGAACCGCAGTAACCTCTACAGATAGATAAAAATACAGAATACAAAAACTGCTCAGAGAGGGAAAGTATCTGAATCTGTCAACCGGATGTGTATCATATACTTTACAGATAGTGATACATTTCATCTGTGCTGTTCAGGCCATTGGGGGTTTTACTGTCTAGTTCTAAAATCATTCTGGATTCCAGTTGTCTCAGACTTTTTTCTCTGTTCCCCCCACGTCGTGGTTTAGGTATATATATATATATATCTCTATAAGTAATATATACATTTCTCAAGCAGACCTAAAGAATATCTATATATTTTAAAACCATTGTTATTATACATATTTGTACAAAGAAATACACATACCTGCACTCACTGTACTAATCACTATTGGTCCTGTGGTTCCATTGTATAAACCTGAGTCTATAGGAAGCCCGACACATACTTTGGCAGTCCCTGCTGGAGTAGGTAGCGTCCATATGGGTCCTGGAATAGGAAGAGTTCCTTTGGTCCCAACTCAAGAGAATGCTCCTTGTGCTGCAAGTGCAGATCCCCAATGCCCCTTCAGTACAGAATAGCCTTAGTGCCAAGGACCTAGATGATTAGACTAAGTTTATAAATGAAGCCTCAAGAGAAGGTGAAAGTTCAGGGGCCGATTCACAGAACTAATCTGAGACAAAATCCTAAACTTACTACTTCTGGTATTCACAGAAGGCACTTACGATTTTTGGTATTCACAGAAATCACCTACGACTCCTAACTTTACGTCCGCACTCTGGCCGGAATCTCCGCGCCCGGACCGTACTCTCCACACCCGGACCGTACTCTCCAACTAGGGCCGTACGCTCTGGCTCGAGCCGTAATCTCTGGCTTGGGCCGGATAAAGCGTAATACCCGGCCCACTCGGGGTGACAAATGCAAAAAGAACTATTGATGGTCAGAATGTTGAACAATGTCAAACATTCACCCCAGTAGAGAGTACTGGGCCTAAATCCATCTGATTCAAGCTAAGCTGGCTGATGAGAGGTGATGCCACGAAACCGGTCCCAGGATGCTTGTTTCTGGCCCAGGGAGGACCTGGCCAGGCAGTTCGTGCTGGACTGTTCCCATTGGGCACAGGGTCAAGACTGATTTGAATATGGCTGGGTTCAAAATGGAATGGCTGAAGCAAGGATGCGTACTCACACCCCTGGAACTGGAATGGCATGGTGAGCAAAAAAACTAGTGATTTAGGCCCAGATCTCTGTACTGAGATGAATGTATGACATTGTTCTTCATTCTGTCCATCAATTGTTCTTTTTGCATTTGTCACCCTGAGTGAGACGGGTATGCCCAGACGTGGGTCCCGTGCTCTCCATGCCACTGGAGTCAAGCTATCCTGGCTGATAAGGGCTGAAAGCCAGAAACCAGTCCTAGGATGCTTGATTCCAGTCCAGGAAGGACCTGGCCTAGCAGTTCGGGCTGGACTGTTTCCATTGGACACAGGGTCAAAACTGATTTGCATATGGCTGGGTCGAAACTGGAATGGCTGAAGCAAGGATGCGTACTCTCTCCTCGGCTCTACAATTTATACATTGCTGATATGTAATGTCTCTCGATGAGGCAAACTGTCACCTGCAAAACTGGGAGGACAACGCATGAACCACCTGCTGTACGCAAATGACCTTGTGCTCCTTAGCCAGACAAGATTGGCCTTCATCGGCAACTGTCCACAGTGGTGTAGCAAGGTCAGGTTGTGCCCGGTGCAGAAAATTTCTTGTCACCCCCGGCGGGACAAAATGGCAAAAATATGTGTTTAAAACACATATTTTTGCCATTTTGTCACCCCCCTCAGTGATGACACCCGTGAGGCCCGCACTGACCGCACCCCCCTTCCTACGCCACTGACTGTCCATCTTACATGCTTATAGCAATAGGAGCGGCCTGGAAATTAATCAAACAAAAGCCGTGACGGTCACATTCGATTCCAAACTAATCCGATATGGCAGGTGGCAGCTCAATGGCGCCCGACTCCAACATAGCAACGGATAAAATAGGTGGGCATCCAGTTAGACAGCAAAGGATCATTTAAATCTGATTTTAGCTATCTGAAAAGCAAAAGCTCCAGCTTAATGTTCGCTCTTTCAGACGCAACTCAGAACCTGCTGGGACCCCCTTCTCCAGGTGAGGAAAGCAAAGGTCAATCCAGGATAAATTTATGGGAGAAAGATTACCCTGGGCAGGGAGGCAAACTGATCATCAGAATTTATAAATGGGTTCTCCGCCTTCTAAAGCGAGCGTCTCCAGCACAAGTAAGAATGGAGTTCAGCATTATAAAACAGCACTGGGCCAGAGGCACCTTTTTTTTTTAGACTTCTGCCACAGGCTCGGGCCTGCACAGCAAGACTCCAGGCATAGCTTAATCTGGGCAAACTGGAGGCCGCCGGTCCAACCTCGTCCTACAGGGAACACCTTGAAGACAAACTAAAATAATTTTCACTCCCTCAGGCCTGGGGCAAGCATCTCTTCCACCAGGTCTTTAAAAAACTAACGGTATCCACAGCAAAAAACCTCAACAAACTGGAGTATATGGTGGCACTGAGCAAGTGCTCCCACGCATGGTCAGTAATCAACTCCTATTCCTACAGTAAGCAGCAGAATTACATTTCCTGCACATAGCCCGTGTGGGTGAAGGCCTGGTTAGTGGCACTTAGATTGGGTGAGTGGAACTTACAAGCTCACTTTCCAGTATGGCGTCACTCAGATCCCAACGATATAAGATGCTGTTTTTGTGGCCATGTTAGAAATGGGATTTCTGGTTGGCTAGGGCTTGCTCCAAAGCCAGGCAGAAACCACCACTCTAGTCAGGGCTGGGGAGTTACACGCCAAAGATAACCCCTGCTCAACCCGTTGGTAGCTTGGCACGAGCAGTCAGGCTTATCCCGGAGGCAATGTGTAAAGCGTTTGCGCGCGCACCCAGCAACAACACCCAAGGCCCACCACAAAGGAAACTCCACACAAGGTATTATATAACAATAGCCTTTGTATTATACCAAAACACATCAGATAAAAACACACACTTTACAATGTGCCAACAGGCACGAGCAGAATTTACAGGGGATATGTACAAGACAGGGCCACCTGGACCACTGTCAGGAATCAGCACTTTTAGAACTAGCACTTAGAATATCACTTAGAACATAGAATGTACATCACTGTAGCACACAACCAGTAACTACTGGTAAATGTTAAGTACCACCTACGCAACCCTAACCACCTTAGGAGAATATTGCGCAGGGAACCAGGACCTCACTAGCACCACCTGTACTAGGAGAAAAACAACCACCTAGGTATCACAATACCTGTAGGGGTATAAGCACATTAAACATGATGCATCACAACACATTCAGAGGTGTAAACACAAGGCACATGACGCATAAAAACACATTCAGAGGTGCAGGAAAACACAATTGCGCCAAACTCACATAAGTCACCACCTGTGACTGTCCATAGGCCAACTGGCCTTGTTGGGGCTAGGACGCCCTGTGTCTCAGTGTCAGGGGCCAAACCGGAGCAGCTGCCCACGAAGTGCTGGGCAGCTGTTGAACAATGATGGGGCCAACGCTGGAGCCTTGCAGGCTCTGGCCAACTGACTGTCCCCTGAGCCCCTCTGGGCTCTTAACAAAGGACTGGCCCCTTGGAGCCTCGCTGGGCTCAAACAACAATAAATGCCCCCTAGAGCCTCCGTGGCTCAAGAACAAGGTGCCCCCGTCGTTGGAGTCCCTCTGGACTCTGAGCAAGACATAAATGGCCCCAATGGTGGAGCGGCCCGCTGCCTTACGTGGCCGCTCTTAGCACAAAAAGAACTGCCCCCGTATACGTTGGAGTCCCGCTCGGGGAACTCGTGACAAGCAATTTGCCCCGCTGAGCGTGTGAGCGCACTCGCGCTCGGAGCAAACAATGCCGGCCCTAACACAGCACCTCTCCTCCCCACCCTACCGCCTCGACTCACCGGCTCGTAGCTGGGGAGGAAGGTTCTTCGTGGTGAAGGCGGCGGCAGTCTTTCTCCTGCGGTGCAGGCAGGACGGTGCCCTTTAGCGAGGAGCCCTCTTCACCGGAGCTCTTCCCTTGGGGAGCCTCCGAGGCTCCAGGCACACCGGACTCTTCACGGCGGTCTTCACCCAGGCTCCCTCCTGGGACCCGGCACTGGAATGCGGAGCCTACCGGCTCCAAATCTGACGGCAGCATGTCCCAGTGCGGAGTGGGCTCCCGCCTGGGTCTGGGGACACGGCGCTTTCGTCGCAGGAGCACGGGGTAGGCTCCTGTCCGCTTCCTGTTGTAAAGGGGTCAGGCCCCTCCCCCAACCAGGGATTCCCGGACTGCTTCCGGGTCACCGCGGGCAGCGCGGCGGCCCTGGAGGTTTTGGGCGCCTGCAGCATGGGGTAGGCTCCCGTGAGGACTACCGCATCGGCGGGGTGGGCACCCGATAATTAAATAATTAAATAGGCGGGGTGGGCTTCCGCCAACAAGCGCCCTCGATACACAGCGCTCCTTGCGCTCAATGGAATTTAAAGCGCTCCCTGCGCTCAATACGGATAAAGCGCTTCCAGGCGCTAGAGGAAAAGCGCCCCCAGGCACTATGGGGACAAAATCAAGCGCTCCCAGCGCTATAAGCAAGGTCCAGCAACAAAGTCCTGGCAAGGTTCAGGAAGGTAGGCAGGGGGGCAAGGCTGGGCCAGGGGCCAGCTCACTGGGCCCTCCAGGCAGGAAGGCAGTCCCAAGTGGCGGTTCCTTCTGGCCTCCAGCAGCAGCAGCCCCCCTCAGATAGGATCCTGGAAGAGAACAAATTGTAGGGGGACACAGCCCCTTCTTATACAGTGAAACCCTTTGTCTTTGCTCAGGGTGAGGGGAAAAAACCAGTCGCAGCTGGTTTGTGAGCACCCTTGATGTGCTCAGCCCCTCACTCCATTCACTGGCAGGGCTAGGGTCATCAGTCGCACCACAGGGGGCGGAGCCAGCATTGTGTGGGGAAATCCCAGCCCTATTCACAGGACCCAGGTGCACCACTCCCTCACATCACACATGCTAATCTCAACACTCACCACTGGGGCAGACCCATCCAGACTCCAGGAGCCAGGCTCACCAGCCAGCTCCAGCCAATCACGTGTCAGCACCTTTACAGCACACGCACAGCCATGTCTAGAAGTGGCACTTCCACACTAGACACATACACGCTGCATACATCATTGCGCAGCATTCCATCACACTAGTCCGCACATACCAGACTCGACCCTGCACACCCCACGCATCAGGAACTACCAGGGACACATACATTCCCCATGCATTCCTATGGGAGGGCAGGCCTATCTCACCACATGCACTCAGAGTGCGCACGCACTTTACTCTGGGACACAGGGAAAGTGCGCAGAAACCAAAAATCACTACCACCAGTGAAAGCAAAAAGTTTAGGGGTGAACCTGCCAGAAGGGCCAAGTCCAACACAACCACCTTCCAGCCAAAACGCAGGGCAGACCAATCACCACCGTGATGGACTTCCCTGCTTTGAGCGATAGAACACGGACGCGGGCCCGCAAATGCAGGGACACCCTCCGGTTCTACGCCACGGTGAACCCATGGGATCCCTTCTAAAACCACTGTCCAGACCAACTGGGCTACCCCACCGGTACTCCCAAGCTGTCCGCGGCCAAGACCAGGCCCTAGGCCACCCAGGTGCCACCGGTCCTTGCCAATTCACAGAGCGGGGGGTAGTAACCCCTGGCACATAGTAACCATTTTCCACTCTTCCTGTCTGCAGGACAGGGCTAGACTGCCACTGGTTTTCCAGCCTAGGGTCTACAACCTCAGGCGGACCAGGAGTCTCAGGGAAGGCTCTCCTCCCCCTACCTCTTCTTCTAGGGTTCCTCCACCTTCTGCAAGCGGTACCCCTAGAACGCCATTCCAACCCAGGGTTTAACCCCTCAGGTTGCACCGGGGTCAGAGGTGGGCTCTCCCACTCTCTGCACCCCCTTCCAGAGTCCTGCTCCCTACCAACTGGGGCGGTACCTCTGGAAGAAGAACCGGTCAGGACACTGGTTACAGTCGTCCTACCCTTCAGGTCAGGCTGATCCTGAACCTGGCCTCCCAACCTCTGGTCTAGAATCTTTGGTGGAATAATTGCCTGGCACTCCAGGCCTTCTGGGGATTCACACGCCATCCCCCTGAGGCTGACACATGACCCATGTGTCTTGTGACTGTCTGTCTGGCGCAGATCTCCCGTCCCCTGTCCACCTGACAGTGCGTGAAGATCCCCCAGAACAGAAGTGGCGCCACCCGGGTCCCCCCAAGAAGATCTAGCCCAACTGGCTAGTCCCTGGTCCACTGGTGCATCCACTGGGAAACTCATCCCCAAATCACTCCTCACGCTGGACTCCTGTACCCTCCCTACCGGAGCTGTAATGCCAGACTCTAGAACCACAGGAGTTCTGTTTACAGGCGCTCCAGGTCCTCTACTCACTAGGAGATCTTCCTCAAATGGACTAACAGGACAGCCTAGGTCCCCAACCTGGTGTTCCCTCAAGAAACCATCCAAGTCCTGAGGCAGGGCTTCGTGCGTCTGGGGACCCTCGGTCACCCTCTCACTCCTGCTCCACTGAGCCAGGCAGTGAGCCCCTACACCCTCCTCGCTATCCTGGGACCTAGCTGGGCTACACTGAGCCTCTTCCACCACGCTGGGCTGGAAGATACCTGAACCACTACTGTTAGAAGTACTCTCCCATTCCTCATCAGATCCTTGGGCCCTTTCCCAACGGTCTGCTTCCTCTGTAAGGTCCCAAGGGTCACGGGCCTCCAACCCCAACAGGTGTTGGTGCAACTCCGGCCCTCAACGACTGAGCATCTGCTCTCTGATAACCAGCCTATACATGCCGGAATAACTACATTCCGTATTCTGATTCACCCAATCAGACAGTGCATCATCACATTCATCCACAAACTCCTCCCAAGACTGGTGAGAAAGTTTCCTACTGCCCCTGAATTTCAACCTTAACTCCTCCTCCTGGGAAACAGGTACCAGACTGGGGGAACTGGGACTGGGATTTCCTACACTGAAATCTATATAGCTGTCACCACTGGACTCAACCCTCCCTGGGGAGCCCAGAAAACTAAGACTGCGCGCAGGGGATAGTCTACCCTCCAGAGCTGATTTCTCCCTGGTGAAGGCCCTCTCAGCCTCCTCTATCCTCTCCTGCGCTAAGACCCTCTCGGTCTCAAACTTTTTCTCCTCCACATTCAGCTGCGCTATCGCCTTGGCATGCTCTAACCCATGGGTACTCACAAACTTTCTCTCGGGGGCCAAATTTACAGTGTGGTTTGTGGCCGAGGGCCGAACCGGTGGGGGCGGGGTCAGAGGGGGAGGGGCGGGGCTAAAGCAAAAAAAAAAATTGCCCATGAGGTTGAGCACAGGTCCCTGCAGCAGACGCCTTCGTCCACTGAGCCACCAGACCCAGCATACACAGATCTCTCTCTCTCTCCCTCCCCCTTTCCCTCCCACTCCCTCCCCCTTTCCCTCCCTCCCACTCCCCCCCCTTTCCCTCCCTCCCACTCCCTCCCCCTCTTTCCCTCCCTCCCACTCCCTCCCCCTCTCCCTCTCCCTCCCTGTCTCTCTCCCCCTGTCTCTCTCCCTGTCTCCCTCCCTCCCCCTCCGTTGTCCTCCCTCCCTCTGTCGGCCTCCCTCTGTCGGCCTCCTCCCTCCGTCTCCCTCCCTTCCTCCATCTCCCACCCTTCCTCCATCTCCCTCCCTTTCCCTCCGTTTCCCTCCCTGTCTCTCTCCCTCTCTCCGTCTAAATGTGTTTGTTTGTACTTATATAGCGCTCAGCTACCCCCTTTCGGGGTTTCCCGGCGCTGTACTCATACCGCTAGGGAACCCTTCCTGGCTTTTCCCTGTGAAATGTCCACTCCTGGGCATCCCCAGGGTGAAGCCAGGCATCCCAGCGCTGTTGGGGCCGTTGTGGAGATTAAGCAAGCTATTGCCCAGAGTTGCAGCGTGGGACCCATGATTAGAATAGGCACCAAGGCGAGAAATCAGGTCTGAGGAATTATGAGCCCAAGACCCGCCAGGGCGGGAATTGAACCCTGGTCCCGGGCCAGACCTCTGCATCAGGGTCTGCCGCTCTAACCATTGAGCCACACTTCTCCACTCCCTCCCTCTGTCTCCCTCCCTCCCTCCCTCTGTCTCCCTCCCTCCCTCTGTCTCCCTCCATCTCCCTCTCTCTCCCTCCCTCTGTCTCCCTCCATCTATCTCTCCCTGTCTCTCTCCCTCTGTCTCTCTCCCTCTCCCTCTGTCTCTCTCCCTGTCTCTCTCCCTCTGCCTCCGTCTCCCTCGCTCTCTCCCTCTCTGCCTCCCTCTGTCTCCCTTCCTCTGCCTCCCTCCCTCTCCCTCTGTCTCCCTCTCGCTCCCTCACCCTCTGTCATCTCACCCTGTGTGTGTGTCAGCCTTCAGCCGGGGCTGAGACAGCTTCCCAGCGCGCACACACACAGCCACACTGAGGCAGCTTCCCAGCGCTCACACACAGCCCCACCCGAGTACTTCACAGGTCGTTAAAAGACCATTTACATGTTAAAGCTTTGTTGTATTTCACCTCTTAGGCCCCTGCAGCTCCACTTTGACAATCACTGGAATCCCCCGGCCCCCACAGAGCAGAGTCTCAGAGTCCGGGCTGCTGCACCGGACACTCTGACAGTGTTAGCTAACATTATTTAATTTTATTTAAAAACACATGCAGGATCTCTGCAAGGTCCGCGGGCCGCCGAGGTAGGCTTGCCGGGCCGCTGGCGGCCCGCGGGCCGTCCTATGAGTAACCCTGCTCTAACCTGAGCTTCTCCATGGCCAGCTGATGCTCCCTTTCTTCCCTCCTATCTACCCACTCCTCTGGGGACAGGGAAAGGGATGGGTTGCTGCTCCTGACACTGGACCCAGCAAGTGACTCCCTATCTATGGGGTCTTCACTATCTACTGGCGTCCCTGTCAGGTCACTTTCTTCCTCCTCTTCTGAATCTTCAGGGCTCCCCACAGACCCACCACCCTCCTGGTGTGAGGCCCGGGCCCTTATCCTACTGCGCTCAAGATCCCATTGACCCTTTTGCCATAGGATCAGGCTGCTTCTAAGTTCGGACTGAGTGTCTGACTCATCCACCCCTATGTCTCTCTCTTCACAGAACCTTACCAACTCCAACATACTGTACCCAAACAGATCACAGGAATCAAAAGCAGGCTCCATTTTGGCGGACGTTCTTGAGAAAAGATTACACAGGGAACCTAGGGGTCTGAGCTTAACACAGGAGTGCACAATTAACAAAGGATTCAGCAAGCTCTCTATCCCAGAGAACTCACACTCACTTGTCTAGTGCCACACACCATTCATCCACACACAACCCCCCGCTCGGACTGGTAAGGCAGTTTCTACCACCCCTGATTCCTCAACCTGACCACACGTGACACAGGTACCAAACTCTGGGCGCAGGGCGGGGGACAAATGTACTGGACACAATTACACAATGATACCTTCAGGAGAAGAAATAATGGACTTCAAAAACAATAATCCCCAAAATGTGATTATCCCTACAATGCAGAGTTTTGTAGTGCAGCCAGTTGCCGCTGCGGTACAGCGCAAACGCAAGTCCTATCCCACCGCTGATCACCAATGTTAGAAATGGGATTTCTGGTTGGCTAGGGCTTGCGCCAAAGCCAGGCAGAAACCACCACTCTAGTCAGGACTGGGGAGTTACACGCCAAAGATAACCCCTGCTCACCCCCTTGGTAGCTTGGGACGAGCAGTCAGGCTTATCCCGGAGGCAATGTGTAAAGCGTTTGCGCGCGCACCCAGCAACAACACCCAAGGCCCACCACAAAGGAAACTCCACACAAGGTATTATATAACAATAGCCTTTGTATTATACCAAAACACATCAGATAAAAACACACACTTTACAATGTGCCAACAGGCACGAGCAGAATTTACAGGGGATATGTACAAGACAGGGCCACCTGGACCACTGTCAGGAATCAGCACTTTTAGAACTAGCACTTAGAATATCACTTAGAACATAGAATGTACATCACTGTAGCACACAACCAGTAACTACTGGTAAATGTTAAGTACCACCTACGCAACCCTAACCACCTTAGGAGAATATTGCGCAGGGAACCAGGACCTCACTAGCACCACCTGTACTAGGAGAAAAACAACCACCTAGGTATCACAATACCTGTAGGGGTATAAGCACATTAAACATGATGCATCACAACACATTCAGAGGTGTAAACACAAGGCACATGACGCATAAAAACACATTCAGAGGTGCAGGAAAACACAATTGCGCCAAACTCACATAAGTTACCACCTGTGACTGTCCATAGGCCAACTGGCCTTGTTGGGGCTAGGACGCCCTGTGTCTCAGTGTCAGGGGCCAAACCGGAGCAGCTGCCCACGAAGTGCTGGGCAGCTGTTGAACAATGATGGGGCCAACGCTGGAGCCTTGCAGGCTCTGGCCAACTGACCCTCCCCAGAGCCCCTCTGGGCTCTTAACAAAGGACTGGCCCCTTGGAGCCTCGCTGGGCTCAAACAACAATAAATGCCCCCTAGAGCCTCCTTGGCTCAAGAACAAGGTGCCCCCGTCGTCGGAGTCCCTCTGGACTCTCAGCAAGACAAAAATGCCCCCAACGGTGGAGCGGCCCGCTGCCTTCCGGGGCCGCTCTTAGCACAAAACGAACTGCCCCCGTATACGTTGGAGTCCCGCTCGGGGGACTCGTGACAAGCAATTTGCCCCGCTGAGCGTGTGAGCGCACTCGCGCTCGGAGCAAACAATGCCGGCCCTAACACAGCACCTCTCCTCCCCACCCTACCGCCTCGACTCACCGGCTCGTAGCTGGGGGGGGAAGGTTCTTCGTGGCGTAGGCAGTCTTTCTCCTGCGGTACAGGCAGGACGGTGCCCTTTTCACCGGAGCTCTTCCCTTGGGGAGCCTCCGAGGCTCCAGGCACACCGGACTCTTCACGGCGGTCTTCACCCGGGCCCCCTCCTGGGACCCGGGACTGGAATGCGGAGCCTACTGGCTCCAAACCTGACGGCAGCACGTCTCAGTGCAGGGTGGGCTCCCGCCTGGGTCTGGGGACACAGCGCTTTCGTCGCAGGAGCGCGGGGTAGGCTCCCGTCTGCTTCCTGTTGAAAGGGGTCAGGCCCCTCCCCCAACCAGGGATTCCCGGACTGCTTCCGGGTCACCGCGGGCAGCGCGGCGGCCCTGGAGGTTTTGGGCGCCTGCAGCACGGGGTAGGCTCCCGTGAGGACTACCGCATCGGCGGGGTGGGCACCCGATAAATAATTAAATAGGCGGGGTGGGCTTCCGCCAACAAGCGTCCTTGATACACAGCGCTCCTTGCGCTCAATGGAATTTAAAGCGCTCCCTGCGCGCAATATGGATAAAGCGCTTCCAGGCGCTAGAGGAAAATCGCCCCCAGGCACTATGGGGACAAAATAAAGCGCTCCCAGGGCTATAAGCAAGGTCCAGCAACAAAGTCCTGGCAAGGTTCAGGAAGGTAGGCAGGGGGGCAAGGCTGGGCCAGGGGCCAGCTCACTGGGCCCTCCAGGCAGGAAGGCAGTCCCAAGTGGCGGTTCCTCCTGGCCTCCAGCAGCAGCAGCCCCCCTCAGATAGGATCCTGGAAGAGAACAAATTTTAAGGGGACACAGCCCCTTCTTATACAGTGAAACCCTTTGTCTTTGCTCAGGGTGAGGGGAAAAAAACAGTCGCAGCTGGTTTGTGAGCACCCTTGATGTGCTCAGCCCCTCACTCCATTCACTGGCAGGGCTAGGGTCATCAGTCGCACCACAGGGGGCGGAGCCAGCATTGTGTGGGGAAATCCCAGCCCTATTCACAGGACCCAGGTGCACCACTCCCTCACATAACACATGCTAATCTCTACACTCACCATCGGGGCAGACCCATCCAGACTCCTGGAGCCAGGCTCACCAGCCAGCTCCAGCCAATCACGTGTCAGCACCTTTACAGCACACGCACAGCCATGTCTAGAAGTGCCACTTCCACACTAGACACATACACGCTGCATACATCATTGCGCAGCATTCCATCACACGAGCCCGCACATACCAGACTCGACCCTGCACACCCCACACATCAGGAACGACCAGGGACACATACATTCCCCATGCATTCCTATGGGAGGGCAGGCCTATCTCACCACATGCACTCAGAGTGCGCACGCACTTTACTCTGGGACACAGGGAAAGTGCGCAGAAACCAAAAATCACTACCACCAGGTCACCAGTAAAAGCAAAAAGTTTAGGGGTGAACCTGCCAGAAGGGCCAAGTCCACCAGGTCAGTTAAAAGAAACCCTAATTCATATCCTATGCGCTTGCCCTTTTTTGCTGCAGAAAAGGAAAACCCTTCTCCACGCAGACTTCATATGCCTAGGAGTTCAAACGGCAGTAATAGCCAGACTGAACCCTGCAAACTCCCTTTTCAATGTTAAAACTGTTACGTTTCTGCAGATAGCTGTGGCCAAACTGGGCAATGCCAATCCTAACCGTGCTGCTAACAATCTGATGTCCAGTACTGAAGTTTAAGAACAGTATTTTTTTTGGCTTGCACACTGCACCCTTTCTTCAAAATTGCTAACACCAGTGCAACCCGATTCTGATGGTCTGTGCTTGCCAAATGTTTAGATACAAATGCTACTGTTAACAAGCATTTACAATGCAATGGTCTCGGCATTGGTAAAGTTAGAGCTATTGGCATTGCTCATGACATTATTTTTGCTTATGTTTTTTTTTTTTCAAACATTTAAAGAAACGGCATTGTCATGAGCAATGCCAATAGCTCTAACTTTAACAATGCCGAGACCGTTGCATTGTAAATGCTTTTTTTTTTAACATGCGCAGAAGCTTACGGATCCCTAGTTGCCTGACTTACCGGCCCACTTGCGGATGCCGCTGCCCTCGGTGCGCGCTCCGACGAATCACTCTCTCTGTACAGAACATAAAACAGCTTTCGGAAAGGGGACTCCACCGCCTTACCACGAGTTTCTGCATTGTAGGCGCGCCTGGCCTCAATGCGCTATAAATAGGCTTTCCTGCTTTCAGTTTCTATTTTTGGTAAATTCTGGTGGTGTTTTTTCAGTGTTTCCAGTGATTTCAATACCTAAAAAAACAGTGCTTTTCAGTGGTTACTCATTTTCGCTCCATAAAAAATAACTGAAACAGTGTTTTACCGGTGTTTATGGAATGCTTTGCTTTTATTATTGCTTGCTTTCTTCATTGATGCATGGTATATAGACAGTGTACGTACAGTGTATTTGAGGTCCAAATACAATCTTACAAGTCAAACATAGTTGTAGTACACCATAAAATATTTCTTCAGTGAGTCTTTGGTCATTCCTGCTCTTTCCTTCCCATGTAAACTTTTATTTGTGAAAAGGCCCTCTCGACATTGGCACTTGAGACTGGCAACGCCAAAACAGCAAGTACACAATTTGCCATCTCTGGCCACTGACACTTGTGCAGAGTACCACAGTGAGGCTTCACGGACTTCAAAAGCCATGGTTGGTGAAGGGACATTTCTATTCTAAAGAAGGAGCAAGAACCAAAGTCTGCAGAGGCCCGGACATAGTGAACACTCTCAAATTGTCTCTAAGCCCACACAGCAAGAGCCACAGGAAAGGCCCTAGTTGCTGTGGTGGCTCTCAGCCTAGGCCCGCAATTAACTCAACTGAAATAGGTGTCTCTAGAGGTTAAGATAACTTTGCCAGCTCAGTTATGAGCTCCAAAGGAGGTGACCTGCCAAAGGTTACCCCACAAAAAATAGAAAATATGTTCTGATCCCAGGATGAGCAACAGAACAGACAAATGTAGGTTCTGAAACATACGACTGCCTGACTGACAGAGCAGAAATGTTTGCCTACACCCGCGCAGGCTGATTAACACACTAGCTAATATTTGTATTTCAAACGTCTGCTAGAGAACTCCCCTATCCAAACTATTTAAAATGGGTCTCCACTACATTGGATTAGTGGGGCCAGCATAGAAAACATTCTAGGCAAAACATGGCAAAAGATATTCAAGTAGGGGACGAATCTCCAACGCAACACTGGCTCGAAGTTTCGCCACGATGGAGCCTGCTAAGAGTGCCTCTCACTCCATATGTGGCGTCCCCTTGGATGTAGCGCACAGGCCACCCAACCACATGGTTTCTCGAACTAACCCCGGATGTTGTTGCTCAATAACCCGTTGGGAGTTCCTCTTCGCTCACAAGATGGGGTCAAAAATAAACAAAATGGCACCAACGACAGCGCCTCGCATGCCCAACCTAATGGTAAATTGGAGTCCCCCTCCTCGTGACACGTATCCCAAAGCTCATATTAAAATAATCCCACCAAATAAACGGTAAAATTGAGTTTCCCACCAACATTTCAAATTATCGTTCTTGGTTTAACTACGAGATCACGTGGATGGAGCTGCAGCCAGCACCAAAATATTTGACTACACAAGCAGTTTCCAACATTAATGGGGAGGTGCTGCTAATGTGCAGGGCACACATTGAGGGGTGCTCAAATGGGTAACATTCAAATGACAATAAAACGCATTGTTTGCCAACTAAGTAGACGAGGCCTGTGTATGGGGCTTGCATACAGATAACATGCCATTCTGTAATGCTTTATTTTGTCATCTATTGACAACTGTCCTAAACTACACAATTTCAAGGAAGCGAATAACACCAGTCACACCAAAAAGGCACATGATACAACAGGAGAGACAGCACAACTGATGCATAGGGAAATTAAGAAATTATCCAAGGGGTGACTCCAATGCCCTGATCAGATACCAAAATAAATCCTAAAGATCCACCATGATATAAAAGTTTGGAGGTCTCAAAGGCGGGGGAGGAGTACCCGGCATGACGTAGAATATGTGCTTGTTATGTCACTGTCCCCAATGGTTTGGCAAGACACATCTGTCACAAACATATGTCTACTGCTGTGCTGGACATACGTTCTACCTACCTAGTGACCTAACGAGATGGGAATATTCTATCGGCACAGACACTCAAATTTTATTTACTACATGCATACATATCTGTACACAAAAGCACGTGCATTTCAACGGTTACATTCAAATCAACTTTAGAATGCAAAAAAATGTATGCCAACACCATTAACTGTCACATATGGTAAGACGTTATTTTACAGAACTTCGTGCAACACAAGTGAGTGACCATGCATTCCTTGATCATATCATGACAAACATTTTTAGGCCAGATATCGCTGCAATCAAAATGTACAGCTAAGGAAAATGGAAATATTTAAAGTTCTGCAAAAAACAGAAGCGATGCCGTCACGTGACTGGGGGAAAAAAACACAGAAGGGGTGGCCTACGCAAACAGGATACAACTGCCAAGAGAAAACACAGAAGGCTCGCCGTTCAGGGAATCAAATGAAATGTAAATGTCCAGTATTTGTAAAGTGCGAACAATTACCCGAAGTGGTCAAGGCACTGGGGGCCGTCTGGAAGATTAAGCGAGCTATTGCCCAGAGTCACATGGTGCTGGGCTGATCTGCTGCTGGCCCCAAGGATCGAACCATGAGCCCCAGGTTCCGGAGTCAGTCGCCCTGGCTGCTGCACCACACCTCTTCCAAATGAGCAGGCTAACCAATGCATATTGCACAGGGAATGCAATTGATTATTCTAACTACCTTCGAAGGAAACCAACTATGTAATCAATGGCAAATATGCACAAACCAAAGGGTGGAAAAGAAACCCCCAATTAAAAAAATCAAAGAATACTTCACAAAACACACCGTAGCCAGACAAATCTATAGAACGGTTATGAAATAAAATGTATACAGGTGGAAACTAAAGGCTGCCTATGGCTGTTTTAATTGTTACACATTTCCTTTCACAAACAACGTATATAGATTGCCAGACTTGAGACGCTTGTTGCACGTTAAATACAACACGACTTACACTGCAGGGCACATAGCGCCTTAAACAATGATTTCATTCATTAGAACGGATCTGTAATTATACAGCAATGTATGGAGCAGTCTTGCGTTTGCCACTGTTTTCCCAACAAAAAAGCACGCACACAAATTAGAAAAAATAAATGAATTACCTTTGTTTTTTAGGGGCAGAGTGCTGGAGCTCTAGCTGTTTTCCATGTAAGAGTGTAGCTGCAGGGGCTCTAAGAAGGGGTGAAGAACAACAAAGCCTTGTTGAGTAACTGGTGTTTTTAAAGACCTGTGAAGTACTTGGGTGCGGCCGCAGTAAAGCAGACGGCAGACCACAACAGCTCCTCTCCCCCCACGTGAGCCAAGCAGGGGGCCTGGTTGTTCAGTTCTCAAAGCTTCCAGGTGCTAGACTTAACGTCACCATGTGTACACCCTAATAAAACGAGACCAGTAAGGGCCGGGCCAGGGGTAACACAGAGCAGGTTAGGGTTGAGTTGCAGCTGCCTTCTGTGGCAAAATGAATGATGCATCAATGAGCGAGCGTGCATAAAAAAGCACAGAGCATAGGAAATAAATTGCTGCCGTTCGCAATGGATTTGTGGCATGAAGAATGCTTTGGTCTAACTTCTAACGTTCTCCCTCCTCAATCATTTTTGAGCAGGCTCGCCTGTTAGTCAGGTTAGGGGGGAAGGGCTAGACGTCCAACTCTCCCCCGGACTTTTCGAACATTTCTTTATCAGTGTAATTGTAGCAGTCCCATCCCTCGGCTGCCCTCAGTGACTCTCATTGAAAACATATGTGTTTCACCAATCCTGCTATCAGACTGTGGGGGTGCGTGGAAGCCAGGCTTCCAATTTCAATCAGTTCACACATCTCCAGTCAGCAATAGCAGCATCCCAGGCATCCGGCGTCCTGCACACTCCACTTAGCCCTGCACCATTCCCACCTGGCAGCAGAGGCACAACTAGAGCCAAATTCCGGGTGGGGTAATCCTTAATTCTTCCAGCAATAGGCAGGTGAAGATGAAGGGGTGAAAACACAGCAAAGCCTCGCTAATATATAAATGGTCTTTTTAAAGACCTGTGAAGTACTCGGGTGCGGCTCTGTGGGTGCCCGGGAAGCTGTCTCGGGGTGGGGGGCGGGGGTAGACTGCAGCCCTTTGAGCTCCATGGGCGTTGCGCGTCTGCCTGGCAGCATCTTAGCTTCCCACACGGCCTCCTTACTGCTCATTGATTAATTGCGTTAATTTTATTATTGATAATAATCACGGCCCCAACCTCGTTACTTGAAAATAATGCTAGTCGTACTTAAAGGAAGCTCACCTAAATAATACAAATTATATCGAGCTCAGAATGATGAGAGGCAGAGTTGACCCTGTCTGTCACGATGTACTGGCCTTTTCGGAAATGTGTCATATTTTGTACCTAATTTCTAGGAAATTTTCATGCACCTGTGCTTGAAAAGCGGCACGATTTGTCAGCCAGTAACTGGCATTACTGACTTGGCCCCAATTCTGTCATGCTTTTGAGGCTGTGATCTGCCTCAAAAACTTATGATTTCTATATTGGCCAGTCCTCCTCTACTTTTGGATTCGCTGTGTCTGCACCCAGACCTATGTAGGATGCTCATCCACTGAAACAGCTATCTTATCGGCCAACCATGCTAATTTGGGGGAATGACTCATTGTTTCCCGCTGTTTGCTTCGCATTGCAAGTTCCATTATAGTTCTTTTTTGTACTCCTTTGACTCCCTCAAGTGGCCAAGCGGTGCAACAAATATGTAAAAAATCAGTGACACTCGGTTTAAACCAGGTCAGCTGATTTTCAGTCGGTAGGGTACTGTCGTGTACAGTCGCTTTTAACCGAATTCCGGACAGCCTAGCTATAAATTACATATTCCAGGGAGCGCATTTTAAGTCAAGTGGTCTGCGGGAGACTCTTATAAACAGTGTAATGGGCCAATTTTCAGAGCGGGGGTGATATGTGCGACATTCTGTGTGTCAGGCCACGCAGGTGTTTTGTGCGCTCTGGGAAAGACACTAGATTGAGAGCCTAACGTGGTCCAGTGTTACGGTTGATTATTTGGAAATAGGAGCGCTGTGTTCTAATCCCGGTTATAACTTGAACACAGTGTGACCCTGGGCAACGGCTTTATCTGCCATCGTCACTAATCTCAGATAACACGGACATGGTAACAACACTCCTGTCTGATGTCGTGTGACAGGTTCTGCAGGAGCCTCACGCACAGACCTTGCGCTGCACGCACACACTCGGGTCAGTGCGCACCTATCTGCCCCTGCAGCACTCCAGGCTCAGACAAAGCCCATCCCAGCCGCACTGACACCAGTGACAGGACGCAGGCTTTCGGCGCAGCCCGGCTGCCTACCTTGATGCCCTGCTGCTGGCTGGTGAGGGTCAGCTTGGACTCGTCCAGGAGCAGAACTTCACAGTAGAATTCCTCCGGAACGGCGCAGAAACACCACATCCCTGCGCAGGGGGCTCTGGCAGAGAGGGCGGCGGGGTGCGCATCCAGGCTGGGAGGGAGGGAGTCAGGTGCGGACGGGCTGCGTGTGCATGGCAGGGCGCGCAGGGGAGGCTGGCGGCACCTGGAACAGCAGGCACCGGCATGCACTGAGCCCGGGCTGAAGCCTTCCCTCGGCAGGAGCCAGGCTCACACCTCACAAGGAGGATCAGCTACTGGAACTCCCCCGGGAGCATGAACAGGCACAGGGAGGCGGGGCTCACCATAGAGGAAGGGTCCTCCAGCGGCTAGAGGGTGTCAGCCTCTTAAAGAGACACGCAGCACGCAGACCCGAGGCCATTGTGCCTTCTGCCTCCAGCCTCATTAATTAATAAGTGCGCTTAGGAACATCTATTCAAGACGCAGCCGCTTTAAGGGGGTGTGGTGAAATTGTCCTCCATAACTGCGTATTTCAAAAAACCTTCATTCAACAATCTGGCACATATAGTAGCAGTGTGTTTGTTCTTTCGCGTGCGTGACGGTGAGACCGGTTAGACCTCAATTAATCTCACTAACAGGAGCAAACAGTGCGAGCCTCGCTTACCATGACTTGTATCCAATTCGTATGCAAGCCTTTAAACATCTACGGGAAATACCGAATTAAACAAGCCGAGGGCACCGGAAGACACCACCGCCTTTCTCCGAGGCAAAACAGAAATGCCTCGGAGAAAGGCAGCGTCGTTTTCGGATTCGGGGGCGTGTTTTGCTGTTAACTCCTCCTTGAGACTTCTTGCAAAGAACACGCCCCCCGATCCGAAAAGGACGGGGCCTAATCTGAATGACTGACCTCTTCTCCAATGGCTGGCCAGCATTCAAGAGGCCAGCCAATGGAGAACAGGGGAGAAGAGGGGCGGGTTCAAGCCCCTCTTCTCCAAGTCATTAAATCTCGGTGCTAGACTGCGCAAGCGCAGCCTTCGCAGCTGAGACCTAAAAATTTTATTGCACATGGCAGCACCAAGTGCCTTAATGGACTTGGCACTGTCTATGTTGCTACTGCAATCTTGTACTTCATTTTTAGTAGTCAAATATGCTGTGAAACCTGTGATTTGGTTTTTAATAATGGCCTAAAGTAATTCTTTTTGTGCCTCAAACGGGCCTGGTATTGTATATGCTGCTATTTGCTATCTTGCACACTGCCTTTTGGTAATAAAATACAAACAAAATCCTGTTTTCCTGTTTTAAAATTTGCTCAGCTTAATCTTCATCCCGAGCTCGGACCTACTGGTTCTTAGGGACATTTTAACTTTGCAAACTGAATGCTTTTAAATTGTATGTATGTTTGTTAAAGTTTTTATTAACCATACAATAAACGAATTAAACGTAACATTAATACGCACACGTTTGCGGGGGTCTTATTTTCTACAGTGAATGCACGGCTGTAGTACGTTTGAATGCTTTACATTAATAAAGTTACAAACACTGTATTTTGTTGAATATATGTATAATTGTGCTTCTGTGATGGTATGGGTGGAGCTATAATTACACGGCTCCATTATATACCGTGTACCAGAGAACATACAAGAGAGTGCTAGACATTCACGCCTCACGGACCTGAAGTCCAGACTGCACAACAACCATGACACATTTATCACATACAGGGCTCTTTAAGTAGGCTGGGTCTCACCGATGCTGAGCACCTGCAGTTTTTAGGTCTCGCCTACGCAGCGCGCATTCACTACATAGTAGGACCTTTAGCCGTCGTTCTGCTCTTTTTGGAAGCACACACTCGTGCTTGTAGCAGCATCCAGCTTGCGGGAGCGTGCAGCGGCGCACCACAAGCAGGAGTGCATTGCCTCCAAAAAGAGCAGAACGACGGCTAAAGGTCCTACTCCTGGGCTTTCGCTCTCCCTCTCCTCTCGCTTTCTCGCTCTCTCTCTCTCTGTCTCTCCCGCTCTCTCTTTCTCTCTCTCGCTCTCTCTCTCTCCCCCTCTCTCTCTCTCCCCCCTTTATCTCTTTCTCACTCTTTTCCTTTCACTCTCTCTCTCCCTCCCTCCCCGCCATATGTTCCATAATGTCGACTAATAATGTCCAACAAGAATAAGGACACATCTCGGGCGTCGCGAGATCACGGTTTTCTGTGTGACATCAGGTTGGTTTCGCTTTCTATCTTATGTTTCGGAGGCTTTTGGAACCGTTCACGACGGGTTTAAGGCTGCTTGTGAGATCAGTTTACGTTAAAGGTGATACATTTCCAGAAAGGAGTGCTCTGTAGTTCTGGATGGTGGATTGTTTTATTATTTATTCTTGTTAGACCTTGTTACCTATGCGATCCTAAATAACCCTGGTGCTTCCTGCGATATCAATTCATTTTACAGCCACTACAGGAATATATAGTTGAACGGTGTATTTTAGCGGGATATAACCCCAAACATTTTGTCTACTGCAGTTCTGTTGCGTGAAGTTAGTTCGCATAAAGCCTCTTTTTTGGCAGGAATTATGTATTCTGTTATTTTGGAATCATGAGGTGGCCTCGCAGTGTGTGTTTTTGTAAATTGCGTAGGTAATGCACGATGGAAGATTCTAAGGAAGATACTGTGAAAAAGACTGAGGACTCCAGTCCCACAGAACCTGCAAAGCCTACTCCCGATGCTGACAATAGTACCACTGAGGATGTGGCAGTGCCAGTCGTCGTAAAAGAGAACTCTCCTGCTATGCTTTCTATCAAGCGCAAGGAAAATGAAGAAGAAAACGATGTAAGTAATTGCTTTTTTTGTGTGATCTCATACTATACCAATATAACTTTAGCGGGACACGGCCTGCGACAGGCATTTATAACGATACTGGGGAGAGCATGACTTATCATAGCCCCAAACATTGATTCAAGGGTCATTGGCAGAGAGACTGGTATTGCTGAGTCTTAGCTATGTTAGTTAATATAATTTGCCTCTGGTGTCTCCAGGCCAGTCCTACGATGACTGCAAACTGGGCCAAGTACAATACTTTACTACTTGACTGCAATGTAAGGGTGACATCGGCAGGCAGTCAAACGTTTATTAGGGAGGTAGTGTCGGGTGCTCGAGCTCAGCACTCAACCAACAGAAAAAGTCACTTTAGTGTGAAGCCCAGCGTTAGTTTTATAAGGAAAATAAAGTATATTTAAATACACAGCATTTCTAATATCCACACAATTCATTTGGTTATTCATGTTTCCCATATCAAATGCCCAGTTCATGATTGCTTTCGAGTCTCCCCCCCCCACCCTCTTTTGGTATAATGGGTGGGTGGCTGTTTCTCACTACTCTTGAGCAATGTAGGCGGCTGTATGTTGTGTGTGTGTACTGCCTGGTACCCACAATTAAAAATACATGTAGGCAGGCAGACTTGCGTACGTTGCTTTAATGTAGTGATGGAGCGCAAAAACCTTAGCAACGGGAAAACAACCTGAAACCAGTATCCTCCCTACGTCACAGACCCAACGTCACACTAACTCATTCACAAATGCAGTTATTGGTGGGGCCCGTAACACCAACACTCATACTTTTACTATCACACCGGTCTGTACAAACAGGAGGAATGAATGGTTCAAGCGCTGGACATGTGAGGGGAACACCTTATAACCTATAGGGAAGAAAAGTAATTTACAAAATATACATTAACACCCTTTCACCTTCAGATCCTTAGTCCTAAACATCAAGGCACTCCTCCTGCTTCGGTCAATGGACCAATTTAGTTGGATTGGTTGATGGTCATTTAGAACCAGCTAAAACACATTTCAGGATTTTTATCTTACCTTTCTCAATAAATCACAAACTCATTTCTTGTTAATCAATTTCTTTATCTAGATCTTCATAAAGGTTAAATTCGCTTTTGAAAAGTTTATATCAAATTTCAGGTAAATCGCAGATCATTATATTTACCTAATCTGGCTATCTGGAGTCCTCTAAGTCATTGGGTCTGCATACTCAAATCTGCCGTCAGTCGTCTAAAGCAGATCAAAGTTCAAAGTTCCTTGCTCAGCACGCTACAGTCTCAAAGGATCGGCAAAAGACCAGAGACATGCAAGCATCCGTCAGTGCCCATAGAATTAGAAAAAGTTCGCAGTCATCAGATAATTGGGCAGCATCCGCTGCAGTCACCCTAAGTCGAAGCAATCACGTAGCGTACCGTCGTCGTTTGTCGCCAAAGTCGAAGACGATCGTTAGTCGAAATCGATAGACCAGACCCTCCCCATTCTAGCACGTATTTCTATAACAAAATCAAAGCAAGAAGATACATTTTATAATTCTAGCACGGTTATGATTGGCTGGTTGAGATCGTCCGATGGGAGCTTCTTAGATTTTTGTATAGTTCGAGGGGTGATGTCACAAGTTCATGTAAAGTCAGTCCGTTCTGGGTTTTTGTGACAGTCTATTGTCTATTGTCTTGGCCGTCCTCCCACCGTGGCCTTGTTCTGGTACATTGGGATACAGGTCATGAAGAGGCTACGGATCGCTCCGCGCCTCGTGGGACAGTGGCCACTTCGTCGTGTCCGCGGCCATATTGGATTTAGGCCCAAATGTTAACTTAAGCGAAACAAACACAAAAGAGCAATTAATGCATAGAAATAATGAATCTAATGTTAACCCCTCACTAATCCCTCTATGTGCTTGTATTTATCTAGCGTATAGCGACATTCAAAGCAATTATATTCACCCTTTTTGGACCTCCTTCTGGGCAACATTACAAGACATCACAAAAGCAACATTTATCATGCCGTATTCTATTTACTACATATACTACTGTTAGTATGCATACAGATTTTAGCCATAAAGGTTATCTTGCCATGCAAAATGCAAATCCCACGTGTAATTCTTATATTAATAATGTTGATTAATAAACATGCAAACTCATTTAGTAATATTATATTTAATAGATTATATAATTAGTATATTCATGCAAATTGGGGGGGGGGTATACAACATTTTAAACTACCCGCCCCATCAATCCCCCCTTTGGTGATTTTATCACCACACCATTAAAATTTTGTATCAATTTTGTCATGAAAGCAAAATGAATTCTTTGGTTTTTATTTACATCTCTGTTTCCCCAATTTCTTCTCTTCTGGCTGTTTTATATATACTTTCTTTCATTTCTTCTAATTCTACTTCTTCAAATTCCCTCTCTTGTCTCTTATTCTGTCTTCTTTTCAAATTTTCTCTTTGTAACGTTTTCTGTATTTTCTTTCTTTTATGACACATACATCCTAATCTTAAAATGAATACTATAAAAATCACACATTTTATTGGAAAAAGGATCCTACCTATAAAGGTACTACCAAAGTTTAATAAGAAATCTTTAATTGAAGATATTTTCTTTCCAATCTTTTCCCAAACACTTTCTACCTTCAATGGTGCACTTTCCTCATGCAAATCAGTTATATTTTTAATGTAGACCTTCAGATCTTTGCTTTCGTCAGGAATGTAAGTACAACTATGTTGAACTTTCAGCATTCCACAGACTCCACCCTCTTTTGCCAATAATATATCAAGGGCAAGTCGATTTTGCATTACCATGGCACGCATGGCAACCATTTCAGTATTCACTAATAAAAATCCTCCAGCGGTGCTTGATGACAAGGGATCCACTACTGTTGATAATTTTCTAATTTTATGTGCATTCAGAGATATTCCCACTGCTGGTATCAATGCTCCAAAAATGTCTCCCACAATTTCCGACCAAGATTCTCTCTTTCTACGTGCTAAATAACTACCTAACTTATGTACACCATCTTCTCCTCTCCCCATGTGGAATATCTTTGGGAAAACCAGACCTACATAACATGTGCCATACCAATGCTCCGGTAAACGATAAACGATATTATGCCTTATTCCCGCAGATAAAATATAACCCAGGAAAAACTGGATCATTTCCTCCTTTAAATCCCTATCCACCCATGATTCGGTATGTATCATGGCACTCACTGTTTCCTACAAAGTAATTATCATATGCAGTTTGATTCCTTCTAATACACAACTTCCTTTTCTGGGGCCAATCTAACGCCATAGTTGGACTAGCTTCTCCCTTCAAATGTTTTTCCATTTCAACATCCCAAACTGTCTTTTCCTCCTTTCTCTCAGATGCTTTCTTTTGCTTGTTCAATCTCCTTTCTTCTACCATATCCAAGAACGTCTTTTCTTCATTCTTTAAGCTACAAGTCAAATTATTTCTAAATATGTATTCTAATGTTAGTTCCCTAGTTTCTAAGAAAAATTCACCTAACACCTTTGCAGGCTTTACTTTGTTCAATTTGTTAATTGCAGGTACTTGTGAAAATATGTTATCTACATCTGAAAAATAATATTCTAGTTTCCCTATTTTGTAAAACAAACTAGCTATTACACTACATGTTATTCCATATGTTACTGGAAGGTGGTGATAGGTCACTCCCTCCGATACAGATGCAGGTAAATGCATACATACATAGCAGTCCCTTACGTCCATTGTCTTTACATATTCATACAAAAGTTTTGAAAATACATTGTTAGAGAAATCATTTATAGACCTGTCTTTATGTAGGTAGTTCCTATCTATTCTATTCGGATATACTTTCTGAATCTTTTCTATATTAGTTCTATTCTCACTATGTCCTTCTATTGTGTCTATTCTAACTTTAAATGAGATCATCAGAGCCAACACACTCCATAGAAGCATTAATAATCCTGTACAACAACAACACATTTTAAGCCACCTTTTTAGAAATACACATCTATCTTTTCTACTTTCTGTGTTTGCCATTTTCGTAAGAATGATCAGTATCTTTTGACTTAGCCTCTTCTACTACACAACTAGTTTTGTCTAACCCAAGGCTCTAAGCACCTACTTGGTTCTATCAGTTTTGTCTTTTCCAGTATTTTATTGACTTTCCATTAGCAGCACTTTCTTGTCTTTTTCAGTTTGGCATTTGATCGTCTTTCACCTTTCTCTTGTAATCTGAATACAGAACTTCCTGAACATCCGTCTCTTCTCCAATATCGTACAAGATAACTCTCAGGATTTCCGATTCTTCGTCTTCCTCAACCACTTCCGGTACAGTCACCTCTGGATTTTCTTGGCTATCCGCCGCTTCTTTTATTTCAGGCAGGGCCACATACAACCATTCCGGCGACTTATACTTCTGATTAGGTTTTCTCGTTCTTTTGCTTTCCTCTACTACAATTGTTTTCCCGTCTTTTGATTTTTCTTGACTAGACACTTCATTCACTTGTTCAGCTCTTGGTGAGTTTACTTGTGTCAATCTATATCTCAGTCTCTTTATTTTGTTTGGCCAGATTTCATCTCTTGCAGATCTTTTCAATTTACTTCCTTTATCATTCTTTTCAGTTCTCCATGCTTTCTTTCTCAGGACTCGACCTTCTGGTACTTCCTCATCACTATCTTCTGATTCTGTTTCAACTTGCTTTTTGCTTACGGCTGTTTTTCTTTCCACCACTTCTTTTATTTTCCCTACTTCTGTCCCTCCTCGTGTTTCTTGCACAATATCTTCCTGCTGACTAATTGTCCCTTCCTCTAACTGGATATTTGCATTCCAAACAACTCCTCGGGGGTCTTCCGGGACAATCTCTCCCTCTCTCTCTGTATCGGTCACCTGTTCGTCTACTTTTGTTATTTCAGGTGGAATTCCTCTCAGTTTTTCATCAGGAACTTCTTTATCAACAATTTCTTTGATTGTCTCTTTCTGCTTTTCTCTTTCCCGGAACATGCCGGTATTGGTTCTGTCTCTGAGTCTGAGCTGGTATCAGAAATCTGTAATCTCCTTCTCAAGGGGATATTTTCTGGGGCAACGGTCAGATTTGGCTCTGTCTCCCCCCTTTCAGGATTTTCTCTTACTTCCTCAGTATCCGATTCAGAACTAGTCTCTGACTCATCAAAATATTCTCCTTCTTTGTTATCCACTGGATTTGGAATTCTCAATGTGTGACTAGCATGGATCCAGTTCTTTATTCCAGCACACTTCACAGCTGTGGCCGTGGTCAAAATCACTTGTCGTGGTTTTCCCCAAAGTGGGACCAGACAGTTCCTTCCTTCCTTCTTCTGTGTACTTTAATTCTCACCCAGTCTCCTGGGCTCAGATCATGAGCTTGCTTCTTTTCAAGGGTGGTGGCATCCAATCCAACCTGATGAAACACAGAATGAACTGCGTCAGCCAGCCCCTTACAGTAATCCAACACCAAGTCATCAGATATAGGCAACAGCTTGTTGACTGGTATGAATACATGGCGCATTGCTCTTCCCATGATAATCTCATGTGGACTCAGACCTGTTCTATCTGGAATAGATCTAATAGTCATGAGTACTAGAGGCAAGACATCAGGCCATTTCAAACCTGTGGCTAAACACATTTTCCCCAGTCTGTTTTTAATGGTGCCATTCATTTGTGCCACCACACCAGAAGCCTCTGGGCGATAGGCACAATGTAGTTTCTGTTGTACATTCAATGCTTCACAAATTAATTTCATGATCTCATTATGGAAATGCTTTCCTCTATCTGATTCAATTGTTACTGGGAACCCGAATCTAGGGATGAATTCCCTCAAAAGCAATTTCGCCACTGTAATTCAATCGCTCCTTCTTGTGGGGTATCCTTCTACCCATCTAGAAAACAAACAGACCATCACTAAAACATACCTCAGCCTGTTACAGGAAGGCATCTCAATGAAATCAATCTGCATTCTGTTGAAAGGCCCTCCTTCTCGACCTATTGTTCCTAGACTTACCACTGTTTTTCTTCCAGGATTGAACTGCTGACATATAAGGCATCTTTGACAAAGGTTCTCAGCTACAAGTCTAAATTTTGCATTGTACCAGGCCTGCTTACAGGACCGAATCATTGCTTCTCTCCTTATGTGTCCCTGTCCATGATACATCCGTGCCATGGCAGACATCATGCTATCAGGCATGACTGGTCTTCCATCCCGATAGACCCACACATGATCTGTTTCCCTTGGTGCACATCCTGCTTTTACCCACTGTCTCATTTCCTCATCTCCTGCTTCTTCCTGCAATTGCCTCACTTCCTCCCATGTACTCACTATGTTAGTAAACAATAGAGAGCAAGAATTCATCTCCCTTTCTTTCGCCCGATTGATAGAGTTTTGCTTTCGCGCACAATATTGAGCCATATCGTTGGCATATTTATTTCCAATGGCGACATAGTCTCCATTCTTTGAGTGAGCATCACACTTCACAACGGCCAATTGCTTAGGCAGCTGTATCGCCTCAAGTAATTTCCCAACCACTTCAGCATTCTTTATAGGAGTTCCACTCGAAGTCATAAATCCTCGCTGCAGCCATATCTGGCCGAAGTCATGCACAACACCAAAACCATACTGACTATCAGTTATCACAGTCACTCTCACATTCTTTCCGATCTTACATGCTCTAGTCAAAGCAACAAGCTCAGCTACCTGGGCTGATTTTACTCCCTTCAGGTAAGATGCTTCCATTACTGCTGCAACTGTGCATACTGCATATGCTGCACTTGTTATTCCTTCATCTGTTCTCAAACATGACCCGTCCACAAACATCACAAAATCACTTTCTGGCAAAGGTACATCTTTTATATCAGGACGTGGTTTGGTACAAGAATCGAGTACATCCAAACAATCATGATCTACTTCTTCCCTGACTTCAACATTCCCAGCATCAGGCAATAGCATTGAAGGATTCACATTCAAACATCTCACAAGGCTCACATTTGTTGCACCTAATATGACCTTCTCATACTTAGTCAGCCGACTATGTGTCATGAACTGAGTGCGGCTCCTTGTTAAAAGGATTGCCACATCATGAGGTACAAACACTCGCACAGGATATCCCATCACAATTCCTTCACTCTGTTCCAGACTCTTACATGTGGCAGCTACTGCTTTCAAACAACCTGGCAACGCTACAGCTACAGGGTCTAGCATAGCTGAAAAATATGCAATTGGTCTTCTCAGTTTTCCATGTTTTTGTATTACTACAGAGAGTGCACATCCATTCCTCTCACTGCAGTACAACTCGAACTCCTTCTCATAATCAGGCATGCCTAAGGCTGGCGCTTCACATAAACTGTCTCTCAATTGCCTAAAAGCTGCTAGTTCTTCCCTACTTAAATCAATGGGATCTCTTACATCACTTCTCGTCAGGCGTACCAAAGGTTTTGCGATCAGGGAAAAATTACTTTTCCACTGTCGACAATAACCAACCATTCCAAGAAACATTCTCAAATCTCTTTGCGTCATTGTAGCTCTCATTCCTCTTATTATTCTAATTCTGTCTGTAGTTATTTTCCTCAGTCCTTTTTCAATTATATGGCCTAAATAGTGTACTTCCTTTTGACAGAATTGTAATTTCGATGGTGACACTTTAAGTCCTCCATCCGCCAAATGATTTAGCAATGCTATGGTGTCCATTACACAAGCCACTCTAGTCTTTGATGCCACAAGTAGGTCGTCAATGTACTGCACTATCACTGAGTTATCTGGCATTTCTAGGTCTTCTAAGGACTTTTTCAATATCTGATTAAATATCGAGGGGCTCTCTGTGTAACCCTGTGGGATTCGGCACCATGCCAAATACGTTTGCCAAAACGGAACGCAAACATTTGTTGGCTGTCATGATGCAATGGGAGGGAAAAGAAAGCATGACATAGATCAATTACTGTATACCATTCTGCCTCATAGGGAATCTGATACAAAATCACAGATGAATTTGGTACAATGGGACAACATGACACAACAATCTTGTTTATCTTTCTCAAATCTTGTACTATTCTAAACGTTCCATTAGGCTTTTTCAGTCCCATAATTGGCGAATTACATGGACTACTCATTATTTCTCTCAAAATACCTTGTTTTACCATTTTCTCGATTATAGGGGTAACTCCTTCAATTATCTCAGGTGTCAATTTATATTGAGGAACATTTGGGTAGCTTATTCCTTCTTTTACTGTTATTTTTACAGGATCTACATTTTTCATTAGTCCTACATCTTCTCCTGTGAAATTCCAGACTTCTGCTTTTACTGTCTGTTTCAATTCTTTTGGTAGTTCGTCAGGGTTGAATACAGCATAGGCTTCAGTAATCTCATTTTCCATATTAGCCATAGTCATTTTATATAGTACGTCTTCCATCAGGGGTCTCAAATGCTATACCATCAGGGGTACAGACTATAGTGCAATTCATTTTGCACAACAAGTCTCTACCTAACAAATTTACAGGACTTGAATCGCACACGACAAAGCGGTGCATTTCAGAAAATTTCCCTGTATTGACTTTTACTGGTTCTGTGAGATACGTTTTAATCTGTCTGTTGGATACTCCAACTTCTTGGATTGTTTCGTCCGAGAGAGGAAGATTCTTAACATCAGCTGACCTAACAGTTGATCGAGTAGCACCAGTATCTACTAGGAAAGTAATATTTTAATCATTTACCTTTCCGTCCACAAAAGGGCCTGTCTGGTCTACTTCTAGAGTTGCGCCAAGCACGCACTCTTCTTCCTCCCTTCGGCACCGTCAATAACCTTCTTCTGACTCACTCTCATCGCGTTGTAGCCAATACTGCGAAACATCGCTAGCGCGCGGCAGCTTAGTTACCTGTTCTTCGTTGTAGAATCCGGTCTCTACTGTAATTCTGTGAATTTATGTTCTGTGTAAAAGGCGGTTTTGGCACCTGATTCTGTTGGGTAACAACCTGCTGCTGTCGCTGCGGTTGACCACTCACCTCATTTTGCACCTGCGGATTCAATAATGCATTATCATTATTAGTACTTTGGAGAAATTTACACTCGGATTTCCAATGCCCTATTCTTCCGCAATTATGACATGGCCATTTCTATTTGGCTTCTTCTATATTAAAATGTCCCTTTCCTTTTCCAGGATTGAATTTTGGTTTTGGTCCTGCGTTATTTGCTTGTTCAATCAGCTGAGCTTCCTGTCTTTCTGCTACTTTTACATGCGCCCACATAGCTTTTTCTTTTAATTTACGCTGCTTGGCTTCAATTTCATCACTAAAGTATTTTGCATGTCTCAGTACTCCGTCCATTTTCTTATTCTGTCAATCCACGGTCTGCTGTTTTATCATTTCACTTATCTCTGGACGTAGACCATATACAAATATGTATACAAAATGACTCAAATCTTTTTCACTTAAATTTTCGTCACCACTAAATTGCTTAAAGGCCAGTATCAACCTGTCATAATATGCATGTACTGACTCCTTACTCTCCTGATGAGTTCGGTCAATTTTTACCCAATCAGTTTCTTTGGGGGGTACGTTATTTTTCAGGAAAGCAATAACCTGTTCATATTTCTTCATCACTTCCGGGTCAGGGGCTCCCGTTTTTGGATCCCTAGGGTATTCCTGTGTAGGCCAATTAATCATCAGCTTACACTCTGTCCATAGATCTGCTGGCACTATTATGTCAAATAGGCTATTTAGATCAATCCACAAAACTTTTGATAACTGTACAAACCTATCCACTTGCCTATACCACTCGACTGGCTTTTCACGTAGTCGAGGGAAATCATTTGTAAATGATAAAAATATCTTGCCTAGTCCAGAGGACATGTACATAGCCTCCACCTGGAATTTCTCTCATAGGGCATTCTGTTACTGCTTTTTCTTTTTCTCTCATTGGGAAAGCTGCAAATGTTTTGTTTGTGGCATCATCTCGTTTTCGGTACCACCTGCTACTCCATTTATCCACATCTCCCCATTTTCTTAACAAAATGATTATGTCTTTAATCTGAATTATTCGTCCGGTGGTATTCAAATTTTCAATATCTTTCTCAGTAAAATCTACTCAATATGGTTTTTGTAAAGCCTTTACTTTTTCAATGTCTATACCCATTTCGTTTGCCACTTCCCCTAGTCTTTCATGCAGATTCTTCGCTCTCTAGGTTAGGTTATACTTTTGCACAAAAATAGTAATTCTTCATCCTGATAAGTTTTTAACTTCTCTGTGGGGATAGTCCCTACTATCAATTCTTCCAGAACCATCTTTAGCTTAGCCACATCTATAGATTGGGATTCTCTATCTTTTCTCTGTAGGCTCCTCAACCATTCGCTTAATTCTTCTGAAGTAGGACCTACGGGTTTTTCTTCATTACTTCGTTCTAGGTCTCTTGGAGTTTCTGATACAGATTCTGTAGTCATTGTCAGACTTTCCACTATATTTGGGTTTACTGTCAGGTTTTTAGGAACACTTGGCTCTATCATACTTACTGTTTGTCTCCATGGGTTTTCGTCTGTACTTTGCTTTGGCCTCTCAGTCTGTTTATTACTGTTATAAGGGACCGTTAGACAATGTTCACTATCTGTTTGTTTATCAAAAATAGGCATTACAGGACATATAGTTACGGGAACAGTCACGGCTTCTAAGTTTTTAGTCAATTCCCTAATCTTTTCTGTTAATTCCAAAGTTGTTTTTGCTAGTTCTGCCGAATTTTCACTACTCACTTTACCATCCTGTTTTCTCTCTATTTCTCTGAAAGAATTATTTTTCCCTATCTCTTGGGGTATTGATTCAATTTTAATATTTCGCAAAGTTTCTCTCATTGGGGCACTTGGTGTTAGCATGTCAGATTCTGGTTGATACGGGGTGGATTTTTATAAAACATGTTGGCAAGAACAACATCCTCCGATTCATGCACTCCATACCCTCCTGACTCTATATTATGTCTCTTTTCCGTACATTTTCTACCACCAACTTCTTCAGCATGTCTTACAGGAAACAAACCATCAGCCATATTTGCACTTCGTCATCGCTTCATTCTGTCATCATGATTCTCATGCCCATATGATCTACTAAACATGTACCTATATCTTCCGCCACTCCTCTTTCTCTGTCATGCATCTCATCTTCCCATTCTGTCAATGCTTCAAACTGTGTTGGTCTAGGTCTCGGTTCTAGATTCATCATTCTTTCTCTCAAATTTCTCAAAACCGCTAAATTGAATGAACCATGCTCTGGAAATGCCAAAACTCCATCGTCTTTTGTATACTTTGCCCAATTGTCTAACCAAATACAAGTATGGAATCCGTATTTCGCAACCTTAAAGGATGCGGGTGATTTTGGTGGGGGAAGCAACTGTCCTTCCCTAGTCACAATCGGTTTATACTTTTTAAATAAACTCTTAATTTTCCTAAACCAGGATTTTTTCTCTTTTTCTGGTGGATCATAATACATAATTTTGTCTATTCTGTGTATCGCTAGTTTTCTCCTACGACTATTCTGTTGTTTTAACCAATCGTAGTGCGACTCACACTAACGCACCAATCTGGAGCGTTGACGTCACCCTATAATTCTCCAATTCTAGCGCAGTGTACACTAACGCACCAACCAGGAGTATCTAAGTTTTCTTACTGCTAGCCAATCCCAGCGTGGCTTTTCTGACGGCAGCCTTCCTCGCTCTCATGGCTCCTGCTGAGCCCTCCTTTACAAAAAAAAATTCTGTAAATTTCTTACGTCTTCTGGCTTACAAATCTATTAGTAACGACATAAAAACGCCACCATCATCTGTTTCGCTAACCAAGGACAGTCAAAGACCTTTCTTACAAGAATTCCGTCTTTCCCGAAAGCAGCGCTTACCTCTGCCCTACTACGGAATCGTTACTTCCGTTGATAAAGTAGCACATCCCTCTATCTTACCCTTCTAGCAAGCATCAGCTAACCGATTCTCCAGAATTAAGACATCTAGTTGGAGACGCAATGCTCCTGAGAAATAAAACCAGAGTTTCGCAATTAACCCGAATGCTATTTCATTCACGCACTTACACACGGAAAATGTAGTACGTTCACACAGAATTCTGTCTTTCCCGAGAACAGCGAACAGTCTGTCCTACTACAGAATCATGACATTCGTTAATAAAGTAGCACTTCCCTCTACTTTATCCTTCTAGCAAGCTTAGGGAACACCTATTACCTTTCCAGTGATAAGCGTAATCATAGCTCCTTTTGGACTCCTGATACTTAAGACTAAAATTTCACAGGTGACCTTCGCTACCATGCACTTCTTTCATACAGAAAATGTCTCTAATGGCAATACACGACAATGTTACCGAATCGAACCCAGACAATGCGTCGTGCAACTCCAATCGTCACACGTTTTCCCCGAGTACCTACAGGGCAACAACAATTCAGTCTTTCCCGAGAGCAGCGCTTACCTCTGCTCTACTACGGAACCGTTACACTTCTGACTTCCTACATCCCAGAAGCCGTCAAACAACATTGAACTCAACGTGACTCAACATAGAGTGTTAATACATAAATCAAAAATCAAAAAGCAATTTACAAGCAATAATCACAAAACCAAAACAATAAAAACCATCCTCTGCTACCAGAAAAACTGATGGAGCGCAAAAACCTTAGCAACGGGAAAACAACCTGAAACCGGTATCCTCCCTACGTCACAGACCCAACGTCACACTAACTCATTCACAAATGCAGTCATTGGTGGGGCCCATAACACCAACACTCATACTTTTACTATCACACCGGTCTGTACACACAGGAGGAATGAATGGTTCAAGCGCTGGACATGTGAGGGGAACACCTTATAACCTATAGGGAAGAAAAGTCATTTACAAAATATACATTAACACCCTTTCACCTACAGATCCTTAGTCCTAAACATCAAAGCATTCCTTCCGCTTCGGTCAATGGACCAATTTAGTTGGATTGGTTGATGGTGATTTAGAACCAGCTAAAACACATTTCAGAATTTTGATCTTACCTTTCTCAATAAATCACAAACTCATTTCTTGTTAATCAATTTCTTTATCTAGATCTTCATAAAGGTTAAATTCGCTTTTCAAAAGTTTATATCAAATTTCATGTAAATCACAGAACATTATATTTACCTAATCTGGCTGTCTGGTGTCCTCTAAGTCATTGGGTCTGCACACTCAAATCTGCCGTCAGTCGTCTAAAGCAGATCAAAGTTCAAAGTTCTTTGCTCAGCACGCTACAGTCTCAAAGGATCGGCAAAAGACCAGAGACGTGCAAGCATCCGTCAGTGCCCATAGAATTAGGAAAAGTTTGCAGTCATCAGATAATTGGGCAGCATCCGAAGCAGTCGCCCTAAGTCGAAGCGTTCACGTAGCGTCACCGTCGTCGTTTGTCGTCAAAGTTGATCGTTAGTCGAAATCGATAGACCAGACCCTCCCTATTCTACCACGTATTTTTATAACAAAATCAAAGCAAGAAGATACATTTAATAATTCTAGCACGGTTATGATTGGCTGGTTGAGATCGTCCGATGGGAGCTTCTTAGATTTTTGTAAAGTTCGAGGGGTGATGTCACAAGTTCATGTAAAGTCAGTCCATTCTGGGTTTTTGTGACAGTCTATTGACTATTGTCTTGGCCGTCCTCCCACCGTGGCCTTGTTCGGGTACAATGGGATACAGGTCATGAACAGGCTACAGGAGTCTTTGTCGCAGCTGCGCGGATCGCTCCGAGCCTCGTGGGACAGTGGCCACTTCGTTGTGTCGCGTCGGCGGCCATATTGTATTTAGGCCAAATGTTAACTTAAGCGAAACAAACACAAAAGAGCAATTAATGCATAGAAATAATGAATCTAATGTTAACCCCTCACTAATCCCTCTATGTGCTTGTATTTATCTAGCATATAGCGACATTCAAAGCAATTATATTCACCCTTTTTAGGTCTCGCGAGCCAAAGGCTCGAAGTGACATTTTATATGTGGGATTTTCAAAGTGCTACCCACAGTTTTGGCCGATCACGTGCACAGCTGCTCCCACTCCCCCTCCCTTCTCTATAGCTTTGGCTCCTTTGTTTTTTATTACACCCTCCCTTCTCTCCCCGCTGTTTTCACACTACCCCCTCCCTTCTAATCAGTTTCCTTTCTGCTCCCTTGATCGCGTCTCCGATCACTGACCCCGTCTCTTTCTTTTTCAGCTGTCGCTATCTGCCTCTCTGTGCTTCAGTCTGCGCCCCTCTTTCCCACTGTCATTCTCCGCTTCTGTCTTCCCCCCTGAATGTCTCTATCTTTTCCATTTTGTCTCCTTGTCTATCTCTCCACAGTCCGCATCTGCCTCACTCTGTGTATCAGTCTCCCTGTGTCTGTGCATTGCACTGTTTCTGTCACCGCCACTCTATCGTTTCCCCTGTATTTCCCTCCCTCTCTGCTCCGCTATCTGCCTCTGCTGATTCCCTTTCTTTTCCCCTGACTGTCTCTGCCCCTCTCTCTTCCACTGTCTGCCCCAGATCGTCTCTCTGACTGCCTGTCTCTTTCTGTTCCGATGTCTCTCTTTTCTACCTTGCCAGTCTCACTCTTCCACGGTCCATCTCTGCCCCGCCCTCTCTTTTTGACTTGCTCTCTCTGCCCGTTTCATTTTTTTCTTCCGCTGAATGTCTCTTTTTCTTTCTTTGACTGCCTGTCTCTTTCTCTTCCGTTGACTTTCTGTCTGCCTGTCTTTTCTACTTGGCCTCGCTCCTCTCGCTCTCTCTCTCTCTCTTTATGCTTTTATCTCACTCCGCTGCCTGTCTCTGCCTCTCTCACTAACCACTGCCTGGCTTGCGTCTCTCTGTGACTGCCTCTCTCCCTCTCGTGGACTGTCTCTCTCCTCTACCCCTCCTGTGTGCTCTCTCTCCTCTACCCCTCCCTTGTGCTCTCTCTCTCCCCCCCCGCACGCTTTCTCCCCTCTACAGCCCTCCTCTGCCTCGTGCTCCACGACACAGTCTCTTCCTTTATCTTTAATTTTTGGCCGAGGCGCCGCCAGCCAGAACCAAAACAATTAATGTAAGTTTATCGCAACCATTGTTAAATAAGTATAGCTGCTCCATTATGTTCCCTTAGATTGAATTATGTACTCTAATCCCATAGTGATAGACGTTAAAGTCGTTACGGGAGTTATTCACCTCAGCAGTGACCTCATCATCCTCTCTTTCCTTTCATACGAGGACAAGAAAAATAAGTAAGTTATATTCTGTTATGAATATGTATATGTTTTGACTGACGCACGTTAGATGTGCTAACTTCCATTGCAACATTGCAGATATTATAGGTTGAGAGGTAAATTCTCGATGATACAACACTGGAATATTATGACCCGTGTCTTGGTCGTCACTGAATGAGACAGCAAATTGAAGTAAGTCTCACTCCCCTTATCACTTTGGGTGAGCACTGTTACACATTATGTAGCGCGTGCACTCAACCTATTTACTCTTGATTATAGGTTGGAAGTGTCCTTTCCTTACCGCTGCATATTGGATCTAATGGACACAAGTGTACATATTTTGGTAAGAGAACTTCCTTGCCTTCCTAGGCCCACAATTGATTATTTACCACATTACCAAGGTTACTAATGTTAGGTTAATTTTTCAGTCCCCAGAAATACAGTCCTGAAGAGACCCGGTATCTAGAGTGGGTCGAAACGCCGTCGACAACTCATATAGAAGAGACAGTTTTGGGTTAAATCATTACAAATTGCAAAATCTGTCCTTATATAAATTACCAATAACCTTTTTAATTCTCTTTCCTTCTCCTCTTTACACACATGTACTGTAATAGGTTATGGTTTTTCACTTGGGGTCACATATCACTGTAAATATTGAATTGTATATATTTTCAACTTTAGAAATGTATTTTTGATATAATTCCTATGAAACTAATGAACCTTGGTATAAAATAAAGTAAAAGAATACCTACCTCGGCTGAGGTTAGGTCTTACATAAAAAAGGAAATAGGCCTTCTGTGTGGGCTTATTATGAAAATGGATGTATAATTAATTTGATAGGCTTTCTAAAAAAGAAAGGTTATATTAGGCTGTGATTAAATCAGAGTGACATATTTAGTCACAAACTATGTATTATGATTCATAAGTGAGTTCCTTGTGGATATTTTTCTGTACTCAGAACCAAAACAAACCGCAGAAATATTTCCAAGCAGGCCTCTCTGTGCTTCAGTCTGCGCCCCTCTTTCCCACTGTCATTCTCCGCTTCTGTCTTCCCCCCTGAATGTCTCTATCTTTTCCATTTTGTCTCCTTGTCTATCTCTCCACAGTCCGCATCTGCCTCGCTCTGTGTATCAGTCTCCCTGTGTCTGTGCATTGCACTGTTTCTGTCACCGCCACTCTATCGTTTCCCCTGTATTTCCCTCCCTCTCTGCTCCGCTATCTGCCTCTGCTGATTCCCTTTCTTTTCCCTTGACTGTCTCTGCCCCTCTCTCTTCCACTGTCTGCCCCAGATAGTCTCTCTGACTGCCTGTCTCTTTCTGTTCCGATGTCTCTCTTTTCTACCTTGCCAGTCTCACTCTTCCACGGTCCATCTCTGCCCCGCCCTCTCTTTTTGACTTGCTCTCTCTGCCAGTTTCATTTTTTTCTTCCGCTGAATGTCTCTTTTTCTTTCTTTGACTGCCTGTCTCTTTCTCTTCCGTTGACTTTCTGTCTGCCTGTCTTTTCTACTTGGCCTCGCTCCTCTCGCTCTCTCTCTCTCTCTCTTTATGCTTTTATCTCACTCCGCTGCCTGTCTCTGCCTCTCTCACTAACCACTGCCTGGCTTGCGTCTCTCTGTGACTGCCTCTCTCCCTCTCATGGACTGTCTCTCTCCTCTACCCCTCCTGTGTGCTCTCTCTCCTCTACCCCACCCTTGTGCTCTCTCTCCCCCCCGCATGCTTTCTCCCCTCTACAGCCCTCCTCTGCCTCGTGCTCCACGACGCAGTCTCTTCCTTTATCTTTCATTTTTGGCCGAGGCGCCGCCAGCCAGAACCAAAACAATTAATGTAAGTTTATCGCAACCATCGTTAAATAAGTATAGCTGCTCCATTATGTTCCCTTAGATTGAATTATGTACTCTAATCCCATAGTGATAGACGTTAAAGTCGTTACGGGAGTTATTCACCTCAGCAGTGACCTCATCATCCTCTCTTTCCTTTCATACGAGGACAAGAAAAATAAGTAAGTTATATTCTGTTATGAATATGTATATGTTTTGAATGACGCACGTTAGATGTGCTAACTTCCATTGCAACATTACAGATATTATCGGTTGAGAGGTAAATTCTCGATGATAAAACACTGGAATATTATGACCCGTGTCTTGGTCGTCACTGAATGAGACAGCAAATTGAAGTAAGTCTCACTGCCCTTATCACTTTGGGTGAGCACTGTTACACATTATGTAGCGCGTGCACTCAACCTATTTACCCTTGATTATAGGTTGGAAGTGTCCTTTCCTTACCGCTGCATATTGGATCTAATGGACACAAGTGTACATATTTTGGTAAGAGAACTTCCTTGCCTTCCTAGGCCCACAATTGATTATTTACCACATTACCAAGATTACTAATGTTAGGTTAATTTTTCAGTCCCCAGAAATACAGTCCTGAAGAGACCCGGTATCTAGAGTGGGTCGAAACGCCGTCGACAACTCCTATAGAAGGGACAGTTTTGGGTTAAATCATTACAAATTGCAAAATCTGTCCTTATATAAATTACCAATAACCTTTTTAATTCTCTTTCCTTCTCCTCTTTACACACATGTACTGTAATAGGTTATGGTTTTTCACTTGGGGTCACATATCACTGTAAATATTGAATTGTATATATTTTCAACTTTAGAAATGTATTTTTGATATAATTCCTATGAAACTAATGAACCTTGGTATAAAATAAAGTAAAAGAATACCTACCTCGGCTGAGGTTAGGTCTTACATAAAAAAAGAAATAGGCCTTCTGTGTGGGCTTATTATGAAAATGGATGTATAATTAATTTGATAAGCTTTCTAAAAAAGAAAGGTTATATTAGGCTGTGATTAAATCAGAGTGACATATTTAGTCACAAACTATGTATTATGATTCATAAGTGAGTTCCTTGTGGATATTTTTCTGTACTCAGAACCAAAACAAACCGCAGAAATATTTCCAAGCATGCCTCTCTGTGCTTCAGTCTGCGCCCCTCTTTCCCACTGTCATTCTCCCTTCTGTCTTCCCCCCTGAATGTCTCTATCTTTTCCATTGTGTCTCCTTGTCTATCTCTCCACAGTCCGCATCTGCCTCGCTCTATGTATCAGTCTCCCTGTCTCTGTGCATTGCACTGTTTCTGTCACCGCCACTCTATCGTTTCCCCTGTATTTCCCTCCCTCTCTGCTCCGCTATCTGCCTCTGCTGATTCCCTTTCTTTTCCCCTGACTGTCTCTGCCCCTCTTTCTTCCACTGTCTGCCCCAGATAGTCTCTCTGACTGCCTGTCTCTTTCTGTTCCGATGTCTTTCTTTTCTACCTTGCCAGTCTCACTCTTCCACGGTCCATCTCTGCCCCGCCCTCTCTTTTTGACTTGCTCTCTCTGCCCGTTTAATTTTTTTCTTCCGCTGAATGTCTCTTTTTCTTTCTTTGACTCCAGGGAGCAGGCCCTGGACGTCAGGCCGACGTGTTAAGAGTGGGGAGGGGCACTGAGGCAGACTGGTCATAAAGGTCCCTCTGGTTAGGGGTGAATAAAGGACATTTAAATAGTTCACACTACAAAATGTAGGTCCTTGTTGACAATGCGGATTAATAACCTAACTCAGCTCTGAGCGTTGTTTTTCATCGACCTTCAAAGGATCAAGCCCTGTGTCAGTCCCGCAGCACTGCAAACTCTTAGCTGCAAAGTCTGCACATTTCCTAGCCGGGGGCTCTTTAGATGTTTATAAGCGCCATAGTTGGCACTATACCCTATTTAAAGGTACTCAATTTACCAACCTTGGAAGGATGGAGTGCTGAGTTCACCTTGCTCGCATCCAAACTTCAGCATGCATGTCACTTCGGATGGCTGCCACGAGTGTTAACTTATTGAGAAGATCTGGCAATTTGTTTACCCTTGAAAATGCAAATATCTATAGCTGCTTTGTTTATTTGTGCCCTTTTATGTAGCGCAAATGTATCGCCACCCACGGCATCAGAGCGCTTTACAAGGTAACAAGAAGAGCTGTGTGGATAACTCTCAACAGAAACAAGCATTTGCAATGCAATAGGTCTCGCATTTACGCGAGTTTGAGCCTTTGGCATTGTAAATGACAATGCCTTTTATTTATATTTTGGTTTATAAAACATAAATAAAAGGCATTGTCATTTACAATGCCAATAGCTTAAACGCGCGTAAATGCGAGACCTATTGCATTGCAAATGCTTGTTGGTCCTCCTTCTGGGCAACATTACAAGACATCACAAAAGCAACATTTATCATGCAGTATTCTATTTACTACATATACTACTGTTAGTATGCGTACAGATTTTAGTCATAAAGGTTATCTTGCCATGCAAAATGCAAATCCCACGTGTAATTCGTATATTAATAATGTTGATTAATAAACATGCAAACTCATTTAGTAATATTATAATTAATAGATTATATAATTAGTATATTCATGCAAATTGGGGGGGTATACAAAATGTTGTACTACCTGCTCCATCATAGTAATGCTGTACACAGGAAACAGGTCTGTACAGTTCCACTGCCCCCTGCAACTGTGTCCTCACAGAATGCTCAACGCATTGGAATGCCAACAGAGTTCCATTCCAATGGAATGGAAGAAATACGTATCGTAACACATGACCCCCCCCCCCCCCCTCCTTTTAATAAACAACAAAATCCACCCATCTCCCCTATTCCAACAAAGGAGAGGGGGGAAAAAAAACTTACACTAACCAAAACAAGCATTGGCATAGCCAATAGGTCTCGCCTTTGGGAACTTATAAGTGTTTAGTTATCCAGCACAATATCCTTGGTGCAACAACATCAACTGTTGCATAGCTAAACACTTATAAGGTCCCAAAGGTGAGACCTATTGGCTATGCCAATGCTTGTTTAAAGGGGGCCTCGAAACAGATCTCTATTGGGCTCTGTTTTGTTCCCTAGCACAGGCGGTCCGTTGTTTACGTACTGCAGTGACAGCTGGCACATCGCTGCGCGCGTGCTCACACTGCTCATTTCTCACTAGTGAAGAAGTTAGGGCATGACATCATGCCAGGTGAGCGTTGTAACGGTAATCAATTAAAGAGAGTCATTTTCTCTCTGGATTTCCCTTGTGTTTTTGAAACTCAGGAGCAGCAACATTGTCATGGTGTCACCAGGGCTTAAGTGGAAGCTTTTTTCAAAATTATATACAAGATAGTTGCTGCTTATTTATCTCATGCAACTAACAACCATTGACAAAGCAGCAGCAACCCCACAGTGCCAAACCACTACTTGCTTGAAAGTAATATTCATAAACTTGGCAATTTGACCACAACATAATAGCTTATTGCTATATACAATGTCAGCACAATTACGTCATGTACCACTAGTTCAAACGTTAATAGAGTAGCTGCCTTGCCCTACCTGGACTTACCTGCACCCAGGGCCGGACTGACTTGTTGTAGGTATGATGTTACCCGCAGCATATATCTGGATGCACAGAAACGGCAAAATACAAGTCGGGCGGCACACTATGCTAAGCACAGATTTTTACTTTACTTGTTTTAAGCCACACCCTTAATTGTGATTATATTGGCCACGTCTCTTTGAGAGACCCCCCCCCCCCCCAGTTTTTTCATCCCACTTAAAGCCCCGATCACATATAATGTTAAAATACGATTGTGTTTTCCCTCCTAACCCGAAACAGCAAAGGCCCTAGCCTAGTCACCATTTCTAGATCAGGCAATGTGTCGCCGACTAAACACCTGCTACCTAAACGAGCATTAACATTTGTTTGACTACCTCTTTCGCCTGATTCTAAGATGGCGGCAACTACGACAGTTTTACGCAGTTGATGCGTACCTTCCGCCTATGTTGCGCCGGCGCATACGGAAGTCACGTGATATTGCATTCTCTCTTCGCATTCTCTCTCTCTCCCTCCTTACACCGTCCGGCGGCCATTTCAGGAGCTCCTACCTGCAGCGGCCGCCATTAGAGGGAAAATCCGGGGAGCCGCCGAGAGCACGCTCTAACATCATTTAATCTTCACGCGGTCGCTGATTATCCACCTATCGCTATGTCGGAGGAGGACGATCAGATGGAGAGTGGGATGGCTCTGGGGCCGGAAGAGGCCGAGGAGGGAGCCGCCGAGGCAGCGACAGAAGAGTCCGGGGCGGGCGGCGATGCCAGCGTCCGAAGTGAAGGCACAAAGATCGATGCCAGCAAAAACCAGGAGGACGAGGGGTAAGAAGTCCGGGGCTCCAGGGGCGGAGAGGAGCGGGTTGCCTACCCGCGTGTGATCTGGCCGTTACGAGCGCGCATAGGGCCGGTAGCCTGGAGTTCTGGTATTAAGGGGCTCCCGATGTTGAGTGCTGCAAACGAGGGGTGGTTGTTTTTCTTGAGTAAAGTAGGTAGACAAATCGTTGTTCCATTGTTTGTTTAGTTGGGCATTACGAGTACGTGGCCACCTACGGTCAGTTTCCCGTCCTCTCTTGGTACATGACCCCAGTGCGCCCAACGATTATCGTTTTGAAAGTATCATACTTGTGCGAATTATGTGGAGGAAATCATCTCCTAAATCCATTCTACACCCAAATTGTGTTATTGAAGTCGTCCTCCGAAGTGCCCTGTTAATTCTCCTCCCACCCCTTCAAAAAAATAATGGAAACTGTAAGAGATGTCACAGGTCGGGCCTAGGACTCTAACTGTCCTAGTTTCCTTATGATCGCTTCGATGGGAGTGAGCATGTCTCCGTCCTACGGATATTCCGTATGATGGTTCAGGCTGTGACCGGGTTGGGTGCACCCGGTTTCCAAGTGATAACCATACTTCCTGTTAACAAGATTAGTAAGAATTATCACACAATTGGAGTAACAATTTGGTGCATCATTTTTTTTGTATTTACTGAGGTATTCTATTTTCCCAGTTGCTTTGTTTTTACTTAGCCACTGATATATATTTTTAAGTTAACATCTGTTGCCACCGTGTACATCCGTTACTGATTGTATTTGGCTCGCCTAGCCTATCCAGGATCTGCTACATGTTACGGCTAGTAAGTAACGTTTCCTTCAAGCGAAACTCCAATTGCGAAGAGGATATGATGTTGTGGGGGCGATATAGGAGAATGACGACCACCTGCACCTCTTTTGTGAAAGTGGGTGTATTTGTAAGTGTATGATTAAGAGTATGTGTCTGGGTGGGTTGTGAAAGTGTATGCAGCTGTTGAAGTCAAAGATCTGGTGTTCTGAGGAGTTTGAACTGGCTGGGTTTGTGAATGAGGAGTCAGTAAAACTCCCGGATGTGCCATGTGGGTATGGTGGGGAAGGTTAAGTACGAGTCTATGGGCAGCGTTCTAAATGGTCTTTAGACTGTTTAGGAACCGCTTAGAAATTCTAGTGCACAGTGAGTTGCCGTAGTAGCATCTACTTGTGATGAGTGCTTGCGTGATGGTCCGTCTGGTGTTATGTGGAAGCCATTGGAGAAGTTTTAGCAGCATCCGGAGAATGTGTGGCGTCGTGTCCAGCTTGTCGTCCAGGACGATCCCCGGGTTTCTATTGTAAGTGCTGGTCATAGTTCTGTTGGCCACCAAGTGGCGTCTCAAGGGGAGTTCCTATTTCCGAAGACCAGTAGTGCTTCTGTTTTGTCAGAGCTGAGTTTCAAGCGGTTCTCATCGATTCTGCGTAAGAGGTCATGTATTTGGTAAAGTTTGTTATAGTAGTGGGTGTCTTATCTGTGGGTTAGGAGACGAGTTAGATGTTAGAGGTTCTTAGCCTCCAATTTGAAAGGTGGCAGTCTCACTCTTAGGTGGTTTCTGACAGTGAGGGAGGAGTAGATCCTTTTGAGTTTGTCATTCAAGGAGGCGTCTAATAGTAGTGTCCTTGCTCCCAGGAAACCACTACCTCTTTGCTCACGTATGAGTTTGATGTATTTCTCACTGTGACAAAATTACATTCTTGGATACAATTTAAACTATTTTATAATAAAAAAACAATGCATGTGGAAACCCTTGCATATGTGCACCTGCTCTACTAGACCATTAAATATAATGGGGGAGAATCTCGGTATACAGTTATAAACTGCAAAGAGTTCTGTCGGGTGATGCAATTCTTTAACTAGACTTGTAATTAATGTTGAGCTTTCAATATTGATAAAAAAAGGGCCACCCGACAGAACTCTTTGTAGTTTACACTTGGCTAGGCAGAAAGTTTCTTATGGAGGCCGTGTGCTACCAGGAAGGTGGCAGAGGTGATGGAAGTGCTTAGGGTGTGGCGAGGGCTGTGCTCATTTGTGATGTGCTGAGGTTTTAGATGCTGTGGGGGCATGGGTCTGTTGGGACACGAGTGGACGGTCTGCATGATTGTGATTGGTTCTCCACTGGTGAGGGTCTTGTATTAAGGCAGGTGGATGTCTTTCTTAGTGATGGGCAGGTTGGTGATCTGTCAAATTTCCAGGGTGGTAATGGGTCATTTCTGGAGGACAGTTTGGGCGCAGAGCATTCAGTGGCTGTGCTGCATCAGGCTGTCAGTCTTTGTTTTCATTTTGCACATCACGAATAGGCCTAGATGATTAAGTCCGCTCCGTTTGCTTAGTTCCCAAACACTCCGCTCTACTGAGTTTTTTTTTCCTTTGGTCATCACCGTCAAGTTGGCGAGCAAGGAAAATGCACTTTCCAGTGAGATTTCTCACTGCAGGCAGCCGCGCCCACTCGCGTTGAGAACCCTACTGCTCGGGTAGAAAATCTACGCGAGTGGCAGAGTAGCAACATCCTCTAGCACTGCGCAGTGTGCCATTCACACTGATTTTACAGTGCGGGACAAACACCTGGTGCTGAAAATCAACACGAGCGGCATGACCAAACGCTCTGTCACTTGCAGAACTCCGTGTAGCGCAGCATGGAACTCCACCCAGGCCTAATCACCAACTTGGGCTGTTTTCCCAATCGCTCATATCCCTATCGACTCCAGTTACTTTTGTTTGCTCTCAAGAGGCAGCAGCGTACCTTCATGTTAGGGTCATTTGGAGAGCTCACGACTCACCCAGGAGGATTTCCATGGGCCGAGACTTGTTAAAGAACTATGGGGCATATTTACAAGCAGGCGATAAAAAATTGCCGCGTTTGCAGTTTTCGGCCGAAAAGCGGCGATAATTTTATCGCCTAATTAGCAAGGCCATGCTAACGCGTGAAACCTTGCTTTAGCGTCAGGATTCCTTACGCCCAGCTTTGCATCTCTAATGAGATGCGAAGTGGGCGTTCCTGCCCCAACATGAAAGAAGCGACATTTCGCCTATCATCAAGCCCCACGCTATGAAGCATAGCGTCAGGTAAAGTAGCAATAACCCCTGTTATCGCTACTTTCCTTACGCCTGCTTCAGGACTGACTTAGCCATGATATCCTATGGAAGGTGGATATCATGGCTAAGTTTTTGAGTCCCTCTCAGCAAGCTAACGCCACATTGCGTGAGATTATTGTCGGGTTTCCAGCGATAATCTCACGTTAGGCAGTTAGTGTGAGGATTTTTATCGTTGAGGAGATAAGCGTTGCTAATAGCACGCTAGCTCAGCGATAAAAATTAACGTTACCCGGCGATAATTATCCTATCGCTGAGAGCGCGGAGCGATAAATTATCGCCGGGTGTTGCTGATATGCCCCTATGTCCATTGATCTGTTCAGATCGGATTCCTGTATCACTAATCCCGAAAAAATCAGTGGTCATGACATACTGTCTTATTCAGATTGGTGTTTCTTTCCTTTAAACGTCAGAATCCAAACACTTTCTGCTATGAAAAAAGTAACTTATTCCCCACTTCACAAAAACCTTTCCATCCTGTGATCAAAATCACTGAAATGCGGTAAGAAGCCACCAATGTTGAAAATGACTTGGATTCTGGCTAGGTGTATATATGGAGAGATGGATGATCGGACAATGATGGATGGAGAAAATACATGTTGAGATGGAAGAAACCGTGCAGATAAAGTTAACTTAAACGCTAGAGGACGTGGAAGAGAGCAACACTGAGCGTGTGAAAATTTGGTAGAGATAAGCATACTCGCAGCACATGAGAAAAAGACCAATGGTGGTGTGGGAAGCACACGAGGGAGGGTAAGGCGGGAAGATGTTCATGAATGCCACCGTGTGACAGGTATGGGACAGCTGGAATACTAATGCACTCTTGGTATGCTTAATGAAAAAGGAAAAAAGTTTCCTAAATGTGAGCAGTGAAAAGATGCAAGTTACCAAACAATGAGACGGTGAAGAGGATTGATGTAAGTCAGGGGACAGAAACGGGAATCGATAGGCAATCCATCAATTAAACTAGTAAATCGGTGACAACGAAACCTATTGGTGGTAGGCTGTGGGTGGGCTTTAAACTCACTAAGCGTGTGGGAATTCCAGAATGTCTTTCTCCGTCAGACAGGTTATGTTGTCTCGTGGGAAAGGCCTAAAACATGTTGGGGGCGATAAAGCTTTGCTGGCACCAACAAGCCATGGATACACTGGTGGGGTTGGAAAATGGGTCAGGAGGGAAGCAGTTGGATGGGAGGAGTTTTGATTGTTTTTACACCAAGGGCACGTATTAAGAACCATCACGGGGAGGGGGCTTTTGGGGGAGGGGGGTGCATTTATAAACCTGCACTTCCGTGAGTTCAACAAGCAAAAGAGAATAACAGTTCCCTGAAAGTAGGCAACAACACATGGTAAAGAAACGTTCTGCAGTCAGGACAAAGAATAGGGAGTTACGCCAATAAATAAGGAGCAAGGAAATGCGAGAAAGCCACGCAATCCAGATCAAGGAGCTGAACCAAAACCCACCAAGTCTCTAATGTACGTATTTTAAGGTATTGGAGACAGTAGGTCTTCTCTCATAAAATGTCTGTTGTCGAAGACCTAAAACATAGTATGGGCGTTGGCTCGTGCAAAGCAGTATTTTCCACACATTGCTTTTTTGTCTTAACGTTCTGCCTCCTGTTAAGTGCTTACATTGCGCTGCACAAACTATATCTGATAAGTAGTCTACTGATACACTTTGTCACATTCAACTTGTTCTCGTAAAGGCACTACCACCAGTAGAAGTACTAACAGCACAACCAATAAACCACCACGAACTCTCCAACCTCCAATAGATTACACCAGTACCTCCAGTTTCAAACTACCACCGATCGTTGGCAAAGCCAATAGGTCTAGCATTAATGTGCAAGTGCATGAAATGGTGTATTCTACATGTCCTGGTTTGCATGTTTTGTCCCATTAGCATGGCCAGTGCTCCTTATGTAAGGCTGCAGTAATCCAGTTGTGGCGTGGGGATCCAGAGTGTGGCGGAGGCAATGTCCTCACAAGCGAGGCAGCATTTAAGATACTGATTGCACTGATGTTTGAAATTTTTTTCATCCCAGACTTCGTTTTAGTCTATACTAGGTTTCTGCACAATCTAACTTGCATTTGACAATGCACATTTTGCAGAATTGGTGCATAAAAGAATTTACTCTCATCGTAAAAAGCTAACATGGTCTTGTTAGTGCTTTCTCGTGGTGAAATGATCCCTAATTTGCAGGTGGCGGGCCCAGTCTTAAATGTGTGATCCTCGAGGCGGTAACGGTAGTTGCAGTGAGTTGCTGCGTTAGTTTATCGCTTAATCTTGCGAGGTGTCGTGTTCTGGGGAAGACCGCGTCACCCTGAATCCCCATCCCACAATGGTATCCTTGCACGGTTCTCAGTTTACATTTTTCTGTCGGTTCTAGTTATGTGTTGGAAAACAAAAAAATCAAACTGATATTAAAACTGACCTCACTGTGTTTAGAATGCGTCAATTGTATTTATGAACTATATTGACGTGTTGGGGAATGATCAAATAAAGTAATTTTTTCCCTCCGGTTTTTATAATCTGTGTAATAAGGCCAAAGTGGCACAGAAGTCCTTTGCTCCTGCGTTTTAAAGTTACGGCTCCGATCTAATGCAAAGTTTAAAAATTCCAATAAGTGCCCTGGAGCACATTTTGTTAAGTTGTAATACTTTTTAAAAGTAACCAAACACCTGCGCGAAAATGGGAGGTGTTGCGCTACGGTTACCTCCTAACGTTCAGTTGTGTGGTCTGATACGAGCCCGTTGATTGATGCCAGTGTTTTTTCGCTTTGTTTTCCTGAGCTGAATTTAGAAGCGCTACTGGCGCCTGAGCGGTTTATCATTGTCCAGAGCTCTTTTCAAGATGTGAATTAATAAGCGGGTACCCTGTCCTATGCCATTGTTGGTGGTTCATGTCTTGGAGAGACAGTTCAAGAAACTTGTCAACATATTTTATGGCATGGTGAATTGCTAATTCGATAATGGTGCCCGTTTCACTTAATCCATGTTCTAAGAAGTTGTCCACACAGCATGATCTATTCGAAACAGCTGCGAGTAGTTTGTATTTAATGTAAAACGACATCAGCCTTTACTAAAACATGCATTTAATGTTAAAACGTTATCAGCCTTTACGATAACATGTACTTTAGTGAGTGGAAAATCGTTTTTCACTGTTTCTCATACCTTCAACCTTAATTTAACATTTAACAATGGTGTACCTATTGGATTTGTACGGCGTTCCCGTTAAGTGGTGGCGTGTCAATTATTGTGCCTTAACACTTAAAGTTGCCAATGCCAAATCAATGTTAAATATGTAATAGTTGTTTTTATAGTTAATGCATGCATTTCTATTAACGTATTTTACCAGCAGTAAATTACATGTACATTTATTGTGCTTTTATAAGATGCTTCTAGGTAACTCAAAGCACTGTGCATCTTACAATTCTATGTATAATCCCTTTAAATTTGTGGTAATCTTACCCCGGACTGTAACCCAGGTTTCTTTTTTTTATTATTTGAGTGGCTGGATTGGCATAATGCATATTGGTAATTTGCTCATTTAATTATTGGTGTACCTAATATCAATACTACATGTAAATTGTTGCAGAGGTTAACAATAGTGCATTATAATTACTTTAAATTTGTCTATTGGTAAACGATTAAAGTCCAAAGCAGTGGAATCTTGCTTTGAAAACTATTTTGGACCCACCGTAGTTTAATTGGTTTGAAATATTATTCCAGAACTCTTTGGATTTCGTAGACAAAATATTGGATAAAACAACAGTGCGGTAAGATTAAACTTAAGTTATGTATTCGCTTTGTGCTGTTTGGATGCTTTAATGTATATTATCTATTTGTACTTTTTTGGTAGTCCGAATTCATTATTTGGAAGGGCAAGGCCTGAGTTAATTGTGTTCTTGTAGTTGTACTTTGACCCTCAATATACAGTGAGGTCTCCTAGAAAACTACTTGTGATTAGGGCATACTTTTGTCACGTAAGAATTTTAATATTAAGGTTTGTTTTTACAGGAAAATGTTTATCGGAGGCCTCAGCTGGGACACTACAAAGAAAGATCTGAAGGACTATTTTTCAAAATTTGGAGAAGTTGTAGACTGCACACTGAAGTTAGATCCCATCACAGGGCGATCAAGGGGTTTTGGCTTTATACTGTTTAAAGATGCTCAGGGTGTGGATAAGGTACAGTAATGTTATAATGCCCCCTCGGCTGTTCATTGTTTATCTTTGAACAATTATATCAAAAGGGGTTACCACCAATCTGTTTACATTTGATAAGTAATTGATTAATGTATTGTAATGGGAAATGTAATATTTGCTATTTTTTCTTTTTAGGCTAAACCTAAGACACTATGCTTGTTCATGTAGTTTGAACAAATGTCACATGAATAGATTAGCAAACCGCTATAAACAAACGCCCTTCTCTCCACCTCTTGGTACATGTAAAACGGTTGCGGTCTACAATTTCTGCTAAACTTGGAACATGTTAGTTTTTTTATTTCAAATAATGGCGCAATATTGGATGCCAAAAACGCCACTAAACTAGTCACTTCAAAATATCTCATGCTGCTTTAAAGTTCGATCAATTTAGATCACATTTTTAGACATGCTTCAGTTTTTCAGGTTTACATTGGGACAGAAGAGATTAATTCTGTAGGAACATTATACTATGTTTGTACTTATGAAGGTTGGTTGTTGTAAATTTGTACACCGAATTACTGGGTTCAGAAAAAAATCAAGATTAGATTGAAAGCTCAGCACCTGACCATTTAGAGGCTGTAGTGTTGCAATCCGTATACTGCCACTTTGAGTTCAGGTCTTAAATGTTCGTTACTTATTAAATACCCAGCATAACTAAGAAGGGCATGGTTAATCATTGGCCGCTAAAATCCCCCCCCATCTTCACCTCTGCAGAGTTACTAGAGAACAACTAACAATGGAGAACCTCAATATTTGGAGCCATTGTAAGTTTTATTTATTTAAATGATGGGTTCTGGAAATCCGTGCCCCTTTTTTGGGCCCTGCCAATTAGATGCTGACATGTTTCTTCGGGTTCACCTGATTAATCCCTATACTAATAAAACAATCTCGGTTATGTTAAAATAATGGCACAGCTGACGGTGCTTACTTTCAATCTTGAAATAGAAATTGCAATAAACGCAAGTCCTATTGGAAAATGTTGCAAATGAGCACAGTCTGTAAGGGTTTTGCTTCATCCTCCCTTTCAGTACGGACAGAACTGTCCTTCAAAGAGCTTGTACATTAAGCATGATATATTTTGTAACCGATGGGATCATTGTAACAGCAGTCCTATTAGACTTATCAGACAGTGTTTTTTTCCCCCTGTAAATTATAGGCGGCTGCGTGACTTAGCTGTTCCTTTAATTTGGTGATTCGCTTGGTGTCTTCATTTGTTGGACACAGATGTGTTCTATTCTGGCAGAATTGCTCACTTTTAGCTTGAGTTTTGAGGTTTATTTTCCAATAGTGGAGTATCACGTAGCCATTGCTGTCTGATTTGCTAGTTTGCATTTTTCTTCTAATGGAATGTTACTAGATTTCAACTGAAGTTCCTTAATGGCCAAATGTTCAATAGATTTCTCTCCAGTGTAATTTGGCAATCACTGGCTCAAGTCTTTTTTTGAATAGTTACTGGGATGAAGGACCTAAAATGTCAAAATATCTCACTTTTAAAAAAACAACTTTTTATTGAACAAGCTCAGTACATTTTTTTAGCGTATATGCATGTACACCACCAGGTTGAATGGTAACAAGAGTACATCGTGGGGGTGAAGCAGACACATCCGTCTGAGGAATAAAAACAGTATTGAGGTAACAGTTATATCAAAGATCAGGAGGTGAGTTCTAATAGAAACCTTATCGTACATTACAACGTAAATGGAACCGTGAGGCAGGTCCCGGATCCCACTACGCATTTATGTATCTGCACCATAGTGAACATATTTTTTCCCATCCCTTCACACACACCCTACTTTTGTACACTACATCTTCGGCTTGTTGGCACCAGTCTAAATCCTTCTCCCACTCAGTCACCGAAGAAAATATCTCACTCTTGATCAGTTCTCTGTGTAACACACCACCTTGTGCTGTTTCACCACAGGGACCTAAGGACATGCCCATAAATTACGTGTTTTGCTTTGTCGAAGGTTTTGTGGGTGGCCTATGCCTCTAGCAGTCTTTACCTGAATTAACATGGCCTTAGTCTCCTTAGCAGTTCAATGCAAGTGTCAGTCATATAGAAATTGGTAGAATCCCAGTTTCTGTATGTGCACTAACTGTTTACCACTTTACCTGTCATTTGTGTAAGCAGCTCTTGGTCTGGCAATAACTGCTACAGTGTTGGGGAAAAATGCATTAAACACTATCTTTCTGCTGTTTCAGGCTAATGGGATTCTAGCAGGAGTGTCTCATTGTGGGGTGAGCTGAAACATAACCTAGATTTGCCATGCATTTCCAGACTATACTGGTGCCAGTGTCCTTTCTTGTGTTTGTACTGGGTGAGCTATGGGTTTTAATGTATCTATTTGTATTTAACTGGATGATTGCTTCTAATTGGCAAGAGTCCATAACTACCTGCTTAAATAGGTTTTTAGGTGCTCCTTAAAGAATATCTAGTCTCTTATTTGCCTTTTGGGACCAAACTAGATTTTTGTCTGTATATCTGTGACGAGCAGCATTGTCAGGAAAGGGGTTCACCATACCTATGCTGTGTCCCACCCTTTCTTTTTGTATATGTAGCCTCCTGGGTGTACCTTATGGCCCACAAAGTCTGCGGAAGTAGTACTGTCCCTACATGGATGCCTACCAGGTCTTGTACCTTTTCAACAAAATGATTTGCTATTGTGCTTGCCATAGCTTCCTTCCAGGTTAGTGGCACCACTAGGTTATATTATATTTTTAATACCACAACACTTCACCACATAGCTAGTTTGGGGGGAATTGAGCATGGGGGCACCAAGAAGTATTCTTGAGGCTGTGTTTCTCTAAGATTGATTGTGTAAATATTCTGCTCTACTCATTCATTTCTTTGGCATCCTTCCGTAATGTATAGTTTCAAAATTGGCCCATGTTGTAAATCTGAGACTTTGAAGACAGGAGACTGTTTCCTCTACAAACTAAGTTCAGCATCCTTTCTTCGTATAGAAGCTCAGCAGATGGTCACTGAGTGCATATTGATAAATGTTGTACATCTCAAAGTGGTTGCTTGTGTATTTTGGGACTTTGGCTAATCAGTACTGCTTATTGGGGTTATATCTTGAGATTAAGTGCCATTGACAAAGCAGGTTTCTCTGTAGACTGTTCCTTTCTTCCAAGTGATGCTATTTCGTAAAAGCTATTCGGCTACTCTTAGTTTGGGTCAGCTGCGTAAGCATTTGTTAGTCTTCACTTTTAGAAGTCAACCGATTTACTAAGGCTAGGTTTTGTACAGGATGTTTATTCAGACTGACTTCAGCAAAGACTGGCATCACATACTACTAACCAGTATATGGTAAGCTTTCTCAAAGTAATCATGTGGTTTTGAAATGGGCCTTTCAGTGAGACCTTCTGCTAGTTTTCACACTATAAAAGAACTTCAAGCGGATGCCAGTCTTTCAGATCGTTGGACGCAGAACGCATTTATTATAATTGTAAGAAATTGGATTATTTGGAGTAGGTGACTGCCCACCTTAAGAAGTAATCAACTCCTGTCGGGGTTGACCCTTAAAGTCCCTAAATAAGCCTGAGCTCAACCTTATGGTAGTTTGATGCAAACTTGGGGCTCTGTTTGAAGTATTTATGCAATCCAAATCAATTACCCAGTCAAAACTCCAAGCATTTAAAATTGTAACCCGAATGAGAAAATGAAGTAACATTTAATAAACAATATCCAATAAGGGGAACCAGATTTATCAATTTTAGGAGTTAAGTAAAAATTGTGTGACCACATACCAGTGATGGTCAGTGGTCACAGTAGACCATGACCTAAGCATGATTTGAGACGGACTGCAATGTAGCGCTGGTCAGATGCATCACTAGGTATGTCCTGGTCAAAGATTTCAGATTCTGACTTAATCTTTTACGTTTCAGTTAATCATAGGCGTACACTACTGAGGACCTCAGAGGAGGCGCTTGAAGATTCAATGTTGGAGGCCAACAGCAGGGTTCAGTCCAGGTCAAGTGGCCACAGGTCAGCTAGTTAGAGACTTATAAGAAAAGGTCTCTTGCAGCTTGTCTCCCTGTAGCCATACAGGAAATCGGCCAGCTGACTCTTTCAGTCCACTTGTTTGTCCTGCAGGTCCAGTCTTCCAGGTCACAGCAGGTCTAGTCTTTAAGAGGTCCAGAAAGAGTGCTGAAGAGGTCCCTGTGGATGTCACTTTAATGCCTGACACAAGCTAGTACATTAGGGTAACATTTGGCTCCTCTCCAACCAATGTGGTAAAGTTCCTGGGGTCGAACCGGACCACTTTGTTCAGTAAATCCTGGTCTGCCTTACTGCAAACAAGCTCAAAATGTCTTGTCTCACTAATGTCAAGATGGTGAGACTTCGGCCACACGAAAGATGGGCTCTGAGGCTTGATTGCGAGTGGCACTATGGTAGTTCTTGATCCTCTGCATTTGAACACTGAAATCCAGTTTGAAACACGCACCATACCGACAGTAAACCCAGAGACCGAAGTCTACATGTTCTGTTGTACTCTGAGGTCATTGCTGTCCATTCAGCTAATGCCCTTTGCTCCTTGGAGACATGTCACACCTATTCCACTGCTGAGCACAGAATGGAATAAGCCTTATTGTTGAACCAAATTCACCTTCAGGAACTTCAGGCAGGGAAAGGGTGACTCTTCAAAGTTAATTTTCCTTAATACTTTTTTTTGAAAATCTGACTACCAATTACTTGAGTTTTCAATAACTTAAAAATAGCTGTTTAATTTTTATTGCTGGTCCCATTCCCCAGATAACGCCTTACTTGTCTCTAGTTTTCTACATAAACAGTTTTCGCCTTGGCAGTCCTAGCTGTCCTTTCAGGCCATATTGTTTTAGGTACCTGGTAATATAAATATTTATATGTCCCACTTTTAAATGGCAGGCACCACCCTATCTTGTGGGCTGCAAGTCTTACATAGGGATGACTTACTAATAGTTAAAGGTGGTTTTCACCTTCAGAAAAGAGGGTTATTTCAACATGCTGCAGTGCAGGTTTGACACTGTAGCAGTCAATCTACACAGGGTAGACCGGAGCAATGTTTGCACTGCCACTGTAGTGGGTGGCACAATAGGTGCTGCAGCCCACATTTGGTATCTAATTTCCAGGCCTTGGGTGGTGGTATGCTTATTTGTGTGGCACCTGGGAGGGTATGCTAGCGCTCAAGAAAATGAATGCTGTTCTTTCTGATAAATAATGCAAGGGCATGCTTTCAGTTTATTATGGAACAGTAGGATGGGGCTAGCAGCTCTGATGTGGGTGATGAGAGCGTTCCTGGCTTTTGAAGCGAGGTAGGAAAAGGCACAGACCCGCCTCTGTCTTGATGGATTCAGGAGACTTGAGCGAGGAGGTGGAGCAATTGTCTCGCCGGTGTGTGAAACTGCATGTGGCTGAGGTACACTTGTCCTTGGTTGTGTAGTACTTTGTAGCTGTATGCGAGGAGCTTGAAGAGGGGCTTTGTTAGTGTGTGTCAGGAGCTGGAACACTGCGTTTGTGGCTTGGGAGCCAGTAGAGGTTCTTGAGGTGTTTAGATATATGTATGCAGTATGGTAGTTTGAGAGTCTTTTGTCTGCGTTCTGTATGACTTGGGGCCTCATGATGAGTCAGGGGCTGATTCCGGTGTTTGTAGAGAGCATTTCTATAGTCCAGTCTGCTAGTCTTAAGAGTTTTCGTGTCAGACCTTCAAGAGCCATTTTAACACTTTACTTAGTAGCGTACAAGTAGGTGGCTTGGATTGTTTGCTTGGTTGGTCATAGAGCTTTGATTGTCTGTTACGATTCCTATGTTACTGCCAGCGTTGGGCGGGTGTTGAGTTGGTTCCACCTCTGGGCCACCAGTCTGAAGATCAGACTGTCTTTTCTGAAGAAGACCTATCAGTCTTATCACTGCTGAGTTTCAAGCAGTTGATTCACATCCAGTCTGCAACCTTGGACATGCAGTTGCTGAGGTTTGCTTGAGTGTTCAAGGAGTCCTCAAATGGTAAAGGGATCAGCTAAGTGTATAAGATGTTGCTGAGTGCGTCCATGTTAGTGAGGAGGTATGTAGATTTTGAAGAGTTTAATGCTCAGCAAGGAGTCTTGAGAGATGCTGCAGATTAGTTTGGAGGCAAAGATGTAACAAGCATTTACAATGCAATGGTCTCGACAATATTGTAGGTAGAGCTATTGGTATTGCTCATTATTTTTTTTTATCAGATGGGTATAATGGCATCCATTACCCCACAACTTCAAGCGTTTTGTGAGGGGCGCCCTCGCAGTGCACACGAGAGGTGAACAAATGAACGACATCCCCATGGGGTAGACACCGGTGCAGCTACTGGAAGTCTGCAGGCCGGGGAAAGGGTAACTGGGGGAAACTAAGGGGACAGAGAAAAAAATGGCACAATCACGGGGACAGCAAAGGGGACAGGAGAAAAATGGTACAGAATCACGGGGACAGCAAAGGGGACAGGAGAAAAATGGCACAATCACGGGGACAGCAAAGGGGACAGGAGAAAAATGGCACAATCACGGGGACAGCAAAGGGGACAGGAGAAAAATGGCACAGAATCACGGGGACAGGAGAAAAATGGCACAGAATCACGGGGACAGCAAAGGGGACAGGAGAAAAAAGGCACAGAATCACGGGGGCAGCGAAGGGGACAGAAGGAGAAAAAAGGCACAATCACGGGGGCAGCGAAGGGGACAGGAGAAAAAAGGCACAATCACGGCAGCAAAGGGGACAGCAGGAGAAAAAAGGCACAATATTTACATTACACATTCGGGCACGGGGAGATTAAAAGTTGTAGTGTCCGCAGCTAAGAAGCCCCGATCTGGTCTATTGTGCCTTAGAAATGAGACGTGTCACGGTTTTGTCACCAGTGCTTAGTGCGTTAATGAAACACGAGTCCAGGGAACCAGGGTTTCCACAGGAGCAAACACAGATGCTGCTGGGGCAGAGATTATCTGGCTCGGGCAGGAGGGGCGGGCCAAGCTGCATACATTACGGCTCTGGTGGGCAAAGGTGTGCAGTTCCCTTTGTGGGTCATGGCAAATCTTTTTAGGAACCTGAACGTTGAGGCCACAGCCCAGAGACTCCTTGCATCTGTTCCTCTGACTCCTGCGCCCTCCGCACCAATGGCGCCCACTTAGCATTCCGCTCAGGGGAGACTCATTTACATTGTGAAGGTATTGGAGCGCTTTACATGCGCGCCGGTTACGTTGCACATTCAGGCACGAGGGGATTAAGTGATTTACCTAGGATCACAAGACGTGGACGCGACCCCGAGGGTCGAACTCTGGTTTCCAGCACCAAAATCAGCAGTGTAGCCGACGGACCGAATCCGCTTCCCCGAAAATACTCAAACGAAATGAGGATTTGGGAAGAGTATAAAACAAACATACCACCAGCGCTCGCCCGCTCCCCTCCAACCCGCTCCTCGGACAGGAGATGAGCGGCAGAGCCCTAAAACACAAAACAAGTTAAGTGCGGACACCAAAGTCACCAGGAAGGAACAGAACCGATAAAAACCAACGCTGCACATAGACAATACTTACAGAAAAGAAACACAACTTGCAGAGTCACGAGTAAGACCAAAACACCCACACCGCCGCCTTTCTCCGAGGCGAAGCAGAAACGCAGCGGCGGATTCAGATTCGGGGGCGGGTTTCCTTTTTCTCTCCTCTTGCCATTGGCTGGAGGAGAGAAACACGCCTAAAAAAGGGCGTGGCTAAAATGTGGAAAGAAGTGCACGAACACGCCTCCGAATCTGAAAGACAGAGCCTATTTGGAGGGACGGCTCTCTCCTCCAATGGCTGCCCTCCATTTAGGAAGCCAGCCAATGGAGGAGAGGCAAAAAGAGAGGTGGGCTAAATAGCCACTCTAAGAAACATAAGATCTCCGGACTTCTGGTTCTGCCTTTGGCAGACCGGACGGTCCCTCGACTTTAAAAGGGCTAGGCAGAATCTTTAGGTGTGTCCTGAGAGGAAAGATCTGATCCATCACATTGCTGCTTTGTGGATTCTAGTCTTGTGGAGTAATTGGATTAGAGAGGAAACGTCAAATATTGCTTAGAGATCTAGCAGAATGAAAGTTTGTGTTCCCCCCTGTCCTTGATGTGGATGTCATCTGCTGTGGTTAGGCTTGAATTTATACTGCTATGGTTCCAGGATATGGTTGATCATTCAGGTGTTGATTAATTCTTCTATGACTTTGGCCGGGTAGGGGAGGAGTGAAATGGGTCTGTAGTTCGTGAAAGTCATGAACTCTACTGAGGATTTCTCAAGTAGGGGTAGTATAGTGGTGTTAGCAAAGTTCCAGGAAGAGGGCTGTTTGTCTTGGGCTATATCTTTTACTTATTAGTTTGGGTTTACTGACTATATACTCCCCCCAGAGCCTGAAATACCTAATGAAAAATTCTATAAATGGGTTTACTTTTTCCCAGTAATCTGCTCCCAAATATGCAGGTTACAAGTAAATACAGCTAGTACTCCACTGTGTTAGGCATCAAAGTAAGTACTTTAGCACTGTACTATATCCTTCTGATCTTTATGGTCAATATCTGCAAGGATTCCAGTACGGCTGTCAGATTGAAATTGCAGTTTTGAAAATGCTATGCTAGCACTTTACCACCTTTCACTGTCTACATGCTTTGTATAGGGGGTGGTTTATTCACTTTGTCGTGTAACATGCTTATACGTTTCCTTGGAGTGACTTGTACACTTTTGTCTGGTTGCTGATTTGTTCACATGCAGCTAACTGCCCTTGTGAAATTGAAGGCTCTGTCAAACACCTCCATAGATTGTGGGACAAATGTGAATGTTGGCAGTCCACCTCAGAATGAGTTTATTGAATGGCTGGTCTGTTTCGTCAGCCATTCAGGTGTCTGGGCCAGATTCCTGATGGGAATGAAAGGGTTGAAGACACTTTTTGCAGTGCTAATGGAACAAGTAATTCTTGGGCCATTCCTTAATGTCGCTAAGCCATGTTGGTTAGAATAAATGCCCGTTCAATTGGTGGGAGCACAGGCATTGGGGGTAGTGATCGGTCATTTTCTGGTGGGCTCCAAGTTGGGAGTGGATAGGGGAAGGGTGCTAGCTGGACATTGCTCCCTCCTGATCCTTTATGTGGCAGGTTAATGAAGCACCAAGTGGCTTAGTCACTCAACTGAGGGTAAATTGAAATTGAAATCCACTAGGAACCAGTCTCACTAGGCCCATTTAAATTATATCTGCTCTGTGATAATCTGATACAACCCATAGGTTTTATCAATTGAGCCATTTGGGGGTGTTGCTTCTGAAACAACCATTCTCTTCTAGTCTCCCAGATCGCCAGTATGTTGTAGGCCAGTGTAAGGTAACGCATAGCTGTTCATTTTTTGCTGGGATTACCATGGCTAGCAACGTTGATCCTTAGCAATATTCTCCTGTGAGAGCTGGGTCTGGCTGTAGCCTGCACATATTTTAAGGATAGCTGCTTTGCGTTAGCATGCACTATGGGAGGCCTGTTAAAACTGATTTATTTAAAACTGCCTTAGTGTGCACCCAAAAATAGTTTTTTGCAGTAGTGAGTAGATCAAATCTGTTCAAGTCCTTTGTTGCCTGTGTGCAGTTTGGAATTTAGTTCAGAAGAATGTATTCAGTTCAGTTTCTTGTGGTCCATAGTGTCACCAGTCATTTTCTCAAGTCGTGCCTCTAGCAGTTCAGAAACCTCTCACAATTGTGGTGAAAGTTGCCGTTTTTCCTGTCATTTTGGTAGCTGTCTGGTTTCTGACTCCCAAGATGTTCTGCTGGCAGTGAAACATTAATGTGGCTGCTATTTGATGCCTCCCTGGAATCTGTGAAAGTTTGCTTTATATCTAATTTTTTCTATGGTGTGCTTGAACGTTTTTTCAATGAGTTGGTGGAATGTGTCTTTCACAGTAATTAGAAACCTGTGAGCATGTTTTGCAACCATCACGCTATGCGTTCCTCAAGCTCAATTCTATGGTAAGTTTAAAGTAGGTCTAGAATTTGGGAGTTGATTAAAACCAGGCAATTAGAAATCAGCAAATGTTGAGTGGAAAATTAACAATAGTAGGAGGAGCAAGTGGATGTGTCATGTGAAATCGCAGTGAACACTCAGCCTGTTTACACCAGAAGGCTCTGGGATTAATGGTTTTGGTTACAGGTGAGTTGCCTTGTACTTCTGCATCCTGGCTTTCCCATTCTCGAATTAGTGACTCGCCACCTAGTGGAGCGGCTTGAAACTGCTTCAATAGGTCTGTGTTCATATGAACCATATCCCTGCACCGGTGTCCCCTCGCAAGTTGTCTATTTCTGATTTTGAGGTGCAGATAAAAACCTGATTCTCTCGTGCTCAGTCCCGGACTCGTATTTTCGTGTGTCCGTCCCCATCAGGGCTAGACAATCTTCCCCTTCTTTCAACTCCAGTAGTTTATGCCACAATACTCTGGGTTTACCCAGAGCTTGTTAATACCCAGTCAGACTTAGTCTTTGGGTCTCAAACTATAGGCCCAGTGAAGTTGATCATCTCATGTTTGATGTGAAGATCTTATCTGTCCACCGACTGTGTTCTCCAGCAGTATGTAACTGGCAAGAGGATGGGTAAATCACAACACCATCTTGAACTTATTTCACAGCTGACAAATACCTGCCAATCACCATGGTGAGTTGTGCAGGAGAAAACCTTTCACAACTCTCATGCTTTTGTGTGAAGAGGACTTTTGATCTTGGCTTCTCAGTACTTAAAAATCCAGTTTAGTTCGTCTGAACTCGATAACTGAGTCAAACATTCTTTAGTTCTGCAGCTAGATTTTACTGCTAACAAATATTGAACAGTTTCCGAACAAGACTTGTTTGGCCAGGTGTTTCCATTGATATTTAGGTCTGTCTGCATCCTCTTTCAGTGAGGTTCTCCTTCCCAAGGTCAACGGATAATGCTGAACACTTGGATCAGTAACTGGATTACCACTACAAGCCTTTCCAGCCATCCCTAGTTTTGGTCTACTAGCACAATGCCTTTCCTGTCGGCCTTAACAGTAGTCAACTGAGTACCAAGATTCTTATGTTGGAAGCCTGCAGTTTCCTTGCCATCAGCACTTTCACCACTGCCTGAAATGGAAAGTGTGAACAGTTTACCTCCTGTAATAGGACTCTGTCTAATCACTGTTTAATGAAATAGAAATGAGTGTCTAAAAAGAATGGGTGGAGAAGAGTTGACATCCTTCCTCTCAAACAAGTGGTATCCCCAGTAACAACTTTGCTTTGCTGTGTTCTAAGCATTCCACTTAAGGTTCCAATTTCACATGGAGGATATTTTACCTCCATGAGTGATTAGATGTGGGTGACTATAATATTGCTGAAAGCTTTGGATGAATGAGACTCGCCATTTCATCTTGTGATGTCTTCTAATCTCCTGGCTTTGTTTGCCTTCTCACCTTTCCCCGATATTCTGTCAAAGATGGTACTCATGGTTGCCAGGGCCCAGATCTTTGCACCCACACTGTTTCCCCAGTACTTTTTCAGACCAGCCCTTGCAAGTCTGAGGTATGTCATGAGAAAGCATCTTTGTGTTTTCCGGAAGAGACAAGTTTGTCTTCTGTTCTGGTGTGACTTCTTCAATGTCGCCTGACAATTTTACATTGTATCAAACGCAGGTTCTAACTGCTGTCCACTGTCTGGAAAGGGGGCTTTCCAAACCTCTGTGGCAATTGCTGTAATCAAAACATTTCGCTCTTTATTTTTTGGGCGGAATAGAGGCTTCAAACTGCAGATTCTTCACCATTAAATGTTATCCAGCCTTCGGACTGGATCTAGAAAATCTTAAGCAATACCTGTGCGTGCTCGTAGGTGGTGTTGATTGGCTCAGCTTCGAAAGTCACATTGTGGTGCCTATATAGGTGCCACCCTGGCACAGTGACATCAGTTCCTTTCTTTCCAGACCCGAAGCGTGGATTTGGGGAGCTACCTTGGTCTCTTTTTAACCACTTTCTTCTACTCTTTGTTGAAAGAAATTATACAGAAGTCTGTATGATTCCCACGTGGTTGAGCCACTATGCTAAAGCCTACGCAGGGTGCAGTTCGATTTTCCTCCATTGAGGTGTTTCGTGAGTTGGTGATAAAGCTCCTGGTGGCGCGGCAAAAAATGACTGAGCGGGTAGACCATCGTCCACAGGAATTACCCAAGACTTCTTCCTCTAAGTCTGGTAAGAACAAGTCATTGAAGCGTTTTTAGCTTCCCTGTCCGAACGTCATGCTTCTAGGCCCTGTACTACTCCTATGGAGCTGGCGTCTTGGTATGCACCATGCTACTCGGAGTTCCTCCTGAGACTCCAACACAGTCGAAAAGGTTAGAATGCCATGTATGCCATCTTTGAGCCACAACTCTCTGGCAGGCTTCCAAGCCCCATGGAACTGAGAGGTGCTGCGGCTGGGCTACTGCCAGTGGGTTCAACCCCTACCGACGAACGCTGGACTCTCTGAATTGGGCCCTGTATCTGTTCTGATGGCACCACGGTTTACTATACCCACCCCTATTTCCTAGTGCTCCTACCCAGACTGCCGCTAGACGATTAACTCCTCTATATTTCTGAATGAGTCGGTGAGTCAAGCTGACACAATGCTGCCCAGACCATGTCCACCCTTGGACTTGCTGCATATGTACAGGCTGTTTCTTACTGAAGGGGTCATGAGGAAGAAGGGTAGGCCCCTTTTGGGGATGACCCTCACCAGGAAGAAAACCAGTTGGGTGACACCAGCAGCCTGGCCACCTCCCTAGATTCTGTGCATCCTTTGCTACTGTGATGTGCAGGACAGCGGAGGTCCTTGACCACCTTCGACCACTTGTGGTCGAGGTAAAGATCAATGTCTTGACTGAGGTGCTTTACCCTGTGGTGGGCTATGCTGATACTATACTTCCCTTCAATAAAGCTCTCACTGACGTTCTTCCAGGGGCAAAGGCTAAACCTTGTACTGGGGCTCCTATGCACTGCAAGAATGCCAGTCGCCATCATCCCACCCCAGGAAGGAACCTGACCTTCCTCCCCTGAGTCTAGAGGTATAGGCCTCAACAGTCAAAGTATCCCCAGGAATCCAAGAGGATGGAACTTTTGAGAAGCAACGTTTCTCATCCACCAGCTTGGCCTTGCGTTTGGTAAACTTTGCGTGTCTCTTGGGCTGATATTACCATGCACTATTGGACTCTGTTGCTCGGCTACTCCCCATGCTTCCTGAAGAGGGCCACACTATGCTTAAACAAGCTGTGGTGGACGGTTTGGGCAAAGCGAAGTTTGCTATCGGGTGTGGGCTGGACACCACAAACTCCCTAGGCTGGGCCGTGGCTCTGCCTAGGGTGGTGCGCTGTCGCCACTCTTGGTTGTGGGCCACTGGGTTTTCGTGGGGTGAGCAATCGTCCATTATTGACACGGATGGCGCATGCTTGCTTGGCGACAACGCAGATACACTGCTTAAGATTTTTTTGGGAAAGCCTAACCATTGCCAGGTCCATGGTGCCTTCCTAATCACAGCAGCAGTGATTTTGTCCCTTCCGCAGTCTGCACCAATGGACGTTCGCAGTATCAGCCGGCTCGGGTCTCTTCTTGCCCTAGACTCTGGATGGTAGCGTTTAACTTGCAGGAAGATTATTTTCACATTCCTGTCCTGCAAGTCCAGATGTTACCTGTGGTTCACAGTAGGCCAGAAGCATTTCCAGTTCACTGTTTCCCTTCAGCCTCACCAGTGCCCCACAGGTGTTAATGAAAGTGATGGCGGTGGTTGCAGCTCACCTCTGCTGGTCAGGGGTTCCAGTCCTCTGTTCCCCGATGATTAGCTGCTGAAAGCAGGCTCGCCTCAGGCAGTTGTCACCCAGCTCTAGATTATGGCGAACCTCCATCCGCTGGGGGTCACATCTGACTCCGTCTCAGCTGCTCTTTTTCATTGGAGCTATTCTGGATACAGTGCAGTTCCGTGCCTACCCTCCGGAGCTAAGAGTCCAGGATATTTGAGCTATGATCTTGTTTCATCCTCTATGCTGGATTTTGGTGAGACTGGCTCTGAGGCTGCTGGGTCTTCTGGCGTAGGTGGGCTCTGTAGTAGGACCCAATGTCCCAGGTGGCATATCGGGGTTTTAGCATCCCATAACCTGGTCCAGTTTTCAACAGCGGTAGCAAAAGATGTGCGTTTTGTGGGTAAAGAACCGCCACTGGGCCAGCGGAAGACCCCACTTTCTTCCCAAACCAGAGCAGACAGTGGTGATCAACACATCGCTTCTGGGTTGAGCGGCCACTTGGGAGAGGTGGATATCCGGCAGAGTCCCAGCTTCATGTCAATCTTCTGGACCTGAGAAAGATTCACTAGTTATTAATGGCCTTCCATCCATCCATCAAAAGATGGCTGGTTCGGGTGTTAGGCGACATCACTACTGCCATGTGATATTGCCACACGGCAGGGCTGACCAACAGCTGCTGATGCCGTGCAGATCACGAATGACGCCTATGTCGTGAGGTTGCGCAAGGAAGTAATCACTTCTGCCCATTGGGGTTTCCAAAGCGGCTCTCGCTTGGAGACTCATTCTTTTTGTGCTGGAACCCAGGGCTCTTGTACATCTGTCCACCGATACGGCTTCTACCCTGAGATCTCAATAATACTGGGCCCAAGTCATCCTAGTGGCTCCAGGCTGCCCAAAGAGTGTTTTGGTATCCCAAACTCTTGATCAGGAGCAGCCGTCTGCAGATCAGGCTGTCTCTCTGGGAGGACTTTCTGTTGCAGCCGAACATACACGTGCTCCACCTTCATGCGTGGTAAATAAGTGGCGATGGTTAAAGGCCTTTAATCTGCCTCCCGAGATCAGTGATGTCCTCTTGGCCAGGAGGCGTCACTCAACGAAGATATAAGCCTGCTGTTAGGTCAAATCTTTGGTTTGGTGCAACTCTCATGGTGTTGACCGCTTGTCGGATGTTTAAATGTTTGTGCTGTCTTTAGCTGGACAGAGCAATTCCCTGGGCACTGTTAAAGCTAACCTTTCAGCCATATCTGGTATTTTGTGGGTGCCAGATCAGCCCTTATTGTTTAAAGTCACCGTTTGTGACTTGTTTTCTTAAAGTCTTACAACATTTGTTCCAGCTTATCCCTTTAATCATCCCTCGATGGGACCTTAATTTGGTCCTAACGCTTCTCGTGTTCCCTGTTAAAGCCCCTCCACAGCTGCCTAATCAGGCTTCTGATTTTCAAGACTGACTTGGTGACCGTTGCATAATCCTTGATGATCAGTAAGTTTCAAGCTCTGTTAACCCTTGGTACACCAGCTTTTACCCAGACAAACTGGTTCTGCGGACATGTCCCTCCTTTTTTTGCCAAAGTGGTCAAATATCTTCCATGTTGGCTAGAACATACACATGCCCAAAACTTTCGCCCCGCCTCCTCCTGGAGAGTCTACCGCATGAGCCCAAAGAGCGCTCCTTTTTCCGCATCAAACACACCAAAGACCATAGTGTGGAACATCAGCTCTTCATTTGCTTACCTGGAGCAAAAAAGAGCAAGACAGTGCAGCAACGGACCATCTCTCGATGGATTATACTCTATATCAAGATCTGCTACACATTGGCTACGAAACAGCCTTCTCGGTGCTTGTAAGCCCATTCTACCAGGTCAAAGACTGCCACCACTGTGTTAGCTCTTGCGCTATCTGTTCTGGACATCTGTGCAGCTGCTACGTGGGCGTGCCTCCACACGTTAATGAAGCACTATGCTTGAACAGTCTGGTCCGTGTGACTGGCATTTCACCCATTCTGTCCTCCAGCACACCCTGGTTTGGGTTGCAGACTCACCCCCAGGGCGGTAGTGCTTTAGTTTCTATTGTAGGGTGAGGAATCTACAGCTAGATGTCTCGGAACAAGTTATTTACCTTTTTAATAAAGGTTTATTTTTTTATTTTTTCTGGATCCTACCTAATCTGCAAAATGGGCTCTTCATCCTAATATCCTGTTAGATTGTCATGAAAAACAGTTGGCATTTAGCCTGGGTCACTTATGACACAGCCAATCAATGCCACATACCTGCATGCAAGGTACTACTGACCAAGATTTTTCAGATCCAGTATGACGCTTGGGGAATATTATATGGTGAGAAATGTGGTCAGGCTCTGTACCAGAAAATCATTACTGAAGGTACGTAACTTGTTCTTTAAGCCGATTTAGTCTTGGGTATATGCAGTGATGTTGTATAGCCCCCTGCACAATCATTCTTCTCAAAGCTGGTTCAGCTAGATTGTATATAGAAAATGTTCAAATGTCAGTTCAAACAAATTATTTTTTTGAGATTTTTGAATTTGACAATTTTAAGATTGTCTAGCGCTTCCATTGAAATTTGTCTTATCGTTTCATGTGAAATGTAATCACACATCTGTTGCAACAGTGTGTACTGTCTCAAATTTAAACTGCATTAAATATGCATTCCTGTACCAGGAGGTTCTCATACTAATCCAGGTTGCAGAGCAGTGTTGATGCATTGTCAATGGTGGATTTTGCAGTGCCCTCTGTTTTCTCGTAAAATACCAGGAAAAATTCCCGAAAACTTGTGGTTTACCGTGCATTTATCAGTTTTTATAGTCCACTAACTTGCATCCCATTTCCTAATATTTGTGTATTTTACTTATTGTGTTTTAGACTAGATAGTAGTAAAATTCTCCCCTTCAAATAGAAATGTCTATCAAGTAACTTATGATCAAATCAAAAGTAGCTTTATTCGATTTAAATTGTAAATCATAAAAGCACAGTTTATCGCATAGTATTTCAAGCACTTGTGGATGAATTATATTGATTTGCATTATTAGTTTTGTCAATTGATCTGTGATTATAAGCTGAGTCTAAATGCGCTTGGTCTGTGCAGTATTGAGGTGCTGTGGTGGTGGTAGGGAATGTCTGAAAATGTAGTCTTCATAGGAACATTCTAAAGTCAAACAATTCCATTATTTTGGATGTCAACTGTTGGGCTAAAAAACCTGAGTCTGATCAAATTGTTTTCGTTAAAGGTGATGGAGCAAAAAGAACATAAATTGAACAGCAAAGTGATTGACCCTAAAAGAGCCAAAGCGATGAAAACAAAAGAACCAGTGAAAAAAGTATTTGTTGGAGGCCTTTCCCCCGATACACCTGAAGAGAAAATAAGGGAATACTTTGTTACCTTTGGAGAGGTATGTGATCAAGGAGAATGTTCAATCAGTAACATTTGTAGTTGTCTATTTCCACATTGCCCAAAAACAAGTGAACTGAAGTTTCTGCTGTTGAAGTCTCCCTTACAGAAAGCCTTTAGCTGTTGTGGACAAAACCAATGCAATATGCTTTGGGTCAACCCATTGCTTACCATTTATTGGCTTGTCAATCTCATTTGCTTGATTCCCATTCTTTTGGTGTCTTCTGGAGCATGGCTTCTTTACCATCCTTTTAATAGGATGACACGTGCTTCTGTGGGAGCCCATTTTCTTTTGCGGTTTCCAGTTTTCCCCTTGCATCCCTGCCAAAGCATTGACTCATACACTCCTGTTGTGATTTTTAAAATAAGTTTATATTTTTTAATTGCCTGGTAGCTTCAGTATGCTACTCCTTCATATTTAATGTGCTTTCAAGATAGCTATAGCTGTCAAAAGGCAGACCTAGTGTTTTAGTGGGCTTTAGGGCGGGCACTTAATTATGATTAGATCTTGGTTGTCTTCCTCAGGTGACTGCTCTGGACTAGATTACTTTTCTCCCTTTTCGTGAAACTTGCAATTTGAATGTGTTGCATCTTTCCACTGCCTACTTCATGGGACTCCTTTTAGATCTTAGCTGTAATCATTAAATAACCCCTGCTAACACTTTAAGGCCTAGCAGTCTCATATTTTGGCTTTACCAATGCTTAAAGAATTGCAGTTCAACAACCACTAACCACTTGCATAACCAAATTAAGTGCATTCCAATGCTTTTTTCGATATTGCTTTTCAGCTGCCCTGGCTTTAAAACCAGTGAGTTAAGCAGTAAAAGGTCATAGTGCTGCCGCTGTTGTGCCCCATTCATAGTCCGCAGCTGGAGAAACCGCACCATAGCTATGTTCAGGAGGTGTAGCTTTTCACATTCAAGCACCTCTCAAAACAAGTTTGCACGAAAGATGCATTGACTGAAGCCCAGATTTGTCATAGGCTAGTGCCACTGATTTATAAAAGGGAGTCCAATTCACTTTTTAGGTTTTTAGCTCCGTAGTCTTGACGCCCTCTCAGGCTGTCCATTATCAGGATAGTGTTAGGCGTGGCATATTAAGGCGTACACCATTTGTTGAATGCTTCTTGTTATCTTAAGTTGAGTAGTTCAGCTAGCACACAAGCAGTCGTGGGAAGTAAATCTAGATTACGACTACACTGCAGTGTTTTATTTGAATGTCTGCTCTAAGAAAAGGTGCAAATAAGTATTGCACATGTGTCACTACTGGTAACCTGGGGCATCAGGGGGTTATTGGGCCTTAGTTCACTTCTGGTGTTCTGGGTCCATAGTACTACTGAACCCCAAACAGGATAACCAAGGCTTTCTCAAGCAGAGTGACGTTGGTGAGACATTCAGAATAGTTTACATAATATCAACTAATGAGATCAATGTTTGGTCCGTGTTTTACGTTACCAAAGAAAAGTATTTAAATACACATGAAAACATAGTACACATGAGATTGAGATACGCAGTGAGAAACCGAAGTCTCAAGAACCCTCTGGGCCAGAGTTCTAACCACAAACAATATTATAGCACGTAGATGCTAAAGCACTTTAAAAACAGTTAACATTGCATTTTACAGACCATGTTGCATAGGGTTTCTCTTCAAAGCTAGGGATGTTGTGCAAATACTTGTATTGGAGTGGTTTCAGCAGTTAATATGAAGTACAATGTTCCTAGTCCACCCCCTGCTCGTACACCCAAAGCAACTAAAATATCCACCCTTACTTTTTGAGGGCACCGCTCTGCTGATGTTGGATGTCCGATTAGGAGTATCTGTTGTCTTGGCGCATTTACTGGAGTTCCATTAGTTCAGTAGCTACTGGGTAGCTGTAGGCGGTTAGGGGTTGGCCCTGATTCCATTCCACCCCGTTGCACTCTGATCACACAAGTGGGTTGGGGCCTGTACCACAGAGCCCACTGGTCAGACTAGGTTTTTCTAATAGGATAATCATGAGGACAATCTACTTGTTACTGGTAGTGCTGGCCAAGCAAGGATCGTGCAGAGACTTTTTCTGGGGCAGGGACTACATATGGGTTCGAGGCATGTGGGCTGCTGAAGTCATATCTGTGCATAGATCGCCGCCTAGTGGTGGGTCCGGATGATTGCACATTGTTGTCCTGTAAGAGTCTTCGAAGTATCACGAGATAGGTGGCTCCTCCCCTGGACTACAGTGCGCATGGGCATCCTCTCCATCCTTAGATTGTTTTTTTCTGCCATTGGGTTCGGATGTGCTTATCTTAGCTCAAGTTAGGAAAATTTAGTTTAAGGCCAAAAGGCCTTTAGTTCTCGTCGGTACTGTTCCCGTTCGGTATCGACCAGTTTCTTTAGTGCTTTAGCACCTTCTTCAAGCTTTTCGGATCCGCTTGGTCCGAACATCGAACTTCGATCGACGATGGAATCGAGAACTCCCTTCAAGAGATGTCCTTTATGCCACGCGAAATACCCACACATCGACGTCCACCCGGTATGCAACAAATGTCTCTCACCGGATCACGATTAGTCGAAATGTATGGCCTGCGCCCGGTTCCGCTCGAAGAAGACTCTCCGGAATCGACGGGCAGCGAGATTGGAGCGTCGAAGACTTAGACTCCAGCCCCGCTTCCGAACACGACTCACGATCGGAAGACGACGATGAGGTGATCTTTCAGGGAGAAGAAGTCGTCGAAGAGGTAGGAGACTACGATGAGGCCCTTGGGGCCGAGGAAGATAGCTCCAGCGAAGAGCTAGGCCAACCCGTCGATACGGAGGCCGAAAAACTAAGTCGTCATAAGGCTCAGGTCGAGGGATCGCCTACGGGCCTTACCCAAGATCGATCTCACGGTTCTTCGGCCCCGCCTCCAGGCCCGGCCTTGAACATTTCACAGGCGCCATTAGTATCGAAGACGACTGGATTCCCTTCAGCGAAACAGTCTATCGCACCGGTTCCATCGAAACCGAAAGTGAAAATGGTTGCTATCGGCTCGAAGGCCTCAAAACCCTCCACTCCTTCGACGCCGGCAAAGGTCATCGGCTCCGAACGCGCCAAAAGAGATTTCTGCGCCGAGCTCACTGCAGCGGATACGGGCGCCAAGCCGAAGAAGAAGGCCCTCGGTCCCCACACGGCGCCTCGGCCTCTGGCACCGAAGATTACGGCCCAAACCACCAAAGTCAAGGTGGCCCACCCGTCTGCGTCGACGTCGAAGACGGCGGCGCCTGCCAAGTCATCGACTCCGAGCGTCGAGACCTCCCTTCGGATCGACGACCCAAAGACTGCAAAAAAGTCAGATGCCGCTTCGACGCCTACCTCTAAGGTGCCGATCGGTTCCAAGGCGCCATCTGCGCTCACCGTGCAACATGTCTCAGAATCGTTGCAACGCATCAGGGACCGGGCAACCCTCCACTCTACGTCGGGCCCCGAAACGCACAAGGCCGCAAAATCACACTCGGCGCCGGCGAACATCACGTTTGGATTGCCGCCACCCACGGCGCCGAAAATGTTCGAGATTCGGACATGTGACGCCAAACACAGTCCCTATCCACTGGACAAACCGATATCGAGCCTTCACAGGCACACTTTATCGACGCCGACACTGGTAGGTTGATGCTCCGCAAGCGGAAAATCACGCCAGAGAGGGGATTGGACTCCTACAAAATTCCTCTAAAACACAAATTGCCGGCAGGATCAGAACCAGTGCTTCATGAACACTTTCAACCCTTCCATCAGGATCCACCGTCCTTTTCTCCTACGCATTCAGAGGCAGACGCAGGAGAGAACTATGTAGGGGATGATACCACCTACCCTGGGGATATCGATCCTGATGATCACTTGCAAGACCCAGATCAGGCATGGGATGACCCCACCGACCAGGGTACCGCACCAGATGCTCCTGACACGCAGCTTTATAATATAAAGACATCTCCCACAGAGGACATTGCTGCCTTTAATGCCCTCATAGAACGGGCTGCTGGCAATCATGGGAGTGGAACTCCATTCTGACACTGTAGAAGAAGAGTTCTTTGGACACTTTCGCCTCCTCTGAAAAAACTGTCAAAACTCTGCCAATGTTAAAAGGAGTTGTAAAACCTGCGAAAGAAATTTTTAAAGAAACAACCAGGGCACGGGTGTTGAACCCCAGAATCGAAAAGAAATACAAGCCTGCACCCGGAGACCCTATGTACATTAGGGGTCAGTTACCTTTAGACTCCATGGTTGTTGCTAATGCTCGCAAAAGAGCCCACTCACAAACAACGGGTGATGCTCCTCCCCCAGACAAGGAGTCCAAAGTGCTGGAGACATCAGGCAAACGGATTGCAGCGCAAGCGGCAAACATCTGGCGCATTGCCAACACACAGGCACTCCTGGCCCGTTATGATAGGACACACTAGAATCACTGCTACAACATTTGCCAGATGAATACAAAGAGGCTGCGGAGCTCCTTATCAGAGAGGGACAACTCCTTACCAATGCGTCCATCAAATGCGCACTGGACGCAGCCGACACTGCGGCGAGGGCAATCAACACAAGCGTCATGTTGAGGAGGCACACATGGTTGAGAATCTCAGGCTTCAAGCCTGAGATTCAGAACAATATCTTAAATCAACCGGTCAACCCAGACTATTTATTTGGCCCTGAGGTTGACACTACCCTCGAACAAATTAAGAGACACTGAAACTGCAAAATCAATGGGGGCTCTGCAGTCGCAGCAGTTTCGTAGTGGCTCCTTTCGTCGCCCCGGCAATAGAGGAGCAGCTAGAGGTCAGGGGTCCCAGCAACAGTACAATAAAGGGGGCACACAAAGTAGCTATGATAAAACCACCAGAGGTGGATATCGTGGATCCAGCACCAAAGGCAGAGGACGTGGGTACGGCAACACCAGGTCCTCCCCCAAAAACAAACAGTGATGCCCTCTCCCTGCCCCCCAACCACATAACACCTGTCGGGGGGAGACTCCAACGGTTCCTGTCAGTCTGGAAAACCATCACCACAGACAGGTGGGTCAGGGACATTATCCAGCACTGTTACTGTCTCGAATTAACGTCCACTCCACCCAACATACCGCCAAAGCACCGTCCTATGTCCGTAGAGCACTTGGCAATATTGCAGCAGGAATTGCGAAGTATGCTGCAAAAAGGTGCAATAGAGGTCGTGCCCGTCAACCGACAGGGGTGTACTCTCTGTACTTCTTAATCCCAAAAAAGGATGGTTAGCTCAGACCTATACTAGACCTGAGACCCCTCAACCACTACATTCTCTGAGCATTTCCATATGCTCACCCTACAGCAGGTTCTACCGCTACTCAGTCAGGGAGACTTCCTAGCCATACTGGACTTGAAAGATGCGTATTTCCACATACCCATACACCCATCACACAGGAAATATCTCAGGTTCACTATTCAGGGGCTTCACTATCAGTTCAAGGTTCTCCCCTTCGGAGTAACAGCACCCAGGGTCTTTACCAAGTGCCTAGCAACAGTGGCTGCACATCTACGAAGACAACACATTCACGTCTTCCCTTACCTGGACGACTGGCTTGTTCAGGCAAAGTCAGCCCAGCAATGTGCCAGCCACATGTCCCTCACCATTCACCTTCTTCACAGTCTGGGATTCTCACTAAATTACCCAAAATCGCATCTACAACTCGCGCACGTACAACAGTACCTTGGCGCGACCATAAACACTCTGGCAGCCACAGCTCAGCCAAATTTAGTGAGGATCAACAGCATGCAACTGCTGATCTCAAAGTTCAAACCTCAACACTCCCTTCCTGCGCGAGTGTTCATGCAGTTGATGGGCATGATGGCCTCCTGCATTTTCATAGTCCCGCACGCAAGACTACATATGCGCCCGCTTCAGGAGTGCTTGGCACGTCAATGGAATCAGGCTCACGGACAATTGAAAGACCTAGTGTTGGTGAGCGGTCGGGCATACAACTCTCTGCATTGGTGGAATCCACAAAACCTTTGCAAGGGCCGACCGTTCCAAGAGCCTGTTCCACAAATAATACTGACAGCGGACGCCTCTCTCCAGGGTTGGGGAGCTCATGTACTCCATTACACAGTGCAGGGACTATGGACGACTCAGCAAAAGAAGATGCACATCAACGTTCTGGAACTGATGGCAATCTTCCTACCCATGAAGGCATTCAAAGTACACTTGTGCAACAAAGTCGTGTTGATCCGGACGGACAACCTGACTGCCATGTACTACATACAGAAGCAGGGAGGAACGCACTCTCCACAGTTGTCTCATCTGGCTCAGAGCATGTGGAAGTGGGCCATTCAGAGGAACATATTCCTCATGGCGGAACACCTCCCCGGCAAGGACAACCAGATGGCGAATCTGCTCAGCAGACACAGCCACCAGATGCACGAGTGGGAGCTACATCCGTCAGTACTCCAACCGTACTTCCAACAGTGGGGTCATCCAGAGATAGACCTATTCGCCACAAACAAACGCAAAATGCCAAAGCTTTGCCGCCAGGTTCCCACATCCGCAGTCACAGGGCAATGCGATATGGATGAACTGGTCCGGCAGATTTGCGTACGCTTTTCCCCCAGCGCCATTAATACCGCTAGTGGCACGCAAACTGCGACAACACTCACGCTCATCCTAGTTGCTCCCACATGGGCACGCCAACCATGGTACACCACCTTTCTAGAAATCTCCGTGGTGCCGCATCAAAGGCTGCGGATCAAACACGCACTTTTAACGCAGAACCATGGCGAAATTCTGCACCCAGATCTGCAACAGCTGAACCTGGCAATCTGGCTCCTGAAGTCTTAGTTTGGCTACCTAAACCTGCCACCTGAATGTATGGACATCATCAAGGAGGTCAGAAGACCCACTACCAGAGCTTGCTATGCGGCTAAATGGAAGAGGTTTGTCATTTACTGCAACAATGACATTAACCCGCTGGACGCATCCATTCAAAACGTCATCTGTTACCTCTTACACTTATACCGATGCAATCTGGCATACAACTCCATACGTATCCATTTAACCGCGATAGCAGCCTATCTTCAAAACAGGCAGCACCTCTCTTTATTCAGAGTGCCTGCCATCAAAGCCTTCTTGGAGGGACTCAAACGAGTAATTCCCCCAAGACACCCACCGGCGCCGGTGTGGAACCTCAATGTGGTCCTCACCAGATTAATGGGTCCACCCTTCGAACCTCTCCACTCATGTGAGATTCAATTCCTCACCTGGAAAGTAGCTTTCTTAGTGGCAATCACTTGGTTAAGGAGAGTTAGTGAACTCCAGGCACTAACCATTCAAGAGCCATTCATACAAGTTCACGCGAACAGAGTTGTACTACGTACCAACCCCAAATTCATGCCCAAAGTGATATTGCAGTTCCACTTGACTATTGAACTGCTTGTTTTCTTTCCGAGTCCACAAAATGTCGCAGAGAGAATGCTCCATACACTAGATGTAAAGAGGGCCCTCATGTACTATATAGACAGAACTAAGGACTTTAGGAAAACCAAACAACTTTTCGTTGCCTTTTCCCCACAACGCAAGGGCAACGCCATTTCCAAAGCAGGGATAGCCAGATGGATCGTTAAATGTATTCAAATTTGCTATCAAAAAGCTAAACGCACATTAACGATTCCCCCACGAACCCACTCAACACGAAAGTTAGGGGCGTCCATGGCTTTCCTAGGAAACATTCCTTTACAGGAAATCTGTAGAGCAGCCACATGGTCCACTACACATACATTTACCAAACGCTACTGCGTAGATGTACACTCAAAACAGCAGGCAGCTGTAGGACAGGCTGTTCTCAAAACTCTTTTTCAGACTGCTGCAGCTGGCACGAGCAGCCGCCGCTAATGGAGGGACTGCTATATAATCTATGCACAGATATGAATTCAGCAGCCCACATGCCTCGAACTGAATATGCTACTTACCAGTGTGCATCTGTTCTTGGCATGTAGGGCTGCTGACATTCATATCGCCCACCCTCCCACCCGGCGCCTGCAGCACTCAGAATTACTGTATAGCATGGTCATCACTTACTGTATCTACTCCATCACTGCCACAATGGCGAAAAACAATCTAAGGATGGAGAGGATGCCCATGCGCACTGTAGTCCAGGGGAGGAGCCACCTATCTCGTGATACTTCTAAGACTCTTCTAGGACAACAATGTGCAATCATCCGGACCCAACACTAGGCGGCGACATGCACAGATATGAATGTCAGCAGCCCTATATGCCAAGAACAAATGCACACTGGTAAGTAGCATATTCATTACCGAAAGTACCCGCAGATTCCCACAACACGGGAGGGATCAGAGTTGAGTTGTGAGCAGTTTTAGACAGTCTCCTTGTGTTCAATAGTAGCTTCCATAAACCTCAGACAGCTCTTTCGCTGGTGGAGTGTCTGACAAATTGAAGCCCAGCTGCTTCTGTCACTGGCAAATCCCTTTCACTGGTAGTCGGTCACGGACGTTCTCAAGTTCAAACTCCAATCCTGGATATGAAAAGAGATTCCCGGATCCCTCATTCCTTGATTACCACTTGCAGGTGCCTTGTCTGAAAAAGAACAGACTTGCACAACCATCTAGCCAATGAGGCCAAAGTTTTATCAATCCCTGATTGACCTGCTAATCCAATCAGGCGGTCTGATGCATTTTCATCCTGAGGCATATTTCCTGCATGTGATCAGTCCCTATGAGGACTTTTAAGCTTGAAAGGTTGGTGTGTTGTCCCTTTTCTTATTTTACTGTATGTAAGAGAAGTTGGCCTTTATGCCTCCATGGTCTGAGCAATGCTGACGCACTGCAGTCACTGCTAGCTGTGTTCTGTGTGTGCCTGACTTCACTCTGTTAGCTAAAACTGCTCTCTTTCCAAGTTTGCAGGAAGCACATTGGTCCGATTATGGTAATCAAACCCTCATTTGTATTCAGATTGCCCTTCTGTGAATGGGAGAAAAGTGTAATTCTTTTTTCAGACATTCCAGGGCTTGGCGTGGAAAGTGCAATTGCCAACGTTGTGATTTAAATTGGTGATTTTTTTTTTATTTTTTTTTAATCTCAATCTTTTAACATTTCCTTGTAAAGTGGTGTAAATGTCCAGAAAAAGGTACATATGTGAAATAAGTAAACATTGTGTGCTATTGAAGTATTTATTTTGTTTTTCTAGGTGGAAGCTGTAGAACTCCCCATGGACAACAAGACTAACAAAAGAAGGGGTTTCTGTTTCATCACATTTAAGGAGGAGGAAACTGTTAAGAAAGTTATGGAAAAGAAGTACCACAACGTTGGCCTCAGTAAAGTACGTTTTATCAGTAAATGTATACCTGTACCCTATTTCAAGTCACTTGTAAGGACTGCACAAAGACCCAAAAAAGGCCAAATTGCACTGGTGCGAACAATTAAGGAGTTCAAAAACTCTTCCTACTTTCTCGAAATTTACATGTGATCGTTCTAAATTTAGTTTCATGAAATCAAACGTGCGTTGGTGTTAACTAGTCACGTAATTGCATCTTTCTAAATTTCCATCTTTTGAGAGAAGCAGAGGTATAGAGGGTATGTATTCTGCGTGTGTAACCTGTATATTAAATAGTAAACCTGCTTTTCCCTGCTAATCAAATCACCTTTGAATCAGACTACCTGAAAAAGGGGGTGCCTATAAACAGGTTAACTCCAGTGTTTAAACTGGATATTTAGAATTAGATGGTGTTGCTACCAAACAGTGCAATGCTAATCTCTCATCCCCCCCCCCCCCCCCACCCCCCCCCCCCCTCTCCTCTTTCTGGGTTACAACCTGTATTTGGTAATACAATATTGTATGTATGTTAACATGCTTGGTTACGAATGAGTAGATTAGGGTTTTATGATTGGGATATGTATAGCAACCTTCCAGGAAGGTGATGATTTAATCTGGGGGTTGGCACAACTTCAGAAAGACTAATTTATTTAGTGGATTGATATGCATTTCAAAATCATTTGAATAGAAACGAAGTCTTTAAAATGATGTATTTTGTCCACACAGTGTGAAATCAAAATAGCAATGACAAAGGAACAATACCAGCAGCAGCAGTGGGGACCTGTAGCCGCTGTTAGAGGTGGATTTGCAGCGCGAGCTCGTGGAAGGGGAATGCCAGGTGGAATAGGAGGTAAAGAATCAACTATTCTAGTTTTTCTTTCTTTGAATATATATATATATATATATATATATATGTGGTAGATCTGTTTATCTGGTTTAGTGCTTAAAGCAGCCTTTCATTTTGATTTTACAGGTCCCAGTCCGGGCTGGGGCCAAGGATACAGCAATTACTGGAATCCAGGCTATGGCAGTTACGGATATGGCAGCCAAGGATATGGAGGCTATGGTGGTTATGACTATACTGGCTACAACAACTACTATGGCTATGGGGATTATAGTAGTGAGTATCACACTTTTCTATGGTAGTTTTACCTACACTGTACAACTTCTTATAATCGGGAAGTGCCTCCTAGGCAAATGGAATGGCGGACCCAAATAAATTCTTTTAATGGGTGTATGCATCTTGCATGGTCATATTGAAAATCAATTTTTCAATATGATCTTTCTAGTCTGCTGTTCGTCAGACAATGTAACTGCACCTGAACTTGATGCCTAGTGTATGTAAATCTTGTGTTATGGTTATGGGTTAGGAACTTCGAGCGCCTGTGAAGCATTCTGAATGCATATTGGTGGAAAACACATTTTAGTTTTTTTCAATGTCTTGGTTGATGCGTGCAGCTGTGAAATTGTGGATGTCCTTATTGATGAGTAAGAAACTACTTAAAAAAAAAATGTGCTGTGACATGTCAAGTTTGAAAACAATTTTGTATTCCCCAAGAAACTATTTTAGTGACTCACTTTTTCTTTTGACTTTGAGTAACTATTCCTTTAACTCTTTTTTTTAACCTTCTGCTTGCTCCTTGGCAGTTTGATTTTGCTTTGGAATCTTATCCCTTTTTTTTTTTTTGTAGTGTGTTCTTGCTCATATGAGTGTAAAGACTTGTAAACTTGATTAATGCGGACTGATGTATTTCAGCATGAACCATAACTTTAAAATTGTGTAGGGTTCCCTTAACCAATCATACCCCCAGCTTTAAACTGCTGCAAAGCAAATGTTTGCTAGATCTTCACATGCTTAATGAAAATACCCTTCATTTTCTTCTTTACCGCAAAGCAATGTAGAAACGTGTGAGATTTGTTTAACTCCAGTTTCTTAAGGTTTCTCTTCTAGATTAGCATATTTTGATTAGGGACAATCGATACTTAGTACGAAAATCCCATGTAGGTCAGTTTTTTGGCTTCATACTGAAGCCTCCAATTCAAAACGAATGACTCAAGAACATAGGTGTAATCTCTGGAAATTGCGTAGCACTCTTATGCTCTTAGTAATTAAAAGAATTTGACTTCTCGGGTATACCTGGAACAATGAAGCTGAGGCTTGTGAAAGAAAGCAAGAGCTCTGGTGTCTCATAATGTATAGAAATAGTGCGGCAAAGAATATGTAAATCTAAGGCAGAACATATTGAGAGTCTGAAAGACTGTCCGCAAGGTCCTCTTATGCCAGATGGAAAAGGTTCTTAGCCAGTATCGTATCACTACCCAATGTCCTCTCAGGACAACATCATTATCCCATCTCTTCACCTTGCTCAGTCAAAACTACAATCTTCTATCAAGGTGCATCAGTCTGTGAACAAGTTAAGAAACCTTTTTTTTAATTTTTATTTTTTAACAATCCCACTCAGTAAAGACTTTCTAAAGTGCTTAAATAATGCCTTCTCTGGTAGCCTAGTCTGGCTCTTTCTAAATTGTCTTCTCTGTTTGAGCCTACATATAAGGCACAATTGCAGCAACTCTACGATATGTTGCTTTTTACTGACTGTCGTTTCATATGTTCGTATATCTGCATTTCCCCCTGCTGGGGATCTTCCATAACTCATCCTATCTGTTTGTATAAATTTTTCTGTCAGGGATTGATAGATTTTAAATTCTACCTTGGCCAGAAGAAACCTAGCCATCTGTTCACTAATTGTGGTCCTCTTGGTACAAGCTTACCGATAGCCAAACAATCGTTAGTTGCTTGCATTTAAATTTACTAATTAGCCAGCAAACCTTAAACTATTGGATACGGAGAGATTTCTGTGAGAGTGAACGGGGTTGACAGCTGCTTGATAGAATTTCAGTGTCTGGCATTTGAAATGCTACTACATAGGAGTCTGCATATTTTCACCAAGCATTAGCAATAGTTCTCAAGCAGTTACAAAAACTTTGGTTGCATCTCTGCATAGTATCTATGATCTTCATTCCTTTGCGATTTAAACCTGGTCGCAAGGTGCTGGTCGTTTTAGGATAAACTTGCTATACTGTTATAAGTTCTAGACTATTATTGAGTATCGTGCAATGTAGAAGACAGTGTAGCTTGTTTGTAATCTTATTCCTGTGTCACAGGAATCTTCATTGGAGTTGACCCACCCTCCTTGCTGGTTTGTTTTGAATGGCATTTTTTATACTTAACGCTACGTAGGCATAAACGCCTAAAAAAAAATTGAAGCTGTAAGGCAACTGACCAGTACAATGCATTCTGGAATATAGAAGCTCCTGGTTCCTTAAAACATATTCTCAGGTTCTGTTTACATGTTGCCTAAATGTTTACTCTATTCTGTTTTAACGTTTTGTCCTTGGAGTTGCTCTGTGCCGCAAAATGAAGGATTGGTGCTGCAGTGCTCTTGAGTAAAATTGGGAATTTTTATATGGCTTTGAAATATTCGGGAACCCTGTCTGCAAGTGCAATGTTCGACTTCTATGACTTAAATAATGATGTGATGCAGAATTAGGATTGGAATTTCCTTCTCTGCATTTTTTGCAGTAATTTCTCTTGACACTTCTAATCAGATGTGGCCCTGCCACGATTCTTTTGCTTCAACCAAGGTCCGTGTATGCTGGCCTTCGCTTTCTTGCATTTCAGTTTAAATCTGCTATCTAGCTTTCACTGTAGATCTGGCAATTAGCCCATAATAACCTTTCCTCACAACACCCCCTTCAACCATTCCCTCAGTATATTTGTTGTTGCTTTGCATGTCGAAATAGTCCTATTGGGTGTTGACGTATGGACTAAGTGGGGGTTGTGGGGGGATTGGCTCATGCAGCTAAGCGATTGGGGGTGGAATGTTCTGCATTTTTTGAATAAGTGGTTGCTTTTTGGCAGTGGCAGCCAACCAGTTGTGATGGATTGATTGATCCTCTTTCCCCAGACCTGCAAGAAAATTAAGAAAGCAAATGTTAGTGTATACATCCCATACAAAGTCTGCTGTACCTCATGTCATTTTCTGAGTGGATAGGATAACAGATTTCTGTGCTGTCACTCAGAACAGGCTCTGCGTGATATGTACGGCAATAAGTTATTAAATGTTTATAAGGTACTTGACCATCTGTGATCCGGTTTTGTTAACATCTTGCCTAATTTGTTTAAATGTTGTAATCCAGGTTTTGAAACTTTCCTTCTTAGGTATATTGTCTCTAGCAGACTGCATTCTTCACTTCAAATTGCTACAAGTGCAAAATAATAATTTTGTTTGTTGCTTCACTTTATGCACAATCTTTTATGCTCCCTGGCTTGTATGTCCATTTTATTTTGTAATTGCTTGGTACAATAACAATTGGGTGTTCAGTTAGTCACTTTTGCATTAGCATCTTGTATTTTTAGATGCCGTTGGCAGTCAAAGTAGTGAAAATAGCAGACAACTTAGTGGGTCCTGCGTAAAACACAAACTTTCTAACTTTTAAAGGGGTCTTAACTGAACAATGAATCTTGTAAGTGAGATACAGTACTATCCAAATGAGAAAGTAAAATTATATTTTCATGCCAATCAAGTGGCATGTTTAGTTTTTCGTAATGTGTGTATTAGTGTAATATTGTCAATTCGAAGACAGTTTAGAATTTTAATGCATCTTTTATTACGTTAAATTTAAAGGAAATGGGCAAAAGTGATGCCTTGCATGAGAAGAAACAGCTTTGTTCCCCTAATTCTACAGGTTAATTAGTCCTTATCCAGAGAACATTGCTTAGGTAAAAATCCTTCCTTCATCACTTTGCTGTGAAGCTAAGAGCCCTGAACTCTGATCTACGTTTTGCTGTCCTTTGTCGTCACCAAAACTTGGGTGTTCTTGTGGTAGAAAGAAGGTATAAAGACCTTCATCGGTTGTGCTTCCTGCCAGATAGCCAATATTCATGCCAACTCATGACCGTTTCTGCAAAGCAGATGACAGATGCTACATTGCAATGAAGAGGTAGAGGTTTCTACTGTAGATTAGGGACTACTTTGGTACTCTGATCCACGTGGAGTATTCTATTCTCCTGATAGTCCTAGAACAGTGCAGTCACATCCTTTCCCACATTAAGCCTTTACTAAGCTTACCAAGGACTTTAAATTTTATGTGGTCATTGGAGGGCATCTTTACATTCCTTGAGGTGCTTGCAAAAAATAGTGTGTATCATAATATCTCTTTTCCTTTTTTAAGCTTCAACATTTTGATTTCTGCAAGTATATCAATCGTGCTTCTCCTTGGACTCCAGGAACCTGCAGTTGACCTGGGTTTTTAGGATCATTCAGGATTGCATCCGGTTTAAATTGATGCAATTGAGGGTTTTTAGGAGATAGCCTTAGCAAGACATTTATTTTTATCTACTATTGGTTGTCTTTGCTAACCAGCCATAATCCATACAAATGTAAAGCTGAGAAAATCAAAGCCTTCCACTTGCAATATCTGCCACTTCAATAGCTTCTCAAGTGGTTATCTAGGTACCAAACTCAGAAGTACTAAATCAAAATCCAAGGCGTTTTAAAAATCCACAGTATTTTTTCACAGCAGGAGTAGTTGCTCAGGTGATAGGCCTCTCCATCGACTAAATCAGAGCATCCTGGTTCAGTGCATCATTACCTTGGTGCAGTGCTAGATAACTGACCGAATGTGCATCTAGTGACCAGAGTTTTAACAATCCTATACATGTGCCAATTTCTAATCAAAACCCCACCCAAAAGCTCGGCAAGGAGAATTCCTTTAAACATTGGCAATATGAGTAAAAGGTCTTTACAGCAAAGTTTAAAGATCAAGCTGAGTCCGTACTCATGCAAGTAGGCAGACTGAGTGGTAGCTTTATAGTCCCGTTGTTGGATGATAAAATGTGCGGAAAGAGTATGTTTCCAGTCAGAATGACTCCATGAGTACATATGGCTCCTGTGCTTGATCGGGAGATTTTTTTAGGTTGTTGAATTAAAAGGATGGAGTTTCTTAAGGACTTTTTACATAATACAATCATGCTGGAACAGGATATTTGGCCCTGCAAAACTCTAATGAAGGGTATGTTTATTGGAAGTTAAACCATTGTGGCAGTGCTACTATTAGAGACTAAGGGTGTAACTGAACGATAACCGATATGCTACGTTAGGTGTCAAAACACTAAGGGTTGGGGGTCTGACATTTAACCCTCTGGATCAAACTTATTTGTTTTATTTTGATCACCTGGTCAGACATTTCTTTATGGTTTTCCTCCTCCTTACCACCGCCCACCACACGTCTAATATTCCATCCAAAGGTTTCCAGGTGACACGAGCTGTGTCACGAATATCTATGGCTCTGGAGTAGTCTTGTCAAGATTTGTTTAATCTTTCAAAACATTTGAGCAGGAGAGGCCTTGTATATTCAGTGCCCATGGCAGGATTGTGCACCACTTCAAGAGGTTTTGCAGTGTGAAACTTTTCTGGATTCACATGCTGTGCATTATTCCGCCATCTAGTGGCTGACTCCAGAATTTCTTGTGCGTATATATAGTAGTTCTTTACTTTTATATATATTTTTTTTGTTGGGAGTCTACTGTATCCTCCATTTGTTTTCTCCATCCTTTTGTGATGTTAGATGCCTTCCCTGAAAGCCTCACTCTTGGTCACAGTCTTCAGATTTTTTTTTTCTTCTCTGTTTGGGTCTGGAAGCATCAGAAAAATCTCCAAACTTCAAAGGAATAAAAAGAAGCAAGGAACTTCAAATAGTCAAAGTGATATCTGCGATCTTCAGGCAAAATCGAAGTAGGTGAAGTTTTTGTCATTGAAAGACAGACTGCACAAACGGGGAGAAAAAATAGAGTGAAAGATCTGGATGAGGAGGAGAAGTGCATTGGAAACACATGCCTAAAGTCGGCACTAGCTGCAGCAAGACCGATGGTGACAGGAACAATAATGAGACGCCATGCATTGTTTAGAATATCAGGCTTTAAGAATGAAGTGCAGGCCAACATCGTCAACAGTATGTTATACAGTGAACATTTGTTTAGTAAAGCAGCTGACGACACACTGCAACAAATTGAAAATGGCAACGATAAGGCAAAGCCAATGGGGCCCTACAGTTCGGGGTCAATCAAGAAAGGGAACCCCCTTAACCAGAGGACCCATGGGAAGAGGTGTGTTTCAGACGGGGACACCCCATCAAGGCTTTCAAAGCACTAGATAGCCACAGCCTGCATCACTTCAGTGGCAGTTTCAAACACCAGAAAGACAGTGCTTTCTTGGCCGATCAAGAGTGAAAAACCTGTATCTGAGAGGTGCAGCAACACCAAAGTTACTCTTTAAAGTCGAATTTCCACTCGCACAACACCAGTGAAGGGAAGAATTGGACACTTCCTGCAGGGTTGGAAAGAGGTGAGGTAACCTCAGACACAGGGGTGCTCAATATAATACAAGAAATAGGGAGAGCATGTGGCCCAACAACTAAAGCAGTCGACTTTCAAGTTGGGGAACCAGGGTTAGTCTCGGCAGGGACGCTCAACAACCTGTGATTCTGGGCAAATCGCTTAATCTTCCTGGTTCCTATCAAAAAATTGGTGTCAGTCTGTAACGCAACTGGTGATGATGTAAATCGCTCTGATCTCTTCGGGTCGAGTTTGTGCTATATAAAACAAAAAAAACCTAAAAAACAAACCACGATAACTGCACAGAGCTGGAGGATCACATGCCAACACATTATCCTCAACAAAAAGTGCATACAAAGGAAGAGATAACATATCCTACAAGGAAGTACAAGATCTGCTACAAAAACAACAGCAGAAAGAGTGCCCTCAAGTCTACTCAACATATTTTCTGGCTCCAAAACCAGACACTATGGCCTATACTAGACTCCTTAAATGCTTAAGAAAAAGTCAAGATGACAGCCCTACAAGAAGTTATTCTTCAACTTCAACCAGAAGATTTAATGGAAACCTGGAGCTAAAGAATGGCTATCTACACATTCCAATAAACTCAGAAAAATCCTGCGTTTTGTGATAAACAAAACACACTACCAGTTCAAAGTACTATCCTTTGGCATCAAGTTGCCCAAAGGGTTTTCACAGCGTACCTGGCAGCTATGGCAGCATATCTGAGAGGAAAAGGAATACAAATCTATCCATACCTAGATGATTGGATGGTAAAGAGTAGCTCAGCACGCAAGTGCAAAAAATACATAAATCGTGATGACCACACTGCTCAGACTGGGATTCACAAACACTGAGAAATCTTTGCAGAAATTAGAACAAAAACTGTTAGGATTAAAGAGGAACACAATTCAGGGGTAAGCGTTCCCATGCGACAAGAGGGTACAAACTAACGCAAGAATCTCTGATACCAGAAGGGTCGGTTTCTGACCTACGGCTGTAGAGAAATTATTGGTAATCGTGGCTTCATGCATACTACAAAAACCATATGCGAGGCTTCATGTGAGACCAATCAAAGAACGGATACAGTCCGTGGTAACGAGCAACAGGGAGCTGGGAGGATCTAGTGGAGACCAATTTTTACTACAGCTTCAACAGTGCCCAGGACCACAGATGCCTCACATATCGGATGCGGAGCACACATGGGGAAACTCTAATGTGAGAGGCTGAGCAGATAAGCATCCATCTCACTCGAATGGGAACTTAGTCACTGTATTGGAGACCGTGTTCCAAAAGAGGGGAACTTCAAGAATAGACTTACAGAATGCCAGTTCTTGGCGTCCAGGCATCCATACCCATCATCCGTAGGGAATGCGCTGCTATCCAATATGGCAAAACAAACCAGCCACCCTGGGTCAGAATAGTGCAGGGATGTATCGCAGTCAACTCCCACTTTCTCTTTTCCGCCCCTTGTTTAGATTTTGGAAGCCACCCAGCGTGCGGGCACAGATTGTGAGTTAGCCTTTTGCGCTCCCGACAAGACGGGTAAGCACGTAAATGAGGATTCTTTTCTTTATCTATGTAGCCACATCCAAGATTTATAATACTCCAATTACATGTGGCACAATTCTAAACGAGTGCTTGTGGAAATGTGTACCAAATCGTTGTTTAACATTTGTCTCTTTAGAGGGACAACACTGAACAGCAGAATTCTTTGATTGATACATCAACCTATTAATTGGTTGTATCCTTTTCCCACCATCCATATTTGCTATGGTATTATGGCTCACTCAAACTGTCTCACATTACACCTGGTCCTGAAAAAAGCCACGGCACCTCCACGGAGGGCATTAAGGCTGAAACATGTCGACCAATTGACCACCTTGAGACCGTTGGCTTACATTTTCCTGCTATGGCCCACATACATAGCTTTTAATCCTGACCACAGGGTACTCCATTAAAATTAATCTTTTAACACACCAGGTAGTCCGTTTTACTCACTAACATTCTCCACATACTCCCTCCAGAATTCACTACACAGAGTAAGCAAATTTCAGGCACTCCCCATACAAGAACCGTATATTCAAATGCATAAGAACAGGTTATTCTTCAGAACTATTCCCACAATTCCTTCCTACGGTCATTTCAATTTTATATAAATCAAACCATACAACTTCCAAGCTTTTTTCAAAATCCAAAGTCTCCAGCAGAGAAGGCTTTTCATACTCTAAATGCCCGCAGAGCAATAATGTATTGCATAGAAAAAACAAAGATAATCAGGAAAGGAATACAACTTTTCATATCATTTGCAAATACAGGAGAGCCCATTACAAAGGGTACCATCACAGGATGGATAACACAAACACTCAATGTCACAAAAAAGCTTGCATTCAACTAGAAGCAAAGCCACCGGCACGCTACAAGGGAGGAAGGAGCAACAGTCTCTTTTCTAGCCCTGTTCCGCAGAACAATATTTGCATGGCAGTTACATGGTCATCAATGCACGCATTCACAAAGCACTATTGCATTGATCAAGAAATGCACAGGTGGGACAAAGTTCTTTAAGCATCTGTTTACAAGTACTCATCTCAAACACAACCATCACAATGAAGAAAACTACTACAAATCAATGCCTGTAAGGGAATCAAGAAAATATTCATGGTGCAAAACAAAATGGTTACCTACCGGGGGATTAGGGAAGGGGGGGGTGGTGTGGTTGTGGTTTGGCAGCTTGAACGATTTTCTGGATTCGCAGGCGACCCATCCGTCTCCCCCAAAAAGTGAGGTGACACAAGTAAACAACCCAACCACCTCAAGGAAGAGCACCACTACAAAATCTGTGCACAGTATGTGAATCCAAAAAATATTCATGCTGCAAAACGAAATGGTTACTTATTGGAGGAGACGCAAGTAAGCAGAAGGCATTCATACAGAACATCAACTAGAGCGGTGACGTCACAGCAGTATATAGGCACCAAATGATGGAGACCATCGACCCCCAACAACAAAACAAGGACTATATGGAAAAGAGATTCTGGACCCAACCATTAGATGGTGGAATATTGCACAGCATGTGAATCCAGAAAAGTCGTCCAGCTGCAAACCTACTCCCGGTAAGTAGCCATTCTGTTGCTGTAAATTTGACGGCACTAATGGTCATGTTTGTGCACATCACTGCACCAAAGTTTCTCCGTTGTCGGATTCCCCTTGAACAGCACGGTCAGTGGAACCTCTTGGACATACTAGGGTAAATATAATGGCTATATGGGCAGTGATATTGCATCATAATTTCATACATGGACTGTGATGCTCTTATAGAAAGCACTTGCTCTGGCTGAGCAGCAGGCAGTCGGCCGCTAGATCCTAACAAAAGTGAAAGTCCATCCATACATTTAACACTACTTTTGTGCTAACCTAAAGAACGTCTACACTAACCTAAAAAAACTTCCAAACAATCAAGACTCATCATAGATGACATTACTTCAATATGCATCAATTGACACTTCGACTGTGAAAGTCATACCATTTGATACTTTTGGCAGATCAGGTTTCACATGATAGATTATTATCCAAAATACATTACCTGCTTCTAGTGCCACCATGGAGCATAAGGATATGTTTATTTACTTAAATAGATTACTTCATGTGCACTGCTGAGGGTTGCTGATTTGTATATTACCTTGTCGTCCACATAGTGTAGATGTGTCCACAAAACATCCACTTTTGACTTTGTGGACTGATTCCATTGTTTTGGCATTGTTCATATGTTAACTTACAAATTTGGGATGCACATTAAGTTCTCTAGCGTCCTATTTTTTGGAGCTACATTACCACATAGATTTAACCATTATTTAGTCAAATTTTTAGGTCTCGCCTGGCGTTGGAGTGCGCATGCGCTCTTTGCCTAAGAGTGCTATAGTCCTCAAGCAAGTTTCAAGAAGAGGACTCAAAGCCCCACCCCTCATTTTCATTGGGTAGCGTTTGTTAAACGCTGGCTTCCCATTGAAAAGGATGGTTTTTGGTTGCCGACGTTTCGCCTTTTTGGATGGCCCCCAAGGGCTCTGTCACCTGCATTACGGCTGTTGTGACAAAGTTTCTTAGAAGCTTCGTCACGCTGCCTTGCACGCGCCAGTCCGGCTTTCTCATTGGGTGCTCTGAGAATGCTCGTCCTGTCTTAAGTCTTCTTTTGGTACGACTCCCGCATGTTTGGGTGTCTTTCCAAGGTGTGCATGGCTTGCGTAGCGGCTTGTTCCTCTTGTTTGACTGTTTACAGGAAGACTTCTGGTGTCAGCCTAGACTATTTTTCGGTTGTTAGAGTATCATGCACAGATCATTGGTTGACAAATGTTAGTTTTAAGAATTATAGAGCATACTCTTCAGAAATGAGTTGTAAAAAAAAGTACAACTTCCTACAGTGCATACGCAGCCAAAAAGTTGAGATGAAAGCCTATATCGGAATCGTAAGAGCTACTTGTGAATGTGACAGACCTAGTCTTCAGGGAAGGCCATTCAAGGTCCATGATTCAGAAACCACTCTTGTCATATGCTGCACTTTTCAGTAGGCATTTGACTTGGTAAGTATATTACTCTATGAATAGGATTCGTACAAGTGACCTATCTCAAAGTTATGGTCCTTATCTCTTAAATGTGCGCTCCTAGGAGGCTTGACATTTCAGTCAGTTTCATGTCTGTATGAAGGTTATTAACTTTGTCTTAAATGTAGTGTCGTTGCTTCTGAAATTCTAGACCAGCTAGCTAAATTAGCTTTTATGGGTGTACTTTTTCAATCCACTGATTTAACACGTGCTTTCTTTAAACCGTGACAAAGTACTACTTCAGTTATTGCTCCTATCAACCATTACAACTCACAAGGGTATATGGGAGATATTATTTGACTTGTATAGTTGCAAAAAAGTCATATTGTGAATAAAGGGGACCCATGCATCACCCATTGGTGTGCCTCCAAACAAATCCCCACCATCAATCTTCTGTTGTCCAAGAGTGACACACGGCTTTCAGAGACAGAGGTTTCTTTGCATAATAAAGTGCTTCAACACAATCAGGCCATGTACTAGTTGTGTTCTCATTAACAAGAATCTTTACACATTTGTTGTTATCCAGTGTAAATATTTATAGGATAATATTTAAAGGATAATATTGGTCCCAAAGTCTCGATTTGCTTGGGAATTGTATTGAAAGGCAGTTTTATTTTTCAGCAACACTATGCTGAGGTCTTGAACTTTCCTTTTTCTTACAGCTGGAAAGTAGGAAGCACACTTAGGCTTGGGTGTCTCAGACTCCCTTTGCAGGGTCTTAGAAAACACAATTTCCAAAATACTTTCCTGCTTAAAGGACACATGGTCCGAGCACATTGCATGGATCAAAGGGCATAGTGTCTTCGCAGATAGTGTTTCCAGAGTATGCTCAAGTGGACCACAATGTATTTAATGTCCGTGATGGATGCATCAGGGCGAAATAGAGGGTAAACATGCTTTGGGAAGTCAGTGTTCACTTATTACTCTAGTTGTTTGGCTAATGGAAGTTCTGTTTTGACTCGTGCTTTGGTATTACAAACTGCTATATATTTATTGAACATACAATTAGCTTCCACAAAACATGCATATTTAAAATCCATAGGCTAGTTTATTGTAAACCATATTTGGGATTGAAACCGGATTAGCTCGCTTTGGTCTTGCAAATCTTAGCCTTGCAAGAGCTGAACTACTCTACTGTTCTGCAGCATGAATTTTTGGATGCACACGCTGTGCCTTATGCCTCTATCTAGTGGTTTGGTCTGGAATGGTGTTAAAGTCCTTTTTTCCCTTTTTTTTTCTTACCCTCCATGGCATTGACAACTTGGGTTTAAACCCCTCCTTCTGTGACCTCAAACGTATGTCCCATAGATCCCTCGATGCAGTCTCAATCTTCAGATTTCTATAGTTGGGTATGGAAGTGTAAGGTAGAAGAGCTCTGATGTAGAGGACGAAGGAATAACGAAAAGAGAAAGGGGGAAAGGATTGGTAAGGACAGTATATGGAAAAAAAACACCAAACCACCTTGTAACGCCGAGGTGAGGGAATGTGGCCAAACGGCTAAGGCGGTCGACCTCTGAGCTGGGGAACTGGGTTTGAGTCTTGGCGGTGATGCTCAAAATTCAGTGATTCTGGGCAAATCACTTAATCTCCCTGTGCCTTACAAAAATGAATGTCCGTCTGTAACATGACTGGAGCCTAAAAGAAACAATTGATGGACGGAATGCTGGACAATGCAAACATTCACCCCCAGTCACAAAGATCTGGGTTTAAACCATCATTCTTTTGCTCACCCCAGCTTGGTCCCAGCCATTTGCAAATCAGTATTGACCCTGTAAAGCGCTCGGATACCTTCGGGTCTAGTTCGCGCTATATAAAACTACATAGAAAAAAAGATGGATGCAACAAGACTGCGTGGTTCTGCCCCAAGTGCCAACTCGAGTACCCCAGAAGGACATGCATGAGGTGTGAGACCTGGCTTCGTGAGGACCACAACGCAGAAGACTGTTTAAGATTTGCAGAGTTGTTGTCCAAGGCAGAAACTAAGCAGTGGCGCCACCACAGAGGAAGCTGACCTCCCTAAAAACACTTGGGCCTTTCTAGTGATGAGGAGAAAATCTTTGAGATAGAGGAGGCCCAGGGAGAAGAATCAGACCTCGAGCAGATAGAGGGCCAGACTATCAAGAGCCACATAAAAGCACTGAGGGAGGACCAAATGTTATGCCTCTGGGCTGAGACAGTTGAGACCAAGACCCCCGACTTGACGAAACCGACGGACGCCGAAATTGTTGACGCCGGAGGGCAGAGTGAAGACTAGTGATTAACAGTGGTCCAAATCATGCGGTACTGATTGAGGCAAACCCTTGAAACTGATTTCGACCTTGAGAGAGGGGATCTAAGTTAATGGAGGGGAAGGGCGAAAGCTAGCTGTACACTGTTTGTGAAGACATGGCCCTAAGTGGCCACAGAAAAGCCACTTGGTATTGATCCTGAAAGCTGTCAAAGCACAACGGTGTCAGATCTGTCACTGTTCTTCGGCATATACGACAAACAAAGAAATACGTTTGAGCTCCAAGAGAGTAAATCGCTTGAGGTAGACCGTAAAAGGAAACTCCTCGAGACCAAACTCTAACCTGAATTGAGTAAAAGAGAATTAAAAACAAGTGGAAACAGGAATTGAAAAACCCTACTATCCAGAGCTGCATGACGAGATAGAGGAGTTCTTTGACCTGGAGGGAGAGCAATAAGTAGGCCTCTCACAGATTCGGGAAATGATTAGCAGGACATTTATGCAGATTCACTAGATAAAGTGGAACCATAAGCACCTGACAACATCATTGCATTCAGTGCAATAGTAAACATGGCTGCAAGCACTTATGAGGTCCAGTTAGAAGATGTACAGTCAGATCCAGAACCACGTTACCACCTTGAGACACTAATGCCCGGGTGAAAGAGAAATAAGTTTCTCCCAATGCTTCCAAGCATGTTGGACCAGGGCAGGGAAGCATTTTAGAACCAGCTGCAGCTAAGGCAATAACTCACAGGGTGGAGAAGTATAGATTCTCATCAAGACCCACCCTCTTATCGAGGGGGGGGGAGGGAGATTGTGGCGGGCCACCTGACTCACTTATCGTAGCCGTAACAGCGAGAAAAATAGCAATACCTTCACATCTCTGTGACCGCCTCCTGACTAAGGAAGGCAAGAGTGGACATGGTAGGACATGCAGTGGCGGATAGCCAAATTTTAACACCCTGCTAAAGAGATGCCCACCAACAATTGGATGATTGTGGAGCTTATGGAACACCTGCCAGAGGAGTGCCTGAAATCACGCTGCACGTAGCGGACCGTGCTAGTAGACCGTTCTGCTCGCCCACAACCATGCACAGGCATGCTTCACTGAGAATCTCCGGTTTCAACTAGGTCCAGTCAGCCATAATCAGTGTGGCCTTCACAGGGGACTGTCTCCTTAGACAGGCGAGTGACAAAGCGCTTAAGGGCATGAAACGAGACGACCAAAGCAGCACCACAATACAAAGGAACCTTCTGGGGGTCACTTGACCCAGAGGAAAAAGGACCGCTCCAGCAAGAGGATCCATGCAACCACATGAGTCATGCAGCCTTCAACAGGCAACCGAGTGAGCCCACCCTTGTCCTATTTTGGCAGTACTGCTCCAGACAGCCCTTTCGCGGTCAAGAAAGAGGGAAAACCCCGAAAGAGGAAAATCACACTAGCAAGTGACTGCCTACACGGACCTCTTCTACATAAGTTGCTAGTGGGTGGAAGACTTGAAGGATTCCTGAAGAAATGGGAACCTCTCTTCTGATAAATGGATACTAAATATTCTAAAATATGGCTACTGCACAGATTTAATAAAGTCTCCTCCAAAACAACCACCAAAGACCTAGGATAAAGGTAGACTAATAATGACTACATCAGGAAGTGTAAATTTTGCAAGGAAGCCATAGTATTAGTACCCCAGACCCAAAGACTCGAAGTTTACTCAAATTATTTTCTGCTACCTAAACCATAGTAGGCTATAAGACCAATACTGGACCCAAAG